>NC_044562.1:87667413-88998817 GCF_007565055.1 Rhinopithecus roxellana | reverse complement strand
GCGTGGAAGAGGGGGATGTTATATCAGAAAGAAATACCTGAGTGGAGAGAGGGGGGGGTTTGTTTATCTCAGAAGAAATACCTGAGTGGAAGAGAGGGGGATTTATATCAGAAGAGAAGAAAAATACCTGAGTGGAGAGAGGGGGATGTTTATAGCTATAGGGGGGATGTTATATCAGAAAGAAAGAAATACCTGAGTGGAAAGAGGGGGGGGATGTTATTCAGAAAGAGAATACCTGGTGGGAGAGAGGGGATGTATTATCAGAAAGAAATACCTGAGTTGGAAGAGAGGGGGATGTTATATCAGAAAGAAAGAAATACTGAGTGGAGAGAGGGGATGTTATATCAGAAAGAGAAATACCTGAGTGGAAGAGAGGGGGATGTTATATCAGAAGAAAGAAATACCTGAGTGGAAGAGGAGGGGGTGTTATATCAGAAAGAAAGAAATACCTGAGTGGGAAGAGAGGGGATTATATCAGAAAGAAGAAATACCTGTGAGTGGAAGAGAGGGGGGATGTTTATTCAGAAAGAAATACCTGAGTGGAGAGAGGGGTGTTTATCAGAAAGAAAATACCTGAGTGGAAGAGAGGGGATGTTTATATCAGAAAGAAATACCTGAGTGGAAGAGAGGGGATGTTATATCAGAAAGAAAGAAATACCTGAGTGGAGAGAGGGTTATATCAGAGGAATACCTGAGTGGAAGGAGGAGGGGGTTTATTCAGAGAAAGAAATACCTGAGTGGAAGAGAGGGGGATGTTATATCAGAAAGAAAGAAATCCTGAGTGGGAGAGAGGGATGTTTATATCAGAAAGAAATCCTGAGTGGAAGAAGGGGGGTGTTATATCAGACAAGAAAGAATACCTGAGTGAAGAGAGGGGGATGTATATCAGAAAGAAGAATACCTGAGGGAAGAGAGGGGGATGTTATATCAAGAAAGAAATACCTGAGTGGAAAGGAGGGGGATGTTATATCAGAAAAGAATACCTGAGTGGAGAGAGGGGGATGTTATATCAGAAAGAAGAATACCTGAGTGGAAGAGAGGGGGATGTTATATCAGAAAAAGAAATCCTGAGGGGAGAGAGGGGGGATGTTATATCAAGAAAGAAATACCTGAGTGGAAGAGAGGGGGATGTTATATCAGAAAGAAATACCTGAGTGGAAGAGAGGGGATGTTATATCAGAAAGAAATACCTGAGTGGGAAGAAGGAGGGGTGTTATATCAGAAAAAGAAATACCTGAGTGGAAGAGAGGGATGTTTTATATCAGAAAGAAAGAAACCTGAGTGGAGAGAGGGGATGTTATATCAGAAAGAAAGAAATACCTGAGTGGAAGAGGGGGGGGGATGTTATACAGAAAGGAAATACCTGAGGGAGGAGAGGGGTGTTATATCAGAAAGAAAGAATACCTGAGTGGAAGAGAGGATGTTATATCAGAAAGAAATACCTGAGGGAAGAGGGGGGATGTTATATCAGAAAGAATACCCGTGGGGAGAGAGGGGAATAGAGAGGATGTTATATCAGAAAAGAAATAACCTGGTGGGAGAGAGGGGGATGTTTATCGAAATAAAAAAGAAATACTGAGTGGAAAGTAGGGGATGTATATCAGAAAAGAAAATACCTGCTGGTGGAAGAGGGGGATGTTTAATCAGAAGAAGAAATACCTGAGTGGAGAGGGGGATGTTTATATCAGAAGAAAGAAATATCCTGAGTGGAGATGGAGGGGGGATGTTATATCAGAAAGAAAGAAACTACCTGATGTGGAAGCGAGGGGGAGTTAATCAGAAAGAATACCTGAGTGGAAGAGGGGGGATATGTTCATATCAGAAAGAAATACCTAGAGGGAAGAGGGGGGATGTTATATCGAAAGAAAGAAATACCTGGTGGGGAGAGGGGGTGTTATATCAGAAAGAATAACCTGAGTGGGAGAGGAGGGGATATTATATCAGAAAGAAACTACCTGGTGGAGAGAGGGGAGATGATTATATCAGAAAGAAAGACATACCTGAGTGGAAGAGAGGGGGTGTTATATCAGAAAGAAATACCTGAGTGGAAGAGAGAGAGGGGGATGTTCTATCAGAAAGGAAAATACCTGAGTGGAAGAGAGGGGGATGTTATATCAGAAAAGGAATACCTGAGTGGAAGAGGGGGGTGTTATATCAGAAAGAAATACCTGAGTTGAAGAGAGGGGATGTTTATCTCAGAAGAAAGAAATACCTGAGTGGAGAGGGGGGGGGGTAGAGGGGATTTATATCAGAAAGAAATACCTGAGTGGGAGGGGGGATGTTATCAGAAAGAAAATACCTGAGTGGAAGAGAGGGGATGTTATATCAGAAAGAAAGAAATAACCTGATGGGGGAGGAGGGGGGGGGAGGGGATTTCAGAAGAATTATCCGGGAGTGGGAGAGGGGTGTTTACAAAGACAGAAAAATACCGTGAGGGAGAGAGGGGGATGTATTCAGAAAGAAATACCTGAGGGAAGAGAGGGGGGATGTATATCAGAAGAAATACCTGAGTGGAAGAGAGGGGGATGTTATATCAGAAAGGAAATACCTGCGTGGAGAGGGGGGAGGGATGTTATATCAGAAGCAAAGAAATACCTGAGTGGACAAGAGAGGGGGGATGTATATCAGAAAGAAAGAAATACCTGAGTGGAAGAGGAGGGGGAGTTATATCAGAAAGAATACCTGAGATGAAGAAGAGGGGATGTTATATCAGAAAGAAGAACTACCTGAGTGGGAGAGAGGGGATGTTATATCAGAAAGAAAGAAATACCTGAGTGGAAGAGAGGGGGATGTTATTCAAAGAAAGAATCCTGGTGGAAGAGAGGGGGATGTTATATCAGAAAGAAATCCTGAGTGGAAGAGAGGGGGATGTTATATCAGAAAGAAAGAATACCTGAGTGGAAGAGAGGGGGATGTTATATCAAAAAAGAAATACCTGAGTGAAGAGAGGGGGATGTTATATCAGAAAGAAATACCTGAGTGGAGGAGAGAGGGGATGTTATCAGAAAGAACTACCTGAGTGGAAGAGGGGGATTTTATATCAGAAAGAAAGAATACCTGAGTGGAGAGAGAGGGGGATGTTATATCAGAAAGAAAGAAATACCTGAGTGGAAAAGAGGGGATGTTATATCAGAAAGAATACCTGAGTGGAAGAGAGGGGGATGTTATATCAGAAAGAAATACCTGAGTGGAAGAGGGGGATGTTTATCAGAAAGAATACCTGAGTGGAGAGGGGGATGTTATATCAGAAAGAAATACCTGAGTGGAAGAGAGGGGGGATGTTTATCAGAAAGAAAAAGAAATCCTGAGTGGGAGAGAGGGGATGTTATATCAGAAAGAAAGAATACCTGAGTGGGAGAGAGGGGATGTATCTCAGAAAAGAATACCTCGTGGAAGGAGAGGGGATGTTTATATCAGAAAGAAAGAAATACCTGAGTGGAAGAGAGGGGGATGTTATATCAGAAAGAAATACCTGAGTGGAAGAGGGGGATGTTATTCAAAGAAAGAAATACCTGAGTGGGAGAGGGGGATGTTATATCAGAAAGAAAAGAAATACCGAGTGGAAGAGAGGGGGGATGTCTATCAGAAGAAATACCTAGTGGAAGAGAGGGGGGATTTATATCGAAGAAATACCTGAGTGGAAGAGGGGGGGTGTTATAATCAGAAAGAAAGAAAATACCTGAGTGGAGAGGGGGGGATGGGATGTTATATCAGAAAGAAGAATCCTGAGTGGAGAGAGGGGGATGTTATATCGAAAGAAATACCTGAGTGAGAGAGGGGATGTTATACAGAAAGAAAGACAGAACTACCCTGGTGGAGAGAGGGGATGTTTATCGAAGAAAGAAGAAATACCTGAGTGAAGAGAGGGGGATGTATATCAGAAAGAAATACTGAGGAAGGAGGGAGTTATATCAGAAAAATACCTGAGTGGAAGAGAGGGGGATGTTATATCAGAAGAAAATACCTGAGTGGAAGAGGGGGGATGTTATATCGAAGAAAGAAATACCTGAGTGGACGAGAGGGGATGTTATATCAGAAGAAGAATACCTGAGTGAAGGAGAGGGGGGATGTTATATCAGAAAGAAAGAAATACCTGAGTGGAGAGAGGGGGATGTTATATCAGAAAGAAAGAAATACCTGGTGGAAGAGAGGGGATGTTATATCAGAAAGAAGAAATACCTGAGTGGCGAGGGGGGATGATATATCATAAAGAAAGAAATACCTGAGTGGAAGAGAGGTGGGATGTTATATCAGAAAGAAATACCTGAGTGGAGAAGGGGGGATGTATATCGAAAGAAAGAAATACCTGAGTGGAAGAGAGGGGGATGTTATATCAGAAAGAACCTACGAGTGGAAGCGAGGGGTTTATTCAGAAAGAAATACCTGAGTGGAGAGAGGGGATGTTTATATCAGAAGAGAAAGAAATACCTGAGTGGGAAGAGCGGGATGTTATTCAGAAAGAAACAAATACCTGAGTGGACGAGAGAGGGGATGTTATATCAGAAAGAAAGAAATACCTGAGGGGAGAGAGGGGAGATATATCAGAAAGAAAGAAATACTGAGTGGAAGGAGGGGGGGATGTTATATCAGAAAGAAATACCTGAGTGAGAGAGAGGGGGAGTTTAATCAGAAAGAAGAAAATCCTGAGTGGAGGAGGGGGTGTTATATCAGAAAGAAATACCTGAGTGAAGAAGAGGGGTGTTATATCAGAAAGAAAGAAATACCTGAGTGGAGAGAGGGGAGATGTTATATAAGAAAGAAATACCTGAGTGGAACGAGAGGGGGTGTTATATCAGAAGAAGAAAATACCTGAGTGGAAGAGAGGGGGATGTATATCAGAAAGAAAGAAATACTGAGTGGGAGAGGGGATGTTATATCAGAAAGAAATACCTGAGTGGATAGGAGGGGGATGTTATATCAGAAAGAAGAATACCTGAGTGAAGAGATGGGGATGTTATATCGAAAGAAAGAAATACCTGAGTGGAAGAGGGGGGATGTTATATCAGAAAGAAAGAAATACCTGAGTGGAAAGAGGGGGATGTTATTCAGAAAGAATCCTGAGTGGAAGGAGGGGATGTTTTTCAGAAGAAAGAATACGAGTGGAAGGAGGGGGATGTTATATCAGAAAGAAGAAATACCTGAGTGGGAGAGAGGGGTGTTATATCAGAAAGAAGAAATAACCTGAGTGGAAGAGAGGGGTAGTTATTCAGAAAGAGAAATACCTGAGTGGAGGAGGGGATGTTATATCCAGAGAAAGAAATACCTGAGTGGGAGAGAGGGATGTTATATCAGAAAGAAAGAAATACCTGAGTGGAACGCGAGTGGGAATGGGCATGTTATATCAGAAAAAGAAACAAAACTGGTGGAAGAGAGGGGGATGTTATATCAGAAAAGAAATACCTGAGTGGAAGAGAGGGGGATGTTATATCCAGAAGAAAATACCTGAGTGGAAGAGAGGGGGATGTTTTCAGAAAGAAAGAAATACCTGAGTGGAAGAGAGGGGATGTTATAATGAAAGAAAGAATACCTGAGTGGAGAGGGGGATGTTTATATCAGAAAGAAATACCTGAGTGGAGAGGAGGGGATGTTATATCAGAAAGAAATACCTGAGTGGAAGAGAGGGGATGTTATATCAGAAAGAAAGAAATATCTGAGTGGGAGAGAGGGGAGTTATATCAGAAAGAAATACCTGAGTGGAGAGAGGAGGGGATGTTATATCAGAAGAAGAAATACCTGAGTGGAAGAGAGGGGGATGTTATATCCAGAAAGAAAGAAATACCTGAGTGGGAGAGGGGGGAGTTATATCAGAAGAAAGACAATAACCTGGTGGAAGAAGAGGGGGATGTATATCAGAAGAAAATACCTGAGTGGAGAGAGGGGGATGTTATATCAAAAGAAAGAAATACCTGAGTGGAAGAGAGGGGATGTTATATCAGAAAGAAGAAATACCTGAGTGGGAAGAGAAGGGGGATGTTATATCACAGAAAAAGAAATACCTGAGTGGAGGAAGGGGAGTATCTCAAGAAAGAAAGAAATACCTGAGTGGAAGAGAGGGGAGTGTTATATCAGAAAAGAAAGAATACCTGGTGAAGAGAGGGGGTGTTTATCAGAAAGAAAGAACATACCTGAGTGGGAGAGAGGGGTGTTATCTCAGAAAGAAATACCTGAGTGGAGAGAGGGGATGTTATATCAGAAGAAAGAAAATACCTGAGTGGAAGGAGGGGGGATGTTATTATCAGAGAAAAGAAATACCTGAGTGGAAGAGGGGGGATGTTATATCAAAAGAAAGAATCCTGAGTGGAAGAGGGGGTGTTATATCAGAAAGAAATACTGAGTGGAAGGAGGGGGATGTTATATCAGAAAGAAAGAATACCTGAGTGAAGAGGGGGATGTTAATCAGAGAAGAATCCTGAGTGGAGAGAAGGGGATGTTATATCAAGAAAGAAATACTGAGTGGAAGAGAGGGGGTTGTTTATTCAGAAAGAAATACCTGAGTGGAAGAGAGGGGATGTTTATCAGAAGAAATACTGGTGGGAGAGAGGGGATGTTATATCAGAAAAAAGAAATACTATAGTGGTGAAGAGAGGGGATGTTATATCAGAAAGAAAGAAATACCTGAGTGGAAGAGAGGGGATGTTATATCAGAAAAGAAGAAATACCTGAGTGGGAAGAGAGGGGATGTTTTTACAGAAAGAAATACCTGAGTGGAGATGGATTTATTCGAAAGAAAGAAATACCTGAGTGGGAGGAGGGATGTTATATCAGAAAGAAATACCTGAGTGGAAGAGAGGGGGCTGTTATATCAGAAAGAAATACCTGAGTGGGAGAGAGGGATGTTATATCAGAAAAGAACCCTGAGTGGAGAGAGGGGGATGTTATATCAGAAAAAAGAATACCTGAGTGGAAGGAGGGGATGTTATATCAGAAAGAAAGAAATACCTGAGTGGAAAGAGGGGGATGTTATATCAGAAAGAAAGAATCCTGAGTGGAGAGAGGGGATGTATATTCAGAAGAAAGAAATACCTGGTGGAAGAGAGGGGGGATGTTATATTAGAAAGAAAAGAAATACCTGAGTGAGAGAGGGGGGATGTTATATCAGAAAGGAAATACCTGAGTGGAGGAGGGGGGATTTATATCAGAAAGAAATACCTGAGGGAAGAGAGGGGGATGTTATATCAGAAAGAAAGAAATACCTGAGTGGAGAGAGGGGGATGTTATATCGAAAGAAATACCTGAGTGGAGAGAGAGGGATGTTATATCAGAAGAAAGAATACCTGAGTGGAAGGAGAGGGGGATGTTATATCAGAAAGAAAGAAATACCTGAGTGGAAGAGAGGGGGAGTTTATCAGAAAGAATACCTGAGTGGAGAGAGGGGGATGTTATATCAGAAAGAAATACCTGAGTGGAAAGAGGGGGGATGTTATATCAGAAAGGAAATACCTGAGTGGAGAGAGGGTGTTATATCAGAAAGAAATACCTGAGTGGAAGAGAGGGGGGAGTTATATCAGAAAGAAAGATATACCGAGTGGAGAGAGGGGATATTATATCAGAAAGAAAGAAATCCGAGTGGGAGAGAGGGGAGTTTATATCAGAAAGAAATACCTGAGTGGAAGAGAGGGGGATGTTATATCAGAAAGAAAAGAAATACCTGAGTGGGAGAGAGGGGGGGGATGTTATATCAGAAAGAATACTGGAGTGGAAGAGAGGGGGGATGTTTTATATCAGAAAGAAAGAAATACCTGAGTGGGAAGAGAGGGGGATGTTATTATCAGAAAGAAATACCTGAGTGGAAGAGAGGGGGTAGTATATCAGAAAGAATACCTGATGTGGAAGAGGGGGGAGTTATATCAAGAAAGAAAACCTGAGTGAGGGGGGATGTTATATCAGAAAGAAAGAAATCCTGAGTGGAGAGAGGGGGATGTTATATCGAAAGAAAAGAAATACCTGGTGGAAGAGAGGGGGATGTTATATCAGAAAGAATACCTGGTGGAGAGAGAGGGGATGTTATATCAGAAAGAAAGAAATACCTGAGTGGAAGAGAGGGGATGTTATATCAGAAAGAAAGAAATACCTGAGTGGAAGAGAGGGGGGATGTTATATTCAGAAAGAAAGAACTACCTGAGTGGAGAGAGATGGGATTATATCAGAAGAATACTGAGGGAAGAGAGGGGGATGTTATCTCAGAAAGAAATACCTGAGTGGAGAGAGGGGGATGTTTATTCAGAAAAGAAAGAAATACTGAGTGGAAGAGGGGGGGATGTTATATCAGAGAAAGAATACTGAGGAAAGAGGGGGATGTTATATCAGAAAGAAATACCTGAGGGGAGAGAGGGGATTTATATCAGAAAGAAAACATGAGGGAAGAGAGGGGGTTTATATCAAGAACGAAATACTGAGTGGAGAGAGAGGGGGGGTTATATCAGAAAGAAAGAATACCTGAGTGGAAGAGAGGGGGATGTTATATCAGAAGAAATACTGAGTGGAAGTGAGAGAGGGGGATGTTATATCAGAAAGAAACATACCTGAGTGGAGAGGAGGGGGATGTTATATCAGAAAGAAAATACCTGAGGGAAGAGAGTGGGATGTTATTCAGAAGAAATACCTGATGGAAGAGAGGGGTGTTATATCAGAAAGAAAGAATAACCTGAGTGGAGAGAGGGGATTATATCAGAAGAAGAAAATACCTGAGTGGGAGAGAGGGGGATGTTATATCAGAAAGAAAAAATACCTGATGGAAGATGATGGGAGGGGATGTTTATATCAGAAAGAAGAGAAATACCTGCGTGGGGAGAGGGGTGTTATACCAGAAAGAAACATGATGGAAGAGAGGGGATGTTATATCAGGAAAGAAAGAATACCTGAGTGGGAGAGAGGGGGATGTTATATCAGAAAGACAATACCTGAGTGGAAGAGAGGGGGATGTTATTCGAGAAAGAAAATACCTAGTGGAGAGAGGGGGGATGTTATATCAGAAAGAGAAATTACCTGGTGGAAGAGGGGGATGTTATATCAGAAAGAAAGACATACCTGAGGGAAGAGAGGGGATGTTATATCAGAAAGAAAGAAATACCTGAGTGGGACGGAGGGATGTTTCATATGCAGAACGAAATACCTGAGTGAAGGAGGAAGCGAGAGGGGGATGTTTATCAGAAGAAATCCTCGTAGGGGGTGTTTTTGAACAAGCAGAATACCTGAGTGGAGAGGGGGGATGTTATATCGAGGATACAGGTGTGTTAGAGACCTACCTGGGAGAGAGGGGTGTTTTCAGAAAGAAGATACTGAGTGGAGGAGGGGTGTTATATCAAGAAAGAAATACCTGAGTGGAAGAGAGGGGATGTTATATCAGACAGAAAGAAATACCTGAGTGGAGGAGGGGGGATGTTATATCAGAAAGAATAACCTGAGTGGAGAGAGGGGATGTATATCAGAAAGAAAGAAATACCTTAGTGGAAGAGAGGGGGGATGTTATTCAGAAAGAAATACCTGAGTGGAAGCAAGAAGGGGGATTTATATCAAAAAAGAATATCTGCTGGGTGAGGAGGGGATGTTATATCAGAAAGAAATATGAGTGGAAGAGAGGGGATGTCTATATCAGAAAGAAGAAAATACCTGGTGGAGAGAGGGGGGATGTTTATATCAGAAAGAAAGAATAACCTGCAGTGGGGAGAGAGGGAGTTATCAAAAGAAAGAAATCCTGAGTGGGCAGCGGGGGGATGTTATATCAGAAAGAAAATACCTGGTGGAAGAGAGGGGGATGTTATATCAAAGAAAGAAATACCTGAGTGAAGGAGAGTGGGATGTTATATCAGAAAAGAAATACCTGATGTGAAGAAAGGGGGATTTATATCAGGAAGAAAGAAATCCCTGGTGAGAGAGAGGGGATTTATATACAGAAAGAAATACTGAGTGGAAGGAGGGGGATGTTATATCAGAAAGAAAGAAATACCTGAGTGGAGGGAGGGGATGTTATATCAGAAAGAAAAACAACTGAGTGGAGAGCGGGGATGTTATATCAGAAAAAACTAACCTGAGTGGAAGAGAGGGGATGTTTATCGAAAGAAAGAAATACCTGAGTGGAAAGAGGGGGATGTTATATCAGACAAGAAAGAATACCTGAGTGGAGAGAGGGGGATTTTTCAGAAAAGAAAGAATACCTGAGTGGATAGAGGGGGATGTTATATTCAGAAGAAATACCTGCAGTGGAAGAGAGGGGGTGTTATATCCGAAAGAACAAGAAATACCTGAGTGGAAGAGGGGGATGTTATATCAGAAAGAAAGAAAGAAAAAAAGAAATACCTGGTGGGAGAGAGGGGATGTTATATAGAAAGACTAATACCTGAGTGGAAGAGAGGGGGACTGTTATATCAGAAAAGAAATACCTGAGTGGAAAGAGAGGGGGATGTTATAATCAGAAAGAAAATACCTGCGTGGGAGAGAGGGGGATGTTATTCAGAAAAAAGAATACCTGAGTGGAAGAGAGGGGATGTTCATTCAGAGACGAAATACCTGAGTGGAAGGAGAGAGAGGGGGATGTTTATACAGAAAGAAAGAAATACCTGAGTGGAAGAGGGGGATGTTATACAGAAAGAAATACCTGTGGAGGAGGAGAGGGATGTTTATCAGAGAAGAAAGAAATACCTGAGTGGAGAGAGGGGATGTTATATCAGGAAAGAAATACTGAGTGGGAGAAGAGAGGGGGATGTTATATCAGAAGAAATACCTGAGTGGAGAGAGGGGTGTTATATCCGAAAGAGAATACCTGATGGGAGAGAGGGGATGTTATCGAATAAAGTAAATACCCTGAGTGGAAGAGAGGGGATGTTATTCAAAGAAAGAAATACCTGAGTGGAAGAGAGGGGATGTTATATCAGAAAGACAGAATACCGTGAGTGAAAGAGAGTGAGGGATGTTTATCAGAAAAAGAAATACCTGAGTGGAGAGAGGGGGGATGTATATCAGAAAGAAAGAAATACCTGGTGGAAGAGGAGGGGGGATGTCTATCAGAAAGAGAAATACCTGTGTGGACAGCGAGGGGGATTACTATATCCGAACAGAACATACTGAGTGGCAGAGCAGAGGGGCTGTTTTATATCAGAAGAGAAGAGAATACTGAGTGGGATAGAGGGGATGTTATATCAGAAAGAAATACCTGAGTGGGAGAGAGGGGCCGGGATTTATATCAGCACGAAGAAAACAACTGAGTGGAGAGGAGGGGGGCTTTTATATCAGACAAGAACAGAAATTACCTGAGTGGAAGAGAGGGGGATGTTATATTCAGGAAAGACATACTGAGTGGAAGAGAGGGGGATTTTTATATACAGAAAGAAAATTTGTTAATAAACCCCTCTCTTCCCTCAGGTATTTCTTTCTATACAACATCCCCCTCTCTTCCACTCAGGTATTTCTTTCTGATATAACATCCCCCTCTCTTCCACTCAGGTATTTCTTTTGATTATATAACATCCCCCTCTCTTCCACTCAGGTATTTCTTTCTTTCTGATATAAAATCCCCTCTCTTCCACTCAGGGTTTCTTTCTGATATAATATCCCCTCTCTCCCACTCAGGTATTTCTTTCTGATATAAACCCCCCTCTCCCACTCAGGTATTTCTTTCTTATGAATAACACCCCCTCTCTTCCACTCAGGTATTCTTTCTGATAATATCCCCCTCTCTCCCACTCAGGTATTTCTTTCTGATATAACATCCCCCTCTCTTCCACTCAGGTATTCTTTCTTTCTAATATAACATCCCCCTCTCTTCCACTCAGGTATTTCTTTCTTTCTGATATAACATCCCCCTCTCTTCCACTCAGGTATTTCTTTCTTTCTGATATAACATCCCCGCTCTTCCACTCAGGTATTTCTTTCTTTCTGATATAACATCCCCTCTCTTCCACTCAGGTATTTCTTTATTTCTGATATAACATCCCCTCTCTCCCACTCAGGTATTTCTTTCTGATATAACATCCCCTCTCTCCCACTCAGGTATTTCTTTCTGATATAACATCCCCCTCTCTTCCACTCAGGTATTTCTTTCTGATATAACATCGCCTCTCTCCCACTCAGGTATTTCTTTCTTTCTGATATAACATCCCCTCTCTCCCCCTCAGGTATTTCTTTCTGGTATAACATCCCCCTCTCTTCCACTCAGGTATTTCTTTCTTTCTGATATAACATCCCCTCTCTTCCACTCAGGTATTTCTTTCTTTCTGATATAACATCCCCTCTCTTCCACTCAGGTATTTCTTTATTTCTGATATAACATCCCCTCTCTCCCACTCAGGTATTTCTTTCTGATATAACATCCCCCTCTCTTCCACTCAGGTATTTCTTTCTGATATAACATCCCCCTCTCTTCCACTCAGGTATTTCTTTCTGATATAACATCCCCTCTCTCCCACTCAGGTTTCCTTCTTTCTGATATACATCCCCCTCTCTTCCACTCAGGTATTTCTTTCTTCTGATATAACATCCCCTCTCTTCCACTCAGGTATTTCTTTCTGATATAACATCCCCCGTCTATTCCACTCAGGTATTTCTTTCTTTTTGATATAACATCCCCCTCTCTTCCACTCAGGTATTTCTTTCTTTCTGATATAACATCCCCCTCTCTTCACTCAGGTATTTCTTTCTTCTGATATAACATCCCCCCTCTCTTCCACTCAGGTATTTCTTTCTGATATAAACCATCCCCCTCTCTCCCAATCAGTGTATTTCTTTCTTTCTGATATAACATCCCCTCTCTTCCCACTCAGGTATTCTTTCTTTCTGATCTAACAACCCCCTCTCTTCCACTCAGGTATTTCTTTCTGATATAACATCCCCTCTCCTCCACTCAGGTATTTCTTTCTTTCTGATATAACATCCCCCTTTCTTCCACTCAGGTATTTCTTTCTGATATAACATCCCCTCTCTTCCACTCAGGTATTTCTTTCTTTCTGATATAACATCCCCCTCTCTTCCACTCAGGTATTTCTTTCTGATATAACATCCCCCCTCTCTTCCACTCAGGTATTTCTTTCTTTCTGATATATCGTCCCCTCTCTCCCACTCAGGTATTTCTTTCTTTCTGATATAACATCCCCCTCTCTTCCACTCAGGTATTTCTTTCATTCTGATATAACATCCCCCTCTCTTCCACTCAGGTATTTCTTTCTGATATAACATCCCCTCTCTCCCACTCAGATATTTCTTTCTTTCTGATATAACATCCCCTCTCTTCCACTCAGGTATTTCTTTCTGATATAACATCCCCCCTCTCTCCCACTCAGGTATTTCTTTCTTTCTGATATAACATCCCCCCTCTCTTTCACTCAGGTATTTCTTTCTTTCTGATATAACATCCCCCTCTCTTCCACTCAGGTATTTCTTTCTTTCTGATATAACATCCCCCTCTCTTCCACTCAGGTATTTCTTTCTGATATAACATCCCCCTCTCTTCCACTCAGGTATTTCTTTCTGATATAACATCCCCTCTCTTCCACTCAGGTATTTGTTTCTTTCTGATATAACATCCCCCCTCTCTTCCACTCAGGTATTTCTTTCTTTCTGATTATAAACATCCCTCTCTCCCCACTCAGGTATTTCTTTCTCTCTGATATAACATCCCTCTCTTCCACTCAGGTATTTCTTTCTGATATAACATCCCCCTCTCTTCCACTCAGGTATTTCTTTCTTTCTGATATAACATCCCCCCTCTCTTCCACTCAGGTATTCTTTCTTTCTGATTATAACATCCCCCTCTCTTCCACTCAGGTATTTCTTTCTGATATAACATCCCCCCTCTCTTCCACTCAGGTATTCTTTCTGATATAACATCCACCCCCTCTCTTCCACTCAGGTATTTCTTTCTGATATAACATCCCCCTCTCTCCCACTCAGGTATTTCTTTCTTTCTGATATAACATCCCCTCTCTTCCACTCAGGAATTTCTTTCTGATATAACATCCCCCTCTCTCCCACTCAGGTATTTCTTTCTTTCTGATATAACATCCCCTCTATTCCACTCAGGTATTTCTTTCTGATATAACATCCCCCTCTCTCCCACTCAGGTATTTCTTTCTTTCTGATATAATATCCCCTCTCTCCCACTCAGGTATTTCTTTCTTTCTGATATAACATCCCCCCTCTCTTCCACTCAGGTATTTCTTTCTGATATAACATCCCCCTCTCTTCCACTCAGGTATTTCTTTCTGATATAACATCCCCCTCTCTTCCACTCAGGTATTTCTTTCTTTCTGATATAACATCCCCCTCTCTCTTCCACTCAGGTATTTCTTTCTTTCTGATATAAAATCCCCCTCTCTTCCACTCAGGTGTTTCTTTCTGATATAATATCCCCTCTCTCCCACTCAGGTATTTCTTTCTGATATAACATCCCCCCTCTCTTTCACTCAGGTATTTCTTTCTTTCTGATATAACATCCCCCTCTCTTCCACTCAGGTATTTCTTTCTTTCTGATATAACATCCCCCTCTCTTCCACTCAGGTATTTCTTTCTGATATAACATCCCCCTCTCTTCCACTCAGGTATTTCTTTCTTATATAACATCCCCTCTCTTCCACTCAGGTATTTGTTTCTTTCTGATATAACATCCCCCCTCTCTTCCACTCAGGTATTTCTTTCTTTCTGATATAACATCCCCTCTCTCCCACTCAGGTATTTCTTTCTTTCTGATATAACATCCCCTCTCTTCCACTCAGGTATTTCTTTCTGATATAACATCCCCCTCTCTTCCACTCAGGTATTTCTTTCTTTCTGATATAACATCCCCCCTCTCTTCCACTCAGGTATTTCTTTCTTTCTGATATAACATCCCCCACTCTTCCACTCAGGTATTTCTTTCTGATATAACATCCCACTCTCTTCCACTCAGGTATTTCTTTCTGATATAACATCCCCCTCTCTTCCACTCAGGTATTTCTTTCTGATATAACATCCCCCTCTCTTCCACTCAGGTATTTCTTTCTGATATAACATCCCCCTCTCTTCCACTCAGGTATTTCTTTCTTTCTGATATAAAATCTCCCTCTCTTCCACTCAGGTGTTTCTTTCTGATATAATATCCCCTCTCTCCCACTCAGGGTTTCTTTCTGATATAACATCCCCCTCTCTCCCACTCAGGTATTTCTTTCTTTCTGATATACACCCCCTCTCTTCCACTCTGGTATTTCTTTCTGATATAATATCCCCCCTCTCTCCCACTCAGGTATTTCTTTCTGATATAACATCCCCCCTCTCTTCCACTCAGGTATTTCTTTCTTTCTAATATAACATCCCCCCTCTCTTCCACTCAGGTATTTCTTTCTTTCTGATATAACATCCCCCTCTCTTCCACTCAGGTATTTATTTCTTTCTGATATAACATCCCCGCTCTTCCACTCAGGTATTTCTTTCTGATATAACATCCCCCCTCTCTCCCACTCAGGTATTTCTTTCTTTCTGATATAACATCCCCCTCTCTTCCACTCAGGTATTTCTTTCTGATATAACATCCCCGCTCTTCCACTCAGGTATTTCTTTCTGATATAATATCCCCCCTCTCTCCCACTCAGGTATTTCTTTCTTTCTGATATAACATCCCCCTCTCTTCCACTCAGGTATTTCTTTCTGATATAACATCCCCGCTCTTCCACTCAGGTATTTCTTTCTGATATAATATCCCCCCTCTCTTCCACTCAGGTATTTCTTTCTGATATAACATCCCCTCTCTTCCACTCAGGTATTTCTTTCTGATATAACATCCCCTCTCTCGCACTCAGGTATTTCTTTCTTTCTGATATAACATCCCCCGTCTCTTCCACTCAGGTATTTCTTTCGTTCTGATATAGCATCCCCTCTCTTCCACTCAGGTATTTCTTTCTGATATAACATCCCCTCTCTTCCACTCAGGTATTTCTTTCTGATATAACATCCTCCTCTCTTCCACTCAGGTATTTCTTTCTGATATAACATCCCCCCTCTCTTCCACTCAGGTATTTCTTTCTTTCTGATATAACATCCCCTCTCTTCCACTCAGGTATTTCTTTCTGATATAACATCCCCCCTCTCTTCCACTCAGGTATTTCTTTCTGATATAACATCCCCTCTCTTCCACTCAGGTATTTCTTTCTGATATAACATCCTCTTCTCTTCCACTCAGGTATTTCTTTCTGATATAACATCCCCCCTCTCTTCCACTCAGGTATTTCTTTCTTTCTTTTTTTTTTTTTTTTTTTTTTTTTTTTTTTTTTTTTTTTTTTTTTTTTTTTTGAGATGGAGTCTCGCTCTGTCACCCAGGCTGGAGTGCAGTGGCCGGATCTCAGCTCACTGCAAGCTCTGCCTCCCAGGTTTACGCCATTCTCCTGCCTCAGCCTCCCCAGTAGCTGGGACTACAGGCGCCCGCCACCTCGCCCGGCTAGTTTTTTGTATTTTTTAGTAGAGACGGGGTTTCACCATGTTAGCCAGGATGGTCTCGATCTCCTGACCTCGTGATCCGCCCGTCTCGGCCTCCCAAAGTGCTGGGATTACAGGCTTGAGCCACCGCGCCCGGCCTTTCTTTCTTTCTGATATAACATCCCCTCTCTTCCATTCAGGTATTTCTTTCTGATATAACATCCCCCCTCTCTGCCACTGAGGTATTACTTTCTGATATAACATCCCCCTCTCTTCCACTCAGGTATTTCTTTCTTTCTGATATAACACCCCCTCTCTTCCACTCAGGTATTTCTTTCTGATATAACATCCCCTCTCTCCCACTCAGGTATTTCTTTCTTTCTGATATAACATCCCCCTCTCTTCCACTCAGGTATTTCTTTCTGATATAACATCCCCCTCTCTTCCACTCAGGTATTTCTTTCTGATATAACATCCCCCTCTCTTCCACTCAGGTATTTCTTTCTTTCTGATATAACATCCCCTCTCTTCCACTCAGGTATTTCTTTCTTTCTGATATAACATCCCCCTCTCTCCCACTCAGGTATTTCTTTCTGATATAACATCCCCTCTCTTCCACTCAGGTATTTCTTTCTTTCTGATATAACACCCCCCTCTCTTCCACTCAGGTATTTCTTTCTGATATAACATCCCCTCTCTCCCACTCAGGTATTTCTTTCTTTCTGATATAACATCCCCCTCTCTTCCACTCAGGTATTTCTTTCTGATATAACATCCCCCTCTCTTCCACTCAGGTATTTCTTTCTTATATAACATCCCCCTCTCTTCCACTCAGGTATTTCTTTCTGATATAACATCCCCTCTCTCCCACTCAGGTATTTCTTTCTGAATATAAATCCCCTCTTCCCCTCAGGTATTTCTCTTTCTGATATAACACCCTCCGCTCACCACTCAGGTATTTCTTTCTTTTCTGATATAACATCCCTTCTCTCCCACTCAGGTATTTCTTTCTGATATAACATCCCTTCTCTCCCACTCAGGTATTTATTTCTTTCTGATATAACATCCCCTCTCTTCCACTCAGGTTTTTTTCTTTCTGATATAACTCCCCCTCTCTCCACTCAGGTATTTCTTTCTGATATAACATCCCCCTCTCTTTCCACCAGGTATTTCTTTCTTTCTGATATAACATCCCTCTCTTCCACTCAGGTATTTCTTTCTTCTGATATAACATCCCCCTATCTCCACTCAGGTATTTTTCTTTCTTTCTGATATAACATCCCCTCTCTTCCACTCAGGTATTTCTTTCTTTCTGATATAACATCCCCTCTCTCCCACTCAGGTATTTCTTTCTGATATAACATCCCCCTCTCTTCCACTCAGGTATTCTTTCTTTCTGATATAACATCCCCCTCTCTTCCACTCAGGTTATTTCTTTCTTTATATAACTAACTCTCTTCCACTAGGTATTTTCTGATATAACATCCCCTCTCTCCCACTCAGGTATTTCTTTCTGATATAACATCCCCCTCTCTTCCACTCAGGTATTTCTTTCTGATATAACATCCCTCTCTCTTCCACTCAGGTATTTCTTTCTTTCTGATATAACATCCCCCTCTCTTCCACTCAGGTATTTCTTTCTTTCTGATATAACATCCCCCTCTCTCCCACTCAGGTATTTCTTTCTTTCTGATATAACACCCCCCTCTCTTCCACTCAGGTATTTCTTTCTGATATAACATCCCCCCTCTCTTCCACTCAGGTATTTCTTTCTGATATAACATCCCCCCTCTCTTCCACTCAGGTATTTCTTTCTGATATAACATCCCCCCTCTCTTCCACTCAGGTATTTCTTTCTGATATAACATCCCCCTCTCTCCCACTCAGGTATTTCTTTCTTTCTGATATAACATCCCCCTCTCTTCCACTCAGGTATTTCTTTCTGATATAACATCCCCCTCTCTTCCACTCAGGTATTTCTTTCTGATATAACATCCCCCCTCTCTTCCACTCAGGTATTTCTTTCTGATATAACATCCCCCCCTCTCTTCCACTCAGGTATTTCTTTCTGATATAACATCCCCCTCTCTTCCACTCACGTATTTCTTTCTGATATAACATCCCCCCTCTCTTCCACTCAGGTATTTCATTCTTTCTGATATAACATCCCCTCTCTTCTACTCAGGTATTTCTTTCTGATATAACATCCCCTCTCTCCCACTCAGGTATTTCTTTCTTTCTGATATAACATCCCCCTCTCTTCCACTCAGGTATTTCTTTCTGATATAACATCCCCCTCTCTTCCACTCAGGTATTTCTTTCTGATATAACATCCTCCCTCTCTTCCACTCAGGTATTTCTTTCTGATATAACATCCCCCCTCTCTTCCACTCAGGTATTTCTTTCTGATATAACATTCCCCCTCTCTTCCCACTCAGGTTATGTCTTTCTTCTGATATAACATCCCCCCTCTCTCCACTCAGGTATATCTTTCTGATTATAACATCACCCTCTCTTCCACTCACGGTATTTTTCTTTCGATATAACATCCCACCTCTCTTCCACTCAGGTATTTCATTCTTTGATATATACACTCCCCCCTCCTCTTCCAACTCAGGTATTTCTTTCTGAATAACATCCCCCTCTCTTCCCACTCACGGTATTCTTTCTTTCTGATATCACATCCCACCTCTCTTCCACTCAGGTAATTCTTTCTGATTCTAACATCCCCCTCTCTTCCACTCAGGTATTTCTTTCTTTCTTGATATAACATCCTCCCTCTCTTCCACTAAGGTATTTCTCTTTCGTGATATAAACATCCCCCTCTCTTTCCACTCAGGTATTCTTTCATTCTGATATAACATCCCCCTCTCTTCCCACTCAGGTATTTCTTTCTGATATAACATCCCCCTCTCTTCCACTCAGGTATTTCTTCTGATATAACATCCCCCTCTCTTCCACTCAGGTATTTCTTTCTGATATAACATCCCCTCTCTTCCACTCAGGTATTTCTTTCTGATATAACATCCCCTCTCTTCCACTCAGGTATTTCTTTCTTTCTGATATAACATCCCCTCTCTTCCACTCAGGTATTTCTTTCTTTCTGATATAACTCCCCCTCTCTTCCACTCAGGTATTTCTTTCTGATATAACATCCCCCTCTCTTCCACTCAGGTATTTCTTTCTGATATAACATCCCCTCTCTTCCACTCAGGTATTTCTTTCTGATATAACATCCCCCCTCTCTTCCACTCAGGTATTTATTTCTTTCTGATATAACATCCCCTCTCTTCAACTCAGGTATTTCTTTCTTTCTGATATAACATCCCCCTTCTCTTCCACTCAGGTATTTCTTTCTTTCTGATATAACATCCCCCTCTCTTCCACTCAGGTATTTCTTATGATTCTTTCTGATATAACACCCCCTCTCTTCCACTCAGGTATTTTTTTCTGATATAATATCCCCTCTCTTCCAGTCAGGTATTTCTTTCTTTCTGATATAACATCCCCCCTCTCTCCCACTCAGGTATTTCTTTCTTTCTTATATAACATCCCCCCTCTCTTCCACTCAGGTATTTCTTTCTGATATAACATCCCCTCTCTTCCAGTCAGGTATTTCTTTCTTTCTGATATAACACCCCCTCTCTTCCACTCAGGTATTTCTTTCTGATATAACATCCCCTCTCTTCCACTCAGGTATTTCTTTCTGATATAATATCCCCTCTCTTCCAGTCAGGTATTTCTTTCTTTCTGATATAACATCCCCCCTCTCTCCCACTCAGGTATTTCTTTCTGATATAACATCCCCTCTCTTCCACTCAGGTATATCTATCTGATATAATATCCCCTCTCTTCCAGTCAGGTATTTCTTTCTTTCTGATATAACATCCCCCTCTCTTCCACTCAGGTATTTCTTTCTGATATAACATCCCCTCTCTTCCACTCAGGTATATCTTTCTGATATAATATCCCCTCTCTTCCAGTCAGGTATTTCTTTCTTTCTGATATAACATCCCCCCTCTCTCCCACTCAGGTATTTCTTTCTGATATAACATCCCCTCTCTTCCACTCAGGTATATCTATCTGATATAATATCCCCTCTCTTCCAGTCAGGTATTTCTTTCTTTCTGATATAACATCCCCCTCTCTTCCACTCAGGTATTTCTTTCTGATATAACATCCCCTCTCTTCCACTCAGGTATTTCTTTCTGATATAATATCCCCTCTCTTCCAGTCAGGTATTTCTTTCTTTCTGATATAACATCCCCCCTCTCTCCCACTCAGGTATTTCTTTCTGATATAACATCCCCTCTCTTCCACTCAGGTATATCTATCTGATATAATATCCCCTCTCTTCCAGTCAGGTATTTCTTTCTTTCTGATATAACATCCCCCTCTCTTCCACTCAGGTATTTCTTTCTGATATAACATCCCTCTCTTCCACTCAGGTATTTCTTTCTGATATAATATCCCCTCTCTTCCACTCAGGTATTTCTTTCTGATATAACATCCCCCTCTCTTCCACTCAGGTATTTCTTTCTGATATAACATCCCCCTCTCTTCCACTCAGGTATTTCTTTCTGATATAACATCCCCCTCTCTTCCACTCAGGTATTTCTTTCTTTCTGATATAACATCCCCCTCTCTTCCACTCAGGTATTTCTTTCTTTCTGATATAACATCCCCTCTCTTCCACTCAGGTATTTCTTTCTGATATAATATCCCCTCTCTTCCAGTCAGGTATTTCTTTCTTTCTGATATAACATCCCCCCTCTCTTCCACTCAGGTATTTCTTTCTGATATAACATCCCCTCTCTTCCACTCAGGTATTCTTCTGATATAATATCCCCTCTCTTCCAGTCAGGTATTTCTTTCTTTCTGATATAACATCCCCCTCTCTTCCACTCAGGTATTTCTTTCTGATATAACATCCCCTCTCTTCCACTCAGGTATTTCTTTCTGATATAATATCCCCCTCTCTTCCACTCAGGTATTTCTTTCTGATATAACATCCCCCTCTCTTCCACTCAGGTATTTCTTTCTGATATAACATCCCCCTCTCTTCCACTCAGGTATTTCTTTCTTTCTGATATAACATCCCCCTCTCTTCCAGTCAGGTATTTCTTTCTTTCTGATATAACATCCCCTCTCTTCCACTCAGGTATTTCTTTCTGATATAATATCCCCTCTCTTCCAGTCAGGTATTTCTTTCTTTCTGATATAACATCCCCCCTCTCTCCCACTCAGGTATTTCTTTCTGATATAACATCCCCTCTCTTCCACTCAGGTATATCTATCTGATATAATATCCCCTCTCTTCCAGTCAGGTATTTCTTTCTTTCTGATATAACATCCCCCCTCTCTTCCACTCAGGTATTTCTTTCTTTCTGATATAACACCCCCTCTCTTCCACTCAGGTATTTCTTTCTGATATAACATCCCCTCTCTTCCAGTCAGGTATTTCTTTCTTTCTGATATAACATCCCCCTCTCTCCCACTCAGGTATTTCTTTCTTTCTGATATAACACCCCCTGTCTTCCACTCAGGTATTTCTTTCTGATATAACATCCCCCTCTCTTCCACTCAGGTATTTCTTTCTTTCTGATATAACATCCCCTCTCTTCCACTCAGGTATTTCTTTCTGATATAATATCCCCCTCTCTCCCACTCAGGTATTTCTTTCTTTCTGATATAACACCCCCTCTCTTCCACTCAGGTATTTCTTTCTGATATAACATCCCCCTCTCTTCCACTCAGGTATTTCTTTCTTTCTGATATAACATCCCCTCTCTTCCACTCAGGTATTTCTTTCTTTCTGATATAACATCCCCTCTCTTCCACAGGTATTTCTTTCTTTCTGATATAACATCCCCCTCTTCCACTCAGGTATTTCTTTCTGATATAATATCCCCCTCTCTCCCACTCAGGTATTTCTTTCTTTCTGATATAACACCCCCTCTCTTCCACTCAGGTATTTCTTTCTGATATAACATCCCCCTCTCTTCCACTCAGGTATTCTTTCTTTCTGATATAACATCCCCCTCTCTTCCACTCAGGTATTTCTTTCTTTCTGATATAACATCCCCCCTCTCTTCCACTCAGGTATTTCTTTCTTTCTGATATAACATCCCCCCTCTCTTCCACTCAGGTATTTCTTCCTTTCTGATATAACATCCCCCTCTCTTCCACTCAGGTGTTTCTTTCTGATATAACACCCCCTCTCTTCCACTCAGGTATTTCTTTCTTTCTGATATAACATCCCCCCTCTCTTCCACTCAGGTATTTCTTTCTGATATAACATCCCCCTCTCTTCCACTCAGGTATTTCTTTCTGATATAACATCCCCCTCTCTTCCACTCAGGTATTTCTTTCTGATATAACATCCCCCTCTCTTCCACTCAGGTATTTCTTTCTTTCTGATATAACATCCCCCTCTCTTCCACTCAGGTATTTTTTTCTGATATAACATCCCCCCTCTCTTCCACTCAGGTATTTCTTTCTGATATAACATCCCCTCTCTCTTCCACTCAGGTATTTCTTTCTTTCTGATATAACATCCCCCCTCTCTTCCACTCAGGTATTTCTTTCTTTCTGATATAACATCCCCCTCTCTCCCACTCAGGTATTTCTTTCTTTCTGATATAACATCCCCTCTCTTCCACTCAGGTATTTCTTTCTGATATAACATCCCCCTCTCTTCCACTCAGGTATTTCTTTCTTTCTGATATAACATCCCCCTCTCTTCCACTCAGGTATTTCTTTCTGATATAACATCCCCCCCTCTCTTCCACTCAGGTATTTCTTTCTTTCTGATATAACATCCCCCTCTCTTCCACTCAGGTATTTCTTTCTGATATAACATCCCCCTCTCTCCCACTCAGGTATTTCTTTCTTTCTGATATAACATCCCCCTCTCTCCCACTCAGGTATTTCTTATTAACATCCCCCCTCTCTTCCACTCAGGTATTTCTTTCTGATATAACATCCCCCCTCTCTTCCACTCAGGTATTTCTTTCTTTCTGATATAACATCCCCCTCTCTTCCACTCATGTATTTCTTTCTGATATAACACCCCCTCTCTTCCACTCAGGTATTTCTTTCTGATGTAACATCCCCCTCTCTTCCACTCAGGTATATCTTTCTGATATAATATCCCCTCTCTTCCACTCAGGTATTTCTTTCTTTCTGATATAACATCCCCCTCTCTTCCTCTCAGGTATTTCTTTCTGATATAACACCCCCTCTCTTCCACTCAGGTATTTCTTTCTGATATAATATCCCCCTCTCTCCCACTCAGGTATTTCTTTCTTTCTGATATAACACCCCTCTCTTCCACTCAGGTATTTCTTTCTGATATAACATCCCCCTCTCTTCCACTCAGGTATTTCTTTCTTTCTGATATAACATCCCCCTCTCTTCCACTCAGGTATTTCTTTCTTTCTGATATAGCATCCCCCTCTCTTCCACTCAGGTATTTCTTTCTTTCTGATATAACATCCCCCTCTCTTCCACTCAGGTATTTCTTTCTGATATAATATCCCCCTCTCTCCCACTCAGGTATTTCTTTCTTTCTGATATTACACCCCCTCTCTTCCACTCAGGTATTTCTTTCTGATATAACATCCCCGTCTCTTCCACTCAGGTATTTCTTTCTTTCTGATATAACATCCCCTCTCTTCCACTCAGGTATTTCTTTCTTTCTGATATAACATCCCCCTCTCTTCCACTCAGGTATTTCTTTCTTTCTGATATAACATCCCCCCTCTCTTCCACTCAGGTATTTCTTTCTTTCTGATATAACATCCCCCCTCTCTTCCACTCAGGTATTTCTTTCTTTCTTATATAACATCCCCCTCTCTTCCACTCAGGTATTTCTTTCTTTCTGATATAACATCCCCCCTCTCTTCCACTCACGTATTTCTTTCTTTCTGATATAACATCCCCCCTCTCTTCCACTCAGGTATTTCTTTCTGATATAACATCCCCCCTCTCTTCCACTCAGGTATTTCTTTCTTTCTGATATAACATCCCCTCTCTTCCACTCAGGTATTTCTTTCTTTCTGATATAACATCCCCCTCTCTTCCACTCAGGTATTTCTTTCTTTCTGATATAACATCACCTCTCTTCCACTCAGGTATTTCTTTCTGATATAACATCCCCTCTCTTCCACTCAGGTATTTCTTTCTGATATAACATCCCCCCTCTCTTCCACTCAGGTATTTCTTTCTTTCTGATATAACATCCCCCCTCTCTTCCACTCAGGTATTTCTTTCTGATATAACATCCCCCCTCTCTTCCACTCAGGTATTTCTTTCTTTCTGATATAACATCCCCCTCTCTTCCACTCAGGTATTTCTTTCTTTCTGATATAACTTCCCCCTCTCTCCACTCAGTATTAACTCCCCTCTCTCCACTCAGGTATTTCTTTCTGATATAACATCCCCTCTCTTCCACTCAGGTATTTCTTTCTGATATAACATCCCCCTCTCTTCCACTCAGGTATTTCTTTCTGATATAACATCCCCCCTCTCTCCCACTCAGGTATTTCTTTCTGATATAACATCCCCCCTCTCTTCCACTCAGGTATTTCTTTCTGATATAACATCCCCCCTCTCTTCCACTCAGGTATTTCTTTCTTTCTGATATAACATCCCCCTCTCTTCCACTCAGGTATTTCTTTCTTTCTGATATAACATCCCCCTCTCTCCCACTCAGGTATTTCTTTCTGATATAACATCCCCTCTCTTCCACTCAGGTATTTCTTTCTGATATAACATCCCCCTCTCTTCCACTCAGGTATTTCTTTCTGATATAACATCCCCCCTCTCTCCCACTCAGGTATTTCTTTCTGATATAACATCCCCTCTCTTCCACTCAGGTATTTCTTTCTTTCTGATATAACATCCCCCTCTCTTCCACTCAGGTATTTCTTTCTTTCTGATATAACATCCCCCTCTCTTCCACTCAGGTATTTCTTTCTTTCTGATATAACATCCCCTCTCTTCCACTCAGGTATTTCTTTCTTTCTGATATAACATCCCCTCTCTTCCACTCAGGTATTTCTTTCTGATATAACACCCCCTCTCTTCCACTCCGGTATTTCTTTCTTTCTGATATAACATCCCCTCTCTTCCACTCAGGTATTTCTTTCTGATATAACATCCCCTCTCTTCCACTCAGGTATTTCTTTCTGATATAACACCCCCCCTCTCTTCCACTCACTCCGGTATTTCTTTCTGATATAACACCCCCTCTCTTCCACTCACTCAGGTATTTCTTTCTGATATAACACCCCCTCTCTCCCACTCACTCAGGTATTTCTTTCTGATATAACACCCCCCCTCTCTTCCACTCACTCAGGTATTTCTTTCTGATATAACACCCCCTCTCTCCCACTCACTCAGGTATTTCTTTCTGATATAACACCCCCCCTCTCTCCCACTCCCTCAGGTATTTCTTTCTGATATAACACCCCCCCTCTCTTCCACTCACTCAGGTATTTCTTTCTGATATAACACCCCCTCTCTCCCACTCACTCAGGTATTTCTTTCTGATATAACACCCCCCCTCTCTTCCACCCACTCAGGTATTTCTTTCTTTCTGATATAACATCCCCTCTCTTCCACTCAGGTATTTCTTTCTTTCTGATATAACAACCCCCCTCTCTTCCACTCACTCAGGTATTTCTTTCTGATATAACACCCCCTCTCTCCCACTCACTCAGGTATTTCTTTCTGATATAACACCCCCCCCTCTCTTCCACTCACTCAGGTATTTCTGCGTTATTGTTAGTTCTCCTTGGAAACCTTCTGTAAATGTCTTCTACTAAAATTCTAACTTGCTCGAAGTCCCAGTTCCTCTAAGTCTGACTTGATTTCTTTTGAGTCCTCAATGTGGGTCAGTGGCATGTTTCTTAGCTTGGTAGTACGGTAACATGAACACGAGCCCAAGCTCAAGTCTCCTTTTTGCCACTTACAAGCTTTGAGACTTTAGGGAAATTGCTTGGCCTCTCTGGTTAAATAATTGAGAAGTTTCCAAATCTGTAAAATGGGAATCATTTTCCAGTTGCTGGGAAAATTACAAAAGATTAAGCCCGTGGCCTGTAGTAGGGCCTCAGTAAGTGTTAATCTCATTCCTTTTCTTCTTTTGGTTTTGACCTCTCATTTTGGAGAGGTAGGTTCTTAAGGGGAGCTGCATACTGGCATTGCCTGGAAACCTTTATGAGAAAGGAAGCCCTGAGGTTTGATTCAACTAGCCTGGGAAGGGTCCAGACATTGGTTACTTATTGTACTGTTATTACAAGTTTCTTTGGGTTTTTGAAAGACGTTCTCATTCTGTTGCCCAGGCTAGAGTGCAATGGCATGAGCGTGATCACCGCTCACTGCATCCTTGACCTCCTGGTCTCAAGCCATTCTCCTGCCTCGGCCTCCTGAGTAGTTGGAACCATAAATGCACACCACCACTTCCAGCTAATTTTTAAAAATGTTTGTAGAGATTGGGTCTCCCTATGTTGCCCAGGATGGTCTCATACTCGGGTATCCAGCAATCCTCCAGCCCCAGCCTCCCAAAGTGTTAGGATTACAGGCATAAGCCACCATGCCTGGCCTGTTATTATGTCTTCAATAGTTCAGTGGTCTCCAGAATTTTCCAGTGAGGAGCTAAAACAGAGGATCTTTGGTCTAGCAAAGAGGGCAGGGTCTATCACTCACCAGCAACTCAACACACACTTCTCTGAGGCTCATTTCCTCATCTGTAACAACTCAAATGAGGTTGTTGTAAGAATTTAATTAATCAATGCATATAAACGTTGCAGAACATAGTGTCTGACACATACTTAATATGTTTGTTCAGGGATGTGAGAGAGGAAGCACTACAAGGGAAAATTCAGTTCTCATAAATTCTGCCAGAAAAGGATGACCTGTAATAGTTGCCCCAGGACCCCAGGAGTAACAACATTTTGTACTTGAGTCCATGTTTGGGGTAGACGGATTGTACTGACGCCCCTTCCACCTCTATTTTGTAGCTACATTAGCTGAGACAGGAATGGATGTGTCCGGGGTCAGTCAGGGAGCTGCTATTAAGCAGAAGAAAAGTGCGACGCCTATTTGTGGTCTGCCCTCCCACTCAGGCAGATAACCTGAGGCTGAATGACCTTGCCTCTCTCCCATTGATTTTTCCCAGTAGGTAAGCTGCAAGCATCAGTGAGAGAATGATCCACAAACAGATAGGCGTTTCACACAGCACCATTTCAAGAGGAGTCTGGTTTCTCTGGCTTCAGTCGCCTCTAAAAATAATAGGTCTGGAGGTAGCTTGTTTCCCTTCTCCTTCCAAAGACGAGAGTAAATCATTAGACCCGATTTTTCTCCTCATCCCTCTGCAGTTCTCTCTAAAAAGAGTTCTCATTTGAGTTCAATTGAAATTCGAGGCAGGAAAAGCAAAGTTGCAAAAGGAAAGTAATAAAGCAGAACATTTACATTTCCAAACTAAGTGGAGTGAAATTAAAATGAGGGCAGAACTTTTGCTACCATAGTAAAAATAGTCCATTTTTCATAAATATTTAATAAAGCTCATTTCACAATGGAATTCAAGTCTGGTAACCTTAGTCAACAGAGATTTGTTGATTGATTGGTAAAACATCACTGCACCATTTTGAGTCTTAGCTCAAGGTAAAACATTTCCTAGTTACTATAGTTTTGCCACAGTCACCCTAAGGTTATCTTATAGTGCTGTCTACTGAACTATACCTCTGGAATTTCCTGAATACAATGCATTCTTGAGATACCGTATATTTAAATAGTTGATAATGTTGTTAGCCTTATTTCACTATCTTAAGCAGTAACTTGAAAACTGCACTGCCAAAATCTGTAACTCTTTTTCTCCTACCTGCCCTTCACCCTCACCCCAAACACACACACACACACACACACACTCACTCACTCGTGTCCTCACAACTGTTTGCTTCACTCTTCCTCAGGTAACTGGCTTGGAAGTTTCCCTAGTCTTTGGCTCAAGGCTTCCCAAGCTTTTTCTTTCTTTTTTTCTTTTTCTTTCTTTTTTTTTTTTTTTAAGATGGAATATTGCTCTGTCTCCCAGGCTGGAGTACAGTGGCATGATCGTGGCTCACTGCAACCTCTGCCTCCCCGATTCAAGAGATTCTCCTGCCTCAGCCTCCTGAGTAGCTGGGACTATAGGCACACTCCACCATGCCTGGCTAATTTTCGTATTTTTACTAGAGACGGGGTTTCATCATGTTGGTCAGGCTGGTCTTGAACTCCTGACCTATGGTGATCCACCCGCCTCAGCCTCCTAAAATGCTGGGATTACAGGTGTGAGCCACCGCACCTGGCCCTTCCCAAGCTTTAGAGTCCCCTTTGAGCATCATCAGGATGCTCTAAAAGCTGGTGTCCTCATTGAGGGTAGTCCTTGGCATTGTTCAACCTTGGCCCTCCAACTCATATTTGTAGTGTATTACTCTTCTAATTGTGAATCAAAACTTTCTGTGGATTCTGAGAAAATATCCCTCTGCCAAAGCCTGTGCCTGAGGTCTCTGTAAAGGAAGGAGAGACCAGGCCTTGCTCCTGGTGGATGGAGAAGGTGGAGGGAATGGGCATAGTCAGGACTCTCCCCTCTCTCAGAGGCAGGACTGTGATTGAACTCTGTCTGCCCCAACAAATGATTTTTGACGTATGGCTTGATCATGCTTTTCAGTGAGTGTTGTATTTAATGATGCATCATTTGACACTGACCACTCCCTGTAGTCCCTACACATATTAAAGGGCCACCACATGCAGTCATTGAGCTTAGCATTGAGAATACACAGGCATGGGACCCAGCCCTCCTCCAGTGATGTGGCCATATGATTTCCACGATATTGCTAGGATTACCTACTGGTCTCCTTTAGCTCCTCTGGCTGTTCCTTCTCAGCTTCTAAAGACTCCCTTCCCTCTACCTAGTCCTATAGTACTGGCCCCACAGGGTTACCTCGTCCTTTCTTCTTTCTCTACACACTTTCCTTTGGGCAACTGAATTCACACCTGAGGCTTTAAATACCGATTTAAGCACATGGCACATGACTTCTCCTGTATTTCTAGGCTGGACTTCTGTACTCACAGTTTATATTTCTACTTGCTTTTTAGATATCTCCATTTTGTGGTTCCACAGATACCTTAATCTCAAAAGGTTAAAACCTTATACTTATTACTCTCTCTATAAATCTCTTCCTTCCCCCTTTTGTTTCCTTTGAACAAAATAGCAGGGGTGGCCGGGTGCAGTGGTTCATGCCTGTAATCCTGGCACTTTTGAAGGCCAAGCCCACGTCTCTTTCTTTAAAAACCATCCCTAGGGCAGGCATGGTGGCTCATGCCTGTAATCCCAGCACTTTGGAAGACCGAGGTGGGTGGATCACTTGAGGTCAGGAGTTCGAGACCAGCCTGACCAACATGGTGAAACCCCCCGTCACTACTAAAACTACAAAAATTAGCTGGGCATGGGGCTGCACGCCTGTTATCCCAGCTACTTGGGAGGCTGAGGCACGAGAATCGCTTGAAACCTGGAGGTGGAGGTTGCAGTGAGCCAAGATCGCGCCACTGTACTCCAGCCTGGGTGACAGAGTGAGACTTCATCTCAAAAAAATAAATAAATAAAACCATCCCTAAATTCCCCAAATTAAGAGGGCCGTTTCCCTAATTCCTTCTTTTCTTTTCTTTTCCTATTCTTTCTTGTCATGTCACAGCCAAGTCCAAGATTTCCCTAGTTTCTTAAAGATACCCCGGCAATGCTGCTGTAGTATACTTCCCACATTGTATCATTTATTTATTTCGCCCTCTAAACTATATTCCTTGAAGGCAGGTACCAGTGTCATATTTATTTTTTACTCTCTTAGTCCCTAGTACCTAGCATTCAACACATATTTGCTGAATAAATAAGAAGTAGATGGTTGGATGAAAAATAAAAATGAAATAAATATATTAAAACTTATTTTTAAAACGTTAAAGTAACTCAAATGAGCCCACTTGTGTACCTGGCTCTGTGTGTGTGTATATTTTTTTTTGTTTTGTTTTGTTTTCTGAGATGGAGTCTCACTCTGTTGCCCAGGCTGGAGTGCAGTGGCAGGATCTTTGCTCACTGCAGCCTCTGCCTCCTGGGTTCAAGCGATTCTCCTGCCTCAACCTCCCGAGTAGCTGGGATTACAGGCACCCACCACCACACCTGGCTAATTTTTGTATTTTTAGTAGAGATGAGGTTTCACCATGTTGGCCAGGCTGATCTCAAACTCCTGACCTCAAGTGATCCTGCTTCGGCCTCCCAAAGTGCTGGGATTACAGGATTGAGCCACCACGCCCGGCCCCAGCTCTGTGTTTTACAGCGCTTGACGGTGCAAGGCACTGGCCATAAACATGGAGAAGGAGGCTCTGGTTTGAGCCATTTACATGGTATTTGGCACCTTGAGGCCTCTTTTATTCTTCAACTTGGAAGGAACATGGCAGAGTTTTACTTTACTTTTATTTCTTTTTAACATTAAAATTTATTTTTAATTAATAAATTAAAATTGTATATATTCTTGGGGTTTTACTTTAGAAAAAATACTTTTTACCCACTTTTACTCACTTGCAATTTTTCCTAATCTTAATTAAGATAGATAATCTACTCCCCCCAATAAAAACTAATAATTGACATCAAATAAATTAAAGATGAGAAAACTAAAAATAAATGTAGAAACTAGAAGCAACCATTAATGAAGATCAAAGTGGCTGTGTATCTAAATTAATTTCACTGACTGATTTGGGGGACGGGTTAATAAAGATGTTAATAGTAACTCCCCAGGAGCATTCGGCAACGCTCCAGAAGTGAGACAGTAATGAGCCCAATCGAGGTTCATAGATTCAGTGAACGCCAGTGGCTTCATTAGCTATAGAGAGGGAGGCTGCTGGAGTCCCAGGGTAGGAACTCCACTCAGATTACACTCCTGAAATATGTCGCCAGGCTCACAGATTCTAAAATCAAGTCTGGGTGGAAAGACATAATCATTTGGAAATGAACCTGCAAAAGTTTATGGCCGGTTCCCAGTCTAGGGCACTGTTTTAATTACCAAATCATTATATCTGCCCTTTGATAGTTAAGGTAAAGTGGAATACTGCTATGACCCCCTTGGAGTCCAACAGGTGTGGATATTCTGGGTCACCCCCTTCCTGGTTAGGTGACCCTGGGCAAGTCACATACTTCTCTTAAAGCCTCAGCTCTCTCATCAATAAAGTAGGGATTACAACATTGTCTCTATCTGATAGGGCTGTTGTGAATCAAAGTAAAATAAAATATGTAAAGTGTCTAGCTCATAGTTAGTCCTCAATAAATCGTAATTATTATTACCATTAATAAGGTGAATAATAACTTATATGTTCTTCTTTGCAAAGCAGACAATAAGAATTATTTAGAGTCCAAGAGGGTGCAACTGGAACTAGAACTCAGGTTTTCTAACTCTTAGTCATTGATTTCATTTCACAAATATCTACTGACTACTTATTATGTGCCAGGTAGGGGGCTTGTGTAAAATACTAGAAGCACTAGAAGTGGTCAGGTGTGCTCTGTAGAAAACGTCAGCACTCTTTCCACTATAGCATGTTTGGGTGAAGTTAACAATGGTAACACTAATGTTGTCTGTGATTTAGTAGCCCTTACTGGATACCCATTATGTAGCATGTACATGACAAGGATTCTCCCAGGGAAAGGCACTGTGGGCATAGAGTGGGCAGATATATCACTGCAGTCCAGGTGCGGGGAGCAGAACGGACCCATCACCAAATAAGAACAGCCTTAACAGGTGCACAACTAACTTAGGTAGGCGTTTGAAAACTGAGAGTCAGCTCTTAGGATGTGCGGATTCAGGCAAGGTTTAGGCCATGCAAGTAAAAGCAAAAGTCAGTTCTGGTGCCTGGAGGTATGTCTGACCTCTATAAGGAAGCCAAGATTTCTAAGGGAGCAGAGATAGCATCTGTTCTCACATACCTGTCACTGGGTCTGAACCACTGGCAAGTCACTGAGCAGCTGAACTTCCACACTATGTACAAAACCGAATGGGGGCGGTGGCTCACACCTGTAATCCCAGCACTTTGGGAGGCCGAGGCAGGCAGATCACTTGAGGTCAGGAGTTCGAGACGACCAGCCTGGCCAACATGGTGAAACCCTGTCTCTACTAAAAATACGAAAATTAGCTGGGTTTGGTGGTGTGCGCCTGTATTCCCACCTACTAGGGATGCTGAAGCAGGAGAACTGCTTGAACCTGGGAGGCGGAGGTTACAGTGAGCTGAGATCATGCCACTGCACTCCAGTCTGGGTGACAAGACTTCATCTCAAAAAACAAAAAACAAACAAACAGAAAAACCAAAAACCAAAACCGAATGGGAACTAACTTTTATTGAGCACCTACTAAAAGTTAGGCACTATAGCAGATGCAATTCAATATCATTTATTTTTCAGACTTATCCTGCAAAATGAGACAGAGGGATACAATATGATTAATGAAAGGAGAACAAGGTGTGGATGCAGATTTCACCCATTTCCAATAAGTAAACGCCTCTGTGTGAGCCTAGGAGAAAGCCTCTGTTTCCTCATCTGTAGAACTGGGCTACTCCATCCAGCATTGATCTTGGCAGGCAGTAATAGGGATTAGCAATTGTGTATGTTCTGTGTCTGGCACACAGGAAACACTTTTACAATGATAGGATTTCTCCCATTTTGCAGATTAGGGAACTAGGAAATAAGTAACTTCCTCAAGTTACCCCAGATAGTAAAAGGGGAGCTTGGACCTACAGTCCCATATGAATTGATGCCCACAGTTAAAGCCTCTCTTATCAATATCTTTCCCCTCAGTTCAACCTACTGAATAACTGCCTTGGCTAACAGTTCATGCAACCAAGCTGATGCCGACCCAGGTGCAGACCTTAGCCTGTGTTCACAGCAAACACAGATACTTGCTTAGAACCCTTTGAGCCCAAAACAGAATAGCTCTTTATCATCCCAGTGGGGACAAGGATCATTTTAATCATCGTCTGTCCCAAAGTGGTTTCAGATGCAGTGAAGCTCTCACACTGGATTTAAGGTCAAAATAAGTCATTCCTAGAACAAGGCTGCATTGCTGCAGTACAATGCTGCTGGATGTCAGTATGCCATCCATGCTGTTTCTTGCTTCCACCTGGTGGTCAGAAGTTGATAAAGCAAGCGTACTGAAAAACAACTGGGCGTCCGTTGGCCTGTCGCTCATGGTACATCTGATTCTGGTCCCTGCAGGGTTTTTAGTACCGCTTTCCTGCCTTTTGATTTTCATTACGTTCTTCTAGTGGAAAAACTTCCCACGTGCAGTGTTCTTTCCTGGGACTAAAAGAACCAGGATAATCCCGGATGCTTCCCTGCGGCTGAGCTCATGTCACAAATCAGGCATGATTTTCAGCGGATATTTCTTTAAAAGTTTGAAGGCCTCTGTGGACTCCATTCCCTTCTCTATGGGAACAAGCATCAAAGAGACAGGAATAAAATGCTTTGCACGCACATCAGGAACTAATTGCCAATTTGGCAAATGCATTGACTAATGTCATGCACTGTTATTTCTAAATCCTCTCCTGTCCTTGACCCCCAGTATCTAGATGTAAACTTGGAACCATTAGTGGAGAAGGATAAAGTCTTCTGGTGCCTCAAATGGAATTGAGAGGGATTTAAACTCAGCGCTTTTGAGTGTGGTGAAATGAACCCAGCAGTACATTAATGCTAGGATTTGAGCTCACACAGCGTGAGCGCTTTCAAAAACCATGTTTAAGGAAGCAAACAGAGCTATGACAGACCCTTTCAGTGGAGCAAAAGGAGTTGGATGAAACAATCAATGACACATTAAAAACCACAACTGGGCTGCAATCATGTAGGCAGGAAAAAAAGTTTCTCTTTATCGCAGGATCTTTGCATCTAATGAGATGGTGACTGGACAACCTCCAGAGGAGTAAGGCCTCCGTTTACTTTAGTTGAGAAATGTCTAAATATTTAGTTGATTCTCTTAAAAGCCCTACACGATTCTGTAGCAAACTGGTCTCTAAGGTATGATCTTATCAGTTCTGCATTGCCATTGGAACATCTATTTAAAGGGAATTTGAAAAAGAAAAATCAGAAAATACTATTAAAAATACAAATGCTAACTTTTTCTCTCTCAAAATTAACTATTTTTAATACCCTTCAGATACTTAGTTTAGAACCAATACCTTTCCAGTTACTACTTTCTCTTAATTGGTTCTAAATTGAGAGAACCCTCGACTGGGCTCCCAGCTGGGCTCCCTCAAATTGTACTGGTTGAATTGAAAGTTTAGGGGTGCTTATGACTACTTTGAATGAACTGGAAAGGAATGGAAATCTCATTCAGAATGCTTCTTGTATATTCTTCATTTCTACTGGTTCTAGTGGTGAAACCTACACTGTATGGTTTGGCATAGCCACTGCTCAGTGCTTGTGTCTCCACAGGGAAGCGGCTCCTGAGTGCGTTTTCGTGGGAGTGGCAGGGAGAGCTAAGAAGGCTAAAGGAACCTTGTAAAAATGTCTCTGGGGGTCGCCATTTGAATGCACAGTACTGTCTTCTACTAGCAGAGTTTAGCTAAGACCAGCATTCAATTTGCTCTAAGTTTCTGGGATCTTCAGCGCCACAACTCCTGTCCATTCTAGCTACGGCATCCACTGGGGCTTTAAACTCTTCCGACTTTCTGATAGCAGAATCTCCTCCAGCTTGCGGTTCTTTACTATTGCTTCCTGTGGAGTATTATTAAGGCTTACCAAACTCTCTCCCCTCCCCCACTGCAGGAGGCCCACGCAGCCCCGTCCAGCCAGCTTGATTAATGTGTCTTGGTTAATTGTGTGAAAGACGGCAGCCCTTTAGCAAGTGTGACCAGTTTATTGTTCAGCCAATCACGGGCGCCTCAGTTAGCATGTGAAAAGGGGGTGTACTGCCGGAGGAGGGTGAGTGTTCTGGCGGCTGAGTCAAAGGAGGAGCGTTTTGGGGGGTCACAGAGCAACACCCACTTCTTTGAGGGGATGTTACTATGCTCTACTAAACCTGTAAACCTCTAACTCAAAACACTTTTTTTCTCCTCCCTCTTTTTTCAAGATTTTTTTTTTCCCATGGTGCAAGTAGGCAAGATACTGGGTACTCTGTAGATGGAGTTCACGTTCCAGGGTTTTTAATATTTCACTTTTATATTTCTGTTAGAGAATGATCCTGCTGAGAGTCTGGGAATCTGTGCTCGTCAGAACCCCCTCACTGACACTTGGATATATTGCTCTGAAAGCTATCCCAGGAGAAAAGATTAAACAAAAAAAGCGCCTACTTTTCAAAGCCTACTTTTCAATCTGCCCACATCAAAATAAGACAACTGGCCCTTTGAAGTGGAGGACACAGAGTTCTCAGCCAGCTTGCTTAAAACGGGGAGTGGGGGAGACAGAAAGAAAGGAAGGAAGAAAGGAAGGGAGGGAGGGAGTGAAAGAGAGAGAAGGAAGTAAAGGAGGGAGGGAAAGAGAGAGAGAGAAGGAATGGAGGGAGGAAGGGAGGGAGGGAGGAAGGGAAGGAAGGAAGGAAGGAAGGAAGGAAGGAAGGAAGGAAGGAAGGAAGGAAGGAAGGAAGGAAGGAAGGAAGGAAAGGGAGGAAGGAAGGAAGGAAGGAAGGAAGGAAGGAAGGAAGGAAGGAAGGAAGGAAGGAAGGAAGGAAGGAAAGAAGGAAGGAAGGAAGGAAGGAAGGAAGGAAGGAAGGGAGGGAAAAGTAAGTTTCCAAAATCACACAACCCTCTTACCTTGCCCAGGTTTAATCAGGCTCTAGAATCTGAATTGATGGCTAGAAAACTTACAACCCCGCTCATCAAAGCTCCAAGAAAACAGTTAACTGTCAGAGAAATCTGTCAGGCGGGGTCAGCATCAGGTGACTTTTTAAAAGCTGTACAAATGGAAACTTTGCTGTCCTCCTAGAGGTGTCCAGATAAGGCCTAGAAATGGAGGCATGGGTGTAAATGGACACTGAATGGTTCTCCCAAGTTTCGGACAATTGGACTCCCTCAAAATTGTACTGGCTGATTCAAAGTTTGGGGGCTCCTAGGACTACTTAGAATGAAAAGGAGAGGAATGGGAAGCTCATCCAGAATGCTGCTGACACAGTGCTCATCTGTGACACTTTCCTGGCTCCTAGCTTGTCTTCTGTTGCCCTTAATCATTGACATTCAAGTGTGTAGAAGCCACAGCAGCTCAGGGATGGGGATGGGTAGGGGGTGGCTCAAAAGGAACTTATTGACTCATGTAAGGGGATGTTCCTGAAATGCAGATGTTGAAGACCCTTTTAAAACACAGTCCTTGGGATTGAGTTATCGATAGTACTGACCCCATGGCCCAAGATAGGCTGGACTTTTAAGATTTCCAAATCCAGGTTTAGACATCTTGGCTATGGCTAAGGTTCCAATTCCCTTTGCTCCATAAGCTCAGCCTGGCCCACAGCCACAAACTCCCCAAGCCATGGAAGCAGGGCTCACAAATGAGCACCCCAGTAACAAAGAGAACTGGTGAAAGAGTGTGGATGAATGAATCCAAACTCAAACACTAGAGATTCAAGAATGGACCCTCTCCATCTACGTAGCCCCAGCACATGGCACAGCAACTGACAGATAGTAGGTGCCTGAAAATTTTTGACCTATTTGAATTAAATTGAAAACTTAAAAGAAAAACAATGGATGATGCGCCCTATGGATGTTGGGCCTGGAGACTTTTCTTCTTATATAGAAAAACTGCACATTGTTTTGAAACAACAGGAAATTTTTAAAAATGCAACATATTTTCTCTGTTTTATTGGAACCCAGTTATCTTATTAAGCACACAATCTGGCAGGGAAGCACTTTGTCCAAGTTTCTATGATTATTGCTCTCACCAAGACATTTTGTATTAAGGATCACTGTTGATTGCCTGAACTAACCTGAAACCCAAATGTCTGAAGTTTGGGGGAGCAGCATATGCCCACCACAGTAGCTTTGTGTTGGCATCATCCAAATTGTTTCCTACAATCCATCTGTGACTCTGAACTTCCGCTGGCATCCTCAGTTAGGAAGCTGACAGAAAATAGAGAACAGAGTGGACAGGGAGAAGTACAGGCAGGGCAGGAAAAGATGAGAGCCAAGTTCTCCTGGAAACCACGGCAACTGGAGATAGGAGTAATTTGCAGACTGGACCATGGCTCCACAAGAAACTTGTTCTTTTTTCTCTATCTCAGACCAATGGAAATAGGCACTATTCCAAGCCCTGTGACTAGAGAATGGCATTTTTCTCAGGTGTTAAACTCTAGAAAAATAGTTAGAAATCATAAACCATTTGCAAATGATTTTAAGGCCTTTAGTAATGGATATAACCATTCACACAGCAGCAGAAAGGACTTTACAGTTAGTCTTTAGCTTGCTGTAGGGCTTCCATAATCCTGGTGGTTCAAGATGCCTGATCCCTATGGATAGCTGTAAGCAAAAGTATTGGATGCTGAAGAAAAGAAGAAAAAAAAAGTCCCCAACTCCCTATGTCTTTTATTTTCTTCTTTAATCACATTTTAACTCTACCAAAAATTCCTTGCTCTTATGAAACCCTTCCAGGACAATCTCATACCAAAGTTAGTAAGGACAGCAGGCCAGGTGCAGTGGCTCATGCCTGTAATCCCAGCACTTTGGGAGGCTGAAGCAAGTGGATCACCTGAGGTCAGGAGTTCGAGACCAGTGTGGCCGACATGGTGAAACCCCGTCTCTACTAAAAATACAAAAAATTAGCTGGGCATGGTGGCGGGTGCCTGTAGTCCCAGCTACTCGGGGAGGCTGAGGCAGGAGAATCGCTTGAACCCAGGAGGTGGAGGTTGCAGTGAGCTGAGATTGTGCCACTGCACTCCAGCCTGGGCGATAAGAGCAAAACTCCATCTCAAAAAAAAAATAAAAATACAAATAAAAAACGTTAGTAAGGTCAACAATTTGGGAAGATTTCGTTTTTAGTAATGGAACAATTATAGACTAGAAAATCTGGCTTGGAGCATATCCACCCTAACCTTGTCCTTATCTGTACCTTTCTACCTCCCCTTTAACCCTGCCAGTGAGAGCTCAGCTTTGGCATGGTCTTTATTTGCTGCTTCAGCTTCTAATATGATCCTCCATCCTGTAGTTCAGTGCCTGTCTCCTCCCTTCTGTCTCAACATCCTTGAAGTGACTACTGCTTAATCTGATCCCTCCGATGTGGCCTTGCAACAACTTCTCAAAGAATTCCCCCATGGATAACACTTCTAGCACTTCTACATCCATCCCAGAAGCCAGTCTTGAAAGACCAAATGTGTGAGAGAAAATGACCAAGTGTCAGGTTTACAGGCAATGAATGAACTCTTAGTAAGTACAACCTAGAGACAGCTTACTTGGCATGTCCTAGGCCTAGCGAGCCTCTACCTGTGTTCTGTTGCATTAGCTTTCTTTTTGTACTTAATGAAATTTAACAATCTAATCAATAAACTTATGAGAGTCAGGGGGCCCAAAAGTGAGCCCATCTTTTGAGTTGTTCTTTTGAGCCATTGGGTATTTGACAATGGATGTGGAATCTGCAGTAATAGTCATTTCAAATTATATTCAGCTTGCTACTTGTTTTACAGAGCTGGGGAACTGGTCTAACCTCAACTGCTATTTCAGTGTCTTCCTCATACAAAGATTAGTCAGGGAATATATGAATGTAGAAATTCCTCTATACCCATCTTTGCTGCTGAGTTCACAATACAAAAAGAACGCCCTGTTAGTGTGGCCAGTGCTCTCCTTACATTATTAATTCTCAGAGTATTCGGAAGCTCAGATCAATGTTACCTGGATTGTAGTTAGGTAGCTTGGAGACTCCCGGCCAAGTATCCTCTGTAGGAACTCCCAACACCTATATAAAGCCAAACAAAGAAAAAGACAGGTGAGGTGGGGAGAAGAGGTGGATGGAAGAGGTATGGATACATGCAGGACAGATAAGGGAAAGAACAGGGAAGAGTCAGATATATGTCCCATTGCATGACACCAGCTGATGTATACAAGAAAGAACTCTGAGTGTTTCCAACGTTTGTGGTTTCTTGGGCAAAACTGTAATACATTCCTATGGTCCTGGGCCTGCATTCTTACTGACTCACTTGTTCTGAGGCAGATCATACAGCCTTGCTTAAAGTCGTGTTCTCATCACTAAAGATTTACTGCATGATCATCATGCATTAAGACACCATGTTGGGAGGTAGGGATATAAAGAAGCAGGAGTGACTGTCTCTTTGCCTTACATCAGATGACAATATGTATATTGACAGGAGACACTTGACAGCCTAAATTATGCCTCAGTATGGGTATTCAGCTGTTCCCCAATGTGCTCAAATTAAAAAGGATTCAGATTACTGACCTTCACACAATGGAATGTTGGCTACAGATGACCCCAAAACTAACTCTAGTCCTTTCTATCACATTCATCTCATCTGCTTGTTTTCTCTGTGACTAGCAGCTTGGAATACGGTATTTGGTTTTTCACTAATGGATTGTTATGGGAACAACATCACTTGAAAAAGAGCTGGCCTATGCTTTGAATTATCGATTTTTTTTTTTTTTTTTTTTTTTTTTTTTTTTTTTTTTTTTTTTTTTGAGACCGAGTCTTGCTCTGTCACCCAGGCTGGAGTGCAGTGGAGCGATCTAGCCTCACTGCAAGCTCCACCTCCCAAGTACATGCCATTCTCCTGCCTCAGCCTCCGGAGCAGTTGGGACTACAGGTGCCCGCCACCACACCCGGCTAATTTTTTTGTATTTTTAGTAGAGATGGGGTTTCACCGTGTTAGCCAGGATGGTCTCGATCTCGTGACCTCGTGATCCTCCCGCCTCGGCCTCCCAAAGTGCTGGGATTTCAGGTGTAAGCCACCGTGCCCGGCCTTGAATTACCAATTTAAAGCCTTAGTTTTTAGTTAAGATGTATGAAAATAAAGTCTTTCGGAGTACAAAGCCAAAACAGCTCAGACTTTGGATGGAGCTATCACCATGAGTTCCCCGGTAGGCAATACCTTAGTATTTTTTTAGAATAATCATAAAAGCCCATAGGCAGTCATATATGGTAGCTAGAGTAACATTGTTTTTGTGAAATACTAATAAAACGCTAGTAGCTTTTATTACACTACTACAGTATAACTTTTCTTAGAAGCATATGTCACTATAACTCTTTTTAGAAACATCTCTTACAGAAAGAGTCTAGCGAATCCATCCGTAAAATGCTGGTTATAGATACTGGCCCAATTATTACGGCAGGGAGTCAATTGCCCAACAATGACTGAATATAATCAATGAAGAATCCAGAATCTTAATATCTATCAGCTTGTTGACTGGGACTCTGGCTGAGAGGTGTACTTTTTGGCATCTGTTAAGCTTGTCTTTAAACAAAAGACACTGAAGTGCTATTTTCCCTCATATAATAAAAAAATCATGCCACCCAGTAAAATCTTCCTTCTTTGATCCATTCCCTAAACAAACTAAAAAGCAACTGAGAGGATTACAGGCTTTTCCTACCAACCACCCTGAGCCCGAGGGAACACTAAGAATCCTGGAATCCATTTTGAAAAACCAACTGGACTAATTCTTCTTTTGTGGGAGAGGGCCAGGAGACAGGAAGCTAATTCTTCTTTTTGAACCTACCACCTTATGTATTTGCACAGATGCATGTGTAAACAAGGGGGTGTGAATCACATGTACCCATACATCCTCTGTTGGCTGGCAAAGTGCAATGAAAAGAAAGCAAAGATAATGAAGAGAAAACAATAGAAGAAATACATAACAACCACTATCATGTTTTCTCTAAGGTGACAGTTACCAGATGGTTGGTTACTTTGTATGATATTTAACTAAAGCCAACAAAATAGATACCAAAAAAATTTTTTTAAATCTTACGTTCAAAGCTTTAAAGTTGAGATTTTAAAAGTTTAAACAAAAATTCAATATACTTTATTTGGAAATTTGACCTTAGTTTCTATTTGAAAGTTATTGAATTCTTTTTCACTTGAGAAAATTACTAAATCTCTCCTTCACTGTCTGGGAAACTGAAAACCAAAAATTGTTGTTTTACTCCCTCCCTGAAGGCCCTTAAAAGGCAGCCAGTGAGTGCTATGTTTCAAACCACAGTGGTCTGAAGGGGCTGTTTATCTGCCTTTGTTGGAAAGGAAACTAAAAGCATTTTGATTAATGGATTTAAAGTTTGCATCGTTTATTCTGATTTTAGAACTAAATCCAGGATTATTTATGAAAAATACTTATTTAAAATCAGTTTTTAAAATTGATCAGAAAGTAGTGACAGCTATTATTTAGATGTAAACACATACACTACAAGCATTTCAGAAAAATAGTAAAACAAAGATTCAGGACTTCTCAATGTGTTTTTATTCCTAAGAATGAGATCTCAGGATAAATGGAGAACAAATTGTGGTTAGAGGTTAAGAGATTTAGAATGGACCCATTGCTTTCAGAGATGCACTTCTGACATCAAATATCACAGATTCTGAAGTAGCTTTCCTATTTTCATCTGTGTAGGCCATGTTTAGTAAAACACAAATTCAGGAACTATTTATAATCTGTATAATTTTCTAACCTGCTTATAGGCAACAAATGTGAAAATAGACAAATGGGAATAAATAAAACTAAAAAGTGTCTTCACAGCAAAGGAAACAATCAATAGAGTGAAGAGATAAACCATGATGGGAGAAAATATTTGCAAGCCATACATTTGATAAGGGGTTAATATCAAAAAAATACAAGGAACTCAATAGCAAGAAGACACCACCATTAAAAAGTGGGCAAAGGGCTGGGCACGGTGGCTCACGCCTGCAATCCCAGCACTTTGGGAGGCTGAGGCAGACGGATCACCAGAAGTTGAGAGTTGGAGATCAGCCTGGCTAACATAGTGAAACCCCGTCTCTACAAAATATAAAAAATTAGCCAGGTGTGGTGGTGCACACCTGTAGTCCCAGCTACTCGGGAAGCTGAGGCAGGAGAATTGCTTGAACCCGGGAGGCGGAGCTTGCAGTGAGCTGGGATCAAGCCACTGCATTCTAGCCTGGGCAACAGAGTGACACTTCATCTCCAAAAAAAAAAAAAAAAAAAAGTGGGCAAAGCACTTGTTATGGTTTAAATGTTTGTGTTCTCTTCATAATTCATGTTGAAACTTTACCCCCAATGCAACAGTATTAAGAGGTGGGGCCTTCAGCGGGTGATTAGGACACAAGGACGGAGATGAATGCCCTTATAAAGGAGCTGGAGAGAATCAGCCAGGCCTGTTTGCTCTTCTGCCTTTCCACCACGTAAGGACACAGAATTTGTCCTCTCTGGAGGATGCAGCGACAAGGCACTAACTTGGAAGCCAAATCTCTCACTGGACAAGAGCCTATAGTGCCTTGATCTTGGACTTTCCAACCTCTAGAACAGTGAGAAACAAATTTCTGTTCCTTTTTGTGTTTTTTTTTTTTTTTTTTTTGAGACGAAGTCTCACGCTATTGCCCAGGCTGGAGTGCAGTGGCATGATCTCGGCTCACTGCAACCTCCACCTCCTGGGTTCAAGCAATTCTGCTGTCTCAGCCTCCCAAGTAGCTGGGACTACAGGTGCACACCACCACACTCAGCTAGTTTTTGTATTTTTAGTAGAGATGGGGTTTCACCATATTGGCCAGGCTGGTTTTGAACTCCTGACCTCAGGTGATCCAACTGCCTTGGCCTCCCAAAGTGCTGGGATTACAGGCATGAGCCACCACACCCGGTCAATTTCTGTTCTTTATGAAATGGCCACTCTAAGGGATTTTGTTATGGTAGCAGGAATGGACTAAAAACCTCAATACACATTTCTCAAAAGAAGACCTACAAATGGCCAAGAGGTATATGAAAAAATGCTCAATATCATTAGTCATCAGACAAATGAAGACTAGAACCATGGTGAGATATCGCCTCACAACCATTACCAAAAAGATGAAAGAGGTGTTGGCAAGAATGCAGAGGAAAGGGAACATTTGCACATTGATGGTGGGCATGTAAATAGCACAGCCATTATGGAAGATGGTATGGAGGTTCCTCAAAATATTAAAAATGGAACTACCATATGATCCAGCAATCCCAATACAGGGCATGTATACAAAGAAATGAAGTTAGTTTGTTATCTACAGTCCCATGTTATTGAATGCAATTTTCTTATTGCATCTGTAGTTTCTTGCTCTGCGGACAAAGTGAGAAAGTCATCATGTTTAGCAGCTGTGTTATCATTTATACCACTATGTCTCAAGCAGGTTAGAAAATTATTAGTTTTTCTCTTTCCAGCATAGTACCTAGCCCATTGTGAGTCCTAAAGAGTGATCAGGCCTTGAGAAGCATCTTGCTCACTTCATTCTATGATTTTTCTAAGTGCTGTGCTAACTATACACTAAAGAATCATCAAATGATTGCTTTTTAAATTGTATCGTCATTCAAAGATAGTATGTCGTATTTTAAAGGGTTATTTTAAATTTACATTTATTATTATTAGAGATGGGGGTCTCACTACGTTGCCCACACTCCTGGGATCAAACGATCCTCCTGCCAGCCTCCCAAGCAGTAGGGACTATAGGCACACATGACTATGCCTAACTGTATATTGTATTTTAAAAATCAGTTTACAAGACCAGGCACGGTGGCTCATGCCTATAATCCCAGCACTTTGGGAGGCCAAGGCAGGTGGATCACGAGGTCAGGAGTTTGAGACCAGCCTGACCAACATGGTGAAACCCTGTCTCTACTAAAAATACAAAAATTAGCCTGGCGTGGTGGCATGTGCCTGTAATCCCAGCTATTCAGGAGGCTAAGGCAGGAGAATTGCTTGAACCGGGGAAGTGGAGCTTGCAGTGAACCAAGATCACACCACTGCATTCCAGCCTGGGCGACAGAGCGAGACTCTGCCTCAAAAAAAAAAAAAAAAGAAAAAAGAAAAAAATCAGTTTATATACAACTCTTCAAATACTAATAGCATATAAGGATATACTTACATTTTTTTTCAAATAAACTACTCTTCAAATATCCTAATAGCACATCTTATTTCAGTATTACAATTTATATTAACTATCTTTAGATACATCCTTTTACATATATACATAACTTATGTTTGTTTCACATATATTTACTTATACGTCACCATTGCTCTACCTAGACTGAACAACACTTGAAAATACAGATCATGTGTTTTTCTTATTCTTTTTTTTTCCCCCTTGGCTTACAGCTTCTTACAAGACCTTGTAGAGTCTTGTAGAGTTACTCACCTTATATATGGTGAATAACCACTAAGTGTTGTTTCCTGATTAAATGACCAGGAAAAACTCTGCAAATGTATAAAACATCATTGCAGTATCAGAACTGCAATTGTGCTTCCTCTATTGTGGACAAGAAGTAATACTGCTAAGTGAAAGAAGAGAACAATCGGGTTAAATTTCAGGTAATACTTGCTAGCAGTTAGGTTACTGAAACATCGTACAACAATTTGTATGAGACAGGAAGAAAGCAAACGTCTATTGAGCATTTATGGTGCATGGAGCTTGTTATGCATTTGTTCTCATGGAATTCTCAAAGCAAGATTTAGAAAGTCCTTATCATTGTTCCCATTTTACAGACAAGGAAATGAAAGTTCAGAGGGACTACATAACTTGCCCTTGTTCATTTAGCTAGAAAATGGCTAGAATTCAAACCCAGGTCTTCTGACTCCAAAGCTATTACAGTAGGCTGTCTCCAGCTTAGATGATGTTATAGCACCCAATAACACAATGTGAAGAAAGGATTTCTCTGCCTTGCAAGGACGTTTTTAGAAAAAGTCTTTTGGCTTGGATTTTTTTTTTTTTTTTTTTTTTAGTTGTGAATGCTTCCCAGTTTTTCCCATGTTCCTTCATAATAGTCCCCATGTTTCTAGAAGAAAATTTAATGTCAGTAATCAATCTCTATAAAATGTCTTAATTTCACAAAGTACATTTTATTTTAGCCAGAAGACAAGGAGCAGGATCCAGGATAGCAAGTAATAAAGTACCCCCCTGCACCCCGCCGATTTAAAGCACCTTGACACTTTCTACAACATGGATGAACCTTGAAAATATGCTAAGTGACATAAGTCAGATACAAAAAGACAAATTTGTATGATTCCACTTATATGAGGTACCTAGAAGAGGCAAATTCAGGGAGACAGAAAGTAGATTAAAGGTTACTAGAGGCTAGGGGATAGAAGCCGGGCAGTTATTGTTTAGTGGGTCCAGAGCTTCTGTTAGGGATGATAGAGAAGTTCTGGAAATGGATGGTGGTGATGGTGGCGCAACTATACAAATGTACTTAATGCCGATAAGCTGTACACTTAAGGAGGGTGAAGATGGTAAATTTCATGTTTTATATATTTTACCACAATAAAAATATGACCAAAAAAGGAAATATACAGATGACTATAGTATGACTGTGGTACTATATAAGGGCCATAAAAACAAAGCATATTGTAGGCAAATGAGGTAGGGATAAATAATGAATTAAGAAATAGAGCCACATACACACACAAAGGCACCTTGACACTTTAGGAACTTAGTTGTGGATAAGCATGATAAATGGTACACTTCTCTCACACTAAGAGGGAAAGCCTCTGTTCTATCAGGGTTCTATGAAAATTCTGTGTCTTTTTTTTTGTTGCCCAGCCTGGAGTGCAGTGGCATCATCATAGCTAACAGCAGCCTCGACCTCCCTGGGCTCAAGCAATCCTCCCATCTCAGCCTCCTGAGTAGCTGGGACTAAGGTGTGCGCCACACAGCCCACTCATTTCTGTATGTTTTTGTAGAGACGGAGTTTTGCCATGTTGCCCAGGCTGGTCTCGAACCCCTGGGCTCAAAACAATCCCAAAGTGCTGGGATTACAGGCATGAGCCACTGCACCCAGTTGAAAATTCTCTGTCTTATTTTCAGTTGACAAAGATCCAGGGCCAAATATATGGTAGCATTAGAACTGGAGGTAGCAAAGTAGGGGCGTGTCTGAGTAGTAATGACAGAAATTGCCCTGGGGAGGTTAAGACAATAATAATGATGGGTAGCAGGAGACCTGAATGTCATTCAGTGAGCTGGATTCATGGGCTGCTATGGGGCAACAGGGAGTTTCCTGACCACACATTCCCAGAGTGCTTATAGCTGTGGCAAATGCTACAGTTTCTACAATCTTAATATACGGCTTAATATCTCAAAGCAGATGGACTGCTTCATTTGTCTGTAAGGCAAATTTGGTTCAAAACTTAAAATGCAGATATTTCATTTTCTTTAGAAGAAGAATTCTCTTACCTCCCAGATTTTCTCCAGCTGTTCAAGGATGTTGGAAACCCCAGGAAACAAAGGTTGACCCTGGAACATTTCAATAAAGATGCAGCCTGCACCCCTAGCAAAGGAAACAAGAGTAAATTGACACTTTGAAAGAAATCATACAAGCGAAACTGAACTACTAGAATTTCTCCTCCCAAGAAATATTTTAGGGAGAGTTAAATAGGGACCACATGATATTAAAAGTCTTGGGCCAAAAAAAAGTCCCCATATCAAACAAAAATAAGAACAGCCTACAGCTTTTTATTAAAATGGAACACCACGAGAAGCAGTTAGGAAAGCAGTAGAGTTAGCAAACATTGTAGATCATTCAAGCTCATTATCTGTTTTAGGAGAAGAGGGGAAAGTACTGTACCCCCAAATTTCATTTCATCCCCACTTTTCATTGAGTCTAAGATGCTATCATTGTAAGAAGCATCATTGGTTTTTTGCCATTAAGAAAAAAAAGGCAAGTTAAACTATGACATGATCAGAATGTTCATTTTATACTTATTGTAAGGGCTGTTATAAATTTAATTAAATGTAGATTATTTTCTCATATTGCATACTTGTACATGAAAAAGAAACATTAAGCAAAATAAATTGGTTTAGGTATTCCTAAAACTTTTCCACATTCAGCATTTGACTCAGACTCTTTGATGTCTACACTTATCTATGTATCATCCTCTATATTAAGAATTTGATGATGCAGCATTTCTTAAAATAATCCATAAAACAACTAAGAGTCATCGGTCCTGGGCTCCTAAGCTGGCCTAGCAGTTATATAGTGTTAGCTTACTTCTGACTCCTGCTTAAAGAATGTTGCTAAACATGTCTGATTTGCTCCTTCTCCACAACAATTTGGTTCCTAGGAGTTTAAAAAAAAAAAAATAGGACGTTTGCAGAGTTTTCTTCCAAGTTGCTGACACCGATTCTGCAATTTTTTTTTTTTTTTTTTTTTTTTTTTGGTGGAATCTTGCTCTGTCGCCCAAGCTGGAGTGCAGCGATGCGATCTCAGCTCATTTTAACCTCCGCCTCCCAGGTTCAAGCGATTCTCCTGCCTTAGCCTACCAAGTAGCTGGGATTACAGGCGCCTGTCACCATGCCTGGCTAATTTTTGTATTTTTAGTAGAAACGGGATTTCACCATCTTGGCCAGGCTGATCTTGAATTCCTGACCTCAAGTGATCCACCCACTTCGGCTTCCCAAAGTGCTGGGATCATAGGTGTGAATCACTGAGCCCCGCCATTCTGCAAGTTTTGATCCTGGCTCATTTGATGTTGACACATGTGCAATTCTAACTATAGTCACAGCTGCAACCTGGCTGACTTATATTGTTAGATGCTACTGATTATAAGGTGCATCCTGATTTAGTGGGAAATGTTCATCTTTAAATAGATTAAACAGTGAAATGTAAATTTTCTCTCATACACGGTCAAGCTAAAGGATAATTACAGACGGACAGGAAGGAGTAAGATTTATTTTGCTAATAATACATATTTTTATTCTCATAAGTCTTTTGAGTGTTAGAAGTGGTTCAGGTGACTGATTACAGAGACTATCCACATGGTCCCATACTTCTCTCTTTTCTTTTCTTTTCTTTTTTTTTTTTTACTGCAAACCTCTTTCACTCTACCACATAATTTTGCAAATTCTGTTACTCATTTTGCCATTTCTGTGTGGCATGATAAAGAAGGAAATTTAAGTAAAACATTTTATCGTAGATATTATTATTAAAAATTTATTATCAAGTTTATTTTAAAATATGGTCCTTAATATTATTCATATGTGTTTATTACATATATGTGTTTATTGCATATTTTTACTTTTTCCATCTGACTACAGACATATGGTCTTTTTTTTTTTTTTTTTTTTTTTTTTTAATACAGATGGGGTTTCGCCATGTTGTCCAGGCTGGTCTTGAAATTCTGGGCTCAAGCAATCTACCTGCCTAGGCCTCCCATAAAGCTAGGATTATAGATGTGAGCCACTGCACCCGGCCTGATACACTGTCATACTGACGTAAAAGTAATCTGTTTAGATTACTTTTCATTGATTGTGTAGGAGAAAGCAGATTTATTGACAATCAAGTTTAAAAACTGCTTTGTTTCTGGTTTGGGAACAGAATACATATTAAAAGAAAGACTGAAATTTATTTGTATCTTATCCTGTAAAAATAGACAAAAACTCTTTTCATAATCTAATATTTGGTTTTAACATAACTGACTGACTTGTTCTTAGAGTTTTGTTTAAAAAATGATATCAGACTGAGCTTTGCAAGTAGGTTTGTCCTCCATGAAGCAACAGGTTGTTTTTATTGCCAATTTTTTTTTTTTTTTTTTTTTTTTGAGACAGGGTCACTCAGGCTGGAGTGCAGTGGTGCAATTTCAGCTCACTGCAACCTCCACCTCCCAGGTTCAACCAATTCTCCTGCCTCAGCCTCCCAAGTAACTGGGATTACAGGCATGCACCACCATGCCTGGCTAATTTTTGTATTTTTAGTAGAGACAGGGTTTCACCATGTTGGCCAGGCTGGTCTCAAACTCTTGGCCTCAATTGATCCACCTGCCTCAGCCTTCCAAAGTGCTGGGATTACAGGCATGAGCCACCATACCCAGCCTTATTGCCAATTTTTAAAAAGCCTCATTTTATTCTTTTCTTTTTTATTTTCTAATATTTTTTATAGAGACGGGATCTCACTATGTTGCCCAGGCTGGTCTTGAACTCCAAGCCTCAAGCAATCCTCCTGCCTTGGCTACCCAAAGTACTGGGATTACAGGTGTGAACCACCACGCGCCTGGCCTATTTTTTCTTTTCTACTGATTTTTGCTGTATAAGAAACATCTTGACATGTGACACAAGAATTTTGATCAGATAAATTTAACTTATGAATCTGGTAGAGTATCTTGAGGTAAATTTGTAGAATTATTGTTATTTTAAAGTTCCTCATTAACTTGTATTTAAATATCCATGTTCTTTTTGTCTCCTGTCTTTAAAACAAGAGGTATTAAGGATATAAATGAAACAATATATGAAGGCGAATAAAAGTGATGGAAAACTGTCAAATGCTTAAAAACACCCTGGTTGCTAGCAATGATCCACTAAGAGATAAGCCAACGGAGAAACCTAGTTCGTGGGCACCACCAAGTGGTCTTCACCCTGCCCCCTGTGACTTCTCCACTTGCACTTTCTTGAAAGGCCTCAAACCATTTTGTTTTGAAGTAAAAATAAATACGTGTCTGTGTATATAAAATACATACATAATTGGCTTATTACTTGGTTATAAAGTAGAAATGGAAATGTATTGGCTTTTAAAGGCATGAACTAACCCGCTATCCAGTTCCCAAACACCTTCCAGAAACCCCAGGAGCTCACAAACCACTAGAAGGATTGAAAACATTTTAAACAACATTCAAAAAATGACATTCCTAGGTTTAAACCTGTAATTCACTTTCTTTTCTCCCCCAAAAAGCCTTCCATTGCCTGGAAGAAGCTTGTTGCCTTTTCATAGTGTGTCTTTTTTTTTTTTTTTTTTTGAGACGGAGTCTCGCTCTGTTGCCCAGGCTGGAGCGCAGTGGAGCGATCTGGGCTCACTGCAAGCTCCGCCTCCCGGGTTCACGCCATTCTCCTGCCTCAGCCTCCCTAGTAGCTGGGACTACAGGCGCCCACCACCACGCCCGGCTAATTTTTTTGTATTTTTAGTAGAGACGGGGTTTCACCATGTAGCCAGGATGGTCTCGATCTCCTGACCTTGTGATCCACCCGCCTCGGCCTCCCAAAGTGCTGAGATTACAGGCATGAGCCACCGTGCCCGGCCGATGTGTTTTCATACTTACAGCTGTAGGGAACCAAGAAGTCATTTTGTTACACAATTCCTTAGTGTCGTGTCATTTACCTTCTATACCACTAAAATTGTATACAAAATTATGTAAAATATATTGGCAAAAACTAGAGCACTCAGGCCATTATATAAGTACCATAAAGTAACATAAGATGTTTGTGTTCCAGAGATATAATGCCAATATTTGGTTTATATGCTTGAAATTCTCCATTTGCATTTTGGGGAAGGTTGAAACCTTCCTTATCTAACAAATCTAAGTCTAAGGTTACTCATTTATACACACACACATGCACACACACTATATATATAGTGTGTGTGTATGTATGCACTTGTGCATGCCTTTAGAACACTTACAAAATTCCTAAATCAATTTTATTTCAGTACATGGACTATCCACAGGTACCATAAATATCAACGCATTGAAAACAAAATAAGTCCACACTGTAAGTTTGAAAGGTGACAGATCTGTTCTAGGTGTAAGCATTGTAATCCCAGCACTTTGGGAGGCCAAGGCGGGCGGATCATGAGATTAGGAGTTCAAGACCAGCCTGGCCAACATGGCAAAACTCCATCTCTACTAAAAATACAAAAATTAGCCTGGCATGGTGGTGTGTCCCTGTAATCCCAGCTACTCAGGAGGCTGAGGCAGGAGAATTGCTTGAACTGGGGAGCCGGAGGTTGCAGTGAGCCGAGATCGCATCACTGCACTCCAGCCTGGGTGACAGAGCCAGACTCCATCTCAAACAAACAACAAACAAACATACAAACAGAACTATGCAATTTATCTTATTTTTTCATTTCTGTTCAGAACTGTTTTTTTTTTTTTTGAATTTGCTTCTTAAGAATACAAGTCATGTGACTATCATCTATTTTGCCCACCACAGACTATTGTTAAAGCAAACATTTTAAATATTCTGAACATTCAAGTCCAGATAGGGAACTAGCTTCTACTTTCTTTTATTTTTCTATTTTGTTCTTAAATCTTCATTCCTGGGGCTCCTCTTACCCTACATATCTTTAAGCTTCTCTGAGGATTTCTGCTCTGTGGAGATACCCCTGGGGCAGCCCGTGTAGATGAAGGGGAAATGCATATGCAAGGGAGAAAAGACCTGGTGACATCAAACATTAAACCCTTCCAGAAGGGAGAGAAGCGCTGGATCATTTTATTGTTCCAACTGTGGTCCTTCAGTCAAGTTAGAGGAAACTGCTTACATGTTTTCTCCTCTTTCTGGTTCTCCTTCTAATTTTTCTCTATTCTGAACATGAACAAATTCTTCCATAAGAGGGGGAAAGATTCCTCAGATTCCTTAGGCAGTCCCTGGAGAAAAAAACCATCTCAGGAGTTTTAGGCTTTTTGGAGGTGCAAGGAGCATATCAAAATGTTGTTGGGAGAAATTAATCAGTATTTCATTTTTTACTGTTGAAGTTAATTCAGAATAACGTAATATATGGCAGTGACATGACATTCTCACTTGCTTTTCTCTAGACCACTCTTTTTATATTTGGAAGTCTGCAGCAAGAAATTTGACAGTAAAGGATCTGTTAGGCAGAGACAACTTTCTCTAGTCCTAAAACCAGCAGCTGCCTGAAACTGATACTGAATAGACGACCTTGTGTACTGAAATAAATGCTTCTTGAAAACTCAGTGTACTATGACATGGATGAACCTTGAAAACATTATGCTAAGCAAAACAAGCTGGACACAGAAGAAGTATTGTAGGATTCCACTTACATGAGGTACCAAGAATAGTCAAATTTGTAAAGATAAAAAGTAGAATAATGGTTACCAGGGGCTGAGGAGAGGGGGTAATGGGAAATTATCGTTTAATACGTGCAGAGTTTGAGTTTGGGATGATGAAAAGTTCTGGAGACGGACAGTGGTGATGGTTACAACAATAATGTGAATGTACTGAATGCCACTGAATTGTACACTTGAAAATGGTGATGAATGGTAAATTTTATGTATATTTTAACACAATACAAAAAAACTAAAAACCACACCATTTAATAATCCTAAAATATTGCATTTTTCTCACTAAAGTCCCTAATGGAATCTTTTAAGGTCTGAAAAGGTAGCAGAAAGAGAGAGAAGAAAAGATGTCGGAAGATGAGAGAATGTTGGTTGGGAGCATTGGGAATAACAAATATGTCCTAGTTGCAAGTTTTCCATAATTAACTAGAGCCCCTGTTTATTTGCTCTGGCCCCCTACTGACACTGCTGCCACCAGGCCTCATTGTGAAGGAGAGGCTCTGCACTACGGGTTATAATTGGTTTCTTTAAGACAGAGGTACCAATGCTCACCAAGTGTCATCTACCTCCTACAAAGGCATTCACTTTGGACCCTATGGGGTTGCATGGCCTAACAGAATAGGATTATTTTTCTTTCTTTTTCATTCTTTGCCAACTGGAAATCTTCTCCCTTCTCACTTCCCCTCTTATCACTCTGAAAAGAAAGAGAAAAAAATGGGAGGAGAGGGATCTCAGTGTAAACACCCAAGGTCTAGCAATTACTTTGAGGGTAAACAAATATAGTGAGCTCAATGGAAGATGCATATTGTTGTATTTCTACATTACAATTTTAGTTTTACCAGGCAAACAACAATCAAATGGAATCAATAAGAATAACAATAATTTTAACTTATAATTGCATTTTTATATTGTAAGTGTCATTGTTGCTCATGGTTAAATTCATGAAACACTTATCCATGGAATAATACACATTTTTGTACATGCGGTAAAAAGGTAAGAGATATAGGTTGGTGCAAAAGTAATTATGGTTTTGCCATTACTTTCAATGGCAAAAACCACAATTACTTTTGCACCAACATAATACATGGTTTAAGAGAGACTTAAAGAACTGGTAGATGAGCTGAAGAAATTACCCAGAATGCATCACAGAAAGTTAAGGAAATGGAAAATATGAAGGAGAGAATAGAAATGGATAACAGAAGAATATGATCTAATAGTCTTTCATTGGAGATCTACAGACAGAGAATAGAATAGAGTCAATATTCAAAAAGAAAATGGCTGATGAAAGACATGAATTCATAAATGGAAGAGGCACAAGATATACCAAGCAGGGTAAGTAAAAAGAAATCCACACTAGACACCTCCTAGAGAAATCTGCCTAATTACAAAGGCAAAGAATAAAGTCTTTAAAATATCCAGAGAAAATGAGATCACTTGCAAAAGGAAGGTAATAAGGCTAAAAGCAAACTCCTCGACAGCAACAAAGGAAGACAAAGAAGAGGAATGACATCTTCAAAGTTCTGAGGGAAACAACTGTCAATCTAGAATCACATCCCCAACAAAACTATCTTTCAATAATTAGGGTTTATCTTCTGAAAACAAAAACAGAGAATTTGCCACCAGCAGGCCTACATACACACACAAAAAACTCTAAAAGATGTATTTCAGGAGAAAGGAAAATTATTCTGAAAGTGGTAACTAAAGTGCACAAAGGAATAATGAGCAGTCTTAAATTTACTCGCACTTAATGAAAATAACTTCAAAGCATATAAAGCAAAAGTGGATAGAATTCTGACAAATCAACAATATAGTGAATGATTTCAACACATCTTTCATTGGTAGGTTAAAAAGACGAAAATAATATAAAGAAGATTTGGATAACACAAACACCAATCTTGAATTTTTGAACATATGTAAAAACGGTGGCTCACGCGTGTAATCCCAGCACTTTGGGAGGCCAATGCAGGTGGATCACCTGACGTCTAACGTTCGAGACCAGCCTGGCCAACATGGCAAAACCCCATCTCTACTAAAAATACAAAATTAGCTGGGCGTGATGGTGTGCGCCTGTAATCTCAGCTACTCGGGAGGTTAAGGCAGGAGAATCGCTTGAACCCGGGAAGTGGCGGTTGCAGTGAGCCGAGATGATAGAGCCACTGTATTACAGCCTTGGAGACAGAGTGAGACTCTGTCTCAAAAACAAAACAAAACAAAACAAACAAACAAACAAAAAATAGCACTCAACAATTGGGCGGACACACACATTCTTCTCAAACACACATTCTGTGTGTTATGAAATTACAAATTCTGATCACATGTTAGGCTAGTGCGTCTCACACTATCTGTGATGAAACAGGATTTCACAATTTGGAGGCAACTTTTAACCTTGAAATAATTTCAAACTTATAGAAAAGTTGCAGCAGTATAAAGAACTCTCTTATATCCTCCAAACAGGTTCAGTCATTGCCAATATTTTGTCACTTTTGTTTCATTATTTTATCTATCTATCTATGTATCTGTCTATATCTTTTCTGAAGCGTTAGGGGGTAAATTGTAGATATCATGACTCTTCATCCCTAAATAATTATGTTGGTATTTTCTGAGATTCAAAGTATCCTCTTACATAACAACAGTACAATTATCAAAATCAGGAAATTTAACATTCATCCAATACCCCTATCTAATCCACAGTCCCTATTGAAATTTCACCTATTGTTCCTACAGTATTCTTTAGAGCACCATCTGCCCCAAGATCCAATCTAGGACCATGCATTACATTTAGTTGGCATGTTTCTGGAGTCTCCTTTAATCTGGAACAGTTCCTCAGTTTTTATCTTTTAAAATCTTAACACTTCTAATAAGTACAGGCCAGTTACTTTGCAGAATGTTCCTTAAACTAGGTTTATCTGATGTATCCTCATGATTAGATTCAGATTATGCTTCCCCCCAACAGAAATACCACATAAATGATATTATATCCTTCTCAGTGCATCATATGAGGAGACACATGATGCCAGTCAGTCCCATTATTCATTATATTAACTTTAATCACTTGGGCAAGATATTGTCTGCCAAATTTCTCTACTGTAAAGTTACCATTTTTTCCCTTTGTGATTAACAAGTAATTTGTGAAAGGTACTTTGAGACTATGTAAATATCTTATTCCTCATCAAACTTTCCCCCTCTACTTTAGCATTAATTATTCTTGTTTCTACCAAATACTACTATACTGGTTATAAAATAGTGATTTTCTAACTGTCATTTTCAATCCAGTTATTAGTTGACATTATTCTGTCAGGAGAAGCTTAGGCTGTCACTCTGTTGCCCAGGCAGGCTGTAGTACACTGGCGCGATCTCAGCTCACTGCAATCTCCTGAGAAGCTGGGATTGCAGGCGTGCACCACCAGGCCCAGCTAATTTTTTGTATTTTTAGTAGAGATCGTGTTTCACCATGTTGGCCAGAATGGTCTTGAACTCCTGGCCTCAAGTAATCCACCCACCTCAGCCTCCCAAAGTGCTGGGATTACAGGTGTGAGCCACTGTATCCGGTGAGCTTCCCTTCTTATCTAACTAGCCAGGAAGCTAGCTATCTTATTTTATTCAATGGATTATAATCCATTACTCTCATTATTTACTTTGATGCTCAAATTGTCCCAGATTTAACCAGCAGAAGCCTCTTCAAGTTGCTTCCCATGTCCTTTTGACATATTCCTATCATTTTTTGATTACTTTGTAAGGAAATTTTCTGGCCCAACAAGATGCTCCAGGCTCATCTTGTACATTCTCTGCCCCAGCTTTAGAATCAGTCATTTATTCAAAGAATCCAAGTTCTCTTTAACAGAAAACGTTACTAAGAAATCAGGGTCTGGGTAGTAGACCAACATTTATGTAAAATATAATAATACATTTCATTTAAAATATATGCTATATCTGGCATCATTAAATGCAAATCCTCTCTGAGGGAATGCACTTCATTCAAGTCATCAAAGAACTCTCACAAATAAAATTCCAAGGCAAATCAGCATATCACTGTCAAAAACACATGAACACACATAGGAAAAAAGATACCATATGTAAGAACAAAAAGAAACAATAAACTATGAAATAGACTTACAAGAACTTTTGTTTCAGATATGTCAGACCTTCAAGAGAAGGTTATAAAACTTTATTAAAAGTCATTTAAAAATAACTTAAACAGGTGAAGCAATATGCCATGTTAAAAAATTGGAGGACAATACTGTTTTATAAAGAAGTAAATTATCTACAAATTGTTCTATAATTACTATGCAATTCCAATGAAAATCCCAGGAGCATTTTTCATGAAACTTGAAACATTAAATCTAAAATTTATATGAAAAATCAGAAGAGAAATATAGCCAAAACACTCTTGAAGAAGATGAAATAGGCTGGGAGACTTGGCCTACAAGATACCAAGTATTATTGCAAAGCTATAGACATTAACAGTGTGGCACTGGTACAAAAACAGACAAATTGGCAGAACAGAGAGCACAGAAACAGACCTATGTATTTATGAAAACTTGATATAAAGGAGATTTGGCATGGCACATCACTGAAGAAATTAGTGTGAAACAACTGTTGAGCAAATACAAGTCAATTTCAATGTATTAAAGATTTAAAGTGAAAGCAGAAACTTTACAATCTTTAAAAGAATGTATTGGACAGGCTGGGGGTGGTGGCTCACACCTGTAATCGCAGCACTTTGGGAGGCCAAGGTAGGGGGATCACTTGAGGTCAGGAGTTCGAGACCAGCCTGGCCAACACGGTGAAACCTCGTCCCTACTAAAAATACAAAAAAATTAGTCAGGCATGGTGGTGCATGCCTGTAATCCTAGCTACTCGGGAGGCTGAGGTGGGGGGATTGCTTGAACCCAGGAGGCGGAGGTTGCAGTGAGACGGGATGGCGCCACTGCACTCCAGCCTGGGCTACAGAGTAAGACTCCATCTCAAAATAATAATAATAATAATAATAATAATAATAATAATAATGTATTGGACAAAATCATTCTGACCTCAGGGAAGGAAGGAATTTTTAAACAAGAAGCAAAAAGAGCTACCCATAAAAGAAAAGAGTGATAAGGTCAGTAATATTATAATTCAGAACTTTGTTCAAAAAGACAACATAGGCCAGTTGCGGTGGCTCACACCTGTAACCCCAACACTTTGGGAGGCCAAGGCAGGTGGATCACCTGAGGTCAGGAGTTCATGACCAACCTGGCCAACATGGTGAAACACCGTCTCTGCTAAAAACACAAAAATGATCTGGGCGTGGTGGGGCACACCTGCAATCCCAGCTACTCGCAAGGCTGAGGGACGAGAATCGCTTGAACCCAGGAGGCGGAGGTTGCAGTGAGCCGAGATCAAGCCACTGCAACAGAGCAAGACTCTATCTCACACATACACACAAAAAATATATATATATCTGAAATATTCACTAACAGAAAATAAAGTATAGCGAAACAGATCAACATGGATGAATCTTAGAAACATGTAACATATGGAATGAAACAAAACCAAGTCACAGAAGACTAAAAGCAATATAACATCATTTTTATAAAACCTCAAAATCAAGTAAAACAAAAAATTCTTTAGAATACCTCTAAAATGTAAAAGGATTATTTTAAAAAGATGTAAGAGAATACTGACCAAAGAAAAGGAAAAAAAAAATCAGGTAAAGGCCTTCTAGTGGAGGGGCAGGGTATGGGAAAGGGACACAGTTGATAGGATAGCACGGATTATGTTCTAGTTGTTACACTGGGTAGCAGGTTATGGAGGTCATGTTATTAAGCTTCTGAATTGGTTGGGCGTGGTGGCTTATACCTGTAATTCCAGCACTTTGGGAAGCCAAGGCAGGAGGATCTCTTGAAGCCAGGAGTTTGAGACCAGCATGGGCAACAAAGTGAGACTCTCTCTCTCTACATTTTTTAAATTAGCCAGGTGTGGTGGCACACACCTGTATTCCCAGCTACTCAGGAGGCTGAGGCAGGAAGATCACTTGAGCCCAGGAGTTGGAGGCTGCTGTGAGACAACCTCACCTCTGTACTCCAGCCTGGGCAACCAAGGGAGACTCTGTCTCTAAAAGTAAATTAAACTTCTTAATCTACATCAGCTTTCTTAATCTTGACACTACAGACGTTTTGGGTTGGATAAATCTTTGTTGCAGGGGCCTGTCCTCTGCACTGTAGGATGTTTAGCAGCATCCCTGGTCTCTACCCACTAGATGCCAGTGCTACCCCCACCCCCCTACCCCCAGCTGTGAAAACAAAAAATGTTTTCAGGCATTGCCAAATGTCCCCTGCAGAGCAAAATTGCTCCCTGGTTGAGAATCACTGATCTACACATATGTTATATACACTTTTGAATGTTTTAAATATTCCATAATAAAATATAGTTTAAAATTGATGGGTGGAAGTTTCACTATGTCTGTGAAACATAATCAGGAAGCTATCATTAAGAGCTGAGTAAGCCAGAGCCTGCCGGAGTCCTTTGAAGTGACAGTGCTGAGCAGTGTGAGCTGACAGTTTCAGGAGGGTTTTGACTAGCACATGATATTTCTAGAAATTGTGCCGGGTATCAGAAATCAATGACTTACACTGGAGAAAAATGTCTGCAACCTTTCTTAATTCTTTGGGAGATCTAAAAGCTTAGCTTAGTCTTTTAGGACACCATTTAATTTTTTAAAATCAATTATGGATTTTTGAAAATAGGGCTTTGTGTTTTTATATAAACCCTTTCTTCCAAGGTACTGAAAGAGATTCATATATTTCATTACCTTTGGAGAGTTGGCTGTGTCTGTAAAGTCATCACATGTCTAACAGTGGCCCCCAGATGACTGGGAGGTCTCCAGGAATATGATCCAGAAAAAATAACACTGCCGTTCTAGGATGATGAGTGTCTGAGAGCTCACTATTGCACCCCATTAACCTTAGAGCCTCCCCAACTCTGTGGCTTTACTTGAGAGCACCTATCTGGATTCCTTCCTTCCTTCCTTCCTTCCTTCCTTCCTTCCTTCCTTCCTTCCTTCCTTCCTTCCTTCCTTCCTTCCTCCCTCCCTCCCTCCCTCCCTCCCTCCGTCCCCCACCTCTCCCCCCTCTTCCGTTCTCCCCCTCTCCCCCTCTCCCTCTCCTCTTTCCCTTTCTCCCCCTCTCTCTCTCTCGTTCTCTCTTTCTTTCTTTTGGATGGGGTCTCACTCTGTAACCCAGGCTGGATTGCAGGGGTACCATCAAGACTCACTGCAGCCTCAATTTCTCAGGCTCAGGAGATCCTCCTACTTCAGCCCTCCTGAAGTGTTTAATTAGCCATCACACCTGACTAATTTAAAATAAAAATGTAGAGACGGCATCTCACTGTGCTATCCAGGCTGGTCTTAAACAACTGGGCTGAAGCGATTGATCCTCCAGTCTTGGTCTCCCAAAGTGCTGTGATTACAGGCATGAGCCGCATGCCCAGTCACCTGTTTGGTTCTTATACTTGTACTATAGCTCCATTTAACTCAGATGGGGAGAGTTTATTACCTTCATTTTTTAAAATGGAGAAACATAGACACAGAGAGGATACATGACTTTTTCAAGATAACAGAATCCAGAGTTAATTGATTAGAAATCGAACTGGCATGAAAATCGGGTGTCTTGAAGCTCAGTCTTTTTTTTTTTTTCCCCCTAAACCAGGCTCTGAACTATGTTTGGACATGTGTAAGTATGTTCATGCAGATGTGTGTGCATGCACATGCACGTGTGTGCACATCTGTGTGTCTGTGGTTTGGGGATGTATGTTTGTTTCTCTGAGGATAAGGTGTCAAGGAGGAGACAAGGCAAAGGATTAAAGAGAGGAGCTAGGAGGAAAGGCATGAAAGAAAGAGCATGAGATTGCCGGAGTGCTGTGGTGTAACCCTATAGTCCCAGCTACTCAAGAGGCTGAAGTGGGAGGACTGCTTCAGCATGGGAGCTCAAGACCATCCTGGACAATCTAGTGAGACCCCAACTTCAAAAAGTAAAATAAAAAGAAAGAGTGTTCGATTCAGAAGATGCCTTAGCAAGAACTCTGTAGGTCTCAGTTCAACAGTAAAAGGTTGTAGAATAATTGCAAGAATCAAATGAGATGTATCTCTGAAAGTACTTTATGTTTCTGTATATAAATATTAGTATTTTTTTTAGTAGAGCTACTCAGGAGGCTGAGGCAGGAGAATCGTTTGAATTCGGGAGGCGGAGGTTGCAGTGAGCCAAGATCACGCCACTGCACTCCAGCCTGGGCAACAGAGTGAGACTCCATCTCAAAAATATATATGTATATTAGTGATTGCCATTATTAGAATTATTATTAAAATATAATGTGGACGATAAAGCAACCCTCATGCGTAGGATGACTCACACTTTCTCCATTTTCTTGGCACCACTCTTACCATATGTCCAGCTCAGAGGAATATTCAGTGGCTCCCAGCAAAGCATCGGGGGGCCGGTACCAGAGGGTCACGACTTCTGAAGAGTATGTCTGGCTGGGAATGGACTTGGCCCGAGCAAGACCTGTCCAAAAGGGAAAAGCATAAAACCCATTGTTCTGGACCTTGGCTTGCACCTTGATGCACTGGACCGGGGTAAACACCATTAAAAAAACACACACACAAATTTAGGTGATTTTAGTAGAACTAATCACTATCTTGACTCTTGTCTATCACTTCTTTAAGTGAATTTCTCAAATTTTGGCCTGCTTTGCAGCTAGATGTGGCCTTCTTGGCAGCTGAGTGTGGTCAGGTGACTAAGTTCTTGCCTATATTATATGAACAGAGGTGATATGTGAACTTCCAGATCGTGCCTTAGTGGAGGGGTTAAGGGTTCTGTTTCCCTTTTCTCCTTCCTCCAGGCTGTGATGAGCAGGAGGTGGCAGCCATCTTGAAACATGCAATGGGGGATGGTGGAGCCACGTAACAGAAGCAGCCTGGGTGAAGACAGCATGGGGCCACCATACATGCTCTGCCCGCTTAGTTCAGGACTGTGTTGCAAGAGAAAGTTAAGTTTCTAGCATGTTATACCTCTGTAATTTTGGGTCTCTGTAACAGAAACTGAGCTCAGTTTATGACTAACATGGCCACCTTCTGTTTTGGCACTCCAGGAAAGCCCAGTTTAGTAGATAAATCATCCAAATTAATTAGTTTGGTAGGACCTTAGATGAATTTCTAAGTGCTGTTCTGCAGAATGAGTCTTTCTGTCAGTCAGCTGTTTATCTCACAGAATTGCAAAAAAAAACTTCAATAGATGGGTTCGCTATTGTTAACGAGAATTGATAAACAAATATCTGTTAAATGCTTACATGTCAGGATAAAAGCTGCCATTTCAGAATAAATACTGCAGTGATAGTATCACCATTTGGCATCTGCCAAACAGAGAAGACTGGTTCCTTAGCTCACATAGAGCCAGTTTTTCAACAAGTATTTATTAAGCACCTACTATGGTACCAGGCACGAGGGATAAAATGATAAGCAAAAACATACCCAGGGTGCCCTCATTATGCTTACAGTCAAGTTGAGACAAAATCATCACGCAAATCTATATATATTTGTGCGTGTGGGTGTGCGCACACATGTGCATATATTTGTGTGTATGCATGTATTTGTGTGTGTGAATACAACTATAAACTGTGATAAATGCTAAAATGGAAAGATACAGTGATACTTAGAGGAAATCTGCTTCACTTTAATGGGAATAAAACTTTGCATCTCACACCTATATAAAGAAGGTAGGAGAGCAGGAACAAGTGTCCTGGAGTCTCCATCCTGACAGGAGTCCATGCTACAATCTGGGGTTAGCCTCTTTATCATCTTGGGATAATCTCGATCTATTCAAATATAATTTGTATATTCACTTAGATTTAGGAAAACTTACTAAGTACAGTTTACTCTACCAATGTCTCTATATCAAAACTGGCAGTGGGGCAGTAGGGGTGCCCAGCTTTTGGCCATCTGACTAAACTGGGACTTGGTGGAATCCTAGAAAGCTACCAATCCCTCCCTGTTTTGTGCCTCACACTTCCTTTATGGTAGTTTGATATCCTCACAAAGCATCATGTTCTCAGGCCTCCAGTTTTCAAAGTCCAGGCCCAGTCGATGCTTAAACAAGTGCACACAAAAGCGTCATTGTTCATAGCCCAGAATGAGACCCAAGGAGTGACTTACCAAAATCAGCCAGTTTGAGCTCTCCCAGGTGACTGATGAGTAAGTTCTGAGGTTTCAGGTCCCTGTGAAGAACGTGTTGGTGGTGGATGTACGCCAGGCCCCGCAAAAGTTGAAACATGAAAAGCTGGAAGGAAGAAACACTATCCATAAGGAGATTTGAGCCACTACGTGCTGATTTCGCCTCTAAATCAAAAACAGTCATCTCAAAGAATATAGTAAAAGTGTCTGAGAGCCAAAAAAAAAAAAAAAAAAGAAGAAGAAGAAGAAGAATTTTACATTCAGAGGGGGAAGAAAAAGGACAAGGAAAGTCAAGTAACTAGACTGTGTCCTAAACAAAGGGAATCTGGCTTTTCCTGACATCTCATTTCTTTGATACTGAAGGAATTACCCTTCTTTAAAAATCTAAAGTGAAACTTTGAAGTTTCCTTTGGAACACTAGTTATTGATTTAGATGTGAAAGATTTAATTTTTTTCCCCACCGATGAACTTGGCATATAAGATCAAAGTTGACCTGGAAATGATATTCTAAAGTTTACAACTGCTTAAGTTTTCCAGGCTCTCTGATATGAAACCCTTTTAAAAACACAACACAAGGAGACCACACTAAAAAAATATATCTTTAGATGGTATTAGAAAATAAAGAAATCTTTATCTTCTTAAACCTATTTTTAAAGTCTTAAATTCAAAGTCGAAAACAAGGGAAATACATCGTACGATGAAAAGGGAAGAGAGACCAAAAGAAGTTAGATCCCCCCTCAAAAAAGGAAATCAAAAAAGAATAAGGAATAAATTGTAGAGGGAAGAAGGGAGAAAGGGTAAATGGTAGTGGTGGAGAAATAAAAGGGAAAAACACATTCTAAGCTCCAATTTAAAAGTGTTTCATGTGGTTATGAGGCACCGAAACCAAAGCCATTACTAGGTTCCCACCATTACGGAAACTTACGGGAAAAAAGAATGCTTAGTATTCCAAGTATCTTTTGCTATTTTCCAGTGCCATTGGCAATTGAGAATTCAAACACCAACATCAGTATTTATAAAGACCTATGTCAACTGAGAACATGTTCTGGCAGTTCAGAAAGGAAGGGCTGGGCCCAGCATTTCTGGGACATGGGCAAAATGGCAGATGCAGAGTTATGTGGATTAATCCTCTTTTTCAATAGTATCTTAGAAAACTAGGACCTTCAGAGATGCTAGGACCACTACTGACCTAACAATGACCTGGAAACATTGGAGCCAAATGGTCTAATGGAAGCAGGAGCATGGGGAGTTTACCTGCTGTAGCACACCTGCAGCTGTGCAGGTTTCATGTAGCTACCACATCAGGTTCATAAACCATTTAAGAATTTTAAAAATTTCTTCTGACTCCTAGTCAAATGTTAACTGGTTCCATGAATCTTCCCAGCATTTTGTCTTCCCGGTGCTTGAAATATACACACACTATTCATTTTACCATTCACCAAGCCACAAAGCTTCCACAGCACAAAATTCCTACACTGACATTTAAACCTTCTGATTGGTGATAAATATAAATGTGTTCATGGAAAAGACAATACAAAGAACCAGCTTAAATTCCAGGTAAAAGACAAGAAGATACCATAGTATGTGCTTAAAAATATGTTTTTCAAACTGGCCCAGTGGCTCATGCCTGTAATCCCAGCACTTTGGGAGGCCAAAGTGAGCAGATCACCTGAGGTCAGGAGTTCGAGACCAGCCTGGCCAATGTGGTGAAACTCCATCTCTACTAAAAATACAAAAATTAGCTGGGTGTGGTGGCGTCTGCTTATAATCCCAGCTACTCAGGAAGCTGAGGCAGGAGAATTGCTTGAACCTGGAAGGCAGAGGTTGCAGTGAGCCAGGATCGCGCCACTGCACTCCAGCCTGGATGGCAGAGTAAGACTCCATCTCAAAAAAAAAAAAAAAAAGTGTTTCAATATGCAGGATTAGGGAAAGAGGAAGATAAAGACAGGTAGATAGAAGACAGGAAGTTGGTGACCAGTGAGGGATACAGCCTTTGGAATGCCATACTTATCCTCAGTTTACAGAGAAAAATGGGGCTCACTGTAACTTTAAAAACATGTCTAGGAAGAGTCAGAGCCAAGACTCAAATTCAGACTTGTCTGACTCCACTATACCATCCTGAGAAACTAGAGAAAAGACAGAAAATGAAAACATGAGAGGGAAGGAGGGAGCTAGCTGGCTGAGTCAGAGACAGAACTTCTTAGTAGGTCAGCTTGAAATGCCTTTTATGTCCCAGGTGTAGACTGTTCTCACTAATTAGCCAGTCACTTCCCACCTTCTTGCCATTCAACCCCTTTCCTCTCTGCCAGATACGTCTACAGGCATTTGTAAGTGGTAAAGCACTGCAGCATTAAGGTATGGCATTTTATAACCACATTTCTCAAAACTTTTGTGCTGACAAACCTCACGACCCACTCACCCTTTCATCCCTCCCAACCTGGATTCTTCCTTCAACACTGCAGAAGCTTCACCAGTTACTGCACCCTAACATAACCAAATATGATGGCGTCTGCACAGTTCAACATCAGCCAGACTGCAGGTGACTCTTTCCAGAAAGGCTTCCCAAATCCCAGGGGTTAGACCTGTTTCCAACTCAATAAGGTTTGGGGGAACAAAATAATTCCATTGAACTAGTGCCATCTGGGCCAGGAGTTACTCAAAAACTAATGAGATCCGTTAGCCAACTCCTTATAGGGAAGCCTGAGTCCTTCCATCCCCCTGGAATCCCTGGGACTCATTCTACTAGAAATACCAAACAAGATAACCTCACTAGGATTCCCACCCTGCCTTCCTTGGTCACAACTCAAAATATAAGCCTCCGACTATTCCTTTTCCTCCCAACATGCTCTGATCCATTCTGCTCTGTGCTTCCTGTTTAGCCTCGTATCTATTGCTCTTCTCTCTCCCAAACCTTTTCACTGTTTACTCTCCATTCCTCAATCCTGCTTTAAAAACTACCTAAAAGCTAACCTCTGGTGAATTTCCTTCTGGCTCCTTTCCTTAAATGAGACCTTGAGCTCACTGCTTCCCTATAGTATTCTCAAGTGGATATTAGTTTTTCTATAATTTCCTCATACATTTGACCGCTGACAAGTGTCATAAGCTGCCTCCCTTTTCCCCACTACCACTTCAAAACCATTACTGCTCTACTTTGAAGTAAAAACCCCCGTCCCTCGGATTTTAATGCCATCCAGTGACATCTTCCATTACTCTTCTTTTAGCGGTCATTCACTGAACTCTCAATCACTCTCTGTCATTCACTGAAGATGTGGGCACTTGGATCACAGCTGTTGCCTCTATGACATTAGTGCCCATGAGAACAGCTCTAGCCAACCTCAGCTCCAGCCAACCTCAGCTCCAATGATCTGCTTCTCCAGTCCACTTCAGACACTAACTCGGGTGGTCACACACTAGATCTTGCCATTGTATGGAACTGTTTGTCCTCTGAAATACAAAATTCATCCCCCTATAAAAATGCTTTTGCAATGATTGTGTCATTCACAGTGTTTTTTACCATGGTTTCCTATGACTTTTCCTATGAAATCCAATGGATACCTCTTATTCCTTATCTTTGCAAGATTTGGCATCATAGACCATGCCTTCCTTCCTGAGGCGCTGCTCTCTTCTTTTGGTTCCACAATCTCCTAATTTTTTTTCTACCCCTCTGGCTGTTCTTTTTATAGATTCTACTTCTACTGATATCTAATATATTGATATTCTGGCCAGGCGCAGGGACTCACAAGTGTAATCCCAAAACTTTGGGAGGCCAAGGCAGGAGGAGTGCTTGAGTCCAGGAGTTCGAGGCCAGCCTGGGCAACACAGCAAGACCTCATCTCTATAAAAAATAAAAATAGGCCAGGCACAGTGGCTCATACCTGCAATCCCAGGACTTTGGAAGGCCAAGGCAGGTGGATCACTTAAGGTCAGAAGTTCAAGACCAGCCTGTCAAACATGGTGAAACCCTGCCTCTACTAAAAATACAAAAATTAGTCGGGCGAGGTGGGGGGTGCCTATAGACCCAGCTACTTGAGAGGCTGAGGCAGGAGGCTTGCTTGAACCCAGGAAGCGGAGGTTGCAGTGAGCTGAGATTGCACCACTGCACTCCAGCATGGGCAACAGAGACTCCCATCTAAAAAATAAATAAATTAATTAAAATAAAATTAAAAAAATAATAATAACATATTGATATTCTTAGGGTTCCATCTTTGATCTTCTGTTTTCATTCTACACATGCTCCCTTAGCTATCTTACCCATTGACAGTGCTCTAATGAACAACTGTATTCTGATGATTTCAAAATCTTTATCTCCAATTCAGATTGCCTTTCTACTTTAGGCCCACATAGTCTGGAGTTCACCTGTACATCCCACAATCACCTCAAACTTAGCATATCTAAAACACAATTCACAGTATCTCTCAAAAGTAAATTTTTCTTTCTGATTCTCTATCACAGTGAATGGCACCATTATCCATCTTAATACTCAAATCCAGAAAAAGATATCGCTGACTCTTGTTTTTCCCATCAGTTCTGGCTAAGTAATTGGTCTCATATCTGCCCACTTTCTCCTACCATCATCTCACATCTGTACCACTGTGGTTCTGATTAGCCTCACTGTCAAGGCTGGAACCTTAATAGACACCAGCATTCAGGAAATGAGTAGATGGAGAGAGGTAGAAGAAAACAAGGAGAAAGTAGGGTCAGGGGAATATAACGTTTCAAAAAAAATGTATTGCCCTCATTCCAGTCTATTCACCACACTGCCATCAGTGTAAGCTTTATAAAAAGAAAATCTGAATTTATCACCTCTTTGTTTAAAACCATTTAATGGCTCCTGATATAAAATAGCACGACTGTAATGTTGTGAAATATATGTTTGATCTTCAACTAGATTCCTGGCAGCCAACTCCTAAAATCCTTAGAATCTCCAAAGTGATGTATTTTTGTAGAATTGCCTGATAGCTGGCAGACCCTTGGGTAGCTTTAGGATAGGGACTGGTCACTGGAAAGACCAAGACCTGATTAGGGAGGGGAGAGGGGATGAAGGTTAAGTTGATCACCAGTGGCCAATAGTTTAATAAATCATGCCTACACAATGAAGCCTCTGCAAAACCCGGAAAGATTAGAGTACAGAGACCTTCTGGATAGCTGAACTCTCATGGAGGCTTCTGGAGGAGTATTGCCTGGGATGGGCGTGGATGCTCTGTGCCCCTTCCCACATTCACTGATGCCTCCACTTTGGAGAACTCATCCTTACTCCCACCTGCTTTGATTTGGATAACCTCTTCCTTTGTGCCTCCATATACCCACAATAAATTCCTTTATTTATTAGTGTGTCCCTCACAAATCCACAAGGTCAATGCAGTCAAGAGTATGACTTTTAGCTGTATTTCCGATGCTTGCAATACTGTCCACCATACCCTCCTTCTTGAAATTGCTTCTTCCCTTAACTTCCATGACAGTGTGTGTTTTTTTTCCAGATGCTCTGCATTCCTATAAGCTGCTTCTCTTCGTTCCTTAATTTCCTGTTCTTCTTCTCATCCCAAAAGGCAAAAGTCTCATCATCAGTCCTCCTCTCTTTGTGTATTTGCTCTTTTGGTTGCCTATTCCTTGTCTTCTAAACTCTATGTGCTGAAGACCCTGAGATCTACACGTCCAGCTCACAGCTCCCTTCTGAGCACAGATTTCCTTTTAGATTGCCTACTGCTCATTTCCCTTCGGAGATCCTGTCTCACCTGGGACCTCAACATGTCTGAAACAGGACTCCTCCTCTTTCTCTCCAAACCAACTTCTTCTCCTATTTCTGTTAATAGAGCTACAATTCTCCTCATCAGTCAAACTCAAAACCAGTTATGTCTGGCCCCATCCTTTCCCTCCTCATGCTCACATTACCAAGAGGTGAACTCTTCTTTGTTACTGATTTTCACATTCCTCTCCATTCTCATCGTCACTACCATAATGTTGTACTTGATTACTAATTGCTAACTAGATCCTTGCTCAGTGCTTGGCTCTTGACCAGCACCATCAGCTTGGCTCATGTTAGAATACAGAGGTTCAGGTTTAACCCCAGACTTGCTGAGTCAGGTCTCCGGTCACTTGTCTGCTCACTGAAGTTTGAGAAGCATTAGGCCAGGCCACATCAATAAATTCTTTGGCTCACACCTGTAATTCTAGCACTTTGGGAGGAGGAGGTGGGAAGATCATTTGAGGCTGGGAGTTTGAGGCTGAGGTGAGCCATGACTGCGCCACTGCACTCTAGCCTGGGTAACAAAACGAGACTCTGTCTCAAAACAAACAAAAAATTCTTAAGTGGAATCCCTGACTCTAGTCTCTTCTTTCCTTTCATACATCCTATAGACCACAGTGATATAAATTTCTTCTGATCATATTATTTTATCTCAGCTCAAATTTAATGACTAATGACTGTACTCTCCAAGGAATAAAATTCACATTTCTTTCTTTTTTAGGGACAGGGTCTTCCTCTGTCACTCAAGCTGGAGTGTAGTTTTGTGATCATGGCTCACCTCAGCCTCAAACTCCTGGGCTCAAATGATCCACCCACCTAGCCTCCCAGGAGGCTGGGACTGCAGGTGTATGCCACCATGCTCAGCTGATTTTTAAATTTTTTGTAGAGATGAGGTCTTGCTATGTTGCCCATGCTAGTCCTGAACTCTTGGGCACAAGTGATCTTCCTGACTTGGCCTCCCACAGTGCTGGGATTATAGGTATGAGCCACCATACCCTGCCCAAGGTCCACATTTCTTAGAAAATGAGGCTCTCAGCCACCTACCCAATCTATTTCCCCAGACTTGTGTATGCTGTTTCACTAATATATTCTGTATTTCAGGTCAACAGAACTAGAAATGCAGTATGGCACTAGTGGGAAAGAATTTTAACTAAGAATCACTTTTAGCAATGGCATAAGTTGGTTCTGTAACCTCAGGCAAAATGTTTATCCTCTCAGATCTTGGATTTCTCCTCTGCAAAATAAGGAAGTTAGACCAGGCTAGTGCTTTAAAGATTTTTTTACTGCAGTCTACAGTAAGAAATATATATGTATCTGGTATTCACATCCATACATAAAAATATAAGTACAGTTACAATTGAAGCAAAAGTTGCAGAAAATAATACTTGTTCTTTCAAAATGTAATGCATGCTAATATTTTCTATTCTCTTCTCATTTATTTATTTCATTTTTAAAAATGCAGGTTGCTCACCACCATATTGATTTCAAAACGCACTAATGGAACATGGAGATTGCAAAACACTGTGTTTCCTCTAACCCGAACAAGCCATGACTTTTGGGTCCTCTTCCGTGAACATATCCTCTATTTCCCTACTCTGTACCTTTGCTGAAAACATTTTCTCTCCCTGTAACATGCTCTCCTATTCCAGACTCTTGAAATACAGTGTGTTTAAGATCTGAAACTTCTTTTTTTTTTTTTTTTTTTTTGAGACAGAGTCTCGCTGTCACCCAGGCTAGAGTGCAGTGGCGGGATCTCGGCTCACTGCAAGCTCCACATCCCGGGTTCACACCATTCTCCTGCCTCAGCCTCCTGAGTAGCTGGGACTACAGGCGCCTGCCACCATGCCCGGCTAATTTTTTTTTTTTTTTTTTTTTTTGTATTTTTTTTAGTAGAGAAGACGGTGTTACACTGCGTTAGCCAGGATGGTCTCGATCTCCCAACCTCGTGATCCACCCGCCTTGCTTCCCACAGTGCTGAGATTACAGGCATGAGCCACTGTGCCCGGCCTAAGATCTGAAACTTCTTAAAACTAGAAGATATCTTTGATGCCCTTGCACATCTATAGTACTAGATCGTATTTCTTTCTTGACATTCTACACAAGTGTACTGTAATAGTATTGGTGCCTATTTCTTATCTCTTCTTTTTGGCTGTAGTCCCTTGAGGGCAGGGATCATGACTTTTATGTCTAGTTTTCCTTCGAAGCATTTAGCATAGTGTCTGCTATGTGAGAGTCACTCAAGCCTGAAAATCTCATTCTCTCACAGTTATTCTTTCTCCAACAATTCTTCTATTTAATCAACACCTCCAGGTCCTTGAACCCTTCCACTCACTTCATAACTATCAGCAAGCTGCTTATCTTTACTTCCTTCCCTCAGATTAGACTCAGACTAGATACCACTGGCCAACACCTTAACTTCTGTCTTGATAATCTCTTCAACTCTCTTGCCTACCTGTCTCTTCCTTTCATATGTCTGGCAGAACTTCAACTCTGACTCAATCCAACTTGTCTACATTCTTTGCTCCTCTATTCAAATTGCCAAGCATTACCATAAAAAAAAAAAATCCCACGATTGTGCAGATAATGTAATGGTCTTCACCCTTACCAGGGTCCTTAACAAACCACAAAACATTCCTATTTGGTTTCTCTAGTTAGCTCCCTATCCCATTCTCCACACAGCTCACTGGTATTTTAAATTTTTTTGTTTTTTTCACTCTCCTCAACCCTTTGTCCTCAAACATCCCTTTCCAAAACCTTACTTCCAAGACTGGGTTAGGTTCCCTTATTATGTGTTCCCACAGTATTCCTAGTTACCACGGCCATAGGCGTTAGCACTTTGATTCTCACCACCTATTTATTTATTATAGCACAACTTACTTTTTTTTTTTTTTTTTTTTGAGATGGAGTCTTGCCCTGTCACCTAGGCTGGAGTGCAGTGGTGCGATCTTTGCTCACTGCACCTCTGCCTCCTGGGCTCAAGCGATTCTCCTGCCTCACCCTCTTGAGTAGCTGGGGTTACAGACATGTGCCACCACACCTGGCTAATTTTTTGCATCTTTAGTAGAGACAGGGTTTCACCATGTTGGCTAGGCTGGTCTCAAACTCGTGACCTCATGATCTGCCCACCCTGGCCTCCCAAAGTACTGGGATTACAGGCGTGAGCCACCGTGCCAGGCTAGTAACTTATGTATTTCAAATGTACAAAAATTAGTATCATTTATAGTATCTTAAGATAAATTTCCTTTGAATAGGAGCTTCCTTTCCAGTACTTTGAGGTCTATAAGATGTATTTAGAAAATTTACTACTATGGAAAATGAAGACTGCTTACACCAAATGTTGGGGAAAGGGAAGGGCCTGTGATTTTTCTTTTTGATCAATTGCTATAACACTGTCCTTCAGGTAACTGAGGGAGTTTCACATTTTCTTTAGACATCATTAGGCATTGAAGCTCTTGAAGGATAACTTTGATGATATATGAATTCTGACATTTTGCTAGCACTGATATGGCTCTTGGGTTCACCATTCTATTAGAACTATTAACTCTATTCATATTAATTTTTGTTACAAATCTTACGAAGGGGAGTGCTTCTGGGTATTTAGGTCCACATTCTATTTTAAGGCTATATATTCTGTTTTCATAAATTGCCCAAGCCCATGGTGACTGCCATCTTGCGTTGCTGTTGCTTGAAGGGTGGCCCTCACTACCTATTTAAGTTCATATATCTTACTGGACTTTAAGCTCATTGAAAATAAGAAACACAACTTATTCATTATTGAAACCCCAGAACTTATTACAGCACTAAGTACTCAATAAATATTTCTTAAATGAATGAATAAATGAATACATATATAAACATTAGTTAAATGAATAAATACATCATATACAAATTTCATATGGTTATTTTAAGAGCCAATCAATTAATTAATGCCAATAAAACCTTAGGGAATGAAAAGTATGAAATAAAAATGGTTTCTAAAATTTGTAACAGATGTAGAATTATAGCTAGTTAAAAGTTTATTATTATTTCTATTCTAATGACTGGAAAAATGGGAGTTAGGGCCACATATATAATAGGATCTGCTAGAACAAGTATTGCAGACTTCATCATAGACCACAATAATCTGATAGGAAGAAGGTATTTATTTTATGATGGCCTAGCTTCAGTTTTTTCTTTTTAGTATAATTCTCCTTCACTCGTTTATTCATCTAAAGACACATTTGCATGTGGCCATGACTGACAGCATTAGGTTGCTCAGAAAACATTGCTCCATATCTTAAGGGGCAACTCAGCAACTCTTTTTCTTTTTCCTTTCTTTCTTTCCTTTTTTTTTTTTTTAAAAAAAAAAAGAAAACTTTTCTCTGGAATATCAGTGATGTCCATTCTCTTATTTAGTATCATAGGACTTTGCTTTGTGAGGCAGTCTGTTTCAGAACTCTCCTGTGGGCAAGCCAGGAGAGGGTCCTGACCCTTAACGTACTCACTCTGACATTGTGAGGATGAAGCCCTCCTGGATGCTGAGACATATACTGGGCCAGGTCTGTGTGCTAAATAAAACAGCAGAGAAAGAGAAGAGAGTGAATTCAGTGGTGCTTGGATAGCTTCCTAAAGCAGAACATTGACTTGACTGTCAGAAGGTATTACGAAGTACAGAATTTTAAGAAAAAGGTGCAAAAGGAATATAACCAGGTTTTCTGAGAACCCACTGTTAAGGTCAAACACAGTGTGTCTTTCTAACTGGTGGCTCTCAGAACAAAGCCTGTTTCTCAGCACAGAGATGCTCATTTTAAATGACTGGCACTGAACACAACGACGCAGGAATTTTTCACTCTCCAAGTGTCCTTGGAGGCAAGTCAAGTACACATACCTTATAAGTTCTTTCTGCTTATTTAAATATTTTTTCTTCCAAAAATACAACATGAGTTATTCTTTAGCAAGCTTGTGTACAATTTTTAAATATCTTGTGATTTTTACCTTTATTGTCAATGAAAAAAAGTTGGATTCTGCTCAGATAGTGATTAAAACTAGATTAAAAATAAGTGCAAAAGCTTTATTTAGGAGGTAAACTCAAGATCCTCATTTATTATTGCTGATGAGGGGAAAAAGGACAGCAAAAGTCATGGGTAAGGAAGCAGGACCAAAGATGGATGTGGTAACAATAAGGTTCTACTAATCACAATAATGAATATTTCCATGATACTCTCCATGTTGTGTAATAAAAGTTTTATCATGCCATAAAATATTAACAGATTCATTATACAAGTACCAGGCTATTTTTCTCATGTGTTGTAAAATGCTCGAACAACTCACCATGTATTCAAAAACGAATGTCAGTGTCTCTTTGGTGTGGATTATGTCATGCAGAAGCACAACATTGGCATGTTTCAAACCCTTCAGGAGAGAAGCTAGAAAAATTAAACAAAATGTTAAATCTATCATTGATAATGAAAGTGCTGCTCTAAAGATATCAGGCAGTGTATATTTTTTAAACATTTCACATCAAACATTCTGGTTATTTTACTGCTGGAAAACAGTCTCTTGTTGCAAAAGAATATTTAAAATTACAAAGAACCTTCATTATTTCAAAAATGGTAAATCATTGCATTTACACGACTTACTGTTCCTACAGGCTACAGTAGTTGCAAAAAATATGTTTCCATTTACCTAATCAATTTCATCAAAGCACTCAGATCACTAAATGCTCCCCTCTGGGAATCTCATCAACCTAGCTTCAGAGCTACAGGAGGAGAGGCCTGGAGAGATAAAGTGCTTTGGACGAGTAGGAAATGGAGTGTTCTGCCTTTTAAAGCAGGATTTTGCGACACATGACCAGTCTCCAAAATTCTAACTCTCACAAGGGGTCAGTAAGGCTGGTGGATATGATTGGTGGGAGAAAGGGATAAGAGCATGGGGTAAAGAACTGTTGAAACATGATAGAGACTGGAGAGGATTTCTTCAAGGTAATGTTGCAGACCTCTGTGGAAAGGAGAAAATGTGAACTTGAAAAGAGGAGTCAGCCAAACTTGGGGAGCCCAGGGAGGTGAAAGTGGAGAAGGCGGAGGGCTTTCTCTTGCCTCTTCAATAATAGCTTACTAAAGGCAGCCTTGAAGGGAAGAAGTCATCACAAAAGGCCAAGTGGTTGGGAGGGGTCTGAAAGTCTGTCTTTGAGCTTCCAGAGATAGGAAGACCTCTGGCTTCAGGAAAGCAGAGACTAGAAAAGCTACAATAAAGAGACCATGAGGCCTGGGCATGGTGGCTCACGCCTGTGATCCCAGCACTCGGGGAGGCCGAGATGGGTGGATCACCTGAGGTCAGGAGTTTGAGACCAGCCTGGCCAACATGGTGAAACCCCGTCTCTACTAAAAATACAAAAACTAGCCAGGCATGGTGGGGCATGGTGGTACACACCTGTAATCCCAGCCACTCGGGAAGCTGAGGCAAAAGAATGCTTGAACCTGGGAGGCGGAGGTTGCATTAAGCCAAGATTATGCCATTGCACTCCGGCCTGGGGGACAGACCAAGACTCCATCTCAAAAAAAAAGATGATGAGGCTCACTTCAGGGCATCCCTGCATGAATAAATCATGTCAAAGCTTAAAGGAAAGAAAGAGTGAAGGATAAAAACTCAAAGCAGCATTCTGTAGCCCATGCCTGCATATCATGAATCTCCTGCACCAACTCCCTCCCAGTGTAGAATTCCATAAGATTAAAAACAAACAACTGAAACACTCCCTTAAATTTAGGAACAAAATTATTTTCTTCAGTCATCAACCTATTTTAGTGAATCTGTCATTTTGCCCTCCTGACAACCATTCTCCCTTCTAGTAGGGGCACTTCTATTTTCTCCTGGGGAAACAACCGTCTTCTTCCTCAGACCATGCTCATCTGGCAGGGCTGACCCTGCCTCTACCCAAGAGTGGGCATGTGACCCAGGGCTGACCAATCAGAGCATGGCACTCCCCTATGCCTAGTGATTGGTTCTGAGATGCGCACAAAACCCAAGTTTGGCAGAGCCCTGTTTTGCTGGTGCCATTAGAAAAGAAGTGCTTTCTTTTCTATTGTGAGAGCTAAACTTGTAGGATTTAGCTAGGAGTTGCTGGGGTCAGATTACCAACACCTGGTTGACAGCATGCCTGGGAAGAAAATGAAGCCACGGCAAACCAGTGTTGGGTAATGAGAGACACGGCTTCCTGGTGGTATTTCTTATGCCCTACCAGCCTGTAGTTATCAGATCTGTGAGCCAGTGAATTTCTCTCTTTACTTGTCAGTTTAAGCTGACTTACACTGAAGGAGCTCCATCACACCTGTTAACCCTATTTGCTGTAATGACTAACGCTCTAATTTTTACTTTTTGCCCCCAGAGTGCTTATAGGCTAAATTTATTATTTCACTTTTACAAATGTGTTGCTTTGTAAATGTAATGAACAGCTTCTCAGGCATCTGTTTAATCTCCCTAGTCTCAGACTAAAGGCCACATGGGAATTGAGGGAGTGACTTTCCCCCTTTTTGAGATGCTGCCACACCACCTAGTACCACACTCAGCCAAGAGTAAGCACTTAATTTGTCAAACATATTTATTGAGTGTCTTAAGGAGAGCTGTCTGTGGAGCCAGAAGCCCTAATATGAATCCTGGCCCTGTCACTTCCTATCTGAGTAAGCTCTGGAGAGTACCTCAACCCAAGTCTCAATTCATTCCTTAGGAAAAGAGACATCGTCTTTTCTGACTTACTTCATAGGGTTGATATGAGGATGGAATCAGATACCATTTGTGGAACCTTGGTAAATGTAAAGCATTTCAGAGGCAAATTAGAATTGGTATGCCTTCCCTCTTCTTGCCAGCTTCTTGCCCCTGCCTTTCACCTTGAACCCCATTAAACCTCTACTCTCAGTCTTAAAATCTTGTTTATGGTATATTTCTGCTAGAGTCTTAAACACTTTCCATATTTTCTGACCATCAGTTGAGAATGCTTATACTTTATGTGTATTTTTATTTATAAATTATTTCATACATTTCTCTTTCCCCCACCCCTATGTTACGAAGCATATAGCAAAATTAGATTTCAAAAGGATATGGTAAAGCTGAAATTGCTAAGAATATTGTTAAGATATTTTAATTTTATGTTTAATATAATTTTAGTCTCACCTAACTATATTACTAAAACTCCAGATGCTTCTTTATAAATCATGATGGCATGTTTTGTTCATTATGATGGCCTCATGCTCTCATTTGCTAAAATGGTCAAGGAACAATACCTACTTGGGATGAGGCTTCCTGCTAACAATACTGGGTATAAACTTCATGTCGTTTTCTTGATAATTCCAGTTTTTGTAGAAGTAGGAAACGTGTCTGTTTTGTATTTCTCTGTTGTTCACTTACATTGGAATTACTAGTTTTACCCACAACCCACAGTTTCTTTGCAGAAATCTTTTTAACCATTCATCTAACTTTTTATCACATACAGATCTATTGGCATTACCTTCCAGATTGTCCAGAACCCCTCCCTTCTTGCCATATCTTCTGCCAGCACCCTGGACCAAGCCACTATCATATGTTGGTTGAATTATTGCAAATGCCTCCCAACTGCCTGCTTCCCCACTTCCTTCCTACGGCCACTTATTCACAGGACAGCCAGACACTGCTATCCTTCGCAAATGAGTTAGGGCATGTGCCTCCTGGTTCCAAACCCTCCAGCGGCCTCTCAACTCATGCAGAGTAAATTCAAAGGACTTGTGATTTCCTGCCCACTGTGTTGGCTGTGTGCATCGTGACCTGTCATCTCCTCACACTCCCATCTTTGCTCACTTGGCTTTAGCCTCATTGGCCTCCTAGCTGTTCCTTAGACACACTTGCAAACACATTTCCACCCCGGGGTCTTACACTTCTCATTGTCTTTTCCTGTAACCCTCTCTTCTCACCTCTCTGCCTTCATCCTTCCTCACTTTCTTCAGAGCCTCCACTCAAATGATACACACAGGTACAGACTTCCTTGACCATTCTACATGAAAAAGCAGCCATCTACTCCATCCCACCTCAGCAGCCCTCCACACCATCCCACCTCTACCCCATCCTACCCCCTCTCTCTGGACCCTGCTTTATTCCTTTCCATAGTGCCTGTCACCACCATCTGACATATTATATATAAATATTTGCTTATTGTCTGTCTCCACAATTGAGAATATAAACTCCATTGAGAGCAGGCACTTTTGTTTTTTTGTTTTCTGCTATATACTCAGTGCCTAAAACAATGTCTGGCACTCAATAAATATCTTTAAATTAGTGGTCACTAATTACCTAGTATCCTTTCTATACCTCTAGTTGGTTGGTAAAGGGTGTTTCTGTTGAAGATGCTTTTATTCCCCCTTTCTTTTAGTTGTCTCCCTCATTAGATTATAAATATTGTATGCTTTATGGCCATGCCTATTACTGCTTTTCTAGTGCCCTAGAACTACTGAAATCGTTATATGAAAACTGAATTTTGCTGAATAATGAATAGGGAATTCAGATGAAAGAGCAGATGATGTTTAAAGCATTTATCTCACAGTATTGTTTATCATTTTTGTCCATCCACCAGAGGGATCTGAAATGCCTACAGCCTCAGATGTGTGGGTCTTAAACCCAGGAAGAAAAGGTCTTTCTTTCTTCTAATTTTAAGGACATTTTATAAACTGCACAGCAGGATGTGATATCTGTCCTGCAGACTAAACAGTTGAGGGACACAAAAATCAACTGAGAAGGGCAAGGTTCCTAAAATTAGCATTCTGAGTCTCATAAAATAGTGTTTTTTATTATTCATGTATCCTATGTATACTTATTTTTGTTTTTCTTCAAAGAAATGACACAAAAGTAAATAGGGATATCTTTAAGTCTCCAGAAGAAAGCTGATTCTCCAAGTCCTAGGATGTGGCTCTATGTAATGAAGGCCTGGTAGTCAAAGTCGTCTTTAGGCTGTAAACTCATTGAGGGCATGGATTGAACTTGCCCTTGTCTTTGCATCTCCAGCACTAGCACAGGCCTGGCATGTGGTGCTCAATAAGTGCTCATGAATTAATGAAAGCCAGGCCAATTGTAATGAGTTTATGAGGAATCATACAATGAGTCAAGGATGGAGTCCTCCCCAACCCTCACTGGACATTGAATTAAAAAGTGTTTCTAGTCCCTGTTGTTACATTTCCTCTGACCTGAGAATCACAAATCAAGTCAGTGAGTCAAGTTATGCATTCCAAGAAAAGAAATAATTGAAATAATTTTAGATAAATGTTAGAGAAATAGTAAGACAAGTGTCAGATAAGTAGTTGTCTTGGTATCTTTGGAATTGTAATGCTGATCACATACCATTATCCTGGCATTGTTTTGTTTTATAAAGATGTAACTATGTAACTATGTAACAGTGGATTTGCTATATTTGTGATGTGATTTGATTGTGTCCAATGGCAGACTTTCTGTCAACCAGGCATACCCTAGACTATGTGTGGTCATTGGCAGTTCAGAGGTTCTAATCAGCCTCCTCCCCTGCCTCATTGTATGACCTTAGAAAGCACCTTAGCCTATTTTTGGCTCAGTTTTCTCATATATGGATTGGGAATCATTACTTTGTAATGTTTTTCTACTAGAGAATGATCTTAAAAGATTCTTAGCTGAGCTGTTTCTAATTTAAACACTGCAATTACCAGCACTGTAGAATCAATGATAGAATCAGAATTGATGAATATACAACATGATATGTTATTTTATTTAAAATATTTCTTCTGGACACGCAAGTGGCCAACAAACATATGAAAAAATTGCTCAACATTACGAATCATCAGAGAAATGCAAATCAAAACCTCAATGAGATACCATCTCACACCAGTCAAAAAGGCTATTATTTAAAAGTAAAAAATTAATGGATGTTGGTAAACTTGAGAAGAAAAGGGAATACTTACACACTGTGGGTGGGAATGTTAATTAGTTCAGCTACTATGGAAAACAGTTTAGAAATTTCTCTCGGCCGGGCGCGGTGGCTCAAGCCTGTAATCCCAGCACTTTGGGAGGCTGAGACGGGTGGATCACGAGGTCAGGAGATTGAGACCACCCTGGCCTACACGGTGAAACCCCGTCTCTACTAAAAAAATACAAAAAAAAAAACTAGCCGGGCGAGGTGGCGGGCGCCTGTAGTCCCAGCTACTCGGGAGGCTGAGGCAGGAGAATGGCGTAAACCCGGGAGGCAGAGCTTGCAGTGAGCCGAGATTGCGCCACTGCACTCCAGCCTGGGCGACAGAGTGAGACTCCGTCTCCAAAAAAAAAAAAAAAAAAAAAAAAAAAAAAAATTTCTCAAAGTGAGGCAGGGCAGGCGAGCCCCAAAACTGGGGCTTCGCCTGGGAGGGTTCTTAGCTTCACCCAGGAAAGAATTCAAGGGTGAGCCTGTGGTGTTAGACAGCAGCTTTTATTGAAGCAGCAGTGTTCAGCAGCAGCAGGTGTACTGCTCCTTGCAGAGCAAGGCTACTGTATAGGCAGTGTGCCCAGAGTAGCAGCTCAGAGGTAGCTCTACAGTTACATTTATACCCACTTTTAATTAAATGCAAATTAAGGGGCAGTTTATGCAGAAAGTTTTAGGAAAAGAGTGGTAATTCCAGGTTGTCAGGTTGTTGCCGTGGGAAAGGGTGGTAACTTTCAGGTGTTGCAATGGCAGTGGTAAACTGACATGGCACACTGGTGGGTGTGTCTTCTGGAAAGCTGTCTCCACCCAGGCCCTGTTTTGGCTAGTCCTAAATTTGGTTCAGTGTTCAAGCCCCACCTCTGGAGTCGAGTCCCACCTCCTGCCTCAAAAAAACCAAAAACAGAATTACCATTTGACCCAGCAATTCCATTCCTGGGTATATACCCAAAGGAAAATAAATTGTTCTGTCAAAAAGACACCTAGACTTGTATGTTCATCACAGCACTATTCACAATAGCAAAGACATGGACTCAACCTAGGTGCCCAGCAATGGTGGATTGGATAAAGAAAATCGGTACACTGGCATTATAAAATACTATGCAGGCACAAAAAAAAAAAAAAAAAAGAACAAAATCGTGTCCTTAGCACCAACATGGATGCAGATGGAGGCCATTATCCTAAGTGAATTAACACAGGAACAGAAAACCAAATACCACATGTTCTCACTTACAAGTGGAAGCTAATAAGTTGGGGTACTGGGTACACACAGACATAAGATGGGAATAATAGACACTACACCAGGGACTCCAAAAGGGGAGAGGAAGGGAGGGGGACACAGGTTGAAAAATTACCTATCAGGTACTATATTCAGTATTTGGGTGACAGGATACCTCAGCATCATGCAATATACTCATGTAATAAACCTGGACATGTACCCCTTGAATCTAAAATTAAAGATTAAAAAAATACTTCTTCTGCATTTTCCTTAATGTTTATACAAAATGTATCATGAAAAACAGATTTCTATTCTTATATTTACTGTTGCTAAACAAATACTTTAGTTAAGCATTTCCAAATCCATCATAATAAAGTATAAAGGATTTTAAATAGAATAGATACGGATTCTAACAACTCTGATTGCCATCTCTGTGACCTCAGACAAGTTACCCAACCTCTCTGAGGCTGGAATTTCTTCATCTCTAAAACAAAAATAGCACATTTGACTTCCCAGGGTTAGTATAAAGGTTTTTAAAAAATATATTATGTAGGGGGAAGGGGAGATTATGTCATGCGCCTGGTCCTCAAAAAAGATTAGTTATAAGACTCCTTCCTAAGAAAAATGCTATTAGCAGGCTGAAAGTCCTCAGTTTAAACCAAAAGTTGACCACTTGAACAAAAATATTTAAAACAATGCATATTATTAAGATATTGCTATAAAGTTCATAAAACTAAGAAATGTTATACTATGTAAAAACATAACACATTAACCTACTCAAATGAAAGTATTTTCTCCTAGTTATAAAAACAAACACTTAAAACACAATTCTAGAGTCAATTATGAGAGATTTCTAAGGTACTCTGAAGGCCTCTGCTTTTCTTAATTAGCAAAGGAATGAGAGTGGTAGGGAACACATCTATTTTGTGTATTGCTGCGTATCTAGCAGTTCAGCAGAGTGCCTGGTCATAGTAGGTGCTAAATGAATATTTCTAGAGCTGGTGTATAGAAAGCATACAAATTTTTGAATCAGAGAGATTTGGTTTGAATCACTGCCATATGGTGGAATAATATTAATAATATCTACCTCTAAGGGTTATTAAGAGGATTGAAATAAGTATGAAAAGCACCTGGCACATGTATAAGATATATTTCTCTTGGGAGGCTGAGACAGGTGGATCACCTGAGGTCGGGAGTTCAAGACCAGCCTGGCCAACATGGTGAAACCCCGTTTCTACTAAAAATACAAAATTAGCCAGGTGTGGTGGTGCATGCCTGTAATCCCAGCTACTTGGGAGGCTGAGGCAGGAGAATTGCTTGAATCCCGAAGGCAGAGGTTGCAGTAAGCCAAGATCGTGCTGCTGCACTCCAGCCTGGGCAACAAGAGCAAAACTTCATCTCAAAAAAAAAAAAAAAAAGATATATTTCCCTTAGTCCTTAGTGCTGTTCATACTTTTGCTAGTTTCATAATATCACATGTTAAGGTCAAATGAAAATAGTACTCCAAATGACCAGACTAGTAAATTGCCACATGTATTCTACCTGTATAGAAAGAGACCATATATGTAGTAAAATCATACTTAGTAAATCTTTGGCTGCTATAGCATCAGGGCAGCCAAATTGTTCAGGAAAAGCAATTCCTGCTTCAAGGCTTTTTAAAGAAGGCTGCATTACTTGTTCAGTTTTCCTGCACGTGCCTTTCGGTTACCTTTTTAGCTAGTGACCCTGGATTTTTAGCTAATGAACTCCAGCTGTTCTTATTTTGCCTTCCAGCCCTTCTCATTTAACCTCCTGTCTCCCTGGTCTCACATCCTTAAAGTTCTTACAGGAAAAATGGGACAGTGCCAAAGTTTCCAAATAAAGCCTCATATCTTCTTGAGGGGAGAGGGCTCTTTTAACAAGGGCTCCAAGCTTTTATAGTGGTGTAAAAAGAAACATTCATTGTTGGAAACTGGATTCCTAACAACCTCCAATGTGTCAGAAATCTTTCTGTGGTTTTTAATATTACACAAGCAAAGCATTCGGTAAGGTTAGTCCATAAAACAAACCAAGAAAGTCCACAGTTGACTACTAAATGTAATTGTAAACACCTGTGATGGAGAGGCAATTCCTCCGTAAATATGCAATGAAAGAAACATTTAGCATGCAGAACAAAACGGATCCAGCTTTTCTGAACCATGCTGAGAACCATCTGTTAGCAAACCTGGCAAAAGGTTTCACTGTTACAGTTAAATGTCAACCTGAAAAACTTGGCTGTGGGCAATATCTAAGCAAATCCAATCTTAAGCAATTGACAAACTCAAGCTCACAAAGGAGACCTTCCTCTTATGCAGGTGACCTGGGAATTTCTATTACGTTCACAAATACTCTTTAACGTACCCATACATCTCTTTCCAAATCTGATCATCCTTTCATGGAGACCATTAATAAGTACATTAGTTAATGCAGTTTCCATTATATTAAACATTTAAAACCATGCCTTCTCCCAGAATGCACCTGATCCTACCAGGATGAATCTCTGGCTAAACCAATAGCCCATTTGGCCCTCCAATTAAATTCAAAATGATGTATTTCCCAGGGGCTCTGAAAGACTTTTGAAAAGGGTATCAAATTCAGTTATAAACTCATTTTCCAAATTGCTTTTTCCATGTCTGTTTGCATAACCCATCCTTACAAGCTCAGTTCAAAATCTACTGACTCCATCAGTCACACTGAGACTAACTTGTTCTCTAAAATCTTAGTTTATGTCTTTTATACATTTGTGACTTGAATCATGTGCTCTGTTAAGACTACAAATGACAGAACAAAGATATGGGTTTCTCTTCTCATCCTTTACAGCATCCAGCAACATAATCTGCATATAGCACGTGCTTAGTAAAGAACAGAAAATAAGTAGTTAAAAGTGGGAGAAAATAAGGTCAGGGAAGTGCCATTTCTCTGGGATTTTGCTGAAATGCATAGCAATCCTATCATCATCTTATTTCAAATGGCTCATGAAATAAAGGTTGATAAATTATATTTTTAATGATTCATTTCACTATGTTGGTTTCTTGATGTTTATATTATAAAGTATTAGTTATCCTGATGGCAAATAAGACATTACCCAGGAAAGGAAGAATCGAATAATAATGGTCAACATTCGTTGAACTCTGAAAAATGGACTCTGTGATAAGTGCTTTATATATGTATTCTTGTTGAATCCTCATAACAACTCCATGAAATAGGTACTATTATTATCCTCTTTCTGCAATAAACTGAGTCATAAATAGTTAAAGTAATCTACCCAACATCATACCACTAGTGATTGGTGGACCTATGCTGCAAACCCAAGTCCATTTGACACCAGGTTCTTCACCCATTTGCTATACTGCCCAGGGCACAGACAAAATACAGGCAGAACACTAAAAATGCATGCCTTCTGGAAAATCTCCAAGTGCTAGCTAACAACATGTTATGTTCAGGCAAATTTCCCAGTAAGAATTTGTGTGATTATATATTTTCTCTTTTATAGGAATTTTCTGAGGTTATATAGGTATAGCCTTAGCACCTAGCATGAGGCCAAACACATGGAAAGTATTAGTAATTGCTCAGTGAATTCATAGTTTCAGTCAAGTGATATAATAGTTTTAAATCTCAATTTCCTCAAAATTAAGTAATAAAATAGCAGTGTAAATGCTCTTGAATAACTTGTATGAAAAATAAAAATGTAATTATAGTATTCCAGAAGAATCAAAACTAGATGCTGAATGGATCAATGCAATAAATTTTTTACCAAATCAAGGAGTCAAAACAGATCTATTGGGTCCATTTCTGCTGTTCTTACCTTCTCGGATAGCTGTAAATGGGACTCCTTCTTCTGCATTCATGCTGATGACTTTTAAAGCCACTAGTTGTCCATTTATTCTAGAAAAGAGGGATTGAGGGGCACACACTTACTGAGGTGGTTCAAAGCAGCAATTTATACCAAAGATGAAACAAAAGCAGTTTCACTTCAAAACATATTGTAGCATATGAATCTATAATTTTCTCAAAATACAAAGTTTAACATATATCAATACATAAATAACATATATATTTCAAAGCATTTTCCCTCTTTACTAAAGTGATACATATATGTCCATTATAGAAAATTTGGAGCTTATTATTTTTCATCTGACTTATTGTAGTGTTTTGTTTTTTATTTGTTTGTTTTTGAGACAGAGTCTTGCTCTGTTGCCCAGGCTGAAGTGCAGTGGCACGATCTCGGCTCACTGCAACCTCCACCTCCCGGGTTCAAGCAATTCTCCTGCCTCAGCCTCCCAAGTAGCTGGGATTACAGGGGACCCCCACCATGCCTGGCTAATTTTTGTATTTTTAGCAGAGATGGGGTTTCGCCATGTTGGCCAGGCTGGTCTCAAACTCCTGACCTCAGGTGATCTGCCCACCTCAGGTTCCCAAAGAGCTGGGATTACAGGCACGAGCCACCATGCCCAGCCTTGTAGTGGTCTTCCGACAGTTTCCATGAGGAGACACTTGCACTCCTACTATTTATTCTCAGCAGAGTAGTTGGAGGCATGCTTTTAAAATGACCATCAGGACAAGTCACTTTTCTGTTCAAAAACCACCATATCTCCATGCATTACTCAGAATAAAAGCCAAATTCTTGCAGTGGGCTTCTAGGTGCTACCTGATCTTCCCAGGTCACACCACTATCTCTCTCTCTCTTCATTTCCTCCTACTCTCCCCTCATTTGTCATTTTATTCATTTATCAGCTAAGTGCCTAGAATAGAGAAGATTTTAATGCAGGTATAAATCCATTGTTTTTAATACAGCGGGATTAAAATCATGTTGTTAGTAACCTTTTTTCCTCCATGTAAGTTTTCTCTTATAGTTCATTCTTATATGATCCAATATTTAATAATGATTTAACATTTAATCATATAAATATACTATACTGTATGTAGCCAATTTCAAAAGCCTTTTCGTTGTTTCTAGCTTTGGGCTATTACAAAAATACTGTGATGATCATACTTGTTGACAAATCTTTTCACAAAACCCCAGTTATTTCCTTAAAGTAGCGGCAGAATTGCTGATTCAAAGGGTATGCAATGCACGTGTTTTTATTGATTTGCACTCGTGTTCCCAAACTGTCCCATGGAGTAATGGTACACTAACTGGTCATGAGAATGGCCATTCTCCCGCTCCCTCACCAACATGGGGCAGGTTTTGTTTTGGGGGCTTTTGGACTTCACTTTTTAGAACAGTCTTAGATTTATAGAAAAATCGAGAATGCAGTACAGAAAGTTCCCACATATCTCCCATCTAGTTTCCTCTATTGTTAACATCTTACATTAATATGATACGCTTGTTATAATTAATGAACAAATATTGGCACATTATTACTAACTAAACTCCATAGTTTATTAGGATTTCTTTAGTTTTTACCTAATGTCTTTTTTGTTTTTGGTCCAGGATCTCATTCAGGATTATATTTAGCTGTCCTGTCTCCTTAGGCTCCTCTTGACTGTGACAGTTTCCCAGACTTTCTTTGTTTTTGATGACCTTGAGAGTTTTGAGGAGTACTACTCAAGTATTGGGTAGGATACTCATCTCTTGGAACTTTTCTGATATTTCTCTTATGATTAGACTGGGTTATGGGTTTGGGGGAGGTAAAGTACCATTTTTATCACATCATATTAAGAGTGCATACCATCAGCTGGGTGTGGTGGCTCACGCCTGTAATCCTAGCACTTTGGGGGGCTGAGGCGGGTGGATTGCCTGAGCTCAGGAGTTTGAGACCAGCCTGGGCAACATGGTGAAACCCCGTCTCTGCTAAAATACAAAAAACTAGCCGGGTGTGGTAGCATGCGCCTGTGATCCCAGCTACTCAGGAGGGTAAGAGAGGAGAATCGCTTGAACCTGGGAGGTGGAGGTTGCAGTGAGCTGAGATCACGCCACTGCATTCCAGTCTAGGCAACAGGGCAAGACTCCATCTGAAAAAAAAAAAAAAAGAGTGCATACCATCATCATGATTTATGACTTTTGATGTTGACCTTAATCACCTGTCTGAGATAGTGTTGGTCAGGTTTCTCTACTATAAAGTTACTCTTTCTCTCCCTTTTTCATACTGTACTTTCAGAGAAGTGCCACTATGAATGACCCACACTTAAGGAGTGGAGAGTTATGCTGTACCTCTTTGAAGGTATATTATCTACATAAATTATTTGTATTTATTTGGCATGAAAGATTTGTTTCTTCTCTCCCATTTGTTAATGTATTGAATAATTTATTTTGGACTAATAATTTATTTAGTATGAACTCATAGATATTTATTTTATACTTTGGGTTATAATTTAATACCACTTTTTTTGGTTGCTCAAATTTTTGCAGCTTTGTCCTTTGGAAGCTCTTTCAGTTGGCTCCTGTGTCCCTCTGAGATAGCCCTATCATGTGGGTTTGCTTTTTGCTTTCATCTTCATTTTTTTGGCCTATTTGAAAGGTAAAAAGGTTTATCACATTTTAATTTATATTTCTTTAACCATATGTGAAACTGACTTTTCATACTTTATGGATCTTTTCTGTTTTTCTTGTGATTTGCTGATTTGCCCACCTTTTTATTGAACTATTTTGCATATACTTTCCCCCAGTTTCTTTTGTTTGCCTTATCATGTCTTTTAAATTTTGTTCAAAAGTTTTATGATGTATTTTCCTCAGAACATGGTTCCGTGAAATTCTTCCCTAAACCTTGCAAAAAGTTTTTTGGCAAGTATGTTTATAAGAGAAAATGCTTTATACCTTTTTTTTTTTTTTTTTGAGATAGAGTGTCACTCTCGCCCAGGCTCGCGTGCAGTGGTGCCGATCTCAGCTCACTGCAACCTCCGCCTGCAAAGTTCAAGTGATTCTCCTGCCTCAGCCTCCTGAGTAGCTGGGACTACAGTTTTATAAATAAGGTAACAGTTGAACCGGGAATCTGACGAAGGGGAGGAGTCAGCTGTGTGCATGAACAGTGGAAGGCAGCTCCAGGCGGAGGGAGCAGCAAGTTAAAAGTCCTTGACTGAGGCAGGAGCAGTCCTGGCATTGGAGCAGGAGAGGGGAAAGAGAGATGAGGACAGAGAGGAGCTGAGTGTGTGCTGAGGAATGGAGGGTAGGGATTGCATAGGGTCTTGTAAATGACCATTCCAGGGACTGTTTTGTATTAGATATTTACAGGATATTTGTATTAGAAAATCTAATAGTGCAAAGATGTCAATAATTCTCTAATTTAGAGTTTTGATATATTCTAAAAATAGTCTAAAGCAACAATAATTAAAATCAAGGCTGAGTGCGGTGACTTATGCCTGTAATCTCAGCACTTTGGGAGGCTGAGGCAGGCGGATCACGAGGTCAGGAGATCGAGACCATCCTGGCTAACATGGTAAAACCCCACCTCTACTAAAAAACAACAAAAAATTAGCCAGGCGTGGTGGCGGGCACCTGCAGTCCCAGCTACTCGGGAGGCTGAGGCAGGAGAATGGCGTGAACCCATGAGGCAGAGCTTGCAGTGGAGCTTGCAGTGAGCCAAGACGGCACCACTGCACTCCAGCCTGGGTGACAAAGCGAGACTCCATCTCAAAAAAAAAAAAAAAAAGCACAAATATAAGAAAAGATAGATTAAGGAAACATGATTTTTTGAAAGATTAGAACAGAAACAATTTCAAGTAGTCATGAGATCTAATATGTAATCATGACAGCATTTCAAACCATCAGAGAAAAGAAAATCTAATAAATGGAGCTGGGATGATTGTGAATATACAATATAAATTCCCAATAGATGAAAGAATTAAATAAAAAAGAAAACATACAGTAACTAGAAGAAAAGATAAGTGAATTCTGTGTAAACTTTGGGCTAGAAAGGTCTGTTTGTGTGCAACAATCAAAGTCAGAACTCAGAAGGGAAGATCAGAAGTGTTCATGGTACCCATGTATCCAAGTATGTTCCAGGGTGCCCCAGGTCTGAGCCATCTTGAAACAGTTACCATGGCCAAACTGATATGAGGAACCTTAGAATAAAATCAAATGTGGTCCTTTATTGCAGATGTTCTCAGCATTAAAAAAAGTTAATATACACCATGACTAAAACAGATTAAGAAAGTATAAAGGCCCAGGGGCAGGAGAATCGCTTGAACCCAGGAGGTGGAGGTTGCAGTGATCTGAGATCACGCCACTGCACTCACTGAGTGACAGAGTGAGATTCCACTTCAAAATAAATAAATAGATAAATAATAAAATAAAATTGTATGTCCCCTACAATCTTATTTTAACAAGTAAAAATAATAATAACAGCATAAATACTAAGATAAATAATGAATAGTCTCGTAGTAGTTATATAAAATTTCTCTTTTTTTTTGTTTTTGGCCAGTTAAGTGAAGTAGTGGGAGTGGAGAAGGAACAAAGAAATCTGTAGCTGGTTGTGATCAAGTAGTTGTAAACACCACTGCACTTGGATCAGCTATATTTTTAAAATTAATATTTAACCACTATTGAGCCATTATTTTTATCTATTGGAGTAACACAAAGAAAAAAACGACCTTCCAACTTTCCCACCTTGACTAAAATATATATAAAATATTTATATATATTTAAAATACATAAATATTTTATATATATTTAACAAAGTTTGTTGTTTACCAAAATTAGTACTTAGCTTTTGGATAAGCAGTATTTTTATTCTCCAGACATTTTGTATATTTTGCAAGTATAAAAAATCTAGGATTTATCATCTTTTGCATGTACCATAATTTGCAGAAACCAACTCCAATTTCTTCTATAAAGGCCAGGTGGAGGAATGAAGCAGCAAACTCCAGGTTGCCATTACAAACCTCTGTCATTGTGATTTAGGGAGGGATATAAAAAACCTGTTAGAGACTCTTTACCAACTGTGCCTCCCACCGGCCTGAAGAGTGGTAATTGTTCTTTGGGTCAGTAGTAGAGAATGTCTATTTTCTTTGAATTCTCTGAATTGAATGCAAGAAGGGAAAGGCTGATAAACATTTAAGTGGGCTGATTTTAATTAGGGCAGGGCAGGTTTGTTTTTCTTTCAAGGCTGTTTAAGTCATCATGTCTCTCTCCCTGTCGGCCATGGTGTCTTGCCCAGGTCCTGAGTGCTATGAACCTCTGTGATGTCTCACCTGGCTTTATAATCTGAAATTAAGGGGGCAGGACCCTCATCTCTAAAGTGTGTCCCAGCTATGTGTCACTCACCTGCTAATCCCCTTGTAAACTGTAGCATAAGAGCCTTCACCCAGCTTCTCCAAGTTCAAGTAAGATGAGGCTGCCCCAAAAGGGAGGCTCTTCCTCTGCTTTAGGGGAATGGGGAAAAGGAGTGGGTGAAAGGGAAGAGAGAAAGAGCACTTTTTTTTAGTGTTGACTTTTTTTCCCCAGGGATATTAGACAGCATTTCCAGAGCAGACTTGGGAAGGCTCGCTCAGTAATTGCCCTGGACATAAGGGCCGGCCTCCCTAGACAAGCACACATTAAATTCTTCTTGATCAACATCAGCTGCTCACTCACCCACTGAAAACCCTGCCTCAGATCTTCTTCCTGAAAAGAATCACTGTTACTCCGTGGCCTTTTACTCTTGAACTTCTGGGCACGGACATCCTGACGTCCCCTGGGGTGAAATGAAGTCATGGAACATGATGCTTCTTTTAGGTCTGTTAGCTAGAGAAAAAAGAAAGAGCGGAAATAAAATTTATGCAAAGTAAAGATTCAGTGCCTGGTAAAACAATTTTTTCTTTATTTGCCTCATTTTCACTCTTCAAATGTTTTCTAAGCTTCCTGTACCCCCAAAAGGCACTTTTCTTGAAAGGTCCCTGAAAAAGACCATAATGGTATCAACTCCTGAAATACTACATTCTTTCTTCACCTAAAAATATGTCTTTAACATTTAGGTTAACCTAAATCTCTTTGATGGATGTTTTCCAACTTTTTTCTGTTTAACTCTGGCTTTTTTTTTTTTTTTCCTGTCCACTTAATTTATTGCTGTGGGGGAATAATCTACTACTGCATTGCTAATAATCATGAACTAATTACTAAAGTTTCGAATCCATAGCATATCAACTAATACTGCAGCTTGCCTTTTAAATCTCAGCTCTGTAATTTAGGACCTTAGAGATTTCGAGAGAACTACTTCAAGCCAAGTGAGTTTCGTGCAACCCAAAGCCAAGGATTATTTTTCCCTTTTGGTTTACAAGATATTCTCCAAATTTGATAACTACAGCCATAAATTTTCTGTGACTTTAATAGAATTTTCATTTTATTGGTTTAGACCTACCGCAGAAGAATCAGACCCTGCTACAAAAAGGGAGTGTCTGAACTCCTTGGTTTATCAATAGAGATAGATGCTCTCCTCCTGGGATACAAATACCTTGAACGCAGCCTCCATGGTCTCAGGCTGACTCCTCCGACAGCTGTGTGCCTCGCCTCCCTCTGAACAACGATAGCAGCTGCATCCAGGCTGTACAGTCTTTGCACACAGCTCTTGACCCATAATCTTCTAGGTTCAAGGAGAAAACCCGCACTTGAACCTTTCCCCCACTGCCTCTCCTATCCTTGTTCTCTCCCTTTTTGCCAGAGGTCAGCAGTGTGGAGCTTTCATATGACTCACATGATGACTCTGCCTGGAGCAGCCTCACAACTTCAGCAGTTTTTCCTTATCAGTGCAAGAAACTCCACATCAGACAGGGATTGCTTGCATTCAGATGTGCACAACTGAAAACGAGGCAGCTGCTATTGAATAGAATAAAATTTGGCACAGTTAAGGTTCTTGTTCTGGCCACAAGTTAGTGCTATTGGTATACATAGTTTTTAGGGATTGACATTGCTTATCGATGTAATGATATTTATATGATATCATTGATACTGATATTGATATTAGGTTTTCCTGGTGCTAAAGTGGACACGTTGAAGAGTATTTTTCTCCCTGTCTTTTATCTGAAAGCATTTTGGTTTTCAGACTTTAAAACAAATTTGCTACCTAGCTAACTTTTAGTAGTCATAGAAACCACAGAATCATAAGACAGGAAAAAAGTTGAAGATATCTACTCTATCTCTTTGCCTTCAAACAATAGTGTATCCAAATAGTCTTAGAAGGGTTGCCATTCATTCATTTATTCAAAAACTATGTGGTGAGTGCCTGTGTTGTTCTTAACTATACAAATGATGATATTAGCCAATGGTGATGGAGAGAGAGGAGTTTGAATGAAATACTTTCTTCTTTTCTTGCTTCCTTCCACATATATGTAATTAATGTTTACTATATGTAAAGTACTATAATAATAGCACGACATGTCAAGGAACCTGGCTCAAATTGGTTTGCAGTCTGTAGTCTTCAAATGCAACATTTTTCTCTGTTAGATTCCTAAGATTATTGCCACTATAATGTACTAATCATAGAGTGAGACAGAATGGAGGATATATAAACATTCAGTCATTATTGAGGGAAAAAATAAGAGTCATGTCTATCATCACAACAATATTTACGAATATTTGATATTTGAATCTCATGATGGTTTTTTAAAATGTTCAGGTAATTTAATTATGAGCATGTATTTTTTCATTTCAAAATTGCCACAAGAGACTTAAGTCAATTCCAAGATTCAATCTAGAGATATTTTGTGAAAAAAAAAAAAAAAGAAGAAAAGGAAGAATACTTGGCTCAAAGACCATTAAACTTGTTTTATCTTTTTTTTTTTTGAGATGGAGTCTCGCTCTGTCACCCAGGCTGGAGTGCAGTGGTGCGATCTCAGCTCACTGCAACCTCCACCTCCTGGGTTCACGCCATTCTCCTGCCTCAGCCTCCTGAGTAGCTGGGACTACAGGCGCCCGGCACCGCGCCTGGCTAATTTTTTGTATTTTTAGTAGAGATGAGGTTTCACCTTGTTAGCCAGGATGGTCTCCATCTCCTGACCTCGTGATCCACCCACCTTGGCCTCCCAAAGTGCTGGGATTACAGGCCTGAGCCACCGCGCCCAGCCAAAGACATAAACTTTTGACTGACAAGTTTATGAGAGAGAAGCTAGTTTCTCAGAATATTTAATTCCATTTGAATTTATAATAATGTAATTATAATACATTTTATCAGAAATGCTAATTTATTCCTAAAAGATTGTTAATTTCATCACATAAAAGTTACGTCCCAGGTCAAGTCTATGACGACTGTTCTTGCATTTTCGTTTTTGGAAACAGAGTCTCCCTCTGTCTCCCCGGCTGGAGTCCAGCTGGGCGATCATCGTTCACTGTAGCCTCAGCCTCCTGGGCTCAGTGATCCTCCCACCTCAGCCTTCCGAGTAGCTAGGACCGCAGACCTGTGCCAAGACAACCAGCTAATTATTTTTTGTAGACACAGGGTCTCACTATGTTGCCCAGGCTTGTCTTCAACTCCTGGCTTTCAAGAATTCCTCCTACCTCAGTCTCCTAAATAGCTGGAACTGGGGGTGCACACCACCAAGCCTCGATAATTTTTTTATTATTTGTACAAACAGAGGTTTCACTATGTTGCCAGGCTGGTCTCCAACTCCTGGCCTCAAGTGATCCTCCTGCCTCCCCAAGTGCTGGGAATACACACGTGAGCCACAGCACTGGCCTATAGCCTGGTTAACTAAAGGTGTAAATTGCTATGTTTAGATACTAGAATGAGCTACTTTTTTTTTTTCTTCCAGAGACAGGGTCTTGCTTTCTTGCTCAGGCTGGAGTGCAGGAGCTATTCACAGGTAGGCACTGCATACCTGCCAGAACTCCTGAGCTCAAGCAATCCTCCCACCTCTGCCTCCCAAATAGCTGAAACTACAGGTGTGTGCAACCATACTGGCTTTACGGTCTTGTTTAAAGTCAAGGAAAAATATCCGATGACTTTTTAAGATATTTTCTTGCTGTGTCAGAAATAGCTTTTGTTCTGAAAGATTTCTGAAGGACAGAAGACTTAGATGATTTCATGTAGCATTGTGCATTAGGCTGTTTGTGAACCACTCCAGATTGGCTTGGCTGCACCTCCTTTAGCAGCCTGGTTGCCATCATAGCAACAGAGGCCATTTCTGGGGTCTTGAAGCACACTCATTGTTGCTGCTACCTCCTCCCGTCATAGGACAAGGAACCCCAACACGTGAAGCTGACTGACCAGGAGAGACCCTTGTGCTTGCCCACCAGCCTAAACAGACCAAGAGCCAGAGAGGCTTGGGCTTCTCTAGCAACGGCTTGCAAGGGCCAGGTGATACAATCCAGAACTGCAGGAAGTTCCATGGAGTGCAGTTCCACCATTGGGAAACCAGAGATGTTGTGGAGTTGAGATCAGCTCAGAAACATGCTCCATTTTGGGAGTGTCGCTTGAGCCTAGGAGTTTGAGGTTGCAGTGAGCTATGAATGCATCATGCACTTCATCCTGGGCAAAAGAGTGAGACCCTGTCTCAGAGAGAGAGAGAGAGAGAGAGAGAGAGAGAGAGAGAGAGAGATGAAAGGTGAAAGAAAGAAAAAAGAAAGAAAGGGAAAAAAACTTCCATTTATAAGGTTGATGCAAAAGTAATTACAGTTTTGCCATTACTTTCAATGGCAAAAACCGCAATTACTCTTGCACCAACCTAATAATCCTAATATTTGCTCTCTCTTTCTCCTCACTTCTACTTCCCTAGGATTGCGCAAACTGCCCCTACAACCCCACCCCTTTTACCTCAGGCTCTGTTTTCAGGGAGTTTGTGTTAAGACAAATGGTAGCCACTTTTTAAATTGGCAGTAAAAATTTTAGGTTAATAATCATTTCAGGCTAGCTTCTCCACCCACCACATTTTTGGAGTTATTTTTCCCTTCTCAAGTGGTGTGAATTCAAACTACTATGTTTAGTTAAGAGTTGCCATTTTTCCCAATCTTTGCACTCTATCTATTAAATTTAGCCAAATATAACATTTCTAGAATATGTTGATTATCACAGCATTCAACAGATAATATGAGAAATAATGTAAAATCTGTTATAAACATTGAAAATAATTCATGTATGTCCACACAATGGAGTAATATGCAGCTGTTAAAAGGAAGGAGATTTATATATAATGACATGGAGTGATGACCAAAATATATTGTTAAGTTAAAAAAGCAAAATGCAGAACAATATTTGGTGGCAAAGAAACGAAGGGAAATAAAGTATAGTCAGGGCCAGGCATGGTGGCTCACAACTGTAATCTCAACATTCTGGGAGGCCAAGGTGGGAGGATTGCTTGAGGCCAGGAGTTGGAGACCAGCCTGGGCAACATAGTGAGAACCCATCCCCAAAAATAAAAATAGCAAATAAAAAAAGTGTAGTAGTAATCTTACCAATAGTAGCAATATTATTACTATTATTTTAAATCTATTATAGAGGAAAAAAGATTTCTCACCCATCTTTAGGTTCATGGATGACATCCATATACCAATAGACAGATTAACGAGAGAAAAGCACCCAAATTTATTTAATGCAAGTTTACACAACACAGAAGCCTTCAGAAATGAAGACCCAAACAAACAGGGAAATCTGTATTTTTATGCTAAGCTTGATGAAGAAAAGTAGATAATTGTGAAGAAACGTGATTGGAGGAAGGGTCTGATCTAATGGTAAAAAACTGGGGAGAACTTAGCAAGACCTGTTTATTATTCTTGGCATCTCCGTGTCTTCAGGGATAATGATATTCCTTTTTACAGGGTATAGGAAACTTATCTCTGGAGTTGAGGTCTTATGACCTACTTTAGAGGGAAATCAGTTAGATTTTATGTCCTACTTTAAGGGAGAAAGGATGAGAGGAAGATGGGAAGATGAGAATGACTTTCCTGCTTCTGCTGTTTTCTCGAATACCAAGGTGCCATACTTGGGGGCAGCATATTCTGAACCCCATCATTATTATAGGCATATCTTAGGTTAAAACTGGTGAGTAATTATGCTAATGCCATTGGAAACCAAACTTTTCAGCGTGAGAGAAAATAGACGTAAATATCAAATCAAAGAAATCAAGTAAAAATTATGTGATCTTAAATTTGACTTGGAAATAAAAACTTAGGGCTTTTATTTGTTTAAAAAAAGCTCTGTCAACCAAAAAGACCTAGAAGCAATGACAACTCAATAGCAATGAGCAGCCCTACTGCTCCAATTTTGGTCTCTTAACACCATTTTCCACTAAAAAGAAAGAGCTAAACATCCGTGGAGAAATGGTGGATTCCAGATTCCAGATCTGGAGTATGAACTCAACAAATGAGCCTGGGATATCTTTCTTGCCAGAAAGCAAGGAAGTTATCAAGAAAGATGTCCTAGGCTCATCTTAAGCCAACTGGAGTCCTGTCAAAAGGATATGAAAGCCAACCTGAAAGGGACTCACGTTGGTTGAAGACTGGGCAATTTGAGTAGCAAAAATAAGAATGACTGCAATGACACATGGAATGTATAAAATCTGTAACTTTACAGTAATTCTAAACAAAAGTGCCCACTTGAAGGTTTCCAGTTTACAAACTTATTACTCTGAATATTAATAAAGGAGAAACATCAAGTATTTCTTGTATTTTGTATTTTCTATATAAATTATATTTTCAAGATTATCAAAGACTTAATGAGGGGAAATTTCTTCCTTATGGGAGAATTCCAGCTAATAAATGCAGAAGAAGGAATAGAAATACAAATATCACTATCATGGAATCTCTAATGCAATGATCTAAGAAAGCAATCATTAATGGATGCTAAAATCATTAGGTGGAGGATTGATGAGGAACTTTGCAATGAAGGGGTCAGGCTGACACCATCTGAGCCCACAGATCAATCTTAGCTTCACTAAATTTGGGACATCCAGATATTATATATCTCCTGTTATGATGGAACAGGACATACAGCACCACTTGTGATGTAACTAAAGAAAATAATTAAACCTGAATCTAATAAAGTTTCTAGCTCTAAAACCAAATTACAAGAAACACGGAGGACACAGAAATTAAATAATACCACAGGAATCAAATAGGCAAATCAGGAAGGACAAAAATCTCAAAGAGATTTCTCTAACAAATCTATGGCATTAAATAAGAAGAAAATGAAGAGAATTTGAAAGACTTAAGGGCCAGGCCCAGCGGCTCACGCCTGTAATCCCAATACTTTGAGAGGTCGAAGTGGGACAATTGCTTGATCTAGAAGTGGGACAATTGCTTGACAATTGCTTGTTCAAGAACAGCCTGGGTAACATAGTGAGACCCCATCTCCACAAAAACTGAAAAAATTAGCCAGGTGTAGTGGCACGCACCTGTGGTCCTAGCAACTGGGAAGGCTGAGGTGGGAGGATTGCTTGAGTTCAGGAGGTCAAGGCTGCAGTGAGCCGTGGTTGTGCCACAGCACTTCAGACTGGGTGACAGAGCAAGATGCTGTCTCTCAAAAAAAAAAAAAAAAAAAAAAAAAAGACAAACGATAACAAACAAATGCAATATATAGATATTGTTTGGATCCTGATTTGTACAAATTAACTGTAAAATGACATTCCTGAAAGAAGTATTGAAATTCAAATATGGTATCAGATGGTTTTAAGAATTTATTTTTAATTTTGCATGATGATTATGTTTTTAAAAGAATCCTGCCATTAGAGATGCATACTTAAGTATTTATAGGTAGAATGGCATAATTTTCAGGCTTCCTTTAAAATACTGCAGACATATATTTTGGGGATAGAAAATACAAAAGTGGTAAAAATATTGATCATCGTTTAAACTGAGTGATAACTATAGGGAGATTCATTTCTGTGTATTTGACTTCTGAATAAAAATGTAGAAAAATAACAGTGTTTTAAAAAACACATTTTATACTAAATCTATACATTTTGATAATGTATTTCTTTTTTTATATTCATGGCTACTTTCATCAAGGGTGGTGGAGGCTTTCAATGAAAGTACAGCAATCATTATCATCATCATAGCAACAGCTGCCATGTCAGTGCTTGCTCTGTGCCAGGCTCCATGCAGGCAGAGATTAATCCTTACAATGCCATGGCAGTGAGGTAGGTACCATTGTTAACCACATTTAATCACGGAGGGAACAGAGTTCAGGGAGTTTAAGCAACTTTTCCCCAAGGTTATTAAACTAGCAAATAGACCGGGCATGGTGGTTCACACCTGTAGTCCCAGCACTTTGGGATGCCAAGGCGAGTGGATCACCTGAGGTCAGGAGTTTGAGACCAGCCTGGCCAACATGGTAAAACCCCATCTCTGCTAAAAATACAAAAATTAGCCTAGTGTGGTGGCGTGTGGCTGAAATCCTAGCTACTTGGGAGGTTGGGGCACAAGAATCGCTTAAACCTGGGAGACGGTGGTTGCAGTGAGCCAAGATCTCGCCACTGCACTCCTGCCTGGGCAACAGAGCGAGACCCTGTCTCAAAATAAGTAAACAATAAAATAAACTAGCAAATAGTAGAAAATATTTATAAAACTCCCCAAAGACTATATACCAAATTTCACAAATTTTATTTAATGAGGAGACATTAATAACTTGTATTTGTAAAAGAGCATGAACTGTCTCTTAGTGTGCTCACATTTCTTACTAATTATAAGGCTGAACTTTAAATGAGTTGTTATATTTCGAATAAACCAGTAATAGATAGACTAAACCAGCAATAAGTGACGCTAGTTCATTAATCAGGAGGTATGTAACATTATCCTTTGTAAAAAGATGGTATGTCTTTTGGTAAAAAATAAAAACAATAGATTACAATTCTTTTTTTTTTTTTTTTTTTTTTTTTTTTGAGACAGAGTTTCGCTCTTGTTGCCCAGGCTGGAGTGCAGTGGTGCGATCTCAGCTCACTGCAACCTCTACCTCCTGGGATCAAGTGATTCTCCTTCTTCAGCCTCCCAAGTAGCTAGAATTACAGGCATGTGCCACCACACTTGGCTAATTTTGTATTTTTAGTAGAGATGGGGTTTCACCATGTTGGCCAGGCTGGTCTCAAACTCCTGACCTCAGGTGATCTAACTGCCTTGGCCTCCCAGAGTGCTGGGATTACAGATGTGAGCCATCAGGCCTGGCCAATTCTTTTTTTTTTTTTTTTTGAGGCGGAGTCTCGCTCTGTCGCCCAGGCTGGAGTGCAGTGGCGCGATCTCGGCTCACTGCAAGCTCCGCCTCCCGGGTTCACGCCATTCTCCTGCCTCAGCCTCCTTAGGAGCTGGGACTACCCGCGCCCGGCTAATTTTTTGTATTTTTAGTAGAGACAGGGTTTCACCATGGTCTCCATCTCCTGACCTTGTGATCCGCCCGCCTCGGCCTCCCAAAGTGCTGGGATTACAGGCGTGAGCCACCGCCCCCGGTCAGCCCGGCCAATTCTTAAGTCACACTTCTTCCTTCTTCCTGGAGTACCCTAACTTGAAACTGACATGCTGAGAGTGCTGTCTGCTGACACTCAGCAGAACTGCAGGCACATGGTATCTCCGTCTCCTTTGTATCCTTACACATATATCTGTTCCTTCTTTATATCATACTATTATTGCATAATAGTATACTATTTGTTTTCTTTAACTTACTTTTTACAATGAAGTTGATGTTGCAAATTCCAGTGTTATCTTCTATTTCCACTGTTTTTAATAAAGAGTAAGGTTCGAAACTGGTGAGTTATTGAGTTTTTACTGGCTTTAAAAGACCATTCCTGGGGCCCTGCGAATAATATGGTTAGGTTTCTAGCCTTAAATTCCATGGTCCTTACCTTGATACTAGATTCCTGCCTCTCATTCAGGCTTTCTCCACATCCTGGACTTCACTCCTGAAACAAGATTACTGGTTGTGGATCAAAATTCTTTTAACTACAAATGGAATGCTCAAGAATACTGACTGATTCCATATGTGTAGGTCCACATTCTAAATCTACTGGAAAGCATTTGACGTGCCAAAGGAAAAAAAAAAAAAAAAAAAAAAAAGGACGTTGCACAGGCAGGTAAGGAAATCTCATTGTAAGGTGTTCTTGTGACAGAATGGCTAAGCTTGTGAAACAATGCAATCCCAGTAGTCCTCTCCTAATCCATGGTTCTACTTTCCATGGTTTCACTTACCCGTGGTCAACCACAGTTTGAAAATATTTAATGAAAAATTCCAGAAATAAACACCATGTAAGTTTTAAATTGCACGCCATCCTGGGTAGTGTGATAAAAATCTCACACTAACCTGCCCAGGATGTGAATCATCCCTTTGTCCAGTGTATTCACCCTGTATATTCTTCCCTCTTATTAGTTACTTTGTAGCCCTCTAGGTTATCAGATCAACCATATCTCTGCGCTTGTGTTCAATAACCCTTATTTTACCTAACGGCCTCAAAGTGCAAGACTAGCGATGCTGATATATTGTTACAATTGTTCTATTTTGTTATTCGTTTTTGTTATTAATCTCATATTGTCCCCAACATAAATTAAACTTTATCATAGGCATGTATGTACAGGAAAAAACACAGTGTATATAGAGATTCGGTACTAGCTTTGATTTCAGGCATCCACTGAAGGTCTTGGAACATATCCCTCGCCCCTCACAGATAAAGGGGGACTACTGTATACTGAACACCGTACGTAAAAAAGGACTCGTCATCTCAAACTGTAGGAATACTTGGGATAGCTGTAGAAGCAGGGAAAGTGGAAGATTTCTTACTTCCGGTCTAAACAAAAAAGAAAATTATGCTTCTACAGACTAGATACTTTCTGTTTTTCTTTGCATTTGTATGGTTGATTGGTTTCTTGAGTCTGAATGGACTATGGGAAAATTCCAGAAAGGACTTGAACTGATGATGTGATTCCCCTGAAATGGAGAACAACAACTTTATATTTAATTTTCCACTTTCAATATAACAGCATGAATTTTTAAAAGAATGACTCAACGTTCTTTTTATAAAGAACAGGTTGCAAATATAGCACAGTCAGGTCCCAGAGTGAGGCAACTTGTCATGAATTTAGTACAAGTCTTCTGGCTCTAGGAAGTGAAAATAATAAGAAGGCAAACACATGGTTTACTTACATTTACTCATAACCATTCTGTGGCAAAATTATTAAATAATTTGCCTAAACAAGCAAGAAGTGGTAGAACTAGGATTTGAACCAAGGTGGATCAGCTGCAGAGGCCATACTTTCAGCCTACTTGACCATTTTCCTTCTTCATACAATTTAAGAATGTAGAGATGATGAGTCATACCAGAGTTTTTATGCTTGTGCTTGCTTCTGCCTTCCTTCAGCAGGCATTATCACCGAATATGGCTACCATTTTGTATTTGTTCTAAACAAGCACTTTGCATACATTATCTTAGTTAATTCTGTGATGTAGACATTTATTCCCCCAATTTTGGATAAGTTGGGGGAATAAATGTTCCCCAAATTGTTCCTGCAAATTGTTCAAAGTTTTTTAGAGCATAGGTATCAGGGAGAATTTAAACTCACTGGTGCTGGGATCGATGGCTCACACCTATAATTCCAGCACTTTGGGTGGAGGAGGTGGGCGGATCACCTGAGGTCAGGAGTTTGAGACCAGCCTGGCCAACATGGTGAAACCCTGTCTCTACTAAAAATACAAAAATTAGCCGGGTGTGGTTGTGTGCACCTGTAATCCCAGCTACTTGGGAGGCTGAGGCAGGAGAATCGCTTGAACCTGAGAGGCAGAGGTTGCAGTGAGCCAAGATTGTGCCATTGCACTCCAGCCTGGGTGACAAGAGCAAAACTGTCTTGAAAAAATAAAAATAAAAATAAATAAACTCACTGGTATTGACGCTAGGGACTTAGCCATGTCTCCACACAGTGAGGACCCAGCTACTGTGAGTAAGCACCCTTTCCCCTGACACAGTGGGTCTGACAGCTCAGCACATCATTCCTTGTATATAGGATTTGCTTTTTGGTAGTCATGTGAAAAAAACTTCCTCTCTGATAGGAAACAATGCATTACTAAAACAGAGGCTGAGGTGAGCGTCCTCCACCTGCTGTCTTCAATTCCATGCCTCTCTCTCTAGCAGTCCCTCACAGTCAGTGTGCACACAGAACAATCAGTCCACTATAGAAGTGCCCAGCCTGTTGACTAAAGAATGATGATCTTTGTACAACTTGTCATTGTTAATTCCTGTGAAGTACATTAAAACGCTCCCATTAACTTCTTTAATATTATCCTAAAGTTTCTTGCTCTGTCAGAATGAAGTGATCTGGCTTGGAAACCCTCCTTTTTCATGAAGTTCAGCACACTCCACAGTACTAAAAACAGTAATTTTAGAACTGTTTGAAAACATCTTCTGCAAGTTATTATTACTTTAAAATATGCATATTTTGTGGATGTATAAATACAAATAAACGCAAGTTACAAAAACCTGATTTGTAAATTTCTGATATTCACAAATTGTGTGGGAGATCCTCTAAGACTCCCTCTCCCCATCTCAATCCCAGGGTGCCTGGACCCTTTCTGGCCTTCATTCCAGAAAGAAGACAGCCTTGTACCGACAGCACCACTCGGTGGCCAGGATGGAGAACTGACCAAATCACCTTTTCTTCCCTGCCAACTCTTTTTTCCTCAAGATGATGATGCCTTTCCAAACCCCAAACCTCTCCACCTGCCCCAATTTTCCTTGGACTTTGCTACTCACAGCCAAGTTGGTTCCACCTCAGGCACTCTTTCTCAAATGTACACACATCCTTTGTTAAAAAATCTTTTTTCTTCGCCCTACTCAGTTGCTTCATAAGATTTTCTCACTCCTCCAATTGCCTTTATCACATACATAAGCCTAACAGTTGCTAGGGCTGGACAAGCCAGACTTGGCCCCAAGGCTCTGAAATGTAGAGGGGCTAACCACATTTTTTAAATTTAAGTATTTTAAAGCTTTGTGCAAATTGATTAGGCCATTCACCCCTCAGAAATTCTGTCCTCCTCCCAGCTCCCAGCCCCTAGTATCCGGTTGGCTCCTGCCCATAGCAGAGTCTTCTGTAGCAGCCAGGGATGGAGGTGGAGATGCAGAGTAAGAAAAAAAATGGAAAGGAAAAAGGGAAGGGAGAGAGGGAGGGAAAGAGGAAGAAAGAAAAGAAAGAATGGAAAAAAAGAAAAAGAAAGAGGGAATCTTTTCGCCTAGAGGACCCCTTATGCAGCTCCCTTCCTCACTGTTTCCCATGGGTGCTGGGACTGAAAGGAAGCATAAGGGGACCCCAAAACACTCAGTAGTTAAATGCATAAAAATAATAAATAATCTCGCAATGCAATATTTCTAAAACAAACTTTAAAATTAAAATAGGCTGGGTGTGGTGGTTCACTCTTGTAATCCCAGCACTTTGGGAGGCTGAGGTGGGTGGATCACCTGAGGTCTGGAGTTCGAGACCAGCCTGGCAAACATGGTGAAAACCTCTCTCTACTAAAAAATACAAAAATTAGCTGGGCGCGGTAGCAGGCGCTTGTAGTCCCAGCTACTCGGGAGGCCGAGGCAGAAGGATTGTTTGAACCTGGGAGGTGAAGGTTGCAGTGAGCCGAGATCACACCACTGCACTCCAACCTGAGCAACAGAGTGAGACTCAGTCTAAAAAAAAAAAAATTAATTAAAATAAAAATTAATGCACAAAAATCCATGATTAGCAAAATAATCAGTAGCAGAATTTTAAAAAGAGAATAGTGATTTCCAATCAGTCCACAGGTCCCAGGTCACTGTGCTGCCAGGAGGGCCCCCCCAATCCTCCTCTCTGCCCCACAGGGTGGGTTTATGAGGGTTGATCTCTATGTGAGAACAGCTTGACAACACGGGGCTTTATATGTAGGTGTTTCCCAAATTATAGGAATTGTATTAACTTTTTCTACTTGATTCAATATGTGGGAGGATATTTTGACATCCATAAGTATAAAGGCACACATTGTTCCTTCTGCCTCGGGCTCCCATATGGCTGGGCAGGGTGCTGTTTCTGCTCACCAACCCCTTCTTCACTGTGCCCCACAACTCCACAGTTTCCGTGGATCTCTTGGTCCTGGTACCCTGAAACATGCTTTGCTTTAAGCACCGATATTCATGAAAAATGACTCACTCCATACCAAGGGTTTTTTCTTCTCATTTTCTAAATTACAAAATACTGCAAAACCATTGCTCTCAGCTAAGAACGACATCATAAATCAGTAATCATAAGTCAGCCCAGGAACTAAACCATTATTAACCTCACTGTTTCTATGGGAAAACAACTCACTTGCAAACAAATATCTGAGGCATGATTTTTGGTAGATAGGGGGGACTAATGCTTTTTAAATAAAAACATACATAAAAATGTATGTGTTGTGCATTGTAATATGAAAAAAGAAGCTCTTTAGCCCTAAACTACTGCTCTTAAATTTTAGGGAAAAAAAAAGAAAGTAAGTTTAAAAAGGAAAAAACAAACCAGGGTGTTTGTAATGCCCAGATTGAGATCAGAATGCTAGGCCATGTCAACAGCACAGCCTTTGCCAACAACACTGAGACAAGAAAAGAATAAGACGGAGAAGTATAACACCATTAGGCACACATTGCATAAAACTATTCAGATATAGAAGGACATTTTATTTAAATCTAGATATTTACTTTTTATTAAAATATTCTGGCTCCGATGTCTAATTATTTATGTCAATATAGGATTTATGAATGTGTCTCAACAAGTCTCAAACAGCATGTGCTTCCATTCTAAAAATAGCAAGCTAGTATCTGCTTACCTGCAGCTGGTGATCAGTCATTCAATCCACTAATTATTTTTTGGTATGAGATGAGTAGAAGCATTGCTATTTAAATCATTCCTCCAAATTACTGCATGTCATCAACAGGTCTCTGCTCATCATTTTGGGCTTTATCTTCTTGCATGAAGTTTAGCCACATAGTAAAATACTCCCAGATTTCAATGAGGGGTGAGTGCCCCTTTTCTAAGGTCTCACCCACTTAGAATCACAGCATATATATTTTAAAAACAATAGTCTAAGTTGTTCTTAACTACCTTGTTTAACTTGAGAGACAAAATGTAATCTAATTCAGTAAGAATAAAAAATGTAACACGCACACACACGCAGACACATACACACACGCACATACATACGCACAGTCTCTATTTTAATAGTTAAGTTGAATAAGGTACCCAGACTACAACTGTACTTTGAAAGCACAGAAGAAGGCCGGGCACAGTGGCTCAAGCCTGTAATCCCAGCACTTTGGGAGGCCGAGACGGGCGGATCACTAGGTCAGGAGATCGAGACCATCCTGGCTAACATGGTGAAACCCCATCTCTACTAAAAAATACAAAAAACTAGCCGGGCGAGGTGGCGAGCGCCTGTAGTCCCAGCTACTCAAGAGGCTGAGGCAGGAGAATGGCATGAACCTGGGAGATGGAGCTTGCAGTGAGCTGAGATCCGGCCACTCCACTCCAGCCTGGGCGACAGAGCGAGACTCCGTCTCAAAAAAAAAAAAAAAAAAAAAAAGAAAGAAAGAAAAGAAAGAAAGCACAGAAGATCTTTCGGTGGTTTATTTTTTTTAAATGCCTCTTTGACCATTTCTGATTAAACATCCTCAAAGGTCCCCTACTTACCTATGGAATTAAGTGTCAATTCCTCAGCTTGGCTTCTAACTACCTGACTCTATCGTGCCCTACCTACCTCTGTTCACAGGAGCCACACCAGTAGCTCCTCTTTCTAACCAACCTCCCTTGCTCATCTGACCGAACCTTCAAGTGTTTCTCATCTGACATGTTCCCCTTCCATTGTGCCTAGCCCTCCTTCAAGTCCAGACTGAGGTGCCATCTGCTAAACCTTTCCTTGTTTCTTTGCCCTCCCCTCCCCAACACTGACTTCCCCCAAGGCGGAGCTCTGGGTCACTCACTGACTGATTTGTGCAATCCTTTTTTTTTTTTTTTTTTTTTTTTTTTTTTTTTTTTTTTTTGAGACGGAGTCTCGCTCTGTCGCCCAGGCTGGAGTGCAGTGGCCAGATCTCAGCTCACTGCAAGCTCCGCCTCCCGGGTTCATGCCATTCTCCTGCCTCAGCCTCCCGAGTAGCTGGGACTACAGGCGCCCGCCACCTCGCCCGGCTAGTTTTTTTGTATTTTTAGTAGAGACGGGGTTTCACCGTGTTAGCCAGGATGGTCTCGATCTCCTGACCTCGTGATCCGCCCGTCTCGGCCTCCCAAAGTGCTGGGATTACAGGCTTGAGCCACCGCGCCCGGCCTCCTTTTTTTTTTTGAGACAGCATCTCGCTCTGTCATCCAGGCTGGAGTGCAGTGGCACGATCTTGGCTCACTGCAACATCTGCCTCCCAGGTTCAAGTGATTCTCCTGCCTCAGCCTCCCAAGTATCTGGCATTACAGGAGTGCACCACCACATCCGGCTAATTTTTGTATTTTTAGTAAAGACAGGATTTCACCGTGTTGGCCAGGCTGGTCTTGAACTTCTGACCTCAGGTGATCCCCCCACTTTGGCCTCCTAAAGTGCTGGGATTACAGGCGCGAGTCACCGCACCCAATCCTGATTTGTTCTTTCTAATCACTAATTTTATTGTTTTCCTCACAAGATGGTAAGCATACTATCAGGGTATAAACTAGATCTTCTACCTCTTTTAGAGTCCTAAGAAACACTTGTCAAATTAAATAAGAGTATTTACATAAATGTGAATACACCTCTCCCACACACGCACATATACATACACACAGGATGGGCTCCTGGAACCAATCTTTACTTAGTATTCATTCTGATCCCCCTCTGAAGCATATCCCTGTTACCACCCTTCCATGAATCTTATATTCAGTTTTTAATACTGGCTTTCACTGACCCCGTTATTTCATTTCTGTTATCCTCTATCATCCCTTTCTTAAACCGCGCTTTTTATATTAGTCCTGAACTCTACTTAACACCTTAATTTGTCCAGGTGTGGTAGTTCACACCTGTGATCCCAGCCCTTTGGGTAGGCTGAGGTGGGAGGATCACTTGAGGTCAGGAGTTCAAGACTGGTGTGGGCAACATAGGGAGACCCTGTCTCTACAAAAAATCAAAAAATTATCTGGATATGGTGGTACCTGCCTGTGGTCCCAGCTACTCAGGAGGCTGAAGCAGGAGGATCACTTGAGCCCAGGAGGTCGAGGCTGCAGTGAGCCATGATGGTGCCACTGCACTCCAGCCTGTGTGACAGCATGAGACCCAATATCAAAAAAACAATAAACAATTTTCTGGGTGTGGTGGCAAGCAGCTGTAGTCCCAGCTACTCAGGAGGCTGAGGCAGGAGGATTGTTTGAGCCTAGGAGTTAGAGACTGCAGTGAGCCATGGTTGCCCCACTGTACTCCAGCCTGGGTGACAGAGTGAGACCCTGTCTCAAAAAATAAAAAATTAAATAAAAACACCTTGATTCATTAGGGGTTGAAGGAGGGAGAAAGCAGAGTATTTGGAGTTTGGAGACCTGGGTTTGAGTCCCTCTCTCACTCAGAATAGTTAAATGAACTTGGACAGGTCACTGGGCCTCAGTTTCTTCATCTGTATTTTAGGAATAATTATTCCTAGGATGGGGTTGTTTTGAGGATAAAATGTACACACAAAGAAGTTTGCAAATAGTACATTAAAAATATATCATATTGTAACATTATAAAAATTATTCCAAATATCATCACCTCCCAAAGGCTGCATCACATACCACTCCACACTTGTGGATCACTCTGGGGCAGAAAAACCATTGCCTTCAGTCTTTTTGCCATTTGAGACCAGGAAGATCCTTGTCTTGTCTTGTATGACTTTTAAGGATAGGGAAGTGGGAGGAACTCTCTTCAATTCCTCCCAGTGGGCAGCCAATCAGAGGATGTGAACTATAACCAATGGCAACTGGGTAAGTGACAGAAAAGGGAAGTACTTATGTCTATTTCAATGAACTGCATTTCAACAAATTATTAAATTGCTGAATCTCAATAAATGAATTCATCGAATAGTCAGTAAAGTGCAAGGCACTGTGCTAGACTTGATAATTTAAAAATGAGTAAAATTGTCTGAGAGCTTAGACTCCAATAAGAGAGAAAGACAGGTTTGTAAATTAGTGTTATATATGCCATGATAAAAGAACTTATATTTATAAGTAGATTTGATCCAGACTGTGCACTCACAGTATTGAGTCTATGACAATATATAGAGAGATAAATTTGGATATTTTTTTCTGTTTTCCTTTTAAGGTCAGATTCTGTCCAGTAGAAAATCCAGCTTTGCTGTCATACTATCTGCTGTCATTGTTTTTAAATGCTTGGGTTTGTAGTATCTACTCTATACCTTGACCCCACATCCTCTCTAGATACCGCCCCAGGTTTCGACTCCACAGCAAACCTTGAAGGAGATGTCTTCACTTCCTCACCTCCTATTCTGTCTTTAACTCACCCCAATAAAGTTTCTGTGTTTATTGCTCTAGCAAGCTTGCCTTTGCCAAGTCACCAGAAATTCCATGTTATCAAAGTCCAAAGGCTACTTCTCAGATCTTACCTTGCTTTACTCTTCGGTGGCATTTAGCACCATAATCATGCCACCCTTTATGAAAGCCTCCTTGATTCTGTGAAGTGGACACTTCCTTGGTTTTCCTCCCATCTCTCTGGGGATTCTTCCGCAACCATCTTTGCTGATTCCTCCTCCCCTGCTCAACTTCCTAATTTGAGTGGACCCAGTGTTCAGTCTGGGCCTTTTCAACACTTGCTTATCTGTACTTTGCTTCTAGATAACTTCATTTAGTCCCTTGACTTTGAATGGCACCTATCTATGAATAATTCTCAAATCTCTGTCTCCAGCCCTGACTTCTCTCTACAACACTGTCAATTTGACATTTCTACTGGACTGCCTAAAAGGTATTCCAAAGTTTAATAATATGTCAAAAACAGATTTCTCGAACTGTGCAGAGATGGCTTCTCCTTAGTTTTCTCCAGTTCAGAAAATGGTATTCCCATCAATGAGTTACTCAGGAAAGTAAACCCAGGCAGCATACAAATAAAATCTCACATCTAATCCATCAGTAAATCATGTCAATTCTGCTTCCAGAAAATAACTCAAATCTATCTAATTCTCTATTCATACAGCTGTCTCTCCCTAGTCCAAGCATCACCGTCCCTCATCTGGCCTAACGCAATACCTTCTACTAAGTTTCCCTGCTTCTGAAACCACCTTTGCAAAAATCATAACTGAGGAAATTATGACAGTGAAAGCAATCAGACCTAACTGACTCCATCTTGCTTCTAATCTTTCAACTGTCCTTGTTCATTCCTGGGTGAAGGCCGAACTAACTATGGGAAGGAATTCAGTTCATGGTTCGACTCTGAAACAAAATTGATAATTACCCTTTCATGAAAAAGGGCCCCTTCTTGCCTGGGGACCAGTTTGCCTTTGCAGGACTAATAAATTAGTTATAAGACTAGAAATTAGGTTTAGGAGTCATGCAGCCTCTGACTCCAAGAGTCTGAACCTCCCCCACATTGCTCCTGGGGATAATGTTACTATTATAAAACCTAAGATCAGTGCTTGGGATATTTTGCAGACCCTACACTGGATGGATCAGCTGACACCACCCAGACCCATATCTGGCTCAACCAGTTCTGCCATCCCACCCAGGAACAGAAGACAGTCAGAAGACCTCACTTCGACCCCCTATGATTCCATCTCCAATCTTACCAGTCAGCACTCCCCACTTCCCAAGCCCCTACCTTCCACTTTGTCTTTAAAAGCTCCAATCCCCCGAGACTGGTTTGAGTAATAATAAAACTCTGGTCTCCCGTACAGCCAGCTCTATCTGAATTATTCTTTCTCCACTGTAATTTCCCTGTCTTGATAAATCAGCTCCATCTAGGCAGCAGGCAAGGTGAAGCCACTGGGCGGTTACTTCCTTCCTAAATTTCCTATAATCTATTCAGTCTGAATGAATTTAAACAAATAATATTAATTTTATGAACTCCTAACTCTTAAGTAGACATCTTTTTAATATTCTGTGTAAGGAAATGGAAGTACATGTAAAGCACATGCTAGAATGAACTCCGAAAAATACAAATCAGATCAGGTCATTCCCCCACTTAAAACTTTCTGATGCATTTAGGATAAAATACAAAGTCATACCCTAGCCTACCAACCCCTACATGATCATTGCAACCCCATTTTGTGCCACTCTTCCCTGTTACTCCTTCTCTGTTAGCTATTTTTGGCCTTCTGTTTCTCAAATACAAATGATTTCTCCCTTCAGAGAACCCAGCAGGATCTTGGACTAGATGCTTTCCATCTTCACAATCTCTAAATAGAATGAGTGTCTCAGGGCTCAGGCTTCAGACTGCTTCTCTTTTCTATCAATGACTTCTAATGTTGTATCTCCAACCCTGATCACTCTCCTCAACACCAGACTCCTATCCATTCAATGCCTAGTAGCCATATAAAATATTGCCATTTTCTGAACATGAAAACCTAATACTTCCTTCCCATAGCCTCCACCATACTCTTTTTCCAGTCTTCCCTATCTCAGTAAATGATAGCCCACGACTTTTTTTTTTTTTTTTTTTTTTTTTTTGTGACGGAGTCGAGTGCAAGGTTGCTTACTGCAACTTCCGCCTCCCGGGTTCAAGTGATTCTCCTGCCTCAGTCTCCCTAGTAACTGGGATTACAGGCAGATGATATGACACCCAGCTAATTTTTGCATTTTCAGTAGAGATGGGGTTTCACCATGTTGATCAGGCTGGTTTCAAACTCCTGACCTCAGGTGATCCTCCTGCCTCAGCCTCCCAAAGTGCTGGGATTACAGGTGTGAGCCACCGTGCCCAGCCAGCTCATCTTTACCAATTAAGGCCTTTACTCAGGCCTTAATTCTTCTTTCTTTCAAAGCTCATTTCTAATCAATGAGCAAATATGGCAGGCTCTACCTTCAAAATACATCCAGAACCAAACTGCTTTTTACCTTTCCTCCATTGCTGCTTGGGGCTAAGCCATCATAATCATCTGCAACTATTACATTAGCCTCTTACTGATCTTTCCGCTTCTACTCTTTCACTCCTACATTCTGTTCTCTACTCTCCACAAAGCAGAAGAATCATCCCTTGAAAAAGGGAAGCCAGATTACAAAACCCTCTGTGAAAAGGTCTCCAAGGGTTACCTGTATCACTCAGATAAACCCATAGTTCTTTTCCTGGTCCTATTACCAGATCATTATCTACTGACTCTTATCTCTCACCTTCCCACTCTTTTCTCAGCTCTAGCAGCACCGCCCTCCTTGCCTTTGCAGTTATGTCCACGTAGTTTATGTCCTCACTTCTTTACAAGTCTCTGTTCAGACGTCTTCTTAAAAGAGAGGCTTTCCCTGTCCTGTTAATATAAAATTAGGCCTTTGCCTTCTATTTCCCTACCTTTCTTTGTTGCTCTCAATAATAACAACACACATAACACTTACTATGTACCAGGTACCATACATAGCACTTTACATATTATTGGGTCATTTAAACCTCACATCACTCCATAAAGTAGGTGACATTACTATCCATTTCTTGGATGATGAAATTGAGGCACAGGGAGGTTAAACAAATTGTGTCACAAAGCTGGAGTTGAAATGTGAATGCAGGCTGTCTGGCTCCAGCATGGGCTTTTAGCTACTGCACTATTTTGCCTCTTTATAGCACTGGTCATTACCATATTTTAGATTTGTTTATTATCTCCCACTCTTTCCACTTGTTTCAGTTATTGCTGCATAACCAACCACCCCAAAACTCAGTGGCTTAAAGCAACAACTTATTATTTCTCAGGAATTTAGGTCAGGAATTCAGGAAGTGCTTGACTAGGCTGTTCTTCTGCTTCACTTGGCATTGGCTGATGCCACTCATTCAGCTGCATTCAGAAGGTGACTGGGCCAGCCTGGAAGGTACGAGAAGGTTTTACTCATATGTCTGGTACCTCAATGTTTATCCATGTGACCTCTCTTTTCATATGGCTAATCAATCTGGAGTATACCATGGAAGCTGGCTTTTCAGAGAGAAACATGGAAGCTGCCAGTTCTCTTGAAGGCCTTGATTCAGTACTTCATTATTGCCACATTCCATTACTTAAAAAAATAAAAAATCTCAAGGCTAGCCTATATGTGCGGGGAGAGGACACAGGTTCCATCATTTGATGTCAGTAGTGATGTTTGTATGCATGGAGGGAGGAAGTGATGACTTCCATGTTGAGACTGTGTTCCATACCACCAGAGTGTTTGTTCCATGAGAACAGGGACTCGTGTCAATTTTATTCATTATTATGTCTTTTCAGTGCCTAGAACAATGCCTGACACATAATAAGTATGTAATAAATATTTATTTTGTCCCTGAATTTAAGGGGCAGGTGAAAGAAGGAGTCTGCAAGGTAAAGGAAAGGTCTGAAGGAGTAGGGGGGAAACTCCTGCTATGACTCCTGGAAGGAGTGTATCCCAGCAGTCAAGGAAGAAAAAAGGGAAAGGAAGATATGATTGAGAACTAGACCTTTAAAAAAAAAATGTTTAGGGATGGGTGCAGTGGCTCACACCTGTAATCCTGCCATTTTGGGAGGCTGAGGTAGGCAGATCCCTTGAGATCAGGAGTTCGAGACCAGCCTGGGCCACATGTGAAACCCCCATCTCTACCAAAAATACAAAAATTAGTCAGGTATGGTGGTGTGCACCTGTAATCCCAGTTACTTGGGAGGTTGAGGTGGGAGGATCACTTGACCCCAGGAAGTTAAGGCTGCAGTGAGCCAAGATGGTGCCACTGCACTTCAGCCTTGGTGATGGAGCAAGACCCTGTCTAAAATAAAATAAAGCTTAAAAGCTTTAAAAATAAGCAAAGAGCATACAATTAAAAATTTAAACAGCACAAAATGGATAGAGAGAAAAGTGAATTTTTTTCTCCCTCTTGTTCCCGATTCCCCTCCCCAGTGGTAGCCACTCTTTAATGTATCCTTTCAGAGCTAATATATGTATATACTAGGATAAAAATATATGTTACATCCATCTATTTGTTGATAACTAAAATTAAAATCCTGAGCCCCCCAACCAACTGAATGGACCCTCTTTTGACCAAGGGGACCCCTGAGAAACCTTAAAAACTGAGTTCCTAGCATCAGCAGAGTCAGACATGTCTCGTTATAACCCCTCTCTTCTGTGGCTTAGACACAACTGACCAGCCGTTAAAATAGAGATCACAAAACTGATGGAACAGACTCTTTGTGGCAATAAGATACCAAATTACAAACAGGATCTAAGGCCATGCCAAGAAAGGGTTGTCATGCACCCCTGCACTTAAAGAATAACCTATGTTCTGGGCCAGGTAAAATGGCTCACACCTGTTTGGGAGGCCAAGGTGGGAGGACTGTTTGAGTCCAGGGGTTTGAGACCAGTCTGGGCAATGGAGTGAGACCCTCTCTCTACAAAAGAAAAAGAAAAAGAAAAAGAAAAAGAAAATTAAATTACCCGAATGTGGTGGCATGCACCTATAGTCTCAGCTACTAAGGAGGCTGAGGTGGGAGGATCGCCTGAGCCCAGGAGGTTGAGGCTGCAGTGAGCCATGTTCATGCCACTGCACTCCAGCCTGGGTGTCAGAGTAAGATCCTGTCTCAAAGATGAATGAATGAATGAATGAATGAGCTATGTTCTAACTGCCTAAGGTTTCTTTCTTTTTTTTTTTTTTTCTAGCAGGTAAACAAGAGCTGGCATTGAGATAAGCAATATTAAAACTATTGCAGCTCATTTACCACCAGATGCTGACTACCTGAGACTCTGTCCCACAAGCCATAACTACAGCTTTGATTGGACAAGAGACTGATTTCAGTAACTTTCTCCTGATAAGAGACCACCAACCATGGACTGGTTCTGGCTAGTTGACAGTGGCTGAGCACTTGAGTGTCTTTGTATTCCTGCTTCACCTTCAACATTAAATGCATTACGTAATTATAATTGCCCTCTATATCAAAACGATATTATAATTACGTAATGCAATTAATGTTAAGTCTCTACCCCAAAGTGAACATGGGATGCATGTAACATGCATGCTATTCAGTATACGTGTGTCAGGACCCCCCCATAGTGAATATTCAATCTGTTGAATGTGTATGTTTAGCCAACCCATTCAGCATAAAGCTCCTGCCTCAATCCTTCCTCCTTCAAAGTGCCTGCTAATGGTTTCTACTGTAGGCTACACTTCCAAGCCTGTCAGTATGGCCACCTTGCAGGTTTTAACTCTTTATAAGAAAAGAAGTCTCAGCCGGGTACGGTGGCTAATGCCAGTAATCTCAGCACTTTGGGAGACCGAGGTGGGCAGATCACGAGGTCAGGAGTTTGAGACCAGCCTGGCTAACATGGTGAAACCCCATCTCTACTGAAAATACAAACATTAGTTGGGTGTGATGGCATGTGCCTGTAATCCCAGCTAATCGGGAGGCTGAGGCAGGAGAATCACTTGAACCCGGGAGGCGGAGGTAGTAGTGAGACGAGATTGAGCCACTCTGTCTCAGAAAAAAAAGAAAAGAATCACCTTTCTAAATTTGTATATCTCAAATTTAGAAAGGTGATTCTTCAGTTTACACTATCTTCCAACCTACCTATCTCTCTCCTGAAAAGACATACATCATACACAATTGGTAGACTACTATGCACAGGACTTAGCATCTAGTTTTTTTCTCTTAACTCCTAATTTCCAGATCATTCCATATCAGTATATAGAGATGATCTTCTTTATTTTAGATTGTTGCATAGAATGCTTCCATTCTATGATAGTACCATTAGATTACAAAATGAGAAGATGACTGTTAATTTCAGTAGACTTAAGGAAAGGGTGAGGAAGACTGAGAAGTCAGAAAGTAGAAGTAGAAAATTAAGTTGCAAAGGAAGAAGGCAGAAAGTAAAAAAAAATTAAAGATGAGATAGCAGGTTTACACACTGTAAGTATATAGGAATAAGAAGAGAGGCAGAGGTTGAAAATACATGAAGGAGAAGGGATAAGTAATGGAAATGTAAATAAAAAATGAAATTCTTAGCTCCCCAACCAACTGAATAGATCTCCCTCCACCCTCTGTGGCCAACGGGATCCTAAAGAAAACCTCAAAAACTAGTTAAGGCCATGATGGGAAGGCAGATTGGACATACCTCATTATACTCCCTCCTTTTGGAGTTTAGACCAGCATTAAACTGGTCTAAACCATTTTCATGAAATGAAAATAGAGATCGTAAGACTGACAAAACAGACTCTTGTAGCAATAAGATTACCCAACTCCAATCTGACTATGGTATAGCATTACAAGACAGCGGACCCTGAAGAAAATAAAAATATTTTACCCCAAAATATATTTCTTTGACATATTTTGAAATGACCCTGCAAAGCTGTCTCTTTTGGGGGGAATCTGCATTTTGTACAGAATCCCTTTCCTTTTTCAGGTCTTTTCCTGATCCAGGAGAGATTTAACCAAGAGTCTGACACATTTTAAGGTCCTATAACATATGCTACCTGGAAGCTTCGTCTACATAACAAGAATCTTGGCTTCCACAGTCCCCCTCATTTTAACTCAAACATTTCTTTCTGCTAACTTCAACTCTTTAGGAAAAGCTTAGCTTTTTCAACCAATCATAAAGTCTCTGAATCCACCTATGATCTGTGAGCACCGCCCCCCCTTTTACATGTATTGATCTATGTCTTTGCCTATAACTTCTGTCTCTCTAAAATGTATAAAACCAAGCTGTAACCCAACCACCTTGGGCACATGTTCTCAGGACTTCCTGAGGCTGTGTCCCAGGCCACGGTTACTCATGTTTTGATCAGAGTATATATAACCTCTTCAAATATTTCACAAAGTTTGTCTTTTTTCATCAACAGAACAAAGTCTTTCCTTTGGGTAGATTGGAAGGATCCTGAGTTCAGGTGGAGACATTAACCTTGAGAGGACAGAACACCTCTTCTAAGAAGAAAGAGGGAGAAGAAAAGGACTCCGTGAAAAGGAGCCGGGCTCGGTGGCTCGCGCCTGTAATCGCAGCACCTTGGGAGGTCGAGGCGGGTGGATCACTTGAGATCAGGAGTTCGAGACCAGCCTGGCCAACATGGTGAAACCCCATCTCTACTACAAACACAAAAATTAGCCGAACATAGTGGCGGGCACCTGTAATCCCAGCTACTCGGGAGGCTGAGGCAGGAGAATCACTTGAACCTGGGAGGCGGAGGTTGCAGTGAGCCGAGATCGCGCCACTGCACTCCAGTCTGGGCGACAGATCGAGAGACTCCATCTAAACAAAACAAAACAAAACTGGTTGAAGGTAGGTTTTGTGGTAGTGGCTGGTGGAATTTGGGATTTAAGGAAATTCACCTCTGATGGTCTCACTTTCCTCAGAGATGTAAGAGACAAAGTTTTTTATTTTTATTTTTACCAAAGCGGGTGAGTTCAACAAGAGGTTAGAAGACTGCGAGGGCTGGGAACAGTAGGGGAGGGGAATAGGAGATAATCTGAGTAGCAATGTGTAAACGTGACTGTTTTAGGCTCAGCAATATTGCGTAGTCGCATGTGGAAGTCCCGACTGAAGTTGGACACTTTTGGTTCGCAGTGGTGCCAATTCTCAGGGTTGTGTGATTTTCTGCACCGATGCAGGAGTGAGCAGGTTGGGTGAACTGTTGCAGACTAACAGTTTTGCAGGTGGGCGAAGGATCAGGGAGGAAATTGAGTTGAGGGTGTTGGTGAGTATGATATAGGAGTTTCAGAACCTGACTACACATCTGTCGTTGATGGTCTAAATATTTGCAGGTTTGCAGGTCCAGCGATGGCACAATGCCTAGCAGCAGAAGGTTTGCACCCACTGTGCGACATGAGTGGTGGCTCTGGAAAATCATAAAATCATGGGAGGACTTGGGAGTACAGGCTAGGTGGGGTGGGACCTGTGGCTGCGACAAACAGTGTTATGAAACTGCGCGGGACAAGAAAACTGATTTTACTGATTGTATATTGGGGAGTCCTACGGGAATCACTGGAGAGGCAATTCATTTTCTCCTATCCCACCCCATCTTTCGGGGCTGCAACTAACCAGTAAGTTTACACATTGCAGATACAATGGCACAACGGGGCCGCGAGGCGATGACGTCATTCGCGGGGGCGGGAACAGCGACCACCGTTAGGGTACGGTCCATAAAGGCAGTGTGAAAATATTTCAGCCTTTTTACTTGCATACTTCCGGCCCTTGCAGTTTGAGGTGGTAACAAACGACTGCTGCTCCCAACCACTTTCACCACCGCCTGTTACCATGGAAGCGCTCGGGTAGCTAGGCTTGGACGACTCTATTCTACGTCATCGTCAAATCACATCCCAGGACTGATAGCTCCGCCCTAACCTAAGGGAGGGGCTGTGTTCCCAAGTACGTAGCCTGCAGTGCCTAACGCATTCTCAGTAATTTTGTCCCCCAACAGACGCCGTCGACAGTCTCCCAAGAGCAATTCCCAGGAGCTCGGATTCTAAGAAACTCCCCCGCGCCCGCGTTTACCTTCTCTAGTCGCCCTGCAGTCCCGCCCTGTCCGGAGGCCCCGCCCTCCATGAATCAGCTGATCCCGCGGACCCACGGGGTTGCCAGGATCGCGCCGGATGCAGAGCGCGGTGCTGCCGGTGGAGCTTCAGGTGAGCGAGCGCGGGTCCCGGGTTGGCTATTGGCTAAGGAGGGCTTATTGGCTGCGACCCCTTGTATGCGGAAGGCCGGGGACAGGGAGCTAGGCAGAGGCTGTTGTCGAGGCCAGAGAGCGCGCTGCGGGGGCCTGCGGAGACGGCGCCCGCATCTTCCCAGCTCTGCGTGCGATCGACTGTGCCTGCCAGTCCAGCAGCACCCGAGGCGGCCCCTGCCTTGGCCCCAGATTCTCCCACTTGCCACAGTCTCTCCCTCCCCAGACTGGGCGCCGCTGCTGCAGTGGTCTCAGCCGCGTGAAATTCCTTCAGCCCCCCCTCTTCCCGCCTCCACCCACGCTGCCTTCCAGCTATTCATTCATGAGAATTTGTTGAATGCCCACACTAGTCGCTGAGCTGATAAACTGCGGTCCGTGGCCGGGAACCCTGCTGAGTGTCCCTGGCGGCCTTACCACAGGGTGCAAATCGCGTTGAAGAGTGGACCAAGGATTGCTTGAAAAGGCGGTTACGGAGAAAGAAAATGGCTTTGATAAGAAAAATTAGTAGTTTAGGCAACTCTTTGAGCGTATCAAGTGATTTATCAAGAGGAGAAGATAAGTTATTTTGAGAAGCGAAGCCAGGAAAATAACACAGGTCCTTGATGCTGGTGTTGGTCCTCGGGTAATAGGACTGCTTTGAAGACAGGCGGGTAGAATCGTACTGTCTATTGCTTAGGGCTTTGATGGTGGAAGAGGAAAAACACTCTTGTCGAAGTGGCATATCTGAGTACAGTGCTTTCTTTCTGGTTTAGGATGGAGAAGGAACTGACTGCTGTACCCAAATGAAGATCTTTGCCCAGTTACCCTTATATTTGGCTGTACGGAATAAAATTGTGTGATATGTTTATTCTGAGCAGGTACGAAACTTCAGCAAACCTATTAGTCCCACATTTTCCCCCCATTTATCATATGATTTGGAGTGACCGCTTGACCTTTGAGTTAATGAATAATTTAGAGCAGTGAAAAATTTGTTTTTGCAGTAAACTGCAGTGTTTTAACCTTAATAACATAAGCATAGTGGTTAAGATTCTAGGCTTTGCATCTGAACATGCCCAGAGTCACATCCATTAACATCTTTGACTTTGGGCAAGTTATTTAATCTCTCTGCCTCAGTTCTTTTGTCTCTAAATTGGGGTTAACAATGTTTTCCTGATGACAGTACCTTTTCTTGTAATGGTTCATGTATCATATTTATTACAGTGCCTGTTTTATGGTAAGTATTCAATACATATTAGCTATTTTTATAATTAATTCCTCCCACTACATCATGATCCAAACTGACTCTTTTCCTAAGTGATGGGGAAGGGAACTGAATATTTTAAGGAAGTAGCTATAAAATATGATTTCAAGTTGTTCCATAATAATTTTGGTATTCCATAAGGATATTTTAATGTGAAAAATACTGACAGAATCCATACTTGGTTCGAGTTTATTAGCTTGTAAACTGTGACCAGTATTGGCAGATTTAAAATTCGTAATTATAGCAAGAAAACGTCAAAACTGTTTAACAGTGTTAAAATTTGAAAATGATCCAGAAAAATGAAATACCAAACAGGTAATTCTGGGAAAAAGAAGAAAACTTGAGTGGCATTATGCAGGCCATTTATTTTTTAAATGTACATAATATAAACAGGAATCCCTTCTCTCCAAGTTTCAGTTTTTCAGAATTTGGGCTGTCATTTGAAACACTTACTTTGGGCACTTTGACTGTTAAAGACACAAAGGGTATGCTAAGAACTTCAATGAGTCTTGATGTAGTGTTTTTGTAATTAGGTGGTATCTCCTACCTTTTCATGAAAAATTTGGGTTTAAAGCAGTAGCTGTTGGGTCCATACTAATGATAATCTCAAAAATGTGACTGACTTGTAAAAATCTACAATTATGTATTAATGTGAGACTAGGTAAAGTATGAGTTGAAAAACTAGGAAGAAAGGCAGAGTGGTGATTTTTAAGCTTGTGTAAAAGAAGGCCTGCTTTGGGTACTGTGAGGTACCTTTCTCACTCAGAGGCATGCTGTGAGGATTTGTGACTTTTAAATCATTTAGCTCTTTTTATAACTTGGTGGCATTAAATCTACCACGTATTTCAAGTGTATGCGGGATATGAATTTTCCTGGTAGAATTTTAACAGATTTTTGTCTCTTAACCCTTCATTGATGCCCAAACAATTTTGTTATCAGTAATAAGAAAGTACTCGGTTTTGTGGGGTGTCAGTCCTTAAGAAAATGTTAGGTAATCACCAATAAAATAGCAACAATTTCTGGCTTGTTTCTTTTTAGTATTGCATTTAATTTTCTTTCCCTATCTCTTATTCCTCTGTATATGTGATGGTGCTTTCTTTAGCTTATAGCTTATGTCTTGATGTTTGCCTGCATGTAGCTGAACTGATTGATCCAAGTGGGTAGAGGGGAAAATATTTAAATTGGTATTGGTGAGATAGTAGTTTTTGGAGCTATCGTATATTTCTTCTAAATTTGAAGAAAATTTACAGTTTTCTCAACACCTATGAGGAAAAGACTGGGGTTTGTTGGCAGAGGTTCGCTTAGCTGTTAATGAATTATGTCCAGAGAGAAGATCAGCTTTCGTCTTATTAATTCCACAAATTGATCATCTCATGTTTCCCTTAATTATCACATTTTAAATATTTTTCTTTTGAGTCATCACACAGTTCTTCAGTTCACGTGGCCTCCCTGTTAGGAAGGGAGTGGTTTAGACCCAATAATAGCATTCGGATGGGCTGACATTCACTCCAGGATTTTTTTTCTTCCACAGCCTAAATTTTTGTAGAGCCAAGATCTTAAGTAACTTGGGGCAATTCCCTAAGCAAACATATAACAAGGATGATTATAGCAGTTCTTTAAAAGAGCAATAAAGTAGAGCAATCCAACTGTAAAGATTAGTAGGGAAATGGATAACTGGTTTATTCATGCAATTCAATACTATCTTCTCATAAAAATGAATGAGCTAGATCTATACTTACCAACATATATACATCTCAAGTATGTAATACTGGGTGAAAAAAGCAAAATGCTAAAGGATTTATACAGTAAGATGCATTTATGTACACTTTAAAAGCAACATAATAGCATGCATTATTTATTGATATGTGTATGTCTAATGAAAGTACATAAAAGTAAATATAAAAATGTGGGAATGAGATACATTAACTTTAGAAATAGTAACTAATTCTGAGTGGAGCTTCTTCACCTCTGTTACTTATTTTTTCTTGTATTTTAAAGAAAGAGCCGAAGCCAATATGAAAATACATTAATATGTGTTAAAACTGGATGATGAGTACATGTATTTGTTTTTTATTTTTACAGTTTTATGTATAGTTAAGATAGTTTGTGAAACTAGCACTTTAATATTTTTATTTATAATCAGGGCTATTTCCCGATATGCTTGCTTTATTTTACTTTGTACCCTCAACTTAGGAGACTGTGGAAAAATAACTCTTCTCTCCCTGCAGTAAGAAAGGAATGTACCAGTGCAGCTCCACTGTGTAAAGCCTTTCTAAGGAGAGGAGACAGACCAATTATTTGGTCAGTTTTGCTTTGCTATTTGTGCTCCTGGGAAAATGCTTTCTTCAGGACATGAAGCCTGCAGGGGAATTAACATTCTAGAGATACCTGGGAAATGTAGGCATATACCAATCATGAACTCTGGAAGTATAGGGGAGCAAGTTGTATGATAAGGCCCTGAAAGAAATTTGGACTTAGAGTGACTCAGATACAAAATTACTACAGATTTGTGTAGTATTAACATTAACACTTTACAAAGCTTAGCTTGGTTACATTTTACTACAATGTAGTTACCTTGAGTTTATACCTTGAATGCAAGTATCCTAGTTATTGCTCAAAGAAAATAATTGTCTCTGTAGATATTACTAAGTAACCCGATGACAATGTGTTAAATGGTTGACTAATGAATAAAACATTTAGTAGCTGATCCCTAATGTAACCTCAGTATTTAAACTTGTGAGTTAAACAATATTTTCATTTCTAATAAAGAATACCTGCTACTAGCACTATTGAAGTAAGTGAAACTTGTATCACCAGTTTTTAGTATGTATATTTTTTAGTATGTATATTTCCTGTTTGGTTATGTGGCCCCTGAATGATCCTAAGCACTAAGTGTTATCAGTTAGTAAAAGAAGTCATCATACTTTGAACTGTAAATCTAATATTGCCTTTAAAAAATTGTGGCCATTTTAATAAGAGAGTAGTTGCAAATATTAAGAGAATAAGTAGTTTGTATCAGGACTTACCAGGACATTCTCTGTACCATGTAATAACAGGCACAAATAGTGGCAGTACCTGGGAATTTGAAATTCAGTTGTTAGTATTATAATATTCATCACAATGCATCGTGGGATTATTATTTAATAATCCTGAAAAATGTGTTTAATAATATAGAGTGGGTACAAAAAAGAGCTAAGTGGGCATTGCTGGGAACTTATTGTACCAAGTTTACACACTTTCACCCCACTCCACTGTGGATAATTTCTTGTTTAGAGGATCCTCATAACCAGGAGAGTGTAGTTTCAGTAAGTTTCAGCATGAAATTAGCAAGGCATTAAAAAAAAGACTGTAAAGTCTTCCTGTTTCTCATTGCACCAAAAACTGTCTGTGTATAAGGAGAAAGGGAGAAAGGAACACTTCTCTGAGTTGTTTAACCCTTTTTAAAGTGACATGAGATAAAAGTAACTTCATTGTTAGGATATACCTTTAGCAAATTATATATGAGAGTTTCTATTAGGAGAAGACAGTTTTTTCTTTTGTATCTGATACTGAATTTTATTACAGGCACTAGAAATCTATAGCGTGGAAGTCTGTGGATTGGAACTGAAAATCAGGGGCTGTATCTTTCACTCAAGCACTCACTTAAATGTAACCAGCTTGTTCAGAATGATTATTATGGGTACAAGAGTATACAATGAATAAGTCATAGTCTCTGACCTCCAGGAGCTTAAAATATATTTTGAATCAGTGACTTAGTGCATATCCTATTAGTAACAAAATTATAACTAATAAGTAGCTTTCTAGGCCAGCCTACTGAATATATCCAATGCCTTAATTTACTGAATTCCCTCACTCTGAGTCAAGATTTAAAGGCTCATTGGCTCCCATACTGGTATCGGGCAATGCTTTCTGTGCAGCAGTTAAGGCTGAGAGGTGTGGGGTTACAAGTGGCCTTCTTGGTGGTTGGCTGGCCAAGGCTACAGTGCTAGGCGAGTTTTCCTCAACCTTCCACAGTGGTTGGTGAAGGCTTCAGTGGCAGGATATCCAGGAAGTAGCAGTTGTTGGTGGTGTATAGATTATTTGTAAGTCAGGTGTTTGAGTCAAAGGTTACCATAATCCATGTGTAAATGTTGACCTAACCTCTAAAAGCAAATTATTTATTAAGCATTTACCATGTGTAAAATACCAGACTCTGTTATTGTTTACTGCATTCAAAGTGTAAACTCTGGTTTACTACATTGTGATAATATGTAACCAACTCAGACTTTAAAAAGGAGGCGTTAATGGTTATAGGAAATTGATGGTAATTTTGTATCCAAATCTCTTGTCACTCTACTACATTGTAATAAAATGTAACCAACTCAGACTTTTAAAAGGAAGTGTTAATGGCTACATGAAATCTATGGTAATTTTGTATCCAAGTCACCCGTCACTCTATGTCTATATTCGGTTCAGGGCATTATGATACAGTTTACTCCCCCATTATTTTTATTGCCTTTCTATCTGAATGTCTTGTCATTCTAATCACTGATTGACATTACTCTTATAACTACAATTATTACTGTTTTACTATTTTAAGCCAGTATTTGAGACAGGAGAATAAGACTAGGAAGGCCCAGCTTTGCTAGTGTAAATTAGCTTTCTTATGCCGTAAGGGTACTGTCTAACTCTATGGAGAGCCATTATTCTAATGTGAAAGAGAACATATTAGTATGGAAATTTCTTAAGGGCAGAAACTCATGTATTTACAGATATTTATTGAGTGCCTGTTATATGTCAGAACTAAGCTGCTGGGATGTACTAGAGAATACGATATTTGTCACTCTGCTTTGAGGGAAATTTTAGACCAGCATAGTGCCTGGAACATAGTAGAAGAAAAAAAATACATGTGGTTTCAGTGGTTGAAATTTAAGCATTTGAAAGTTATTATACTTACAACTCACAAATTTACCTTTCACCGATTTAAGCCAAAAAGATTTTATCCAGAAAATAGTTTGGTAGAGATGAATATGTAGGATCCTGCATGATTTAACTTTCTCTTTGCATTTGGGATAATAGACTCAACACATTTCTGTACCACATTTAAAATTTTTATTTATATCCTGCCTTGTTCCCAAAAGGATTTAAAGCAGCTTACAAAAATGTATAGCAGGGTGGGATAAAATAAAGAAACAGAATGAGTAGAGCCAGGAGGGAGATTAGACTATACAACATGCATACTGTGAAGTCCTTGTCACTTACAGGTACCATCATATGGAACCCTTATCCTTCCACCACAAAATTTATAATTCTGCTTATATCTGTACCTGTGATCTCTCTTCTTTCAAAAACGTAGACCTTTCTTCTTATGGAAAACAAACAAACAAACATCCCTCCACATGTATTCTGGATGGCATCCTCCTTCACTTTGTCTGTGACTTTGGCTCTGCCCACTGTCCTCATCAGCCTTCTATCCAGGATCACAGTCTTTGTCGTGCAGACATGTTCAGCTTCCTCTTGTCCCGCTAACCTCCAGCAAAAGAAAACCCTTCATTTTCACATTCCCCTCAAGCTACCACTCCATTTCTTTGTTTGCCATTTCAACATTTTTCAAAAGGATCACCCATTGAAAATAAAGATATTTCCACATTGTCACCTTCCATTTATATTCAGCTTACTTCAATCTGGTTTTCAGTGCCCAAACAAACCACTGAGGTTGTGGCCATGCTCAGCAGTTACCTGTGCTGGCAAATCCAATGGACACTTTAGTTCTCTTACAAGACCCCAGCTGCCTTGACCTAATTGATGTCCTCCCTGAAGTGCTTTCCTTTGCTTTCATGTGCCCATAGCAGACTACTTCTCAATCTCAGTCCTCTTTGTCCAGTCCTCATCCTATCCGACTTCCAGGCGCAGGAGCTCCTTAAAGCTTGACCCTGTGCTTTCCTTTCTCTTTCCATATACCCCAAGGGCATTATCCATTGTCTTGTTTTTAAACATTATCCATACGCCCTCCCAAGTTTAGCAGCAGCTGAGACTTTTCTCTTGAATTCCATGCTCATATATTCTAACTGCTTACTTGATATGTACTCTTGGGTTTCTCACAGACATGTTGAATTTAAAAATAAATTTTATCCTACCAGAATCTTATCTTGGCTTCAGAATCCTGTCTCCCTCACTCTTGCCCATTTCAGGAAATGGAGCCACCAACACACAGCTGTTTGAGGCAGAACCAGGGAACATTTCTGATACCTCCTTCTCCTTGATCCCCCACCTTTGTCTAATCACCGAGTACTAGTTGCTCTGCCTCCAGAGCATCTCTCATTTATTCACCTCTTCTTCACCAAATTAGCAGCATTGTATGAAACTTAAGAATCCAGGCTTCCTTCCTCCATTGAAAAAATGAGCCGACTGAGTATTTGCAGGCTGGATATTCCTTGCAAAAATTCATTTTGGTGCTCCATGAGTGTTCACCATAAAATTGGCTTAAAACTTTTGAAACAAATGTAAATCATTGTCATTAAAATAGGTCATTGGCCGGTCACATTGGCTCACACCTGTAATCCCACCACTTTGGGAGGCTAAGATGGGCAGATCACAAGATCAGGAGTTCAAGACCATCTGAACAACATAGTGAAACCCCATCTCTACTAAAAATACAAAAAAATTATCTGGGTGTGGTGGCGTGCGCCTGTAATCCCAGCTACTCGGGAGGCTGAGGCAGGAGAATCATGTGAACCCCGGAGGCGAAGGTTGCAGTGAGCTGAGATTGCGCCATTGCACTCCAGCCTGGGCGACAGTGCAAGACTGTCTCAAAAATGAAAAAAAAACAAAACAAAACAACAACAACAACAACAACAAAAAATGAAAGCATCCGTAGACTGTCCCACTGGAAGCAATGCAACTCTCCAGTGTACTCTCCAAAATGAAGTAAATGTTCAAAGTACATAAAAGAAACCAAGTATAAAATAGTTAAAAGTTTTGAGACTTCTACTAAAAAATGATAGTAGTTGTTTTTGGATATAGATTCCTGGTGCTTTATTCAAAACCCTTGGGGCTTATACAAGACAACTTATTTCTCTGTTAGATGTAACAGAAGGGTGTGTATCCAGTGGAGTCTAAAAGTGGCATCACTTTATTAAGAAGCCAGGTTTGCTCTTTGTTTAAAGGGCCACCTGGGGTTTAATTACTTTACATATCACTGTGAAGGAGATGATAATTTGAAGGATAGAGTGGTATACTTTAAAGTGGATCTAGCTGTGACCTGTGACTCAGAAGGCTGATGTCTGGTTTGCTCATTTTATGGAGATGCCATTTATCTGTAGAGAAGCCATGCAAGGTAAGAGAGGGTCCCACAGTAAATGCTGTTTATGCAGCATCACATGGCTTCTTTATCAGAACTGGTTAACAGGTCTGTGCAGGAAAGTTACTGTAACAGAAGAAAAGCAGCAGAGTATAAGGATCTTGCCCCTCTTAAAGAATGTAAAGACCTTAAAGCTCCTCTGGAAGAAATATCCCCAGAGGAAGTCTTATGATTAGGCAGTTTTATAAAAACTTAAAATGTTAAAGCAATGAAACAACATACAGAAATTTGAATGCTATTTGACTGGTTGAGGTTAGTCTTAATAGATTTCCTGGAGAGACAATCATAAAAATATTAGAAAGACAAAAGTTTTTCATTTACTTTCTTTCCCTGGATGGATACATAATTGAGAAAGAATGTTAGGTTAAATAGAATTGGTAAATACCACCCTTACTTAAGTATGTGAGGATAAAACTTTAATAACATAAGCTCCCTACATTTAGTTGCAATATTCCTTTTTAGTTATGTTTCCTCAGCAATCAGTTTTCTTTTCTTCATTGCCCTGTTTGAGTTTCAGGCATCCATATCTTGTTGGAAGATGTCAAACGTATTAAACACTATTAAAACAAAATGAGATAGGGGCTGGGGCATGGTGGCTTAAGGTGGCTGATGCCTGTAATCCCAGCACTTTGGGAGGCCGAGGCAGGTGGATCACCTGAGGTCAGGAGTTTGAGACCAGCCTGGCCAACATGGTGAAATTCTGTCTCTACTAAAAATATAAAAATTAGCCGGGTGTAATGGCAGGCGCCTGTAATCCCAGCTACTCAGGAGGCTGCGGCAGGAGAATTGCTTGAACCTGGGAGGTGGAGTTTGCAGTGAGCTGAGATTGCGCCATTGCACTCCAGCCTGGGCGACAAGAGCAAAATTCTGTCTCATTAAAAAAAAAAAAAAAGAGAGAGATCTGTAAATACTGATATAAAAAGATGTCTATGAAATAGTATGTTAGTTTTCTACTGCAGCTGCAACAAATTGTTACGAACTTAGTGGCTTAAAATAACACACATATATTACCTTCAAGTTCTGTAGGCTGAAAGTCTGACACAGGTCTTGTAGCCTAAAGTCAAGGTCTCTGCATGGCTGCTTTTTTCTGGACACTCTAGGAAAGAATCCTTTTCCTGTTGCTACCTGTCACCGCATTCCTTGGCTCATGGCTGCCTTCTCCCATGTCCAGTCAGCAGTGTAGCATCACCTCTAACCCTGCCTCCATCATCATGTCTCTTTGATTCTCCTCCTGCCTCCCTCTTGCAGTTTTAAGGATGTTTATGGTTACATTGGGTCCACCTGGATAACCAGGATAATCTTTCTATCTTAAGGAGAGTTGATTAGTATCACGCAAGCTAACATAGTCACAAGTTCTGGGCATTAGGACCTGGACACCTTTGAAGACCGTTATTTGGCCTGCCCTGTATGTAAGTAAGAAAAGAAAGTTGTAAAAATAGTTTGTAGAGTTTTAATTCCATTTAGGTTAAAAAAAATGAGTGGTGGTGATAAATAATATTGAGTAAGGTATAACCAACTTTAAGAAAACTGTACTAAAAAATCTGGCACTAAGAGAGAATAAAGGTTGACTTGATTCATTTTATCAAAAAATTCTCAACATTTTTGATTGTTAGTCAGTAGGACAAAATTCCGTTTACATATAGTGTGTCAGTTGTGTGAAGTAAGGTGTGCTTGTGTGCTTCCACATCCTCATAGAATAATTTTCTGGCTTCTGCTACATATTGTTGAAATTTAATCAAGGGCATAGTAACTCCATGATCTGTGATAGATAAGCACAGATTAGATCTGGTGGCAGAATTTCTCTGTACACCATGAACTGTGCATTTTACAAAAGGCTAATTACTATCATGGACAAAGCATAGTAGCACTTAATTGTATTTATTAAATGAATAGCATTTATTAAATTTATTCAGATATATCTCTTGTTAACATAGTATCCATCTTCCAACTTTGAATGATTCATAATCTTTCTAAAATAAGCATTAGGTAGAAAGTAATTTTCTTCAGATGTACAGATGGGAAATGGTAAGAATTCACAGGCAACCTGGAGGTAACAGATGGACCGTAGATCGCTCCTGCCAGTATGGGCTGTTTCCAGAACACAGTGACCATTCCATATCCTTTTGCAGAAAAACCACAAATTTGGCCCCAATATTTTTATGGTTTACACAAATAAGACCTAACTGCTTTTGTTTTCATGTGTTTTGGTACCCTTACAAATGTAGATTTCTGAGTTGAAATGCACTCAGCATTTCTGTTTATTTTTCTATCTCTTATTTTATTAAATATTGAGTTTCTAAACTCATGGGTTATGATATTTGTAACCATAATTTTCATGTAGCTATTTTCTATTAAAGGTGGATTTTAAAACAGCTGATTTAAAGTTCAGACTTCTTTCTTTCAACCGTTTTGAGTTGTGAGGCATGTTGGTCTGAATTGAAGGTGATTTGGGGAAAATGTTCCTTCTTCCAATAAGTGGAAAACTTCCTATTTTAATGACATAATTTTTTGTGCACTACTGAAAAGTATAAATTAAAACTACTTGAATCAGATACATTACTGAAGAGATTTTAGAAAATCTGAGTTAATTGGTATTTAAGTCTTCATGCTTTCCAGATAGAGCATTTAAAAAGTAACCTTAATGTGTGTGTGCTTTTTGTATTTAACATTGATTTTCAGATTGAACTTTTTTCTTTATAATAAAAAACAAAATCTGTTGCCTGGAAGAGTACAGCTTAATTGTGGGTAGTCTTTTCCTTTGACATTACATTTGACAGTCAACGGGCATTTTTATAAGCTTAGTGGGCAGGCTCAGCCTATGTTTGACTTTGGCAGGCGAGATAGGAAATAGTTCAAATAGTTTTACAGCATATTTATTTCCTAGTGAATGTGCACTTGTTAGAGGGCTGTTTTTTGTTTGTTTGTTTGTTTGTTTTTTTAATGTCTGAAGGGGCAAAATATTCTTTTACTGCTCTTTTCCTTACTTGTATTGTACTGTTTAGGTCTTGATAGACTTTCTGTAAAGAAGGAATGATTTGGTGATGGAGTGTTCCCACTGACCGATGGACTCAAAGAAGAGAAGGTAAAACCATTTCTTCCTTTTCCCTTATCCTCCTAGGAAAACATAGCAAACAGCTTCACATATGTGTAGCTTCTCTTCGTTTTAATTTTCTTGTTGATGGTTGTTAAGTGGGAATAGTGACATTTGTAGTTAGTTGATTGGTAGAGATAAAACAAATTTTTAAAAAGGCTACTTAGTTGTAAGCTTTGTAAGAAGCACTAAATGTCTTCATTTCATCATTCTAAAGTGCTTGTAGCCATTTTTCCCTCACAAATAATTTCAGGTTTTTAGAAGTAGCCTTGCTAATCTTAATCATCTTCCATCCTTAAAGAACTAGTTATGGAAGATATCTAAAAGGAAGGTTAAATGTGTAGTGCTCCTCCTATAGAACCATGGTTATGTCCAGTTATAATTTAAGGGAATATTATATAGCAAACGTAGAGAAATTCCTAGCTATTCAAAAGAGTTTCTGTGCCTCATTAAAATTTTGGCATCAGTGTTCTAGCAAAAAGAAACTGAAAAAATGTATTACCAATGGTGGCACATATCTTAACACGCCCTTTTCTTAGAAGAGGGCAATTAGGATATGGTCATTTCTGTGCAGCTGTGTGTTTTGTATTCTTTAAACCAAAATCATCAGATGTGTAGAATTCTTTAGCTAGAACTTGAACAAAGCATGAAGGATTTTACTGATATCTGTTACAAACTTGATTCCTAAAAGTTTAAATAGCAATTCTACACTTAAACTCAACATACAGTGAAATGAATTCCTGTATCTCGTATTGTTCTCATCAAGTACTTTTTACTTACTATAAAATTTTATGATAAGACTTCAACTTGGGTATGTTGTAGCTTTAATATCTAAACAAGGAGTGAATATATTGAGAAGTTAGAATCTTGGAATTTTATGCTACCAAATGCTAAAACTTCTAAAAATAGCCCAAGTTTTGTTTGCCTCTTAGATGGAGAAAAGTAATTTGTGGATTTAGAGTGTCCTTCAGTCTTTTTTTTTTTTTTTTTTTTTGAGACGGAGTCTCGCTCTGTCATCCAGGCTGGAGTGCAGTGGCACTATCTTGGCTCACTGCAGCCTTTGCCTCCTGGGTTCAAGCGCTTCTCCTGCCTCAGCCTCCCGAGTAGCTGGGACTACAGGCACATGCCACCATGCCTGGCTAATTTTTTTAAATTTTATTTTTAGTAGAGATGGGGTTTCACCATAGTAGCCAGGCTGGTCTTGAGCTCCTGACCTTGTGATCTACCTGCCTCGGCCTCCCAAAGTGCTGGGATTACAGGTGTAAGCCACCATGTCCCACATCCTTTAGTCTTTTACATAAATAGTTGTTTTACTTTGGCTCCTGTGAGCATAACCAAAGCATAAAATAGGTGCTAATTCAGCTGTCTGACCCAGTCATCCATGTGCTAGTAAAAGGTACAATCATGAAAAGTATTAAGAACAAAGGATACCGTTCTGAATTGTAGAAACAATTAAGCTACGTTTCTTGATGTTTGTAGCTCAACAGAGGCAGAAGGATCCAAAGAAAGAGGCCTGGTCCATATCTGGCAGGCAGGATCCTTTCCCATAACACCAGAGAGATTGCCAGGCTGGGGAGGAAAGACCGTTTTGCAGGCAGCCCTCGGAGTAAAACATGGAGTTCTTCTGACTGAAGGTAATGAAGAGAATGGCTTAACAAATACGAACTGCAATGCTAACAAATGCCTGAATGTGGAAAGTCAGGTATGGGAATAATTGGGTACTAGGGGTTCTTTTCTTTTTTTTGTTTTTTTGAGATGGAGTTTTGCTCTTATTGCCCAAGCTGGAGTACAATGGCGCAATCTCAGCTCACCGCAACCTCTGCCTCCCAGGTTCAAGCAATTCTCCTGCCTCAGCCTCCCAAGTAGCTGGGGTTACACGGGCCCACCAGCACGCCTAGCTAATTTTTTTTTTTTTTTTTTTTTTTTTTGAGACAGAGTCTCGTTCTGTCACCCAGGCTGGAGTGCAGTGGCACAATCTTGGCTCACTGCAAGCTCTGCCTCCCAGGTTCACGCCATTCTCCTGCCTCAGCCTCCCAAGTAGCTGGGACTGCAGGTGCCCTCCAGCACGCCCGGCTAATTTTTTTTTTGTATTTTTAGTAGTGATGGGGTTTCACCATGTTGGCCAGGCTGGTCTTGAACTCCTGACCTCAGGTGATCCACCTGCCTCGACCTCCCAAAGTTCTGGAATTACAGGGATGAACCACTGCGCCTGGCCTAGGGTTTCTTAATGAACTGTTTCTGTTTTCAAGATATATTCTTGCTCCCTTATCAGAAATCAGATTAGTTCTTAAATTTAAAATATACCATTAACTAGAATAAAAGGAACAACTATAGTTTTAAAATTTTATAGTAATAAATAAATGAAAAATTAGCTTTTAAAAGGTCACCTATTCAGAGACTCTTTTGCTATAACTTTTGTTCATTAAGTCTATCAGAATAATAATGCTAATAATAGCTAATGTTTGTTAAGCAGTTGTGTGCCAGATACTATACTAAGCCCTTTCCATGTGTTATCTCACTGAATCTGCACTACTACCTTGTGAGGTAGCTTCTATTATTATTCACAGATAAGGAAACTGAAAGTCAGGGAGATTACATTTTCCCAAGCACACACAGCTATTGAAGTGTCAGAGTCAGGACTGGAACTCAGTCTGTTTTCAAAGCCGGCTTTTAAAGCCACTTGGCTGAACTTTCGCAGTATAATTTTTTTTTTTTCAGGCATAAATAGCAATTCACAAGACATATTATAAAATCTATGAGTCTATTACAGAAACATGCTATAATTTATAGAGGTACCTTTAATCTTAATGGCGCTTTATCAACTCAATCTTGGCAGATTTGATTTGGGCACCGATTGCCATCTACTTCACTAATTTATACATTTCTGCTCTGCAAGCATTTATTGAGATATTAAATAATGATTTGGTATTTTCTTTCTAGGAACTCAAGGAAGACAAATTCTAGGAAACAAGGATTAAGTCTGGTCCTGGTGGTTGTATGGGATAAACATGGATTTCTTTTTAGTTTGTCTTATATCAGTTTTATTATAATGTTATTATATGATTCAGGACTTTAAAAACAATCTTACTTTAATAATGTGAACTAGATTCAATACCTGTCCTGTGAAATTTAAAATATGTAGTTCTCAAGCAAATATAAGTGGAATTCTATTGTTTTCAATAAGATATTTGGAATATTTTCATTAAGATAGTGAAACCGGCTGGGCACAATTGCCCACGCCTGTAATCCCGGCACTTTGGGAGGCCAAGGCAGAAGGATCCCTTGAGCCCAGGGGTTCAAGATCAGCCTGGGCAACATAGGGAGACTGTGTCTCTACAGGAAATATTTAAAAAATAAGCCAGGCATGGAGGCACACACCTGTAGTTCCAGCTACTTCAGAGTCTGAGGCAGGAGGATAGCTTGAGTCTGGGAGACCAAAGCTGCATGCAATAAACTGTGATTATGCCACTGCACTCTAGCCTAGGTGACAAAGTAAGATCCTGTCTCAAAAAAAAAAAAAAAAAAAAAAAAAAAACAGTTAATTCAACTATAAACATGGTATCTTTAGAATCATACCTTCAAGGCTAGGACAACTGAAGGAAAACTTTTCAAAAATATTTACATAGCCTATCATTGTTTATGTTTAAGCAGTGTCCTGGTATTAAGTGTCACAGTTACCAAAAAAAAAATCTAATACAAGTGTGTATTTGAAATTGCATACAGATCTCCAGTGCTGTCTTTTTCAGCTGAGGAAATGGTTGAGTGCTAGAAATTTTCAAGGTTCTTCATCTCTGTTAAATATGACCATTAGCTCATAATTCAATGAAGATACTTCATTGATTCACTTTTTTTTTTTTGAGACGGAGTCTTGCTCTGTTGACCTGGCTGGAGTGCAGTGGCACAATCTCGGCTCACTGCAACCTCTGCCTCCCAGGTTTAAGCGATTCTTCTGCCTCAGCCTCCTGAGCAGCTGAGGCTACAGGCGAGCACCAGCACGCCCGGCTAATTTTTTTTTGTATTTTTAGTAGAGATGGGGTTTCACCATATTGACCAGGCTGGTCTCAAACTCCTGACCTTGTGATTCGCCTGCCTCGGCCTCCCAAAGTGCTGGGATTACAGGCATAAGCCACCGCGCCCGGCCTGTTTCACTGTTTTTTATATGCTCCAGTTTTTGTTTTTTGTTTTTTTAAGGAGGGGAATCTGAATATCCATTTGTTTGCAGTATTGCTCTTTCTAGTGGAATAATGTTAATTGAAAGACTTGGTGAGCTTTTTCAAGTATATTGTTGTATTAGGAAACAAAGTTTAAAAGAACTTAACCAGTGAGCTTATTTTCTCATCTTGATCCAGACTCTACATTTCCTAATAAATGCACATATCTTCCCTCTAGCCACTATTGAGTCCTTACTTATATAGATGTGATGAGTTAACTTGAATGTATACATGACCATGTATAATAGGTCAAAGATAAAGTTTGCATGTTTTCATCATCAACTCAGTTGCTGCCTTATGAGAAAAAAAATAATGCTTATTTCTTCATTAATTAAAAAAAGTCATAGGTCTCTGGTCATATGGAAAAGAAAGGATAGTGGGGTTGGTTCAGTATTTTTCAAAACCCATAGCCAAGTCTTTGTTTCACTGAATTTTTAGCCAGCGTAGATTATGTGCACCTGCTCCCAAATTCCCACAATACTACAGTAAAATTAAGACTTGGTAGCATACCTGGATATACATAAGTTATTTATATACCCAACTCACTGGTGTCTTCATTAATTCTAAAGCTAGCCGGTTATTCTGCTGACAGGTTCGCTTGCTTTTTTGCTTTGTTCTGTTGTGATAATTTGCTTTTTATTTTTAACATTTTTTTAGGCTTAATTCACTTTATTTTTCTTGTATAAAAACCCTGTGTTGTAGCCACAGCTGGAGCCTGGGTCCTCTGCCCAGAGACTCTGGTGTGGGTCTTGACAAGGTGGCCAGTGAATTCCTGAGAGGGAGTCTTGGTGAATACAGTCTCCTTCCAGAGGTTGGGGGCCAGTTAGCTGTAGGTCTTGGAGATGGCATCATAGGTGGGCTTGGTGAAGTTAGCCAGGGTGGCAGTGCAGCCCCTGGCTATGGAGTAGCAGTCATTGATACTGGCCATCAGCAGCAGCTTCTTGGGCACCAGGGCTAAGAGGATGCCAGTGCCTCTGGGTGCAGGGATGAGGCGCACCAGCACAGAACCACAGCAGCCTGTCATCTTGTAAGGGACCACATGGTGCTTGCTGATCTTGTTCCCCCAGTAGCCTCTGTGCACAGGGACAATGGAGAGCTTGGCCAGGATGATAGTCCCTTGGATGGCAGTGGCCACCTCCTTGGAGCAAGTGGCCATTGTAGTCCCCACTGGCAACAAACACCTGGAACCTGGTATATTGGCCGGTGCATGTCTGCTTCTGCACCGGCATAATCTTCAAAACCTCATCCTTGAGAGAGGTCCCCAGGAAGAAGTCAATGATCTCAGACTCCTTGATGGGCAGGGAGAAGAGATAGATTTCCACCAGGGACTTGATCTTCATGTCCTTGACCAGGCAGTGCAGCTTAGTGATGGGTGTCCACTCCTTATCCTCGGCCTTGCCTCCTTGAGCTCTGTGGCCCTGACCCTGGCCCCAGATGCCACTGTCCAAGCCTCCAAGGAAGTCGCTGTGGTTCCCCATCCCAGGTTCCCTGAGGCCTCCAGGCCCTCCTGCTGCACTGGCATCATCTGCCATTTGATGTTTTTTTGGAGAAGAAGCTGGTTTGCTTTTTAAACAAATCTCACCTCAGAAAGACTAGCTAGTATCTAGAACATAAAGTCCAGGATGAGCATCCCACATTTAAAAATCTGACATCTAAAATGATCCAAAATCCAGAACTTTCTGAGTGCTGATGTGATGATGCTCAAAGGAAATGCTCATTGGAACATTTCAGATTTGGGATGCTCAGTCAGTAAGTATAAGGCAAATATTCCAAAACCTGGACCTGAAATCCAAAACCCCTCTGCTCCCAAGCGTTTTGGATAAGTGATACTCAACCTGTATATTTATGTAACATCTCAAAACTGTACATAACGTGCCATACAATGTGAAGACAACCATGTCTTGTTAAGAACTGGTGCTTTCTGTACAGCCTAGAGGCATAAAATTAATTTCTTAGTTTTGGCCAAAATGAATCTCTAATATTTTTAAGCCATTGCATAATTTTCTGCTCTTCCAACTTGTTTACTAGTAATGACTTGTAGATATTAGTGAAGGTGTCTGTTTTGTCTTATTTTTTGCTTATTTTATCTTAACATGGTTATTTATTTTGCCTTTGAACACTTGGAATCTGCTTCTGTAATAGCCTGTGATGGTGGCCATTAGTAGTGGATTGATGTGAGGAGTTTGTAGGATGAGGCTGAAGGAAAGGAGTAGCCTCCTACAATTTGTAGAAATTCTCACCATAGTGCAGAATATTAAAATGAGCCATTTTTTAAAAGATGAATTAATGTGAAATACTGTGTGCTTAAACCAGATTTCTACAACTGCTTTGGAAAATTTAAAAAGAAAGTCCAATTTGGTTAAATCTAGAGGGCACTAAAAGATTGCTGTTAAAATTTTTAGTTAATTCACTAACCCTTTTTTTTTCTTTTTCCTTTTTTTTAAACTTCAGATGGTGAGGTCTACAGCTTTGGGACCCTTCCCTGGAAAAGTGGACCAGCAGAGATTTGTCCAAGTAGCCCCATTCTAGAAAAAGCCCTGGTTGGGCATTATGTTGTTACTGTGGCAACAGGAAGCTTCCATAGTGGAGCAGTGACAGACAATGGTGTCGCATACATGTGGGGAGAGAATTCTGCTGGCCAGTGTGCAGTAGCCAACCAGCAGTATGTGCCGGAACCGAACCCTGTCAGCATTGCTGATTCTGAGACCAGCCCTTTGTTAGCAGTCAGGATTTTGCAGTTGGCATGTGGCGAGGAACACACTCTGGCATTGTCAATAAGCAGAGAGATTTGGGCATGGGGTACCGGTTGTCAGTTGGGTCTCATTACCACTGCCTTCCCAGTGACAAAGCCACAAAAGGTAGAACATCTTGCTGGGCGAGTGGTGCTTCAGGTTGCCTGTGGTGCTTTCCACAGCTTAGCCCTTGTACAGTGCCTCCCTTCCCAAGATCTGAAGCCAGTCCCAGAACGATGCAACCAGTGCAGCCAGCTCTTGATTACTATGACTGACAAAGAAGACCATGTGATTATATCAGACAGTCATTGTTGCCCATTAGGAGTGACACTGACAGAATCTCAGGCAGAAAACCATGCCAGCACTGCTCTCAGCCCCTCCACTGAAACCCTTGACAGGCAGGAAGAAGTATTTGAGAACACTCTTGTAGCCAGTGATCAGTCTGTTGCTACTGAACTGAATGTAGTCAGTGCTCAGACCACAAGCAGCGATGCCATATCCTCTCAACAAAACGTCATGGGAACAACTGAAATTTCTTCTGCCAGAGACATGCCATCATACCCTGACACCCAAGCAGTCAGTGAATACCTGCGGAAACTGTCAGATCATTCAGTAAGAGAGGACTCAGAGCATGGTGAAAAGCCAGTGCCATCTCAGGTACCTGCTAAATTTTATAAAATAAAAGTGTTTCTAGAGTTGAACTGTGTGAGCTTTTCTTTAGAAACTTTAAAATGAGTGAGGCTTGGTAGCATTTTTTATTTTTTGAGTTTGACTATAATTTTGTTTTATCAGGCAAGCCTAGATAAAGGAAAGAACCTGGATTAATCCAAAATGACTCTTTATGTTTAAGTTCTAGGCCTTTATGATATTGAAAGGTGTCATGTTGGGCTTGTTTTGTAAGTAGGAACATTTCATTTTGTTTTTCTTGCTAGTACTTTTTTTCTATGGCTAAGGTACTGAATGTTGGTGGGCCCTGAATAGTTTAATATAACTATACATTCACAAACATTCTTCTTACTTGTGTTTGTAACACTGTTCAGAATTCTGTAGAGAAAAGTTCTTTCCTTCTTTAACAGGGAAGGTTGCTTTGTGGCAGATCCTTCAGTTGTAGGCAGATTTAAAACTTACAGGCAATTACATGTTTCAGTTTTTTTCAGTTATAGCTGTTGTCCTTACTAGGCTTTATTTGAAGAGCTGGCTAATATTTTCTCTTTTTGTTTGTTTGTTTTTGAGATGGGGTCTTGCTCTGTCACCCAGGTTGGAGTGCAGTAGTGCGATCGTGGCTCACTGCAGCCTTGATCTCCCAGGCTCAAGCGATCCTCCCAGTTCAGCCTTCCAAGTAGCTGGGACTACACACGTGCCACCACACCTGCTGATTTTATTTTATTTTTAAGTAGAGAGGAGGTTGACCTTTGTTGCCCAGGCTCATCTCAAACTCCTGAGCTCAAGCAATCCTCCCACCTCAACCTCCCAAAGTGTTGAGGTTACAGGCAGAACCATCATGCCCAGCCTATTTTATGTATCTTATTAAAACTATTTTCATTTTGAAGATTTATGGTAGAGTGAACAAAAGCTATTTATCAGTAGCACATGGTAAAGCTTGAGTTCCCGCTTAAAATAAATTGTTTTAAAAGGATTATTTCTGGCCTGTGATCCCAGCACTTTGGGAGACCAAGGCGGGCAGATCGCGAGGTCAGGAGATCGAGACCATCCTGGCTAACACGGTGAAACCCCGTCTCTACTAAAAATACAAAAAATTAGCCAGGCAGGGTGGCAGACACCTGTAGTCCCAGCTACTCAGGAGACTGAGGCAGGAGAATGGCATGAACCTGGGAGGCAGACGTTGCAGTGAGCCAAGATTGCGCCACTGCACTCCAGCCTGGGCAACAGAGCAAGACTCCATCTCAAAAAAAAAAAAAAAGGATTATTTCTGTGTTTCACTCTTAGTGTGGCCTTTTGATTTTGCTTTACCAAAACTCTAGGAAAACAAAGGATCATAATCATAAAAGATATGCCCTGCGGTGTTTCTTTTTAGGTTTTTGAAACCACATAGCCTCTTGCTTCTCAATTCTTATTGTTTACTGTGTCAGAATGCGAACATGAAGGTATTTTTAGAAATAGTCTTTATTTCACAATCCATTTACTGAAACTTGTGGGTATTTGAGTTTTTTAAAAATCAAGGATAAGCTGTTTGAAGAAAGGTATTATAAAGTCTGAACAAAGCAAAAGTAGTAATTTAATAATGCATGTAGAAAATTCTTAGACTGTACATGCTTATTACCTTTAACTTACTTTGTTAAACATTGGAAGTTTTTGTTACTTATGCTAGTAACAATGTGTGTGTTTCTGTTGAATTAAATTTAATTTATTTAAATTAAATAAATGTGTATTTCTATTACATTTAATTTATTCTCTGTAAATAACATCTCAATCATACAGCTAATTAACGAGGAATTTATGTGTTCTACAGCAAGTTTTTTCTCTTCTGGTGAGATATAACTGAGACTCTCTCACTTGGGAAATAAACCAAAGTATTATTGGTTGACTGGAATTCCTAAAATTATATATTTCATCAAAATTGCTAATTGTGTTTTTTGTAGGGGAGGGCTTATTTACTTACTATATTTTAAAATGTAATTAAGTAGAAGGAGCCAGTTAGAACAGTAGTTCAAGGTTTATATAAGGTAGAGTTTTGTGACTTTGCTCTACCTAGTGGTCAAGAACCCCCTAAAATAGTTACCTCTAAATACCATCACTGCTTCTGTAAGGAGTCTTTGTGAACAAAAAGTGGAGATAGTGACACTAGTTCTTTTGAACAAGCTATCGTGGGAGCTGTATCACCAAAGAAGTAATAGACTTTGTATTTATTTTTTGTTTTATTAAGTATATTTGTTTATTTTATGGACTATTTACAGACTACTCATTTATATGTAAATAGCTCTTTTGAATTTAGCATTTAATTCAACAAAATGTGGTGAGTACTTACATGTCAGGCACTTTGCTAGGTACCAGGAATTATTTCCTTTAAGAAGTCAGAAACCAGTGTTAAAATACACACACACACACACACATACACACACACACACACAATATTTGTATTTTAATTTAGGACAAATGAAGGAATGTGTATATTCCCTTTGAGATCTTTGGGTACAATAAGAAGCATATTTTTCAATATGATCTATGCTGATGAGATGAAAGCTTTTTTATACGTTTGGTAGGTACATTTAATGACCTTCCTTTTTAGGGAACATTGATGTTTGACAGCTTAGAGTAAATTTCTACCGATTTTTCATTAAGATATCAGAAAACTTTAGTCTGACTTTCTAGTACACTTCTAGAATCACACTAAGAACATTGGTTCCAAATGTTTAATTATTAACCTACCACATTTGCCATCTGTGGTAGCAAGAGCAAAGCTAATCCTGCAGCTTGTCTAGCCCCTGGGTCATAGAAAATAACTCATTGCTGAGCCAGTAAAGGCACTCGAGCTTAGCATAATTTGGGAGATGATAGGTTATAGGTATAACTTATTTTTCCATCTCTAGATGCATATCTAAATTTCGATTTCTAAAGCATTTCAGGGAAAGCTTTTTTTCCCATAAAATCTAATTTTTTTCCTGCCACTTCTAGGTAGTAGTCTGTATAACTTTTCCTGAAAGTGATCAATAATGAAATTTCCGTTTTTTCAGCCTTCCATCCAGGGCTGTCACAGTACACATGGTATTAAAGGCAGTGTTTTCCATGCTTTTTCTTCCCTCTACCTTTTTACTATGTTTAATTTTATAAAAGCAGCTGAGGCTTATTTTTAAATACCTTAGAAAAATACAACATCCAGACAAAAGGAAGTACTTTGGAAAAGGAACTGTATTTTGAGTACTCATTTCCTTTTAATGTGTTGTTAACTCCATGATCGAGAAGAGAATACCTTTAGTTGAAGGTGAAGAGAACTTCTGTCATTTTAGATTCTTAAAGCAAACAGCGATGGATATTAAACTTTCTTTTTATTAATTGCTTATTGTATAAGGGATTATTTTTTATATAATTTTTTATGTGTATATATTTTAGCCTCTTATAGAAGAAGCAATTCCTAATCTCCACAGCCCACCTACCACAAGCACCTCAGCCCTAAACAGCCTGGTGGTCTCTTGTGCATCTGCTGTTGGTGTGAGAGTGGCTGCTACTTATGAAGCTGGTGCCTTGTCACTGAAGAAAGTTATGAACTTTTATAATACAACCCCTTGTGAAACTGGAGCTCAGGCAGGCAGTAGTGCCGTTGGCCCAGAAGGTTTGAAAGATAGCAGGGAAGAACAGGTTAAACAGGAATCAATGCAAGGAAAGAAAAGTTCAAGTCTTGTGGATATCAGAGAAGAAGAAACAGAGGGAGGCAGTCGAAGACTCTCCCTCCCTGGATTGTTGTCACAAGGTAAGGAAATAACCAGGTTTTATGAATTGACTTTTGGGGAATCCAGGATGCTCCTAACGTCACATGCTGTATTACTGAAAAAAACTTTCCTAATTATGAAGCTGACATATTCAAATGTCAAAGTTTATTTAATGGTGGTTTTAAAAGAAAATTGCATGTTTATCTGCTTTAGATATCACTAAAAAGTTAGAACGTAACTTTTTCTTGATGTTTGCTCCTGCTTATGAACCTTATTATGAATCTGATTTTATTGTTCTGGAGTGTTACAATACCCTTCTTATTTCCTAATTGGGACCTATACTCCACACTGATGAGGTTGCAGATGTGACCATTGGATAAGTGAGGAATTACTGTACTTGACTTGAAAGAGGAGAGAACTCTTAAGCTTCAAGAAGAGAAAATTTCATTTCCTGAGACTGTAGGCAATAAACTTTTTAGAGTATTACACAGTTGGCTCTTCTCCTTTTCTCAGTCAGTTCAGCAGTCTTAGCCATCTGGACTTGAGCTTCTCGAGAGTGGCCTGCAGACCGGCAGCATCAGCAGCACCTGGGAACTTGTTAGAAATGCAGACGCTCAGGTTCCACTCTGAACTTACTGAATCAAAACATGCATTAGAGCAAGATCCCCCAGGTGATTAGTATGCACACTAAAGTTTGAGAAGCATTTGATGAGACTAGGAGTTGGCAGACTTTTTCTGTAAAGAGTCAAAGAGAAATATTTTAAGGTTTGTAGGCCATCCTGTCTCTGTGACAACTACTCAGCTACGCTGTGGTTATGTAAAAGCAACCAGAGTCAATATGTAATGAATGAGTGAAGCTATATCCCAAAAAACTTTATTTACAAAAACAGATGGTAGGCCCTGTTTGGCCCATGGGCTATAATTGACCAGCTCCTGGTTTACATGATTTTGTGCAAAGCTCAAAAATTAGGAAATCTAGACTGTAATAAAACTTACCTTTTTTTACTCTGCACCTGTTTCTCCCCTTGCTCTACTTACTGAACACTTTGTGCCACTCTTATTCTGCCTCCTAATTCTAATTACCACCAGATTTTCCTCTGCACAAATAAAACTTAAGTCCTGATTAATTTGAATATATATATTATGTATATATGATGTATAAGAAGGCCTATGATCTCTATTAAGTCTGAAGGAGAATCTTGCACCAAATTTTTCTTATTCTTAAGTGTTCTTTACCATTTTAAGTATATAAATATATTTGCAATCTCTTTGAACTACAAATGTGGAATATTTTTTTCATGTCATTACATCATGATTCCCACTAATAGACTTACATCCTAAGGTTAATTTTTACTTAGTAACCTAAAGTATCTTTAGAAAAATTTTACATGTCCTCTTTTCCCCTCTCTAAGAATTATCTGGAGTGCATCCTTGAGGAATCCTCAAGTAGGTTTATTTGAGTCTCTGTATGCATAGAAATGATACATTCACCAGAAAAGATGTTGATATTAGGCAGTGATGATCACTTTTCTTGAGGCCCAGAAGTTAATGACTTAATGACTAAGCCTCTGCTGAGTGACATTTGATGATTTTCTTCAAAACTTATCCGGGCATCAAACACTATTCACATAGTGTTATGTGTGTTTGATGTAATTTTGAACACGATAAAAGATGGCCGTGTTCTTTTAAAACATTTTTTAACATCTCTATAAAATAATTTGAAATAGACAAATACAAAACCTTTTTAGTATTTCCCTTTCATGATCTTTTTCCCGCCTTAGAAATGTTTACATTTTATAGCTAAAATGAATTCTTTATTACAATTATTTGTAATATATTTGAACTTAGACCTTGACTTAGAAAGGCTTTTTGTGTTTTAAGAGATGGGGGCCGGGCACAGTGGCTCACACCTGTAATCCCAGCACTTTGGGAGGCCAAGGCAGGAGGATCACTTGAGGTCAGGAGTTTGAGAACAGCCTAGCCAATATGGCGAAACCCTGTCTCTACTAAAACTACAAAAATTAGCTGGGTGTGGTGGTGCGTGCCTGTAATCCCAGCTACTCAGGAGGCTGAGGCAAGAGAATCGCTTGAACCCAGGAAGCAGAGATTCCAGTGAGCGATCTTGCCACTGCAATCCAGCCTGGATGACAAGAGTGAAACTGTCTCAAAAAAAAAAAAAAAAGATAGTGTCTCGCTGTGTTGCCCAGGCTGGAGTACAGTGTGTATTCACAGGTGCAGTCATAACACACTATAACCTCAAACTCCTGTGCTCAAGGAATCCTCCCAGCTCAGCCTCCCCAGTAGCTAGGACTGCAGCCACTTTGCCTGGCTCTTTAATTTTTGTTTTCAAATGGGAAAAATATTTGTCAGCCTTAGTGTAGTATTTGTTCAGCATATTCTTTAGAATACAAGTTCTATAGGATGCCACTAGATGTTAGAAAAGGATTCTGTGGCTAAATGTTTGGAAGTCCAGCTGGGTTAAACATATTTAAACAGGGATTTTATTTACAGGATTTGTCACCACCTTCAGTGTGTGTGCTAATGTGTGTGTGAATCTCTGCAGAGGAGGTAGTGGGAGGATAGATTGTAGCAGTGAGTATTTACCAATTTCATTTGACTAATAGGTCCCCTTTTCTACAGAGAACCTCTAGAATATGCTTCAAAAATACCGTGAGTGGTGTATGTTTTTGAAAATGTTAAGTTCGTCCAAATGATATGTTTTCTTACCCTCTGGACTCCCACTCCTTCACCCCATATCTGGTTGGTTTTCAGTTTCCCCCAGGCTCTTAAGAAAGGCTGCACGGGTGAAAACGAGGACAGTGGTTCTGACCCCCACATACAGTGGAGAGGCAGATGCGCTCCTGCCTTCTCTGAGAACAGAAGTGTGGACCTGGGGGAAAGGGAAGGAAGGGCAGCTGGGGCACGGCGATGTTCTGCCTAGGTAAGCGCTACCACCTTTTACTGATAGGAGTTGGCTTAAACAAATAACCTCTCTCCTGGGAAGGTCTCTAAATCTCACTTTCCTCATAGAGGAAATCTGGGCTCTTCTAGCTTCAGATTATTATGCACCATTAGCTCTGATAAAAAGTTGTCACTTTAGTCTTGAATTTGTTCTTAACAGTAAAGGACTTGGCGGGCGCGGTGGCTCACACCTTTAATCCTAGTGCTTAGTGCTTTGGAAGACTGCGGCAGGTGTATCACCTGAGGTCAGGAGCTCGAGACCAGGCTGGCCAACATGACGAAACCCTGTCTCTACTAAAAATACAAAAATTAGCTGGGTGTGGTGGCGGGTGCCTATAATCCCAGCTACTCAGGAGGCTGAGGCAGGAGAATCGCTTGAATCTGGGAAGAGCAGAGGTTGCAGTGAGCTGAGATTGCACCACTTCACTCCAGCCTGGGTAAAAGAACGGAATTCTTATCTCAAAAAAAAAAAAAAAAGCAGTGAAAGACTTAAGTATCCATGCTGCACTTTTCCACATCTTCTTCGATGTGTGTTCATCTTGGAGTACAGAAAGGGATGTTGGGATAAGATTATATTTCACTGGAAGACAGGAATGGCTCAGATTTTTAATTGATAAAAAGGTCACCACCTGTCACATAGGAAAAGAAAAGAGCCAACAGGTTTTTGTTTGTTTTTTAACCTGAAAGACGTCTCTCTGGCACTGCCAAAATAACTATAATTGAAACATCAGACTATGTCTATTCATGTATGTTAGAGTAAAACTGGCATTTTGTTTATTAGAAACTTATGATATTAACAAATTAGATATTGAGAAGTTTTTAAGTGGGTAATTGGAATGATTATCTAAAGTAGTGAGTTAATATAAATGCCTCTATTCATAGTAGAGTGAAGGCAACTGGAATTAATTTAAAAATTACCTTCTTTCTAAGGTTATTTTTTATTGTATCCTAAGTATACTTTCTGCTATAAAGAATCATTTGTAGTTTTATGATTCTTAACAGATTCTAAATTATGGGGATTAATTAGTGATTGATAGATAAAGATTAAAACCTTCCAAAAATTATTTATGATACTTAGGAGTAGATTGAACATATATCCCTTATGTTTATTTTAATGTTTTCTTTAGAAATATTTATTTTCGGCTGGGCCTGGTGAAACCCCGTCTCTACTAAAAATACAAAAAGAAAATTAGCTGGGCATGGTGGCGGGCACCTGGGCGACTGAGGCAGGAGAATGGCCTGAACCCAGGAGGCGGAGCTTGGAGTGAGCAGAGATCATGTCACTGCGCTCCAGCCTGGGGACAGAGCGAGACTCCATCTCAAAAAAAAAAAAAATTATTTATTTATTTATTTATTTATTTATTTATTTATTTATTTGTTTGTTTGTTTGTTTTTTGAGACGGAGTCTCGCTCTGTCCCCCAGGCTGGAGTGCAGTGGCCGGATCTCAGCTCACTGCAAGCTCCGCCTCCCGGGTTCACGCCATTCTCCTGCCTCAGCCTCCCGAGTAGCTGGGACTACAGGCGCCCGCCACCTCGCCTGGCTAGTGTTTTGTATTTTTTAGTAGAGACGGGGTTTCACCGTGTTAGCCAGGATGGTCTCGATCTCCTGACCTCGTGATCCGCCCGTCTCGGCCTCCCAAAGTGCTGGGATTACAGGTTTGAGCCACTGCACCCGGCCAAAAAAATTTATTTTTACATGAATGTAGTTTACAATTTGAGAAAGGCTATGATTCTTGCTGGGAATACTTTGACTTTGTGTGCCTATGTGTTTCTCCTTAAGGCTTCAACCATTGTGCGTAAAATGCCTGGATGGCAAAGAAGTAATCCATCTGGAGGCAGGTGGTTACCATTCTCTTGCACTTACTGCAAAATCCCAGGTAGGAGGCAAACTATTAAATACTTACCTTATTTTTATGGAAGGCCAACATAACGTTATTGGACCCTCATTTGTTGAGTATCTGCTATATGTCAGACAGTGATACCGTATCTCAATTTAGGTTTCCAATATTTTGCATGGTATTATTTCCACTTTACAGATGAGGGAAGTGGAGTAAGAGAAATTATGTAACTTGTCTCAAGTCACACATACGTAACAGTAGAGCTTGGATTTAAACACTTGTCTCCCTGATTTAGGAGCTTTCTATAATGTGTTCTCATCTAAAAAGAGAACCCCAGATTTTCCAGGGTATTGGTGAATTTTTATTTGTTACTTGACAAAGAAAGCATATAGTAAAACACTAAGAAAACAAAGGCATGTTTCTTTAAAACTGTGGGACCTGAAAGTGACCTCTAGCATTACTAAAAACCATACCCATATACATAAACACAAAATAAGTTGTTTTAAGTTATTCTTTTTTTTAAAACTCAGACTGCTCATCTGCAATGTTATTATTAAATAGATTCATATTTCGATAATGGTTCTTCACCAATTCCTTTATCTTTTTAAGAAGCCAATAAATAATTCTAAACCTTTTAATATTTGATTTGATTGCAAATTTCACATACTAGGCTAGCCAAAAAACTAACATAACCCGTATAAATGTCAATATTAGGAAAGGAAAAGGAGAATTTACTGTTTTTAACATGATTCATTCAAAAAACTTGAGAGAGGAAGGAGGCCAGTTACAAAATAAAAATTACTGGCTTTATTGTATACATACAATAAAACAAAACATACTCGAGGAAATTCTGCTCACAACTACACCAAAAGTATTAAGGAAGTAGGAATCAGTAGAAAATGCATATAACCCATATGATGCAAACTTTAGAACTCTTGAAGAGTCATAAAAGCAGTAGTAAAGGGAAAGATTTTATTTTTGGATGAGATGCATCAGTTGTAAAAATGTCATTTTTCTCTTGAATCCTTAATCAGCACAGTGAAAATTCAGTACAGTCCCCAAAATATTCCAGTATAATATTTACAATTTGATAAAATAATCCCAAAATTACTTTAGAAGAATAAACATAGATGAGCCAGGTAAAAAGGAAGAGAGATTTATCCTTATATATTATAAAATTAAACAGATCAATGCAACAGAAATATGCCTATGGGCTAGAAATAATCTCAAGTATGTATGAGAATTTAAGATATAAAAGTGGGGGTTTCAATTCAGTTGGGAAAACAAGACTTGAGTATCCAGTAAATGTAGTAAATGTTTACTGACTTCATATCTGTAGGAGAAAACTAAGATGGCTATACATATTTCAATTCTGGGTATATTAATGATGTCATTAAAAACTAGAACCGGCCGGGCGCGGTGGCTCAAGCCTGTAATCCCAGCACTTTGGGAGGTCGAGGCGGGCGGATCACAAGGTCAGGAGGTCGAGACCATCCTGGCTAACACAGTGAAACCCCGTCTCCACTTAAAAAATACAAAATATTAGCCGGGCGAGGTGGCGGGCGCCTGTAGTCCCAGCTACTCGGGAGGCTGAGGCAGGAGAATGGCGTAAAACCCGGGAGGCGGAGCTTGCAGTGAGCTGAGATCCGGCCACTGCACTCCAGCCTGGGCGACAGAGCGAGACTCCGTCTCAAAAAAAAAAAAAAAAACTAGAACCGTGAGCGTGTGTGTGTGTGTGTGTGTGTGTGTGTGTGAACAAATTAAGTTGACTCCTTTAGGCATAGAAAAAGATATAACATCAAAACTGGAAATTAGAAAGTAAGATATATTTGTCAACATGATAATTAAGTTCTTTCCAATTCCTTTTTTTTTTTTTTTTTTTTTTTTTTTTGGAAACAGTCCCGAACAGCAATGAAAACAGTGTAAACAAAATGAAAATACGTAACAAACTGGGTAAAAATATCTGCAACATATGTGATAAAGTGTTGCTATACTTACATATAAAGGAACAATTGTCAAAGGATAAAAATTGTCGAAAGGATATTTATATTTTAGTCATGAAAGAAGTAGAAATGGCCAGCAATAAATGAAGAGATGATCATTTAGCAAATACGTTTAAAGTAAAAAACAATAGTACAGTGTTTTTCTCACCTATGAGATTAACATATGCAAACCTAAGGATTGCCTTTAATGCTGAGCATTGATTAGGATGTGGGAGAAAGTGTGCATGCAGCGCAGGCAGGAATGTAAATTGGACCTTGCTGGAAGACAGTTTGTCAGTATGTATCAAAAATCAGAATGGCATAGTCTTTGCCTTGGAATTTATCCTAAGCAAATAGATACATGAATATATGTATTCAAGGATTTTTCCTATCCTTTTTAATATTAAAGAATTGGAGGCTGGGTGTGGTGGTTTACACCTGTAATCCCAGCACTTTGGGAGGTTGAAGTGGGCAGATCACCTGAGGTGAGGAGTTCAAGACCAGCCTGGCCAACATAGTGAGACCCCCCCCCCCATCTCTACTAAAAATACAAAAGTTAGCTGGGCATGATGACAGGCGCTTGTAATCCTAGCTACTTGGAAGACTGAGGTAGGAGAATTGCTTGAATCTGGGAGATGGAGGTTGCAGTGAGCTGAGATCACGCCATTGCACTCCAGCCTGGGTGACAAGAGTGAGACTCTGTTTCCAAAAAAAAAAAAAAGGAATTGGAAAGAACTTAATTCAGTAGGTGATTTGTTAAAGTATGTGCACAGTAGAGTTCTAGATAGTTATTAAAAATGATGTTGCAGATTTATACTTATTGATGTACAAAAGAGTAGGTGCCACCAAGTGGTTGATCAGTGATTTTCACTTTATTTCTATTTTTATTTTTGTACTGTCACAGTCTTGTACAATGACCATGAATTACTTTCATAATCAGAATAAACAAGCATTTTAACTAAACGTAGTCATTGTAATCTTGTTTCTTGTGTCTGTAGTGACGTGCAGGGACTTGTGTTTCTCTTATAGTAACTCTTCGTGTATGAAAGGTTTTCTGTTCATTCCATAGTACTTTTATCTACAGGGTAGGAAATCATGATTACTTTTCCTCTATATCACTTAATGTTTTTATTGCTGTCTCTAAAAGAGGCAGTATACGATAATTCCTGGGATTAAATCCTGCCTCTTACATACGAATTTGTGACCACGCGTAAATTAATTAACCTCTCTGGGTTTCCTTATTATTTATTTATTTATTTTTGCTAGGATTGTTGTGAGAATGAATCATCGATTAACATACAGAAAGTGGTAAGAACAATGGCTGGCTGGCAGTTAGTGAGCACTGAAAAGTGTTAGTTATTGTTGACTCTTCAACTCTGTGTCTTCTTTTTTTTTGTTTTGAGACGGAGTTTTGCTCATGTTGCCCAGGCTGGAGTGCAATGGCACAATCTTGGCTCACTGCAACTTCTGCCTGCCGGGTTCAAGCGATTCTCCTGCCTCAGCCTCCCAAGTAGCTGGGATTACAGGCGTGCACCACCACACCTGGCTAATTTTTGGACTCTGTGTCTTCTTATGTAGCAAGACTCTATTTGCCCATTATCTCTGGTCTTGTTTAAAAATGAATTTCCTTAATATCTGTTAAAGAGTGAAAGACTAACATAAGTAATTTATGTATAATTGTTGGTATTTGTATATATATGTTAATTATTATAAAGGTTCAGAGTTGATGTGCAAAATCAGATTCACAACTCTTAGCTACTTTTCTGTGTTTTTTTGATAGGTTTACTCATGGGGTAGCAATACCTTTGGTCAACTTGGGCATTCCGATTTTCCAACAACAGTTCCTCGTCTTGCAAAGGTACTTTTGTGAACTTGAGAGCAGCTTATTCCACAATTCTTAAATGTAACACCTTATATTTCTCTATTTCTTACTTTAAAAAATCAGGGGAATTTCATATGTACAACCTAAATTTGTTTTGGTTTACTTAAGAAAATTTTTAAAAACAGGAAGCCACGTGTTTTCAAGCTAAATGTCCGTTTTTTATGTGTTTATATTTCTTAGCTTCAACTGTTCATTAAATATTCATAGTTCCTTTGTTTTTCAAGTAAAAAAATGAAAAAGTACTTTCTTTTAAAACATGTTTCTAGGACTCTGCTGTTTTCTCAGTGTTACCAGATAATGTCTATTCTGAATTCTCCATTGTTTGACTTTTACATAACGTTATTTGGTGGTGTAATTTTGTGTGGGCATTTTAAAATAACATGCAGAGTAGTAAAACCTTTTTTTGTAAGCCTTTTCACTTTCTGTAGTAAAGCTAAAAGTAGAGGTGATTTTTTTTTAACTGTTAGATGGATTGGTTTTAGTTTATGTAATGCTATTGAGAGACTGGTAGCTTCTAGTCTCTTTGATGCAGTTCTGTAATGTGTTTCTCCACCTTGTTTTCTGCCTCATCGCCCTGAGGAAATACCAAATTCTCATCAGTTGTATTGGTTCCTTAAACAAGAGTTTTAGGGCTTTTTGGTAGAGATGCCCGCCATGTGACAGAATGGAATATGGAGGTCATAGATATGTAGCTGGATCCTGATATCTCCCCTATCCCAAGACATGCTCCCTCTGGAGTAATGGAGATTAAAGAAGGGCAATTACGTCAATTTCAGGAATATTCTTTGAATGTAAGTGACAGTTAAAAAATATTCCAATAATTCATATATGCAGTGTGCACTGTGCATCTGTCACCATTTAAGACTTTTACATGCTGGCTTTCCTTTTGGTGAACTTAATTTTACTGGGATGAAAAGGCTTAATAAAACATTAGGGAACAATTATTACTTCTAGCTCCAATCTGAAATGTTTTCAGTATAAAACATCTTAGTAGTAAGCTATTCAGTTTCTGATACATTATCAGAAAAATATTGCAAATCGTTGTTCCTTGTTTTTTGTTTATTTGATTAAAGTGTGTGCTTATTCATACTAAGGAAAGCTTTGTAATGTAGCATGGAGATCTGAAAATCAAACTCCTTTTTAACATTTTAGAGTCAGACAAGAGAATAGTTTGTTACAAGATTTTAGTTTCATACCTCTTCAACACCATTATGAGCTTGGTTTCTTTATTTGAGGAACTCTGAGAAAAACTTTTGAAGTCATCCTGATTAATCTGTGAGAATTAAAAGTGAAGACAGAGTGAGATTTGAATTAGTTTTGAGGCTAAGAAGAAGACTCCTCCTGCAAAAATTGTAATGCATCCTTTGCAAAATGAATGGGAAGTCCATTATTTGGATAGCCTGAATTTGACAGCATAATGTCATACCAGAAGAAGACTGCTATAAAATTAGTAGTAGACACACACACGCACACGCACACAAAATCACCTGTGATTAGGAGCCTAGCTAGATGCTAAGGATCTAATAGATTAAGGGTTATTTGTTCGTCAGTCCAGGAGTCAGTGCTGAAACTATCTAAACACAAAGGATCTAACAGATTAGAGAGTATATTTTTGTGTGTTTGTGTGTGTGTGTGTGTGTGTGTGTTTGTTTTATCTGTCAGTCTAGGAGCTGAAGCTGGGTCCAGAGGTTAGGGGCAGTAGTTTTTGCAGTAACGCACTTTCTCCAAATGAAATCTTATGCGGAATCCCATACATAAAGCCCACAAATGAGGAACTACTTTGGTTAAGGATGGAGTGGGGGCCTGGAGCCCTGGCACCTGCCTTTGCATGGTGGCTACTGAGTCACTATGTGGAATCCCAAGGTTTGAAAATTATTGATTTAAAGGCAGTGGTTCTCAAACTTTTGCATACATCAGAATCACCTGTGGAGTGCCTGTTAAAACAGAGTGCTGGGCTGGCCGCGGTGGCTCACGCCTGTAATCCCTGCACCTTGGGAGGCCGAGGCAGGCAGATCAGGAGGTCAGGAGATCGAGACCATCCTGGCTAACACGGTGAACCCCTGTTTCTACTAAAAATACAAAAATTAGCCGGGCGTGGTGGTGGGCGCCTGTATTCCCAGCTACTCGGGAGGCTGAGGCAGGAGAATGACGTGAACCCAGGAGGCAGAACTTGCAGTGAGCTGAGATCACGCCACTGTACTCCAGCCTGGGCGAAAGAGCGAGACTCTGTTTCAAAAAAACAAAAACAGAGTGCTGAACTCTATTCCCCATTCCCCTTCCCCCAGTAGCTCTGGGGCCTGGGAATTTGTGTTTCTAACATGTTCCCAGGTGATGGCTGCTGCTGCTGCTGCAAAGACCACTCAGAACCACTGGTCTAAGGTATCCCTGTAGATGGGCTTGTCAGGGGCGCTGCCTGTTTTAACATCCTGGGAGTAGGCACAGTAAAGTCACATAGGACCAGTAGAGTTCCAAGTGGGAAAACTGAATTTTCTCCCAAGAGTGTAGTTGGCCAGAATAGAATTTAGCCTTATTAGATTTTCTTTTACCTCGATTTTTGTGCACACAGCCAAATGTGGAAAGACAAAGGTATGTCCTAATTGTCACTTCTAGAGTAGGGTTCTGGAAGTTTCTGGGTCTCTTCATTATAATATAGTCTGTGCAGACTTCCAAAAGTAACAATAAAAAATTAGATGTGTGGTTTTTCCTTTTTAAATTCCAAAATTTCAGATTTTTATAAAAACAGTTCTAAATTTAAAAACTGAACAAGGGATTCCGTCTTACTCCTGCACCTGCTGCTCTGCATTTGATTGGGCAAATTGCTGGGTGAGTTTGCTCTCAGATATGACTGACTTTGCACCATGCTTATTTAAGCAACCTAACGTTTCAGTTTCTGTGGATCTAAAGTTCTCTCTGGTGCCTTTATCTTGGACAGACACTATCTTTCTGTCGTTGCAGATAAGCAGTGAAAATGGAGTCTGGAGCGTAGCCGCAGGCCAGGATTATTCCCTGTTTTTAGTGGATACAGAAGATTTCCAGCCTGGGTTATATTACAGTGGCCGACAGGACCCTACAGAAGGTGACAACCTTCCAGAGAATCACAGTGGTTCTAAGACTCCAGTACTTCTCTCCTGTAGTAAGGTGAACAGGAATTGGATCCTAAGGCCCACATTCAGTAACACATGAGAAGTCTTTTTTGTTTTTATTTGTATGTATGCCTAATTATTAGTAAGCATCTCTAACTACCTTATTTAAAATTGCAAACTCCTTTCAATCCCCCTTCATTCCTTATCTTTTCTTTCCTTATTGTCTCCATAGGGCCTATCACCATCGAACACACTATATAATTAATTATTTTGTCTGTTGTCTGTCCTCCTTACTGTAATGTAAGATTCAGAAGGGTAGGGATTTTAGGCTATCTCATTCACTGCTGTAGCCTCATAGTACATACTTTATAAACATTTGTTGAATTAACACCCTCATGTAGGAATATTGGAAAGTACATTTTACTGTGAAGTTTCCTGACTGCAGCCATAGAACCCTCGAGGTGAATCAGAACAGAAATAGAGTAGTTGAATTTCTAACTATAAGTGGGAAGTAACAATGCAAGAGCCTGAGATAGGCTCATGGCAGACCGTGAGAGACCCGACAGACAACCAACAGTGTTCTGTTTTCCCCTGCTTCACTTCTCTGCTTCTAATTTAATTAATTTATTTATTTTTTGAGACCGAGTCTTGCTCTGTTGCCCAGGCTGGAGTGCAGTGACGCAGTCTTGGCCCATTGCAACCTCCGCCTCCTGGATTCAAGTAATTCTCCTGCCTCAGCCTCCCAGGTAGCTGAGATTACAGGCGCCCACCACCACGCCCAGCTAATTTTTGTATTTTTGGTAGAGACAGCATTTCACCATGTTGGCCAGGCTGGTCTTGAACCCCTGACCTCAAGTGATCTGCCTGCCTCAGCCTCCCGAAGTGCTGGGATTATAGGCCTGAGCCACCTTGCTTGGCCTTATTTTTATTTCCTACTGTTTACCTACTGTTTATCCCCTTTTCGTTTGATCTGCTTTCCTACTCTGTTTTCCTTTCTTCTTTTTTGTAAACTGAAACCATTGGCTTATTTCTAGCTTTCCTTTTCCCCATAAAGTGACATGTTGCAGGGAAATTAACCCCCAAAACTAGTATATTCTAGGGTTTCTTATTTTTATTGAGTAAAATAGCATATTGACTTTTTTATTTTTATTTTTTTTAGTCTTTGTGTTTGTTTTTCTAGCTAGTAAGTTATGAATGCGTGGGAACAAGATCTTTCTTGCTAAAGGTAACACTGGGACTGAGTACAATGGCTCATCCCTATAATCCCAGAACTTTGGGAGGCTGAGACTGTAGGATCACTTGAGGCCAGGAGTTCAAGACCAGCCTGGGCAACATAGCAAGACCCCATCTCTACCAAAACAAAAAAATATTTAAAAATTAAAGGCAACATTGGCCAAGATGTGTCTGTAGTTGCCGGTCCTGGCTTTACATTCCCCATGAATGATTTCACAGTCTAGATAAAGGATCAAATGGGCCAATGAAAGGAATGAAGAGCTCTCGTGTATGTCTTTGGTTACCATGGGATGTTAATAGTGCGTTGGGTCTGTAACTTACCTGCCTGATTTAATGGGATATGTGAATAAAGACATGGAATGTTTTTTATACAGTGGTATCTTGGGTAAATGACAAAAAGTCCCTTTTTAAGAAAATCTCGTTTCATTGTACAAAAGGCAGGTTAATTCTTGAATCCTAGATATTTTAATATATAGCATAGAGATCCTCCCTGATCTCATTAATCTTATTTTACTCAGAAAGGGGTCCTGAGACATGTATCCCTATCATTTGGATCTTTATATATCCAGGTGTCTGTTTCCAAACACATGTAATGTGAAATGAAAGGTATCTTGGAGATAATTGAAAGTAGGTGTATATAGTTATGTATAGATCCAGATATGCATATATAACAATGATGTACTGATGAACCAGCTCTAAAAAAAAAGAAGCAACCCCCCACCCCCTACCCCGCCAAAAAAAACCCTAGTCTGTAGTGCTTGCAAATTTTCACTGTGGCCAATTTTCAAGCTGCCGATGGTTTAATTACTTGCTTGCAAATTTTCTGAATATTTAAGTTAGCTCTTGTCAGCTGATATAAGCCAGCTTCAGTATACCAAATTACTAACATAATTATATGTTATATTTAATCCTTTTATTTTCTTCTGTTTCAGCTTGGATATATAAGCAGAGTGACAGCAGGAAAAGATAGCTATCTGGCCTTGGTGGATAAAAACATTATGGGGTATATTGCCAGTCTCCACGAGTTAGCTACTACAGAAAGACGATTCTATTCAAAACTAAGTGATATCAAATCTCAGATTCTCAGGCCTCTTCTCAGTTTAGGTAAGTTGCAACCCCCTCTCTTCCACCACTAAATCATCAGGTCTTTATCTCTTCTTCCTATATCACAAATAATGAAAACCTGTTAATTTATGGTTTACTTCTTTCTATCCACTGTCTTTGTGTGTGTGTGTGTGTACACAGGTAGTCAACAATTTATAAACTGTTTCCAATTTGTCAATAGCCTCACTGCCCCTGCCCTGTCCTGCCACTCCCAGAGCTCCCTCGGCTTGCAGAAATAGAAAATGGAACTTTTAGGATATTCATGGCAGAGGAGCAAAAACAACTTTGGGAAAGTTGACCCTACATAAAGTTAGACTTCCAAACAACACTTATGCCCCTCCTGGTCCTAAGAGATCTTCCAGTATACTATCTGAATTTTTCGTTTTCCTCATTATAGTTCTTAGAATTATATCAAGTAGAGATTTATTTGGATTTACAAGTAGTCTCTTAAAATCGTGGATAACTATAAGAGTGTTAAAGATTTTATCCAGCTGGGCATGGTGGCTCACACCTGTAATCCCAGCACTCTGGGAGGCTGAGGAGGGCAGATCACGAGGTCAGGAGTTTGAGACCAGCCTGGCCAACATGGTGAAACCCCATCTCTACTAAAAATTCAAAAATTAGCCAGGCGCAGTGGCGGGCACCTGTAATCCCAGCTACTCAGGAGGCTGAGGTAGGAGAATTGCTTGAACCCAGAAGATGGAGGTTGCAGTGAGCCAAGATCGTACCATTGCGGTCCAGTCTGGGTGATAGAGCAACACTCCATCTCGGGGGGAAAAAAAGATCCTATCCCTCAGCATGAGTTAATTAAATCTGGTTCTTTTTCTTAGCTATGCCCAGCTACAAAGAGGTTGGAAGTGAGGGGGTAATACAGAGGGAATGGTTACAGTAGTACTAGATGGGATGCCACTGTCCAGATATACTGGGTACCTGGGGTCTCTGGGAGAATAGAAAGGAATGCAGAATGGAAGTTGAGGGAACTGTTGCAGATAAACTTTTCCTATTTCAAAATTTTTTTCTGGACTTGGCCCTACAGTCAGAAAACAGAGAGGAAGTTTTCTTTCTCTTTCTCTCTCCTGCACTCCTTGTCCCCTGTGTTGATCCAGAATTCAGACTAATCCTCTAGTACGTCACTTATGCCACGTTGAGGACATTGTCTTTCTTGTGCAGATCAGCCCATTGTTTCTTTTCTTTTCTTGTCTTTTTTTTTGAGAAGAGTCTTGCCTTGTCACCCAGGCTGGAGTGCAGTGGCACAATCTCGGCTCACTGCAACCTTCACCTCTTGGGTTCAAGCGATTCTTGTGCCTCAGCCACCTGAGTAGCTGGGACTACAGGTGTGTGGTGACCTGCTAATTTTTTGTATTTTTAGTAGAGACGGGGTTTTGCCCTGTTTCCCAGGCTGGTCTTGAACTCCTGGCCTCAAGTGATCTGCCTGCCTTGGCCTCCCAAAATGCTGGGATTACAGGTGTGAGCTACCACGCCCGGCCTGCCCGTTGTTTCTAGTGGAAAAACATCTTTTCAAACAACTAATTTACAGTCTTTGTGAATATAATCCCTTTGTAAGCTGAGGACTGTCTGCATTTGTGTTTTTGCTTTTATTACCTTCTGCCTTTTAAGTGTTGTGGAGTCTCTGTTCTATAAATTCCCCTCCTCTAGGTAGGCTGAACACTCCAGGACTTTGCCAAGGGAAAGGAAGCACTCTAAGCTGGAAGCTTCCTGGATTGCTCTGAAAGGAAAGTTAAATCTGCCTCTCTCCTGTCCTGGTTGCTGATTTCTTTGTTGGTCTTCCCAGTCTAGTTTCCTAAGTGCTTGGAAAGAAGTCCTAGAAATGAGGACCTTTAGACAGGCAAAAAGTAAATAATATCCTGGTGCTCTCTCTGAAATTCAGAGCATCATTGGCAGTCCAATGTTTGGATTGCCTTCTCTGCACTGATGGGTTGGGCTTGTCAAAGAGGCAAGTGGAACAGAAGTCAGAACAAAAAAGCTGAAAATCTTAACAAAGATACAACTCCCCAAGTGAGTTTAATTCCTGACTGTCATTAATCAGTGACTTAAATTAGATAATTGACTTCCCTTCTCTTGGCTTCAGATTACTTATCTTCAAAATGACCAGAGAGTTGCATTAGCTCAGTGGTTCTCAAATTTGGCTCATCTTTAAAATCACCTGGAGAGTCTTTTTTAACAGAAAAAGACATCCTGGAATCTATAAGGTTCCTGTGAATGTGTTTTTAACAAGTTCCTTAAAGTACTGGATACTGTGATCTTTGAGGTTGCTTTAATACTGTAATCATTTGGGTTCCTTAGTTGAGAGCACAAGGCAACAGGTTAAGTAGTCTTAGAGAAATTCATAATCATAATCATATGATCATAATAAAGTGATTGGTTTTCAGTTTGTTGTTGTCATCATCATCATTATTTTGTTATAGAAAATTTGGGCACTACAACTACAGTCCAGCTGTTGCAGGAGGTGGCTAGCCGATTCAGCAAGCTGTGTTACCTCATTGGTCAGCATGGAGCCTCACTGAGCAGCTTCCTTCATGGGGTAAAGGAAGCCAGGAGTTTGGTCATCCTGAAGCATGCAAGTCTCTTCTTGGATAGTTATACAGAGCAAGTATCCAGTCCCGTGTCATGTTCAATCTCTGCAGGGTTATTCTGCCAAGGAGAACAGCTCCTTAATCAGAAGAGACTAGATTAGGGAGAGTGATATAAGGTAATAGAAATTGCAAAGCAGTTATTTTAATCTTAAGCCGACTATAGTTCTGGATTGCTAAAATTTAGTCTTCTCTAAGTGAAAAAAAAGGTTTAAAAAATGAATTATCATGTTTTCTTCTATATTCTAGCAGAGTGATAGCATAATTTACATAAAATGTAGTATTATAAGTGGTTCTTTAGAAAACAATTTTGTTTACTTAACTAAATTGTACTAAAACTTGAAGCAATTAGTAACTAAACAAATTATTTTAAGACTAACTGCTGACTGTAAATATGGAGCTGTTCTGATGTCTGCTTTTTACTTTTGTGTAAATGGAAGTTTTAAAAGACCCAACTATTTTTAACCCAAAGATGTTTTTTCTTAATAAAGCCTAGAATAGTTTTATTCAAGGTTCTTTGCATGTTTTTCAAGTAAAATATCCCAAGTGTACTTGAAAATGTAACTTAAAATGTTTCTCACCTTTTCTTAACTTGTGTTTTGATATGATGATGTGAGGCATAATTTAAGTGTTATTTTAATGTGTGCTTTGATCTGAAGTATGTATAGGTTTTGTTCTCTATTCATTCACACCTCAACCATCCAGCAAACACTGAGTGCCCACTCAGTGCCAGGCATTTGCGGGGAGCTCCAAGCCCACAGCAGCACAGCATGGGGCCTGCGAAAAGCACCAGCCCTCAGGGAGTTCATGTTTTGTTGGTGTTTTGATTATTTATAACATAAATAACATGTGTCTATTACTGAAAACTGCACAAATAAAGATAATCAAATATCACCCATAATCCTACTACCAGAACTAACCACTGTTTATCTTCTTAGTGTATTTCCTTTCCAACCTATGTAATATGTGCAGATAGTTGGATGCTATTTTAATTCTAAGCAAAATTGAAAATATTTGAAGCTGTTGTCTAAGAGGAAATATCCTGGTTTGAGTCTTAACTCATCATCTTTCAGAAATGAAAAATAAAAATAATACAACTTACTACTAGTTTCCTTTTGTAAAACTAGATTTTGTTGTTTTTGTGATTCTAGCTTTTACTGGATAATTTTCCTTTTTTGACTGAAATTCATCTCATAATACCTCTACTTCACTTCTTTTTCTTTGGTACTTTAGGCCTTATGCTTAAAAATGCTTTTGTTTTGATACTTTGGGCTTTTTTAAAACATAACGTTTTATTCCTATAGATGGGGCAAGTAAAATATTTGGGTTTACGTATGAATCTTTAAAATTATTTTTATAATAATTTTAAAGTTATTAAAGCCTGGAGTGCAGTGGCACCATTACAGCTCACTGCAGCCTTGACCTCCCAGGCTCAAGTGATTCTCCCACCTCAGCCTCCCAAGAAGCTGGGACTACAGGTGCATGCCAGCATGCCCAGCTAAATTTTTTTATTTTTTGTAGAGACAGGGGTCTCACTGTGTTGCCCAGGCTGGTCTCAAACTCCTGAGTGTAAGTGATCCTCCTGCCTCAGCCTCCCAAAGTGCTAGGATTGCAAGTGTGAGCCACTGTGCCTGGCCAAAATTATTTTTAATTGTGATAAAATACACATCACATAAAATTAACCATTATAACCATATTTCATTGTACAGTACTGTGGGCTAATTTTAGTAGGAGTTTCCCTTCTTCCTCAAAGTCAGTTGATTCCCTTTGCCAGCCCAGGTGTGTACAAGAAATGTACAAGGCTCGGCCGGGCGCGGTGGCTCAAGCCTGTAATCCCAGCACTTTGGGAGGCCGAGACGGGCGGATCACAAGGTCAGGAGATCGAGACCATCCTGGCTAACACGGTGAAACCCCGTCTCTACTAAAAAAAAACAAAAAAACTAGCCAGGCGAGGTGGTGGGCGCCTGTAGTCCCAGCTACTACGGAGGCTGAGGCAGGAGAATAGCGTGAACCCGGGAGGCGGAGCTTGCAGTGAGCTGAGATCTGGCCACTGCACTCCAGCCTGGGCGACAGAGCGAGACTCTGTCTCAAAAAAAAAAAAAAAAAAAAAGAAAGAAATGTACAAGGCTCAAAGTAGTATAACTAGACTTGTTCTTTAGCAGTATATCAGTATTTAATCAACATTCTCTAACACTGACTCAAGCACTTTTAACATATTTTCTTACCTTCACTATCATTTCTTTTTTTCTTTTTTCTTTTTTTTTTTTCTGAGCTGGAGTTCTCTTGTTGCCCAGGCTGGAGTGCAATGGCACGGTCTTGGCTCACCACAATCTCTGAGGTTCAAGTGATTCTCCTGCCTCAGCCTCCCAAGGAGCAGGGATTACAGGCGCCTGCCACCGCACCCAGCTACTTTTTGTAGTTTTAGTAGAGACGGGGTTTCACCGTGTTGGCCTGGCTGGTCTCGAACTCTCGACCTCAGGTGATTCACCTGCCTCGGCCTCCCACAGTGCTGAGATTACAGGAGTGAGCCACCGCCCCCAGCCTTCACTGTCATTTCTTAATTGGGAAACCTGAAGTGAAGATTACAGAAAATTTTCATTAAAAATTCAACTATTTTAATTATGTTTTCTCAAGTATGTTAATTAAGTTACCACATAATAGATATTGCTTGGTGGATACCAAGTAAATTACTGCATTTTCTGTATAGCTTTAGGTGTTTTTAAAATTTCCTTTTATATTACCATCTTTTTTTTTTGGAAACAGAGTTTTACCCTGTCGCCCAGGCTGTGCAATGTTGGAATCACAGCTCACTGCAGCCTCAACCTCCCAGGCTCAATGGATCCTCCCACCTCAACCTCTCAAGTAGTTGAGACTACAGGCATGTGCCACCATGCCTAACGAATTTTTCTAGTTTTTTGTAGAGTCAGGTTTCCCCATGCTGCCCAGGCTGATCTCAAACTGCTAGGCTCAAGCGATCCTCCCGCCTTAGCCTCCCAAAGTGCTGGGATTACAGGTGTGAGCCAATGTGACCAGCCTTATATTACCATCTTTATTAAGCTGGAATTCCCCTACCCCTTCTTTTACCTCCATTATTGTAATTATTATGCAACCTGCCCTTCACAAATGTTGACATCACAAAACTTCTGAAATTCGTTGGTGAAATAATCAAGAATTATCTATTCCAGGTATGTGTTTGGAAACTGAAGAACTAATTTACATATCAGCTAATGTACATGTGTTTTCTTTTCTGCTCAAGGTATTGCACATCTATTACAAATTTCCTGGTTATGGGAGGATTCCAGCTTCTTGCTAAGCCTGCCATGTAAGCAAACCCACACCTTCCAATTATCATTCAACCAAAGATCACGTTTTATAGTGCTCTGTGTTTTCGAGTGCCCAGGGAAAGCTTTGACTTCATCATTTTACCAAACAAATCAAAATATAAACTTTGAGTAAGTCTTACAAAGGACAGGTACTATTAGCCACTGGTTATCATTGTAAGTGATATGCCATTGAAGAAGCACTGAGTGAAAGGCTCAGGTTCTGGGTCCTTCCGTGCTATCCCTGAGACTTCGGATAACTCTCTGTACCTCAGTAGGCCTAGTGTTTTTCATCTGAAAAATGGGAATGTTCTCTTTCATTGGAGAGGAACAAATAACATATGTGATGATACACAGAAAAAAGTGTTTGCGCAGATAGAAAGTATTTGCATTTAGCTTCTGGGTAAATAATTTAAAAGCTCCTTACACAAGGCAGTAATCCCAAACAGATAGTTTCTCAACAAGTGTTGACTCAACAACAAAGCCAAGGTTTTAAAAGACCTGTATTTAACATTTTTTTCTTTTTAAAATAGAAGAGATAGGGTCTCACTGTGTTACCCAGGCTGGTTAGGAACTCCTGGGCTCAAGTGGTTCTCCTGTCTTGGCCTCCCAAAGTGCTGGGATTACAGGCATGCACCACTGTGCCAGGCCAAAAATTCTGTATTTTAATAGAAAATACTTTAAATATGTACTCACCACCCAGATTTAGCAGATGTTAATGTTTTGCCATGTTTGCTTTTTTTTTTTTTTTTTTTTTTGAGACGGGGTCTCACTCTGTCATCCAGGCTGGAGTGCAGTGGCACGATCTTGGCTCACTGCAATATCTGCCTCCTGGGTTCAAGCAATTCTCCTGCCTCAGCCTCCCGAGTAGCTGGGACTACAGATATGCACCACCACACCCAACTAATTTTTGTATTTTTAGTAGAGACGAAGTTTCACCATGTTGGCCAAACTGGTCTCGAACTCCTGACCTCAAGTGATTCACCCATCTTGGCCTCCAAAAGTGCCGGGATTACAGGTGTGAGCCACCACGCCCAGCTCCGTGTTTGCTTTTGATCTTTTATCCTGATAGAAGGAATGCTAGCCATCTCATCTCATTTCTAGTTTTAATGGGAGTACTTTTAATATTTCACCATTAAAAATGATTACTTTAGGTTTTTGGTAGGTACCATTTATAGGGTTAAAAGGCCCCTATTTCTAAAAGTTGTAGAGGAATCGATCTTTATAATGTTAACTATCTTTGCGTTTCCAAATTCCAAAATTCAGTAATCTATGTATTAATTTTTTAATACATTGCTGAATTAAATTTGCTTATACAGTTGTCTCTTAGTATTCATGAGGGATTGAGTCCAGGACCTCCCAAAGGAAACCAAAATTCAAGGATGTTCGAGTCCCTGATATAAAATGGCTTAGTATTTGCATATAACCTGTGCACATCCTTTCATATAATGTTAAATCATCTCTAGATTACTTATAACATCTAATAAAATATAAATGCTATATAAATAGTTGTTATATGGTATTGTTTAGGGATTAATGACAAAAAAGTGGTAGAGACATAATTTTTTTATGAACTATTTTTGGTCTGAGGTTGTTGAATCCACAGATTTGGAACTCACAGATATGGAGGAGCTTTTTCTCCTTTTCTGTTTCCTGGAAGTTCATAGTTTAATATAAAGTAGGAATTATTTGTACTTTGAAGATTTAGTAAAATTCATCCATAAACATAATCTGGGCTTCATGGGGGCATTTGCTGTAGGGAGTTTTTACTGATTTAATGAATAGGTATTTTCAGGTCTTTATGTCTTTTTATGGCTTTTGTTATTTATATTTCTCTGGAAAATTGTTCATTGCACCCGTGTTTTGAAGTTTATTGGCATAATGTTCCTACCATAGTCTTAAGATGATTACACCAGAATAACTGTAGTTGTACCCCCTATTTTTCATTCTTATGATTTTTGGGCCTTTTTTTTAATCTTGATCAGTCTTGTCAGCAATTTACTACTTTTTAAACTAATTTTTTCAAAAATTAGGGAATCATTTCTTTCCCTTTTAAAAAATTTCATTAATTTCTGTTTTTTATTTCCTTCTTTCTTTTAGTTCACCTGTTAACTTCTTACAACTTCAAGTTTAGCACTTGGTTCATTAATTTTTCAAATTTAAAATTTTCCTAATGTAGCCATCTAAGGCTACAAATTTCCCTCTAATTGTTGCTTTAGCGGAATCTTACAAGTCTTGATATGTTTTGTTTTTATAGTCATTCAGTTCTAAATATTTTCGAAAGTATTTTTCTAACTTCCATTATGAATCCTTGGACTCACACGCTTGTTGATTTCCAAAATATAGGAGTTTGGCCTTTATTTTTTAAAATGACAGGTTCAAGAATATGTCTTTAACCTTGTGTAGTAACTTTAAAATTCTTGATCTTAATACATCACCATTTTCCATTCTTTTACTTTCAGCCTGTCTGCATTGTTTTGGTATACTTCTTATAAGGAGCAAATGGATGTTGTTATTGTTGTTGTTTACATTTGAGAACTGGTTTTGACAAGTTTAGATTTGTTATTACTGATTTTATATTTATTATTTTAAATCTCTTTATTATAATGACTAAAATAGCTTAGTTAACCTATAATGTTGGTGAAATGCTGAATCATAGCCAAAGAAAATAGGAGAAAATGGGGTTGTACCCAAACCAATAATTAAATGGAGCAGAGAGAAAATATAATAGTTATTTTTCAGATAGTAATGCTTGAAGAAAAGCAAGTTTAATTACAGGAAGATGCAAAAAATAGATGAAGACTTGTGACAATTTAAATGGAAAGCTTCTGGGCTTCCTGAAGGGCTACAGCAGTTACTGACCCTGGTTCCTTAACAGCAGTTACTGACCCTGGTTCCTTATTCTGTTGTTGTTGACCTTCCTCTAGCATTTCTGAGTCAGATTCACAGTACTGAAGAACTGACCTTGTTAGAGCAGGAAAATGAGATGACATAAGTTGAAAGCCTCTTGCCTTTTGCACAGCACCATGCCCACAGCCTGGGTTTAACATGGTTAAAGGCAGCACTGACAACTTTTTCCCATTTCTATTTACAAAGTCAATAGTTAAAATTACCTTAAAGATTTCATTTTCAGAGAAGAGTTTGAGAATGTCTAGAGCACAGCTAGGGTGCCCACATGGCTGTTAGTGGATCTTGGATGATGATGTGCAAGCACTTATCATTCATCTGATTTATCACTCAGCTGCTCACATCAGACTTGCCTGGTGGTTTGATTATTATGCAAGTTTTTTTTCTTAACTGATAAAATATATGTAATGTCATATTTTAATCTTAATTATACACTAATATGTGTACAATTTAGGGGCATCAAATACATTCACAGTATTGTATAACCATCACTATTTTTCTTTATCTCCAAGAAAAACTGAGTGCATGTTAAATAATAACTCCTCCCATACTGTCTACCTGGCTCTGGTAATCTCTATTCTACTTCCTCTCTGTATGAGTTTGCCTATTCTAGGTACCTTATATGAGTCGAATCATGTATTTATTTGCCCTTCTGTGTCTGGCTTATTTCTTTAAGCATAGTATTTTTAAGGTTCATTCATGTTGTAGCATACGTCAAAATTTCATTCTGTTTTATGGCTGAATAATATTCTCTTGTATGTACACACTACTACATTTTATCAATCAGTTCATCTGCTGATGGACACTTAGGTTGTTTCTACCTTTAATATTTTTATTTTAAAAATCTGAGTAAAAAGTATAGACCTTGCCATATAAGGAAAAAGTAATATTGCCACTATTAGATTAAAAACTCCCTAGAAAAGATAAGCTGATCAGAGATGATTTCTGGTTCAGCTTTCTTAGGAGTGTAGCTTGTCCTCTTTCGGGGAAGACTGGAGGTAAGGATATGAGTGAGTCCTGGAAAGTAATGGAGTTCACAAGAGTTGGAACATTTCTGGTCTACTGTAGACTGGGTACTGGGTATTGAGGAGAAATATGGTCCAAGGGAGTTTGTGTTCACTATATCTTACCTTCGTCTCTCAGGAGCAGGTCAAAGCAGAACACTTGTATAGAATTAAATAAGTCCTCAGCTGGTCTCCGCAGTAGAACATGGAGAACGAAGTAAGAACATTAGCACAAACCAAACATAAATAAAATCTGGGCACTCTATCTAAGATCTTTTTTTTTTTTTTTTTTTTTTTTTTGTTGAGACAGGCTGGTCACCCAGGCTGGTGTGCAGTGGCACAACCATGGCTCACTACAGCCTCAACTTCCTGTGCTCAAATGATCCTCCTGCCTCAGCCGCCTGAGTAGCTGAGACTACAGGTGTACGCTTCCATGCCTGGCTAATTTTTGTATTTTTTGTAGAGACAGGGGTTCGTTATGTTGCTCAGGCTGGTCTCAAACTCCTGGGCTCAAGCTATCCACCCACCTTGGCATCCCAAAGTGCTGGGATTACAGGTGTGAACCACTGCACCCAGCTCACCAACTCTTACTGCTTTACCATTAAGTATTTTGGTTTGGTGAGCTAAGCCTTAATGGGTTATTGATCAGCATTAAAATTTGGAATAAAATTTTAACGAATTTATAAAAAACTGAATATTAAACACTAATTTTTGGCTTCAGTTTGAAATGCTTTTGAAGATCTCAGCATTGAAATCGTCACATATAATCATCTTTATTGTTTCTTGTTAACTGTAATACTAGTTCTTTCAGCTTTTTATTACTTTCCTATAATAAACTCATAATTGAAGGAAAAAAGAAGAAATTAGAAGCGTTTTAATATCCACACTAATTCTGTTGGAGCAAGGAGCTTCACTTTTCTTCCAGTGTTTCTATTTAGCACAGCTGCCTAGAGCAATTAGTTTTGCCATTTATTGCTGTGACTTTTGGCTTTGAAATTAACAGGTGATGGTGTCAGCTGGTCTCTGATTATTCACCTTAAATTGTGGGATGCATGATTCATTTCCTAGAACATAGGCACAAGCCTGTGATTAACCATTTGTATTGCTACCATTTGCTACTTTTTATACTTTAAAAATCCTATCTTATAGATAGGGAAATTCTTTTAATTATATGTGGCTTATTTCGTTGTATTTCTACTTTCATAGCAGCTAAAAAATGTGCATTCTGAAAGGTACTTTCTAGTGAAATGTTTTATTTAATATCATGCATATTACCAATTCAAAAAGGATTAACTAATTTTGTTTTCCTCTACCTCTAGTGATTTCCTAAATAAAAACCAAGAGCTGTTGCAAGATTTATCAGAAGTGAATGATGAAAACACTCAGTTGATGGAAATACTGAATACTTTGTTTTTCTTGCCAATCAGACGACTTCATAATTATGCAAAAGTTTTGCTAAAGCTTGCTACTTGTTTTGAAGTGGTAAGCTCCCATGTATACCTCTTTGGACATTTGGAAAGCCAAGGATCATAGTTGTTGGTATGGATTATGCCACCACAAGATCTGGAACTCCAGTAATTTAATATTTACATGTGTCTAATTAAATTTAATTTTCTTCAGGGAAATGATAGAGGAAAGTATGACTGTAGATAAATTGAGTTTTCTGTGGATTCAGTTTCCTTTTAGGACCTTATCAAGATGAATAAACTGTATTCATTTTATGAAACTTTGTCTAAAGTTGAGACTCTATCAGATGTTACTCACTCAGTAGTTGTCAAAATTTATTGGATGCATGCTGACTATGAGTTAAACAGAGCTCTTCAAAGCCCTGGTTTTCTGTATAAGGGCACACACCTGTAAGGCAGGGGTGTTAACTGACCTGGATTCATGCTAGACTTTATACCAGGGGATTAGGTTACCTTAGCAAATGCTGAGAGGAATCAGTGTTACAGGATTTTCTCAAATGTTAACTAGTCCACTCCTATATAAAACTAGTTAGATGGAATCCTAGGAAGTTAGCACCACACTAGGATATAGATGTATGTTAAAGCTGGTCCTGAGACATTCACCTTTCAAATACTGTCGAAATGTGTGGTTTCATTTTGTTTCTACCCTGAAAGGCTCTAGATAAATTATAACGACTCCAAAGTCCCTTATAGGTTTTTTGTTGTTGTTTGTTTGTTTGTTTTTGAGACAGAGTCTCGTTCTGTCACTGGGGCTGGAGTGTAGTGGTGCAATCTTGGCTCACTGCAACCTCCACCTCCCAGGTTCGAGTAATTCTCATGCCTCAGCCTCCTAAGTAGCTGAGATTACAGGTGTGTGCCATGATACTGGCTACTTTTTTTTTTGTTTTTGTATTTTTAGTAGAGTTGGGTTTTCACCATGTTGGCCAGGCTGGCCTCGAACTCCTGACCTCAAGTGATTGACCTGCCTCGGCCTCCCAAAGTGCTGGGATTACAGGCATGAGCCAACATACTGGCCCCTTATAGGTTTAGAATCTTCTTAATCTCTAGGTCTGTCTCTTGATCTAAACAGATTTCACCCCTCAGAGTGACCCAGGAACTGATTGATGTAGGCTTTCTACAGTTGAGCCTACTGTGATCTTGTAGGTCTTCTCTTTAGTCTGATTTTGACTTTAAAACCAGACTAAAGAAAAGACCTGTAAGATCTTTAAACTGATCTAGCTTTAGCTGTGAAGGTTTGACCTATCAAATATCCCAGTGAGATACAGCTTTCACCCCAATATGGCCTCAGTCAACAAAAAAATTTCCTACCAGATCAGCTTAGAATTGTTCAGAGTCAGAGTTCAGTTTTCCTGGATGTAGCTTTCATGTGCTTTATATTTCCTTCCTGAAACACTCCCACTCCCATCCTCATTCTGGGACAAAAGTCATTTTATCATGAAAATAAAGCCCTCTTTGACTATATTGGTTCTCTTTCCCCTATCCATCTCTAAAGGATTATTTACTCTATTTTGCTAACACTTTCTCTCTCCATTATTCACTTCTCATGTTATATCAGTGGCCCTTATCCTCATCACAGGGGGTCAAAATCAACTGTGGAAGCTTTTTCAAAACAAACCTGCCCATATTCCATCACTATACATTATAATTGAGTAAGTCTAAGGCACACCTTTGACATCGTGTGTGTGTACACATATATGTATTTTTTAAATGTCTCCATATAAAAAAATAATAATACTTAACATTTATTGAATGAATTCCATATGCCAGGCACTGTTCTAAGCAAGTTATATGTATTCATTTAATCCCCACATCAACTTGGTGAAGTAGGCGCATTATTATTATACCTATTTCATCATCAGCCTTTTACAGATGAGAGAATTGAGACACAGCTGAGAATTGGTAGAGCTACAATTCATATCGAGGCTCTGGTTCCAGAATCTGTTCTCTTAACCTACTTTTCTAGATTGTCTTTTATGATATATAACCTGTTAACAAAACCACTGCATTATTCTGGTACATTTTTCTATCTTGTCTGCCTAATTATGATACAAAGATCATGCCTTATTTTTTTTTCCCTAGCATTCTAGCAGAATGTTTCATATGTGGTAGATACTCATTAAATGTTTCTTAAGTGAATGGAAAAAAATGAAAATGAGTGACTCTCAGAATTGTGGAAAGTAAACTCATGTGAGAGATCATCCTTCGATCTTACCTTCTGCTCCCTCACTACATGGCATAGCAGTTACACCCATCCCAGTAGTTGGTTCTCAAATCTTGGTTTGCAGACCCCTGGGGCTTCCAAAGACCGTTTCAAGAGGTTCACAAGGTCAAAACTATTTTCATGATAGTACTAAGATATTTACCTTTTCCACTGTGTTGTCATTTACATTGATAGTGCAGAAGTTAAGGTGGGTAAAACTGCTGGTTCCTTGGTAGGAATCAAGGCAGTGGCACCAGACTATACTAGTAGTCATTGCATTCTTCATTGCCATGCACTTGCAGTTAAAATACAATTTCACTTAAGAATGTCCTATTATGTGTGGTGATGTGCGAAGTACATGTAAAGCAGTTCTGCTGCATGCTGAAGTGTGGTGGTTTTCAAGAAAAAGCACCATTGTGATTGTTGAGTTGAGAGCTCCTGTTGAAATGAATGGGTTGCTTTTTTTTTTTTTTTTTAACTTGAAAGGATAATTGACAGATAAACTGATTTTTCAGATTTGGATATTGGCAGATATTTTCTCAGAAATGAGTAAATGAACCTGTCATTTCAAAGAGAACAAATGATAGTATTTGTTGCCAATAATAAAATCTCAACTTTTAAGCAAAAGTTAGAATGTTAGAGATGAATCTACCACTGTGAGTGTGACAGTTGCCTGATACTTAGGACTTTATCTTATGAGATTGGTGGTTCTATGATCCTGTGATTTTTGATGTTGTAGAAGAAAGATGTCAACATTTGGAAAATCTGCATAATTCAGTCAACCAGTATTTTCCATATGTCCAATCCATAATCATAGATGGTACAAAGTCGTAGCTGGTAAAAGACCCATTCAAAGAGCACGATGAACCCCTGGATTTTAACATCTCAGTGTACAAAAAACTCATTGCTGTGGTTTTAGATTCCACATTGCAGCTCCCTTTAAGAATCTACCACTTAGCAAGTTTTAATGTAATATCAAAGGAGAATATCCACATTCATTTGAAATGGCTATTAAAATGCTTCTCTCTATTCCAGATATATACCTTTATAAGGCCACATTTTCTTCATAGGTTTTAACCAAACAACATATAACACATTAAATGCAGAAGCTGATGTAAAAGTCCAGCTGTCATTTTTAAAGCCAGATAATAAAGAGATTAGAAAAAATGTGGACCATTGCCACTTTTCTCACTAAAAACATTTTTTTTTTTTTTTTTTGAGACGGAGTCTTGCTCTGTTGCCCAGGCTGGAGTACGCATCTCAGCTCACTGCAAGCTCCGCCTCCTGGGTTCACGCCATTCTCCTGCCTCAGCCTCCCGAGTAGCTGGGACTACAGGTGCCCGCCACAACACCCAGCTAACTTTTTGTATTTTTTTAGTGGAGACAGGGTTTCACCATGTTAACCAGGATGGTCTTGATCCCCTGACCTCGTGATCCGCCAGCCTCGGCCTCCCAAAGTGCTGAGATTATAGGTATGAGCCACCGAGCCCTGCCACTAAAATAGTTTTGTAAGTGAATTAATAAAAGCTTTTGACATTTCTTAATTTTATGTTCTAATATGGTAAATATCAATAGATACAGTCCACATAAGAAAAATAAAGGGATCCCAAGACCAAAACATTTGAGAACTCCTGCCCTATCCTGGGGTCTCTGCTGCTCTCCTCAGTAACTGCCAGGTTTTGTCTCTCTCCCCTGAGTTATTCCCCTATTTCATATGTATTTTTATGTAGTAGAATTTTTCTAAAACCAATCTCCTTTTCCCAGTCTCCTGCAATGTGCTACTTATGCTCTTGGGCCAAATTTTCCCCTACATTTAATACTATATATCTAAAGCAGACGGAGGCTACAGATTCTGGATAATGATTTTATGTTCTTTTTTTCCTCTTTAATTTTTGCCCTGTAGGCATCTCCAGAATATCAGAAACTGCAGGATTCCAGTTCTTGTTATGAGTGTCTTGCTCTCCATCTCGGCAGGAAAAGGAAGGAAGCAGAATACACACTGGGCTTCTGGAAGACCTTCCCCGGAAAAATGACGGTAAGCCATGCCAATTGTTGTTTGTTACCCTAGCAAACAGCAACTGTTTCGATAACAATTGATATCATTTTCTCTGTTCCTCGTTTATGGTAATAACATTTTAATGACCCCTTTCCTAAAATGTCTAAGGACCATACCAATGGGTACTCTAAATACCTTCTGTCATTTCTAGAAATCCTCTCTGAAGACTTACCTTTAATTTGTTTTTGTTTTCTTTTTAATCTCCTTTGAGCTCTACTTTTGTGAAGTGTTTAGATCCCATAGAAATTTAGTTTTTACACCAAGCTAAGCTATGACCAACAAATTCCCTTAAACGTGATTTGTATCTGTTTTATTTTCTCTTTACATGTAAACATGATTTTGATTGTTTCACTTAGTATTATATTTGTCTTTAATTCCAGGATTCCTTGAGAAAGCCAGAGCGTCGACTGCTGTGTGAGAGTAGTAACCGAGCCCTGTCTCTGCAGCATGCTGGGAGGTTTTCTGTGAATTGGTTCATTCTCTTTAATGATGCACTGGTCCATGCCCAGGTAGGCTGGATTCCTCACCTTAAAAGAATCCCTGAAAGGTGGAATCCTATCCTTATTAACTATACTATCAGTTTATGTTCAAAACTAGTGTGATTTTACTGAAACTGTTGTCTAAAAGAGACTGTTCAGCTACAGCATGGATTTGTGTATGCACTGGATTTCAGAGAAATTCTGAAGTTTCCAGCTTGAGAATGAGTGTCAGCCATGTGAAGAGGGCCCTGCAGCAGAGATGGCAAGGCCCTTTGGGTTAGCTGTGTTACGGGGACAATGTGGCAGAATTGATGGCACCTACATGGACTTAACTATTTCAAGGGGTTGTGCAGCAGAGACTGCAGGGCCCATGTGGGTTAATGACATGAAGGGGATATGGGCAGAGACCCCAAGGTCTACATGGGCTTTCATAAAAGTGCCTCCATGTTCTCTGTTTCAGTTCTCCACACACCATGTTTTCCCTCTGGCCACGCTGTGGGCAGAGCCACTGTCTGAAGAAGCTGGTGGTGTGTAAGTGTGTCCCCCCTCCCCATTCTACCCCGTCCAAGTCTGTTACCCAGGTTGCTTCCTTAAATGTGAAAAAAGGCTCAGGAGGACTTGGGAGACAGTCTCCCCATTCTGCATAATGAGACCCACCTCCCAGCACATTAGACAGTAAAGTAGTCTATTGATAATAAAATGGCCTGTTGCAAAGATCATGGCAAGTCACGATTAGGTGATGAAAAGGCATCTTCATTGCACACATCCCCATCGTTCAACCCAGAGCAGAGAATTCTTTGTTCTTTCTACCATGGTGGGACACAAAACCAAACAAGCGTTTACATTAATTGACTTCTGCTCCTCTTGAAATAAAGAGGTTGCTTTTCAAATTTGAGGATTGATACTGTAACGACAGGTTGTTAAACCTACTGGTATTTATCCTTGTGAACATTTTAGGAATGGCTTAAAGATAACCACACCTGAGGAGCAGTTCACTCTCATTTCATCTACACCCCAGGAAAAGGTTAGTCCATTATGGTATTTTCTTTCAGTCTTCACCCTGGCTCTTTCTGCCTCTTGTGTAATAAAAAAGAAATATAAATTGTTCTTGCTTGACTAATGATGCACAGTTCTGTCTGATAAATCTTCATCAAGCCAAAACTATAGGTTCTTGGTTTTGTTTTTTTTTTTATGTGACTTAATTTTAAACATATAGCAGAGAATTCCAAGAGCCGGTCAATATTACTCCATTAATAGGAAAAGCATTAGGACACAAATAATTTATTCACACCAAAGAAAACTAACAGGGTTTAAAGCAGTGCTTGATGAATTGTTGCCTTAAGCTTATTGATGTTACTTTTTGCTCCTAGACAAAGTGGCTGCGAGCTATAAGCCAAGCTGTAGATCAGGCTTTGAGAGGGATGTCTGATCTTCCCGCTTATGGAAGTGGTAGCAGTGTTCAGAGACAGGAACCACCCATTTCACGCAGTGCCAAATATACTTTCTACAAAGATCCTCGCCTAAAGGATGCCACCTATGATGGACGCTGGCTTTCAGGGAAGCCTCATGGCAGGTGAAAATGTTGAAGATTTATACCTGGGGTGAGGATGATCATCACATGATAGAAAAAATATTGATTATCTGAAATATTAGTTGACATGCATTATTCTTTGCTTACGCATTCCAGAGGGGTTTTGAAGTGGCCTGATGGAAAGATATATTCTGGCATGTTCAGGAATGGCTTGGAAGATGGGTAAGAAAATTGTGTAAAATATGATAGTAAATTCAAGTTCAGTAAGGTCATAAATTATGTTATTTTGTATGCAGAGCTGCTTTTCAAACAAGTAGTAGATTTTTGTTGTTATTTTTTAGAAATGCACATGTATGATCATGAAGAGAGCCAGGAGTGAGGGGTACAGCCTCTGATTTACCTAGACTGGGTCATTTTCCTTGATAGCCGTGTGACCTCACATTACACAGCCTTCCATCTGTTAAAATGGGGCTATGTTTTCTATTAATTTCTCAGTTGTGAAGACTGAGAACTTTGGTAATGTTAATGGTAGGACTATTGAGACAGTAGTCCCCCTTTACACAAAGGACATAGAAAAATTTTCCTTTCAGTTGTTTTAAGTCATCTTTAATTTCTGTGGTATGTTAAAGGAAACATTTCCAAGTGCTATATTATCCTAATGATGTTCTAATGACTTTTTAAAATAAGTTTATCATGTTTTCTAACACTGGAAATGTATTTACGTGATTAGTTTATGACAGTATTTTGTATAATGTTAAGGAAGTAATTTATTTCAGTGTACAAAAAATGTCGGGTAGGTGATTTTGTGTGTCTGTGTGATCATGTAAATTCTTGTGATGTGTTAAACAATCTTTTTAATAGATTGTTAGAATGAGAAGAGACTTTAGATCATCTCATTTACCCACTGAGTTGCCCCTCTTATTATCCAAATAAAGGAGCTGGATACCTGGGCTTACCACATGGTGGTGCAGGTAATTAGTGACAGAAATAGGCGAAGGACACAGGTCTTCTATTTTTCACCGGACTTGTATTAAAACACCATATCTTAGTGTAGTGGGGCTGATGTCCCACTCCTTTTGCCAAACAGCTTAGGTTATAGATTCACCTTAAACCAAGATGCTGTTTTAACCCTTTCCTCCTACAGGTGAATGTTTTCTCTGTCTTCCTTGTTAAAATGTTTACCATGATACACATACAAAAGGTGAATATGTCATAAATGCATATTCTTTTGTTATTTTTTCTTTTTCGTGGCAGGTATGGAGAATACAGAATCCCAAACAAGGCAATTAACAAAGAAGACCATTATGTGGGCCATTGGAAAGAAGGAAAAATGTGCGGTCAAGGAGTCTACAGGTAATAACATTGGAAAGGCTGTTGGACTGGTGTTGGTTTTTCTTTTTTTTTTTTTTTTTTTTTTTTTTTGAGACGGAGTCTCGCTCTGTCACCCGGGCTGGAGTGCTGTGGCCGGATCTCAGCTCACTGCAAGCTCCGCCTCCCGGGTTCACGCCATTCTCCTGCCTCAGCCTCCCGGGTAGCTGGGACTACAGGCGCCGCTACCTCGCCCGGCTAGATTTTTGTAGTTTTTAGTAGAGACAGGGTTTCACCGTGTTAGCCAGGATGGTCTCGATCTCCTGACCTCGTGATCCGCCCGCCTCGGCCTCCCAAAGTGCTGGGATTACAGGCTTGAGCCACCGCGCCCGGCCGGTTTTTCATATAACCATGTAAACTTGAATGTTTGCATAGTCAAAATTTCCAAGGTTTAAGTTTTGCTTAGTCTTATAGATAAAATTTAGAGGAGTAAATAAAATTGAAACTCTCTGTGATCTTCTTTTAAAGGTCAACCTCTCATCTGTCACAGGATTAAAATACCAGATTATTAAATTTAGTTCTTATCTAAATTTTATATACCTTATAAACCATAATTTTCTCATAGAGACTCCTATATGTCTTATCTATAAATGTATCTTATTTTTATTTACTTGATTCTAACGGACAAAACTTTTATTCTTCCCTCTTACAAAAAACTCATTATTTCATTTTCCCGTAAGAGACTAAAAACACATTTTTTTCCATGTTAATGCAAAATACCACCCATGGTGTCTTTAACTTTTTAACTTTAGTCACTCAAAAATGAGGTTTTTTAAATTAGTGATAAATAATCATATAAACAAATAATTATAGCTACCAGTGAGACTGAGTATGGTTTTGGATTTTCTAAACTTTGCAAAAATGAGCATCAGAATTCAATGTGCATGTGATAATTATCCATTCTTTCCAACCACAGCTATGCTTCTGGTGAAGTGTTTGAGGGCTGTTTCCAAGATAATATGCGTCATGGTCATGGCCTTCTACGAAGTGGGAAATTGACGTCCTCCTCTCCTAGTATGTTCATTGGCCAGTGGGTAACGGATAAGAAAGCAGGATATGGTGTCTTTGATGATATCACTAGGTACAGTGTTCTCCTTCTTTTCTCACAGTTTAAGCAAATGATTAAGCACCATGATTATTTAACAAGCAGTTTATACTTATTTTGTCTTTTTCATGGAGATTAGTAAGATTTCTTTGAGTTTGAGTAGGTGAAAAATGAACCTTCTTTTATGACAAACCCTTTTGTTTATTTATTTATTTATTTTTTGAGATAGGGTCTCACTCTGTCACCCAGGCTGGCGTGGTGCGATCTCAGCTCACTGCAATGTCTGCCTCCTGGGTTCAAGGGATCCTCCTACCTCAGTCTACCAAGTAGCTGGGACCACAGGCACACACCACCACACCCAGTTAATTTTTTGTATTTTTGGTAGAGATGGGGTTTTGCCATATTGTCCAGGCTGGTCTCGAACTCCTGGCCTCAAGTGTTCCACCTGCCTTTGCCTCCCAAAGTGCTGGGATTATAGGCATGAGCCACCGCACCCAGCCTCTTTCTTTTTAAGTTAGCAAACTTTTGTGTAAGAAAAACCTATGCATAGGTTTTATTCTGCTTATTACATTTCAAATGAAATTATTTAGAGTTGAATTCTAGGCCTTCTTTTTAAAAATTATATATTTTAAAGTTATCAAGTAACTACCTGGGGTATATACAGCTCTGTGTCAGATAGACCACAACATTAAATTCCTCACAGAACATTACTGAGTGAGATGTCTTTTGCTCTCACCTTGTCCCATATTTGAGGAGACAAAGTTAACTACTTTAACTAGAAAAAAGGCCAGGCGCGGTAGCTCAAGCCTGTAATCCCAACACTTTGGGAGGCTGAGACGGGCGGATCACGAGGTCAGGAGATCGAGACCATCCTGGCTAACACAGTGAAACCCTGTCTCTACTAAAAAATACAAAAAACTAGCCGGGCGAGGTGGCGGGCGCCTGTAGTCCCAGCTACTCAGGAGGCTGAGGCAGGAGAATGGCGTAAACCCGGGAGGCGGAGCTTGCAGTGAGCTGAGATCCGGCCACAGCACTCCAGCCTGGGTGACAGAACGAGACTCCGTCTCAAAAAAAAAAAAAAAGAAAAATGGAATCTATACCAGCCTAGGGTTGATGCCTGGGATCTCCCATGTGATAATTGTCTTTTCCCTACTTTATCCTTGTCTTCAGTGCTTTTTCTTTTCTTTTTATTTCTGTGCAGGGGGGAAAAGTATATGGGAATGTGGCAAGATGATGTGTGTCAAGGGAATGGTGTGGTGGTTACCCAGTTTGGATTATACTATGAGGGCAACTTTCACCTTAATAAAATGATGGTGAGTGGAATATTTGCATGTAGTTATTACTAACTTGTTAAAGCTCCTTTGTCCCTAACTTTTTAAGTCATCTTTTGATTAGTTTCTACCTTCTTAGTGCTATTTTCCTTCTTTTAAGATTCCGTAAGGCTTTGGGGATATGACTGCTTGCACTCTTAAGTGACTCTATTTTATGTGTTGTAATTCTTCTCTTGTTTCTTCTTATAGGGAAATGGGGTTTTGCTTTCCGAAGATGATACTATCTATGAGGGAGAATTTTCAGATGACTGGACTCTTAGTGGAAAGGTTGGAAACTAGCTTTCTTCTTTTTCTCTCTAATAAATTCTTTTACTAATTTTTTTTACTTTAAAAATAGCTGATTTACATGCCATAAAATTCATCCCTTTCAAGTGCACATTTCAGTAATTTTTAGTCAACATAGCTGTACAAACTACCACCACAATCCAGTTTCAGAACATTTCTGTCACCCAAGAAAATCCCTTCTGCTCATTCAGTGACTTCCATTTCCACCACCAGTCCCAGCCAACCACTAATCACTCTTAATCACTCTATAGATTTGCCTTTTCTGGGCCTTTTGTATAAATGGAATCATACATGCAGTCTCCTCTCTGTGGCTTCCTACACTTAGCGTAATGTTTTTGTTTTTTTCCATATTGTGGCATGTATAGTATTTGTTCCTTTTTATGACTGAATAGTTTTCCAAAACTACATTTAGTTTATTCTTTTACCAGTTGATAAACATTGAGTTATTTCCAACTTTAGACTATTGTGAATAATGCTGCCATAAACTTTCAAATGCAGTTTCTTGTGTAAACATACGTTTTCATTTTCATTTCTCAAGTAGATGCCTAGAGTGTAATTGCTGCTGGGTTTTATGGTAAATTGATGTTTAACGTATTAAGAAACTGTCAAACTTTTTTCCAAAATGTCTGTACCATTTTACATTCCCATCAGCAATGTGTGAGGATACTAATTTCTCCATATCAATGAGGATACTAATTTCTCCGTATCAAAAAATATTTCTTATTTTCTGTCTTTTTTCTTATAACCATTCCAATGGGTATGAAGTGGTATATCCTGATTTTCATTTGCGTTTCCCTAGTGGCTAATGATGTAGAACATGCTTATTAGTGATTCATATATCTTCTTTGATGAAATGTCTGTTCAGATCTTTGGCCTATTTGTAAAATTTTGTTTGTACTCTTATATGAATTATAAGGGTTCTTTCTGTATTCTGGATACATGTCCTTTATCAGATATGATTTATAAATATTTTCTTGCAGTCTGTGACTTGTCTTTTATTTTCTTAATGGTGTCTTTTGAAATAGAAAAGTTTTTCATTTTAACGAACTCTATAAAAAATTTTATGAATTATGCTTTTGATTTTATGTCTAAGAAGTCTTTGCCTTTTGGCTCACTCCTGTAATCCCAGTACTTTGGGAGGCCGAGGCAGGTAGATCACGAGGTCAGGAGATCAAGACCATCCTGGCAAACATGGTGAAACCCCAATCTCTACTAAAAATACAAAAAATTAGCCAAGTGTGATGGTGGGCACCTGTAGTCCCAGCTACTCGGGAGTCCGAGGCAGGAGAATGGCGTGAACCCGGGAGGTGGAGTTTGCAGTGAGCTGAGATCCCAGCACTACACTCCAGCCTGGGCGACAGAGTGAGACTCCATCTAAAAAAAAAAATAAAAAATAAAAACCATAAAATGTTATAGTTTTGCCTTTTATATTTAGGTCTGTGATTCATTTTAAGATAACTTTTGTATATGGGTTGAGTTATGTGTCCAAATTAATATTTTTGCATATGGCTATCCAAATTTCCCAGCACCTTTTCCCGTTGAATCTTGGCACCTGTGTTGACCAGAAAATGTGTTTATTTCTGGTCTCTCAGTTATATTTCACTGATCAACATGTCTCTCCTTGTGTTAATACCACACCATCTTGATTACTGTTGATTCCTAGTAAGTTGTGAAATCAGGAATATAAGTCCTCCAAATTTGTTCTTCTTCAAAATTGTTCTGGCGAATCTAGATTCTTTGCCTTTTCATATCAATTTTAGGACTGGCTTATCAAGATTCTGCAATAAACCTTGCTAAGATTTTGATAGAGATTGCATTGAATCTATAGATCAATTTGGGGAGAATTGCCATCTTAATAATATTGACTATTCCAACCCATGAACATAGAACATCTCACAGTTTATTTAGATCTTTAATTTCTCTCGGCAATGTTTTCTAGGTTTCAGTGTACACATCTTGCCTTTCTTTGGTTAAATTTGTTTCTAAGTATTTTATTGGTGCTATTGTAAAGCATTGTTTTCTTAATTTCATTTTCAGATTGTTCATTGCTATATTTAAAAAATGTAGTTGATTTTGTATTTTGTTCTTGTATCCTAAAATCTTGCTGAATTTGTTTATTAGTGTTAGTATTTGTGTGTGTGTGTGTGTGTGTGTGTGTGTGTGTGTGTGTGGATTTCTTAGGATTTCTTGCATACAGAATCATATCACCTACAAGTAAATACATTTTTTGCTTCTTTCTTTATAATATGGAAGGCTTTTATTTCTTTTTTTTGTCCAGTTGCACTGGCTAGAGTCCTCTGTGGAATGTTGAATAGAAAATATTAAGATTGGACATCTTTACATTGTTTTCTTTTTAGAGAAAAGCTTTTTTTTTTTGAGATAGGGTCTCACTTTGTCACCCAGGCTGGAGTGCAGTGGTGTGATCTCAGCTCCCTGCAGTCTCAACCTCCTGGGCTCAAGTAATCCTCCCTTCTCAGCCCCGCAAATAACTGGGACTACAGGCACATGCCACCATGCCTGGCTAATTTTTTTTTTTTTTTGTAGAGACAGGGTTTCACTATGTTGCCCAAGCTGGTCTCAAATTCCTGAGCTGAAGCAATCTACCCACCTCGGCCTCCCAAAGTGCTAGGATTACAGGCATGAGCCACCATGCCTGGCTGAAAAGTGTTTTTGTTAAAGTGCTTTTCCGTTGTCTGTTGAGATGATCATTTGGTTTTTATCATTTATTCTACTAATATGGTATATAATATTGGTTGCTTTACTGATGTTAAACCAACCTTGCTCTCCTGGGATGAATTGTACTTGGTCATGGTGTATGATTTTTTTATATGTTGATGTTGCTGGATTTAATGCCAATATTTTGTTGAGGATTTTTGCATTCATATTTGTGAGAGGTAATGGTCTGTGGTTTTCTTTTATTGTGATGTCTTTGTCTGTCTTTGATATCAGGATAATTCTGGCCTCATAGAACGAGTTGAGAAGTGTTCCCTCCTCCCCTATTCTCTGAAAGTTTGCGAAGCTTTGTTATTATTTCTTCTCTGAGTGTTTGGGAGAATTCACCAGTGAAGTCTTCTGGGCCTAAGCATTACTTCGTGAGAAATTTTTAATTTCTAACTCAGTTTTTTTACTTGCTTTAGGTCTATTTAGATTTTCTATTTCTCATTGAGTCAGTTTTGGTACTTTGTCTTCCTAGGAATTTTTCTATTTCTCTATGTTATCTGCTTAGTTGGCATAAAGCTGTTCTCTTAGTATTCCATTCTGTCTTCACATGTTTGTGATGCTGCAATAAAATATCATAGACTGGGAAATTTATTTCTTCACAATTTTGCAAGCTGGGAAGTCCAAGATCAAGGCAACAGCATTCCCTGTCTAGTGAAGGCCTTCTTGGCTGAGTTCTCACATAGCAAAAGATGGAAGGTCAGAAAGGCCTAAGATAGTTCCCTCTGGCACTTTTCTTTTTGTTTTTTTTCTTTTGAGACAGAGTCTTGCTCTGTCACCCAGCCTGAAGTGCAGTGGCACGATCTTGGCTCACTGCAACCTCCACCTTCTGGGTTCAAGCGATTCTTCTGCCTCACCCTCCTGAGTAGATGGGACTACAGGCACGTGCCATCATGTGCAGCTAATTTTTGTATTTTTAATAGAGATGGGGCTTCACCATGTTGGTCAGGCTGGTCTCAAACTCCTGACCTTGTGATCCACCCACCTCAGCCTCCCAAAGTGCTAGGATTATAGGTGTGAACCACCGCGCCCAACCCTCTGGCTATTTTCTAAGACACTGCTCCATTCATGAGGACACTGTCTTTAATCACTTCCCAAAAGGCCCCACCTCTTACCACTATCACCATGGGGTTTAAGTTTCAGTACAGATTTTAGAGGAGACACTTTCAAAACATAGTACCTTCTAACTTTTTTAATTCTATAGGCTGGTAGTAATAACCTGTTTCACTCTTGATTTTATAAACTTATGTTTTCTCATTTTTGCTTGATTAATCTAGTTAAATGTCAATTTTGTGTATCTTTTCCAAGAAGCAACTTTTAGTTTCATTGATCTTTCTTTATTTTTTGTTTTCTGTCTCATTTGCTGATTTTTGCACTAATCTTTATCATTTACCTCCTCTTTCTTGCTTTGGATTTAGGTTGTTAGTTTGTTCCTCCTTTTGTAATTTTATTAGGTAGAATTTTACATTACTGATTCGAGATCTTCCTGAAAAGATAGGTGTTAACAGCTATAAGTTTCCCTCTAAGCACTGCTTGTAATTTACATCATCCCCTAAATTTTAATATATTGTATGGTCATTTCATACAGTTCAAAATATTTTTGAGTTTTCCCTGTGTGTTTTTTTTTCTTTTACCCATGGATTATTTTCATATACACTCCTTGAGACATGCATGTGCCCATATTTTCTTTGAGATTTAAAGAGTTAGAGACTGGTAAAGAGCAAGTTAAAAAGGAAAACAACCATTTAGTGCTTTTTTTCTCTTGATTTTAAAAATTGAGGGCTGGGCATGGTAGCTCATGCCTGTAATCCCAGCAGTTTGGGAGGCCAAGGTGGGTGGATCACTTGAGGTGAGGAATTCGAGACCAGCCTGGCCAACATGGTGGAACCCCGTCTCTACTGAAAACACAAAAAATTAGCTGGGCGTGGTTTCGGGCGCCTGTGATCCCAGCTACTTGGGAGGCTGAGACAGGAGGATCACTTGAACCCAGGAAGCAGAGGTTGCAGTGAACCAAGATCGCACCATTGCACTCCAGCCTGGGCAATAGAATGAGACTCTGTCTCCAAATAAATAAATAAATAAATATTGAATATATTTCCTCTAACCCCACATTTTATTCTCTGACTTTACCTAGGGAACACTGACTATGCCAAATGGAGACTACATTGAAGGTTATTTTAGTGGAGAATGGGGATCTGGGATAAAAATCACTGGAACCTACTTCAAACCTAGTCTGTATGAGAGTGATAAAGACAGACCTAAAGTTTTGTGAGTAACTAGTGTTAATTCTGGATTAATTATTGAATGTTTGGAGTTGTCTTGCTTTTATCAAAGCTGGTTAATATTTTAAAAGCAAAATCAAGTTCTTAAAGTCTTCTTTTTTATTTTATTTTATTTTTATTTTTTGAGACAGGGTGTCACTCTGTCACCAGGCTGAACTGCAGTGGCGTGATCATGGCTCACTGCAGCCTTGACCTCCTGGGTTCATGTGATCCTCCCGCCTCAGCCTCCCAAGTAACTGGGACTACAGGTACCCACTACCATGCGTGGCTAATTTTTCTAATTTTTATAGAGACTGGGTCTTGCTATTGCTCAAGCTGGTCTTGAACCTGAGCTTAAGCGATCCTCCTGCTTCAGCCTCCCAAAATGCTGGGATTACAGGTATGAGCCACTGCACCTGGCCAAAGTTGTCTTCTTTTTTTTTTTTTTTTTTTTTAAACAAGATGTAACCGCCTTGAATTGTCAACTGACATTACTTTAGATGACTAAATCTATAGTCTTGTCTATAGTCTTGGTTTACATTATAAGCCTTAAAGCATGGATGTTTAAAAGGAAAGTTCCACATGTGAGAGAGTGTTTTTTTTTTTTTTGGAGATGGAGTCTCAGTCTGTCGTCCGGTTTGGAGTATGGTGGTGCCATCTCGGCTCACTGCAGTGTCTATCTCCCGGGTTCAAGCGATTCTCCTGCCTCAGCCTCCCAAGTAGCTGGGACTACAGGCGCACACAACCATGCCCGGCTAATTTTTTGTATATTTAGTAGAGACAAGGTTTCACCATGTTGGCCAGGCTGGTCTCGAACTCCTGACCTCAAGTGATCTGCCCACTTTGGCCTCTCAAAGTGCTGGGATTACAGGTGTGAGCCACTGTGCCCAGCCTGAAAGAGCATTCTGAGATGGAATCTGTACATAACTTGATTTTGAAAAGTAAAGAACATATACACACACACACACACACCCACCAAGTGGAATAGTAAAATCTGCATATATGAGGGAAAAAAGGCAAAATCTAAGTATATTATGCCCAACCCCATTGCATTTTTGACTTTATTCTCTGTTCTCCCACCATCTGTCCCTAGATGTGGCACAATCACAGAAGTGGACAGTTTTTGGCATATGTCTATTTTTCTTTATTGATTGCAGCTTGAATTTTATTATTATATTTGGTAGCACCTCAGTTTTTTTTGTTCCTAAGGATATGTTTTCTGTACATGTTTATTCTTAGAGTATTTTAGAACCCAGTATGTAACACATTTTAAATTCTCATTATAAGATGTGCAAGGTTCAGAAAGTCCTTGTCCTAACAGGAATCAATTTTTATTTTTATTTATTATTTTTTAAATTTTTAATTTTTTTTTTTTTTTTTTTCCTGAGACAGAGTCTCACTTTGTCGCCCAGGCTGGAGTGCAGTGGCGTGATCTCAGCTCACTGCAACCTCCACCTCCCAGATTCAAGCGATTCTCCTGCCTCAGCCTCCCGGGTAGCTGGGATTACAGGTATGGGCCACCTCGCCTGGCTAATTTTTTTTTTTTTTTTTTTTTGAGATGCAGTGTTGCTCTGTCACTCAGGCTAGAGTGTAGTGGCATGATCTTGGCTCACTGCAACCTCTGCCTTCTGAGTTCAAGAGATTCTTCTGCCCCAGCCTCCTGAGTAGCTGGGATTACAGGCATGCGCCATGCGCCACCACGCCCAGCTAATTTTTGTATTTTTTTTTTTTTTTTTTTTTGAGACAAAGTCTCGCTCTGTTGCCCAGGCTGGAGTGCAGTGGCGAGATCTCAGCTCACTGCAAGCTCCGCCTCCCAGGTTTACGCCATTCTCCTGCCTCAGCCTCCTGAGTAGCTGGGACTACAGGTGCCTGCCACCTCGCCTGGCTAGTTTTTTGTATTTTTTTAGTAGAGACGGGGTTTCACCGTGTTAGCCAGGATGGTCTAGATCTCCTGACCTCGTGATCCGCCCGTCTTGGCCTCCCAAAATGCTGGGATTACAGGCTTGAGCCATCGCGCCCGGCCTAATTTTTGTATTTTTAATAGAGATGGGGTTTTGCCATGTTGGCCAGGCTGGTCTCGAACTCCTGACCTCAGGTAATCCACCCCCCCTTTGGTCTCCCAAAGTGCTAGGATTACAGGTGTGAGCCACTGCACCCAGCCAATTTTTTGTGTTTTTAGTAGAGACAGAGTTTCACCATGTTGGCCAGGCTGGTCTTGAACTCCCGACCTCAGGTGTTCTGCCTGCCTTGACCTCCCAGAGTGCTAGGATTACAGACATGAGCCACCGCGCCTGGCCAGAAATCAATTTTTAAAAATTAATTCTGTGGAATTATAGGAGGCAGAGTCAATTGGTTTGCTTTGTACTTAATATTCCACACAGTTTAATATCCAAAAAACAATAATTAGCTAAAAAACAGTCCTTTAAAATTTTCGTTTAGTGTTTTAAAAATAGAATTACCATCAGTCTTGGCAGTTTTGGTCACAAAAAAAGCATTCTCAGTTGTATGTTAGAAAGTTTCTGTTCTTTGGAATGATTTTGCACAAAAGAAATGATTAATAAAAGGTTGATATGACTTTATTAGCAGGAAGCTAGGAAACCTGGCAGTGCCAGCTGATGAGAAGTGGAAAGCGGTGTTTGACGAATGTTGGCGCCAACTGGGCTGCGAGGGCCCAGGCCAAGGGGAAGTTTGGAAAGCATGGGACAATATTGCTGTGGCCTTGACCACCAGCCGGCGCCAACACAGAGACAGGTGAGTGAACGCCTGCTCAACATAGAGCAGAGCATGTTAGGAACATAAAACTTAAGACCAGTAAGTAGTCAAGGCTCACTACATTTAATTTAAAAGTTAATGATGTATTTCTGCTTCTGGGTAAGAGGGATTAAAACACACTTTCTTTATCTTCTGTTGAACTCAGTTATTAAACCTGAATAGAATACATGGACAGTTATTTATGAACTCTGAAAAGTCAGTATCAATAAGTAGATTGAGGAAGAATACCTGAATTCAAAGTACCACAAAACCAGTGATGAGTTTACTTGATGTTTTGCTCCAATATCCCTCAGCCAGAACTCAGTGCAGCATGAAATGTGAAAGCAAGAACTGTGGTGCAGACAGACAGGGATACAGAAAAAATCCCTCTGGTTCTGGCTCAAGGAGTGACAAAGGGACTCCTAAAATTCAGAGTGGTTGGTACATGCTCAGTTTTCTTTCTTTTTTCTCTATTTCTCATGCCCAAGTCTCCAGGACCTTCTGTGGCAGGGGTAGTAATGGCTGCAGCTAGAGCAGGCATGAACAGGAAACTTGTAAAAGTCAAAACTCCAAGAGAGTGGAATCTTCTTCCCCCTTTGGTGGCTCCTTAGGTCAAGAGAAGTCCAAGCCCCAACCCCATTGCATTTTTGACTTTGTTGTCTGTTCTCCCACCATCTGTCCCTAGATGTGGCATAGTCACAGAAGTGGACAGTTTTTGGCCAGAGGACCTTAAAAGGGGTGCCTGAGAACCAGAAAATACTGGGGATGTGATGGAGAGAGGAGCTCTGGGAAACAAGCCCATAAAGTTGTTGATGAACTCCTGGGCTCACCCTAGACCTGCACATGTGAGGATTTGATCCTAATTAGTACCAAAGAGTTTGAGAACCAAGCTCATAGGTAGACCACTCAGGTCCCAGAGCGGTCATTAAGTTGTACACTCACAGAACAAACCCAGAAAGGATGGAAAGGCTTTGAGAAGTGAACTGGCATCAGCTTCATGGCCCATAGGAAACTAAAGCAAAAATATCTGCTGTTTTAGGGATTCTCAATATCACTTACACATTCAGTGATTTGCTGGAAGAATTCACAAGACTCAGCATATAGTTGTACTCACAAGTAAGATTACAGCAACACAGTAGGGACGCACAACCAGATCATAAGGGAAAAAGACACAGGTAGAGTCTGGAGGAATCCATGTGTAAGCTTCCCATGATCTCTCCTTTCTGGGATGAATCACACACAACACAGTTTTCCCTGCAGCAAAGTGCAGCCACACGTGTCTCATGTTTCTGCCCAGGGAAGCCCACTAGAGACTCAGTGCCCAGGGTTTATATTGGGAGTGGGTCACATAGGCACCCTGTGCCTGGCAGTTGCCAAAATTCCACAGTCCCAGCTTACAGGAAAGCAGATGTTCAACATAAATCACATTGTTAATCTAAGGACAGCAAAACACCTTTGTCAGTATACGGAACTTATATGAAGCTTAATTCCCAAGTACTGCCCAAGGGTCAACTTTATAAGCAGTTCTTTTTTATTTCACTTTTATAAATAGAGACAGGGTCTTGCTATATTATCCAGGCTGGTCTCGAACTCCTGGCCTCAAGAAATCCTGCCTCGGTCTCACAGAAGTGCTGGAATTGCAGGTGTGAGCCACGGCACCTAGCCCAGGTCCTTCTAAAGATAACAGTTTCAAGCCTGCTATGTTTACTCTTATGAATGTCAACATTCTCCATAGGATATAAACAAGACCCAGAGTTTTATAATGCTCAAAATATCCAAGACATTAACCAAAATTACTCAGCAATGAAAGAACCATGAAAGTCTCAATTTATTTCAGGAAAGAAAATCAATAAATATCAACAGATGACATAGATGTTGAAGTTGTCTGACAAGAACTTTAAGGCAGCTATTATAAAATGCTCAGATGTGCAATCGCAAACACCCTTGAAATAAATGTTAGAACAAATGTATCAGCAAAGAAACAGAAGTTATAAAGAAGAGCCAAATCAAAATTTTGGGTTTGAAAATTACACTCACCAAAATAACTTACTGTATGAACTCAGTGGCAGAATAGAGGTGGCAATGGAAGAGTCGGTGAACCTGAAGATAGATCAATATGGATTATCAAATCCAAACAACCGAGAGAAAAAACATGAGAAAAAAAAACACAGCCTCAGGGACTTGTGGGTCTAAATTTGTTTCCTTAGAATTCCAGAAGAAAAGGAGAAAGAATGGGCTGAGCATGGTGGCACACACCTGTAATCCCAGCACTTTGAGAGGCTGAGGCAGGTGGATCACCTGAGGTCAGGAGTTCGAGACTAGCCTGGCCAACATAGTGAAACCCCGTATCTACTAAAAATAGAAAATTAGCCCAGGCGTGGCGGCATGTGCCTGTAATCCCAGCTACTTAGGAGGCTGAGGCAGGAGAATCGCTTGAACTCGGGAGGCAGAGGTTGCAGTGAGCCAAGATAGTGCCATTGCACTCCAGCCTGGGCAAAAATAGCAAAACTCCGTCTCAAAAAAAAAAAAGGAAAAGAAAAAAGAAAAGACAAGGAGAAAGAATGAAGGATGGAACATTTTGTGAAGAAATAATGGTTGAAAACGTCTCAACTTTAGTAAAAGATGTGAAACCTACAGATTCAAGTAGCTGAACAAACCCCATCTTGGGAAAAAACAGAGATAACCATGTATAGACACATATTAAAATTCATGGACAAAGATCTTGAAAGCAGCTAGAGTAAAATAATGGGAAATCAGCAATTCAAATGACTGCATATTTCTCATTAGAAACCTTGGAAGCCAGAAGGAAGTGGCACAACGTTTTTGAAATGCTGAAAGAGAAGTTACAGATGTACTTGTTCATTTCTCTCTTTTTCTCCTTTTTAAAATTTTCTCTTTTTCACCTTCTTTTTCCTTTCCTTTTCTTTTTTTTTTTCTTTTCTCCTGCTTTTCTTCATCTGCCTTTCTTCTTTAACTTGACCAGTAACTCCCACAAGCATTGCTTAGCATTTGGACCTAAAAAATCGACTAATCCCTGCAGCAAAACTTCCTAATTAACTATAACTTTCTTGAGTTTAATTCTATCTAGATAATGGTTTGTTTGAGCTATGCCTTCGTTGTTAAAATATCAAGGAGCATACTTTAATCTGTGCGTGTAACTACATACGGTTAATTTTTAAATCAGTTTTATGCTGGTCTTCATTTCCACATGTCAGTTGCTTTCTGAAAGGAATTGAAGAAAAACTAGGCAAGTATCCATTTATTCAGAACGTAAATGTTTGTTCTGAATAATTTTATGTTCTAGTTTGCTAAAAGTTACCAAATTCTTTAAATAAATTACCAATATTCAAATAATTTTAATATATTAAAGTATAATTACATAGAAATTAAATTCCAGAGGTTGAAAGATACTTCAGGAACTTGAAATGTTTTACAGTCAAGTCTAACAAATACTAATTGTTATTCTAGCCTGGAGAGATTAGTTTAGATTCTATCTAATTGAGTGTCCCCAAAATTGATATTTAAAGTAAACCATAGTTTAATTTTTGCTTGCTTGATATTCGTGTGTGTGTGTGTTTCAAGAAATTAAATGTAGAAAGAAGTGATTTTTTTCTATATTTGGGATACATAGGAATTGATTTTAGTATTTCATTCATGAAGGTCATAATTATTGCCTTCTACTCTATCAGTAGAAGAAATGGAAACTCCCAGAATTGATTAAAGCCATTGAATGCCCCTTGTGCGTGATACAGATGGTCAGCTTAGCACAGCCTGTCAGTTCGACGTGAGACTCTAGCCCTTCAGTTCACCTGGGTTAACTGTTGTTAGGTGTTTCTGAGAAGTGAAAATGAATGAACTTTTTATATAAAATTATATTGCTACCACAAAGATCTTATTTATCTGAAATCATATAATAATAATGATTATGCACAGTTTTCAGTTTCTCATTGGTTGTCATCTAATGATAGGATACTCTTACCAAAAATTTCAGTTGTTGACTAGCATGTGTTTTCTCTTAGCCTCTTCATCCAGTTTCTGTTATGTGCTTACCTTGTCACCTGTTGGAGTGCCATTATCTCCTTGCTTCTTAACCTCGTTTTCATTTCTTCCTTTGCCCTTTGACTTGTTTCCCTTTTTCCTTTGCTCCCGTCCCTCTTTTATTCCTTTTGTTCCATTTTTCTGTTCTCACCAACGGGTCTGTCACCTTCAAGCTAATATCATATTTATCTTCAAGCTAATGTCATATTATTTCCAACACCATGGTTTAGATTGGAGCAGAATCTTCATTAACTTATTGTAGTTGGTACAAAGTAACACTACCTGATTTTTGAATGAATGTTATGTACACCGAGTACCTAATAGCAGGATCATGATCATTTCTGAACTCGTTGGGATTAGTACTGTGTTGGACGCTCCACTTTGACTGGAGCCACTGATTGTGTTTCATGTGATAATTTACACGTATCTTGCTTTCTTGATGTGAAATACAATAGCCTTTTCTTTCCCTTTTTATAGTCCAGAAATATTAAGTCGTTCACAGACTCAGACACTAGAGAGTTTGGAATTCATTCCACAGCATGTTGGTGCCTTCTCTGTGGAGAAATATGATGACATCAGGAAATATTTAATAAAGGTAAGCTAGAGTAAAAATTACACTGGTCTTGTGAATTAATGATTCACCTACCACAATATATCATTCAGATAGACTCACAGCTTAATGTTATTCTAATCCTGTTTTTGCATCCTGTGCATTTCTTTTGTTAATTATCTAACTACCAAGATTACATTTCTACCTAAAGATTGTCCCATTATTATGATAGAACATTTAAGCTTTTTAAGGCATTCAAGGGGCTTCTTAAGAAATAAAATTAGAGTTTAAAATTGCTTTTTGTTAATAACATTAGCAAACTAGAGATTGTGTAAGTAAAGCATGCTGCCCTCACCCCTGGATAGGCTCTTTGCTTCCTTCCAAACCTTGAAAGACCAGCTACAATTTAAAGTGTGATATATATTGATGGGAAGTGCAGGAAGGAGTATTCTGAGAAGTCAGGGGAACTGAAGGATGACTCTTTCAGAGTATCATCAACAGTCAGTGTTTAGTTTTCTCCAAGGTAACATTTTGTATCATTTTTGTGAAGTTTAAAGTATATTTCAATCTTTTTAAAAATTTTTTTTTTTTTTTAGAGATGGAGGGGTCTCACTGTGTTGCTCAGACTGGCCTCAAACTCCTTAGCTCAATTGGTCCTCCTGCCTCAGCCTCCCTAGTAGCTGGGACTATAGGCATGAGCCACCACATCCAGCAGGGTATTTCTTTTAGTGGTATTCCATACCAGTACTTCCAAAGCTATTTGCCCAAAATGTTAAGGAGATTCTTTGATCAAGATTAGGAACTCCAACTTCATATAACTGGGGTAGACTCAGTACTTTCAAAAAAATTAAAGTATTTGAATATTCCTGGTCCCAAAATTGACTCTTGACATTTTGACAATTGTTTGTCATTTATGAAGTTGTTTCTTATTGATGGATTGTTTCTGCTGTTAATGCACATTCACTGACTTCATTGATTCTCTTCCTACTCAGGCCTGTGACACTCCTCTGCACCCCCTGGGCAGGCTTGTGGAGACACTGGTTGCAGTGTATAGAATGACATACGTGGGCGTAGGAGCCAACCGCAGGTTATTGCAGGAGGCTGTAAAGGAGATTAAGTCCTATCTTAAGCGAATTTTCCAGCTGGTGAGGTAAGAGAGCTTTTCACTAAAGTCTGTGGCTTATGGAATACTATTTTATACCAATGCTTGGGTAGTTTCATCCTCAATCATCAAGAAAATAGTTTTATGCCACAGTCCTTTAATAGATTAAAAAAGAAAACATGTTTTAAATGTATGCGTAAGCTATAAACATGAAAAAGATGAACCTTAGCTATTGTTATTTATTTATTTTTATGTCTTTATTAAGTGTAACAGAAAGCTAAAATAAATGTTTGGGGTTTTTAAATTCCAATTTTGGTATGAAGTATAGTAGTCGTCTTATTTGGATTCAGTCTCTAGGCAAAATCAGGTATCTAAAACCCAACCACAGAGTAGATAAAGTTTAATATAAAGTTTTGTCCCTGAGTTTTTGTGTCTTGTCCTTTGGCAACAGTATCACATACATTCATTTGTTTAACAAATCTTTATGGAGCGTTTCTATGTAATAGCGATCATTCTAGGCTCTCAAGGGATTTATCAGTGAACAAAGACAATCTTTGCTGTCATGGAGCTTACATTCTAATGGGGGAAAAGAGTCAACATAAAAAACATATGTAGTATGTCAGATAGTGATTAGCGCTATAGAGAAAAATAAAGGGAAAGAGTACTAGACGTGAGATGCTATTATTTTAAAGAGAAGGTCAGAGCAGGCTGACTAATACGGTGGTGGTATTTGAGCAGAGACTTCGAAGAAGGCAATTAAATGAGACAGTAAGCATCTTTGGGAAGAGAGTTCCAGGCAGCAAACAGATTTAAGCTTGTGAGATAAAAGATCTTTTTACTGAGTTGAAGCCAACAAGTAAATACTATAGTGAGAAAATTATACAAAAGTTTATAAATTTGTCCCAGAACTTCCATATATTGTTTGCCTCAACATTTGGAAATGTTTCAGGTTTTGAGGGAGAAGTGATCTATTAAAAAGATCACTAGCCTGGGCTAGCTCTGACATTAGCTAGATGAGTATAATGAAAATAAGTGTCCTCATGCACACGTATGTTTATTGCGGCACTATTCACAATAGCAAAGACTTGGAATCAACCCAAAAGTCCATCTGTGACAGACTGGATTAAGAAAATGTGGCACATATACACCATGGAATACTATGCAGCCATAAAAAAGGATGAGTTTGTGTCCTTTGTAGGGACATGGATGCAGCTGGAAACCATCATTCTTAGCAAACTATCACAAGAACAGAAAACCAAACACCGCATGTTCTCACTCATAGGTGGGAACTGAACAATGAGATCACTTGGACTCGGGAAGGGGAACATCACACACCGGGGCCTATCATGGGGAGGGGGGAGGGGGGAGGGGGAAGGGATTGCATTGGGAGTTATACCTGATATAAATGATGAATTGATGGGTGCTGACGAGTTGATGGGTGCAGCACACCAACATGGCACAAGTATACATATGTAACAAACCTGCACGTTATGCATATGTACCCTAGAACTTAATGTATAATAAAAAAAAAAAAAAAAATTAAAAAAAAAAAAAAGAAAAGAAGTGTCCTGACCTTTTTTCGTTTTTTCAACTATATAATTAGGTCAGATGGAGGTGCAAGATGTAAATCTACAGCAATAGAGAAGACTGCATATTGCCTTTAAAGGGCCAAAATTAAAGTCTGTAAAAATAAGAGAAAATAAACTTATTTATGGTAGAGTCCACTAACCTACAAGAAGTCAGAGTTAAAGTCTATAGCAAAATTCGAGGCTCAGGAAAAAAAATTCCTCACCAATTTATCACCTTGATCATTTGAAAAATTAATTTTCAACAACTTTTAAAAACATATTTTTAAATTTTATATTGAGTACAGAGGGAAATAATAGACACTGGGGACTCTAAAAGGGAGGAGTGTGTGTGGGAGGGTGAGGGTTGAAAACTTTCTTATTGGATACAGTGTTCACTGTTCAGGTGATGGGTATACCAGAAGCCCAGACTTTACCACTACCTGATATATCCATACAACACAACTGCATATGTGCCCCCTGAATCTATAAAAATAAAATAAAACTTTACATTGTATCTTCTGTAATTAATCATTTTTTTCCCTTAATGTTGGACATTTAGTTTCCATCAGTATTTGCTTATATTCTAGAATAGTGGTCCTTGCTCAGAGTTAATATAAATTGACCTCAGATGAGATTCGCCAGTAAGGAACACGTATCTCATAGATCGGAATTCTCCATTCCTTAGTAACTAGACAGAAGAAAATCATAGCACGTGAAGATTTTGTAGTGGTATTATTCATTAGCTGCATTCTTAATTTTATCCTGTCAGAAACATCGGTTTTCTCAGGGAACTAAAATACTTAGTTGATAATAAAGCTTGCTTTCATAGCTAATGGAAATGTGTTTTTATGCTTTTCAACCACCTAGAGGTATAATTGTATAATTATATTTTTTGTTCTTCTTTAGGTTCTTATTTCCTGAACTGCCTGAAGAAGGCAGCACAATTCCTCTCTCTGCTCCTCTGCCAACCGAAAGGAAGTCTTTTTGCACTGGGAAGTCAGATTCCCGATCTGAATCACCAGAGCCAGGGTAAATGGAGTTGGGTGGGGACAGTGAAGAAAGGGAGTGGTGACTAGATGATCTTACCCAAAGAGCCCCAGGGAGAAAGTGTGTTCTCTAGGTCTATTTCCTCATTTCTAAAATGGTATGGTTGGGGCCAGCCACAGTGGCTCACACCTGTAATCCCATACTTTGGGAGGCTGAGGTGAGAGGATTGCTTGATCCCAGGAGTTCAAGAGCAGCCTGGGCAACATAGGGAGACCCCATCTCTACAAAAATAAAAACATTTAGCAGGGCATGGTGGCACACACCTACGGGCTGAGCTACTTGGGAGGCTGAGATGAGAGGATCACTTGGGCCAGGGAGGTTAAAGGCTGCAGTGAGCTGTGACTGCACCATTGCGCTCCAGCCTGGGTGACAAAGTGACACCTGTCTCAAAAAAAAAATGTGGCCGGGCGCTGTGGCTCAAGCCTGTAATCCCAGCACTTTGGGAGGCCAAGATGGGTGGATCACGAGGTCAGGAGATCGAGACCATCCTGGCTAACACGGTGAAACCCCATCTCTGCTAAAAAATAAATACAAAAAATTAGCCAGGCGAGGTGGCGGGCGCCTGTAGTCCCAGCTACTCGGGAGGCTGAGGCAGGAGAATGGCGTAAAACCCAGGAGGCGGAGCTTGCAGTGAGCTGAGATCCGGCCACAGCACCCCAGCCTGGGCGGCAGAGCGAGACTCCGTCTCAAAAAAAAAAAAAAAATGTAGCTGGGTAGGTGTCCCCTCTGAGGTCCCTCTTAGGTCTCTCAAGTACCATTAGCCATACCCCAGGAAAAAGCAACCACAGATGATCTGAGCACAAAGGCTGCTTAGCAAAGGAAGTAACATCACACTGACCTAGAATAACCTCAGAGAAATCAGTCTCAAAATGGAAACAAAGTAGGTTTTCAGTTAGATTTTTAATTCATGAAAAGAATTCACAGTTTCCTGCAAGACAAAATTATAGGTAATGTCCTTATATCAACTCCATATGTAAAGAGCAGAGTAATATTATAACTTCTTTAAAACTTCCCATCTCTACTTTTGACTTTTTGAAACTGAAGCTGTATCTTGGATTCTGTATTCAATTTTAATATGAAAAATGCTTCTTTCCTCCCACTCCATTATTTTGTAGTTATGTAGTAACGAGTTCTGGATTATTGCTTCCTGTGCTGCTACCTCGGCTTTACCCACCGCTGTTTATGCTTTATGCTTTGGATAATGATCGCGAGGAAGACATTTACTGGGAATGTGTCCTTCGACTAAATAAGCAGCCAGATATTGCTCTCCTGGGCTTTCTTGGGGTGCAGAGGTACGTGTAGTAGTTATAAGCACAACCAAATGGTTTTAATTTAACATGCAAACAGCATTGTTGGAAATTTGGCACTTCGATATCTAATTATATATATGGCTTGTAATTATTTACTTTTTTGCATACTTCTTAATGAAAAAGTGATAGTTAATAATCTTTATTTCTGAGAATATTTGGAGATGATTATGAAACCTACTGATTTATCGGAATGTGTTTTTTATTATATTTTCGTATATATAGTAATATATGATATATATTTTTATATATACATATATATAGTAAGCGTATGTGTATATATAGTAAGTGTGAGCTATCTTGCCTGGTATTTTATAGCTCTTTAGAGCAGAATACATATCTTTGGCATTCTTCCTTCTCTTCTTTTCTCTCATCCCTCCCCATTTGCAATTTTTAAGTTAAAGTTTTTGAAGTGCTTTTTTTTTGGAAGAGAGTTTTGCTCTGTCATGCAGGCAGGAGTGCAATGATGCAATCTCAGCTCACTGCAACTTCCACCTCCCAGGTTCAAGCGATTCTCATGCCCCAGCCTCCCAAGTAGCTGGGATTACAGGCACGATGCACCATGCTCAGCTAATTTTTGTATTTTTAGTATAGATGGATATATTTTTAGTATGTTGGCCAGGCTGGTCTCGAACTCTTTGCCTCAAGTGATCTGCTTGCCTCAGCCTCCCAGCATGCTGGGATTATAGGTGTGAGCCACTGTGCCCGGCCCCGCTGTTTTTATTAGAAGGCATTATTGCTCGTTATCCAGGGAATACTAAATGGTTATGTTTCCTTTCTAGTGCAGTGATAAAGCTGATTCCACCTCCCCAATCACTATTTGTGCTATCAAAAGAAGTGAATAAGCCTCCTTTTTTTTTTTTTTTTTTTTTTTTTTTTGAGACAGAGTCTCGCTTTGTTGCCCTAGCTGGAGTGTAGTGGCTCAATCTTGGCTCGCTGCTACCTCTGCCTCCCAGGTTCAAGTGATTCTCGTGCCTCAGCCTCCTAAGTAGCTAGGATTACAGGCCTGTGTCAACACGCCCAGCTAATTTTTGTATTTACTTATTTTTGTGCTTTTTTAAAATGTTGTGCTTTAATTGTTTTCAATGGAATAATTCAGTAGTAGAAATGAGATAAAACTGAGTGAAGGAAAAATATTTGGTAATATCTGTAATGTATAGGGTTATTGGGATGTAGAATGACAAATCCCTTAGGGAGATGATAAAAACTCTTAAATCTCTTCTCGAATGTTTATAAAAACTTAACCTGTTGTGGAGCAGTTCTTTTTAATGGGGACAGGGAAGCCAATATAGCTGTCAACTATTTTTATGGGAATTTTGTCTACCATAAGTAACAACATATATTAACAATTTATGGATTCCATTATAGGAAATTTTGGCCAGCAACCTTGTCAATCCTTGGAGAGAGTAAAAAGGTATAGTAAATTTTCTTTTCCTCAGCAAATATGGTTTTCTCTAATGGGAAGGATTTGAAATAGCAAAACTGTTTCATTTTACTTTGATAGAACAGTACCCAAGCTTGTGTTTGCATCTGTTGTTACCAAAGACCTGCACTCTGACATCAATATCATTTATTTTTGTTGTTGCAGAAAATAGTTTTCCTCCTTGACCTTCACTCCCTTTTTTGCAGGTTTTGCCAACCACGAAAGATGCTTGTTTTGCCTCAGCAGTAGAATGTCTGCAGCAGATCAGGTAATCTCTGATTTGTTGAAAAGCCACACAAATCAAAGTAGTGCTTGGTCTATTAAGATATCATTAATACAGTCTTATCTTTACCGAAGCCTTAAGCATCCCCACTTTATATGCTGATGGTGTCAAACTCAACCTGGAAATCGGAAAAGCTCTTTTGAGACCCTTGGATTATCTTTTACTCTGAAATGACCTTGCATTTTCAAAAGTAGTGGAGAGCCATTCCAGACATTTATCCACATAATCACATCTTTAGCCAATGGGAAATGAACCAAATTGCTCATTCAGAAAAGAGCATATATTAGGAGAATGAGATTTCACATGGGTAAAAGGAAACGATATATGAATCATGGACAGTTGGAAGCTACTTTTCTCATAGCACCATGGGAGTACAAAGTCATTCTTTCCAACGACTCATAATGCCTAAGTGTCCAGGTTAAGGCACGTGAACCCTAGGAGGGAATATTATCCAAAAAATATGATCAAATGTCTTTATTAAGAAAATGATAGGATATCTTTTTGTCATTGTTTCTATAACAGCACAACATTTACCCCATCAGACAAACTTAAGGTCATCCAGCAGACTTTTGAGGAGATCTCTCAGAGTGTCCTGGCATCACTCCAGGAAGACTTCTTGTGGTCCATGGATGACTTGTTTCCCGTTTTCTTATATGTGGTGCTCCGGGCCAGGTAACTGGTTTATGACTTTATTATTAGTGAGTCATTATTTTTAAAAGCCTGCTGCTTGCATTTTCTGAACTGATGACAGGAGTATGCTCTTCTACAAGAAAAACATTGATTAACCCATTCCACTATGGCATTATCTTCTTATTGAGTTGTTCTTTCTTTTTCCCATCAACTAGGTTCAGAAGGAGAATGGATGTATAAGTGAAAATAACTCGGCATCTTTTTCTCTTTGGGGCAGGATTAGGAATTTAGGCTCTGAGGTACACCTCATTGAGGATCTAATGGACCCCTATCTTCAGCATGGGGAACAGGGTATAATGTTCACCACCTTGAAGGTGAGTGTAGTTATTATTTAGTACTTTTTTATCTTCATATCTGTCTTTCATTTACCATATTATAAATGCCATTAACCACTTTTTTTGGTATAAAAATTTAATGCAAACCTTAAATGCCTTTAGAGCACATTTTGTTCTACACTTTAAAACATTATATAGTATATTAAAGTAGGATAAGCCAGTTGTTCCTCAAAATACTAAAGCAAGTTCTTCATTATCTAATCCTCCTTGTAAATTGATCATTCAAACTGTTATAAATGCTTACATTTATATAAATAATTGTGACTCTAAAAAAGAAACAGAAAGGATTCTTAAGGTACAAGAAAGTTTCCAGCAGAAGTGCTATTTAATGGAACAAGGGTAAAACACGAAGGCAGTATGTAAATGAATTTGAATTCCATCTTCTTTCTTTGCCTTGTATTTACTGTAACCAATAGATTACAAATGAGCTTCTTTGATCTGCATGGCCTGGAGAGATTGTTAGAAGTCATTTGTTTCCCGCCTTGATTTTTCTTGGAATTTGGAAGAATCACTCTAAAGTTTATTGAAAGAACAGCAGATAGAAAGTGCAAAAACACTTGTGAAAAATGAGAAAGAATAGACCTACTCTTCCAGTTAGTAAAATTTATAAAATTATAATAATGAAGATAAAATAGTATGTGACTGTCCCAGGAATACACAATTACCTAAATAGAATTAATAGCTCCCATATAAATACTATCGTAATAAAAACTTCACATGAAAGTGGAAACACCAAACACAAAAATGGAAAAGAGGAATTATTTAACAAATGGTAAAACAAAGCATTGGATAGCTTATTAGCAGTTTTGGAGGGAGGGTAGAATAGCAAATCATAGATGCTTCGGGGTTTAAATATAGAGAAAGGAAGAGAAAAGGAAAGACAGGTAAATTAAAATAAGAAAAAGAACTAGAATTCAATGTCAGGTTTCTGACCTGGGTTAACTTTTTAAACTTTTCAACTAAAATACCATTAATGCTTCTTTTTTTTTGAGACAGAGTTTCACTCTGTCGCCCAGGCTGGAGTGCAGTGGTGCGATCTCAACTCATTGCAACCTCCACTTCCCAGGTTCAAGTGATTCTCCACCTCAGCCTCCCGAGTAGTTGGGATTACAAGTGCCTGCCATCACGCCTGGCTAATTTTTGTATTTTTAGTAGAGATGGGGTTTCACCCGGTTGGCCAGACTGGTCACGAACTCCTGAATTCAGATGATCTGCCCGCCTCGGTCTCCCAAAATGCTGGGATAACAGGCGTGAGCCACTGCACCCAGCCTACCATTAACACTTCTATTAAATAAACTGAAAGAGGGGAGAAACTGGGGAAAATATTGGCCACCGATGACTTTGATTATTAATGTTTACATTATATGAAGAGTATCTCTAAACAGATCACCAAAGAAGAAACTGAACTAGTAAGTTTACATGTAGAAAAATACTCAACATCACTGAAAATCATAGTACTGCAGATTTCAATAAGGGACCATTTTGTGCTGTTAAATTTGTAAGAATGTTTTAAAGTTACTGGTGGGGTTATAGTAAAGTCATTATTATTCCCACATTGCTGATAATGGGGTAAGTAGCCCATTTTGGAAAGCAATTGTTACTAACATAGATATAAACAACATTAAAAAATGTGGAGTTTGACTCAGTGGTTCTACTCCTGGGGATTTAGCCTAAGAAATTAAAGAATGGAAAATGTTACATGTTATCTGGATGTGCTATTCATTGGGGTATGAGTAATTCCCATACCTGGAAACTTATCATTCAGGGTGCTTCTTAAAAATGCGTTCCTGGAAGTTATGACTCCCCACGTCTGCAGGGATGCTTAATCTGTATATTTATTAATCATACTAGGTGATTCTAATTAGAGTTGTACCTTTTAATGATTGGTATACTCTAAATGTCCAATCAATAATGGCAAATTGTGGTGTCTCTGCTTGGTGAAGAATGTTAGATAGCTTGTAAAAAAAAAAACTTTCTTTGTTTTAGAATAAGATGGGAAATGAAAAAATTTTGTCTATACTAATTACAAGTAGGCAAAAGACAGCCACTAGATAGGGGAACTAGAAGGGAACAGGGAAAAGTGAAATCGGTTAAATCTGTTGGGCCATCAACTGAATTTGTTCATAAGGGATTTTGTTTCTTTAGACCCATATGCATTGCTCTCTTTATGTAATTTCTTTAAAAGTGAGTTTGAAATTGTTTTGAACTTTTTTCCAGGCATGTTACTACCAGATTCAGCGTGAGAAGCTTAACTAGGCTGCATAACAGCTTGAAAACTGGATTATCTACTACAGAGTGTTATAACACCATCTGGAGTCTTCCTGTAGTGGCAAAAAAGAACAGTGTTGAAATTGGAAAGGACTTTGTGTTATTTAGGTTGTTAGAATGAGCCTTACTAATAATAAGAGCCCTGAGCCCAGATATATAGTTTAAAGGAAGGATTGAAAAGGAGGTAAAAAATCAATTAGACCAGTTCTTGGCCTATGATAAGTTCTAAAAATACCATTCATCTGCTATTTGAAAAAAGAAGAGGATATCCCTTCCTACAGTAAAGGGTATGTCAGCTACATGAAGTTGTAAGAAAAGCTTCCAGTAGAGCTTCTTATATTAAAGAAGTTGATGGATATTTTTGAATTTCTGGTTTGCCGGAATCCACCTGCAGTTACCCCGATCCCTTTGCAAGAACCAGATCGTACTTGAAACTATAGTGACCACACTCTGCCTTCCTGAGTCCCTTCCAGTCATGTGTGCATCATGTTTCTTTGCCAGGGGAGGGGAGAAAGGAGCTTTTAAACTGCAGTTTTAACTTTTTCTAAGCTTTTTCTTTATGAGAGAGGTTCTGTGCAAAACTACCACATCCTGTCCCCGAAATGTGGAATGCATCCAAATAGGAGTCTTCTGCCTCTTGACTAAAAAGAACATAGGAATTTTGTTTTTGGTTTCTTTATCACACTACAGAGAGTGAATACACTGGATTCAGACACCAACTCTGAGCTGCTAGGAACCTCATTTGTCCATGCACAAACGCTGTATTCCGAGACCTGTGAATGGCAGCCTGAGGAGGTTTTGCATGCAGGCTGTGTTTTCGAGCAGGACTAACAATTGGGAAATAAGCAAAAAACTGCATCGATCCCCAGCCTGGTGTTGTTCTTCCCTGTACCTCACACTGAACTCAGGATGGGAAGAAAAAAGGAAACAAGCTGTGGCTTTTTCCATCTCAGAAGTATTGTGGCACCTCAACATTTCAGTGTTTTGCTTTTTAAAAAATGCCCTATTGTAAGTTGTTGGTTTATACTGTATAAGTAACACTAGTAGCTGTTTTGAATAACATAGGTGCTCTTCCTCATCTCATCTCCTACACCGTGGTGAGCATACAGAGTGTCCTGATTTATGTTAAGTGACTGAGATGATAATTACTTTTGGAAAAGGATCATGGTTTTTGCTCTACTTTATAATCAAGGCAAGTGTTTATTAAAATACTGTTTTGGAATGTTGGCTGTAATGTAACAGCAATTTTCATAATAAAAGGCATTCATCTTTATGTGGTTGTTTTATGATTGTAGAAGAAATGAACAGGGCAGCCTAAAAAATGAAAGGAAACCCACACTTAGTATTTCTGTAGCCCACATTATAATCCATGCCTCTAAATATTGACCTGAGAAGTCCCTCTTCGGTTTTAGAAATCTCTGTCTTTAAAATAAACGCAAACCAATAGTTATAGCACCCTTTCTAGCAAAGAGCAAATTAACTTTCTGACCCCAATAACACAAGGACATGGGTCTCAAAAGAAATCTATTATTTCTTTGAATGAAAAGCATATTTTGATAGTTACTCTTTATTTTTTTTCCCTCCTAAACAGATAGAGGGAAGGGAAGGTGAGGCTTTAAAATTCTGGTTAGAAACGTTAGATATTATCTCCTAGTTGTAATGTTTTCTCAAGAGGCCTTTCCATCTTGTTGCTGCCTCTACCAGAATGTGCCTGTCCACTGTTAGAAGGGGACCAATCCTTAAAGATCCGTTTATGTTGAATACTTTGCATTTACATTAGAGATTGTTTTGAGTTTCTGAACAAACACGTAAATAACCACATTTGGCTGGTAAAGACAAATTTACAGAATATCTGACTCTGGGCGGGGGTGGATAATAAGTGGAAATGGACAAACAAAAACCTGGAGACAAATTGACCCACTGTGAAGTTTTCCAATGATGATAGGTTATCTCCGTTCTAGGAGAAGCCGTGTTACAATTCATCCTTTTACAGATGAAATTGTTCAGTTACTTTGGATTCTTCCTACTATATGCTTTTCAGATAGCATATTAAAATGATAAATTTTGAAGTATATTGGAAGAAAAACCCTAAATCTCCAGGCCAATGTTTGTAAATAGAAGTCCCTGGCACTCCTGGCAGTTTACAATGATCATTCAGATGCGTGATGAATGCTCACAGCAGCCCAAGGACGCAGCTGTTATCCCCATTTCCCCCCATTTTTCAGACAAGCAGTGACCAAGATTTGCTCACTGCCAGAGCTGGGACTCCAGCCTAGAACTTCCCTACTCCCTACTTCTCTAGAAGTCCAGTGCTTTTTGCTACTACAGCTGCCAGAGATGTCATTTCATAGCTGGTTATGTATTGAAAGTTCTTAAAAGTGAGTTAAAAATGAAAATCGTATTGAAACAAGTGCTTTTCACAAAATATGCTGTACTCAGAACACAAATGTATCACATTCTCAGCTTGTGTTTTCATCTATGATGAAGAGATAAGGAAAGCCATGTGTTTCATGTGGGTGCAAGGGCTGATGACCCTCTGATAATTGCCATTTGGTCTCTACCTTTTGCCTTGCTGTCAGCAGTACCTTCCTCTCCTTTCTGCAATATCCCCTTCCAAATGCTCTTCCCACTGAGCACTCCCTACAGTATTAAGTTTTCAGATAAAGAAGTAGCTCCTATCTGAGATCGAAAACGCTATTTGTTAAGTTCAGAACAGTGGCTTAGGAGGGGATTGACCAGAAGGTACTGTTTTTGATGGGCTTCTGTTATTGGCTGAAGAGTCTTCAGTTTTCTCACCATAACATGAGAGATTTAATAAGGATAGTAGGTTATTGGATTATTTCCGGTCCCATCACATTTTTCTTCTTTCATTAAAAATGCTATCTTTTCTTGTGGAATGTCTATCATCTTGAAATAATCAACAAAAAGATTAGTGTTTTCTGCTGTTAACTATGTGTTAGAAATTTGAGAGAAAATACTAGAATGTAGGTTTGAAAATGATATAAATTAGACTTCAGTTCAAGGAATACTTAAGAAGATTGGTGGCAGGAAAGGCTTGTGAGTAATTTAGTTGTTAGGCTGGGTTAGGCATCTGTGGATTACATCAAAGAGGATGTGCAGAGGTTTTATCGGGAGCAGTGAGGTGACTTTGGCAGCTAACAGGCCACTAGTATCTTCTACTAACGCTTTTGTCTGGATAGGAGCAACATTGCATGTTTACAATCTTGCAGGTAAGAGACCTTGGCAAATAATCCTCAGTTACCAGAAGATGTATCCCGTAACTGCCTAGCTTGCCTGTCAGTTTTTAATAGCTAAAGATATAAATCTGGGTAATCTAACTCAAATGGCTTAGTTTCATTGTAACTCAAATGATATGGGGAATTTTATGATCTTGAAAGAGCAGGTTTTGCTTTGAGAAGCCATTTCTTAAGTATGGAATAATGAGTTGTCAGGAAGATTGAGTACAGTGGGCATTTGCCCTGGTCCTAATCAACAGCATTTGGACCCAGAGTAAGCCAGCTATTTTTGTAAGGGCCATTTCTCATCATTACATTTTCAAGTGCTTTTTTAGGGTTTGTCTAGTAAAAAGCATTATTTTGAAAAGCAAGCATAATAAGGGTAAGGGGTTGTGGCATTTCATGGTACATTTTTAAAAGCTAATGGAAATACTGATTTTTAAAACAAGATTTAGGACAAATTCCTTAGGAGTCAGTCACACTAATGCATCTTCTGAGTCAAGAACTGGCTATCCTCTCTGTGTACTCAGTCCAGAATTGCATGTGGTGGGGTGCTTACTTCTTTGCAGAATCAATCAAGAATTCTCACTCTCAAGATAGCAGAAATAGGTAAGTTTCAACTGACAAATCTGGTACAGAAAGGAAGGCAAGTCTTTTACCAGGCATCCGCATCTTTCAGGACTAGGGAAACAAAAGAGGAAAACTTGATTTTACTGCTTGTTAACTCTACTGAATACCTCTTTGAATGTCAGATTCCTTATCTGTAAAACAAAAGTTTTGCATTTGATTAAGATCCCCTTCTGCCCCCAGTTTTAAAGTTTGACAGGGAAAGAGGTTTAAGTCAGGATACCAGGCCGGGGAGGAAAGGAAGGGAGGGCACAGGCCTCTGGAGTTCAGCTGCCTCCCACATCAGGATTGAAGTTCCAGCTGCTGGCTACTGCCTTGAGGGAGGTATCAGCCTTTTACTTCTAGATCTTGGCCTCTCCTTGTTCTACCCCTTCCCAACAACAACTGAACATACCGAGTGCTTACTACGGCCCAAGCACTGCTGCAGGTGAAACTGCGGCGTGAACAAGATTTTAAACAACAGCTCTGCTCCCCAGGCCCTCTGCAGACATTACATCTGCAGGAGACAGACACTAAGTGAGCCAATGGATATGATAACTGGGAAAATGAGAAGTGCTATGAGGGCAAGAAGTTGCAACTGTTTTCTTAGCTACCTGGAGGGAGGGAAAATCATTTTCTGGAACTTTTTTTCTAGGAGTTTTGTCTTAACTTTGGCTGCCATAACACAATACCATAGACAGTGGCTTAAACAACAGGAATGTATTTTCTCATACAGTTCTGCAGGTTGGAAGTTGAAGATCGGGGTGCCAGCATGGTTGGGTTTTTGTGAGGGTTCTCTTCCTGGCTCTCAGATGGCCGGATTCTCACTGTGCCATCACCTGGCAGGGAGAGGGAGAACACATGAACTCTTATGGTTCTTACACAGACACTAATAACATGATGGGGCCTCTACCTCATGACCTTAACTAAACCCAGTTACCTCCCGAAGGCCTCATCTTCAAATACCATCAACAATGGGGATTAGGGCTTCAACATCTGAATTGGGGGTGGGGACACAACCTTCAATCCACAGTGAATTTGTCATAGGAACCTGAAGATGACCAGGCAAGCACAGTTTTTAGAATTTACATAAGTTGTAGATTCGTGTAATTACTGTTTTTGCCTCTGGCTGAGAAACTCTGGGTCAAAACGAGCCTTTTAGAATATATGAATTAGTTATCTAGGTAGCCCTGAAGTTGGCTCTAGATTTATTTGAAGCTATTTTAACTATTGCATTCACTCAAGAAACCACTGCCTATTTGTGAAGCACAGTCTATCCATAAAGCTCCCTCACAATAAATTCATTTCAGAAATTTGTAGTCTCTAGTGCATGCCCCCAACTGCCGAATGGGTAGGCCTAGCTCAGCACAGTCATTTGGGCATTAAATATGATAGAAATGTGGTCCACCTTATGATATGCGAACAACAGTTGGCTTGTTTAATCTGCACCGCTTCACCAAGGACGTGTGATTTGTGAGATGCTGGAGGGGAACCAATTGTAAGAGTCAGCCTGAGTGTCAGCCTCATCTGTCTATGCTGACTTTTGTCTGCTCTCTGGCAGGCACTCCGTCTCCCTTTTCAATTTTCTACCCTGGAAGTGCTCCCCTCTGGGGAGGAAGATGAGTCAGATTTGCAACTGTGATGCTAAATGATTCCATAGAGGCAAAAACGCAGAACAGAGGAAAATGCATGGTTTAATTGGACTCAAATTGCAAGTGGGCAGGGTAGGTGATGGAGGGCAAGTCAAAAGCATAACGATGTCAAGCTTTGGTAGAACCCAGCAAACTGGAAGACTTCAGGAGGATTGGAAAGGAATGTGTACGGGAAAGTTGTCCAAAATGCTGTAACAGCTTTCTGTGTTGCTCTTCTCACTGCCTTAGAATTTAGTGTCAAAATGATAATAATCTTTTCTTCTTTTAGATAGCCTTCCTGGCTTCAACCCACAATCTGTCTAGATTCTAGACAGTGGTTCTCAACCCTATCAGAGTCAATACTGCAGTCTTTAACAACTAATTTGAAGAGTTCCTTTTATAACAAAAACCTTAATTTATTCTTTATCATCCTACTCTAACAATGTTGTTGGTCCCTACCCCTACCGCATACGCCTTGGTCATTACCATTTTGGTGCACTCTGGGCCCACTCCAGCTGCTAGCCCCTCCAAGTCCCTCTGAAGGTATCCATGTTGCATGCTGGAAGAGCCAGAAATAATGCTCTCTGGGAAGAGGTCTCAACCTGTTGGCTCTCAACAGGGCCCAAAGGAGTGAGGGTATTTATACACCAAATTTGCCATTGGTGTATAAAAACCCTCATGTTGCCATTGGTGTATAAATACCCTCACTCCCTTGGCCCGCGTTCCCCCGTGGGATTAGGCTCTAGTTGCCCACAGTGGTTACTTCTTGATAACAACCTATTACTGGCTTTTTTCCCTTCCCTGCCTCAATACCCTACTCCCCATTGTATATTAAACCTGTGCAAAAGTGTCTTGTGTTTATATGTAAAGAAAAGTTGGTGTCTAGATTCAGATAACTCTACAGGTTTTTTTTTGTTTTTCAGTGACATGAAAGTTATACAGGGCATGAGGCGATTCTTCATTGTGTAGGGCAACTTGTAGAAAACTTTGCTTAAAGAGCAGTAGGCATGCTTCCTTTGCCTGTGTTTTCTTAATCCCTTCCTCTCCTACCCTGCTGGCTGAAATGTAGATGTGATGGCTGCAGCTGCAGCTGCCATCTTGGAGCAGGTAGACAGAACCATACTACATCCTAGGGTGGCAGAGCAGTGAGCTGGAAGGAACCTATTCCCTGAGAACTTCATGGAGCAAGGCTGCCCTATTAGCCCTGCATTCTCTCTGTCTCTGAACTTTCACATGAACAAGACTATAAAATACTCTGCTAAGCCAAAATTATTTTGGGTTTCTACTTCTTGAAACTAAATCTACCTAAAGCAATATCAAAAATAAACATTAAAATAAGCATTTCAAACTAATTTTCAAAGACTGGTATTAAATCTGATAGGGTTAAGAAAACTGTCTAGGCCAGGTGCAATGGCTCACACCTATAATCCCAGCACTGAGAGAAGTCAAGGTGGAAAGATTGCCCAGAAGTTGGAGACCAGCCTGGGCAACATAGTGAGACCCCATCTCTACAAGAAGTTAAAAATTAGCTGGCTGTGGTGGCACATACCTGTGGTCCCAGATACTTGAGAGGCTGAGGTGGGAGGATCGTTTGAAACTAAGAGGTCAAGGGTGCATGATATGAGCCATGATTACTGCACTCCAGCCTGAGCAACACAGTGAGACCCTGTCTCAAAAAAAAAAAAAAAAAAAGGAAAAAGAAAACTGTCTAGACTCTATACAGATTGTAGGATTGAGCCAGGAAAACACTCTAGAAATAAAACCAAACAAAACAAGAAAACAGATCATTACAGTGTTGTCTCTAAATTCTAAGAGTGTGCCTCAGTAATAACCCATAATTCATGCAATTGTGACCAGACCAGCTAGTTCTTCTATGAAGAACTGTAAGGTGCAATGAGAGGAAATGGGGTACCTGAGTGCAGCTGGTCCATGGAAGACTTTTCTGAGCTCTAGGTAAAGTCAACTGGGTAAAGAGGTGGAAGATAAATAAATGTAATATTTGTCATTTATTTTTTAAAAATGGGTAGGGATGGTTTCCAGGAAATCAATTCTTGTCAAAGGCTAAAAAAGTGTTTTAAAACATGGAGTTAGGGAGAGCATTTTATGCAATAGTCATTTTCTCTTTCACGCTGCTGGTGATGGTTAAGAGTAGGCACCACAGGGCAAGACTGTGTTTCGTTTGATGTGTATCCCAATGTGTCGCACAGGGCCTGGCTTCTGAGGAAATGCTGTTGAAAATATATTCCAGTGTGCTGAGAGCTGGTGGCCAGTGTGACTGAGTGAGCTGTGTGCCGTGTATTGACCTGCTTCCTAGTCCTGAATTCCTTTTGGAAGCTCCAGCAGGGAGGATGATACAGTCAGACAAAGGAGCAGATCCACCAGACAAGAAGGACATGAAGCTTTCTACAGCCACCAATCCGCAGAATGGTATGTGTCCCCAGGGCTCCTTTTCTAGACCAGAAAGTAGTATCACCTCTGACATGTGATCAAATCAATAGGCAGAAATCCTGACAGACTCACTGCGATCCCTATGAGGATCTTGTACGTTTTTGGTTGTACTACTGCCCTAACAGTGATAACTTTAAGAGCAAATTTCAAGCCAGGAAGGAAATAAACAGACATGGTGGATTCAAAACCTTTTTTACCCTTACCCAACAATGTTTTATGTAAAACTTAGAACTTCTTAAGATGTTCACATTCAAAATATCACTACAACACTACGAAAATACTATAAAAAAAAAAAAAGAACATTCACTAAAATCTGTTTAGACCCTTTAATCAGGAGAATACTGAGCTTTGCTTTAAAAATCTATTGGGAATTAGAATTTTTCAATATCACTCTCAGTAAGAATTTTTTGAGAGGATGAAATGACTCATGTTTGAGTTAAAGAGGATACAGAACACAACTAGATAATTTTGGGATAAATGACAGTCTGGTAAGATAGGGGAGGGGAAAGCAATCATTTTCCTTTCATGACATCTTACATCTGCACATCACGATCTATTATTTTACTCAATGTTAAGGACACTATGACAAAGCTAGCACCTTCTCATCTTGGGCAAAGAAGCTGGGTTTCGGATAGTTATGTGACTTTGTGACGTTCACAAAGTAAGAGATGGAACAGGGCTTGAAGTCAGATCTTTTGGTCTGAAATCAAGTGTCATTTCCACTCCTGGTGAGACCCCATGGCATGCCCCAGCTGTCTGAGTTGCCTTTTACATTTACACCTGCACCTGCCACCCTATCTCTGCTCTCTTCCTTTCCTAGGCCTCTCCCAGATCCTGAGGCTTGTGCTGCAAGAGCTGAGTCTGTTCTACAGCAGAGACGTGAATGGAGTGTGTCTCTTGTACGATCTCCTCCACTCGCCGTGGCTTCAGGCTCTGCTAAAGGTGAGTGCTGTTTGCTCAGAAGCCTTTGCTTGCTGAAGGGGTTGTGGGGAGTGTGTAGAAAATGACTGTTTCAGTCCATTCAGGCTGGATAGCTGAATAGTTTATAAACAACAGAAATTGATATCTCACAGTTCGGGAGGCCAGGAAGTCCAAAATCCAGTCGGCAGCAGATTCAGTGTCTTTTGACGGCTCCCTCTCTGGTTCATAAATGGTAACTTCTTGCTGTGTCCTCACATAGTGAAAGGGGCTAGCCAGCTCTCTGGGGTCTCTTGTATAAGGGCGTTAATTCCATATTCATGAGGGCAGAACCCTGATGACCTATCAGCTCCCAAAGACCTTACCTTTTTTTTTTTTTTTTTTTTTTTTTTGAGACAGAGTCTCGCTCTGTTGCCCAGGCTGGAGTGCAGTGGCTCAATCTTGGCTCACTGCAAGCTCCACCTCCCAGATTCATGCCATTCTCCTGCCTCAGCCTCCCAAGTAGCTGGGACTACAGGCGCCCGCCACCACCCTGGCTAATTTTTTGTATTTTTAATAGAGATGGGGTTTCACCATGTTAGCAAGGATGGTCTCGATCTCCTGACCTCATGATCTGCCTGCCTTGGCCTCCCAAAGTGCTGGGATTACAGGCATAAGCCACCGCGCCCGGCTGACAGAGTCTCACACTGTTGCCCAGGCTGGAATGCAGTGGCCTGATCTCAGCTCACTGCAACCTCCACCTCCCGGGTTCAAGCGATTCTCCTGCCTCAGCCTCCTGAGTAGCTGGAATTACAACACCCACCACTATACTTGGCTAATTTTTGTAGTTTTAATAGAGATGGGGTTTCATCATTTTGGCCAGGCTGGTCTCAAACTCCTGACCTCAGGTGATCCGTCCGTTTCAGCCTCCCAAAGTGCTGGGATTACAGGCATGAGCCACTGCACCCAGCTGGCCTTACTTTTTAATATCATCACCTTGGGTTGAGGATTTTAACATATGCATTTTGGAAGTACACATTCAGCTCATAGCAGCTACTTACCCAATGATGTCATGTATCAACTGGCAGGAAATTTCAACTTGGAAAAAGTTCTCAGAAGGCAACTCTCAGAGAAGAGCTACACAAACTTCTTAGCTTGGGAAGGAATTAACTTAGGTGGAGAAGAGTACGGTAGCCCCTTCTTTTTCTCCCCACAGCTCTTTTTCTCCCAGAGGCCCCCTGGAATCACAAAACAGCCACCACAATGGTCACTGGCAACACTGTATCAGCTGGCTACAACCGTTTGTCCTTGCAGCAACTCTGGATACATCAAAATGCTTTAAAAAATTATTTCTCTTTGTCTGTTAAAGTTAGAAAGTAAGATATCTACAGTTCTGTTTAGGTACGCCAAAATATCTTATTCTGAGAAGTTTCTTCTGGCCCAGTGTGATGGCTCACACCTGTAATCCCAACATTTTGGGAGGCAGAGGCAGGTGGATCACCTGAAATCAGCAGGTTGAGACCAGCCTGGCCACCGTGGTCAAACCCTGTTTCTACTAAAAATACAAAACATTAGCCAGATGCAGTGGCATGCACCTGTAATCCCAGCTACTCTGGAGACTGAGGCACGAGAATCACTTGAACCTGGGAGGCAGAGGTTGCAGTGAGCCGAAATTGAGCCACCCCACTCCAGCCTGGGTGACAGAGGGAGACTCCAACTCAAAATAAATAAATAAATAAATAAATAAATAAATAAATAAATAAATAAATAACTTAATTAAATAAAATAAAGTTTATTCTTTTTTTAATTTGGCTAAAATTTCATGCACTATACAATAGCATCTAGTAGATAGTAGAAAAATAGACAGTAGATGCTACTACCATAATTTTGTTGTTCTGAACAAATGTTATTAAGAAAGATCCTTTTGAAGTTATTTTTTGGGCTGTATTTCCTTCACTTACGTGTGAAATGTGGTCCGTCTTATAATGCATGTTAGTATTATATAATAAAAGTGGCAACATCTTTGGCATGAACAAAGAAGTACTCTTCACAGCGCTTGTTATAAAACACCTGATTTCTATCAGGTATTTTCCCACAGGATCAGCTAAGATAGGAGTTTTAATTTCATGATGGGCATTGTCCTTGCTCACCACTGCTAGACCCTTGGTGAGTCACCAATCAGCCTTCATCACTTCCAGGTAAACCTGAGTGTGGGCCCTGAGATACAGCAGGGAATCAGCATTGTCACAGATCTGGATAGAAAAGGCTGGGGCTCAGCTGGCCCCTTGGTCCTTATTTCTTCATCTGTAAGAGAAACTCATTTCCTAAAATAAGATCAAGGGCTGCACTGCAGAGCTCGGCAGGCTTTGGTGTCCTCAACCCACCCCTAGATCTTGGTATGGAAAAAAATTCCCAAGGGTCTGCAGAGATGAAGTTGGAATTTTTTAAAAATGAACTTGTATGGAGAATTAGGAGAGGAATGGGAAACAGCCCCAAAGAGCAAAGTGGAGTACAGAGACGCGTATGTGGCACACCTGCCTCTTATTCAGAACCTTCGGTGGCCCTGAGCCATGCAGCTCGCATGCTGCACAGGTGCCCAATACAGGGGTCCTCACAGGTGTCTGGTCCCAAAGAGCCCCTCCTTTAAGATGTTCCGTTATGCATCATCTATAAATCCCTGTTGGTTGCAGCCCTGGACACCCTACCCTCACTCCGTTTAACAAAAGTAAAAGTTTGAATTTCTATTTTTTTGTTGTTGAGACAGAGTCTTACTCTGTCACCCAGGCTGGAGTGCAGTGGCATGATCTCAGCTGACTGCAACCTCTGCCTCCCAGGTTCAAGCGATTCTCTGGCCTCAGCCTCCCGAGCAGCTGGAATTACAGGTGCTCACCACTACACCCAACTAATTTTTGTATTTTTAGTAGAGACAGCATTTCACCATAACAGCCAGGCTGTCTCAAACACCTGACCTCAGGTGATCCGCCCGCCTCAGCCTCCCGAAGTGCTGGGATTACAAGCGTGAGCCACTGCGCCTGGCCTGAATTTCTTTTTATTACTGAAATGCTTGGGGAAGATCAATTTCCCAGTAGCAGCCAATAATTAAGCCTTTGAAGCATTGGGGCCACCAAATTCAAGTTCATTTATCTTTGGCAACTAGAGACACAACTTACTAAACACCAACACACACCATGCAGTTGAGCTGTTGGTGCAGTTGCCTGGGGTGTCCCTTTCAGAGTCTTCAGTCCAAAATGGCAACAGTCATATTATCAGTATCAATTCCCCCTCCCTTGTCCTTCTGCAGATTTATGACTGCCTCCAGGAGTTTAAAGAAAAGAAACTAGTTCCTGCCACACCCCATGCACAGGCGTTATCCTATGAGGTAAGGAGGTTTTATTCCACAGAATAGTAGAGCCCTGATGTGGTGCCATTTTACCCACATTGCTAGTTCAAATGAATTAAAAGTTCTAAGGAAAAGTTTTATTGATGACTATAAAATAATTTAATATTTAATAAAATAAATAATAAATAATAAATACTTTTTTAAATAAAATAATTTTTTTTTGAGACGGAGTCTTGCTCTGTCACCCAGGCTAGAGTGCAGTAATCTTGGCTCACTGCAACCTCCGCCTCCCAGGTTCAAGCTATTCTCCTGCCTCAACCTCCCCAGTAACTGGGATTACAGGTGCCCACCACCGCATCTGGCTAATTTTTGTATTTTTAGTAGAGACAGGGTTTCACCATCTTGGCCAGGCTAGTTTCGAACTCCTGACCTTGTGATCCACCCGCCTCGGCCTCCCAAAGTGCTGAGATTACAGATGTGAGCCACCACGCCCAGCCTAATAAATGTTTTTAATTGAACTTTAATATAAGGAAGAACATTGGCTGGATAGCTCCCCAAATTAAAACACTTCCCCACCACCACCACCTACATATTTTTAGCATGTGTCCATTTCTTTCTTTGTTCCTTGTACTCTATTTACCCTACATAAACAGAGTAATGTTATAGTAATAATTCTCAGATTTACATCTCTAGCCTGGAGATTTCCCCCCAAATTCCAGTCTCAAATATCCAACTGCCTCCTCTCTATCTTACTTGAATGTCTAATGGACTCCTCCAAGTTCACATGTTCCAAACTGAGCCCCCGATCTTCCTCACCTGCCAATCACCCCCACCCACTCTTCTGGGAGCCTTTTCTATCTCAGAAATGACACCTGTGTTCTTGCAGTGCTCAGGCCAGAATCTTAGGGGTCATTTTGACTCTCTTTCTCAGATACCTCACACCCAATCAGATAGCAAATCCTCTCAGCTCTACTTTCAAAATATATCCAGGATCTCACCAAAATATATCCAGGATCTCACCACCCCATACCATCATCATCATCTCTTACACAGATAATTGCAAAATCGCCTCCTACCTGGTCTCTGGTGTCCACTCTTGCTCCCCTATAGTCTACTCTCAATGCAGCAACCAAACATATCCTCTTTGAAAGCAAGTCAAATCATGTCACTTCCTCACTAACACCCAAACCCTTCAAATGACTTCCCATCTCAGAGTAAACACCAAAGATTTTTTGTTTTTTGGTTTTTTTCCAGAGTCTTGCTCTGTCACTTAGGCTGGAGTGCAGTGGCAAGATCTCAGCTCACTGCAACCTCTGCCTCCTGGGTTCAAGCGATTCTCCTGCCTCAGCCTCCCGAGTAGCTAGGACTACAGAAACCCACTATGCCTGGCTAACTTTTGGTAGACACAGGGTTTCACTGTGTTGGCCAGGATGGTCTCGAACTCCTGACCCTAGGCCATCCACCCGCCTTGGCCTCCCAAAGTGCTGGGATTACAGGTGTGAGCCACCATGCCTAGCCTAAACACCAAAGTTCTTACATGGCCAAACACGATCAAGCTGCCGTTACCTCTTTGACTTCACACTCAATGCTTTCCCCATTCACTCTTTTCCAGCCACCTTGACTCCTTGTTGTTGTTTAAATTCATCAGGCTGGGTGCGGTAGCTCATGCCTATAATCCCAGCACTTTGGGAGCCTGAGGCAGGCAGATCACTTGAGCCCAGGAGTTCAACACCAGCCTGGCCAACATAGCAAAACCCCATCTCTCCTAAAAATACAACAACAACAACAACAAAAATTAGCTGGACGTTGTGGTGCATGCCTGTAATTCCAGCTACTTGGGAGGCATGAGAATGGCTTGAACCCGGGAGGTGGAGGTTGCAGTGAGCCGAGATCACACCACTGCACTCCAGCCCGGGTGACAGAGCAAGACAGTGTCTCAAAAACAAAAACAAACAAACAAAAAAAAACAAATCATCAGACATGCTTCTACCTGGGGCCCTTTGCACTTGCCATTCCTTATGTCAGCAAAGCTCTTGCCCAGGTATCCACCTGATTTGTCCCTCATCTCTTTCCAGTCTCCACTCAAATGCCACCTTCTCAGTGAAGCTTTTCCTGGTCACCTATCTAAAACTGCATCCCCTCCTAGCACTCCCTAGCCACCTTCCCTGGTTTATTTTTCTTCTTAACACTTGTCACCATCAAACAAAACTATTTTACTTACATTTTCATTTGTTGTCTGTGTCTCCTCCCTAGAGTGTAAACTCCATGAGAATGGAGATTTTTGTCCGCCGCTGCTGTTTTCACAACACCTAAAACAGCACCCAGCACATAGTAGTGTTAATAAATGTTTGCCAAGTGAATGAATAAATATAATCCATTTTATTATTTATTGCCCAAACCATATTAAAAGAAACAGCAAAAAAGAAAGAAAAAACTTCTACTCTCGATTCCAGTAATCAACAACTCAAATTGTTCTCAGTTGTCCACAGGAAGAGCACATATATAATATTTTATTCAGTTGAAATCGCAGCGAATGGAGGTAAACCTTTGTAAACTGCTTGTTTTCATTTGACTGTAGGTAATGGGGCTGACTAAAGTCTTGAAAGGTCTTATGTCCTCTGAAAGCAGGTCTATGCCTAAACCACAGCAGAGAGATTAGAATTTTTTTCTGCTTAGCACTTTTTATTGTAGCAAGTATTAAAATTGCTAATCAACTGATACTCTAAAAGAGATATTATGATTCCCATTTTCTATTTGAAGAATGGAGCATCCCATGGGATTAAGCTCTTTGAGTTCCCCAGGTACGTTCCTAGAGAAACTCATACAGCTTCATAAGCCTGCAAAGCATTGACATCAGCAAACAGCTATTATATTTTAGAGGCACTGGAGGAAAAATGCCTTGGTTCATATGCTATTACCAAATTGGTACATCCTCCATGCCTATGTGCCAGGACTGGGGCATTGGGTTTAGATCCATCTCAAATCTTGAATTCTATTTGCTGTATTAAAGTAGCAATTTCAATGAATAAAGAAGGATGGTAGGCTTTAATGGATGGCTTTAAAGATGAAAAAGAAGGCTCCAATAATAACTTTTTAAAGGTCAATATCATGTTAGTCAGTATATATGTTATCCAGCCTGGGTGAGGTTAAGTAGGTGATAAAGATTTTTTTAAAAATTTTATAATGTATGTTTTTCCATGAACCAGGTAGTGGAGTTATTACGTGAAACTCCTACTTCCCCTGAGATCCAAGAGCTGAGACAAATGCTCCAGGCTCCACACTTTAAGGCAAGTGCCTGCTAAAATAGAAAAGACGTCCCCATCTGGCACATAGACAAAGTTGGGGGAGAAGAAATATATGTGATGGAAAATGTTCTCTCTGAATAATGTTCTATTACTGTACATGGGGACTGACCAACAGATTGTACTTAAATATGTGGGACTCAAATGTGACTAGCTCAGTGTTGTCAATCATGCAGCCAAGCCTGCTGTGTTTATGAGGAGGCATCCAGAACTTTCCATGGTGCTTTGTTTCCCCTACAAAGCTATTGCCCATCTAAAAATCTTGGGTAGCAAACAGCGAACATTCTAGTTTTAGAGAAATACCTCCATGCTTCCTTTCCAAAGTGGGACTACTTTAAGTTTTAGATAATGTGTGTGAAGGTGTTTAGAATATACAGTATAATGATGATTATCCCTGTGAGAGGGTTTATGAAGAACATTTGATTGCAGAACAGAAACCTATCTCTTAGTACTTACAGATTTGAGACCAATTTATCAATAAATTAGAACTTTAAGAGAATGTCTGCATTTGGAGTGCTGGAATTTATTAGTCAAAAATTATAGTTCACAACACAACCACTGGTCATCAAATATCCTCAACGGCACACACTACTTAGAGAATTTTCTGAGTTCCAACTAAATTCTGTCTACCAATCTCCATCAGGGCAGCAAAGGGACAGCTTCCCCACCCCGTGAAGTGAAGAATTTAACCTAATGGGCTAGTCAAAGAAACTCTTTGATCATAAGCTATGATCAAAGAGTTTGATCATATGAACTTTGCATTCTGTACCACGAGCCCTTGAGTGTTACTAACAAATTAAACCAGCAAGATATTTTGATTACTGCCCTTCATTCTACCTTAATTAGGGAAAATATTATGAAAGTTGTTTTGTAGTTCAAACTCCACAGGAGCATCACAGATTACGTGGGCTGCCAGGAAATCAGAATGTCGTGGCATAATACATTTTAGCAGAAATGAAAGAGTGTATTGTGCATTGCTTAACCTCTCTGTGCCTTATTTCCTTATCTGCAAATTGAGGACAATTAATGTACCTGCCTCATAGAATTATTGTGAAGATTGGATTAATTCATATAAAATGCTTCACACTGTGTCTGGCATGTCTGTATTGATGTTTGTTGTTGTTGTGTCTTAGATAGTATTGAGTATCTTCTAGAGGGGCTTGGCCCATGTGTGACATTTGCTCACCTTTTCCTTCCCTGTGCCCAGGCCTTGCTCAGTGCCCATGACACGATAGCTCAGAAAGATTTTGAACCCCTTCTCCCTCCACTGCCAGACAATATCCCTGAGAGTGAGGAAGCAATGAGGATTGTTTGTTTGGTGAAAAACCAACAGCCCCTGGTAAGGAAATCATTTTTTATATTTCCATTTAGGATATGCTTAGGTTAATTATGAACCAAATTATATCTAGTGGTTACTTGGGCAGTAGTCTTGCCTGTGATCACATATACAGTGATAATAACAGCTGTCAGCGACATTTCTCAAAAGAAGACATTCATACAGCCAACAGACACATGAAAAAATGCTCATCATCACTCGCCATCAGAGAAATGCAAATCAAAACCACAATGAGATACCATCTCACACCAGTTAGAATGGCGATCATTAAGAAGTCAGGAAACAACAGGTGTTGGAGAGGATGTGGAGAAATAGGAACACTTTTACACTGTTGGTGGGATTGTAAACTAGTTCAACCATTATGGAAAACAGTATGGCAATTCCTCAAGGATCTAGAACTAAATGTACCATATGACCCAGCCATCCCACTACTGGGTATATACCCAAAGGATTATAAATTATTCTACTACAAAGACACATGCACACGTATGTTTATTGCGGCACTATTCACAATAGCAAAGACTTGGAATCAACCCAAATGTCCGTCTGTGACAGGCTGGATTAAGAAAATGTGGCACATATACACCATGGAATACTATGCAGCCATAAAAAAGGATGAGTTTTCGTCCTTTGTAGGGACATGGATGCAGCTGGAAACCATCATTCTTAGCAAACTATCACAAGAACAGAAAACCAAACACCGCATGTTCTCACTCATAGGTGGGAACTGAACAATGAGATCACTTGGACTCGGGAAGGGGAACATCACACACTGGGGCCTATCATGGGGAGGGGGGAGGAGGGAGGGATTGCATTGGGGAGTTATACATGATATAAATGATGAATTGATGGGTGCTGACAAGTTGATGGGTGCAGCACACCAACATGGCATAAGTATACATATGTAACAAACCTGCACGTTATGCACATGTACCCTAGAACTTAAAGTATAATAAAAAAATAAATAAATAAATAAATAAATAAATAAATAAATAAATAACAGCTGTCAGCTCCACAGGTTTTGCCTGTGGTTTCAAACATATTACATGTCGTAGTGTTTTCTCTAAGGAAAGATTTCAGCTTAGTGTTTTTCTTTTGTGAAAAGATGAGATTTATAAGACATTTTTGTGAGAAATAAGACATACATATATTATTTTAATATTTGGGCTGGGTGTGGTGGCTCATGCCTGTAATCCCAGCACTTTGGGAGGCCGAGGTGGGTGGATCACAAGGTCAGGATATCGAGACCATCCTGGCTAACACGCAAAACCCCGTCTCTACTAAAAATACAAAAAATTAGCTGGGCATGGTGGCGGGCGCCTGTAGTCCCAGCTACTTGGGAGGCTGAGGCAGGAGAATGGCATGAGCCTGGGAGGCAGAGCTTGCAGTGAGCCGAGATCGTGCCATTGCACTCCAGCATGGGCAACAGAGCAAGACTCCATCTCAAAAAAAAAAAAAAAAATTTGGCTTTCTGACCTATGCATGTATTTTACTCAATTCTAATGCATTTGCCTGTTTCCTCCTATAATAATGAAAATCTAAGGAAAGTATTAATTTGATTTTCTAAGAACAGTCCCTCTAATTAGGTTTTAATCATGGGAGGTTTCTGTATCTTTGGAATAATCTAAATATTCTTTTATGTTTATGTGGTTGGAATGAGACTGCTGGAAGCCAAAGTTGAATGGCCTTTCATTTGTGATGGCATGCTATGACTGCCAGGCCACAGGGCACTGTGTAGCCCCTCTGTCCTGGTTGGCATGAATAACCTCGTTTGAAAGACCAGAGCTGCACTGATTGAGGGAAGCCACCTGAAAAATGGTCATGTTAGGTAACAGAGGGATCACGTCTATTCTCTCTTCAGGGAGCCACCATCAAGCGCAACGAGATAACAGGGGACATCTTGGTGGCCAGGGTCATCCACGGCGGGCTGGCGGAGAGGAGTGGTAAGCTGGAGCAGCCAGGATCTAGTGCTACCAGAAAAATGGGAAACCCTTGACTGTTCAGGCTTCTTTCCAGAGAAATCCCTCTTTCTTAACTTGGGTCAGGGCTTTAGTGAGTTCCGTTGCTTAGATAGAAGCAGTAAAGAAATAAGAAACAAATATTCCAAAGAAATCTTACTCCTCTCCTTCACTGAGTCCTTCGCATTCTAGGTACCACATTAAAGTCTCTCAGCTTACATTCTCATGGCAACCTCAAAGGTAAGTATTATCATGCCATTGTGTAGATGAGGAAACTGAGGCTCAAAGAGATTATGAAACTAACTTGATCAAAATTACACCATTTGAGTCAGGATTCAAATACAGATCTGCCTGGCTCTATCTTCCCAACTTTTCCTCTGCACTCTGTCCTACTTTCAGAAAGGCATAGCTCTTTCCCATCTTGAAATGCCTTTTGCTCACACTTTCTACCAGTTAACCAGGTTTTCATCCTTTCACTGCTGTCCTTCTTTAAGCTTTTTTTTTCTTTTTTTTCTTTTTTTTTTTTTAGACACAGTCTCACTCTCACTCAGGCTGGAGTGCAGTGGTGTGGTCATGACTCACTGCAGCCTCAGCCTCCTGGGCTTGAGCAATCCTTCCACCTCAGCCCCCCCAGTAACTGGGACCACTGGTGTACACTACCATGCCCAGCCAATTTTTCTATTTTTTGTTGAGATAGGGTCTCACTAGGTTGCCCAGGCTGGTGTCAACCTCCTGGGCTCAAGCAATCCTCCTGCCTTGGCCTACCAGAGCGTTGGGATTACAGGCATGAGCCACCACACCTGGCTACTGTTGTGTTTCTTAAATGATTGATTCTATACATCCTTGCTACCCCGAAGCCCTAAAACCTGGCACATGCTTTATACTTCAACATTCTCATTGTAAATACCAAGGATTTCCTAGTTGCTAAGTCCATTGGCCCTTCCTTCCTCCTCAGTTTTGTGTGTGTGTGTGTGTGTGTGTGTGTGTGTGTGTGTGAGAGAGAGAGAGAGAGAGAGAGAGAGAGAGAGAGAGAGAGAGAGAGAGAGAGAGAGAGAGAGAGAGAGAGAGAGACAGTTTCACTCTATCACCTAGGCTGGAGTGTAGTGGGGCAATCACAGCTCATTGCAACCTCTGCCTCCCAGGTTCAAGCAATTCTCCTGCCTCAGCTTCCAAAGTAGCTGGGATTACAGGCATGTACCACCACCCCAGCTAATTTTTTTTGTATTTTTAGTAGAGACAGGGGGTCGTCATGTTGGCAAGGCTGGTCTCGAACCTCTGGCCTCAAGTGGTCCACCCACCTTGACCTCCCAAAGTGCTAGGATTATAGGCATGAGCCCACCACACCTGGCCCCTTCTCAGTTTTATTTCCACTTCTTGACCACATGTGATGCTGTTGACACCTTTCTTGAATTTTTTTTATCATCCTTGGTTTCTGTTCTGTGACATCATTCTGCTTCTTCTCTCAACTGTCTGACAACTCCACTGTTTTACCTCACATTTCTCAAGTCTTAACTGAAACCCCAAGTTTCTCCACATTTTCCCTTTTGAAGAATACCTACCCCATTTTCTTTTTGTCATTGACTTATGACCCTGACATGTTTGTTTTTAGTGCTGTTTTCTTACCAGTGTTCTGGTTCCATTTTACAACATCAGACTAGCAAAAAATAAAAGTATTACCATCAGTCAATGCCAAGTATTTGTGACAAGGTAGAAAAATGGACTGCTCACACATTTCTGGGGGTGATGTAAGCTGGAATAACCAGTTTTCTTTTCTATTATTATTTCATATTAAACACTTTTAGAGCATGCTTGGATTAGTGAGTTTGTTAAATAACTATTGAGGTAGCTACTGCTATTTTTATCCTACTTCTTTGTATCTTTCTTTGTTTTGTGTTACTGTCTGCCTAGGGTTGCTATATGCTGGAGACAAACTGGTAGAAGTGAATGGAGTTTCAGTTGAGGGACTGGACCCTGAACAAGTGATCCATATTCTGGTAAATCTTTTTGCCTTTTTGTTAATGATTTGTATAAATGCCAAGGCTGAACTGGGTCCATCAAGCCCGTGTGTGTGCACTAGGATGTACCGGGGACTTGTGTTCTCTTGGCAGCTTTCTCCCTCCAGGCTCCCAGACCTTGTCTGTCACCCATGTCACTTGCTGACCTCCCTCCTCTACCCTGAGAAGTTCTGGTCCTGGCTGGGAAACTCCCCTTCCCAAGTTGCTCCTTCCTCCTTCAGCCGCAGGAAGACTGCCAGGGCCCCCAGCCCAGCTCCCTCATCACCTGGTTTGCTCCATTGGAAACTGAGCCTGGGGTGGACAGAGTGAGACTTTGTAGGAGAGTCTGAACCTGAGCAAACCACTCCTTCCCCCACTAACACTTTTCTACAGCTGAAATGTTTAACATCTTCCTGGAGGGCAGCTTTGGGAGAATAAAGGAGTCACCAGACAGCAGCATATAGGGAGGGGGACATCCTTGGCGACTCTGCCACTGTTCTTGTGGTTGGAGCTAAGGATTGATAACCTGATTCATGAGCATTTGCTCTCCCTCAGGTTCCTATTCCTGCCCTTCAAACCATTCCCTGAATTGCAGTTCAGCTGTTAATAGCCATAGCAGCTTGCCCCTCCCACCTGCCACCATGCACAGCCCAGGTGTGGGGACTAGGTTGATTACTATACAATATAGTGGATAGATCAGTGGTTCTCAAACTGGGTTCCTGCCAGGATTTCATAGCAGTGGCTTAGAGAGTGAGGTGAGGAGTGGTGCTAAGAGACAAGCACCTAAATCCTTTGTAAGACACTGCTGCAAGATTCTGTGTGGTGTAGAAGGTGCTGCAAAGGAAGCTTGAAGTACTAGAAATCACAGATATGCATGGCTTCTACCCCCTGGTGCCAGCTGTGATGTTGCCTAGGACAGTGGGATTATGAAATTCCTCAGTACAAACAGGGTCTTAATCTCTTTATGTTTAATGCCCGTCACAGTGCATGTAACAGGAATTCTTCTTCCCCCAGTCTGAGAGCCCCCTATTTCCACCATGAGTTTGGAAGGTTGTCAGTTCTCCCAGAAAACTTAGGAGCCCCTCTTCTTTCCAATCAGACTGGGGTATCTGGTGTAGAAACAGGCATTCAGGAAATGCTTACTGAGTAAGGACATGAGGGAAATTCAGATGGAGATCCTGTCTCTCCCCAGGGCCTGTGTGAGGAAGACCTTGATGGGTGGGGTGTTTCTGTTTCAGTGTGGGGTGGGAGGATCCCTGGAAGAGGCCACCTCAGTGTGGCTCAGTGACCCCAGAACCCCACAGCAGGGCAGATGTAGGGGTAATTTGCTTCCTAATTTCCATTTCTGGATGGTGACAGCTACAGAGCCCTTGAGAAAGGCTCTTGGGGGATGTCACCATTAGACCTGGATACATTGCACTATAACTCTGTCTACTGAGCCCCTGTAACCCTACTAGCTCCATGATTGCCATCCTTTCTCCTCTCTTATTTTCCAGGCCATGTCTCGAGGCACAATCATGTTCAAGGTGGTTCCAGTCTCTGACCCTCCTGTGAATAGCCAGAAAATGGTAAGAATTTACTGAGTCTTCAATCTCACACACAGTAAATCCCCAAGTAACAGCAACTAAATATGATGCATAATAATCCTATCCTTTGTACTGTGTTGGACCTGGGCTCAAGACTGTGTTGGGTATTTTTCAATACTGATGGCCCGAGAAGCAAAATGAGTAAATGAGTACAGTATAAGGAGATGGGATACTAAGAAGTCAAGATGCAACATCAAAAATTGTGAACATTTGAGCCTGAACTTCTCTAAGTTAAGAGATTCTGTTCCCAAAGATGCTTTTTCTCATGGTACTTAGGCTCAGGAGGCAAGTTCTCTTTTTTGGTGAAGGTGGAGAGGAAAGATAGGAGTAGCAGGTCAAGGAGTGGAAGAAATGGTTTTAAGTCATGATGGCCCATGGGCAAGGGTTCTTCAGATGGCACCATTAGGCACCTTCTGATAGCGTCATTATGCACCTGCCATCAGGTGTATGTTCGTGCCATGACTGAGTACTGGCCCCAGGAGGATCCTGACATCCCTTGCATGGACGCTGGATTGCCTTTCCAGAAGGGGGACATCCTCCAGATTGTGGACCAGAATGATGCCCTCTGGTGGCAGGCCCGAAAAATCTCAGACCCTGCTACCTGCGCTGGGCTTGTCCCTTCTAACCACCTTCTGAAGAGGTAAGGAACGTCAGCACTCCTGTACTCAGGGCTGAACCATAAGGAAACAAAATGTTTTTCTTGGGCTTTTGTTACCACAGTTAAGATGAGATAAAGAGGGACAAGCAGATGAATGAGCACACACACACACTGGTTTATATATCCAAATGTCAACTTATTGATAAACACTAAGCGTCTTAAATACGAAGGAGACGAGAATAATCATATCAGCTAGAAAACAGGGAAAAGTCTTGGGAAACTAAATTAAACTTAAAAAGTGCTATGGCCTGAATGTTTCTGTCCCCTCCAAAATTCATATGTTGAGACCTAATCCCCAGTGCAATAGTATTAAGAGGTGGGGCCTTCAGCAGGTGGTTAGGTCATGAGCACTCTGCCCTCATGAATGGGATTAGTACCCTTATAAAAGAGGCCTGAGGGAGCTTATTTGCCCCTTCCACCTTGGGAGGACACAGCTAAAAGGCGCCATTTATGAGTCATGGAGTGGGCCCTCCCCAGACACTGCATCCACTAGCTCCTTGAACTCAGATGTCCCAGCTTCCAGAACTATGAGCAAATACATTTCTGTTGTTTATAAGTGACCCAGTTTACTGTACTTTGTTATAGAAAACTGCACAGACTAAGACAAAAAAGGATTCATCTTTTAAGGCTCAGTTGAGACCTCAGTTACTAAATTTCAACCCATCACCCTCACCTTATGTTACTGAGGTTTGATGAGCTACCAAGGGAGGGCGTACAAATAGAAAGAAGCAGCAGTCCCAGGCTCAGCCACTGTTAAGAGATCAAGAAGGAAAAATGGAACCACTAAAGGATATTGAGAAGGAATGACCAATGAGGCAGAATGAAAATCAAGACTGTATGGGGCCCTCATCAGCTATGTCACCTTCTGCTAAGAAGGCTGAGAATTGACCATTGGATTTAGCAGTATGACAGTCATTAGTGATCTTAATAAGAGCAATTTCAGTGGAGAAGTGGGGCCAAAATCCTCATTAGAGTGGGATTTGAAGAAATGGATGAGCATAGGAAACTCTTTGAGACATTTTGGGATAAAGCAGAGCAGAACAACGGAGAAATAGCCAGAGAGGAGAGTGGAGTGGTGTGAGTGAAATGTTTAGATGCTGTAAGTAATGGGAGTCATCCACCAGGGGAACATTTGATGATATGGGAGAAGGAGAAGAGAATTGCTGTTGTAGATGTCTTTGGGCAGAAGGAGATATGCTTTAGTATCAAGAAGAGGGCTTGGACTGCCCTGGGATCATAAACAGCTCATCCATAGAAATGGTACCACAAGGGAAGGCAGAGTACAGGGCACAGCTGAGGATGCAGCATATGGCAGGCGCTTGTGGAAGTTCTCTCCTAACTGTTATTTTCTCAGTGAAATGAGGAACTGTAAGCAGAGAGCAGGGTGGGGAAAGAGCCATTAGGAAGGAGAGAATAGAAAGCTTGAAAAGTTTCCATGCGAGTTGGAGAGCAAACAGATTAGGTAAACACAGTGTGGTCAGCATTCAGGGCCCTCTTAAGTTAAAGGTCACACATCTGAAGTGCTTCTGGGGTGCGGGTCCAGATTAGATGGAGGGTTGGATTTAACAGCAAATCAAGAGGGGGCCAAGGGACAGATGATAAGGATGGAGTGTGACATGTAAGCTGCTTAGGAGGGAGATGAGGAAATGAAGCACGTGAGGATTGGTGAGAAGGAAGTAAGATCAATGGATTGCAGGTCTTTATGAGGTCAACAGTGTATTGGGGCTGGGAAGATGGGAGGTGTTAGTAGGAGAAAGGGATACTGGAAGTTAAAATTAAGGAGAGATTGTTGTTGTCAGTACTGATGAGGTCTTGGGTATGATAATGGGAGGCGGTGGCTGAGGTTGAATGAGTGAAAGGTTATTGGAAAAGAGGATATCAAGCACCCACTAGGCCAGGGTGCTGAAAGGGACATTTGTATGTGTGATAAAATCATTGAGAACTGTGACAGAACAGTGTTGAGACCTAGGAGCGTGCAGGAGTGAGCTGGTGATGGCTACCAGAAAAGTAGTGGGATGATGTTCAAAGCTGGGGGCTCCTAGGAAAAGGAAGAATAATCTGGAAATGGCAGTGAGAAGCCAGGACACACCCCCACCTCCAGGCCTAGTGGAAGGAAGGCTATACACAGGGATGTGCTGGAGCCATCTGAGCCATCTCCTCACACACCCACATTCGGTGAAGACAGGGTGGTAGCTTGAAATCAGCCACCGTGAGAGCATCAACACTGCAGAAATCAGCAGAGGCTCCGAGTCAGGGCTCCCGTCCCCCAGAGCTATTTCACCAGCACCGCACCACGAGTGGGAGAGGAAACATCCCCCTCTTGAAGGCTGCAGGGGAAGCAGACTGCAGGGAGAGCTGGGCTGCAGTTAGAGCAAGAAGAAAGGGCTCAAAGAAGAGGGTGAGATCTAAGACAGTTTGCTGAAGATTTGCTGTGAATTCTAGAGGGCGTGGGTGGCTGGCAGGGGTCTTATAGGGATTAAAGCACAGGGGATAAGGGGTGACCTGAGCTTGGGGGCTGAAGGACATGAACAGGGATAAAGGCCTAATGAGATTAGTCCTCACGGTTTCAGGTCAGAAAGTGGTGAGGGGGGTCCAGCAGGGGTCTTGCAAGGAGCACACAAAACCCAATTATGGGTTTATTGGGGAAGCACACACAAATAAATGATGATGGGAAGTTCTCATGCTGCTTTTAGTCATTGCCACATGAAAACCTAATATGAAAATAAGATATTAAACAATTTCATTTAGAAGCAATATGTCAATAGCAGAGTCTACACAAATGTCTTGTTGGGGACAGAATGATGGAAGGCACCTCGGGTTCTCCTGAATCTCATTCAGAAAACCAGGAGGCACATTGGAGGACTGGAGGAGGGTGTTGAGACTAAATCCACTGCTGCATCTGCACAAGAGGCCTATCCGAAGCACAGGCTGATGTGGCTTTTGAGAAGTCAGTATCTCTGAGCCTCAATAAATGGGGTCTTTGATATCTACAAACAATTTTTCTCCCTTCCCATTTCTCCAACTTTGCTGTGAGTAAAAATGAGCTGGGTATTTTGTAAAATACAGATTCCCCGGCTCTGCCCTCCCTTCCCTGATTCAATAGATATGGACTGAGCCAGGAATCTGCATCTTCACCAAGCACCTCAGGTGCTCAGGGTAAGTGGTATGAAGAGCAGCATTGTGCTTAAGAATAATGAATGAGGCTGGGCGCGGTGGCTCAAGCCTGTAATCCCAGCACTTTGGGAGGCCGAGACGGGCGGATCATGAGGTCAGGAGATCGAGACCATCCTGGCTAACACGGTGAAACCCCGTCTCTACTAAAAAATACAAAAAACTAGCCAGGCGAGGTGGCGGGCACCTGTAGTCCCAGCTGCTCGGGAGGCTGAGGCAGGAGAATGGCGTGAACCCGGGAGGCGGAGCTTGCAGTGAGCTGAGACCCGGCCACTGCACTCCAGCCTGGGCAACAGAGTGAGACTCCATCTCAAAAAAAAAAAAAAAAAAAGAATAATGAATGAGTGCATAAAATATTTTTTATGCTCTTTATAAGAGTGACAGATTTGAATGCAAGTAGCTGGGGGGTTTTGTTTTTGTTTTGCTTGTTTGTTTGTTTTTACTTTCAACAGGTAGAAAATTTGCATCTGATTTTAGAAAACTGTAAAAGAGTGAGGAGGAAGGCTTCTCCAAAAAGGGCATATTGGTGGAAAATAATACCCATCTAAAGGAGTTTGGAATGACTATATTGCAAATTGGAGGAGTTAGAGTTGATGGTTTGTACCAGAGTAGCAAATATTTTTGGCAAGTGGACATGACTTTCCAGTGAGAGGCCCCATTCTGCTGGAGTTTCCACCAGAGGGAACATGTGAAGATGTACAGGATATCATTTTGTAAGAATAAAAAACAAGGAACTCCCAGAAAGGCAAGGGTGAAGCCTAGAGAGGAAGCTAAAAAGAATGAGTGACACAGAGACAGAGATAGAGAGAGATCAGACTATCCGGTAATTAATCATGAAGTAGCCAAGGAAAGGTACAGAAGGTTAAAAAACAGGAAACACAGATATTTAGAGAGTTCATCACCTAACTCGGAATCAAGAATCTTGGCTCTGGCCTGCATGTGTTGTGAATTAAAGTACCTTAATTATGCAGAGAATATTTCTGGAAGAATGCACAAGAAACTGAGCAGAAGGAAGGGAAGAAGCCTTACTTTTTTTTTTTTTTTTTTTTTTTTTTTTTTTTTTTTTGAGATGGAGTCTTGCTCTGTCATCAGGCTGAACTGCAATGCTGTGATCTCAGCTCACTGCAGCCTCGGCCTCCTGGGTTCAGGCGATTTCCCTGCCTCAGCCTCCAGAGTAGCTGAGACTACAGGTGCGCACCACCATGCCTGGCTAATTTTTGTATTTTTAGTAGAGACGGGGTTTCACCATGTTGGCCAGGCTGGTCTCGAACTCCTGACCTCAGGTGATCTGCCGACCTCGGCCTCCCAAAGTACTGGGATTACAGGCATGAGCCACCACGCCCGGCCTACTTTTTTATACTGTTAAGATTTTTACTGTGTGTATGTGTTATCTCTTCAAATAATTAATGAATGAATTAATGAATGCCCTGCATATCCATGCTAATTGAGTTTACAGTAAGGTTTCATGTATCATTTAGTCCTCACAATGCCTCAAATGCACTGAGCCCCATTTCATAAGTGGGGAACTAAGTTTCAGATGTTAGGAAATTTGTCCAAGATCCTACGGAGGGGAAGCACGCCTGGAACCCCCAGGTCTGTTGAATCCCATTCCATCATTTTGTAGATTATAGCATAGATGCCTCCTGCTGCTAACTGTTCAACTTCCACCACGTTGCCTGACTTCCCTGGATCAGTTTCCTCGTTTCTAAAGTGAGGACAGTGGCTAAATTGGCCCTTCTTAAATTCTCTTGTGAATTAGAATCACATGGAGAGTTTGATTTAAACACGCAGATGCCCTGGCCTTCAGAGAATCGGAGGCAGGAGATCTGGGAGGCCCAGATTATCTGCATTTTAACAAACACCTCAGATGTTTTCCAAAGTTTGAGAGATTAAATTAGAGCTTCTTGCCTTTAACATACATGTGACTTACCTGGGCTCTTATTAAAATGGAGATTCTAATTTGGAAGGCTTGGGGTGGGGACTGAGATTCTGCAGGTCTCACCAGCTTCCAGGTAAAGGTGATGCTGCAGTTCCGGGAATACAAAGAACAGAGTGTCTTCAAAGTCTTCTCTTGCTCCAAACTTCACAGTGTTGAATAAAGAAGGAAGAACAACTTTGCTTAGAAAGTTGCTTTGAAGTAGGCAAGAAAGGAAAACCTGCCCAAAGGAATTGCTGGGGGACTCAAGGGAGGAGGAACAAGTCAACAGAGGTTTCAGGTGCCAAGAAAAGGTGAAGCCTTGCCCTCGAGCCCAGGGGTGATTCTAGAGATCAAGAAAGGAGCAGAGTCATCTAAAGAAACTGTAGAGAGCCTGTAACAGCCTGGGAGGGAAACCTGAACATGTCATGAGAATTCGAAGGAGACTGCAGAGACAGGCTAACATGCCTGAGAGGCAGCTTACCATAGGTCATTTACCGAAACTCCATGTGCAAACTTGTGATCATGGGCCAGATTGTCACTCTAAGTATTTGTTGTTCTGAAAAGATCCTGTGAGGCAGAAAAAGAGATGAGAGAGCCTGTATGTTTGGAAAATTTATTTGACAATGCATTTGGAGAAGTGATCACCCTTTTCACTTGGGTGAAGGCAGCAGAATTCTAAGAAACATTCTGTTTGTCATTGTTCTGGGTCTGTTTCACCTGGGTTAACTGGGGTTGGCTTTTTGCTTTTGCTTGTTTTTTGTCTCACGGTTCCCTGCCCCCATAGGAAGCAACGGGAATTCTGGTGGTCTCAGCCATACCAGCCTCACACCTGCCTCAAGTCAACCTTATGTAAGTATTGCAACTGCCCGACAGGTTCTCCCTGTTTGCTGCACAAATGAAGACCATGGCATTGTAGTAAAGAAAGAGTCTAATTGATGTGAGGCTGGCCATGCCACATGGGAGATGGAGTTGTTGTTTAAATCAATCTCCTTGAAGGCCCCTAGATTAGGGGTTGCTCAAAGGTAGTTTGGGGAGGGAGTGGGGTGACTATTCAATGGGCACTTGCTGCTGATTGGTTGGATCAGAGATGAGATCATAGGGAGTTGAAGCTGTCCTCTTGCACTGAGTTGCTTCTGGGTGGAGCCACAGGAGCCATTGGTTGGTGGGTCCAGATGGAGCCACAGGTGTCAGACATGAAAAAACCTAAAAAGATGTCACAAAAGGCCAATCTTAGGTTCTACAATAGTGATGTTATTTGCAAGAATTATTGGGGAAATTGCATATCTTATGATATGCAGAATTCACCTTAGCAGAATTCAGGCTCCTCCCGCTAACCTGATGGTCTCTCATTAGCTTTATAAAGGTGGCTGAGTTTTAGGGGAAGGCCTGTTATCATTTAAACTATAAATAAAATGTCTCCCAAAGCTAACCCTGGAATGAAGGCAACTTGAAAGCTAAAAGCAAGAGGAGCTTGGGCTATATTGGATCTCCCCCACTGCCATAATTTTCTCACTGACGTAATTTTTACAAAGGCAATTTCAGTATGTGGCTACCTCAGACCCAGCATGTGCATCCTGGGGGAGCCTGCTTCCTCCCTTCCAGGACTGGCTTCCTGCCCAGGAGATCTCTAAATGTCCCCACTGCTCCCAGATAGTCTCTCTGGCAGCTAGCTCTCTGAAGTCCTACCATTGACATTCATTCTTTGGATTTAGAAGAGTTTTCAGTTTATGAAAATGCATATGTTCTTATCCTGGTGACACCTGAAGACATCCCTCCCCAAATTGAGGCCCTCCAAGATCTCCGCAGCTCATATGTGCATTATACACGACTGCAAGCAAGACTGCATAGCTATACATATACCTTCATTTGGGTTCTATCAACTTAGAGGACTTAATCTTCACACTGTACAGAAGCACTGATTAACAATTGTGCATGCCTTTGGTGAATAAATATGGGATGGAATTGTTACATAATGATTGCAGTTTGATTGCTAGACATTATTATTGAAGCAGTTGGGGAGTGGTGAGTAAAGGCTCCATGGTGGCAAATGCTTGATTAAAGGTGCTGTGGCTTGACAGAGGTCAGCTAAGCCTACTGAGCGAGGCCCTTCTGAAATGGCCCTCAGGTGGGCCCTGGAAAGGGGTTAAAGGAAGGAACTGGGCACCAGAAAGAGGGAGGCAAAGAGAGGAGACTGGAAGGGCACAAAAAGTACCAACATCACAGATCTACCCATGGCAAGCCTCACGCACTTTATTGTGTCTCCCTTCTCCAAGCCAAAAATTACTTTTCCTTTTATTTTCTTATTGAGAAGATATGAGGACAACTATAAAGGCAGTTTTTGACAAAAGAAAACACACCTTCTCAATGACAATATTTTCACATTAACTTCCATCAGTGAATACATATTTTACATGGTTACAGTAATAACTGCAATAGTACTTTTTATTTTTTTAAACTTAACATCTTTTTTTCTTTTTTAATTATACTTTAAGTTCTGGGATACATGTGCAGAACGTGCAGGTTTGTTACATAGGTATACATGTGCCATGGTGGTTTGCTGCATCCATTAACCCATCATCTACATTAGGTATTTCTCCTAATGCTATCCCTCCCCTTAGTCCCCACCCGCCAACCGGCCCCAGTGTGTGTTGTTCCCCTCCCTGTGTCCATGTGTTCTCATAGTTCAGCTCCCACTTATGAGTGAGAACATGCGGTGTTTGGTTTTCTGTTCCTGTATTAGTTTGCTGGGAATTATGGTTTCCAGCTTCATCCATGCCCATTCAGTATGATACTGGCTGTGGGTCTGTCATAAATAGCTCTTATTATTTTGAGATACGTTCCATCAACACCTAGTTTATTGAGAGTTTGTAGCATGAGGGGATGTTGAATTTTATCAAAGGCCTTTTCTGCATGTATTGAGATAATCACATGATTTTTGTCATTGGTTCTGTTTATGTGATGGATTATATTTATTGATTTGCATATGTTGAACCAGCCTTGCATCCCAGGGATGAAGCCAACTTGATTGTGGTGGATAAGCTTTTTGCTGTGCTCCTGGATTTGGTTTGCCAGTATTTTATTGAGGATTTTCCCATCGATGTTCATCAGGGATATTGGTCTGAAATTTTCTTTTTTTGTTGTGTCTCTGCCAGCTTTTGGTATCAGGATGATGCTGGTCTCATAAAATGAGTGAGGGAGGAGTCCCTCTTTTTCCATTGTTTGGAATAGTTTCAGAAGGAATGGGACAGGCTCCATTTGGTCCTGGGCTTTTTTTGGTTATCAGGCTGTTAATTACTGCCTCAATTTCAGAACTTGTTATTGGTCTATTCAGGGATTCAGCTTCTTCCTGGTTTAGTCTTGGGAGGGTCTGTGTGTCCAGGAATTTACCCATTTCTTCTAGAGTTTCTAGTTTATTTGTGTAGCCGTGTTTATAGTATTCTCTCATGGTAGTTTGTATTTCTGTGGGATCAGTAGTGATGTCCCCTTTACCATTTTTTATTGTGTCTATTTGATTCCTCTCTCTTTTCTTCTTTATTAACCTGGCTAGTGGTCTATTTTCTTAATCTTTTCAAAAATCCAGCTCCTGAATTCATGATTTTTTGAAGGGTTTTTTGTGTCTCTATCTCCTTCAGTTCTGCTCTGATCTTAGTTATTTCTGGTCTTCTGCTAGCTTTTTGAATTTGTTTGCTCTTGCTTCTCTAGTTCTTTTAATTGTGATGTTAGGGTTTTGATTTTAGATCTTTCTTGCTTTCTCCTGTAGGGATTTAGTGCTCTAAATTTCCCTCTAAACACTGCTTTAGCTGTTTTCCAGTGATTCTGTACATTATGTCTTTGTTCTCATTGCTTTCAAAAAACTTATTTATTTCTGCCTTAATTTCATTATTTACCCAGTAGTCATTCAGGAGCAGGTTGCTCAGTTTCCATGTAGTTGTACAGTTTTGAGTGAGTTTCTTAATCCTGAGTTCTAATTTGATTGCACTGTGGTCTGAGAGACTGTTCGTTATGATTTCTGTTCTTTTGCATTTGCTGAGGAATGTTTTACTTCCAATTGGTGGTCAGTTTTAGAATAAGTGTGATGTGGTGCTGAGAAGAATGTATATTCTGTTGATCTGGGGTGTAGAATTCTGTAGATGTCAATTGGGTCCAGAGCTGAGTTCAAGTCCTGAATATCCTTGTTAATGTTCTGTCTCGTTGATCTGTCTAATATTGACAGTGAGTTGTTCAAGTCTCCCCCTATTATTGCGTGAGAGTCTATGTCTCTTTGTAGGTCTCTAAGAACTTGCTTTATTAGTCTGGGTGCTCCTCTATTGGGTGTATATATATTTAGAATAGTTAGCTCTTCTTGTTGTGTTGATCACTTTACCATTATGTAATGCCCTTCTTTGTCTTTTTTGATCTTTGTTAGTTTAAAGTCTGTTTTATCAGAGACTAGGATTGGAACCCCTGCTTTTTTTTGCTTTCCATTTGCTTGGTAAATATTCCTCCATCCTTTTATTTTGAGCATACGTGTGTCTTTGCACATGAGATGGGTCTCCTGAATACAGCACACCGATGGGTCCTGACTCTTTATCCAATTTGCCAGTCTGTGTCTTTTAATTGGGTATTTAGCCCATTTACATTTAAGGTTAATATTGTTACATGTGAATTTGATCCTGTCATTATGATGCTAGCTGGTTATTTTGCCTGTTAGTTCATGCAGTTTCCTCATAGTGTCAATGGTCTTTATAATTTGGTAGTTTTTGCAGTGGCTGGTACTGGTTTTTCCTCTCCATATTTAGTGCTTCCCTCAGGAGCTCTGGTAAGGCAGGCCTGGTAGTGACAAAATCTCTCTGCATTTGCTTGTCTGTAAAGGATTTTATTTCTCCTTCACTTGTGAAGCTTAGTTTGGCTGGATATGAAATTCTGGGTTGAAAATTCTTTTCTTTGAGAATGTTGAATATTGGCCCTCACTCTCTTCTGGCTTGTAGGGTTTCTGCTGAGAAATCCACCATTAGTCTGATGGGCTTCCCTTTGTGGGTAACCCAACCTTTCTCTCTGGCTGCCCTTAACATTTTTTCCTTCATTTCAACCTTGGTGAATCTGAAGATTTAGTGTCTAGGGGTTGCTCTTCTCAAGGAGTATCTTTGTAGTGTTCTCTGTATTTCCTGAATTTGAATGTTGGCCTGTCTTGTTAGGCTGGGGAAGTTCTCCTGGATAATATCCTGAAGAATGTTTTCCAACTTGGTTCCATTCTCCCCGTCACTTTCAGGTACACCAATCAAATGTAGATTTGGTCTTTTCACATAGTCCCATATTTTTTGGAGGCTTTGTTCATTCCTTTTCATTCTTTTTTCTCTAATCTTGTCTTCATGCTTTATTTCATTAAGTTGATCTTCAATCTCTGATATTGTTTCTTCTGCTTGATTGATTTGGCTATTGATACTTGTGTATGCTTCATGAAGTTCCTGGGCTGTGTTTTTCAGCTCCATCAGGTCATTTATGTTCTTCTCTAAACTGGTTATTTTAGTTAGCAATTCCTTTAACCCTTTTTCAAGGTTCTTAGCGTCCTTGCAGTGGGTTAGAACATGCTTGTTTAGCTCGGAAGTGTTTGTTATTACACACCTTCTGAAGCCTACTTCTGTCAACTCGTCACTCTTTTTCCATTCAGTTTTGCTCTCTTGTTGGCAAGAAGTTGTGATCCTTTGGAGGAGAAGAGGCATTCTGGTTTTTGGAATTTTCAGCCTTTTTTCACTGTTTTTTCCTCGTCTTCATGGATTTATCTATCTTTGGTCTTTGATGTTGGTGACCTTCAAATGGGGCCTCTGAGTGGACATCCTTTTTGTTGATGTTGATACTATTACTTTCTGTTTGTTAGTTTTCCTTCAAAATAGGCCTCTGTGCTGCAGGTCTGCTAGAGTTTGCTGGAGGTCCACTCCAGTTCCTGTTTGCCTGGGTATCACTAGGGGAGGCTGCAGGGCAGCAAAGATTGCTGCCTGCTCCTTCCTTGGGAAGCTTTGTCCCAGAGGGGCACCTGCCAGATGCCAGCTGGAACTCTCCTGTATGAGGTGTCTGTCAAGCCCTGCTGGGAGGTGTCTTCCAGTCAGGAGGCACAGGGGCCAGGGACCCACTTGTGGAAGCAGTCTGTCCCTTAGCAGAGCTTGAGCACTGTGCTGGGAGATCTGCTCCTCTCTTCAGAGCTGGCAAGCAGGAACTTTTAAGTCTGGTGAAGCTGCGCCCACAGCCACCCCTTCCCCCAGGTGACTGTTTGTCCCAGGGAAGTGGGAGTTTTGTCTATAAGTCCCTGACTGGGGCTGCTGCCTTTCTTTCAGAGATGCCCTGCCCAGAGAGGAGGAATCTAGAGAGGCAGTCTGGCTACAGTGGCTTTGGGGTGCTGTAGAGGGCTCCACCCAGTTCAAACTTCCCAGTGGCTTTGTTTACATAGTGCGAGGAAAACCGCTGACCCAAGTCTCAGTAATGGCGGTCGCCTCTTCCCCCACCAAGCTGGGGTGTCCCAGTTCAACTTCAGTCTGCTGTGCTGGCAGCGAGAATTTCAAGCCAGTGGATCTTAGTTTGCTGGAATCCATGGGGGTGGGATCCGCTGAGCAAGACCACTTGGCTCCCTGGCTTCAGCCCCTTTTCTGGGGGAACAAATAGTTCTGTCTTGCTGGTATTCCAGGCACCACTGGGGTATGAGAAACAAACAAACAAACAAAAACTCCTGCAGCTGCCTAGTTTTGTGCTTGAAACCCATGGCCCTGCTGGTGTAAGCACCCGAGGGAATGTCCTAGTCTGTGGGTTGTGAAGAACGTGGGAAAAGGGTAATATCTGGGCTGGAGTCCCAGTCCCTTACAGTCTCTCACAGCTTTCCTTGGCTAGGGGAGGGAGTTCCCCGACCCCTTGTGCTTCCTGGGTGAGGCAACGCCCTACCCTGCTTTGGTTTGCCCTTCGTGGGCTACACCCACTGTCTAGCCAGTCCCAGTGAGATGAGCCAGGTACCTCAGTTGGAAATGCAGAAATCACCTGCCTTCTGCATTCAGCTTGCTGGGAGCTGCAGACCAGAGCTATTCCTATTCAGCCATCTTGCCAGCCACTTCACTTAACATCTTATCAGAAACATTTTTCATGACACAATCTTCATAGTGATATTTTAGTTACTTCTTCCATGTTTTGAAAAGGATTTTTTTAAAACCAAACTTTCATTTATCAAAGGCACATGAAAATGCTAATTAGTTTCTAATCAGCATCTGATAATTACCTGTAGTATAACCTCTAGTTGCCATTTAATTTGCTTATGTGCCCTGTGTGATTTGTATTAGACTTTCTAGAAGTCCATGCTGAAAATAGTTTGCAATACTCTATTATTATCCTCACGAATCTCTGGGTCCACGAGCCTCAGGTTTGAAGCCACTGACTTAAAGGGTCCCCTCTCTCAGGGAATGTTTCCGATAGACATGATTATTTTTTAAACTACTAAAAAGATCATTTATTTTCAACTATTATAGATGATCCTACAATTAATATTACTTTGTACATTTCTGCTCTGCTTAAGTCTTATCATACCCTCCTCCCCCCAAAGCAATATTAGGGGCAGGCTACTGAGTCCTAAGATACAGGCAATTTTGTTAATGAAGTGTTATTGATGTTAGTTTGCAGATGATTATTAAAAAGTTATTGACTGAAGCTACACTTATAATTGTCTTCCCTCTTTCTTTCCCTCCCTCCCTTCCTCCCTCCATCTCTCTGTCTTCTTTCCTTCCTTCCACTGAAAATTTGGGTTCCTAAAATATGCTGAACTAAGCATGTTAATTCAGAAATTCATAGAATACTACCCTTGTAGAACTAGCTGGGATGGAAGAGGGTGGGATTTACCAGAAGCAAGTAGATTCCCATTTCCAACAAGGCTCACAAATATATCGGTTTTATAAGGTATTCATTTATCATTTTGTTATTAAATCTTCCCTGAATTTCTAGAGAATAAACCCAGAATACTAATTACAATAATTTTTGCACATTACATTTCTTATTGTAAATTAATCTGAGAAACTATAGTACAGATATTGTGTTCTTTTTTTTTCCCCTGCTTCAATCATTTGCTTGCACCCAGCAATTTCTATGGAAGAAGGTAAGAAATAGTATTTAGGAAAAAACTCTTATTTCCAACATCTTTTAGAAATTTCTTGTAGTTTAAAAAGTTCACTTTAATTCCATTCAGCTATTTATTAAGCTCTTCCTATATACCTAGTAGTGTGATAGTCATTAATACCTTAATTTATAAACATATGTCATTCAAAGATATGCATGCAAAGTATAATTGTCCTAACACTGAGAGGAATAAAGAAAAGAGAAGTAACATTTATATGCAGCTCCAGAGTTTAGCATAGCATATGGCAAGAACTCAATAAAAGCTGTGAAACTGATGAGATGTTTTGTTTCAACTGCTTTATACACGTTACCTAACCTAACAATAACACCATAGTGAAATTATTATTATTATTCCCACCTTATGGATGAAAAGATTGACATCCAGAGAAGGTAAGAACAGTTGCCAGTAGTTGCAAACAGTGTAATCTGGATTCAAGATTCCGTCTGTCTAAAAGGCCCTGCATTAGGAAACAAATGGGACCTTCAGTTACTAGCCTTTCCCCTTCTCCATGCCCAACCATCTGGATGACTCATTTTGATGGTGCTCTCTCTCTCTCTCTCTCTCACATACACACACACACACACACACACACACACACACACACACACACACACACCAAAGCAAGATGCTGTCTGCTTCCAGAGAGGGGAAAGAAGAGGTGTCCCTTTAGCCACCATCCACAGTTCATCCTTGAATTTGGAAAGGGAAACCAGAGAACTGCAGAATGACTTTTGAAGGCTGATCTATGGGAACAAGGCTCCAATCTGTGTCCCCCAAAACAAAAAAAAGGTGTATGACACAGGAAGGCGAGAGCAGAAGGAGAGGGAGAGAGGGGCAAGTCCAGGTTGCCTGCTTCTGGTTTGTCTACTCAGGGTCACGTTATAGACTGCATGTTAAGAGTTGTGGAGGGGAGCCTGGGCATAGTCCTTGGTGGGAGAGAGGAGCTGGGAACTCTATGGTATTGGTGGTTGATAAGGCCATGGTCTTAGCTTGAGCTTCCATAACAAGATACCACAGACTAAATGGCTTAAACAACAGATATTTATTTTCTTACAGTTTCAGAGGCTGGAAGTCTAAGATTAAGATTCCAGCAGGGTTGGTTTCTGGTGAGGCCTCTCTTCCTGGCTTGCAGACAGCCACCTGATTGCTGTGTGCTCATTTGGTGTTGCCTCTGTGCATCCTTAGAGAGAGAGGGAGAGGGAGAGGGAAAGGGAGAGGGAGAGGGAGAGGGAGAGGGAGAGAGAGAGAGAGAGAGAGAGAAAGAGGGAGAGAGAGAGAGAGAGAGAAAAGAGAGATAGTGGTGGGGGGCACAGGGAGAGAGAGAGAGGAAAAAAAGAAGGAGAGAGAGACAGGGAGGTCGATTGATCTGGTATGTTTTCTTCTTCTTGTAAGGCCACCAGTTCTGTCAATTTAATACCCTAGACATATTACCTCATTTAACCTTAATTACCTCCTTAAAGGCCCTATCTCTAAATACAGCCATACTGAAGGCAAGGGCTTCAACATATGAATACTGGGGGGAACACAATTCAGTACATTATCCTAGCTGATAATGTGGAATTATTGATATGAGGAGAACAAAAATCAGTGGCCCTATCTTAGGGCCACTTGACACCTATCAGAGTCAAGCGTCAGAAAAGTCAGAGCTTCTTGTGCTGTTACTGGATAATCATGCCTGGTTTTTGTACCTTCCTCTGTAAAATAAAAGTGAAAATTGTAGTCTTTGTTTGCCCTGAAGAAAAACAACTTTGTTATGTCCTGGGAACTAATGAACTCACTGTTGTTATGGATGGCTAATAACAATCTGATTATTTAATTAGGAAATTAAATTAATCTAATTAATTAGGAAAATAATCTCTGAATACAAGTAAACAAATGACAGTGCGGGAAATCTAAACCATGTCACTTGTTTATCTGTGTCCCTACCTGTACAAGACAGTGTTATTTCATAAAATTTTTCATATTTCATTTAAAAACATTAATGAATGATGTAGTTTTGAAGGGGTGGTGATAAGCGTTACTTTATATTATAGCTTATTCTACAGACTGTACTTTGGACTACACTTTTACAGACTATGTACTTTTGGAACCTGTATTAGCCTCATTTATTAAATCAGTATTTGTTGAGCACCTGGGATGTGATGGGCACTGCTAGAAACAAGATGTAAAGTGCTGAAAGAAAAAAAATTCAGAACCTATATTCAAATAAACGATTTTGATATTTAAAAGAAAACTCAATTTAAGAAATAATTTATCATTTGCCCACTATGTGCAAAATACTGTAGTAAGAGTCTGTAAAAACTAGTGAGACAGTCCCTGTCTTCAAGAAGCTGTCTAGGAGAACAAAGAAGGCAAACCCCCGAATGGTTATAGATGTAGAATAGATGTGCAGTAGCTGACAGTTCAAGGTAGTAGGAAGAAAATGCTCTGCAAGGGGGTATTCATTCTGATCAGTGCTTGGGATGGACCTAGAAGCATGACAGGCACAGGGAACAGGGTAGCAAAGGCCATGATGTCCACTCTAATGGTAGCATAAGATGCGTGAAGGAGAGAAGCGGATGACAACCTTTCAAGCTGGGTTTAGATTGTGCTGTAGAGAGTTTTGAGAATTAGGATAAGTAGTTTTTAAAGTTATATTCCTTTATTCTTTTATATATACTTCAGCTAAAGGTAAAGAGAATTCACATTTATTGAGTACTTAGCATATGCCTGAGCTTTTCATGCATTTTCTCAATCCTAGCCTATGCGGTAGGTACTATTACTCTCCCCATTTGCAGATGGAGAACAGAGGCTTAGAGATCAACTAATTTGTGCAGCATTCAAAAGCCTATGGTTTTTAATTTTTAACCATTTTTATATTATATAGCCTCCCACATCATACATTTTCATTTAATACAGGAGAGCCCTTTTTATCTCGCCAAGTAAGCAATAGGTCTAAAAGTAAATTTATCATAAGGTGGATGGAGTTGACATCCATAGTTTTTTTTTTTGACATACATAGTTTATTTTTATTTTATGAGTTTTATTGACATACATAGGGAATTTTTTATTTTTTATTTTTATTTATTTATTTATTTTTTAGACAGAGTTTTGCTCTTTTTGCCCAGGCTGGAGTGCAATGGCGTTACCTCGACTCACTACAACCTCTGCCTCCCGGGTTCAAACGATTCTCCTGCCTCAGCCTCCCAAGTAGCTGGGATTATAGGTGTGCGCTACCACAACCGACTAATTTTTATATTTTTAGTAGAGATAGGATTTCACCATGTTGGTCAGGCTGGTCTTGAACTCCTGACCTCAGGTGATCCGCCCGCCTTGGCCTCCCAAAGTGCTGGGATTACAGGCGTGAGCCACTATGCCTGGCCATGGAATTTTGTTTTTAATGTGGACACATTTTAAATTCTGTTTCTCCCTTTCTGTACTCTTTTATAGACGATGACATGAAGATTGATGAGAAATGTGTGGAAGCAGGTAACATTTTCTCTTGATTGCTTTGCTGTTAGAAGAAATATGAAGCATGTCAATTATAGATTATCTGAAGCAGAGGTGTCCAAAGGGGCCATGGGCCTTTCCTCTGGGAGAAATGTGTAAAATGACCCTCCACCCCCATCTTTCTTCTGTAGTTCTGGCCATTGGAAGGAGAAGCTGTGGTAATGTGTCCAGGTTCCCACTGATCTACTAGAAAATGTTCTAGAAAGCAGCACTTTGTAAATGATCTCAGGAACACTTAGTAACACTCAGCATATCAGATGGTAGAACACTTGGAAACCTCTGCTCTTTGTGAAATAACATAAAATATTGCAGTATCAAAATTTTAAAGAGCAATATATATTTTATTATTAAGTTTGATGTCATCTTCTGGTAGATTCTAGTATAGATAAATAGTAGTAGGTTCCAAAATGAGAAAACATGCATGAAAGTTTTTTACATTTCTATTCTTTAATTTTTTTGTAAATTGGGAAAAGATTTTTCAAATTTAGTGGCAGAAATAAGACCAGCTTAAGAATCACTAGGATTTTGTTAGGAGACCAGTTGGAGAACCTTAGTCTGATAGGTGAATCTATCTTTGCTTTATAGGCTAGTCTAGTTCTTAGAGGTGAAAGAACAATATAAAATTTTGAAACAGTGGGCATTTCAATGATTCACATATATTTTCCAGAACAACTGCAGAATACTGCTGACATTATGTTTATTTTACCAAGTATACTTTTTTTAAAACTTGCAGTAATATTCATTTCCTTTCTACAATTTTCATTATATTTTTATTAGGTAATAATTCACATAGTTCAAAATTTAATAACTACAAAGGTATATTCAGTAAGAAGTTCCTCCCTTTCCATGTTCTCCTACTCATTTTTCTTTCTTGGGGCAATAAATGTTAATAGTTTCTTCAGTATCACCCCAGACATATTCTGTGCACAAAAAAGCAATGATGTGGTCGGGCGTAGTGGCTCATGCCTGTAATCCCAGCACTTTGGGAGGCCGAGGTGGGCGGATCACGAGGTCAGGAGATCGAGACCATCCTGGCTAACACGGTGAAACCCTGTCTCTACTAGAAAATATACAAAAAAAATTCGCTGGGCATGATGGCGGGCGCCTGTAGTTCCAGCTACTCGGGAGGCTGAGGCATGAGAATGGTGTGAACCCGGGAGGCGGAGCTTGTAGTGAGCAGAGATCGTGCCACTGCACTCCAGCCTGGGTGACAGAGTGAGACTCCATCTCAAAAAAAAAAAAGCAAAAAAAAAAAAAAAAAAAGCAATGATGTGTATATTTCTCCTCCCCACTTCATCACCCCCATCTTTTTTTCTAAATCCAAATGCACATACCCTTTGATAGCATGAAATGCACACTGTTCTGTTCCTGGCTTTTCTAACTTAACATTCTAAATCTTGGAGGTGACTCTATCTTAGCACATAAAGAGCCTTGTCTTTATTTTTTAAAACAGCTTATTGGTTATTGCATACTGATACAATCACTTATTTGTAGGCGTTTGTGTTATGTCCATTTGTTTCTATTATAAACAGTGCTACAATGAATTGCTGTATAAATATATCATTTTACATGCATGAGAATACCTTAGATGCAGCATTGTCTGATCCAAGGATGCATGCATTGGCAATGTTGCCATATATTTCAAATTGCCCTCCATGTATGTTTCTTAATCCTTAATCTCTGTTTAAAATGCTAACAAGAGTTGTTTTAACTAATGAGGAAGTTGGTTTATCTCACATCCTTCTCAGCCACCCGATCAAGCCAACGTAATCAAGTCGTTCATATGCTCATTCTCCTCGCCATCACCCCCATTTGTGGGTCTCCAACTCTTCAGGCAGGGTGCACCCCTCCGACATCGGCAAGCCCTCTGCAGCAAAGCTGAGCAGTAGCCAGCACTCTCTACGGGTTTCCCTGACATTCCACTTTCCCCTTCCCTCTGAGCTTTTTACATTTTATTTTATTTATCCTCTATTATTTTATTTATTTTGAGCTCCTGCTGCACCCCTGACTGTCATCATGGCTCAGCTGCCGAATACCATCTCTTTCATTTAAAGTTGATATATGCCATAGAGACACCATCGATTTGACCTTGATTTGGGAAAAAAACTTAGAAGGTGGTGTATGGGCAGAAGTAGGGGGCCAGAGAATTAGACTTAAAATATAGACTCAGTGTAGATGGTCATGTAATAACATTTTTTATTTTTGCCTCCATGGAAAATCATAGATGAAGAAACATTTGAATCTGGTGAGTAAAAAAATGAGTATTTGGTACTGATTTTTAAATGTATATTCCAAATTTTGATGCAATTTATACACATATTTAGGGTTATAATAATTGTTTAAATATATCAACAGTAAAAAAAAAATAAAAAGTAACTATATGTATCCCACATCATGTTGTCAATCTCAAATATACATTTTAAAATTTATTTTTAATTTTAATTTTTAATTTTTTTGAGACAAAATCTCTCTGTCAGTCAGGTTGGAGTGCAGCGGTGTGATCATGGCTCATTGCAGCCTCGAATTCCTGAGGTCAAGTGATCCTCCCACCTCAGCCTTCCAAATAGCTGGAACTACAGGCATATGCCATCACACCTGGCTAATTTATTTATTTATTTATTTTGAGACAGGGTCTCAGTCTGTTGCCCAAGCTGAGGTGCAAGTGGTATGATCATAGCTCGCTGCAGCCTTCACTTCCTTGGCTCAGGTGATCCTCCCACTTTAGTCTCCCAAGTAGCTGGGACTACAGTCCCATGCCACCATGCATGGCTAATTTTTCAATTTTTTTGTAGATATAGGTCTCACTGTGTTGCCCAGGCTTGTCTCCAACTCCAGGCCTCGAGTGGTTTTCCCACCTTGACCTCCCAAAGTGAGCCACCACACCTGGTCCCAGTAAAATGTATTTTAAAAAATACAGCAACAGTGCAGTTGTGAAATGTAGATTTTACCTTAACCAGTACTTCTCACAGTCCCTGATGCACTTCTCACACTGTCCCTGATGCAGCATTTTGGAACTCTTTGGGAGCATTTTTTTATTGTCACATTGATTGGGGGATACTCCTGGCCTTTAACTGGTGTCTCTTGACCCACATATCTTCTGAATGTCCTGCTGGACAAAACTTGTTACAAATATAAAAGGGTCATTTTTCAACACACAAAAAGTTTTCATAAGATTTAGCATGAGAAACACAGTGGTTTAGAAGACAGTCATTATGGAGAGAGACATTCAAACAGAATGCAGACATTGCCTTGCAATTATTGAATGATTTATTCCACATATCCTGTCTACTCGATATTTCTAGTAAATAAACTGGAAAGTATATCTATACTGAATTAATTTTCTTTTTCTTTAATACATTATTTGTTATTATTGATGACATACGGTAAGTGTCAAGTGTCTGTCCCTCAAAATAATATTGAAATCATTAAAAACAAAATAGGCCCCACAGAATTTTATCTTTAAACTGCAAACATGCTAGGGCATGTTAACATGACCCACCCAATTCCAGGCATATTATTTTTCCTCATTTTCTCCATTTCATTGGTCTCTAATTGCTTTGGCATATTATCTTTACCTCAATTAAGGCAATTTCCTTCTTTCTCTTATCACATACAAATAAATCTAGCCTTTTATTACTTACCAAAACACTTTTTATTCTAGTGTCCACCTGTTTCTTTTCTATTTTTCTGTACTTCATATAAGGAATATTTTCTGATTTTTTAAATTCTCTTGAATCCATGCTTCTTTGTTATAAGTTTAATATAAGCATCTAGTAGTTTCTTAGGTCTTCCAAAGATGTTATGCCCAAGGATTTATATTTTGATATGTATACTTAAAAAAAATTTTTTTTGAGACAGAGTCTTACTCTGTCACCCAGGCTAGAGTGCAGTGGTGTGATCTGGGCTCACTGCAATCTCCACCCGCCAGGCTCAAGTGATTCTCATGCCTCAGCCTCCTGAGTAGCTAGGATTACAGGTGTGCACCATCACACCCAGCTAATTTTTGTATTTTTAGTAGAGACGGGTTTCCATGTTGCTCAGGCTAGTCTTGAACTCCTGGCCTTGAGTGATCCGCCTGCCTTGTATGTATATAGTTTTAAAATACATATATATTTTTAAAAATATAAATTACTTCCTTTAAAATGTTTTTTTATGTTACAGCTGGAGCATTGTATTGATTTTTTAAATTACATGTGTGGTAGATTATGCCATCTATGAGTTTCCTTTCATAAAAGTAGAGAGATTGCTACAAATATTAGTTATAAAAAAAAAGAGAGCATTGAGACAGATGAGTTGTGAACCACTTTTCTAAATTATTTACATTTATGTTGTTTCAAAATGTCCTATTTTCCATTAGATGGTTGGCCTGTTAGAAATAATTTAATTGACGATTTATACTTGCCCAGTGTTTGGGATTGCCTTAGTTTTTAATTTCTCTAGCTTATTCTCATCCTTCTTTGTTCTATTCCACTGGAAAACACTCCACATGAGAAGGTTGTGGTTGAGGCCAGGGAGTGTTTGTGGGTCTGTGGAAGGAGAGGCAGTGGGTGAGACCACAGACTCCAGCCAGATCGGCCAGTTTGAACCCTGGGTTCATTACTTACTAACTGCAGGTTCTCTGGCTGTTCCTCTCTGCCCTTCAGTTTCCTCACCTCTAAAATGGGAACAATAATTTATATGAATAAAGTGCTTAGAACAGTGCCTGGCACACAGGAAGTGCTGCACAAGTGTTAGCAGGTGTTATTATTGTGAAATCTTGTTCCTTGCGGGAGTCAGCAGCCAGTTCCTGGTGAACAGCACTGCAGAGGGAGTTGCCTACTCTAAAGTGCCCCTTGTGGACTCCTGTCAGCTGGAAAAGAGAACTCTCAAGCATTGATTCGTTCTGAACCCAGCTTTCTTAGGAGCTCAATTAAGGAACAGTTAGCACCCAGCTGGCATATTTTCTAAGCATAGAACCCTTGGCATTCATTCCATGATGCTTAATTTTGTTACTTAGACTGCTTAGTGAGCAGTTAAGTTTCTTCAGTTTCGGTCTGTAGTCTGAATAAAGTATAGTATGACTTCCTTGAATTTCCCCAAGAGGTGACGAGGTGATGGTGTAGTCTATTTAATCAGAAGTGCCATTAAAAAAAAAAAAAAAAAGGCTGGACATGGTGGCTCATGCCTCTAATCCCAGCACTTTGGGAGACCAAGGCGGGTGGATCACTTGAGGTCAGGAGTTCAAGACCAACCTGGCCAACATGGTGAAACCTCATCTCTACTAAAAATACAAAAATTAGCCAGGCGTGGTGGCTCATGCCTATAATTCCAGCTACTTAGGAGGTTGAAGTGAGAGAATCGCTTGAACCCAGGAGACAGAGGTTGCAGTGAGCCGGGATAGCACTCCAGCCTGGGTGACAGAGGAGACTCCATCTCAAAACAAACAAACCAAAAACAGAATATGGCTATTTTGTGATGTCTAGAAAACAAAGAAAACAGTTTGCTTCACATTCAGTTTCCTCTGTCTTCAAGGGGTAGCTGGGGATGGAAGTGTGTGAGACCCAGGAAGGGAAAGGAATGAGGTCGCTTGCTCCGGCCAGAGGCTGCTGCAGCACCAGCCCCAGCAGCATTTTTACCACTTCCTCCCCTTCACAGAGCTGCTGCAATACTGCCTCAGGGAGAGAGGAGAGAGAAGGCTCAAACCTGTTGCTTTCCTTTAAGTTCTCCTTTTCAAGCTCCCTTTTGTGCCAACCAAGTAGAGTCTTCCTGGGTTAAAAAGCCTTCAGGGAGAGTCTTGATAGGCAAACTTTCAGAAAAAGGTACTGTCCCAAGCAGTGGAGTCAGGGCAAATCAGTTTCTCAGGCCCAATCACGTGGTGATCATTTGCCTTGCCAGGCCTTACCCGACTTACCTTTTGCTAGTGGTGACGTGAATGTCTTGCTTATGTCATTTGCCTTGATTTGATGACTAACACGATCTTCTTAAAGGCTTAACTTTTCATGTCTGTTTCTGCACCTACCCAAATCTCCAGAGGAACTTTCAGAAGGTAATTGTTTTTATTTCCTAGATACACCAAATAGAACTGTGTTTAAGATCTTTCAGTGCCTCAAAATGAATACTTGCCCGGATAATGTTTAAGATGAAGATACGGTATTTGTTTTGTTTTTGTTTATGGTTTTCCCCTCATATTTACATTTTTTTCCCCAGGAAACACACTTCCAAACTAAGTTTATGAGGTTCTCCAAGGATATGACATTTTGTGGGTGAAATCAATGATTAAATATTCAGTTTCATAGATAACATTTAAAAGAACAATAAAAATAATTAAGCTTTATGAATATATCCCCAAGAAAACATTTCTTTTTAAACTTATTGACATAGCTAAGTGAGAAAATGTACATACTTACCAGAAGATGGAATTGATGTTGGTATGTTTTCTTTCTTTGTATTTTAAAACACTTTAAAAAAAAATAAAGGTTAAGAAAAAAGGTTGCATATGTCAGTTCATTGTCTTAACAAATGCTCTTTATATTTTATATATATGTTTATATTTGAGACAAAGTCTCTCTCTGTTGCCCAGGCTGGAGTGCAGTGGTATGATCTCAGTCTACTGCAACCTCCATCTCCCAAGTTCAAGTGATTCTCCTGCCTCAGCCTCCAAAGTAGCTGGGACTACAGGCACAAGCCACCACGCCTGGCTAGTTTTTTGTATTTTTAGTAAAGGCGGGGTTTCACCATGTTGGGTGGACTGGTCTCGAACTCCTGACCTCAAGTGATCTGCCCGCCTCAGCCTCCCAGTGCTGGGATTACAGATGTGAGCCACCGCACTTGGTCATATATTACTTAAATGATTAGAGCGGAGCTGTATAAATGAGAAGGAACTTAAGTAAAAAGTAATTTGAAAATAATATTCTTATAACTTTTTTTCTGGAGTTTTTTTCTGAGGTCTCAATGGAAGGAGAAACAGGAGTTTGAACTATCTCTAGATGCCTCAGAGGCACTGGGCACAGTTTTCCTCATTTTGTCTCTCAGAGTCCTGGCCAATCAGAAACATTTGGCAGCCATAGAGCAAATCTTATTTTATATAGAATGAACCCTTTTAAGAGGGAGAAAATAAAAACCCGTATCTAGCAAAGAGATTAATTATAGGAGCTGCAGAAAAAATAACGTTATAAACAGTATGGTCAAGAACAAGGCTCACACCTGTAATCCCAGCACTTCGGGAGGACAAGGTAGGTGGATCACCTGAGATCAGAAGTTTGAGACTAGCCTGACCAACATGGTGAAACGCCATCTCTAATCTAAAAATACATCTAAAAATACAAAATACATCTAAAAATACAAAAATTAGCCAGGCATGGTAGTGCATGCCTGTAATTCCAGCTTCTCAGGAGGCTGAGGCAGGAGAATTGCTTGAACCTGGGAGATGGAGGTTGCAGTGAGCTGAGATAGCACCATTGTACTCCAGAATGAACACCAAGAGCAGGGGGGGGGAAAAAAAAGAACAAAGAACCACTTTAAGCTTGTTTAAAGTTATAAGATATTGAATCATAGTAAAAACATAAAAACTGGATATGTATTTTTAAACATATCCTAAGGAAACTTATCTTAAAAGATTAATAAACTGGTTTTGGCTTTAACCATACTAGACAGAATACATTCAGTATAATGCTCAAATTCTGTGAACTGCATCTCTGTAGTTTGTTGTGTGTGAATAATAGGGTGAAAAATGCTTAGAATATTCAATGAGCCACTCAAGGATAAATTCAACTCTGCTGCCATCTACTAAGGTAGTCACTTGAAAAGTTGAAGATAATTTCGTGAATTTGTTCTAAATAAACTTCTTGCTCTCACATATTCTGCTCCTGCTGTTCTCTGTAGACAAGGAGGAATTTGTTGGCTATGGTCAGAAGTTCTTCATAGGTAGGTGATGATACGAGGTGGGTCTCTGTCACTTGTTAAATTGCGTTTCCAAGCCTGACACTGTTTTGAAAGCTTCTTTTGCTGATGGACATTTCCAAACCTGTTCCTCATTCTAGTTTCCTTTTCTTTCTGTCCTTTATTCTTGTCAAATTCTGATCTATTAATTATTCATTGTTATTCATCTAATTTCCACTGGGTATCTATTAATTACTCACCAAACACAAATCTTTTTGTTTTCTTTCAGACTGTTTCATAACCTATTTATCTTACACTAAAGAGACAAAATCTCTGACTTTTAAACTTACTTCTTATGGCCACATTTCTGTAATCTGTCACCTGGGCAGAGCTTTTTGTAGGACCAGGTACCACTCATCTAAAACCGCTCTGGGCTTCCTTCTATAGGGAGGCAGGGGAAGACTAGCAGAGCTGCAGGGTCTCTAAACTAGAAGGTTGGTTCCCAAGTTGGATGCATTTTGGAATCATCAGGGGAGTGTGAAAAAACAAAACAAAACAAAAAGCAAAAACAAGGGGCCACCTTTCTGTATTGCTTTCAGAATCATTCAGCCTAAAAGCTATCAGGTAGAGCTGAACAGAGTACGCAGCTACACAAAGGTGGAGAGTAAAGAGCATGAGCAGGGTAAAGAAGGCATCTGTGCAGGGGACAATGGTAGCCTGGTGCAGGTTGTCAGAGCCAGAGTAAAATCAAGAGGTCAGCTGCCATCACTTGGCCTCTGATGCCCAACAGGCTTTACAAAGATGCCCACCTCATCCAGCTTGGGCTCTGACACGTTCTGCGAGGCGATTGACATTGTCTGTCCCCTATCTTGCACACTTAAGTGCTCTTGATTGATACAATAAGCAAATGTATTGAGGACAACAAGGGCCAGGGTTCTCACCGTTAGAGAAGGGAGTTATAAACATGGAAAGGGGAAGTCTAGAATGAATCCTCTAGTGTTGGATTGACATCGTAGGTACTGGTATGAACTCATGGTTTTCAATATATAGACATACAAATATAGGTTGAAGTGTGCATGTGTATTTATATGTACACATAGAGTTGCTAACTCTGTCTACTGAGAGGACCTGCAAACAGCTCTGAAGATACCAGAAAGCCCCATGATTCTAAAGGCAGATGAAGCAGGAATCTAGGAGCTTAGAAATCATGATCCATGTGTCCAACTTTGCGCTGACCACACAGTCCCAAGCAACCACCTAATCTGTCTGTGTCTTAGTGAAACCACCTGAAAAATGTGAAAAATGAGCCTGCTCCGCTGTTTCTGACCTGGCCCAAGCCACCCTCATCTCTCACCCAGACCACTGCAGTAGCTTCCTAACTGCTCTCCCCTGAGGTCACACCTGCTTTCTCTACGGTTTACATCAACCAGAGGAGTCTTTCAGAAACATGAATCCAATCATGCCACCGCCAACAGCTTCCCGTCACACTTCCACAACAATCCAACACTTTTCAGAGGCCCTGTGTGACCTGGCTCCAGCCACTTCCCACTACCCTGTTTCGTACTCCCTGTTGCTTACCGCCCTGCAGCTACACAGGTCTCCTTGCTGTTCCTCAAATGCTCCAAGCACAGTTTGTTTCTCTGCACCACTGCACTTGCAGTTCCCTTGACCTGGCTTGCCTGTCTCCTCAGAGGCTTCCTGATCTGGCTCCCTCCTTCCTCCAGATGTCTGCTCAATGCCAACCTTTCAGAGATACTCTAACCTTACTGCCTATCTAAAAAAGCACCCCCATCAGTCTCTATCTACCTTGTCTTCTTCTAAGTACTTATTTTTGTTTTTGTTTTTTTTTTTTTAATTTTTGTCTCTCCCCTTCTACAAAATGCAGATTTCATGAGAAAGTGGCCTTGGATTAGTTGAGCCCTCACTCCCCAGCACCCAGGACAATGCCTGGCCCAGAGCAGGTGCGAGATGGGCTAGCACAGGGGGCATTTTCATATGTTTCCCTCATATGACTTCCCATCTTCTAACTTCAGACAGATGTGACTATATTAACGAACACTTTAGGATCATGGTTGCTACATATTTCATCAGGTGTGAGGCTACAAGTGATCTCTCCTGCCTGGTTCTTATGTTCTGTGCACTTCCCCTCCCTAGCTGGCTTCCGCCGCAGCATGCGCCTGTGTCGCAGGAAGTCTCACCTCAGCCCGCTGCATGCCAGTGTGTGCTGCACCGGCAGCTGCTACAGTGCAGTGGGTGCCCCTTACGAGGAGGTGGTGAGGTACCAGCGACGTCCTTCAGACAAGTACCGCCTCATAGTGCTCATGGGTATGTCCCAGCATGCACTCTCTCTCCTCCTCCCTGAGGAGTTTTCCTTCTGGATTCAGGTGTCTCATATTGGGAATGATGGTAAAAGTAGAACTCTTTATGGACCCCCATACAAATACCTTTTTTAAAAAACAAAATAAAACCATTGTACTGTGGGTTTTTAAGTAACATTTTATTGTATCAAGCTTTTTAAAAAATCTACAAGTGAATGTGGTATGCCATGGTGTCCATGAACTATATAGTTACTTGTTATATAACAAGTATTATGATGTCGTTATGACTGAGATTTTTTTTTGTCTCCTTAGAATTGTTCTATAAACATAGATGAGTGTTTCCCCAGACAGATCATTAACCTGTATCATGAAAATAAATTCTTAACGTCCATTTCCCTGAGAAATGTGTTAAATTCTTCAAGTCCATTCTCCTAAGAAATTTGTAATTACCTCATTTAGAAAAGTAACATCTTCTGGACTGTATCTTTGGTGCTTATAAAGATCATGGCAAATATAGTGCAGGAGTGACCTGCTTTTGTGCCCATGACTTTTGCAAAGCTTGTCCCTGTAGCAGTAGCAACTTGTATCCTACTGCCTTCCTGTCTGCGTGTTTAGCTTCATGAGCAAGGCAGGTCCCTATAGAGCAGAACAACGTGCCTTACAGCTGGGACCAGCAATATCATATGCAGGCCCCATTGTAAAATGCAAATGCAAGGGCCCCTGGTTAAAAAATTATCAAGGATTTCAAGATACAATAGCAGATAATTCATCCAAGCACAGTATCCTTCTAAGCATGGGCCCTGTGTAACTGCACAGGTTCTATACCCATGAAGTCAGCCCTGCCTCCAGCTGGACATGGGGGTGCTTACTCAATCACCTGTCAGGAATGTACCCCTGAATTCTGTAAGTCACAGAACCTATAATTGTCGAGGCTGGTTTCTGGTTGCGATTTGATAAAAACTTCATTTGAAAAGGAAAGGCAGAGCTCTGTGATTCTCTAAAATGAGACCAGCTAATTCTCATGGCATTCGACATTAGATAGAGTTGGCTGGGGGTCAGGTTCATGCGATTCCTTACCTCATTCCTGAATGTTGAAGCAATGTGGGTTATTCCATAGGTCACTAGAAAAATTCCCAAAAGTTTTCTGGGGTTCTTCCAATTTATGAGAAAGGAAGTTACATAATTTCCCTAAAAATATTTGCTCTCAAGTTTCTTCAATAGAAGGACTAAAATGATGATTCCATCACATAATTATATCTATCCACATCTGATGATTTCTGTGTGTGACTTTTTGTGTTTAGGACCCTCTGGTGTTGGAGTAAATGAGCTCAGAAGACAACTTATTGAATTTAATCCCAGCCATTTTCAAAGTGCTGTGCCACGTATGTTTAGTTTTGCTTTCATAATGGTTTGTGTTTTGGTAAAACTTTCTTTGCTGATCTCATTTAACTATGTCATTCCATCTTTGTTGTAAAAATATACAACACTAGGGATAGTTCTTAAGTATTTCTAACCATATTTATTTTAATAAGGAAAATTGGTTTATTGGAATGTAGGCTGCTGGCTTTTAAATGGGCTTTTTTCTATTTCTTAATTATATGGATGGTCTTTCAGGCAAACTAATAGTTAGCAATAATAGCTAACATACACCCAGTACTTACTATCTAAAAATTGATATATGCACATACAACTTTATATAAATTTATGAGTATGATTATACAATACATAACTGTTTTAGAAATGGTGTTTTCTGGCTGGGTGGAGTGGCTCACTCCTGTAATCACAGCACTTTGGGAGGCCGAAGTGGGTGGATCTTCTGAGGTCAGGAGTTCAAGATCAGCCTGGCCAACATGGTGAAACCCCATCCCTATTTAAAATACAAAATTTAGCTGAGTGTGGTGCTGCATGCCTGTAATCCCAGCTACTCAGGAGGCTGAGACAGAATCACTTGAACCTGGGAGGCAGAGGTTGCAGTGAGCCGAGATGGCACCATTGCACTCCAGTCTGGGCGAGAGAGTGAGACTGACTCAAAAAAAAAAAGTGTTTTCTTATTTTCTTTTACTCATAACTCCTCTATTTCTCCTAAGCTCCCCCTTCACTACTACCAGCTCCAAACCAACTCCTAAAACACAATCTTCCAGACTTTATGTAGAGTTGTGAGAATTTTTTACCCACTTAGAGTTGTTATATGAGGTTTTTTTTTAAGCTTTAAGACATTTGAGAGCTGCAATTCTAAAAATAGAAGAAATTATTTGTTTCATACTGAGATTCATCCTTAAAATCACTCTAAGAAAAGCTGTTTTATTGTAAAAATAGAAAAGATCAAGACTTGAGATAGAATTCCTGATTTCAAGAAAATAGAAACTTCATAATAATGCATGTTTATAATAATGTATAGTAATGCATAGTTTCTAATATGTGTAAAAGGAAGTTAAAATTTTGACTGAGGCACTAAGATGCACATCTTTAAATGAGGAAAGTGAAAACAAGTTAAACTCCTCACACATCTCGAGGGTATAAAAGGCTTGGGGAGGGAGATTCATGAGGGCATTTCAGGGAGGCTTTTATTGGAGAGAGCCGTGGTGTGTGTTCCAGACCCGCTGAGTGTGGGAAGAGTGTGTGGGTGTGCTTGCTCCCCACTCCCCTCAAGGCAAGACAGAGGAACCTAGGGGGACCACTTAGAGAGCTTTCTTTGTGTCCCCTGAACTTTGGGGGACACAGAGGAATGGTGTCCAAATTATACCTGAAAAATCCAAAGGAGGAGAGCTTACAGTAAGTGGCCAATGGCTATAATTTGGGAAGTGGCTGTCCTCATAGGGTCCATCACAGCTAGACTTGTGATGTTGCCTAAGGACCAGATCTAGGCAGGTAATGTATAAGAAAGTCAGCCCAGGGTTATGATTCCTGCCCAGGAGGAAGCCTGAGGAGAAAAAGGCCAAAAGTGGACTCCCAAATATATCTGGCTTTAGAAGGAATCACAGACGACAAACTGGAATAGGAATGGGCTTGAGAGGCCTTGTGGTGGTGGTGATAGGGTTTGCAAAATAACCCAATATATGGTTTAGGAGAGAAAGAGCCAGATTTAAGCATCTGCCAAATCTAAAGAAAGCCAATAGCAGCCAGAATCAGTATTTGCCAAACCAGAACCTTCCTTCCTGCTTTCCTCTCCCTCCCCGCACTCTAGCCTTAGAGAGTTCTAAACCAGTGGAAGTGAGATTTATCGAGGGGAGGGAGAAGCAGGAACAGTAGAAATACAATGAAAGGAAAGAGAAGTGACTGATACTCTTGTCTGGCTTCTCTGAGCGTAGGCTTCCCCGGTGCAGCAAATTTGAGCCAGATGTGTGGAGAAGCAGCCTAAAATCTAAGTGAAGTTTATAATTTTGATGACTATGTGGGAATGGAATTTTAATTAGTCAGTTGAGACTGGCTGATGAAAATGAAATTGTGGCATGAGTGATGATAGACTTTTAAAATTAAACCTGAGTGAAAGAGTCATGGAAACTGCTGGTTGTTTTTTTTTTTTAAGACGGAGTCTTGCTCTGTCGTCCAGGCTGGAGTGCAGTGGCACGATCTCGGCCCACTGGAACCTCTGCCCCATTAGTTCAAGCGATTCTTCTGCCTCAGCCTCCCAAGTAGCTGAGATTACAGGCACCCGCCACCATGCGCAGCTAATTTTTATAGTTTTAGTAGAGATGGGATTTCACCATGTTGGCTAGTCTGTTCTCGAACTCCTGCAACTCAAGTGATCTGCCCACCTCAGCCTCCCAGAGTGCTGGAATTACAGGCGTGAGCCACCGTGCCTAGCCAGGAAACTGCTAGGATTTTATGCAGGGGCTGGGGAAGATCTTGCCTCACAGAAGGGCTGTGGGAGACCAAGAAGTTGCTTTATGATCACATCCCATAGGCTGTGCTTTCTGAAGTACTGCTTTCATGTACAGGAATGGGCATTAATCTCAAAAACAAAAACCAAAGAAATCACCGTTTTCCTTTTCTGTGTGTTTTTTGTTTGTTTGTTTGTTTTGTTTTGTTTGAGATGGATTCTCACTCTGTTGCCCAGGCTGGAGTGCCGTGGGATGATCTCAGCTCACTGCAACCTCACCTCCTGGGTTCAAGCGATTCTCCTGCCTCAGCCTCCTGAGTAGTTGGGATTACAGGCGCATGTCACCATACCCAGCTAATTTTTGTATTTTTAGTAGAGATGCAGTTTTACCATGTTGGCCAGGCTGGTCTTGTACTTCTGACCCCAGGTGATCCACCCGCCTCGGCCTCCCAAAGTGCTGGGATTACAGGCATGAGCCCCTGGTCAAATCACCATTTTTTGATAGTCTGAATAAAAAAATAAAATGCCCACAGAATATAGAAGAATTTTAAGAATGTCAATGTAGAATTTTAATCATTTAAAATGAGAAAATACTGCTCATATTTTGCTTTTTAAATGGAAGTTTTAAGCTTAAAATGGATACCTCAAGTTATGCATCAATTCACAGACTTTAACGTACCATATAAATGTTAGTCCAATGGAAGCAAAGGAGAAGGAATCATCTTGGGTTTAGATTGACATAATTCACTATCACCTGAGAGCTATAAGGTTTTACTAGAATTTTGTTTTAAGTAGGAAGCTGTGGGAGATGTGGTGTAACTGTAGGAACTCTAAGGATCTGATGAGAGGCTTGAATAAGGAAAATACAAAAATGACCCCAAGATGACATTTGCTTTTAGACCCCCTTGAAGGTTGGTAACTCCTTTGATAATTTAAGGCTGGTTTCGAGCTCCTACTTGATCATTTCCATGTATTGATATCATCAGATGTTGATCTATTTCATCCTTAAACTTTGTCAGATGCAAATACACAAATTCTGTATGAATAAGGGAACTGGTGGTAATGTAGATTAAGGGACTAGCTTTATAGTATATAGGATGCAGAGGTGAAACTGTCTTACTCGTCTTTGTGTTTTCAGAACCTAACACGATACCTGGAACATAGTAGGCACTCAGTACACACTGGTTGAATAAATGAATGAGCAAACAACAAATAACTTTTAGATATTTGATGAACTCCTATATTCTATATGACCTGTCACTATTTAAGTTGAAGAGTCTGTAATCAAAGTGGCCATATCAAAGAATCAGACTGAATCTAGACACAGCTAATCTTTCCCTCCTAGAGATCCCTAAAACGAATCACCACTCACTTGGATATTAATGCATCTAGTCAAGATTGCAGAATGTCATGGGCTTTCTCCATTTCAAATTTGAGCATCTATTGTTGTAAAAAACATTCATCTAGGAGGAGTCAGAACACATAGGTTCTAATTTCAGCTTCATTTTTCATCAGTCTTATGAATGTGAGCAAGTTTCTCCAAAAGCTTTACTTATGAGTAAAATATAGATATTAACAGTTTACCTAAGATAAGAGTGTGGAAGATGAAATGAGATGATGGGAAATGCACTATCCAAATGTAAGATATTATTGGTATTGCTACCTGGGAGCCTTTAGGCATCTAAAGGTTCACACATAATTCACTAGCACTTGTTTTGAAGTAATGACAGGTGTTACCTTAGGTCTTTCTTATGCTGGCTTAATACCTAGTGCATTCTTTTTCACACCATATGCACTCAATAAAGGTTTATAGACTAACTGATTTTGATATAAGAACTTATCACCAATTCAGGCTTCTTCTTTTTAGTTCTAGCATTTTATCTAATTGATTATATATTCATTTATTTATTTTGATTAGATATCTTTATTCAAATGTATATTGGCAATCAAAGAATTTTGAAGACACTGAAACGTTTCATTCCCTTTTCTTGATAGACACTACTCGTACTAAAAAGAGTTATGAAATGAATGGGCGTGAGTATCACTATGTGTCCAAGGAAACATTTGAAAGCCTCATATATAGTCACAGGTAAAGTGGAGGTTCAGAAGCTGATTCTTGCCTCTTGTTGTTTTACATTCAAAATAGATTCCCTATTTTTATGTATTTTCCAAAGCTCCTGGGTAATTCCTTTTGTTTCTGAGGAGTGAAGCATGAAATGTACATTGATATATCAGCATACCAACTCACTGGGTTTGGAAAGGGAGCAGAATGGAGTTTGCAAACCTTGGAGAACTTGAGGAAATACATAAACTCTAGATATGCTCATTATGTTCACCCCTTGAATATCTATTCATTTTTTCTGTGCTAATAAAGTCCACATATTTATATTCAACTCTAGTGCAGTTTATCCTCATGTTACTACTAATAATATTTTCTTTGTAGAAAGCGTTCTGTTTTGTTTGGCCTGCCCTTGCAGGATGCTGGAGTATGGTGAGTACAAAGGCCACCTGTATGGCACTAGTGTGGATGCTGTTCAAACAGTCCTTGACGAAAGAAAGATCTGCGTCATGGACTTAGAGCCTCAGGTGGGTCCATGGTGGAATATTTATGTCCCCAAACGATGAATGCATATCGTCCATTTTTTGTGCACATGCTGTAGGTTATAGTTGAGACATTTATTCTGTTAGCCTTTTAAGAATAAGGCCATTTCTCATATCTAAGATCTTACTTAATGTATCAATTTAAAACATTTTGGTTTTAGTTGGGAAAGAAGTCTTGCTTCTTATACAGAAAAGCAGAACTGAGTGGGTGGTCACAAAGAGAAGCAAGAATCTTTCTTGCTTTAACCTTGATCACAAAGGCATCAAGGTCACTTCTTGTGGAGTGAATAAGATGTTGCTTTGTACAAGGAGGTGAGGTTTCTATGTTGTCATATCTGTGGCTACCTTCCTGAGACCACATGTAGAATGGAGCAGGGGCGAGCAAGTTAAGGTAAGATAAAGAACATGCAATCCATAGGCCCAATTTTTGTGATCTTTGTATTTTCTTCATGTGTGTGTGTGTGTGTGTGTGTCTGTGTTTGTTTTGTTTTTTGAGACAAGGCCCTGCTCTGTCGTCCAGAGTAGAGTGCAGTGGCGTGCTCTCGGCTTACTGCAACCTCCGCTTTCTGGGTTCAAGTAATTCTCGTGCCTCAGCCTCCCTAGTAGCTGGGACTACAAGTGCAAGCCACCATGCCTGGCTGATTTTTGTATTTTTAGTAGAGACAGGGTTTTGCCATGTTTGGCAGGCTGGTCCGGCAATGGAACTCCTGGGCTCAAGTGATCCACCTGCCTTGGCCTCCCAAAGTGCTGGGATTATAGGCATGAGCTACTGTGCCCAGCCATGTTTTCTTTGTCGTTAGAAATACACTTTGTGTGCTAGAGAATCAGAGGAAAAGAGATGGCAGTAGTATCCAATGTGAGATAATAGCAAGAGGAAAGGGAAGTGAAGGTGAAACAGAGCTGATCCATCTTGAGAGTCTGTCTTTGTCATATGAGATCATGTACAGAATCCTACTCTCAGTAAATGAGATTCTCTCATGTATAGACTGTTGCTCAGCTAGTAAGATTTCAATTGCTAGTCATAGCTAGTAAGAGTCAGGATTTGGCCTTAATTTTGATTCTAAAACTCCATCTTCAAATTATTAAAATGTTCATTTGTTTTTAAGAATTGAGCAGTTGGGGGCACATGAGATGTCCCCTAAAAATAATTGCTAATTTCTGGTCTTAGAAATTTTGAGAAGCTTTATGTTGACTCTAGAAAGTTAGGACTTCTGTTTTTAAATGTGCATTTAGGTCAGGTACGCTGGCTCATGCCTATAATCCCAGCACTTTGGGAGGCTGAGATGGGAGGATTTCTTGAGGCCAGGTGTTTGAGACCCCTCTGGAAAACATAGTGAAACCCCATCACTACAAAAAATAAAAAATAAAAAACAATTAGCTGGGGCTAGGCGTGGTGGCTCATGCCTGCAATCCTAGCACTTTGGGAGGCTGAGGCAGGCAGATTACCTGAGGTCAGTAATTCAAGACGAGCCTGGCCAACATGGCAAAACCCCATCTCTACTAAAAATACAAAAATTAGCTGGGCGTGGTGGCACAAGCCTGTAATTCCAGCTACTAGGGAGGCTGAGGCACAAGAATTGCTTGAACTGGGAAGGCGGTGGTTGCAGTGAGCAGAGATCCCACCACTGCACTCCAGCCTGGGCAACAGAATGATATTCTGTCTTTGTCATATGAGATCATGTACAGAAACATATTCAAAAACAAAACAAAACAAAATAGCTGGCATGGTGGCATGTGCCTCTGGTCCCAGCTACTCGGGAGGCTGAGATGGGTGGATTGTTTGAGCCTAGGAAGTTGAGGCTACAGTGAACTGTGATTGCACCACAGCACTCCAGTCTGGGTGACAGAGCAAGACCATGTCTCAGAACAAACAAAAAACAAGTGTGCATTTGAATTTTCTGTGTAGGATATTCAAGTGGTTCGAACTCATGAACTGAAGCCCTATGTCATATTTATAAAGCCATCGAATATGAGGTGTATGAAACAATCTCGGAAAAATGCCAAGATTATTACTGACTACTTTGTGGACATGAAGTTCAAGGTACGAGCAAGTCAAAAATTACTGTATTGCTTTCAGTGACTTCTGCGTGGGAGAGAACTGGGTTGGGTCGGGCCGAGGATCTCTGATCTCATTGTCCTCCTCCTCCTTTTTGACCTCCTCCCCAAAAGGCCCTCAGTAAAACCAGTTTACTCTGGTTTTATTTTACAAACAAAACAAAACCAACCAACAAACAAAAAACACAAAATTTAAAACTGTACTGTTTCTACAGGATCTGTGTTAGAGAATGTAATTTTTGTTTCTAATGGATAATGCTCTTATGATTTATCCTTTTGGATGGACATCACTTACAGATATAAAAATAAAGTTTAATAAATGCTATGATGCTACCCTTATTTTTTTCTTTCTTATTTTTTTGGGTCTAGTTTAAAAAAAAAAATCCTTGAGCCATAGTTTGCAAAGCCAAACAGAAATTGGGCATATATGAACCTGGTATTTGTATTTTAAACAGATTATCTTTTACTTAAAAGCTTACTTTAAAAATGCTCAGTGAGTATATCTCATCTGTAAAATGATGATGGTAATAATAGAAGGGGCAAGCCAGGTGAAATTAATCAGTGATTTCATCCTAGAACAGGTGATTTTTTTCCAGTTGCATACATATATTTTACATGAAATACACTTTAAATATTGTGAGTCATAACATGCATTCAGTAAAGTGTATAGAGTGTACAGTTTAATGAGTTTTTAGGTGTGTATGCACCCAGATAACCATCACCTAGATTAAGATATTACAGCCATTTATTGTGTGTGTGTGTATGTGTGTGTGTGTGTATGTGGGGAAAAAATACATAAAACTTACCATATTAACTGTTTTAAGTGTACAGTTCAGTGTTAGTATTTAGTGTTAAGTATATTCACATTGTTGTGAAACAGATCTCCAGAATTTGTTTACCTGGCAAAATTGAAACTAAAACTATGAATGATTCACTAAATATTTGTATGTCAGGCTTGTACAAGGGCCATGCTAATCTCTGCATTGTTTCAGTTTTAGTATATGTGCTGCTAAAGCAAGCACAGGTATCTTTAAATTATCCTTTCTCTTATTATTTTTATTTTCGTATTTTTTTCAATGACTATGGAGGTCTGATTTTCCAGTTTACCTTGTGAACAGTAGAGTCCATGAATGTATTTGTTGAGTCTTATGGGCATTTAAAATTGTTCTCATTTTTATGGCAGTCTAAACAAATTAACAAAATTGTTTCTGGATCATATGTATAGTCACTTTGTAAAGCCACAAGATTTTGGTGCCTGCATTTGTATTTGTGTTTCAGATTGTACTGGTGACAAGTTGTACTATTTTTCGTGAACTAATAAGAAAATAACAGCAATGAATTTAATGCATTAGTGCCAAGTGAAGGCCAAACTACCTTCATTAAATGAACATTTCACAATAGTAGAAACAGTAATATAACTGGCTTATACCATCCTCGTGTTGAAAGTGGCCATTTTGTATCTTTAAAATAATGTTATTCCTATCAGATTAATGTTCACTTGAAATTTATGTTTAAATTTTATTTAAACTGGTACATTTTCTTTGGTTTTATGTTGTATATGGTTAAAGAGTTTCAAGTGTTTAGGGAGGAGTAAAATAAGTTCATATGGGAAGCTGAGGGGAGTAATCTGTCTGCAAACTATTACTAAATTTTGCAAAACATGATCAGACATTAAGATTAAAGATTAAAACATAAGTTTTGTAGTTTAGAAGACATTTATTGGACCTCATTTTTTAAATAAAAACTTCAGTCTTTTATTATTTAAAAAATTACAAATTAAAATTTCTTTATCTCAGTAATACATTTCTAAGAAATAAAGGATGACATACTGTGGATAGTGATAATATTTTTCCCAGCTTTGCTTATGCTTTACATTAATTTGGAAGGATATGTTTATACTTGTTATAATAATTACATTTTCTCTACAAAAATTAGCTGGGCATGATGGTACGTGCCTATAGTCCCAGCTACTCTGGAGGCCTAGGTGGGAGGATCACTTGAGTCTGGGAGGCAGAGGCTGCAGTGAGCTGAGATGATGCCACTGCATGCCAGCCTGGGATAGAGTGGGACCCTGTCTAAAAAAAATAATAATTTTATCTATATTTAGCAACATTATTTCGATTAACAGAGGGTAAAAAAAATTACTATTTTCTAGTTAGCTAGCTTTGTAGAATTTTGAGAAAATATTTTTTAAATGTTATTAAAAATCATCTGTGCAAAATTTGCCGACCTTACTGTTTATATAAGTAGTTTCACGACTGAATGTGACAGCATAACAAACTGTATTTTTTCCATTTGTCCAATTAATTCTGTACTATCCGTATTTTTCTATTTCTCCTAAAGGATGAAGACCTACAAGAGATGGAAAATTTAGCCCAAAGAATGGAAACTCAGTTTGGCCAATTTTTTGATCATGTGATCGTGAATGACAGCTTGCATGATGCATGTGCCCAGTTGTTGTCTGCCATACAGAAGGCTCAGGAGGAGCCTCAGTGGGTACCAGCAACATGGATTTCCTCAGATACTGAGTCTTAATGAGACTTCTTGTTTAATGCTGGAGTTTTAACACTGTACCCTTGTTACAGCGATCCACAGTTGCAATCTAAAACAGCAGTATTTGACCCATTATAATATGTGCAACTTTAAAAGTGCAGTAGTTTATTAATTAATCTTATTTGAAAAAATTTTTATTGTATGGTTATGTAGTTACCTATTTGGCTCTTAAAAAAATTTTTTTTCCTTTATCTTATATGCAGCTGTAGTAGAAATATGAATAATGTTAAGTCAATGAGTATGAGAACCTTTTGCAGATTTCACATCTTTTAAAGATTTAAATAAAGAGCTTTCCTTAATATAATAAGCAATATTTAACTTCAGAAATTGTATTTTACTCTATGAAACGTGTTTCATGAAAACATCTTTTACCAAAAGTGCTTACTTAATGCAGCAAGAAAGGTTTAATATGCACATTTCACATCTAAAATCAAAACCTACAAAAAACTGCACTGCCTTCACTATTTACAAATCAGCCCACAAGGAAAAAATTATTCTCATCAGAGGTGTGACAAACACGAATTTTCCTTACAGCCAATATCTACATGCATGCCTAAATTAGAAAAAGGCAATGGATTAGTCCTGGAGACCTATATACAGAAAAATCACAAGATTGAAACCGTGTCTCAGAGTTAAAGAAACCAGAGACTAACAGAAATTCTTGAGCACGCAGGACGGCAGATAAAAAACAATATGCTAAAACGCCTAAACTTCTTCCATTGTGAGATTAAAAAACAAAGCAAACTGGCTGAAATTGGTTAGGACTAACACGGATGGCTACCTGGAGTCTGTACAAATCTGTACAAAATGAGCTTGCTGGCGTTACAGTTCGAGTCTTCCCCCGTGTTTCATACTGACTCCCTCCAAAATTTGCACATGCGACCCATGAAGGGACATGAAGAGGTAACCGCGAACGCCAGAGGATTTTCCAGATGGCTTCTTTCCTTCCATCAATCACCTACTAATCCCAGAATCCATTCCCTAAACCTTTTCTAATAAAAATACTGTCTTAAAGCCAGCACAGGGAGACAGATTAGAGCTATACTCCTGTCTCCTTGTTAGTTGACTCGCAATAAAAACTTTTCTCAAAAAACCAGCATCATAATATTGGCTTCTGTGCATATAGGGCAACAAGCCCCGTTGTTTCGTAACAAGATTAGGATGCCATTACAAAGTCCTGTTTCTCTTTCTTCCCCCAGATTTGAGATTTCCAGGCGCTTTCCCTGTCCCTGTATCTGTTCATCTTCTGCATCATTCTCTGATCCATATCCACACCATTCTTCCATCTTTCCCATCTCTTTCTTAACTGTAAAATAGAATACATGATTCAAAATATTTGTAGTTCTGTTACTCAAAGTGAAAGTTATCTTTTAAAAAAAAAAACCTAACCAAACAAAACGATGCAAATTAAGTAGTTTGTAGTGATATTTATGTGAGGTCGGATTTGATTTTAAGATTCTTCAAGAAAAAGTTTTTCCAAATTTGATTTACACAGTTGTGGGATGAAGGGTAAGCAATCGGAGAAAATGTGAGAATTGCCTATATTAATACACATCCACACACCCAGGCCCGCACAGACTGGAGTAGTAAACGCATTTGTCCCAAACTCAGCAGCGCTTGACAGGGCAGAGGCGGGCGGGGACCTGGCTCACGGGGAGGCGGCCTCGCCAGGCGCCACGAAGCCCCGGCGTCCCGCAGGCTGCAGCGTCGCGGGGAGCTGGGCTCGGGCCGCCGAAGGTTGCGCCGGGGAAGCCCCGCGGGGAGAGCACCATGAGGGCTGACTCGGGGGCTCGGCTGGAGGAGGGCAACCTGGTGAGCGGCGAGGGGCGCGTCGGCCTCGAGAGGTGGAGGGTAAACAGCTATACTTGGCGGAGTGAGGGTGGGGGTGGGGGTGGGGGGGGCGCCAACGAGCTGGGGATCACTAAGGGAGAGCCTTGCTCATGGGGTGCGCGCGTCCGCCCCTCCAGCATTCACAGGAGTGGGACGGAGACCCAGGCGAGGCCGGGACCGAACTCCCGGAGTGGGGGAAGAGAGGCCTGGCATGAAGTTTGCAGGGACCTGAGCCCGCGTTGCCACGACGACGCCTCACTTCTGAGGCCCGGCGCCCGGCGGGTGCTGGGGCTTCCAGCCAGGCCTCTCATAGACTCCTCTTCCGAGAGGGCAATAGCTGCCTAGAAGAGATCGTTGTTTGCTTGCGGAGTCCTTTAACCAAGGTCTTCTCTCACGCCCCGCTTCCCGCAAACAAATCACCGCGACCACTTAGGAAACCACGGGAAAGCTGCGATTGCAGCGCCACGGTCGCCGGATCTCTGCTCCTGGGCACATTACCCCAACTCAGAGGCCCCTTTTTTGGCAGAGCTAGTCTGGACTGGCCAATCCGGGTCCCTGCGCGCCTCTCACCCCAGCATACCCACTGGGCGCTGCGCGCCGGGTACTAGCCCGGCGGCGCTGCCCGATGACGCATTGCGCCTGCGCGTGCGACAGAGCCGGGAGGGGTGGGGCGCCCTGTGTTTGGGGGCCGGAGGCCGCCGAGGCCGGCTAAACACAGAATGGGAAAGAATCCTGTGGTAAGCGAGCCTTAGCTACTTTTAGTTGTTAGGATTTTTGTCTTCAGTTGTCTACTTTTGAGGAGTAGAGGTTGGGTCTCTGGGTGGGTGGAACGTCATTTTTGCGGGACTTTTGAAATCAGTTACGTGAACTGAGTCCTTGGATCGATCTCGCGCACTTCGTAGCATCTGTAGAACAATAGCGCGTTCCCGTGATTGTCATTCTTTTCCAGTTGTAATTTTGACTACTGGATGGTATTACGGGAGCTTGCCTCGTCCTAATCTTGTAGTACTTGCATTAATCTACTGTTCGAACGAATGGATTGCTAAATGGGACAAACTACAAGAATGTCTAAAATTTAACCCTTTTGAATAAATGTCTTATGCAGGCAGCATGAGAGAGTTGGAACATTAAATTGGCTTCTAGGCATTTCTGTTAGTATCTGATTCTGAAAATACTTCTCAACTGTAATGCTCTCTGAACTACAAACACTTTTCTTATTCATATAAATGAGCGTTTAGAAGGCTTCCCCCCACCGTTCTTTCTGCCCTGAAACGCATTCTTCCCAGTATATTCAAGTGGCCTTTTAAAAATTTGTGTTAGTATGTGGTTTAAAACCTCCATTGGTTTCCCATTGAATTAAAACAAAATCCAAACTCCTTCCCTTGGTCTGCAAGGCCCTAACTAAATCTGGTTCCTGCCTACCTCCTTGGTAATTGTGCGGCAACCTTGCTGTCCTTTTACCTGAAATATTCCAGGCCCAATTTAACCTAAAAATCTTTGCATTTGTTCCGGTTGCTCCTTTCTCATTCAGGTCTCAGCTCAAATATCTCAGAAAGTTTCCCTAACAAACGTAGCACTCAGTCTCCTTCATTCATTACGTTTTGTGTGTTTGTGTTTGTGTGTGTGTATATATACACAAGATATGTATACAAGATATATGTCTTAAATATAGCATATATATGTTACACATGCTGCATATAATATACAGTATATATTATATATATTTAGCATTGTTTCTAATAACCACTAGATTGTAAGTTCCGTAAAAGCAGAGTTCTCTCCGTTTTGTTCATTAGTGTACTCCTAATGCTTAGAAAAGGGCCTGGCCTAGAGATAGAAAGGAATGTAGGAAGGAAATAATTTTATATGAAATTTAGAATGGGAGAACAAATTTTAAATTGCCCATGTTTCTCATCAGTACCTCCCAGGTTTCACTGATGAACAAGATTATCAAGAGATTTGAAGATCCTGGTCTGATCCATTATATTTTTCTGTCATGTCTGAACAACAGACTCTTGAAAGAAGCGGTTTCGCCGAGTAGTGGCTCACTCTTGTAATCCCACCACTTTGGGAGGCCAAGGTGGGTGGATTACCTGAGGTCAGGAGTTCAAGACCAGCCTGGCCAACATGGCAAAACCCATCTCTACTAAAAAAACAAAACTTAGCCGGGCATGGTGGTGGGTGCCTGTAATCCCAGCTACTTGGGAGGCTGAGGCAGGAAAATTACTTGAACCCAGGAGATGCAGGTTGCAGTGAGCCAAGATCGTGCCATTGCATTCTAGCCTGGGCCACAGAGCAATACTCCATCTCAAAAAAAAAAAAAAAAAAGAAAAAGAAAAGAATAGCTTTATGGTGTTTGGAATACATGAAGTAAAGATGCTCTAGGCTTTTACTTACAAGCAAATTTCTTTTTTTCCCCCCCACAGCGTCCTCCACGAACCCTTCCACCTGTGCCAAGGTAAAAATAATTTACAGAAATTTCATTATTGAGCTTTAAAAATGGAAAATGAAGACAATGGAAAAATTAACTAGTATCATTGCAAAATTACAATGATTCTGGAAACTCTTCTGAAAAATTTAGGGATTTTCTGAAATTTTAAAGGTGAAAAATCCTTGAATTATAAGAATAACAGTTATAATTGAATGTTATATTTAAAAGCCTGAATATCAACATGGTAGGATAATGGATCCATTCCCTTTCTAACTGTTTTAGTATCTTTTTTTTTTTATCAGAATTCTGATCTTTAGTTTGTGAGAATAGTTTCCTCAGAGTTTAAGCTGATTTTAATCAGTGACAAGTAAGAGTTCTTAATCTGCTTAATCCACTTTATTAATAGACAGTAGGGAATATGTATATGTAGGTTCAGAAAATATTGACATTATTTTATTAGTAGTGTTATTAAACAGCTTATTAATTATAAACAGTAAACTAGTCTATAAACTAGCTATTACGTGAAAGCTAATTTTATTTTAAATTTGTAATGATTTAAGTCGATTTTCACTGTGAATATTAACAGGTTTCTAATTAATTGTTCCTTTTTTTGTCTTTGTCCTGCTGGTTAAATTTGTTTGGTGTTACATGACGTGTTAGTCAAGGTGAGTTAGTTTAATGTGAATATAAAATTTTCTAAATATAGTATTTGGTGTTCAAAAATTAGTTTGATTCCTTGGTTTGTTTCTCTTAAAACCGAATCTGAATGGTGTAATTTGTAATTCTACAATATGTTTTTGTCAAATAATCTCCCTTGACTACCATTTAAAAATTGTTATTAATATATAGCACTGGATGACCTTGCCATTATAAAAGCACTTCATCCCTGAATGGGGTCACTGAGCACACAACTGTTGGCTAGTTTGTAGCTCTATAACGAGGACTGCACCTTCCTTTATCTCATTTTGTCAGGGTAGACAAGGTTATACTATACTAAAACCCCCAAATCTCAGTGACTTAGTATCACACAGGGTTATTTCTAATTAATACCAACTCCGCTATGGCAAAAACTGGGGACAATTGCCTTTCACTACTTTTTTACTATTGGTATAGCAATGTAGGCTACTTCTTTTTTTTTTTTTTTTTTTTGAGACAGTGTCTTGCTCTGTTGCCCAGGCTGGAGTGCAATGGTGCAATCTCGGCTCACTGCAATCTCTGCCTCCTGGGTTCAAGTAATTCTTCTGCCTCAGCCTCCTGAGTAGTTGGCATTACAGGCGTGTGCCACCATGCCTGGCTACTTTTTGTATTTTTAGTAGAGACAGTGTTTTGCCATGTTGGCCAGGCTGGTGTCGAACTCCTGAGCTGAAGTGATCTGCCCGTCTTGGCTTCCCAAAGTGCTGGGATTACAGGTGTGAGCCACTGCACCTGGCTTGCAATCTAGGCTACTTCTATGCTGTGGTCCCACCATCTTAACATGAGGCTTCCTCAGTCACCACAACAAGGGAAGAGAAGCTGAAAGATTTCTCACTGGCTCTTTCAACGTTTGGGTCTGAAATGACACAGATCACCTGCTCACAGCCTATAGGCCAGAACCAGTCATAGACCACACCTATGTGCAAGGGGACTGGGAAATGTAGGGGATCAGATGAATATTTGTTGAACCCACTTTCTGTGTCATGGTTTCTAACATTACTGACTCGCAGTGTGCTACTGGTACCACAGTGTGGGTGCTCTCTGGTCTTCTCAATTTCTTGCCTTCTTCCCCTAATCTATAGAAGTTTGCTGGGCCCAGGGAGGAGAGGGAAAATTCTTCCCTGCTAAAAGTTCTCTTCTGATTGTTCTCTGCACTGAATTTTAGACAGCCTTTTCTGTTGACGTTTTCCCCTGCTTTATAGATGATATTCCACTTAGTCGTCCTAAGAAAAAGAAGCCTAGAACAAAAAACACACCAGGTAAGATGTTATTCTTTGTTGTGTGGGATCACAAGTTTTCCCAGGACCTCAGGTATGGTAAACATCACAGATCAGGGAGAAGTAAGGCCCCAGCAGCCCAGAATCACCACTTCGTTGAGGATAGAATTAAGGCCAGTTTGAAGCAGTGGAATTCCTAGTGGCGGTGAGGTGCAGGGCAGTGGGCAGCCTGAGGAGTATCTGGATGCATTCATGGAATAGAAGGTGGTGCCATCTAAGCTCCTACTTACATGATGTTCCTGAACTCTTTAAGGTCTTTTATCCCTAGACAACATACATGGTTTTAAGCTATGATTGATTCCAGACCCTTGAACAAGATACTGAATTTAGAAACACAGAGTTCTTAAATCTCGCTTCAGTCAGAATATCTCTATATTAGAGCATGAGTCTGAAAGCATGGCCACATCATCATTTAAATAGTAAAGCTTCAGTCATGAGCAGAACTCGTTTTTGTCCTAGTCAGCCACTAATAATCCTGGAAGTTGTGTCTGTAACTCTAAACCCAGCACATCTAGAATCCATCATTGCCTTTAAGAATAAATAATTTTTTACGTCTCATAATTTTCTGCTAATGGAACCTGCCATTTTCCCAGCACTCAGGCTTGAAAGCTTAAGGTTATCTTTACCTGATCCTTTAACTTCACTTTTTACTTGTGACCTCTCACACTCCTAAAAGGTTTCTGTGGTTGCTCCTCCTTTTTTAAAACAAACAACAACAATAAGAAAAACATAAAAGGAATCATACATACTGTCTTTGCTTCTTAATACATAGAGTTCTATGTATTCTTAAACAGTGACTTCATTGTATTATATGATAAGAATGTACCATAATCACCGGTCTGTTATTTATTTAGGTTATTTCCAATTTTTCACTCCAACAGTGTTGCAGTTCTGCATAAAATAGTGGCTGGTAGGGAAGAAGTACTTCTGTAGGATGGATTGCTAGCAGTGGAATTGCTAGGTGCAGGATGTGTGTGTTGTTGGTATGATTGACTGCTAAATTACCTTAAGGAAGCTTTAGTTGTTATCTTGCTACCTGTAGAGTCTGAGAGTGTCTCGTTCTCTAAATCCTTAACATTGGACAATATCAATCATTAAAATTTTTTTGTTAATGGGCAAAAAGTAGCTTATTTTAGTTTGCATTTCTCTAAATACTAGTGAAGTTAAACATCTTTTCATTTGTTTATTGATACATTTCTATTTCTTTCTTTTTTCTTTTTTTTTTTTTTTTGAGATGGAGTGTTGCTCTGTTGCCCAGGCTGGAGTGCAATGGTGTGAATCTTGGCTACCTGCAGCCTCCACCTCCTGGGTTCAAGTGATTCTTCTACCTCAGCCTCCCTGAGTTGCTGGGACTACAAGCGCATGCCACTACATCTGGCTAATTTTTGTATTTTCAGTAGAGATGGAGTTTTGCCATGTTGGTCAGGCTGATCTTGAACTGCTGACCTCAGGCAATCCGCCCGCTTTGGCCTCCCAAAATGCTGGGATTCCAGGCATGAGCCACTGCGCCCGGTGCATTTCTGTTTCTTCTTTTGTGAAGCAGACAAGCAAGGAAGGGAATGCAGTCAGGTAAAATCCAAATCTGCCAAAATGTGTTGAAATTCTTTTAAAAGATTTCATGAGGGAAGAGGTTGAAGTGAATGACCAGATGAAGAGATTGATAAGTTATCTGCTAACTCCAATTATCCATGATGACTTTATCATTCTTTAACTTATTAATGAAGGACTTGACTATTTAGAGGCTGATGAAAATTCTTAAGGCAAGAGGCAAGTAAGAGAATTCTCTGTCAGTTTTTATTATGGTTTCCACCTTTTTCAAAGTTCTAAATGTTCTGAAGCAATTTCTTCTCCTCCTGTCTTTTGCTCTTCTTTTTAGCCCCCTCTTTTTTTCTTCCTCAGCCTTTCTTATTCCTTCATTTATTTCTTTTCCTAACTTAAATCCCAAAGTTACAGGTGAAGAGGAAGGAAAGATTTCAGGGACAATTAGTTCTGAAAGAGATGGGGTTATTCTATAGGAAACATTCTAGTTACCTTTTCCTCCATCTTTTTAAAATTCAGTGATCTTTGCTCAAGTAATCTCATTTTTTTCTACTCTGTTTTTCTGTAGCAAGTGCTTCTTTGGAAGGCCTTGCTCAGACTGCTGGTCGAAGGCCCTCTGAGGGCAGTGAGCCATCAACTAAAGAACTCAAAGAGCACCCAGAGGCTCCTGTTCAAAGAAGACAGAAAAAGACAAGGCTACCTCTTGGTACGTGAAGAAACCAAAGTTAGGTTGTGATAGCAGTTGTGATTTTGGTGACATGATAAAAACCTCTCTGCTCTCATTTTTCCCCCCATCAATATCCCACAGGTGGGTTCTTGCTTTTATGTTTAAAAATTTACCACTAGAATAACTCCAATGGCTTCAGCCAAGAATACTTTATAGGTCTCTTTTGATCATATATGTATAGATTATGAGAGGAGGGCGACAAATGCAGGACTAAACAGAAAGTTCAGATCTCAGTGCATAGAAAAACCTAGTAAATGATGAAATGGACATTTCAGATTAGTGGGGAAATGATAGATTCTGTACTAACAATAATATAATGAAACAACAACTAACATTTGTTCAGTCTTTCTATGTCCCAGGCAGTTCACAAGGTAAACAAAATACTATACCACTTTTTGGCCTGTCAAATTGGCAATGCTTTTTTCTAGTTATAAAATCCAATATTGATGGGAAATGGGTGAACTCTTGCTTTTTGCTCATAGGGGCATAGATACAGCCTGTCGGATTTCTGGGAATAGTAGTAAATTCAATAGCTGCAGTAATTAAAGAATGTTAACTGCAACATTATTTATAAGAGTAGAAATTGGTAATGACCCAAATATTTAACGGTGTGATACTGGCTAAATAAATCATACTTTACCCATAAATAGGAACCAGGTACCCATTAAAAGGATTGTTAGGGTGACACGGATAATCATCAGTTGTGTATTATTAAATCAAAAAACAAAGGTTATAAAATAGTATGTATTGGAGGATTCCATTTTTGTAAAATATAGTATGTTAATTTCTTAGGGTTGCCATAAAAAATTACCATAAACTGAGCGACTTAAAACAACAGTTTATTTTTTCATAGTTCTTAGGTGAGAAGTCCAAAATCAAGTTGTCTACAGGACTATGCTCCCTCTGAAGTCTCTAGGAAAGAGTCCTTCCTTGTTTCTTGTAGCCTCTTTTATTAAAAAGAATGGAAGAATATAGCATTGTTACAGTGGTAGAAGTTTTAGAAGGAGGAAGTATGATTTTTAAAATTTTCTTCTTTCATTTATATTTTACTAATTTTTAATATTTTGAGTGTTATGACTTTTATAATAATTAGAAAAAGGACAAAGGGTTGTATTGGAGTAAAACTCAGGGAAGGAACAAAGATGGGGAGATTAGTGCTCTCCTATTAACATCAGCCCTTATTCATAATTTATTATAAATTAATTTTCCTAATTACTTGTCCTTCTAGGAAATGGCGTGTCTTGATTGGATGGAAGAATTATAGGAGTAGAAGGGCAGGAACTAGAAAAGTCAGGAGAATGGAACATAATTTTGGAAGGCAAGTTAAAGTGGGATACCACAGTGCCTGGGGGCACTGAGGATCTATGAGGAGAAGGAAGGGGCAGATGATGGCAGAAGAAGGAAAAGAGACAGAAATGGTGCTCAGACTAGTTGTAACAACTCTACAATTTATTTCATTAGTGGCAGTAAATGTAGTTTAATTAAAACTCCCCTTTAGTAAGTTAGTTAGGATACAAGTTTAAAAATCAAGATGGATACCAATACCTAGTTTTATAATTTGTGAAAAGTATGTTTACAGAAATGACCTTTTTTAGAAAATTCAGTACCCAACTAAGTTTTGGATCAAAAAGGACCTGTCATTGCCATTCCAAAGTACACTAAGCCTGGCAGGTCAGCTTTCTAAATTTCTGGATTTAAAAATTGTGTTTTTGTTTATTTTGTTCAGGATGACCAATGGTAGGCTCTACTGCTTGCATTATATTTCCAATCCAGGCTGTAAGTATTTTATTACAATAGAATTGTAAGGTCTTGAATGTATTCCAGAGAGCTAGTATTTCCAGATAGGAAGAGTAGCTAGTGGATTAGAAGAATGCTTCACTGACTCATTTAAACTTCATACTTACCCTGTGTACAGGAAAGAGTTAATATAGCAGACCTGAGACTGCTATCCTTGGAAAGTCCTGCTGATAAGATTGGCCCTTAGCTGGCATCTGGGAACTTGGATGATAAACAGCTCCCTACACTGATAGAAAACTTTCCCTAAATTATGAGGTGGCTCACTGTGCATTTGTGCATACAAAGTGATTTTTGCTGAACATCTGCTTCCCTTCTGGGCATCCAGAATTTTGGTATGTGCTAAGCTTATGTGACTAGCCCCTAACCTTGGGTACTGTCTCTGATGAGCTTCCCTTGTAGAATATGTGTCACATGTGTTGTCACAACTCATTACTGCAGAGATTAGTGCATCCTATTTGACTCCACTGATAGAGGACTCTTGGAAGCTTGTACTTGGTTTCCTCTGGACTTAGTCCATGTGCTTTTTCCTTTTGCTGATTTTGCTTTATATTCATTTGCTGTAGTATACCATAATTGTGAGTGTGATGATTTCCAAGTCCTGTGAGGCCTTCTAGAAAGTCAGCGAACCTGGAGATAATCTTGGGAATCTTCAACACAGCCTGGGTGTTGGGTTACTTAATTTTTTTTCATATTGTTTGGCATTACAATTTCAATTTTTACATTAGGAGTTTAGAAGTATAACATTTTTTAAAAATTAAAAATTTGTAAGATAGTGAAAGTATTTTTGCCCAATTAAAATTCTTGAAGTTCTTTTCTCTTACACAAGTCTTGTACATTACTTTTCTTTTTCTGTTTTAGTTATTTGAAAAGTTAAATTTATTTTGTTTTCAGAATTGGAGACTTCCTCCACTCAAAATAAGGCATCTAGTTCATCTTTATTACGAAATGAAAATGGTATTGATGCGGAGCCAGCTGAGGAGGCAGTTATTCAAAAACCTCGGAGGAAGACAAAGTAAGAATTTATTTATGTTTCTGACTATTCTCCAGGATTACCCTGATGCTTTGTTTGGAGTTCCCAAACAGTAGCTTCTCATTAAGTCTTACTACATACTTGTATTTGTGTACCTCTAGGGTATGTATTATTACAAAAAATCAGTTAAACCAATCTAATGATAAATTTGAGAAGAGTAAACCACTGAGAAAATTTTAAAAATTAAGATTGTACTTAAATAAAAAAACTTAAGAGCCTTCTCTTAAAAAGAAGAACACAAATAGAATATATAAGTAGCAAAATTAAACATTAAGGATATTTAAAAATTAAAGATAATGAAATAGGCTATTATGATTTATTTTCTTATGTTAACAGAATTCAAATTAAGATTATTTCAGCAATAAGTAAAACTGTGTTTTAGCATTCAGATAAAATGAGTAAAGTATACTTTAAAGAAATAACACTGGAAGGCATATATATAGCACTATTGTTTGTATTTGAAAATGAACCTACAAATAGTGATCAATGTCTGTGTTAGTCCGTTCTCACAATACTAATAAACACATACCTGAGACTGGGTAATTTATAAAGGAAAGAAGTTTAATTGGCTCACAGTTCAGCATGACTGGGGGGGCCTCAGGAAACTTACAATCATGGTGGAAGGTGAAGCAAACATGCCCTTCTTCACAGGGCAGCAGGAAGGAGAAGAATTAGAGCTGAGTGAAGGGGGAAGCCCCTTACAAAATGATCAGATCTCCTGAGAACTCACTATCACCAGAACAGTCCCTGGACAGGTGGGGATTATTACAATTCAACATGAAATTTTAGGTGGGGACATAGCTAAATCATATCAGTGTCTACAGGGAATCATACAATTTTAAATTTGGAAAGAAGCTTACAGATTAGTGCAGTCACTTCAATTTTCAAATGAGAAAACTGAAGCCCTCAGAAATGTAGGTGACTTTCTGCACATAATAGTTAATAACAGATTTATTTGAGTAAAAATCAAATTTCTTAACTCCAAGTCCAGGGCTCTTTCCATTATATTTATAGCTAGTTCTGTATGTAAGTCTGTGAGTATTCAATAATCATCCATTTTTCATACATACTTCCTTATTACAGGAAAACCCAGCCAGCAGAATTGCAGTATGCCAATGAGCTAGGAGTAGAAGATGAAGACATCACTGATGAGCAAACTACTCTGGAACAGCAGTCTGTATTCACTGCACCTACTGGCATTAGCCAGCCTGTAGGCAAAGTATTTGTGGAAAAAAGCCGTAAGTAGATGCCTTGTTTTATTTAGAATATGAACTCTTAAAAATTGTACAAGGATATCCTTTATACTTCTGGAAATCTGAATTAAGGAATTAAGCAAAACTATGTACAACAATTTATACACAAAACTAGTCATCATGCTTTGATTCATGAGAGTGAAAAACTGGAAACAACCTAAATGTGAAATAGGAGAGGAATGATTTCAGTAAGTTGTGGTGTATCTATATAATAATATTCTTCACCATTAAATATCATGTTTAGGGAGAATTTTTCATTTTATGGAAAGATTCTGATAAAAGAGCATATACACGTGTACACACACACACACAGTTTGATCTATACATAGGACAAAAGACTTGAAGGAAATAGGCTCAAATATTAATGCTGATTGTTTCTGGATTTATGGGTTTATGGGTAATGTAAAGATCTTCCCCATCCCTGCCTGATTCTTTATTCTTTCTTGTACTTTACCAGCTTCCTGCAATTGGTAGTAGTTGTGGTGGGACAGATAATAATATAAATTCTACAACTGAAAATAAGAGAGAAAATACATGATGATACTACCATATTAAATAAGAAATACAACATTATAGCTGTATATTCTTTTGGAAAATAGTGCTGACATTGTATAATGTATACTGGCTATGAGACTAGGTTTGCAGTGTATTTTAGCTCAGGCTGCTATAACAAAATACCACGGACTGAGTGGCTTAAACCACAGACATTTATTTCTCACTGTTCCTAAAACTAGGACGTCCAAGACAAGGTTCCAGCAGATTAGGTTACTGGAGAAGGCCCCTTCCTGGCTTGCCAGTGGCTGCCACTGTGTCGTCATGTGGCAGAGAGAGTTTTGGTATGTCTTCCTCTTCTTAAAAAGACACTAATCTCATCATGGGAGCTTCATCCTCATGACTTCATCGAAATCTAATTACCTCCCAGTGACCTCACACTCACTGGGGGGTTAGGGCTTCAACATATGAATTTTTGGGGGACACATTCAGTCTATAACACAGTGTTTAAGAAAAACCTACTCAAAGCATGATCATGACTATATACTAGCATGGATATGTTAAGGATATGCTGCCTAAAGAACTCATCTGAAACATAAAGGTTAGTCCTTAAAATTTACAATGTAGATTTTGTATACATTGTTTTAGAACTCTACTTCATAAGATCCCATCTAAAGGATCTTGCAGTTCTTGGCCAATAAGAAACCTGTGGTCTCTGGCTGACTTACCCAGTGTCTCACAGTTGGTTAGGGTGGAACTGGGACTTGAACTGTGGTTTTATGACTTCTAGTCATGTGGTTTTATTCATCTACTATGTGGCCATTTAATTTACTCCAGTTCTTTTTCAAGCAGTATCACTTAATCCTCATTTTTATTCTTGTTTCACTTAGCATAGAAATTTCCCTGCTAGAGTAACTGGCCATAACTGGCCATAAAAGGCACCAGTGGTTCTACTGGTTCTACTGTCTGCCCGGAAGTTGTCTTTTCTTTTCTTTTTTTTTTTTTGAGACGGAGTCTCACTCTGTCGCCCAGGCTGGAGTGCAGTGGCTGGATCTCAGCTCACTGCCAGCTCCGCCTCCCGGGTTTACGCCATTCTCCTGCCTCAGCCTCCCGAGTAGCTGGGACTACAGGCGCCCGCCACCTCGCCTGGCTAGTTTTTTGTATTTTTTTAGTAGAGATGGGGTTTCACCATGTTCGCCAGGATGGTCTTGATCTCCTGACCTTGTGATCCGCCCGTCTCGGCCTCCCAAAGTGCTGGGATTACAGGCTTGAGCCACCGCGTCCGGCCTAAGTTGTCTTTTCTTAGGGAAAATTGTCACACCCCTGTCTTTCATCCTCCAAAACACCTGCGAACTGGGTTTGGTGAGGATAATTGAAATGGAACCTTTCCTGCTTCCTGAGGTCTATTTGTGGATTACTAGATATACAGGAAGGAGCCTCTGAATCAACAGTAAAAAGGCTAAAGCCCTACTCATACAATATTGCAGTGCTGACTCTTGAACTGATGTTCTTCACAGGAATGTTCTAAAGAGAAATTTATGAAGTAGCCCATTTCTTTCCTGTCATCCCAGAAAGCCATGCTACACATCCTGACATCTTTTTCTAAGAAATTTAAAGTAGTTTTCAAATATTGACTTACCTTGGTAGCATAGGCATATAAACTTTAATACTTCTAAAGTCTCTAAATTAGAATTTTGTAGACTAGGTCATGTTAAAGGTTTCTAGACTTTATTCTGGTTGAAAGTTCATTATTTTTTATTAAATATAATTGATTTCTGAAATTGTTACTTCACTTTGGATTGAGAAGAAAATACACTGACATCGCTTATTTTTCTTCAAGATGAAAAATTATGTTTAAGGAACCCAAAGTAAAGATCTTTCTGAAATAGGTGCTGAGTCAAGGAGAATTTTCAGATAGAACAGCAGTATTTCAGTCTTAGTTTTCAGCTTCCTGAATGTGGAATTTAAAAAAAAAAAAAAAAAAAAAAGGCTACCAGGGTTCTCTCTCCCTAGTTGTTAGTAATTACATTATGTGTTCTTAGGGAGATTCCAGGCCGCTGACCGTTCAGAGTTGATAAAGACCACAGAAAACATAGATGTGTCAATGGACATGAAGCCTTCCTGGACCACCAGAGATGTGGCACTTACGGTACACCGGGCTTTCAGGTGGCTGCTTTTGTTGGACTTTTCTTAAAACAAATGTTAACTGAGTTCCGTAATTAAAGAAAAAAATAGCCTATTGGTTGTTCAATATTGTTAACGAAATGATCACTTAAAATGGTAGGTAGGTGTATTTTTTAAACATCCTATTGGAATTGAATGATCTACCTATCAGTGTAACTAAAAAGAAAGAGCTTGCTTTTACTTGTCATGAAATGTTGAATTTTATTCTTGTATATGAAGAGATTTTAAACATGTTTTAGCTTTTTACTTTAGTAATTCAAGTATAATAATCAAACCCTTTACCATTCAGGATGATTGGTCTCTTTTCTCATGGATTCTTGGCCGGCTGTGCTGTGTGGAATATTGTTGTGATATATGTTCTAGCAGGAGATCAGCTATCCAACCTCTCAAACCTTCTGCAACAATACAAGACCCTAGTGTATCCATTCCAGAGTCTTCTGTACTTGCTTTTGGCTCTGAGTACAATTTCAGCTTTTGACAGGTAATGCCTGTGACTCCAGATCTGTCTAACTTCTTCAGAAGGAAATGCTGAGCAAAATGTGTCACTGACCATGACAGTTTTCAAAATAGAATTATAGAGTATCAATATTACTTCAAAAAGTTTTTTTTTTTTTTTTTTTTTTTGAGACGGAGTCTCGCTCTGCCGCCCAGGCTGGAGTGCAGTGGCCAGATCTCAGCTCACTGCAAGCTCCGCCTCCCGGGTTCACGCCATTCTCCTGCCTCAGCCTCCAGAGTAGCTGGGACTACAGGCGCCCGCCACCTCGCCTGGCTAGTTTTTTGTATTTTTTTAGTAGAGACGGGGTTTCACCGTATTAGCCAAGATGGTCTTGATCTCCTGACCTTGTGATCCGCCCGTCTCGGCCTCCCAAAGTGCTGGGATTACAGGCTTGAGCCACCGCGCCCGGCCTTCAAAAAGTTTTAAGGCCAGTCTACTTCTGTTCTTTTTTGAGGGGATGAGACTGTTGTAAACAAAATATTCCCAAAAGACTTCACCCATTCCAGCATCAAATCATAAGTCCAAAATTTCATCCAAATGTAGTCAACTCAGAAATTCCTAAATGTCATCTAAATCAGGTATAGGTGAGACTCAGAGCATTTGTATTTGTCTCCCAGCACTGCTGTAACAAAGTACCACACATTGGCTGGCTGAAAACGGCACATTTATTCTCTCGCGGGTCTGGAGGCGAGCAGTCTGCAATCAGGATGTGGCCAGGGTTGAATCCTTTTTTGAGGGCTCTGAGGGAGAGTCTGTTTCATGCCCTTCCCCTCACTTCCAGTGATTGCTGACAATCCTTGGCATTCCTTGACTGTAGATGCATCATTCCAATATTTGCCTCTATCGTCACGCAGTGCTTTACCCCTGTGTATCTCTGTATCTGTGTCTCTTCTAATAAGGACACCAGTCATACTGGATTAGGGTTCATCCTAATGACCTTAACTTTATTACATCTGCAAAGACCCTGCTTCCAAATAAGGTCACATTCATAAGTACTCCAGGTTAGTTCAACATATCTTTTTGGGAACACAATTTAACCCGTTTTAAAAAAAACCCCACCTAATTAGAGCCTAATGATATGGGCAATAGAAAGAGGTAGAAACTAAGGAAATTTTGTTTATCAACTTTAATTTTCTTTAGAATGTCTTAACCCCAAAGGAATGTCGTCCAAAGTAGTCTAGTTAGATGTTTTATATGGCCTTTGTAAATAAGATAATTTTGTCATGTGTATTATGTATACACTGTAGCTACTTAAAACCTAGTAATAGTATATGTGGTAGCATTAGAATAGAGAAGGAAAAAACTATTGTCAAGAAAGTAAAGTTTTGTTAAAAAGTTTACGACTGCACTGTGACAAGAAGCTTTTATATTTTCTAGGATTGACTTTGCTAAAATATCAGTAGCAATCCGAAATTTTTTGGCCCTGGATCCTACAACTTTAGCATCTTTCTGTGAGTAAACAGTTCAACTTGATAACTGTGTAATACTTGAGTTATACCATAATTTTGAACCAGGAAAAATGTAATTTTTTTTTAAAGTTGTATTACTGCTCCTTATAAACATTACCTATAGATGGTCAGTGAATTTGTAATTAGAAACATAATAGGCATAATGTTGATAGAATTATTTTTCAATAGAGGTTCATCTAAATAACTTTGAAAAGCTTAATTTATTGTACTGTATTACTTACTTTTTAACTTTTGTATTTTCTACTTGACATTAACCAGATTCAGCTGGTACGGCCTTTTAATAACAAACACTATTTTATATCTTTCTGATTATTTGGAATGCATTTTGTTCTAAGTTTTGAGAATATTAATAAAACCAATTTTAGGACCTTGAGCAATTCATTTAACTCTTAAAAAGATCTAGGTTCTTGTCAGTTCTAATGATGAAACAGTGAACGTCTCAAAAGATCCTTCTGTACCTGTTCTCAAAAACATATATAAGGATATCTGGCCTATTGAAATATATTTATTTGGTAAAATAAATTTCTTTTATATCATCAGTCACCAAAGTACAGATTATTTTCAATATTAATCTCAATATTAATTCAAAATAAACCAGGTTGTTAAAAATTATTAGTAATTTCATTTGTCTTTTTCTCAGTGTACTTTACTGCTCTTATACTATCTCTGAGTCAGCAAATGACAAGTGACAGAATCCACCTTTACACACCTTCTTCTGTTAATGGTAGCCTCTGGTAAGAATTCACAATGACATTAGCAATTGTTAATGGCAATAACAGCAATTTTTCTTATCTTTCCATTCTTTTTCGTCTACAAATAATGAAGGCTGTTTTTGTTTCCAAATCTATGGCAAGAAAATACTTATTCCTTTGGTTAATGGGTAACTATTGTTATATTCACCTGCATTTTTAAAGAAATATCTTTCTTTTAAGAATCTGTTTTAGATCTTCAAGTTATAGTTTTTTCTTAGTTGCTGTTGTTGTTGTTGTTTTTAAGATGGAGTCTCGCTTTGTCACCCAGGCTGGAGTGCAATGGCATTATCTCGGCTCACTGCAACCACTGCCTCCTGGGGTCAAGCGATTCTGCAGCCTTAGCCTCCCGAGTAGCTGGGATTACAGGCACCCGCCTGGCTAATTTTTGTATTTTTGTAGAAATGGGGTTTCACTGTGTTGGCCAGGCTGGTCTTGAACTTCTTATCTCAGGTGATCCACTTGCCTTGGCCTCCCAGAGTGTTGGGATTATAGGTGTGAGCCACTGCACCCAGCCAAGTTATAGTTTTAAAATAAGTCATCATATGATGGACGGAAGGAGTCCTGCATTCTTACCCACTATCAGGGAGTTTCATACCCCAGAACAGTGATAGGAGTGAGTAGCTGGGATAGATTCAGAAAACCAAGCAGTGCTAGAAAGAGCAGAATAGGGAGAGCCAACATCTGCAGATCAGTGGCCAGCCATGAAGCTGACAGGATGGCTGAGATTCTAGTTCATAAAACTCAGAGAAGCAGTCTTTTTTTTTTTTCCCCAAATGCTGAATGTGGCATCCAAAAGTAATCTTTTCTGAGAGAGTGGCTAGGGACATTAGGTAAAGAGAAAGCAAATATACTTTATTGATGAGTAATGTCATGGTAGTTGGAAGGAAAGCTTTTAGAAAATTTTCTTGGGAATACTAGCTTTGCATTTATATGAATGTATAGAGCAGATCTGTTTAGAGTTTAACCTTTGAACCCTTGTTCTCATTATATATGTGGTATATTTTACAGGGAAATTATATTTTCTTTCATGCTTTACTTGTTATTTCTCTAGGAGATGACTGCTGTTTTTTCTTGAAGTTCCTAAAATAGATATATTTGTATATATGAACCAAACTGAAGGTATTTCTAATGAGTATTTCTACATTTTTAGGGAAGCAGGAATTGAGGAACAGATTCTCCAGCCATGGATTGTGGTGAATCTCGTGGTGGCTCTTCTGGTTGGATTATCTTGGCTATTTTTGTCTTATAGGCCAGGCATGGATCTTAGTGAAGGTATTAAAGAAAAAAATAGTATAAGAATATCCTGAAATCTTCTGTAATGGTTTTATAAACCTCCTTTTAATACATATAGCTTATAATATTCCAATCACAAAGACACATTTAAATTAAAATAATACAAGCAGAGAGAAAATAAAGTGGTGTAACAGAATGCCAAGAGAAGCAGAGAGGAGTGCCTAGGAGGGCTGGAGTCTGGAACTACTTAGTGAGGGCCTTCTGTGGCCCTTGTGCATATTCAGGAGGTATTTCTTCTCTTGGAACCCTTCAAGTAATTTAGAAAAAGTCTTTGCTCTTTACTTCTCTTAGTTTCCTGCTGATGAAAGTATCTCTTAATTTTGAAATAAATCATGCTTTGTCTACATAGCTTTTCTGTCAGACACATACTCAAGTTAATTATTCTTACCTCCTCTATTTGGTACAAATTCTTAACTCTTCATTGTCTAACACAGTGTTTAGTACTCTTACTTTTAACATGCTCAGTGTGCAGTGATTCACTCATCTCTAGTTCCCAGACCCCTTCTGGAACACCTGAAGAAGAATCATCATATTAGCAAACTGCTAAACTTTTATGCTGCTTGAGAAACTGTTTAGTATTTGTATTGTAAATTGTGTTTCCTTGGGCAGTGTTCAACAGTTTCACCCTTGAACATCTTTTATGGATATTTTCTCGACCTTGGTTATTATTTTATTTTTGATTTGATCAACTATTTACAACCCATCTGCCTCAGAAGCCTTAGCATGGAGAATTTTGCCAACATCTATGCTAAGTAATAGTTTAAATGTAGAAAATGTCAGCTAATAACATTCTACATTGTGGTTGGCATCAAAACTGCATCTGGATTTTGCAGTATTCAGTCTAAATCACAAAGTGTGTGTTACTTAGTATTTCCAGAATCCTGTTCTTTTAAGGCCATATTAGTCATACAACATGTAGATTTAAAAAGTAGGTATAAAATGAGTGATAATACCTGGCTTATTGGGTTGTTTTGATGAAATGGGATGACCCATTTAAACTATCCTGGCACATATCTCTTGTTAGTTCCAGGTCCTTCCTCTGTATCTGTCCCCTATATTTTAGATGATTCCATCACTGTAGAATTAGACCTTTTAGCTGTTTAATGATCTTTGATTATCTAAGTGACTTAAATTTCCAGGTAGGATTTTGTATATTGTCTCTATTATGTTTTACTTTTAAGGGGTTCATAATTTAAAATTTAAATATTTTAAAATATAAAACTTGTACATTTGTTATCAGCTTACCTTTGAAATCAGATTTCACTGTCAAGAAATCTATTGAGGGCTTTCTCTGTCAATTTTTAAAAGACTATAAATAAGCTATACAACTCTGTTGGAGGCACTGGGAAACAATTTTATGATCTGTTCATTTTCTTCTCCAGAGTTAATGTTCTCCTCAGAGGTGGAAGAATATCCTGATAAAGATAAAGAAATCAAAGCCTCTTCATAATACCAGCTCACCTTTGGAGGAATAATGACTCAGTATTTGTCCCACTTGTGTTTTTAAATGTATTTTTATAAGATGTATACATGTGTATTTGTAATAGATTGTTTTGATTATATAATACTGAAACATCTCTCAATATTATGAAAAATGTTAAAATTGTACTTGTTATTTATGTCCAAATATTTGTATAGCATTATCATCTTAATGACAAAGGGAATAATGAACTAGAAACCAGCAAGTGAAAGTGTTTATTTCCTGTTTTCTCAAAACAATTGTATTTATAACTATTATCTTAAAAAGCACTGGTTTAGAAAAAGCCATAACTTAAATAGTGTTATAAAATATATATCAGTTTTAAACATAAATTTAGTGAATATGGTAGAAGGGAAAAAAAGCCTTCATTTTTGACCTCCCCTTACTGAATAAATTGAAATATGAAATTTATCTTTTCTGAAACTGGCTTAGTGATTGAGTATCATGTAATAATTATAATTTAGCTTTAAAGATGCTTTACATCATGGCCAATAAAAAGGGAATGTATCTTCTGTTTGAAAAATTTTATAATGTAAAATTTTTACCTAGAAGTAACTAAAAAGTTGCTTCTCACTATAATCTGTATTACTGGTTCTCATATCTGGTTGTACATCAGGATCATAGAGGGAGCTTTAAAAAAATCTATGTAGCAAAAGAGGCTGAGCAGGGCAAGGCTCGGGAATAAAGGAGAGACCTGTGAGCTTGTAGGCTCCCAGCTGACATCTGCAGTACCCTTTCCTCTGTCTCTTTTTTTTGAGTGACAAGAAATAGGAGTAGAAATTCACCATCTCTGTTCTCCAGCTCTTTGTCAGACAGGTTTCTGGCTTTCCAGGAAATCCCACTCTTGAGATAGGGTCCTGCACTGGAAAAGATCTCTTCAGAACTATATCCAGTGGTACCTCAGCTGTTGTGTGTGAGACCCTAGAGCTCAAGATGAGGAGAAGACTAGCTATGGGAAAAAATGTTTCAAAGGCTGTTAAGCACATCAGTAAGACTATTGGGCCTGCCCTGATTAGCAAGCAACTGAATGTTACAGAACAGAAGAGGATTGACGAATTGATGATAGAGATGGTTGACCCTGAGAATAGGTCTAAATTTGGTGTGAACTTCATACTAGGAATCTCTTTCGCTGTTTGTAAGGCTGGAGCTGCCGAAAAGGGATTCTCCCTGCTGTCACAGAATTGTCAATTTGCTGGCAATTCTGAAGGCATCCTGCCAGTTCCAGCTTTCACTGTGACCAGCAATGGTTTTCATTCTGGCAGTAAGCTGGCAGTATAAGAGTTCATAATCTTCCTCGTCAGCAAACTTCAGGAAAGCCATGCTCATTAGAGCCAAGGCTTAGCACACTTGAGCAGTGTCGTCAAGGAGAAATGTGAGAAAGCTGCTGCCAATGTGGGGGATTGTGGTAGGCTGTATAATGTCTCCTAAAGATGTCCATGTCCTAATCCCTGGAACTTGTGAATATACTACTTTACATGGCCAAAGGGATTTGCAGATATGATTAAGGTTATGAACCTTAAAATGGGGACATTGTCCTGTATTATCCAGAAGGGTCCAGTGTAATCTTATGAGTCCTTAAAAGCAGATAAGAAAGCCTTTTATGTCTGTGGTCAGAGAGGTCATTGCTGGCTTTGAAGATGGAAGACGGGGCCATGAGCCAAGGAGAGTGATGACCTCGCAGCTGAGTATGGCTGTTGGCTGACAATGAGCAAGGAAATGGATTTCAGTCACATAACTGCCAGGAACTGAATTCTGTGAGTATCCCAAATAAGCAAGGAAACAAATCCTCCCCTAGAGCCAAGAAAGGAATGCAGCTCTGTGGATACCTTGGTTTTGGCCTGGTGCTGCCCATGTCAGACTTTTGACATACAGAGCTGTAAGATAGCAAGTGTATGTTGACTAAGCTGCTAAATTGGTGGTGATTGGTTATGGCAGCTATAGAAAGCTAATATAACAATAGAAAGCTATATGTAGCAATAGAAAGCTATATATCTTAGAGAATAAAGAAGGCTAGAGCTGCTGTGGAATGCACTTGGGAAAGCTGGCTACATTGATAATTTGTAACTGGCATGGGCATAGTTGCCTTGAATCCTTCCAGGTCTGGGACGTACAACTTAGACTTCAGATCTCCTAATGACCCAGGAGGCACATAAACCTGAGCAGCTGGTAGCCCTGTATAAGTCCTTCATCAGGGAAAACTCAATGTTTTCCCTGACGAAGGACTTGTACTGAGAACTCAATGTTTTCCCTGATGTTTCTGGTGTCTCTCAAAGATTATTTGACCGTGATGACTGGAAAGTTTGGAAGAAGTTCACTGCTAATGCATGTCTCCAGGAAGTAGGGAATGATCTCACAGTGACACTTGAGGCACATTGCTAAAGCTGTCGATGATAATTCATGTAAACTTTCTCCAGCTTACAGTGGACTAGGTTGACATGCAAATTGATCCAGTCCAATTGGTAGGGCATCATGGTTTCTCATTACTCACTGATTTAAAATACTTTTATTGCCAATCTGGTGAGGCACTGCCCTGGGTAGATAGCACAGGGGCACCTTGCTGACCAAAGCCCTCGGCCAGGTACAAAAAGCTCAGTTTCTAAAACTCTTGTCATTTCAATAATGTTATAAATTGAATCATACAGTATGTAATTTTATGGGATTGACTTTCTGTTCATCTCTTTTTTTGAGTCATCTCAGCTGTTGTGTGTATCAATAGTTCATTTCCTTTTACTGTTTTGTTTGGTTTAACTCATTGACTTATTGAAGGATATCTGGGCTCATTCCAGTCTGAATAATGCTGCTGTGAACATTCATGTACAAGTTTTTGTGTGAACATTAAGTTTTCATTTCTCTGAGATAAATGCCCAGGAGTGAAATTGATGGGTTGTATGTAGTTACATATTTAGTTTTTAAAGAAATTGCCAAGCTGTTTTCCAGAGTTGGTGGTACCAACTAATTTCCCATGACAATTTTGTGAAGAGTCCAAGCTAGTTTTGCTTTAGAGTGTCTCACCTACATTTTTGAATTGTCGACATTTTCCTAATGACATCACGTAATTTGTTCCTCAATCTCCTAAATTTCCTGTAGACTGGAGGTTAGGTCAAGCAGTTTGATTAGATTTTTAAAAAAAATAAGATAAGTTCATCTGTGATGCTGTTTACTTTATGTTGCATAACATGAACCCTAGGAACAGAGTGAGCTGCTGGACAGCAAGTTTCATTGGGTGCAGTAATTAACACACCACATAGGATAAATCTGAAATAATGACAAACGTGTTAAGGGCCTTGGGATATTGGGCCATGTACTCTGAGGAGCACAAGGTGAGTTGCAGGTTCCTGCCCCTAAAGAACTCTATCTTTTGAGATTAGCAACTAATAGTGTGAGCCCACTAACAGGATGTGAAAGTTGTCAAAATCAAGTTGTAGTCATTGTGTTAAAAATCCTAACAAATAGAGCTGGGGAAGGCCATGAAAGGAGGATTTTCATGCACAGATGCCTGATAATGAGGACTATCATAAAAGACTGCACAAAACCACACCTTGCACAAAGGCCATCACAACCTGACACACAAAAAATACTTCTTTGAGGACATTTGCCCAGCAACTGCCTGTCCAATGTCCAAAAGGCAACATCCTTGTTATTGATCCTTGTAGCCAAGGATAATTCTCTCAAAACAATCATTTTCGCTTTAAAAACCATTGTCTTCCTTTACCTCCCTGAATATGCACATAGTTTACTGTGGCACTTGTATTCTCATTGCAATGCCATTCCTGAATAAACATCATTTTCTTTCAGAGAGTCTGCCTCTCTGTTATTTAGGCTGACAAGGATATGCCAAGAAGTAGCTTGGATACAGCAGTTAACTCTGCCTTTAGGGTATGTGTGTATGGGGATATAAGAGTTAACTAAAAGCTGACCTTTGAGCTGGTCCTTGAATAAAAGAATAGATTCCAAAAATAAGAGGAATAAATAATGATCCTAAGCTAGGAGAGTACATTTTGTAGACCTTTGGTTTCCATATTAAGAAATTCAGATTTTTGTGTACAATAAAAAAGTTCTGGAATTATCTGGTTTTGTTCTGTTTGTATTTATTTAAATTTTTGATTTAACTTTTATTTTAGGTTCAAGGGTACATGTCCAGGTTTGTTACATAGGTAAATTTTGTGTCATGGGGGTGTACAGATTATTTCATCACCCAGGTAATAAGCCTAGTACCCCAAAGGTAGTTTCTGATCCTCTCCCTCCTTCCATCCTTCACCGTCAAGTAGACCCCAGTGTCTGTTGCTCCCCTCTTTGTGTCCATGTGTTCTCCTTGTTTAGCTCGCATTTTTAAGTGAGAACATGTGGTATTTAAGTTTTCTGTTTCTGTATTAGTCTGCTTAGGATAATGGTCTTCAGCTCCATCCGTTGCTGCAAAGGACTAATACGGGGGCAGTGAAAGGGACAGATGACAGCAGGTTGGCAGACCCATGAGTAAATCATTACAATTGTCTCGTGTGTGAGATGTCCCAAACTAGGTGCCATAAAGGGAAAGGTAAGATTCAGATATTTAGGGTCAGAATTTTAAAATGTGTCTGAATTTTTAAGATTTTGTGGATATGATATTGCTGCATCAAATGAATTTGGAACGTACTAGAGGTTTAAGAGGGAAGATGAATATTAACGTGTTATGTGTCTGTGGAACAATTGGGTAAAAGTGTCAAAGTAGACTGTTGGATATTTAACATCTGGAGCTCAGGGGACAGTGTAGAGGAAGTAATGACTGATACTGTAAATCTTCCAGAAAGAAATGGTGCAGGGAGAAAAGGACTCGTGAGGGCTAAAGGGCAGACAAGACAGTGAACTAAAGTGGTTGGGCCCCGTGAGGTGCCTTGCTCTCCACCAGCGTGCTCTGACTTCCTTCTAAAGGAGACTGAAATAGCCTGGAAAGTGCGTGCAGCAGACCTTCCAGGCTTCCTAAGCACGCAGGCCTCCAAAGCTGGCCTCCGGCCATTCCCAGCAGGAGCCCAGCCTGAGTGGGTCACTAGGCGGCAGGCACGCGCTGGGAAAATGCTGGAAAGGCTGCGGGAGGGCCGCGCCTGCGCGGTAGCGGGCCGTCGGTTGGGCGCAGACAGGCCCCAGAAGATGGAGAGATGGAGCCACCCCAAGAGACAAATAGGCCTTTCAGCACACTTGATAACCGCAGCGGGCGGGTCCAAGCCCTGTCCCCCACCCCGCTATTGCAGAGGAATCCCTACGGCAGCCCGGATATCATGCACATTAAAGGGTCAGAGGCTTCTTCGGTCCCTTACACTCTGGACCAAGGCACGATGGCCCTGCCTAAGGACAAGAAGAAGGAGGGCACCGGGCACCGGCTGCTGAACGTGAGTGGGGTCCTGGCCGGCACCTGGAGGACCAGGGCCAGCAGGGCACCTGGAGGGTGGTGAAAGGATTAAAGGGTTCAATGTGTGCCAATTGCCTCTCCCTTCAATTGGCACACATTGAACCCTTTAATCCTTTTTTTTTTTTTTCATTTATAGCAATTCTTTTGTTTTATTTTTTATTTTTAGTTTTTATTATACTTTAAGTTCTAGGGTACATGTGCACAACGTGCAGGTTTGTTACATATGTACACATGAGCCATGTTGGTGTGTTTCTTTTTTCTTTTTTCTTTTGAGACTGAGTCTCATTCTGTCGCCTGGGCTTCAGTGCAGTGGCCGGATCTCAGCTCACTGCAAGCTCCGCCTCCAGGGTTTACGCTATTCTCCTGCCTCAGCCTCCCGAGTAGCTGGGACTACAGGCGCCTGCCACCTCGCCCGGCTAGTTTTTTGTATATATTTTTTAGTAGAAACGGGGTTTCACCGTGTTAGCCAGGATGGTCTCAATCTCCTGACCTCGTGATCCGCCCGTCTCAGCCTCCCAAAGTGCTGGGATTACAGGCTTGAGCCACCGCCTGCGGCCGAGATGAGTTTCTTATAGGCAGCATATAGTAGGGTCATGTTTTTTTTATCAACTTTTTTGCATTTTTATTTCTCTTTCTCTCTCTTTCTTCCTTTCTTTCTTCCTTCCCTCCTTTCCTCTCCTCTCCTCTCCTCTCCCTCTCCTCTCCTCCTTTCGAGACAGGGTCTCACTCTGCCACAGAGACTGGAGTGTAGTGGCATAATCACAGTTCACTGCAGCCTTGACATCCTGGGCTCAAGTGATCCTCCCAACTCAGCCTCCTGAGTAGCTAGGACTGTAGGCGCTTGCCACTATGCCTGGCTAATTTTTGTATATTTTGTAGAGATGTGGTTTTGCCATGTAGCCCAGGCTGGTCTGAAACTCCTGGGCTCAAGTAATCTGCCCACCTTGGCCTCCCAAAGTGCTGGGATTATAGGCATGAGCCACCATGTCCAGCCTATTTTCTTTTTAATATTGGTCAAGTGAGGTAGTGAGAAGTGGGGAAAGTATTTTGATCTTTTTAAAAACATGCGTTAAAATATTCCTGAAGGGACACACGCCCAGAAAGAGCATGAGAACTCCATGCCCCTTCCCCTCTACCAAAATTTAAAAAAAAGTGTATACACATTATTATCATGGTGACTGAGTATTTTGGCATTCAATTAAGTTATGTGCCTGAGGCTAGGTATGATGGCTCATGTCTCTAATCCTAGTACTTTGAGAGGCCAAGGTAAGAGGACTGCTTGAGCCCAGGAGTTTGAGGCTACAGTGAGCTATGATTGCATCACTGCAGTCCATCCTGGGTGACAGAGCAAGACCCTGTCTCTCCTGAGACCCAAAACATTTATGCTGGAGGCAATTAGTCTATATGAGTCCCAGCCCAGCCAGCAGGTAGTAGGTGCTAATAAATGCTTATAGAAGGAACACTTACCATACGTAAAATCTAGCACTGCTGTCCCATAATGCAAGCAGCATTCATTGTTAGAGCTACATGACAAAGCTCCACAGACTGGGTATTTTAAACCTCAGACACTTATTTTCTCACAGCTTTGGGTCTTGGAAGTCCAAAATTAAGGTGGTAGGGTTGGTTTCTTCTGAGGCCTCTCTTCTTAGCATATGGGATTAGGGTCCACCCTGATGACTTCATTTCAACCTAATTACCTCTTTAAAAATCCCATCTCCAAATACAGTCACATTCTGAGGCACAAGGAGTGGGGATTGCAACGTATGCATTTTTGGGAAAGACAATTTGGTTTTTAGCTAGAGTAAACTCTTAAGTATTGATTACCATATACCAGGTACTGTATATTAGTTGCTTTATTTATATTAATTTTGTGTGTGTGTGTGACAGTGTCTTGCTCTTTCCCCCAGGCTGGAGTGCTGTGGCGAAATCATAGCTCACTACAGCCTTGAACTCCTGGGCTCAAGCAATGATCCCACCTCAGCCCACAGGCATGTGCCATCACACCAGGCTAATTTACTTTTACCTTTTGTAGAGATGAGGGGGTATCACTAGGTTACCCAGGCTGGTCTTGAACTCCTAGGCTCAAGCAATCCTCCTGCTTTGACCTCCCAAATTGCTGTGATTACAGGTGTGAGCCACCATGCCTAACCTATAAATATTAATTTCCTTAAGTCTCACAAGAGCCCCATAAAATAGGTTCTGTTATGATTCAGCAAATTGCATGCAGCATTGTGGCTTAGAGAGGTTAAGTAACTTGCCCTGGATAATACAGCCAGAGGGCAGAAGCAAAATGTAAACTCAGTAGGTCTGGCTTCTTTTACCCAAATCTGGAAAATCAGGTCATGTTTTTTTGATCCATTTAGCCAGGGTATATCTTTGAAGTGGAAAGTTTAATTCATTCACATTCAAGGTTATTATTGATAGGTGGGGGCTTATTCTCATCATTTTATTAATCAATTTCTGGTTGTTTTATATGTCATTTGTTCCTTTTTTTCTCCCTTATTATTATAGTTGTTTGGTGGTATCTGTAGTAGTAACATGTGAATCTTTACTTTAGTTTTAACTCTGCAATTAAATATTTTAACTGCTCTCCACAAGTCTTTTTTTTTTTTTTTAGTGTACTTTAAGTTCTAAGGTACATGTGCACAACGTGTGGGTTTGTTACATATGTATACGTGTGCCATGTTGGTGTGCTGCACTCATTAATTCATCATTTACATTAGGTGTATCTCCTAATGCTATCCCTCCTCCCTCCCCCACCCCACAACAGGCCCCAGTGTGTGATGTTCCCCTTCCTGTGGCCAAGTGTTCTCATTGTTCAATTCCCACCTATGAGTGAGAACATGCGGTGTTTGGTTTTCTGTTCTTGTGATAGTTTGCTGAGAATGATGGTGTCCAGCTGCATTCATGTCCCTACAAAGGACAAGAACTCATCCTTTTTTATGGCTGCATAGTATTCCATGGTGTATCTGTGCCACATTTTCTTAATCCAGTCTGTCATTGATGGACATTTGGGTTGGTTCCAAGTCTTTGCTATCATGAATAGTGCTGCAGTAAACATACGTGTGCATGTGTCTTTATAGCAGCATCATTTATAATCCTTTGGGTATATACCCAGTAATGGGATGGCTAGGTCAAATGGTATTTGTACTTTTAGATCCTCGAGGAATCGCCATACTGTTTTCCACAATGGTTGAACTAGTCTACAGTCCCACCAACAGTATAAAAGTGTTCCTATTTCTCCACATCCTCTCCACCTGTTGTTTCCTGACTTTTTAATGATCGCCATTCTAACTGGTGTGAGATGGTATCTGTGGTTTTGATTTGCATTTCTCTGATAGCTAGTGATGGTGAGCATTTTTTCATGTGTCTGTTGGCTTCATAAATGTCTTCTTTTGAGAAGTGTCTGTTCATATCCTTTGCCCACTTTTTGATGGGGTTGTTTTTTTCTTCTAAATGTGTTTGAGTTCTTTGTAGGTTCTGGATATTAGCCCTTTGTCAGATGAGTAGATTGCAAAAATTTTCTCCCATTCTGTAGGTTGCCTGTTCACTCTGATGGTAGTTTCTTTTGCTGTGCAGAAGCTCTTTAGTTTAATTAGATCCCATTTGTCAATTTTGGCTTTCGTTGCCATTGCTTTTGGTGTTTTAGACATGAAATCCTTGCCCATGTCTATGTCCAGAATGGTATTGCCTAGGTTTTCTTCTAGGGTTTTTACGGTTTTAGGTCTAACATTTAAGTCTCTAATCCATCTTGAATTAATTTTTGTATAAGGTGTAAGGAAGGGATCCAGTTTCAGCTTTCTACTTATGGCTAGCCAATTTTCCCAGCACCATTTATTAACTAGGGAATCCTTTCCCCATTTCTTATTTTTGTCAGGTTTGTCAAAGATCAGATAGTTGTAGATGTGTGGTATTATTTCTGAGGGCTCTGTTCTGTTCCTTTGGTCTATATCTCTGTTTTGGTACCAGTACCATGCTGTTTTGGTTACTGTAGCCTTGTAGTATAGTTTGAAGTCAGGTAGCGTGATGCCTCCAGCTTAGTTCTTTTGGCTTAGGATTGTCTTGGCAACGTGGGCTCTTTAAAAAGAACTTTATGAACATTAAAAATATGAACTCTAAAAAGTTTTTTAAAACTTTTATGAACTTTAAAAAGATTTTAAATGATGAACTTTAAAAAGGTTTTTTCCAATTCTGTGAAGAAAGTCATTGGTAGCTTAATGGGGATGGCATTGAATCTATAAATTACCTTGGGCAGTATGGCCATTTTCATGATATTGATTCTTCCTATCCATGAGCTATGGTATGTTCTTCCATTTGTTTGTGTCCTCTTTTATTTCACTGAGCAGTGGTTTGTAGTTCTCCTTGAAGAGTTCCTTCACATCCCTTGTAAGTTGGATTCCTAGGTATTTTATTCTCTTTGAAGCAATTGTGTATGGGAGTTCACTCATGATTTGGCTCTCTGTCTGCTATTGGTTTATATGAATGCTTGTGATTTTTGCACATTGATTTTATATCCTGAGAGTTTGCTGAAGTTGCTTATCAGCTTAAGGAGATTTTGGGCTGAGACGATGGGGTTTTCTAAATATACAATCATGTCACCTGCAACAGGAACAATTTAACGTCCTCTTTTCCTAATTGAATACCCTTTATTTCTTTCTCTTACCTGATTGCCCTGGCCAGAACTTCCAACACTGTGTTGAATCGAAGTGGTGAGAGAGGGCATCCCTGTCTTGTGCCAGGTTTCAAAGGGAATGCTTCCAGTTTTTGCCCATTCAGTATGATATTGGCTGTGGGTTTGTCATAAATAGCTCTTATTATTTTGAGATACGTTCCATCAATACCAAATTTATTGAGAGTTTTTAGCATGAGGGGCTCTTGAATTTTATCAAAGGCCTTTTCTGCATCTATTGAGATAATCATGTGGTTTTTGTCTTTGGTTCTGTTTATATGCTGGATTACGTTTATTGATTTGCATATATTGAACCAGCCTTGCATCCCTGGGATGAAGCCCACTTGATCATGGTAGATAAGCTTTTTGATGTGCTACTGGATTCCGTTTGCCAGTATTTTATTGAGGATTTTTGCATTGATGTTCATCAGGTATATTGGTCTAAAATTCTCTTTTTTTGTTTTGTCTCTGCCAGGCTTTGGTATCAGGATGATGTTGGCTTCATAAAATGAGTTAGGGAGGATGCCCTCTTTTTCTGTGGATTGGAATAGTTTCAGAAGGAATGATACCAGCTCCTCCTTGTACCTCTGGTAGAATTTGGCTGTGAATCCGTCTGGTCCTGGACTTTTTTTGGTTGGTAGGCAATTAATTATGGCCTCAATTTCAGAGCCTGTTATTCGTCTATTCAGGGATTCAACTTCTTCCTGGTTTAGTCCTGGGAGAGTGTATGTGTCCAGGAATTTATCCATTTCTTCTAGGTTTCTAGTTTATTTGTGTAGAGGTGTTTATAGTATTCTCTGATGGTAGTTTGTATTTCTTTGGGGTTGGTGGTGATATCCCCTTTATCATTTTTTATTACATCTATTTGATTCTTCTCTCTTTTCTTCTTTATGAGTCTTGCTAGTGGTCTATCAATTTTGTTGATCTTTTCAAAAAACCAGCTCCTGGATTCATTAATTTTTTGAAGGGTTTTTTTGTTTCTTTATCTCATTCAGTTCTGCTCTGATTTTAGTTATTTCTTGCCTTCTGCTAGCTTTTGAGTGTGTTTGCTCTTGCTTCTCTAGTTCTTTTAATTGTGATGTTAGGGTGTCAATTTTAGACCTTTCCTGCTTTCTATTGTGGGCATTTAGTGCTATAAATTTCCCTCTACACACTGCTTTAAATGTGTCCCAGAGGTTCTAGTACGTTGTATCTTTGTTCTCCTTGGTTTCAAAGAACATCTTTATTTCTACCTTCATTTCGTTATGTACCCAATAGTCATTCAGGAGCAGGTTGTTCAGTTTCCATGTAGTTGAGCAGTTTTGATTGAGTTTCTTAATTTTGAGTTCTAGCTTGATTACACTGTGGTCTGAGAGACAGTTTGTTATAATTTCTGTTCTTTTACATTTGCTGAGGAGTGCTTTACTTCCAACTACGTGGTCAATTTTGGAATAAGTGTGATGTGGTGCTGAGAAGAATGTATGTTCTGTTGATTTGGGGTGCAGAGTTCTGTAGATGTCTATTAGGTCTGCTTGGTGCAGAGTTGAGTTCAATTCCTGGATATCCTTGTTAACTTTCTATCTCATTGATCTGTCTAATGTTGACAGTGGGGTGTTAAAATCTCCCATTATTATTGTATGGGAGTCTAAGTCTCTTTGTACGTCTCTAAGGACTTGGTTTATGAATCTGGGTGCTCCTGTATTGGGTGCATATATATTTAGGATAGTTAGCTCTTCTTGTTGAATTGATCTCTTTACCATTATGTAATGGCTTTCTTTGTCTCTTTTGATCTTTGTTGGGTTAAAGTCCGTTTATCAGAGACTAGGATTGCAACTGCTGCCTTTTTTTGTTTTCCACTTGCTTGGTAGATCTTCCTCCATCCCTTTATTTTGAGCCTATGTGTGTCTCTGCACGTGAGATGGGTCTCCTGAATACAGCACACTGATGGGTCTTGACTCTTTATCCAATTTGCCTGTCTGTGTATTTTAATTGGAGCATTTAGCCCATTTACATTTAAAGTTAATATTGTTATATATGAACTTGATCCCATCATTATGATATTAGCTGGTTATTTTGCTCATTAGTTGATGCAGTTTCTTCCTAGCATCGATGGTCTTTACATTTTGGCATGTTTTTGCAGTGACTGGTACCAGTTATTCGTTTCCATGTTTAGTGCTTCCTTCAGGAGCTCTTGTAGAGCAGACCTGGTGGTGACAAAATCTCCCAGCATTTGCTTATCTGTAAATGCTTTTATTTCTCCTTCACTTATGGAACTTAGTTTGGCTGGATGTGAAATTCTGGGTTGAAAATTCTTTTCTTTAAGAATGTTGAATATTGGCCCCCATTCTCTTCTGGCTTGTAGTTTCTGCCGTGAGATTCATTGTTAGTCTGATGGGCTTCCCTTTGTGGGTAACCCGACCTTTTTCTTGGCTGCCCTTAACATTTTTTCCTTCATTTTGGCTTTGTTGAATCTGATAATTATGTGTCTTGGAGTTGCTCTTTTCCAGGAGTATCTTTGTGGCATTCTCTGTATTTCCTGAATTTGAATGTTGGCCTGCCTTGCTAGGTTGGGGAAGTTCTCCTGGTTAATATCCTGCAGAGTGTTTTCCAACTTGGTTCCATTCTCCCCATCACTTTCAGGTACACCAATCAGACATAGATTTGGTCTTTTCACATAGTCCCATATTTCTGGGAGGCTTTGTTCATTTCTTTTTACTCTTTTTTCTCTTAACTTCTCTTCTCGCTTCATTTCATTCATTTGATCTTCAATCACCGACACCCTTTCTTCCAGTTGATCGAATCAGTTACTGAAGCTTGTGCATTTGTCACGTAGTTCTTGTGTCATGGTTTCCAGCTCTATCAGGTCATTTAAGGACTTCTCTACATTGGTTATTCTAGTTAGCCATTCGTCAAATCTTTTTTCAAGGTTTTTAGCTTCTTTGCGATGAGTTCGAACTTCCTCCTTTACCTTCGAGAAGTTTGATCATCTGAAGCCTTCTCTCAGCTCGTCAAAGTCATTCTCTGTCCAGCTTTGTTCAGTTGCTGGTGAGGGGCTGCGTTCCTTTGGAGGGAGACAGGCGCTCTGATTTTTAGAATTTTCAGCTTTTCTGCCCTGCTTTTTCCCCATCTTTGTGGTTTTATCTACCTTTGGTCTTTGATAATGGTGACATACAGATGGGGTATTGGTGTGAATGTCCTTTCTGTTTGTTAGTTTTCCTTCTAACACTCAGGACCCTCAGCTGCAGGTCTGTTGGAGTTTGCTTGAGGTCCACTCCAGACCCTGTTTGCCTGGGTATCAGCAGCAGAGGCTGCAGAAGAGTGAATATTGCTGAACAGCAACTGTTGCTGCCTGATCGTTCCTCTGGAAGGTTCGTCTCAGAGGGGTACCCGGCCGTGTGAGGTGTGAGGTGTCAGTCTGCCCCTAGTGGGGGATGTCTCCCAGTTAGGCTACTCAGGGGTCAGGGACCCACTTGAGCAGGCAGTCTGTCCATTCTCAGATCGCAAACTCCATGCTGGGAGAACCACTACTCTCTTCAAAGCTGTCAGACAGGGACATTTTAATCTGCAGAAATTTCTGCTGCATTTGGCTATGCCCTGTCCCCAGAGGTGGAGTCTACAGAGGCAGGCAGGACTCCTTGAGCTGCGGTGGGCTCCACCCAGTTCGGGCTTCCCAGCTGCTTTGTTTATCTATTGAAGCCTCAGCAATGGCGGGTGCCCCTCCCCAGCCTGGCTGCCACCTTGCAGTTAGATCTCAGACTGCTGTGCAAGCAATGAGGGAGCCTCTGTGGGCATAGGACCCTCCTAGCCGGGCACGGGATATAATCTCCTGGTGTGCCATTTGCTAAGACCCTTAGTAAAGCACAGTATTAGGGTGGGAGTGACCCAATTTTCCAGGTGTGTGTGTCATGGTTTCCCTTGGCTAGGAAAGGGAATTCCCTTCCCCCTTGCACTTCCCAGGTGAGGCGATTCCTCACCCTGTGTCGGCTCTCACTCGGCGGCCTGCACCTACTGTCCTATACCCACTGTTCAACATGCCCTAGTGAGATGAACCTGGTACCTCAGTTGGAAATGCAGGAATCACCCGTCTTCTGTGTCGCTCACACTGGGAGCTGGAAGCTGGAGTTGTTCCTATTTGGCCATCTTGGAACTGCCCTGTTTTTTTTTGTTTTTGTTTTTTTCTTTTTTGAGACAGTCTTACTCCATCGCCCAAGCTGGAGTGCAATGTTATGATCTTGGCTCACTGCACTCTCCGCTTCCCAGGTTGAAGCAATTCTCCTGCCTCAGTCTCCCAAGTAGCTGGAATTACAGGTGTGCACCACCATGCCCAGCTAATTTTTGTATTAGAGGTGGGTTTTCGCCATGTTGGCCAAGATGGTCTCAAACTCCTGGCCTCAAGTGATATACCCACCTCGGCCTCCCAAAGTGTTGGGATTACAGGTGTGAGCCACTGTGCCTGTCCTCTCCATAAGTCTTATTCTGAAGTTTTCCCTGATATCTTTTGGTTTGGTTGAAGCTCATCTTTTAGTAGATTGTTTGGGAGGGGCTCAAGAGTAAAGTGTTATCTGGAATATCTGTTTCATGTATTTTTTAAAATAGCCTTTATACTTGAATACTGTTACTTTGTTGGATAAAAATAGACTTGGTTGGATGAAAATCCCTGGCTTGAGCTTTCTTGCCTTGAACTTTATAAAAATACAGCTCTGCGGTTGCATTACTTTGTGTGTTGCCCTTGAGAAGTATGATGCCAGTCTTATTTATTATCTTCATAGATAACTTTGTCATTTGCCTGTAGGCAAGATGTCATTATAAAGCCTGGTAATTTTACTAGGACATATCTTGGAGTTGATCATTATGAGCCAGTTTTTCTTTTTTTTTTTTTTTGTTTTTTCTTTTTGGTATACTTTAAGTTCTAGGGTACATGTGCATAACGTGCAGGTTTGTTACATATGTATATTTGTGCCATGTTGGTGTGCTGCGCCCATCAACTCGTCAGCACCCATCAATTCATCATTTATATCAGGTATAACTCCCAATGCAATCCCTCCCCCCTCCCGCCTCCCATGATAGGCCCTGGTGTGTGATGTTCCCCTTCCCGAGTCCAAGTGATCTCATTGTTCAGTTCCCACCTATGAGTGAGAACATGCGGTGTTTGGTTTTCTGTTCTTGTGATAGTTTGCTAAGAATGATGGTTTCCAGCTGCATCCATGTCCCTACAAAGGACGCAAACTCATCCTTTTTTATGGCTGCATAGTATTCCATGGTGTATCTGTGCCACATTTTCTTAATCCAGTCTGTCACAGATGGACATTTGGGTTGATTCCAAGTCTTTGCTATTGTGAATAGTGCCACAATAAACATACATGTGCATGTGTCTTTATAGCAGCATGATTTATAATCCTTTGGGTATATACCCAGTAGTGGGATGGCTGGGTCATATGGTACATCTAGTTCTAGATCCTTGAGGAATTGCCATACTGTTTTCCATAATGGTTGAACTAGTTTACAATCCCACCAACAGTGTAAAAGTGTTCCTATTTCTCCACATCCTCTCCAGCACCTGTTGTTTCCTGACTTTTTAATGATTGCCATTCTAACTGGTGTGAGATGGTATCTCATTGTGGTTTTGATTTGTATTTCTCTGATGGCGAGTGATGATGGGCATTTTTTCATGTGTCTGTTGGCTGTATGAATGTCTTCTTTTGAGAAATGTCTGTTCATATCCTTTGCCCACTTTTTGATGGGGTTGTTTGTTTTTTTCTTGTATATTTGTTTGAGTTCTTTGTAGATTCTGGATATTAGCCCTTTGTCGGATGAGTAGATTGCAAAAATTTTCTCCCATTCTGTAGGTTGCCTGTTCACTCTGATGGTAGTTTCTTTTGCTGTGCAGAAGCTCTTTAGTTTAATGAGATCCCATTTGTCAATTTTGGCTTTTGCTGCTGTTGCTTTTGGTGTTTTAGACATGAAGTCCTTGCCCATGCCTATGTCCTGCACGGTATTACCTAGGTTTTCTTCTTGGGTTTTTATGGTAATAGGTCTAACATTTGAGTCTCTAATCCATCTTGAATTAATCTTCATATAAGGAGTAAGGAAAGGATCCAGTTTCAGCTTTCTACTTATGGCTAGTCAATTTTCCCAGCACCATTTATTAAATAGGGAATCCTTTCCCCATTTCTTGTTTCTCTCAGGTTTGTCAAAGATCAGATGGCTGTAGATGTGTGGTATTATTTCTGAGGACTCTGTTCTGTTCCATTGGTCTATATCTCTGTTTTGGTACCAGTACCATGCTGTTTTGGTTACTGTAGCCTTGTAGTATAGTTTGAAGTCAGGTAGCGTGACGCCTCCAGCTTTGTCCTTTTGACTTAGGATTGTCTTGGCAATGCGGGCTCTTTTTTGGTTCCATATGAACTTTAAAGCAGTTTTTTCCAATTCTGTGAAGAAACTCATTGGTAGCTTGCTGTGGATGGCATTGAATCTATAAATAACCTTGGGCAGTATGGCCATTTTCACGATATTGATTCTTCCTATCCATGAGCATGGTATGTTCTTCCATTTGTTTGTGTCCTCTTTTATTTCACTGAGCAGTGGTTTGTAGTTCTCCTTGAAGAGGTCCTTTACATCCCTTGTAAGTTTGATTCCCAGGTATTTTATTCTCTTTGAAGCAATTGTGAATGGAAGTTCATTCCTGATTTGGCTCTCAGGAATGTTTGTCTCTGTTTGTCTGTTACTGGTGTATAAGAATGCTTGTGATTTTTGCACATTAATTTTGTATCCTGAGACTTTGCTGAAGTTGTTTATCAGCTTAAGGAGATTTTGGGCTGAGACAATGGGGTTTTCTAAATATGCAATCATGTCATCTGCAAACAGGGACAATTTGACTTCTTCTTTTCCTAACTGAATACCCTTGATTTCTTTCTCTTGCCTGATTGCCCTAGCCAGAACTTCCAACACTATGTTGCATAGGAGTGGTGAGAGAGGGCATCCCTGTCTTGTGTCAGTTTTAAAAGGGAATTTTTCCAGTTTTTTCCCATTCAGTATGATATTAGCTGTGGGTTTGTCATAAATAGTTCTTATTATTTTGAGGGACGTTCCATCAATACCGAATTTATTGAGCGTTTTTAGCATGAAGGACTGTTGAATTTTGTCAAAAGCCTTTTCTGCATCTATTGAGATAATCATGTGGTTCTTGTCTTTGGTTCTGTTTATATGCTGGATTACATTTATTGATTTGCAAATGTTGAACCAGCCTTGCATCCCAGGGATGAAGCCCACTTGATCATGGTGGATAAGCTTTTTGATGTGCTGCTGAATCCGTTTTGCCAGTATTTTATTGATGATTTTTGCATCAATGTTCATCAGGGATATTGGTCTAAAATTCTCTTTTTTTGTTGTGTCTCTGCCAGGCTTTGGTATCAGGATGATGTTGGCCTCATAAAATGAGTTAGGGAGGATTCCCTGTTTTTCTATTGATTGGAATAGTTTCAGAAGGAATGGTACCAGCTCTGGTAGAATTCAGCTGTGAATCCATCTGGTCCTGGACTTTTTTTGGTTGGTAGGCTATTAATTATTGCCTCAATTTCAGAGCCTGCTATTGGTCTATTCAGGGATTCAACTTCTTCCTGGTTTAGTCTTGGGAGAGTGTAAGTGTCCAGGAAATTATCCATTTCTTCTAGATTTTCTAGTTGATTTGCATAGAGGTGTTTATAGTATTCTCTGATGGTAGTTTGTATTTCTGTGGGGTCGGTGGTGATATCCCCTTTATCATTTTTTATTGCGTCTATTTGATTCCTCTCTCTTTTCTTCTTTATTAGTCTTGCTAGCGGTCTGTCAATTTTGTTGATCTTTTCAAAAAACCAACTCCTGGATTCATTGATTTTTTGGAGGGTTTTTTGTGTCTCTATCTCCTTCAGTTCTGCTCTGATCTTAGTTATTTCTTGCCTTCTGCTAGCTTTTGAATGTGTTTGCTCTTGCCTCTCTAGTTCTTTTAATTGTGATGTTAGAGTGTCAATTTTAGATCTTTCCTGCTTTCTCTTGTGGGCATTTAGTGCTATAAATTTCCCTCTACACACTGCTTTAAAGGTGTCCCAGAGATTCTGGTATGTTGTGTCTTTGTTCTCATTGGTTTCAAAGAACATCTTTATTTCTGCCTTCATTTCGTTATGTACCCAATAGTCATTCAGGAGCAGGTTGTTCAGTTTCCATGTAGTTGAGCGGTTTTGATTGAGTTTCTTAGTCCTGAGTTCTAGTTTGATTGCACTGTGGTCTGAGAGACACTTTGTTATAATTTCTGTTCTTTTACATTTGCTGAGGAGTGCTTTACTTCCAATTATGTGGTCAATTTTGGAATAAGTGTGATGTGGTGCTGAGTAGAATGTATATTCTGTTGATTTGGGGTGGAGAGTTCTATAGATGTCTATTAGGTCTGCTTGTTGCAGAGATGAGTTCAATTCCTGTGTATCCTTGTTAACTTTCTGTCTCATTGATCTGTCTAATGTTGACAGTGGAGTGTTGAAGTCTCCCATTATTATTGTATGGGAGTCTAAGTCTCTTTGTAAGTCTCTAACGACTTGGTTTATGAATCTGGGTGCTCCTGTATTGGGTGCATATATATTTAGGATAGTTAGGTCTTCCTGTTGAATTGATCCCTTTACCATTATGTAATGACCTTCTTTGTCTCTTTTGATCTTTGAGGGTTTAAAGTCTGTTTTATCAGAGACTAGGATTGCAACCCCTGCTTTTTTTTGTTCTCCATTTGCTTGGTAGATCTTCCTCCATCCCTTTATTTTGAGCCTATGTATGTCTCTGCATGTGAGATGGGTCTCCTGAATACAGCAGACTGATGGGTCTTGACTCTTGATCCAGTTTGCCAGTCTGTGTCTTTTAATTGGAGCATTTAGTCCATTTACATTTAAGGTTAATATTGTTATGTGTGACCTTGATCCAGCCATTATGATACTAACTGGTTATTTTGCTCGTTAGTTGATGCAGTTTCTTCCTAGCCTCGATGGTCTTTACATTTTGGCATGTTTTTGCAATGGCTGGTACCGGTTGTTCCTTTCCATGTTTAGTACTTCTTTCAGGGTCTCTTGTAAGGCAGGCCTGGTGGTAACAAAGTCTCTAAGCATTTGCTTATCTGTAAAGGATTTTATTTCTCCTTCACTTATGAAACTTAGTTTGGCTGGATATGAAATTCTGGGTTTAAAATTCTTTTCTTTAAGAACGGTGAATATTGGCCCCCACTCTCTTCTGGCTTGGAGAGTTTCTGCCGAGAGATCTGCTGTTAGCCTGATGGGCTTCTCTTTGTGGGTAACCCGACCTTTCTCTCTGGCTGCCCTTAAGATTCTTTCCTTCATTTCAACTTTGGTGAATCTGGCAATTATGTGTCTTGGAGTTGCTCTTCTCGAGGAGTATCTTTGTGGCGTTCTCTGTATTTCCTGAATTTGAATGTTGGCCTGCCCTACTAGGTTGGGGAAGTTCTCCTGGATGACATCCTGAAGAGTGTTTTCCAACTTGGTTCCATTTTCCCCCTCACTTTCAGGCACCCCAATCAGACGTAGATTTGGTCTTTTTACATAATCCCATACTTCTTGCAGGCTTTGTTCATTTCTTTTTTTCTTTTTTCTTTTGGTTTCTCTTCTCACTTCATTTCATTCATTTGATCCTCAATCGCTGAAACTCTTTCTTCCAGTTGATCGAGTTGGTTACTGAAGCTTGTGCATTTGTCACGTATTTCTCGTGTCATGGTTTTCATCTCTGTCATTTCGTTTATGACCTTCTCTGCATTAATTATTCTAGCTGTCAATTCTTCCTCTCTTTTTTCAAGATTTTTAGTTTCTTTGCGCTGGGTATGTAATTCCTCCTTTAGCTCTGAGAAGTTTGATGGACTGAAGCCTTCTTCTCTCATCTTGTCAAAGTCATTCTCTGACCAGCTTTGATCCGTTGCTGGCGATGAGCTGCGCTCCTTTGCAGGGGGAGATGTGCTCTTATTTTTTGAATTTCCAGCTTTTCTGCCCTGCTTTTCCCCCATCTTTGTGGTTTTATCTGCCTCTGGTCTTTGATGATGGTGAGGTACTGATGGGGTTTTGGTATAGGTATCCTTCCTGTTTGATAGTTTTCCTTCTAACAGTCAGGACCCTCAGCTGTAGGTCTCCTGGAGATTGCTTGAGGTCCACTCCAGACCCTGTTTGCCTGGGTATCAGCAGCAGAGGTTGCAGAAGATAGAATATTGCTGAACAGCGAGTGTACCTGTCTGATTCTTACTTTGGAAGCTTCCTCTCAGGGGTGTACTCCACCCTGTGAGGTGTGGGATGTCAGACTGCCCCTAGTGGGGGATGTCTCCCAGTTAGGCTACTCAGGGGTCAGGGACCCACTTGAGCAGGCAGTCTGTCCGTTCTCAGATCTCAACCTCCGTGTGGGGAGATCCACTGCTCTCTCCAAAGCTGTCAGACAGAGTCGTTTGCATCTGCAGAGGTTTCTGCTGCTTTTGTTGTTGTTGTTGTTGTTGTTAACTGTGCCCTGTCCCCAGAGGTGGAGTCTACAGAGACAGGCAGGTTTCCTTGAGCTGCTGTGAGCTCCACCCAGTTCAAGCTTCCCAGCGGCTTTGTTTACCTACTTAAGCCTCAGCAATGGCGGGCGCCCCTCCCCCAGCCTCGCTACTGCCTTGCGGTTAGATCGCAGACTGCTGTGTTAGCAATGAGGGAGGCTCCGTGGCCGTGGGACCCTCCCGGCCAGGTGTGGGATATATTCTCCTCATGTGCCGTTTGCTTAAAGCGCAGTATTGGGGTGGGAGTTACCCGATTTTCCAGGTGTTGTGTGTCTCAGTTCCCCTGGCTAGGAAAAGGGATTCCCTTCCCCCTTGCGCTTCCCAGGTGAGGCGATGCCTCGCCCTGCTTCAGCTCTCACTGGTCGGGCTGCAGCAGCTGACCAGCACTGATTGTCCGGCACTCCCTAGTGAGATGACCCCAGTACCTCAGTTGAAAATGCAGAAATCACCGGTCTTCTGTGTCACTTGCGCTGGGAGTTGGAGACTGGAGCTGTTCCTATTCGGCCATCTTGCTCCGCCCCCTCAAAATCTCATGAGCCAGTTTTTCTAGACACATGGTAAGTCCTATCCACATGTAGATTTTTCTCATATTACTTAAATTTTTCTTGGATTATAATTTTAAACTTTTAGTTTTTCCTCCATTTTGTTTTACTTCGAGGATTTTTCATTTGTCTGCCTTCCAGTTCAACTATTTTTCCCTGACCCTTTTTCCTTCTTGCTCTCTCTCATTATCATTTTCTTCACTGGTTCTTATCTTCTTCAATGCCCCTTATAAAGTTTTTATTTGAATCAATGCTACCTTGGGCACTTTGTAATTTAGTATTTATTTCTGGGATGGTTTGTCTTTTTTAAAAATTTCTTTCCTGAATTAACCAACAGTCATTTCATTTTTTCTTCTCTTTGGTCAACTTCTGTTTTAATTGTTGAATAAATGAATGAACTGTTAATTGTAGGCTTAAAAACATCTCCAAATACTTGTTTGAAGATACTTAATTCAGTTTGAAATCTTATGTTATAATTTACTTCTGTTTTGTGGTTATTTGAGAGGAAGAATTTTTGTCATATGAAGATTTCTCCCCATTTTCTCCTTATAACAGCTTTTAATGGAGTTGGTCTGATTTTCCTTATTTCTTGACCATGATCATTTCTTTGCTGTGGTTTAAGTATACTCTCTTCTTTCATGTATTGAAGTATAGTTTCTTTAAATGGATGAAGTTGTAATTGATGAGAGGTAAGGGGAAAGAAGGGGCATAACCTGTTGTTCTCTTTGGTTTTTCTGCTATGCTTAATTTTCCCCTCTTACATCCTTCTTTCTCTTCCCTGCCATGTATGCAGGGATACCTCTTCCTCTCTGACACCTTCACCCCAGAAGCAGTGCTCATCATGATCTGGTCCTTCTCTTTCACGTCCCTTCTCTATGGCTGTTACTGTGAGCTACCACTCCTAGACCTGTGGTCAGAATTTTTGTACTCAATGTTGAACTTTCTCTTTCTCAGGGTGATTTTATCTATGCTTCCTTTTGTGTTCCCTACTTCTCTCTGTTCTTTTCCAGCATCTCTTAAGATTTCTCTTTCCTTGCTTTCTGTCCCTGTAGTGTGTGTGTGCATGTGCATATATATGTGTGTATATGTGTGCGCATGTGTGCATATATGTGTGTGTGTATGTATATATATATTTGATTGAGTAGAGATTCACACTCAAGGTATCTCCTATACTAGGACCAACTGGAATTCTCCTTATAAGCTTTTCAAGATATCCTACTAAATATTCCATCTCTTAACAAACTGAAGAAGTATGTACTTTTCTCTTATTTCTTGATTCCCTTAATTTTATACTTGCGTACATTTTTATTTCTCTGATAACTTCTTATTGAGGATAGGGATGAGTTTCTTAATCATATTAATACCTACTACCAAGGAGACCTGATAATTACTAGAGATTCATACAATAATTATTGAATTGATATTTCACCTAGTTATGTTTTCTTTCTCTTCTCAAATCTTAATTTATTTACATTGTAGATGCTGAAAAAAACTCTTAAAGGGTCTGATAGTGAAGAACTGGAAATAACACAGGAGACACCAAATTTGGTGCCGTTTGGGGATGTGGTATGTATGAGTAACCCTCAAAAACCTGTATAAGTTATTTGTTATTTGATAATCAAAAAGTATATGCAGAAAATGGTTCTCTCTGATAATATATTTATGAATTTTTCATTTTTATGAGTCAGAAAAACATTGTAATAATCACTGAAATTATAGAAAGCATCCTGATTCACAGAAATAATATCTTCTATATTAGGGATTCCCAAATCTAGTTACATCAGAATTACCTGAGATGCTTTTTATAAAACATTAACTTGAGGCTCCACCTAACATCTGCTAGCTTAGAATCTCTAGGAGAGGAGCCTGGGAATCAGTAATTTTACTGAGCTCTTAAAGTGATTATATTTATTGCTAGATCATGCTAAAGTTTGAAAATTGATCCTGCGCCCCTCCCCCATCCAAAAAGCCTCCTAGAAACAAAAGCAAACACCCCCCCCTTTCACACACACATACACACACACACATCACAAAGGGAGGACCCAGTATCTAGGCTGAGAACCAGAAAAATCTGTTATTCTGTTTTCAAAGTACAGAAAAAGACATGAGAATCTACATGCATATAGAACTGTCAAATATCATGACATTCATTTACAGTTATCTTTATTTTCTGAACACTATTAGAGTTGTAACTGGGTATGAAATAAGAATTTTTCTTGTCCCTCTACCTCCTATCATATACAATGTTAAATATAATATTTCTGTCATTTTGACTTGGTTTTAAATACTAAACATGGCTAAATGCATTTGACTAATTCTCATATTAGGATTCAAATGTTCCTGCATTTATTTTGTATTTGATTTTTTGGTTAAGCACATGATGCAATTTTCTTTAACATTTAGAAAAACTTGGTGCAAGAGCATGAATATTTTACAGCCCCTGGCATGTTATAGCCAATAAATCATTGCTGAATGAATTAAGTGGTCTTAGGATACTGGATAAAAGAGTTTGTCTGACATAAGGCACATTTCTTAATTTTATATGCAGGGTGCTGTATTTTATCAGTTCTCACCTGATATCAAATAAAAACAACTTAAAAAGTGATGATCAGATTTATGTGAATAATGAATTATTCTTTGGCTTTGTATTCTTGTTCATTTTAGGTTTACTTTGAATGTGGCTTGCCCATTTTTCTTCAGTATTTCTGCTTTCTGATGATTTCTATTAACTAGATATTTTTCATGAGAAACAATATTTCGAGTGAGAAAAAACAACGTGGAGTTTTACTTTTTAAAAATAGAGTTCAGTGTAAAGTGGAAGAACAGTTAACTTTTTAAATACACTCACTGTCTGTGTTTTTGTTTTGATTGTTGTAGGTTGGCTGCCTGGGCATTCATGTAAAGAACTGCAGACATTTTACGCCTAACAGTATCCTTTCTTTTGATTTAAGAATCATAGTAATTATATCTCACTGTTTCAGTTATCCATTGCTGCATTACAGATCATTCCAAAACTTAGTGGCTTAACACATTGACCATTTTATTATTAATCACTACTGTGCATTCACTAGTTGCTTCTTCTGCTTCATGATATAACAGCTTGGGCTGTAGTTGTCTGACAGTTCAAAAGGGCTGGAATATCTGAAGTGGCCCATTTACATGTCTGGTTGCTTTAGTGGGGATGCATGGAAGGCTAGACTTAGCTGGGATGCTGAAATGGATCTCTCCCTCTTTCCCTGAGTCCTATCATGTTTTTTTTCCCCCGTATTAATGTTAATTTAAAAATATATCACAGTAATATATGATTTATCTTGATTACTAGTTTTTGGTGTCCCCTTAAATTTTGTGCCTGAGGTGAGTGCCTTTTTGGCTTACTAGTCCCAACCCTAGTCACGTTCCATTACATTTTATTGGTTAATGTAATCATAGAGCCAGCCCAGATTTAGTGGCAAGGGGAATAAAGTCCACTTTTTCATGTGGGAGTAACAAAAGCTTTTCAGCCATCTGTATTCACTTCAATCACCATATAAGTGAAAGGAAAAATATATATCTTCTTGTATGATAATGCTAATTTATTTGTAAGTAATGTGTGCTTCCTTTAAACATTTTTAAAAGGATTTATTTGATATTGGTGCTTTTAAATAAGCTGTGTGCTTATCTTTAGATTTATCACAGCATAAAATTAGCCTCATTATGGAAATTTGATGTTTCTTTTTTATATAAAGAGAATTTTGGAAAATAATTGTATATAAAGAGATTTTTGAAGATAGTTAAATCATGAAACAAAATTTTTTACTCTGTAGCATTCTATGAAAGATACAATACAGACCAATATAATATAAATGAACTATATTCTTAAGTGAATTAGGGTAGAACACTTTTGGTCTCAAAATTAAAAATAAGTCATTCTGATATATTTTAAAATATTTTGAATTTCTACATAATTATCCTTAGGAAATATTTCAACTATATATTGCATAGTCACCTTGAAATTAATATATAGAAAAACTTGCAAAAGAATTTTGTTGGAAATGTAAGGTTAAAAATATAAGGGATGTAAGGAAGAATCAACCTTCTTTTACTTATATCGTGTCCACCAGTGATGGGCAAAAATACTATTTTAGAAGACTTTTTTCCTATTGTTTAATGCTACATGATTGATTCTTAGGTTTTGGTCTGAATCGTTTAATGTATTAATTTTATAATGTATTATTGTTCAATTACAACAAAACTTATTTCCTAAATATCATTCTATTTGCAGTCAGTTTACAACATTATGCTAATTTATTTATTCGCATCTCTATAAACAAAGCTGTGAAATGTACAAAAATGTGTAGCTTGCTATCCAAAAACAGTGAGAGGAACACTGTAATTAAGTTCGATGAAGTGAAGTATTTTTCTGTACAGGTAATGTTAATACCTCTTCTAGATATTAGAATGGCTCCTTATAGTTCCAAATATTCTACCCTAATTCTGTCTTTTTATAAAAATGAGTAGAAAAGAAACAAAAGCAGTGAGTGCCTTTTTATTTGGTATCTTACAGTATTCTATTTCTATACTATGGGCTATAGTGGTGTTTTTAAAAAAATAAATAATTTACTGCAAAATGCATAATCTTAGTAGATTTCTTTCCTGAGATGTTACTGTCTGTGGTTTCAAGTATTCATTATGCATGTATTTATCTCTATCTTGCTCTTCTCTTCCCATCTACTGTCTTCCACCTTAGAGTTTTTCCCATCTCCTTTCCCATTCCTTTTCTTCTATCCTGTTCTATTCCCCTTTGTCTCTCTGTAAGTATTGTTGCATGGATTAACTTAGTCTTTATTACAACCCAAACACACACACACACACATCCTTATTTTACGGATGAAGAAACTGAGGCACTCTGTGGTTAAGGACCTTTCTTAAGGTCATGGAGCTGGTAAGTGGTAAGTGGTTGAGCTGGGAGTGTGGGCACTCTGGTTTCAGACCACACTTCATTAAACTGCCTCACACGCCAGCTCTTACTATGTTTCTGCTTGCAGTTAGGCTTATTAGAATCTTAAATGTATCTTAAAACTTTAAAAAAAATGGCTAGGCTCAGTGACTCACGCCTGCAATCCCAGCACTTTGGGAGGCTGAGGCGGGCAGATTACTTGATGTCAGGAGTTTGAGACCAGCCTGACCAACATGGTGAAACCCTGTCTCTACTAAAAATACAAAAATTAGCCAGGCGTGGTGGTGCACACCAGTAATCTCAGCTACTTGGCAGGCTGAGGCACGAGAATCACTTGAACCCAGGAGGCAGAGGTTGCAGTGAGCTGAGATCGTGCCACTGCACTTCAGCCTGGGCAACAAAGCTAGACTCTATCTCAAAAAAAAAAAAAAAGAAAAAAAAAAGAATGACACTATTCCATACAGCTGCAGGATTCATTGATTTTTCTAATTATTTATTACATTAGTTGAATTTTAGGGGAATCCTAAAGCATTTTCTCTATGCTTCATATTATTTTTCAGACGTTATCTGTTTAAGCATTGAGTAGTGAAGATAGTTTTTTTATTTTAATACTTTAAGTTCTAGGGTACATGTGCACAACGTGCAGGTTTGTTACATAGGTATACATGTGTCATGTTGGCTTGCTGCACCCATCAACTCATCAGTTACATTAGGTATTTCTCCTAATGCTATCCCTTCCCCAGCCCCCCAACCCCTGACAGGCCCCGGTGTGTGATTTTCCCTGCCCTGTCTCAAAGTGTTCTCATTGTTCAGTTCCCACCTATGAGTGAGAACGTGCAGTGTTTGGTTTTCTGTCCTTGTAATAGTTTGCTAAGAATGATGGTTTCCAGCTTCGTCCATGTCCCTGCAAAGGACATTAACTCATCCTTTTTTTTTTTAAATTTATCTATTTGTTTATTTATTTTTTAAATTATTATTATACTTTAAGTTCTAGGGTACATGTGCATAACGTGCAGGTTTGTTACATATGTATACCTGTGCCATGTTGGTGTGCTGCACCCATCAACTCGTCAGCACCCATCAACTCGTCATTTACATCAGGTATAACTCCCAATGCAATCCCTCCCCCCTCCCCCCCCATGATAGGCCCCGGTGTGTGATGTTCCCCTTCCCGAGTCCAAGTGATCTCATTGTTCAGTTCCCACCTGTGAGTGAGAACATGCGGTGTTTGGTTTTCTGTTCTTGTGATAGTTTGCTGAGAATGATGGTTTCCAGCTGCATCCATGTCCCTACAAAGGATGCAAACTCATCCTTTTTTATGGCTGCATAGTATTCCATGGTGTATCTGTGCCACATTTTCCCAATCCAGTCCATCACTGATGGACATTTGGGTTGATTCCAAGTCGTTGCTATTGTGAATAGTGCCGCAATAAACATACGTGTACATGTGTCTTTATAGCAGCATGATTTATAATCCTTTGGGTATATACCCAGTAGTGGGATGGCTGGGTCATATGGTACATCTAGTTCTAGATCCTTGAGGAATTGCCATACTGTTTTTCATAATGGTTGAACTAGTTTACAATCCCATCAACAGTGTAAAAGTGTCCCTATTTCTCCACATCCTCTCCAGCACCTGTTGTTTCCTGACTTTTTAATGATTGCCATTCTAACTGGTGTGAGATGGTATCTCATTGTGGTTTTGATTTGCATTTCTCTGATGGCCAGTGATGATGAGCATTTTTTGATGTGTCTGTTGGCTGTATGCATGTCTTCTTTTGAGAAATGTCTGTTCATATCCTTTGCCCACTTTTTGATGGGGTTGTTTGTTTTTTTCTTGTAAATTTGTTTGAGTTCTTTGTAGGTTCTGGATATTAGCCCTTTGTCAGATGTAACTCATCCTTTTTTATGACTGCATAGTATTCCATGGTGTATATGTGCCACATTTTCTTAATCCAGTCTATCACTGATGGACATTTGGGTTGGTTCCAAGTCTTTGCTATTGTGAATAGTGCTGCAATAAACATACATGTGCATGTGTCTTTACAGCAGCATGATTTATAATCCTTTGGGTATATACTCAGTAATGGGATCGCTAGGTTAAATGGTATTTCTAGTTCTGGATCCTTGAGGAATTGCCACCCTGTGAAGACAGTTTTTTAAGCATAGGGTTTTGTTTGTTTGTTTTTTTAAGTAACAAAAAGACAAGGAATAGTTTTGCTTAAGGCAATACATACTGTTTGTTTTACTCTGCAAATAGTTTTCCTAAGCTTCATTGGCAAATTCTCAAGAATTTGGGGGATATATGTCCATTTAAATAAAATTTGAAACATTAATACTTGAAAATAATGTAAAGTATATAGTAAGGTGTTTATCTTCATTAGCATAATCAAAATCTTTTTCCTGTATTTATTTAAATAGGTACTGTTAGTTTGAGCACATTAAAAGGACAGTTTTAATGGAACTCTAATAGAAAGTTTGAGAATGACTTAATAATTACACAGAAAATTGGACAAGCAAGCAAAGACACAAAAAATCAAGATACATGTTAACTACAGGGAAATTGAAAAATGATACATGAAAGGAAATATAATTATTGTAATATATTGTTAAACTCTGAATGATAGTGATACATATAAACTAATATAAACACTAACAATCTAACAAAAATGTATGTTATAGAATATATTGGAGGAATGGCAAGAAGTATGAAAACTGTCGGGGGAGAATAGAGAGATAATATTTTTCTTCCACAATATGCAGTTAATACTTAGTATGTCAAACTAAAAAATCAATGAATAATATAAGCATGTTACTTAGAAACAGGAAGGCAAAACGTAGAGAAATTTATTTAGAGGTCGAAAAGGTAGCTTCCGAGGAGTGGAAATTAGGGGGTGGGTGGGGTGGAATTCTAATATTGTACCCAGGATTTAATTTACAGAAGTATGACTATATGAAAACGTGGAGAGGTACTGTCATCAAAAAAAGAATTTGTTATATTCTCTGAGAGTAGGGGACATGAAACACCACTGAGGGCCACAGGGGAAGTATCAGAATGGTCAGGAGGCAGAGGACAGGAGTGAGGGAAGAATCTAGGCCTTTTGGGGGTTGCTGAGGGGAAGGTAAGGCAGGAAAACGTTTAGGATTGGCTAGTTTGAATAATTTCAGGGGTCTTTGGGTTATAGAAATGGTCTCTAGTTTTCTAATACCTGGCCCTGGGATAATTTAGGGCAAAGGAAATGTGTGATAATTAGATCAGGAGGTGGTTGGCTGGGCACGGTGGCTCATGCCTGTAATCCCAGCCCTTTGGGAGGCCGAGGAGAGCGGATCACTTAAGGTCAGGAGTTTGAGACCAGCCTGGCTAACATGGTGAAACCCATCTCTACTAAGAATACAAAACTTAGCTGGGTGTGGTGGCACGTGCCTGTAATCCCAGCTACCTGGGAGGTTGAGACAAGAGAATCGCTTGAACCCGGGCGACAGAGTTTGCAATGAGCTGAGATGGCACTGCTGCACTCCAGCCTGGGCAACAGAGTGAGACAAAAAAACAAAAACAAAAACAAACACACAAAAAATGGTGGGTGGAGCTATAGTGTTGGGATTGGTTAGTTTGCAATTAAAAGATGTGCTCTCTGCTAAGCCTTTGCTGTCTCTAGCAGTCTAACACTGGGAGGGGAAGTCTCTCCCTCAACAAGCTTTTTAAGATGCCAGAATTTCATAACTTACAGAAGCTTTTTTTTTTTTTTCTCTTAAAAACAAAACAAAATGTGATTGAGCATAGTGGCTCACACCTATAATCCCAGCATTTTGGGAGGCCAAAGCAGGTGGATTGCTTGAGGCCTGGAGTTCTAAACTGGTGAGACCCCGTCTCTACAAAAGAAGTATTTAAAAATTAACTGGGTGTGGTGGCATGTACCTGTAATCCCAGTTACTCCGGAGACTGAGGCAGAGAATGGCTTGCAACCAGTAGTTTGAGGCTGCAGTGAGCCATGATCCTATCACTGCACTCCAGCTTGAGTGACAGAGTGCGACCCTGTCTCAAAAATAAACCAAAACAAACAACAACAAAACAACAAAACCATGATTAATACAGGTGAGAGTAAAAAAAAGTACTTTAACCATTGTAGAAATTTTTGACTTTATATAGTATATAATTAGGATAAAATAAAATTACATTGCATACATTTTAGGACTTTAATTTGCAACATTTGTACATTTAATGTACGACATAGATCTAGGTTAAAAAATTTTAAATCCATACAAACTAACAACTGAAAACACATGGGAAGTGGATTTAACTTAGTTTAATTGTTCCAGAAAGCTGCTGGGAAAGTGATATAAAAACTCAGACTGAAGAATGAGTAGCAGCGAATTTCTGGTTCTGGCCATGCTGGAATATTTTGTATTGGATTCACATGTCTGCTCTGAACAGCTATGAAACAGAAAAATACATGAAGAAACTATATCCTGGCATGGGACAATGAAAAGTGGAGGGAGGCACTTCTAAAGGGAAGGGAAGCTGGCCGGGCGCGGTGGCTCAAGCCTGTAATCCCAGCACTTTGGGAGGCCGAGACGGGCGGATCACGAGGTCAGGAGATCGAGACCATCCTGGCTAACACGGTGAAACCCCGTCTCTACTAACAACTACAAAAAACTAGCGGGGCGAGGTGGCGGCGCCTGTAGTCCCAGCTACCCGGGAGGCTGAGGCAGGAGAATGGCGTGAACCCGGGAGGCGGAGCTTGCAGTGAGCTGAGATCCGGCCACAGCACTCCAGCCTGGGTGACAGAGCGAGACTCCGTCTCAAAAAAAAAAAAAAAAAAAGGGAAGGGAAGCACAAGCGGAGAGTTCCACATTTAAGCAGCTTTTTATCTGGCAGCGATTCCTGCACAGCAAAGTGAAACCCAAGAAGAGCGTGGCAGTCTTGGTGCGCGGAGGAAGCCGAGGCCGAGCGGAGGAAGCCGAGGCCGAGCGGAGGAAGCCGAGGCCGAGCGGAGGAAGCCGAGGCCGAGCGGAGGAAGCCGAGGCCGAGCGGAGGAAGCCGAGGCCGAGCGGAGGAAGCCGAGGCCGAGCGGAGGAAGCCGAGATGGCAGTTTAGTACCCCTACGGTGACTGGAATTTGTTGAGCAGGGTTCTAAAGAAAAAGGAATAGCAGATAAAGAGCCCAGAAATCTATGTAGGTATTCTACTCCGGTTCTTGGCTGAAAATCAGTTGTGTGTACTGATTTTCCAGGAGAAACCTCCAGGAGAAACTACAGAGAACAGACGCTGGAGGGCTGAGAGCTGACTAGGAAATTCAGAAGTCCAAATTCAGAATTATTGGAGTTTGACTCAGCGAAAGCAAAGAGATCTCAATGAATAGTCCCAGAATTCAGTTGAGATCCCAGAAAGGCCAAGTTTTAGGAGCAAGGACCATGTTCTGCAGAAACTGCAATAGACCCATCCTCTAACGAAGCCTCTATAGGATGAACATAATCTGCCAGGAATTGCCTTCCAAAAAAGAACTGAACACTTTTTAGAGGAAGATATTTTAAAAATCCAGAGTATCATTTATAATGTCCATTCATACAATAAAAAATTACCACTTACGGAGGGATAAAAGCAGTCAATAGAAGTAAACCCACAGATGACCCAGATGTTCAAATTAGAAACAAGAACTTTAAAATAACTGTCATAAACATATCAAAGTGGAAACGGTGTACAAAAGGTGGACAAAATGGAAATTCTGAAGACAGTGAAAATGGAAAAGAACTAAGTAAAAATTCTAGATCTAAAAAATACGGTATTTGAAATAGATAGTTCATTGAAGGACTTAAAAGCATTCTGGAAACAAAGGATCTGTGAACTGAAAGACTCGTCCATCAAAATCATTCAAATCGAAGCTCAGAGGAAAAAAAGATTGGAAAAATGTAAGAAATTGGTGGGATACTGTCACTCAATTTATAACATATAGTTGCGTCCCAGAGGAAGAGAAGAGGAAATATATTTTTTTGACTTTTAAGTTCTGGGGTACATGTGTAGGCTTGGTACATAGGTAAATTTGTGTCATGGGGGTTTGTTGTACAGATTATTTCATCACCAGGTATTAAGCCTAGTACTCAGTTATTTTTCTGATCCTCTGCTTCCTCCTACCTTCCACCCTCTGATAGGCCCCGCTGTGTTTTGTTCCCCTCTATGTGTCCATATGTTCTAATCATTTAGCTCCCACTTATAAGGGAGAACATGTAGTATTTGTTTTTCTGTTCTTATGTTTGTTTCCTAAGGATAATGGCCTCCAGCTCCATCCATGCCCCTGGAATGGGTAGGATCTCGTTATTTTTTATGGCTGCATAGTATTCCATGGTGTATATGTACTACATTTTCTTTATCCAGTCTATCATTGATGGGCGTTCAGGTTGATTACATGTCTTTGCCCTTGTGAATGGTGCTGCAATGAGCATATGCGTGCATGTGTTTTTGTAACAGAACAATTCATATTCTTTTGGGTATATATCCAGTAATGGGATTGCTGGGTCAAATGGTATTTTTGTTTTTAGGTCTTTGAGGAATCACCACACTGTCTTCCACCATGGTTGAACTGATTTACACTCCCACCAACAGTGTATAAGCATTCCTTTTTCTCTGCAACCTCGTCAACATCTGTTATTTTTTTTTTTTTTTTGAGTTTTTAGTAATAGCCATTCTGACTGGTGTGAGATGGTATCTCATTGTGGTTTTGATTTACATTTCTCTAATGATCAATGATGCTGAGCTTTTTTTCACGTGATTGTTGGCCATATGTGTGTCTTCTTTTGAAAAGTATCTGTTTATGTCCTTTGCCCGCTTTTTAATGGGGTTGTTTGTTTTTTTTTCTTGTAAATTTGTTTAAGTTCCTTATAGATGCTGGATATTAGACCTTTGTTAGATGCATAGTTTGCAAAAATGTTCCCCCATTCTTTGGTTGTCTGTTTACTCTGTTAATTGTTTTGCTGTGCAGAAGCTCTTTAGTTTAATTAGATCCCATTTGTCAATTTTTGCTTTTGTTGAGTTTGCTTTTGGTGTCTTCATCATGAAATCTTTGTCCCTGCCTCTGTCCTGATTGATATTGCTTAGGTTGTCTTCCAAGGTTTTTATTTTATAGTTTTGGGTTTTACATTTAAGTATTTAATCCATCTTGAGTGAATTTTTGTATATGGTATAAGGAAGAGGTCCAGTTTCAATCTTCTGCATATGGCTTGCCAGTTATCCCAGCACCATTTATTGAATACGGAATTCTTTCCCTATTGCTTGTTTTTGTCAGGTTTGTCAAAGATAGTTGTAGGTGTAGAAGGTCTTACTTCTGGGTTCTCTGTTCTGTTCCTTTGGTCTATGTGTCTGTTTTTGTACCAGTACCATGACGTTTTGGTTACGTAGCCCTGTATAGTATAGTTTGAAGTTGGGTAGTGTGATGCCTCTAGCTTTGTTATTTTTGCTTAGGATTGCTTTGGTTATTTGGGCTCTTTTTTGGTTCCATGTGAATTTTAAAATAGTTTTCTCTAGTTCTTTGAAGAATCTCAAGGGTGGTTTATTAAGAATAGCATTGAATCTATAAATTTCTTTGGGCAGTAATGGCCATTTTAATGATATTGATTCTTCCTAACTGTGAGCATGGAATGTTTTACCATTTGTTTGTGTCATTTCTGACTTCTTTGAGCAGTGGTTTGTAGTTCTCCTTGTAGAGATCTTTCACCTCTCTAGTTAGCTATACTTCTAGGTATTTTATTCTTTTTATAGGAGTTGTGAATGGGAGTTCATTCCTGATTCAGTTCTTGACTTGTTGTTGATGTATAGGAATGCTAGTGATTTTTGCACATTGATTTTTTGTCCTAGGACTTTGCTGAAGTTGTTTATCAGTTTAAGAAGCTTTTGGGCTGAGACTATGGGGTTTTCTAGATGTAGGATTATGTCATCTGCAAACAGGGATAGTTTGACTTCCTCTGTTCCTATTGGGATGCCTTTTATTTCTTTCACTTGCCTGATTGCTCTGGCCAGGATTTCCAATACTATGTTGACTAGGAGTGGTGAGAGAGAGCATCCTTTGTCTTGTGCCAGTTTTTAAGGGGAATAGGGAACTGGTTTGGATTTACATCCATTGTTTTTGAAGCACATCAGCTGAATAACATTGAGGTTTATTTAAAAAAAAATAGGGAAGCATTGCCCATTCAGTATGATATTGGCTGTGGGTTTCAATACCTCAATATCTTATTATTCTGAGGTATGGTCCTTCAATATTTAGTTTGTTGAGAGGTTTGACATGAATGGTATTGAATTTTACTCAGTAGCTGCATTATCTGCATCTATTGACATAATCGTGGTTTTTGTCTTTAGTTCTGTTTATGTGATTAATCACATTTATTTATTTGTATATGTTGAGCCAACCTTGCATCCCAAGGATAAAGCCTACTTGATAGTGGTGGACAAGCTTTTTGATCCGCTGCTAAATTCAGTTTGTCAGTATTTTGTTGAGGATTTTTGCATCAATGTTCATCAAGAATATTGGCCTAAAGTTTTCTTTTTTGTTGAATCTCTGCCAAGTTTTCATCAGGGTAATGCTGGCCTCATAGAATGAGTTAAGGAGGCATCCCTTCTCCTCAATTTTTGGAAATAGTTTCAGTAGGAATAGTACCAGCTCTTCTTTGTATATCTGGTAAAATTCAGCTATGAATTCTTCTGGTCTTGGGCTTTTTCTGGTTGGTAGGCTATTTATTATTGCTTCAATTTCAGAGCTTGTTATTGCTCTATTCAGGGATTCAGTTTCTTCCCGGTTCAGTCTTGGGAGGGTATATGTGACCAGGAATTTATCCATTTCTTGAAGATTTTCTAGCTTATTTGCATAGTGGTGTCCATAATACTCTCCAATGGTTGTTTGTATTTCTGTGGGGTCAGTGGTAATATCCCCCTTATCGTTTCTAATTGTGTTTATTTGAATCCAGAAGAGGAAATATTTAAAGAACTAATGACCTAAGTCTTCCCCAAATTGATTAAAAATCCATCCATAGATTCAAGAAACTCAGTGAACCTTAAGTGAGTAAGTACAGAAATGATCACACATATGTACATCCCATTCAAACTGCTGAAAACCAAAGATAATGAGAAAATCTTAAAGGCAGCCAGTGGGGGGAAAAACACATTACATTCAGTTGCACAACAATAAGAATATCAGCTGACTCTCCATCAAAAACGATGTAAGTCAGAGGACAAGAGAATGCCAGCTTTGGAAAGCTGGGAAGCAGGGAAAATTCAGCCTAGGTTTCTATATTCAGTGAGAATATACTTCAAAAAGATGGTGAAAGACAAAAGCTGAGAGAATTTATATTTAGAAGACCTGCATGGTAATAAATATCAAAGAAAGCTTCAGGCTGGAGACAAATGATCCCAGATAGAAGCCCAGATGCACAGGAAGGAAGAGCACTAGAAATGGTAAATGTGTGGGTAAAAACACAAGACTATTAAAAAAAATTTCTCCAAAAGACAATCGAGTCTTATTACTTAAAAACACAATAATGTCAAGGAATGATAGGAATTGTAGCATATGTAGAAGTGCAATACATGGCCAGAATAGCACAGAGAATGAGGAGGTGTAAACAGAATTATACTATTGGACATGGTGGCTTAATTTTAATTCAAGATACATTGTGATATGTGAAAGATCCATATTATAATCCCTAGAGCAACCACTAAAAGTTAAACAAAATTGTATTAGGAAGGAAGAAAGGAGAAGGAGAGGGAGGGAGGGAGTCAGAGAGAGGGAGGAAGTTGAGTGTGGAAACTAAATTAGCATTAAATTTGAGAACTTAGAAAATGACAGTAAAATTTCAGGAAATCAAGAAGAAGAAATTAATAACAGAAAAGAAATAAATGAGTTATTTACAGCAATATAGATGTTAAAGAAATGTAACAATACAAAAGCTAATTATTAATAAAAGTAGCACAGTAGGCACAATTCTGGTAAGTCTCATTAAGAAAATTATGCAAAATTTGGAATATAGGTATAAATATGAAGGCAGTTTAAAAAGTTAAAAAAGAGAATACCATATATAACTCTATGCCAAAAATTTGAAAATATAGATGAAATAGAATATTGTGTTAGAAAAATATGAATTACATTATGTTTTAGCTCTATTTTTTGTAAACTGAATATAGATTTAAACATCCAGTCTGACAGTCTTTGTATTTTATCTACATCTGTTAGTGTAGTAGTTAATATATGTAATGTTAATGTATGTAACGTTACTGTAGCATCTGTCACATTTTATGTAATTATAATATATTTGAGTTTGAATTGGTTACCTTCTTTTGTGCTTTTTATTTATCCCAATTGAACCATGGATTCTTTTTTCTTTTTTTTTTTAATACAAAGTAAATAACCTTTTATTATCATAGTATCCATTAATCCTAGAATAATGATTAGCTCAACACAAAATAGTGTCCTTCACAAAGAAATATTAGATAAAACTAATTAAGCTGTGCTTCTAATTGGCAAAAAAGTTTTGCTATGACAGAATTTAAAAACAAAATAAGAAAGAACAAAAACATATTTAAGCCTTGTTAAAAAAAGATATTTGTCATCAGAGTAAAGTAATACATTATTATGATATTTTGACATTATTTACTCACATTCAATTTTATCTGATTGGTGTTGAGTTAATCATCAAACAAAAATATACTACTTAATAAAGCTAATTATATGCAAATAGGCTTTGAATAATCGAAAGGTACAACATTTTAGAAAGTGTTGACTATACAGGTAGTTAAGGTAGATTTCTTGACTCTGTTTACCTGTTTTCAGGACCAGTAAATTATTCATAATGATAATTTAATGATTATAAGGTACATTTTCTCCACTTATATAATAAATAAGGAAATAAATGTTGAAGTGTTATTGAAAACACTCTTTTAATTCAACCATGTATTAAAAATTATGTAGGTTCTGCTGCTTCTCTGAACTAATTACCAGTGTCATCTCCATAATTATGTACCATATTCCTTTCACAGAGCAACACTTAAAATGGAAATAACATAATTTATCATACCTGCTTCCATAAACTATATAGTTGAAAATATGCATGAATGAATTTTAAGGTATATGAGCTCTTGAATCAGTGGTGTCACAAAATGGGAAGTAAACATGAACATTGTCATATTAGTTATTCTAATCTTGAGCTCATGACTTTGTGTACTCCTTTATGTAAATTCAAAACAGTAAAATAAACTTCATGCAAATTATTCTGTTCTGAAATCTGTGATTATGTAGATAAAAACTGAGTTTAATTTTACCTTTTCAAGGAGATATTGATGTAAGCATTATGGTCTAATACAAGCATTTCAGGAAAAATGCTTGCTTTTTGATAAAACTTTGTAAAGCATTTTTTTTTTATTATACTTTAAGTTCTAGGGTACAGGTGCACAATGTGCAGGTTTGTTACATATGTATACATGTGCCATGTTGGTGTGCTGCACCCATTAACTCATCATTTACATTAGGTATATCTCCTAATGCTATCCCTCCCCCTGCCCCATCCCCACAATAGGCCCCAGTGTGTGATGTTCCCCTTCGTGTGTCCAAGTGATCTCCTTGTTCAATTCCCACCTATGAGTGAGAACATGTGGTGTTTGATTTTCTGGTCTTGCGATAGTTTCCTCAGAATGATGGTTTCCAGCTACATCCATGTCCCTACAAAGGACATGAACTCATCCTTTTTTATGGTTGCATAGTATTCCATGGTGTATCTGTGCCACATTTTCTTAATCCAGTCTGTCACTGCTGGACATTTGGGTTGATTCCAAGTCTTTGCTATTGTGAATAGTGCCACAATAAACATACATGTGCATGTGTCTTTATAGCAGCATGATTTATAATCCTTTGGGTATATACTTAATAATGGGATGGCTGGGTCAAATGGTATTTCTAGTTCTAGATCCTTGAGGAATCGCCACACTATTTTCCACAATGGTTGAACTAATTTACAGTCCCACCAACAGTGTAAAAGTGTTCCTATTTCTCCACATCCTCTCCAGCACCTGTTTGTTTCCTGATTTTTTAATGATTGCCATTCTAACTGGTGTCAGATGGTGTCACATTGTGGTTTTGATTTGCATTTCTCTGATGGCGAGTGATGATGAGCATTTTTTTGTGTGTCTGTTGGCTGTATGAATGTCTTCTTTTGAGAAATGTCTGTTCATATCCTTTGCCCACTTTTTGATGGGGTTTTTTTTTTCTTGTAAATTTGTTTGAGCTCTTTATAGGCTCTGGATATTAGCCCTTTGTCGGATGAGTAGATTGCAAAAATTTTCTCCCATTCTGTAGGTTGCCTGTTTGCTCTGATGGTAGTTTCTTTTGCTGTGCAGAAGCTCTTTAGTTTAATTAGATCCCATTTGTCAATTTTGGCTTTTGTTGCCGTTGCTTTTGGTGTTTTAGACATGAAGTCCTTGCTCGTGCCTATGTCCTGAAAGGTATTACCTAGGTTTTCTTCTAGGGTTTTTATGGTTTTAGATCTAACACTTAAGTCTCTAATCCATCTTGAATTAATTTCCATATAAGGAGTAAGGAAAGGATCCAGTTTCAGCTTTCTACTTATTGCTAGCTGATTTTCCCAGCACCATTTATTAAATAGGGAATCCTTTCCCCATTTCTTGTTTTTGTCAGGTTTGTCAAAGATCAGATGGTTGTAGATGTGTGGTATTATTTCTGAGGGCTCTGTTCTGTTCCATTGGTCTATATCTCTGTTTTGGTACCAGTACCATGCTGTTTTGGTTACTGTAGCCTTGTAGTATAGTTTGAAGTCAGGTAGCGTGATGCCTCCAGCTTTGTTCTTTTGGCTTAGGATTGTCTTGGCAACGCGGGCTCTTTTTTGGTTCCATATGAACTTTAAAGCAGTTTTTTCCAATTCTGTGAAGAAAGTCATTGGTAGCTTAATGGGGATGGCATTGAATCTATAAATTACCTTGGGTAGTATGGCCATTTTCATGATATTGATTCTTCCTATCCATGAGCATGGTATGTTCTTCCATTTGTTTGTGTCCTCTTTTATTTCACTGAGCAGTGGTTTGTAGTTCTCCTTGAAGAGTTCCTTCACATCCCTTGTAAATTGGATTCCCAGGTATTTTATTCTCTTTGAAGCAATTGTGAATGGGAGTTCATTCATGATTTGGCTCTCTGTCTGTTATTGGTGTATAAGAATACTTCTGGTTTTTGCACATTGATTTTTGTATCTGAGACTTTGCTGAAGTTGCTTATCAGCTTAAGGAGATTTTGGGCTGCGACCGTGGAGTTTTCTAAATATACACTCATGTCATCTGCAAACAGGGACAATTTGACTTCTTCTTTTCCTAACTGAATACCCTTTATTTCTTTCTCTTGCCTGATTGCCCTGGCCAGAACTTCCAACACTATGTTGAATAGGAGTGGTGAGAGAGGGCATCCCTGTCTTGTGCCGGATTTCAAAGGGAATGCTTCTAGTTTTTGCCCATTCTGTACGATATTGGCTGTGGGTTTGTCATAAATAGCTCTTATTATTTTGAGATACGTTCCATCAATACTGAATTTATTGAGAGTTTTTAGCATGAAGGGCTGTTGAATTTTGTCAAAGGGATTTTCTGCATCTATTGAGATAATCATGTGGTTTTTGTCTTTGGTTCTGTTTATATGCTGGATTACGTTTATTGATTTGTGTATGTTGAACCAGGCTTGCATCCCAGAGATGAAGCCCACTTTATCATGGTGGATAAGCTTTTTGATGTGCTGCTGGATTCAATTTGCCAGTATTTTATTGAGGATTTTTGTATCGATGTTCATCAGGGATATTCATCTAAAATTCTCTGTTTTTTGTTTTGTCTCTGCCAGGCTTTGGTATCAGGATGATGTTGGCCTCAAAAATGAGTTAGGGAGGATTCCCTCTTTTTCTATTGATTGGAATAGTTTCAGAGGAATGGTCCCAGCTCCTCCTTGTACCTCTGGTAGAATTCGGCTGTGAATTTGTCTGGTCCTGGACTTTTTTTGGTTGGTAGGATATTAATTATTGCCTCAATTTCAGAGCCTGTTATTGGTCTATTCAAGGATTCAACTTCTTCCTGGGTTAGTCTTGGGAGAGTATATGTGTCCAGGAATGTATCCATTTCTTCTAGGTTTTCTAATTTATTTGCATAGAGGTATTTATAGTATTCTCTGATGGTAGTTTGTATTTCTGTGGGGTCGGTGGTGATATCCCGTTTATCATTTTTGATTGCATCTATTTGATTCTTCTCTCTTTTCTTCTTTATGAGTCTTGCTAGTGGTCTATCAATTTTGTTGATCTTTTCAAAAAACCAGCTCCTGGATTCATTGATTTTTTGAAGGATTTTTTGTGTCTCTATCTCCTTCAGTTCTGCTCTGATCTTGGTTATTTCTTGCCTTCTGCTAGCTTTTGAATGTGTTTGCTCTTGCTTCTCTAGTTCTTTTAATTGTGATGTTAGGGTGTCAGTTTTAGATCTTTCCAGCTTTCTCTTGTGGGCATTTAGTGCTATAAATTTCTCTCTACACACTGCTTTAAATGTGTCCCAGAGATTCTGGTATGTTGTATCTTTGTTCTCGTTGGTTTCAAAGAACATGTTTATTTCTACCTTCATTTTGTTATGTACCCAATAGTCATTCAGGAGCAGGTTGTTCAGTTTCCATATAGTTGAGCAGTTTTGATTGAGTTTCTTAGTCCTGAGTTCTAATTTGATTGCACTGTGGTCTGAGAGACAGTGTGTTATAATTTGTGTTCTTTTACATTTGCTGAGGACTGCTTTACTTCCAACTATGTGGTCAATTTTGGAGTAAGTGTGATGTGGTGCTGAGAAGAATGTATGTTCTGTTGATTTGGGGTGGAGAGTTCTGTAGATGTCTATTAGATCTGCTTGGTGCAGAGCTGAATTCAATTCCTGGATATCCTTGTTAACTTTCTGTCTCATTGATCTGTCTAACGTTGACAGTGGGGTGTTAAAGTCTCCCATTATTATTGTGTGGGAGTCTAAGTCTCTTTGTACGTCTCTAAGGACTTGGTTTATGAATCTGGGTGCTCCTGTATTGGGTGCATATATATTTAGGATAGTTAGGTCTCTTGTTGAATTGATCCCTTTACCATTATGTAATGGCCTTCTTTGTCTCTTTTGATCTTTGTTGGTTTAAAGTCTGTTTTATCCGAGACTAGGATTGCAACCGCTGCCTTTTTTTGTTTTCCATTTGCTTGGTAGATCTTCCTCCATCCCTTTATTTTGAGCCTATGTGTGTGTCTGCATGTGAGATGGGTCTCCTGAATACAGCACACTGATGGGTCTTGACTCTTTATCCGATTTGCCTTTCTGTGCCTTCTAATTGGACTATTTAGTCCATTTACATTTAAGGTTAATATTGTTATGTGTGAACTTGATCCCATCATTATGATATTAGCTGGTTATTTTGCTCGTTAGTTGATGCAGTTTCTTCCTAGCATCGATGGTCTTTACATTTTGGCATGTTTTTGCAATGGCTGGTACTGGTTGTTCCTTTCCACGTTTAGTCCTTCCTTCAGGATCTCTTGTAGCGCAGGCCTGGTGGTGACAAAATCTCTCAGAAATTTGCTTATCTGTAAATGATTTTATTTCTCCTTCACTTACGAAACTTAGGTTGACTGGATATGAAATTCTGAGTTGAACATTCTTTTCTTTTAGAATGTTGAATATTGGCCCCCACTGTCTTCTGGCTGGTAGAGTTTCTGCCAAGAGATCTGCTGTTAGTCTGATGGGCTTCCCTTTGTGGGTAACCCGGCCTTTCTCTCTGGCTGCCCTTAACATTTTTTCCTTCATTTCAACTTTGGTGAATCTGACAATTATGTGTCTTGGAGTTGCTCTTCTCGAGGAGTATCTTTGTGGCATTCTCTGTATTTCCTGAATTTGAATGTTGGCCTGCCTTGCTAGGTTGAGGAAGTTCTCCTGGATAATATCCTGCAGAGTATTTTCCAACTTGGATCCATTCTCCACGTCACTTTCAGGCACACCAATCAGACATAGATTTGGTCTTTTCACATAGTCCCATATTTCTTGGAGGCTTTGTTTATTTCTTTTTACTCTTTTTTCTCTAAACTTCTTTTCTCGCTTCATTTCATTCATTTGATCTTCAATCACTGATACTTTCTTCCATTTGATCGAATCAGTTACTGAAGCTTGTGCATTTGTCACATAGTTCTCGTGTCATGGTTTCCAGCTCTATCAGGTCATTTAAGGACTTCTCTATATTGGTTATTCTAGTTATCCATTTTTCCATTCTTTCTTCACCGTTTTTAGTTTCTTTGCACTGGGTACGTAGTTTCTCCTTTAGCTCTGAGAAGTTTGATAGTCTGAAGCCTTCTTCTCTCAACTCGTGAAAGTCATTCTCCATCCAGCTTTGTTCTGTTGCTTGCGATGAGCTGCGTTCCTTTGGAGGGGGAGATGCACTCTGATGTTTTGAATTTCTAGCTTTTCTGCTGCTTTTCCCCCATCTTTGTGGTTTTATCTGCCTTTGGTCTTTGATGATGCTGATGTACTGATGGGGTTTTGGTGTGGGTGTCCTTTCTGTTTGTTAGTTTTCCTTCTAACAGTCAGGACCCTCATCTGCAGGTCTGTTGGAGTTTGCTTGAGGTCCACTCCAGACCCTGTTTGCCTGGGTATCAGCCGCAGAGGCTGCAGAAGATAGAATATTGCTGAACGGCAAGTTTTGCTGTCTGATTCTTGCTCTGGAAGCTTTGTCTCAGAGGTGTACCCAGCCGTGTGAGATGTGAGGTGTCAGTCTGCACCTAGTGGGGGATGTCTCCCAGTTAGGCTACTCAGGGGTCTGGGACCCACTTGAGTATGCAGTCTGTCTGTTCTCAGATCTCAAGTTCCATGGTGAGAGAACCACTGCTCTCCTCAAAGCTGTCAGACAGGGTCATTTACATCTGCCAAGGTTTCTGCTGCTTTTTGTTTAGCAATGCCCTGTCCCCAGAGGTGGAATCTACAGAGGCAGGCAGGCCTCCTTGAGCTGTGGTGGGCTCCACCCAGTTCGAGCTTCCCGGCAGCTTTGTTTACCTACTTAAGCCTCAGCAATGGCAGGTGCAACTCCCCCAGCCTCGCTGTCCCCTTGTAGTGAGATCTCAGACTGCTGTGCTAGCAATGAGGGAGGCTCTGTGGGCATGGAACTCTCTGGGCCAGGCATGGGATATAATCTCTGGTGTGCTGTTTGCTAAAACCCTTGGTAAAGTGCAGTGTTAGGGTGGGAGTTACCCGATTTTCCAGGTGTTGTGTGTCTCAGTTTCCCTTGGCTAGGAAAAGGAATTCTCTTCCCCCTTGTGCTTCCCAGGTGAGGCGATGCCTCACCTTGCTTCAGCTCTCGCTGGTCAGGCTGCACCCACTGACCAGCACTGACTGTCCTGTCCAATCGCCCCAGAGAGATGAACCCGGTACCTCAGTTGAAAATGCAGAAATCACCTGTCTTCTGTGACACTCATGCTGGGAGCTGTTCCTATTTGGCCATCTTGGGCGTCCCTGCTGTGGATTATTTTTTCTTCCTTCCTCTTTTGTCTTCTTTTCTTCATCTCCGGGATTGAATACAGTTGATGCTTGGACAACACAGGCACTGAGGCACTGACCCCCACTCTGTAGTCAAAACTCTGACTTCCCCAGTCAGTAGACTGCTAATAGTCTACTATTGACTAGAATTTTTACCAATAACATAAACAGTTGATTGACACATATTTTGTATGTTATATTTTATATATTGTATTCTTACAATACTGCAACTAGAGAAAAGAAAATGTGAAGAAAATCATAGGCAAAAGAAAGCATATTTACTGTTCATTAACTCATAAAGGTCTTCATTCTTGTTTTCACATTGAGCAGGCTGAGAAAGAAGAGAGGTTGGTCTTGCTCTCTCAAAGGTGGGAGAGGAGGAAGTAGTGGAGGAGGTAGAAGGAGAGGCAGGCACACTGGGTCTAACTTTTATATAAAAAAACCATGTATAAGTGGACTCATGCAGCTCAAACCATGTCGTTCAAGGGTCAACTGTATTTTACAATTTCATTCCATTTTTCTTCTTTCTTGTTTTGGAGATTATGCACTACTCTTTTAAAAAATGGCTATCATAGAAATTTTGTATGCTTATCAAATCTGATGTTTAACAATACCCTCATCCTTCATCCTTCTCCTGGGAAGAGCAAGGATCTTAGAAACTTTAATTCCATTTATTGCCCTCAACTAATATGTTATTATTGTCTCTTTTTTTTTTTTGTATTTTTAATTCCCCTGAGTTGTAATTTGTATTTATTTAATATAGTCTATATTTGTTTGGTTTACCTACATGTTTGCCACTTTAACTTTTCTTACAGCTCAGATCATCCTCCTGGGGTCAGTTACCTTCTGTCATAACTATTTATTTAAAATTATTTTTCCTATGAGAGTTAATTGGTGATGTAATTATTTTGTTTGCCTGGTGTTTTTTTTTTTTTTTTTTTTTTTTTTCTTGTTCTGTAGAGATTTTTTTTTTTTTTTTTTTTAAATACTTTAAGTCCTGGGATACATGTGTAGAATGTGCAGGTTTGTTACATAGGTATACACGTGCCATGGTAGTTTGCTGCACCCATCACACCGTCACCTACATTAGGTATCTCTCCTAATGCTATCCCTCCCTTATCCCCCCACCCCTTGATAGGCCCCTCCCTGTGTGATGTTCCCCTCCCTGTGTCCATGTGTTCTCATTTTTCGACTCCCACTTATGAGTGAGAACATGTGGTGTTTGGTTTTCTGTTTTGTTAGTTTGAAGGTCTTTATGCCATTCTCATTTTTGAATGAAAATTTTATTGAGTATAGAATTGTAAATTTGCAGTTATTTTCTGAAGTATCATTTCACTATCTCTTAGCATCCATATTTGTTGAAGAGAAGTCACTTGTCAGTCTGTCACCTTTGAAAATAATGTATCTTCCTCTCTGTGTGTGTGTTATAAATATTTTTCTTCTAATTTCACTCTGATGTGTCTGTATTTGGGTTTCTGTATATTATGTTCGGATTTATTGGCTGCTTGACCTGGATTGTTGATGTTCATTAGTTATGAAAAATTATTAGTTAATCTTTCCTTCCTTCCTTCCTTCCTTCCTTCCTTCCTTCCTTCCTTCCTTCCTTCCTTCTTTCTTTCAGACAGAGTCTCACTCTGTCACCCAGGCTGGAGTGCAGTGGCACAATCTCGGCTCACTGCAACCTCCACCTCCCAGGTTCAAGCGATTCTCTTGCCTCAGCTTCCTGAGTAGCTGGGATTACAGGTGCGTGACACCATGCCCAGCTAATTTTTGTCTTTTTAGTAGATACAAGGTTTCATCATGTTGGTCAGACTGGTCTCAAATTCCTGACCTCGTGATTCACCCACCTCGACCTCCCAAAGTACTGGGATTACAGGCATGAGCCACCATGCCCGGCTAGCTAATATTTCTTAAAATAGTGCCTCTCTGCTCCATTTTCTTAAACCTTTATTTCCTTTCCTTGGACTCTGGTTAACTTATGTTAGGTATTCTTACACTATCTTCCATATCTTTTAACCTATAAAAAATATTTTTCATCACTTTGTCTCTCTGCCTTGCATTCTACGTAATTCTTGTGATCTTTATTTTATTTTATTATTATTAGTTTTATTGAGACAGGGTCTCTGTCACCCACACTGGAGGGCAGTGGCACCATCACGGCTCACTGAAGCCTCAACCTTCTGAGCTCAAGTGATCCTCCTATCTTAGCCTCCTGAGTAACTGGGACTAAAGACATGCACTACTATGCTTGGCTACTTTTCATATTTTTTTGGAGAGACGGGATTTTGCCATGTTGCCAAGGCTAGTATCAAATTCCTGGGCTGGAGCAATTCACCTGCCTTGGCCTCCCAAAGTGCTGGGATTCCTTAATTCTGGTTCATTAATTCTCCAGAGCTGCATCAGATTTGTGGTTAAGTTGATACAGTGTTTTTATTCAATTGTTTTAGTTTTCATTTCTACAAGTTGTTCCTTGTTTAGGTTTGTTAAATCATTTTTAGTTTCCTGTGCCAGGAGTATATTTTCAGCTTTGTTTTTGTTCCTTTAAACATAGTAAACATAGCTCATTAAAATTCCAATATTTAAAGTTTTTTGGGGGTCTATTTTTGCTATTGTCATTTGTGGCACTTTGTTTCCATGCTGACTGAGTTATTTTTGACTGTTAATTGCTCATTTTCCTTGGAAAATTATTTGTGGAACTTCTTTGAGGTCTAGGATGAAGCAGTAGCTCTACGAAAGATTTGTTTCTTCTAAGGCAACCGAGTCCACTACCAGTTTGGGACAGTTTTAAACTAAATTCCACTTGAGATATTTTTTAAAATTTAAGTTGACCTGTTTATTTGTTTATGTTATGACAGAATATACATAATATAAAGTTTACCATGTAAACCAATTTACGTGTCTGGCTCGAAATTTTTTATAAGATTCAGTGCCTGTGACTTTAGGCTGCAATTTCACTGAACCGGTTTTTGTTTATAGCTTATTAGGGACCCCCCGCACTCTGTTCTACTCAGCAATACAACTTTCCTTGCAGCCTTCTATAGATACATGATGGGAGAAGGGGTTCTCCATTCATCGAAGCCAATGGCCCTTTGGGTTCTCAGCTTTCTGGGAGGACGGTTGGGCAAGGACTGTCTGTTAAATGTATCCTGTCTTGTCTTCTCTCTTATTTGCCTTTCAAGACCATACAAACTGCAGTTTTAGGTCACCTAATTGGGAAGTGCCTTAGGGCAAATGTAACTTCAGGGTCTAGTTTACTTCTCTGTCTGCCAGTACTTGGAGTTTCATATGAGTACGTCTCACCATTTTATTAACCCTGTTTTGCTTTTAAAATGGTATTTTAAATATTTTATTGAGCATTTGTAGTTTTCCGTTTCTGATAATCCGAATGCTAAATTGTGGAAAAACAGAGCCTGCCCTGTTAACTAGTCTGCTGAGGGCTTGCAGATCCCTTTTTTTTCATTTCTCAGGGGAAGACAGTCACGAACATGACTTTAAGAAGGCTGATATAGGCTCTGATGTCAACCATCAGGAGAGACACTGTAGGAAGGCACCTGGATTCTTAGGAGTGGGGAGGCATGACTTTTTTTCTAATTAGCAAGAGAGTGTACAGATATTAAAGGTTACATAATAATGGTACTGTGCTCCAGAGCTCAGGGTTGGGAGAGAGTTTCAAGTTCAAGCAATAGTATATATGTTATCAAAAAGTTCAAGAACAGAGACTGAAAAGGATATTAGATATTTTTTAGTGTTGGATATTTTTATAACCTGTATTTGGATTATCTGGATTATTTGGATTTCGTATTGGGTAGTTGATTATCTTTGATAGTGTAATTTCAATAGAATATTGAGGGTGAACTTTTGCGTTGAGTTAAAAAGAGAATGTAGGCAATGAGTGTTTCCAAAAGACGATAATTGCCGTTAGATATAAGCAAGATCTTCATTTTGTTGATATTAGTATATGTGTGACTGTGAGGTTGAAAGTTACAAAGCTAATGACATACAAAAACGAATCACTAGGTATGCAAATAATGTAATAGTGTATTGGATGTATGTGTTCAGAAATATTTAGGCTCAAATTTAATGCTGCTTTTCTTATATATTCTGATATTGAGGTTCCCAGACGTTATGATGATGAGCGGAATAATATTTTGTTGGAACTCATACAATATGACAATAGAGAAAAACGTGCCTTCTTGTTAGGGAGTGTTGAGGTACATCTTTATGAAGTAATTCAGGTATGTATAAATGATTTTTTTCACCTTGGTATCATGTTGCCAGTTGGTTGTCCAGTTTGTTGTTGTGATTTATTATACTTGACGGACTTTTTTTGTTTATCATCTGCCTTCAAATTCGTGTGCTTAAGAAATAAAATCTCCCTTTGGCTATATATTTTTTAAAAGAGTTGGCTTATAATAGCATAATGTTTTTAAACATTTATTTTCCAGCCTGTAATCCCAGCACTTTGGGAGGCTGAGGTGGACAGATCAACTGAGGTCGGGAGTTCAAGGTTAGCCTGACCAACATGGAGAAACCGCATCTCTACTAAAAATACAAAATTAGCTGGGCGTGGTGGCGCATGCCTGTAATCCCAGCTACTTGGGAGGCTGAGGCAGGAGAATTGCTTGAACCTGGGAGGCGGAGGTTGCGCTGAGCCGAGATCGTGCATTGCACTCCAGCCTGGGCAACAAGAGCAATACTCCATCGCAAAAAGAAAATATTTTCCAGAATATATATATATGAAATTAAGTAACCAAAAAACCCACACTTAGACTTTTAGGTTGTATCACTAACTAACTTTCTGGAAAATAAAATTTCTTGGCCCACTGCAGCCTCCTCCTCCCTGGCTCAAGGGATTCTCCTGCCTCAGCCTCCCCACTATTTGGGACTACAGGTACATGCCACTGCACCTGACTACTCATTGTAGTTTTAGTAGAGACAGGGTTTTGCTATGTTTCCCAGGCTGGTCTCGTACTTCTGAGCTCAAATAATCTGCCCGCCTCAGCCCCCCAAAGTGTTGGAATTACAGGCCTGAGCCACCGTGCCTGGCTATTTAAATTTGCAAATAAAAGTTGCATATATTTATCATGTACAGAATGATGTTTTGAGATATGTATACATTGTAGAATGGCTAAATAGAGTTAACAAGTTTTATTATGTTTCTGAAATGTCTTAAGACATGACTGAAGCCGCAAACTCTGTCTCTTAGTTGGCAACACAAATTTTGGTTTAGTTCTTTCATCCTTAGCTGGGCTGCTTACAGACTTCCTTGTGCATGTGTCTTTTAGTTAGCCAAAAATTTGGGCAGAGTTTATATACAGATTTTGTGGTTGCTTCCCTCTTGTTTTCTCCTTTCTAGGAGTCCTTTTCACTTTCCAGCAGCTCATTTTGTGGTTGTGTTGAACTCAGAGTCAAGACCTTATTGATTAGTGAATAAGTATAAACAACCTAAAGTATTTTCAGGAATATTTTTTGTTGCATACAGCAAGGAAGTCTTCAAAGACTAATGGGGTTATGTCAACAGCCAGATTGCAGGGACTCCTATTGGCCAACTTCAGAATAACTTGAACATAGATAATTACAACATTCTGAATAAAGGAAAATTCATGACTCCGTGGTAATCTTCAAAAAAGAAAAGAGGTGGCATAGGAAGAAAAAGAAAATTTTTAAAACAAAAGAATACCAGTTTATGAACGTAGAAGTAATGAAAGAATTACAAATTATTGTTTTTGCAACTCTTTATAATGAGTAATGATTAATTCAGTCAATATTTAGCAATGGCACTAAAAACCGTTAGGTAAAAGGTTATTGGGAAGCAAGATATTTGCATGGCACCATAGTAACAGTGCAGGGGAAATGTTCCTCTACAATAGAGAGATGTGGTAGTTGCCACTTTAACCAAGAGCTCGAATTTAGCATAATGAATTGTGGATAACTCAGCATCATGTACTTCCTTTAGTGATACAATGTAAAGTACACAACATTATCTGTGACTTATCGTCATCAGAAATGTTTAACCTGGCTGGCTGCGGTGGCTCAGGCCTGTAATCCCAACACTTTGGGAAACTAAAGTGGGAGAGTTGTTGAGGCCAGGAGTTGGAGACCAGCCTGGCAACATAGCAAGACCCTGTCTCTACACACATAGCATTAGCCAGGTGTGGTGGCATGTGCCTATAGTCCAAGTGACTTGGGAGGTTGAGGCAGAAGGATCGATTGGGCCCAGGAGTTCAAGACTGCAGTGAGCTATGATCGTGCTACTGCACTCCAGCCTGGGTGACAGAGCAAGACCCTCCCTCAAAAAAAAAAAAAAAAAAAAAAAAAAAAAAAAAAAGTTTAACCCAAATCTAATCAAGCTGAGTGTAGAACTAACTTCAAGTTTACGGGAATTTAGTAAGTAGGGAAAAAGTTAATACCTTAAGATAAGTACAGAAATGGGACATACCAGTGTAGATTCTTTAAATAGCTGTGATCATTAAAAAAACAAAATGCACCAAAGATGGAAGAAACTGTTCTAGATTTAAAGAGATACAACCAATTTGACTGAATACAGATTTGAAAAAGTTATAAAAGACTCTCTTGGGAGCCAGGCATGGTGGTTCACACCTGTGATTCCAGGACTTTGGGAGGCTGAGGGAGGTGGATTGCTTGAGCCCAGGAGTTTGAGACCAGCCTGGGGAACATGGTGAAACACCTTCTCTAAAACAAACAAACAAACAAACAAACAAAAAAACCCCCAAAACCCACAAAGCAAAACCCACAAAAAAACACCCACAAAAAATTAGCCAGGCATGGTGACGCCTGCCTGTAATTCCAGCTACATGCGGGGCTGAGGCAGGAGAATCACCTAAGCCCAGTGAGATAGAGGCTGCAGTGAGCCATGATTGCACCACTGCACCCCAGCCTGGGCAACAGAGTGAGACCCTGTCTCAAAAAAAAAGCATAAACATAAATAAAAGACATTCTTGGGACAATTAGGAAAATCTAATAAATATTTACTGAATATTAGAAAAAATTCTAGAATTGTTAATTTTCTTGGGTGTAATACTGATATTGTAGATATATATGTATGAATATTCTTATTTTTGTAGTATCCAAGGTAAAGTTTTAACATTGGGAGTGAAGAGTAATGATGATTGCAACTTATAAATAGATCAGCAAACATATATCCATACACACACAGAGATTTTTAAAAATGGCACACTGTTAAACAATTTTAACAGTTGTTAAACAAATATTTGAATTTCTTTAATCCTCCATGGAGCGTATTTATTGGAGTCTTTTGAGTGGTTTGTGTGTTTGAAAATGTTCATGATAAGAACTTGGGGAAAATCAGATAAATTTCTAATACATAGAAAGAGATGAAGAAGGAGATAAACATATGGAGTAATGCGTAAGTATAAGCAACCAGAGAGTCTCAAAAATATTTTGGGAGAAGATCTTTGGAAATGACTAAAGTTCCTTTGACTATGGCAATTTAGGCATCAAAAAATGTGACATTACTTATTAGTTAATTTTTGTTGAAGAAAATGTAGAAACTTAGATACTTAGACTAGAAGCATATATGCAAACTTTTCAATATTTATTTTTATAAGATCAATAATATGCTAATATTGTAAAATACAAAGGTAAATTTTTTAAAATTTGAAAATCACCCATCATTCCACAATTCTAATATAATGTTTCATTGTTCAGAGTTTCTTTCCAATTCTTTCTTATAAACATAAACAGAAAAATAGAAAATATAAAAAGACCCAAATGCGTATTCTGGAACTGAGAAGTAAAATATCTGAAATTAAAAATTTGTGGAATGGGGTCAACAGCAGAATGGAGGTGCTAGAGGAAAGGCTATTGTTTTCTTATAACTTTCTTTAAAATTTGTGTGACTATTTAAAATAAAAATTATAACCTGATCTGTGCGGTTTATAATGTTTGGAGAGGTAATGCATATGACAACCATAGCATATAGCATAGGGAGAAGATGAGGTCTAAAGGACTTTTATAATGCAAGATTTTTGCATTTTCTCTGTTTTATTACAATAAACATAGAGTTCAAGTCTTTATGTTGCTGCTTGATGCCATCTTCTGTCTCCTCCCTCTCCCTCAAGAAAAAATGATTATCCAAAACTTTGTATTTATTATTCCCTTATTTTTTCATAGCTTTACTACTTACATATGATTGTAGAAATATTACTTTATATTTCTAAATATAGTATGTTTCTAATATTAATACACTTAGCTAGTGTTAATTTTTTGCTGCTGTATAAAATTCCATATGGATATATTCCTCTGTTTGCCCATAAATTAATTTTTTAGCTGATTATTTATTTTTAATTGACAAATACTGCATATATTTATGGGGTACAATGTGATGTTTTGATCTATGTATATACTGAAAAAGATTCAATCAAACCAATTAATATTTCCATCACCTCACCAACTTATCTTTTTTTATAATGAGGATGAGGAAAATCTATTTTATTCAGCAATTTTGAAATATACAATATGTTATCATTAACCAGGCAGTGCAGTAGTAGATCACTAGAACCTGCTCCTCCAATCTAACTTTATACACATCTTCCCTTTCTCCATTCCTACCCCTACTCCCCAGCCTCTGGTAACCACCTTTCTACTGTTTCTATGAGATTGACTTTTTTAGATTCCACAGATAAGTGAGATCATACAGTGTTTGTCTTTCTGTGCCTGGCTTATCTCGCTTAGCATAAAATTCTCCAGTTTCATCCATGTCACAAATGACAGAATTTCTTTTTATTTTAAAGCTGCATAGTATTCCATTGCATGTAGGTATATACACCACATATTCATCTGTTCATTTGGTGATGGACACTAGGTTGCTTCCGTACCTTGGCTATCATGCTGACATGAGTGCAGATATCTCTTTGACATACTGATTTCAGTCCCTTTAAATGTATACTCAGAAGTGGGATTGCTGGATCATATAGTAATGATATTTTTAATTTTTTGAGGAACACCCATAGTATTTTCCAGAATGTCTGTACGGGTTAAATATCACTTATCTGAAAAAGCTTGGGACCAGAGGCATTTTGGACTTCTAATTTTTTTTTTTTTTTTGGAATATTTGCATACACATAATGAGATAGCTTGGGGATGAGACCCAATTCTAAACATGAAGTTCATTTATGTTTCATATACATATTATACACATGGCCTAGTGGTAATTTTATATAATATTTTAAATAATTTTGTGCATGAAACAAAGTCTTCATTGTATATTGATTGTGACTTGTCACATAGGCCAGGTATGGAATTTTTTACTTCTGGTGTCATTTTGGCACTCAAAAAGTTTCTGAAAAATTGTGGACCTATTCATAACAGCAGAGATGACTAGATATTGAGCAAGGATACCAAAGATTAACGTGGTTTGAAAGATCCAGCCATCCCTGAGAGATGAGAGAAGTACTCAGTCCTATCAGGAGTCAGCTTATCATGTAAAATTATGTTTAAGTAACCCATCTCTCAGGAGGATGCAAGGTTAGAGGTAACCAGGCCCATGCATGTTTGTGTCTTTCTACAATGTCAGGCTTTTATTAATGCTATTTCAATCACGAAAGCCGCAAGCTACATGGAGTTCCCAAGGAGCCAGTTCTCCTTAGTACCTCCCGTTCACTTGGCATGCCATGGGCACACAGGCTCAGGCCACTCCACAAGTCAGTCCATATTGCAAACATACCTAATAGTACACTTAATATGTAAACATTACATTCCACAACAAAGTAACATTTAATATCAAGAGGAAAAAGAAATAGGAGAAAAGGTTAACGAACTGGCCTATGGGGAGCAAAGAAGACAAAAGGAGCCCTGGTCTGGGCTGGGCAGTCCATCAGTCTTGCAAGGAGGAGTCTGAGGTTGCAGAACCTTCAGTGGCAGAAGTCAAGTTCTTATCACAAGTGGCTGTAAGATGGTGTCAGTTAAGATGGCTGTTTCGAGCTGCTGAAAGCCTAATCTTTTATAGTCAGAGTCCTCTGCTGAAAACAGATAGTGGAAGAGTGTGCTTGTTTCTGTCCTTATCTGATTGAACGTAGTCTTTATTTTTTTATTTGTGCATTAAACGAAACATCTTATCCTTATTGGCAAAGTGCCCTATGAAATATAAAATGGAGTCTTTTTCTAAGATGGAGTTAGTTATGTTAAGGATGCTTGATACAGCCTCAAAAACAATGTAGGCATGGCAATTCCTTTAAGACTTTCAAAAAGGGGAACTGTAACTTAGCAGAACATTTTTGTCTACAACATAATATAAATACATTTATTTCTGTTATTTGAACTTGGAATTTTTATTTTCTTCTTTTGAACATTCCTTATGTTTGTACTTTGGCTATTAGGTTCATATGTGCATTTGAAAAATTATTACCTGATTTGTGGTTTAGATCACTGGTCCCCAACCTTTTTGGCACCAGGGATGATTTTTGTGAAAGCAAATTTTTCCACAGACCAGAGTGGGGAGGGTGGGTCGAGATGGTTCAAGTGCATTACATTTATTGTGCACTTTATTTCTATTATTATTACATTGTAATATATAGTGAAATAATTATACAACTAACTCACCAGAACGTAGAATCAGTGGGAGCCCTGAGCTTGCTTTCCTGCAACTAGACAGTCCCATCTGGGGATGATGGGAGGCAATGACAGATCATCAGGCATTAGATTCTCATAAGGAGCTCACAACCTAGATCCCTCGCATGCACAGTTCACAATTGGGTTCGTGCTCCTGTGAGAATCTAATGCCCCCACTGATCTGGCAGGAGGTGAAGCTCAGGCAGTAATGTGAGTGATGGGAAGTGGCTATAAATGCAGATGAAGCTTTGCTCGCTTGCCCACCACTCATTTCCTGCTGTGCAGCCCAGTTCCTAATGGGCCATGGGCCAGTACCAGTCCATGGTCTAGGGGTTGGGGACCCTTGGTTTAGGTAATATACAGGGAAATACATGAGTAATTCTATATTTAAAATTTTTTATTTTTTTTTTCTAGAAAGGGTGCTTCATTGAAGAAGTCCAAGTGTTGCATAGAAACGTAGTAAGGACTTACCTGAAACTTCTTAAGTTTTATGTGCATGTAATATTTTCTTAACATTTCATGTAACTTTACTCTGATATTATTTGTAGCCTACATGTTTTTTATTCTTTTAGTTACTGTACCAGTCACTGTTTGAAATAGTAGAAATGTATGAAATAGGAAGTTAGGAAGTACAATATTTACTAACAAAAATCTCCTCTTCCTCCTCCTCTTCTTCTTCTTCTTTTTTTTTTTTTTTTTTGTTTTTTTGCTAAATGGTGATAAAATTAGAAATCATTGGGTAAGAGAGTAGAATGCCTCTGGCTGCTGCCTTGGCTGCATAGCCTCAGGAGCCTCACTTGCTAAATTGAGGAAGTATTATTTTTCTCTCTGGGGAGTTTCTAAAGAGTTATTTACAGTTCTTAATTTAATTTCTCTTTAAGTGCTTAAAATTAGTAGTTAGATTAATTGATCTTTCTATTCAGAGTGACTTTTGCTGCCAATGGCCAAAACAGGGGCCAGGAACGTAAAAAACAGAATGATGGACACTTGACTTTATTACCTCTCATGCCCTCCTTTATTTCACATATAAGCAACCTGGGTTTCAGAGAAGTGAAATCACTTGTCTAAATCAAAATTTTATCTGAAACTGGGACTGGAGGTAAAAGGAGTGTTAGTAAATATTTAAAAGTATACATGCATGAATGTATATTTATTCATATACATGTATGAATCTGCATGTATATATATGTATGTCAGTGTCTCAGTGTAATCCTAGTAACAATTAGAAGTTGATATTTTCCATATTTTAATTGTATACTACTACTTAACTTTAACGTAAAAAGTTTTAACATTTTAGGAACTCAATAAATTCTTCTGTAGGAGTTCCTTGTGTAAATGCTTTTATAAAAGTCAGGAGATTCATACTTTGGCTTTTCTAACTTACAGATTTGTAAAGCAAAAATATCACTTTTTGTCATTTCTCCATTAAAATATCATCCTGATCAAACAATAAAATTTACCACATGTTTAGTTTGTCTGCAGGCTGGAGGTGGAATTTATGTTCTCCTATGGAAACTTTGGTTATGGATTTTCACATCAGGTTAGTTCCCCGCTTTTAAAAGATTATTCTGTTGTAACTCTTCAGTCAAATCACCCTCTTCTGAGGCTCTATTTTAGTTTGATCAATTATTTAAAATAAATATTTTTAAAAGATGCTTCCTTACCTCCCGATCTTGGGGTATGTGAGCTTTTCTTCAGCCTAAAGAAAGATGAGACTTTACTATGATTTGTTTATACATTTTAAAGCAATGATATTTTATTTGACTTGTCTTTATTATAAAACTTGATTTTAGGCTAGGCGTGGTGGCTCACACCCATAATCCCAACACTTTGGGAGGCCGAGCTGGGCGAATCACCTGAGGCTGGCAGTTCGAGACCAGCCTTTCCAACACGGCAAAACCCCATCTCTACTAAAAATATGAAAATTAGCTGGGCATGGTGGCAGGCACCTGTAATCCCAGCTACTCGGGAGACTGGAGCAGGAGAATCGCTTGAACCTGGGAGGCGGGAGTTGTAGTGAGCAGAGATCGTACCACAGCACTCCAGCCTGGGCGATAGAGTGAGACTCTGTCCCAAAAAAATAAAATAAAACTTGCTTTTATTTGTGTGTACACATACATATTGATGTAATTTAAGGCACCAATATTCAAGAAATCAGTGTAGATTTCTGCATCTAAAAACAGTTATTAAAAGTTGAGTAATTACCTGGCCTGATGGCTCACACCTATAATCCTAGCTACGCTGGAGGCTGAAGCAGGAGGATCACATGAGTCAGCCTGGGCAACACAGTGAGATCCTGCTCTGGGAAAACAAAACGGAGTAATTGATCTAATTCAGATAATATTTTGTACTCATATGGTCCTTTCCGCCACAGTTATTTCAACATCTGATGTTATTTGAACTCTCCTTGATTCATCAAGAGAGTAATAAACCCAAAGAAGATATCTTCCTAGTTTTGACTTCCTCCTTTAAATTCACTACCATAGGTCCACATTGCCACAGATACTTTTATGCACTAACCTATATCCTTTTCTTTCATTATGTCCTTAGGCCAGATTCCTAGAAAGGAAATTCTTGTCCAAAACAATGACCTTTTCAAGGAATTGTTCCAGAAAAGTTGTACGAATATATACTGTCATCAAATATTGAAAGAACTCTTAATATTCCTAGGTGTCATCAGTTTTGTGGTATTCAAAAATGCAGTCCTGTTAATGCTGCTGTTGTGTAGGGGAAATGACCTTTATTTGCATATCATTTTTCACTTTCAGTTTTTCCTTTTTAAAGTTTTGGGTCTTTTTAAATTAGGAATTGAGAGTGAAGACATCAGCCTTATTAAACAAGTCTACCACTATGTTAACTGAGAAATCTCTGTAATATGTTTTAAAATTTTGCCTATATTATAATGATGTTTAATACATTTTGAATCAGAAGTAATATACAGATGAAAGCCACAAGGAACAAGCTTTTTTTCCCTTCTCTGCTTTGAATTTTTACTTTTTCTTCTGTTATTTTTAAAATTTCTTATCATAATTAGGCCTTATAGGGACCCCTAATTGTTTACTCTTTTTGTGACAGTTATAGCATATGAGCACCAACTCCAGAGGTAGGTTTTGTGTCTGAACATAAGTATAATATGTAGTAATAGTCATTTTTAAGGAGAGGTATTCTTTTCAGATAAAACTGGGCAAGTATTATTTTATGTAGGTGGAATCTACTAAAAACCAGGAACAAAGGAATTGTACGGAAAAAAATGGGATATATAATAAAAGTTCAAAATAAAAACTTGATTTTATATCTATGAACTTTTCAGTGATATGGTCCCCTACTTAACCTGTCGTGATACTGTAAACAGGGCACTACACTGGGGACAGATAAAGCTACATTCAAGTCCTGACTTTTGCCTATTGTGTAGCCTTGAACAAATTACTGATCTTCAGTATCATCTGTAGAATATGCTTAGTTACTTACCATATAGGTTTATTGAGATGGTTAAATAAGATTAAAAGTATAATAAAATGCTTGGCCAATATTTAGTACTCAATAAATGTTAATTTTTTCTTTCCTCTCTTAATTCCTTATTTCCTTACATGTCTCATTTAAGGCCTGTTTCATAGTCCTGGGTTATTCATAGCATTATGGTATTAATATGGTATGGCATTACAATTAGTGAGTTTTAATTGTAACTAAGCAGTGCTAAAATACACTTACATTTTTTTCAGTTAAAACCTCTTCAGAAAATTACTGAACCATCCATGTTTATGAATCCTGCACCACCTCCAGAAAGAACAGATCCCGTGACGTAAGTGTTTTAAGTCTCGTTAATATGGTCAGATCATGTGACATTTAAAACAATTTTAATCCATTTGGTGGAACATTTTGGTGGAGTTCTTTTAAGAAGTCCCCAGGACATGGCCAAGATGGGGCAGACTCTGAGGTGCAGAGAGTAGTGAATTGTTTTGCTTAATAAGAGGGAGAAATTTTAAATTTCTGGGTATAGCCCTGGATAGAGGAGTTGAGGATGTGTGGAGATAAAAGAAGAGAAGGAGTGCCAAGTTCATGGCTGAAGGAGGGAAGGGAGGAGTAGCTTAATAAGGAAAACAGGCCAAGGAGATACCCCTTTTGGGAAAAGAGGTGAGAGACTTAACATCAGACTGTCTGATAGTTATCAATTTTCTGCCCTGCAGTATAGTAATGTTACCCTTACCTCCACACCACTCCAACTGCTATAAAATCATCTGTAAAAAGTCTATGGTAAAAAAAATGTCATTAGCAAACCAAAAGTAACTTAAAATATAGTATGCTAATCAATCTTGAAATTTCAACAATAAAAATAGATTATAGAAAAATGAGCACCTGAGAAAGAGATTTAATCTATAGTGTTATCCAAGAATAAGAAATGGAAAAAAGCTGAAATGGGATTGAGGGAATTAGGTATTGAATGGGAAATTGTGTTCTGAAGTGCTTATTTTCCTATAGTCTCACCAACACTGGATATTATCATTAAAATCCTTTATCTATTTGATATTGGTGATTTGTTGAAATAGTAAAGCTGAATTTTTTCTTATGTTTATTTATTTTTCTTCTTCATACATTGAGTTAATAAACATTTATTGAATGTCTGCTATATCCCCAAGTCATGGCAGATACAGAGACATGTGAGGCCTTCTCCTTGCCCTTGATGCAAAGTAACATAAAAAATAATTACTATGATGGTGCAAATGGAATAAAAGCCCTTCAAGAGCCAAAAAAGAGCTGTGAGACAGCCAAGGAGCTTCTAATTCTTGTTAGGGAAGTTGGGGAGGAAAGAATGATTAAGTAAGGCTCCACAAAAGAAAGTGCTTGGAGTGAGACTTGTAAAAGTGGTAGTAGTGCATCTGGCTGATTTTGGAGGAGTGAGGGGACACATTCTCTTGATAGGGCACATAAATAAAAGTGGGGAGCCATAAGAGGCTCTATTATGTTGGAGAACAGTCTTTAGTTGAGAGTGGCTAAGAGATTAGGAGCAAGGAGGAGAGCAACGAGGGATGAGCTAGAGTAGTTGGCAGGGGCAAGACACAGTGATTGAGAGTTCAGGCCCTAGAGCCAGACTGCATGGGCTCACATCCTATACGACCTTGGGCAAGTTACTTAGGCTCTTTATGCTTCATTTGTTGAATGGGATAAAAATTAAACTACCCAATTGAGTTACTATGATGATTAAATAAGTTACATGTAAAGTACTTAGAACATGGTAGAAAATAGCAAAATGCCTAATTAGTTCTTACCTATTTATAAAATTAATAAATATTTTTCATTACCATCATCATCATTGTAGGTTTATGCTTCTCAAATGTGAGCAAATTTTACTCCTTTGGGTCCTCAGGAATATACTCCATATATATATTCTAAAAGAACTATTTGAGTTTTTAAATTTATACAGACAGAAATCTGGAGAACATGTATAGGGATGGATATTAAGGGCAGGGGATGATGGTGGAAGGAAAATAAAGTTGGATCAGGCTGAGTTTATTGACATGGACTTACTAAACAGAGATTATTTTTATTTATTTACTTTTTGGAGACAGGGTCTTGTTCTGTTGCCCATGCAACAGATCATAGCTCACTGCAGCCTTGACCTCTTGAGGCTCAATCAATCCTCCCTCTTCAGCCTCCCAAGTAGCTGGAAATACAGGCATTTGTTACCACATTTGACTAATTTTTGTATTTTTTGTAGAGACAGGGTTTTGCCATGTTGCCCAGGCTGGTCACGAACTCCTGCGCTCAAGCGATCCACCCACTTCAGACTCGGAAAGTGTTGGGATTGCAGGTGTGAGCCACTGCAGCTGGCCTAAGCAGAGATTTTTGCATTTAATGCTGCAGCTTGGGGAGTTAGAAAGGGCTCTCATAGCTTGTTTAGTTGAATGACTGAAAAAGGAACCAAAAGATAGCTCACAGTGAATTAGTTAGAAATGCTCAATTAATGTAGAGGAAGGGTTTTAGAGGTTCAGAGAAATTATGTTAGAGTGGACTTGCCATTTAAGATCGACTCACCCATCCTGGGAGGGTCCAAAAGACACACGTTTTACCATGACTATGAGAAGTGAGTTTGTGAAGGGTACCCTGGCATCCTTAAAGAGCTCTGTGATTGCTCTTCCCTCTGGGCTAGACTTTACAGTGGCACCTGCAGTCACTGAATTGGGAAACTTAAATGCAATGGGAGTAATTGGGCCCCAGGGTGGCAGGAACCAAGTGAAGATACTCAACTGCCAAAGGCAAGGTGGGTATGGTTACCATAATGGACAGTAGAATCAAGTAAGCAATAAGAATAGTCTTAGTAGTGCAGACCTATGGTGTTGGCTATCTGATCCTGTGTTCCTAGACATGAATAGATAGGAAGCCTACTGAATTCTAACCTGATCTGTATAAGCAGAAAAGTTCTAGGTTAAGGGAACAAAAGTCTAACCTGCATCATAAAAACAGAATCATGACCTCTCAATCAATTCCCAGACTTGATCTACTTTACAGACTCAGAACTCCTTTAATGAAAGGGAGGTTGGCTCACCTCAAGAAAGGACCCTAGTATACTTCCAAAAATGTATGCCGTTAGTATTTCTCCCAGTCTTCCCCAAAGGGACCTGTGGCCTTTTATCATGGTGATTGTGCACTACAGAGAAGGGAACAATCAGGGCTTTGGGGGACTACTAGACACTGTCTCTGAACTAACACTAATTCCAGAAGACTCTGAATGTAACTGTGGTCCATCAATCCGAGTAAGGACTTATGGAGCTCAAGTGATCAATAGAGTTTTGGCTAAGGTCCATCTCACAGTTGGCTCTGTGAGTCCCTGAACATATCCAGTGGTTATTTCCCTGGTTCTAGAATGCATAATTGGAATAGATATTCTCAGTAACTGGCAGAATCATTGGTTTCCTAATCTATTGATTGAAGGCTATTATGTTGGGAAAGGCCAAGAAGAAGCCATAGAACTCCCTCCATCTATGAAAGTAGTAAACTGAAAGCAATACTGCATGGAGGAATTGCAGAGATTAGTGTCACCATCAGGGACCTGAAAAACACAGGAATGGTGATTTCCACCACATCTCCATTTAACTCCCATATTTGACCTGTGAAGAAGACAGATGAAGAAGACAGTAGATTCTTGTGAGCTTAGCCAAGTGACAACTTCAATTGCAACTGCTACACCAGATGTGGTTTCATTGTTTGAGCAAATTAACATATCCCCTGGTATCTGGAGTGCAGCTATAGATCTGGCAAATGCTTATTTCTCCATGCCTGTTAGTAAAGACCATCAGGAGCAGTTTGCTTTTGGCTGGCAAGGTGAGCAATATACCTTCACTGTCCTAACTTAGGAGTATATCAGCTCTCTAGCCCTACATTATAATTTAGTTTCCAGGGATCTTGATTGCCTTTTTCTTCCACAAAATAGCAGACTGGTCCATTTTATTGATGACGTGCTGATTGGACCCGGTGAGCAAGAAGTAGCAACTACTCTAGACTTATTGATAAAACATCTTTGTGTCAGAGAGTGGGAAATAAATATGACAAAAATTCAAGGAACTTCTACTTCAGTGAAATTTCTAGGGGTCCATGGTATGGGTGGTGATATCCTGTACACAGTGAATGATGGGTTGTTGCATCTGGCTTCTCCTACAACAAAAAAGAGATACAACACCTGGAGAAATAACCACAGGTGGGCCTCTTTGGATTTTGGAGGTAATCTGTTCCTACTTTGAGTGTGTTATTCTGGACCACTTACTGGATGACTCAAAAAGCTGCTAGTTTTGAGTGGGACCCAGAACAAGAGAAGGCTCTGCAACAGGTCCAGGCTGCCATGCAAGCTGCTCTGCCATTTGGATCATATAATGCAACAGATCTAATGACATGTTAGTAGCAGCCATAAGGTACCTAGCTGTTGGCCAAAAATTGTTCTGAGAGGAGGGTGTTTTTGATGAGATTCACTTTTAAACTGGCACACTGAGGAAAGTAGGTTGCTCTCCCTAGTGTGGGTGGGCCTCATCCAATAAGTTGAATGAAGCAAAAAGATTGACTCACCCTGGGGTAAGAGAGAATTCCTCCTGCCTGACTATCTTTGAACTGGAACATTAACTTTTCCCTACCCTTGGACTTAAACTGAAACATCAGCTCTTCTGGATCTGATCTCCAGCCTACCAGCCTTTGGACTGGAACTACACTATTGGCTCTCCTGATTCTCAGGCCTTTGAATTCAGTCTAAAATTATACCTTTGGCTCTCCTGGATCTCCAGCTTGCTGATTAACTTTGCAGATCTTGGGACTTACCAGCCTCCATAATCACATGAGCCAATTGCTTATCATAAATATATTTATGTATATATACATCCTATTGGTTCTATTTTATGGACAACCCTGACTAATATAATGGAACAGAGGAACAAACTAATATGTAAAGTATTTAGAATGTTTAGCTATATCTCCTGTAATTAGAAAGTGACTGATTGGAGATGGAAGATAACAGAAGGGGAAAGGAGGAAAAAAGATGTTCACATTTAGGGACCATTGGCTATACATTTGGTGCTGTTATTTCCTGAACCAGGGAACACTTAGGAAAGAGCATATTTGGAGAAGGGGAAAATGGTGAGTTCTATTTTGGACATGTTGAGTTTAAGGTGCTTACTACTATGCATAGTATAGAATAGAGTTTAAGAATCTAAACTTTATTGTCAAAGAGACTGTATTCAAATGTTAGCTTTGCCACTTACCAGCTGTAAGACCTTGGGAGGAGTTGTTTAATCTCTCTAATACTAGCTTTCTTATATATGAAATAGGATCTAATAACTCTCATCTGATGGGCTTGCTGTGAAAAGTGAATGAGGTAATATATATAGCCATATGAACATTGTACCTAGCACAAAATACATTCCAAAAAATTAATAGATTTTAAAAATAAATATTAAACTAGTTCAACCATTGTGGAAGGCAGTGTGGCGATTCCTCAAGGATCTAGAACTAGAAATACCATTTGACCCAGCCATCCCATTACTGGGTATATACCCAAAGGATTATAAATCATGCTGCTATAAAGACACATGCATATGTATGTTTATTGTGGCACTATTCACAATAGCAAAGATGTGGAACCAACCCAGATGTGCATCAATGATAGACTGGATTAAGAAAATGTGGCACATATACACCATGGAATACTATGCAGCCATAAAAAAGGATGAGTTCCTGTCCTTTGTAGGGACATGGATGAAGTTGGAAACCATCATTCTGAGCACACTATTGCAAGGACAGAAAACCAAACACTGCATGTTCTCACTCATAGGTGGGAATTGAACAATGAGAATACTTGGGCACAGGATGGGGAATATCATATACCAGGGCCTGTTGTGGGGTGGGGGGAGGGGGGAGGGATAGCATTAGGAGAAATACCTAATGTAAATGACGAGTTAATGGGTGCAGCACACCAGCATGACACTTGTATACATATGTAACAAACCTGCGCATTGTGCACATGTACCCTAGAACTTAAAGTATAATTTTAAAAAAAGAAATTAAAAAAAAAGAGAGATAGAAATTTGGGTCTAAAGATTTGGAGAAATGTCTGGGCTCAGATACTTTGTACTTCTCATTAGAACTTCAGGCCCTTCTGTCCTTTTCCGTCCCTGCTGCCTATGATCTGAGTTTAGTAGTAAGGATAATCAAGAGAGCGCTTACTTCTGGCTCTTGGCTTTTTTCCTAGCTCCGGCCTTCAATGGCCCAAGGTGGCTAGGTGAGTGAAAAGTGTAAAGGAGGGAAGGGTTCAAAAGTAATAGCCACCACTGATTTTGGAAGTGGACTTTTGTATCATTTCAATATTTCACTTTATTGTTTTTCTGCAGACAAGTTATTACACCACAGACAGTAGAATATCCAGCATTCTTATCCCCAGACCTGAATGTTACTGTTGGGACTCCAGCTGTGCAATCCTCCGACCAGACATCTGTAGTGCGACTTGAAAAACTTCAGCAACAACCCAGGGAAAGGTAAAAAAAAAAAAAAAAATTCAAAAGAGCTCAAAATTTTCATCTTAGGTGTTTGTATAATACATTAATTTCTCCCTTTGAGACATAGGCTTGCTGTAGGCTCAGAAATTTTCATTATGGTGCTGTTGTTTCATTGGTTCAGGGATTATTTCTGATTTTTACTTGTCAATTTAGGTATTTTGTTTGAAAAAGTGTTATTGCCAAAGAAAGAGGTGAAAACTCCCTTTATTTTTATGTTTTGAAGCAGAGTCTCACTCTGTCACCCAGCTTGGCCCAGATTGGAGTGTTGGAGTGTAGTGGCACGATTATGCTCACTGCAGCCCCGAATTCCTGGGCTCAAGCAATCTTCCTGCCTCAGCCTCCCAAGAAGCAGGGACTACAGACACATCGCACTACCACCACACCTGGCTATTTTTTTTTTTTTTTTTTTTTGAGACGAGGTCTTGCTATGTTGACCAGTCTGGTCTGGAACTCCTGGCCTCAAGTGATCCTCCAGTCTCAGCCTCCCAAAGTGCTGGGATTACATTGTGCCTAGCTGAGGTGAAAACTCATTTATGAGGGATAACGCATAATTCTTGCTGTCTCCTCATTTACCAATGTATTTCGTAGGTCTCCTGCTTTTTTTTTTTTTTTTTTTTTTTCTGTATTTCTTGTCCTTTTTTTGCTATGCTTCAGTCTAGGTATTTTCTTCTGACTTATATTCTAGTTCACAAGCTCTTTCTTGTTTCTATTCTGCCATTAAATCAATTGAATTCTTAATTTCAGTTATTTTATTTCTCAACTATGGAATTTCCCTTCATTTTTGTAGTTTCTATTTATCTGCCAAAATCCACAGCCTTGTCTTTTAATTCTTTGGACATATTTATTATTATTGTCTTGGTCAGCTCGGGCTGCTATAACAAATACCATAGATCGAATGGTTTAAACAACAGACTTTTATTTATTTCAGTTCTGGAGGCTGGGACGTCCGAGATCAAGGTGCCAGCTGATTTGATCCCTGCTGAGGGCCCTCTTGTTGGTTTGCAAATGGCCTTCTGTTTACCATATCCTCACACTGTGGAGGGAGATCATCTCTCTCATGTCTCTCACTGTAAGAGTACAAAAATCCCATTCATGAGGGCTCTTCCCTCATGACCCAATTACCTCCCAAAGGCCCTGCTTCCAATTAGTATCACATAAGGGAGTAGGATTTCAACATATGAATTTTGGGGTATGTACACTTTTCAGTTTATAGCAATCATTGCTATTTTAAAATCTAAGTCTGACCATTTCATTATCTGGATCTTCTGGGAGTCTATTTAAATTATTGGGTTTTTCTCTTAGTTTTCAGTCAGTTCTTATATTCTCACATGCCTAGTTGTTTTGATTGAGTGCCAGACATTGTATTTGAAAATTTATAGAACTGTTTTGAGGATCTTAATTTTAATTACATATTCCTACAGAGAAGGTATACATTTGTATCTGGCAACCAGCTGGGCTAGGAGCACTAACAATCCCAGATCACTTTAATTCAATTAAGACTGAAATTGAAATGATTTGAAGCTGGGCTTTAGTTCCTGTGAGGGGGGTTAGTCTCTTTGTGGTTTATTCTTACTCCTAGTGTCAGGACTGGGACTAGGTGTGAGGCACATGAGGCAACTAGGTCATAACATTTAAAGAGACAGTCATTATCTTAAAGCCTTTTGGGGTCCCAACTGGGTGTTTACCAGGACTTCTCATCCCGACAAGCCCTGGACTCAGGTTTTTGTTCTGACATCCTTATGTCTCTATCTCAAAGCTCTGCTCAGCTTTTTAACTTCTTGGCCATCTCAAAGCATAAATGCCTTGAAGGAAAAATGGCACCAAATGATGGGCTCCATGTCTCTGGACTTCCTTTCTGTCTGGAATCTTTGGTATGCAAATCCTTGCTGTCTTTATAACTCAGTGATTCTTTCCAACACAATTTAGACAATGTTTTGTCCAGAATTTATAGTTGTGTGGTGAGATGATTGGTCTGAAATAACCTAGTTCAGAATCACAGTGATCACTTTAAAGATCATAGTATCTTTTCTGAAAGAACTTAAGAGTATAATGAGTAGAGACATAACAAAGCAAAACAAATAAATTATAAATTAAGAAATAAACTACGAAGGTATCAAAAAGATGGTAGAAAATAAAGGAGGTGACTGATTTTTATAAGAATTGTTAGAGAAGGGGTTGGGCGCAGTGGCTCACGCCTATAATCCCAGTACTTTGGGAGGTCAAGATGGGTGGATCACAAGGTCAGGAGATCGAGACCATCCTAGCTAACATGGTGAAACCCCATCTCTACTAAAAATACAAAAAATTAGCCGGGCGTGGTGGCACACACCTGTAGTCCCAGCTACTCGGAAGGCTGAGGGAGGAGAATCACTTGAACCCAGGAGGCAGAGGTTTCAGTGAGCAGAAATCGTACCACTGCATTCCAGCCTGGGAGACAGTGCGAGACTCCATCTCAAAAAAAAAAAAAAAAATTAGAGAAGATATTTGAGGTAACATTAAAGGAAAGGAGTCAGCATACCAAAGATCCAGGGCTAGAGAATTACTGTATGAATCTGTATGAAAGCTCTAAGATAAGAAGAGATTATGCCTAGAAAAAGATGGCAGCCATTGAAATGAAGCAAAAAGCAAGGGGGAAAGTGGCTTAAGACAAGATAGGTGGAGACCAGATTATTCAGAGCCTTAGAGACCATAATTTGAATTTTATTCTAAGAAAAATAGGAAGCCAATGTAGGTGTTTTATATTATTTTCCTTTTTCTGTTCTTTCTTTCTTTCTTTCTTTTTTTTTTTTTTTGAGATGGAGTCTCACTCTGTCACCTAGGCTGGAGTGCAGTGGCGTGATCTTGGCTCACTGCAACCTTTGCCTCCTGAGTTCAAGAGATTCTCCTGCCTCAGCCTCCTGAGTAGCTGGGACTACAGGTGTGTGCCACCAAGCCCGGCTAATTTTTTTGTACTTTTAGTAGAGATGGGGTTTCATCATGTTGGTCAGGCTGGTCTCGAACTTCTGACCTCAAATGATCCACCCGCCTCGACCTCCCAAAGTGCTGGGATTACAGGCGTGAGTCACTACGCCCAGCCTATATTATCTTTTAAATATAATATTTGATCCAAAATAATAATCCATAATACTAATGTAAATTATGTGTAAAATAATATAATGATACCAACCAGTACTCAACCTAACCTAAAATCTAAAACATTATGGATAATTTGTATCTACTTATCGGCTTCTCTCCTATTTCATCCTCCTGCCTATTTCCCAGAAGTTAACTACTTCAATGAGTTTTTATTTTTTGCCTTTTGAAAATTAATTTTTTAAAAAAATCATATATGTAGGATGCTTAAATAATACATTATTTCATTTTGCTTACATCACCCACTGTTATGTTTCTAAGACTCATCTATGCTGTTTCATGGCATTCCATTTGGTGAATATACTGCAATTTTCATTTGTTTACTAATGATCATTAGGTGTATTCTCTTTTTATTGCTGCGTAACAAATTGTCACAAACTTAGTTGTTTAAAACAGTATCTATTTATTTTCTCACAGTAAGTCAGAAGTCTGGGCAGAGTGTAACTGAATTCACGAGGCTGGCCGGGCGTGGTGTGTCTTGCCTCTAATTCCAGCACTTTGGGAGGCCAAGGCAGGCCGATCATGAGGTCAGGTGTTTGAGACCAACCTGGCCAACATGGTGAAAACCCGTCTCTACTAAAAATTCAAAAATTAGCCAGGCGTGGTGGCAGGCACCTGTAATCCCAGCTACTCAGGAGCCTGAGGCAGGAGAATCGTTGGAACCTGGGAGGCGGAGGTTGCAGTGAGCTGAGATCACATCACTGCACTCCAGCCTGGGCGACAGAGCAAGTCTCCATTTCAAAAAAAAAAAAAAAGAGGCATTTCACAAGGCTGAAATACAAGTGTTGGCCAGCGCATTCTTATTTAGAGGGGTTCTCTTCCAAGTTTGTTCAGGTTGTTTGAAGAATTCAGTTTCTTGTGATTCTAGGAGCTTCTCTTCTTCTGGAACTCCCATAATGTGATAATTTGTTTCTTTAGCTGTGTCCTGTAAGTCCTGTAGCCTTTCTTCACTCTATTCTTTTTCATCTGCCTGTATTATTTCAATAGACGTGCCTTTAAGTTCAGAAATTATTTCTTCTGTGTGGTCTGGTCTCAATTGTACATTTCATTTTTTTTTTTTTTTTTTTCTTTTTGAGACAGAGTCTTGCTCTGTTGCTCAGACTCGAGTGTAGTGGCACTATCTCGGCTCACTACAATCTCCACCTCCTGGGTTCAAGCAGTTCTCATGCCTCAGCCTCCGAGTAGCTAGAATTACAGACGTGAGCCACCAAGCCTAATTTTTGTATTTTTAGTAGAGACAGGGTTTCACCTTACTGGCCAGCGTGGTCTTGAACTCCTGATCTCAAGTGATCTACTCACTTTGGCCTCCCGAAGTGCTGGGATTACAGGTGTGAGCCACTGTACCTGGTCCACAGTTTTACATTTTATTTCAGTCATCGAATTCTTCAGCTCTAGGATATCCGTTTGGGTTCTTTTTATATCTATTTATTTGTTGAAATTCTCATTTAAATCATGAATTGTTTTCCTGATTTAATTGTCTATCTGTATTCTCTTATATCTGAGTTTCCTTAAGATCATTATTTTGAATTTTTTTCTGACATTTCACGTATTTCCTTATGATTGGGATCTGTTACTGGAGAATTGTTGTTTTTATTGAAGGTGACGTTTCCTTGCTTTTTCCTAATTCATGTGTCCCTACATTGATTTCTGTGTATCTGATGGAAAAATCACCTCTTTCAATCGTATGTAGTAGATTTCCCAGGGAAATATTTGTATGAATATTGTATGACATCTTGGGATATCAGATTGGTGGGGCACATTGGCCCAGTTCTAGGTAGATTCAGTAGTTCAGTCTTCATATAGTTTTTCAGCTATAATCTATAGTAGTGGTATTTGCAAGTTTCTCAGTAGCCTAGGCTGAGAGAGTCTATAGAGATGGTGGTGTGACTTTGTCAGGGATGGTCTCACTGGGCTGTTTCTTAAATGGGTGGCATGCAGTGGCTTGTCTGACCTGGGAATATGCCTGCCCAGAGCAACTTGTGGGGCTGTTTCTTAGGCCTCAGATGTGGGCACACAGCTCTTCAGCTGGCCTGGAATCCTGTCTGCTAGGGGCAGCCTGTAGGGATATTTCTTGGGCCTGAGATGTGGGTGCACAGCTGCTTTGCTGGCCTGGTGATGTTTTTGCTGGGGGCTGCCCACAGGGCCGTTTCACAGGTCTGGGAGTCAGGTGCAAAGCTGCTCAGGGGCATGGCCACTGGAGGTAGCCTGAGGAGCTGTTTCTCAGGTCCTGAACATGGGCTCTTGGCTACTTGCCCAGCCTGGGGATATGCCTGTCAGGGACAGCCTGCAGGATGGTTTCTCTGGCCCTGGAATTTAATCTGTTTTTAGGCCTAATGATGGAACAGCTTATGGATGTAATACCTCTTTGAATGAGATGAATATGAAAATTGATATGTCCATAAGTAGGGCTACTCGAATTATCAACTTCTAGTGGTTATAGATCTCCTGGTTTAAGGTCTGTTGTAGGGATTATATAAGAATCAAACTTCAGGTCTTCGTAGTCTGTATATTTATACCTAAATATCATTGCTAGTCTATGGTTTTTCAAGTTAGAGAAGAGATACTCATTTTACCTATCATGTATAGGATTCATAAAGACAGTAAAGTAATTAGGATTAAAATAATAGTGAGTAAGATAATTAATACTGTTTCTACTTTTTAAGCATCTATTTTGTGTGGGTTAGTTTAGTTGTTAGTATTAGTGAACTAACATAAAGGACTAAAGAGATAATTAAGAAAATGGTTATTACAGTGTGGTTGTGTAAGTGTAGTTCTTCTATAATAGATGACGCTGCATCTTGAAAGCCTGACTGGAATAGGTATACCACAAAGATATAAAGAATTTTAACTTGTAAATTAACTTTGACAAAGTTATGTAACATTTTTACTAGTATCTTGCTTGTTGAAAAAGTCATAATGGTTATGAGGCTAGCCTGAAACTAGTTATAGGGGGTTTGACTCCTTGCTTTCTTATTTTTAGTTTCTATGTACATGGGCTTTTTGATTGTATAATATGGTTATGGGTGGCCATGAAATCATTCGAGATTTTTAGATGAAAGTTCCACTACTGAGACTTCCCATTTTGAAGTGAAGCCTTCTCAGATTATGAAAATTATTAATATTACTGTTATTAATTAAATAAATGAGCCTATTGATGAAATGGTTTTTCATGTTGTATATACATTAGGGCAGTGACCTATAGTAGACCAGAAGTGTAAGGTCTTACGCTTTAGTTTCTGAAAAAAATATTTAAAATATTATTTTGAACTCATAGATTTAAACATTTGATAGGCTGCAATCCATTGCAATCCATTGCAGGTTTTAATCTTTGTTAAAGTGTGTTGGTCTATTTTATGTGAAATTAATTTGTCTGAATTTTTTGCAGGAGAATTGGCTTAGAAAACGCTTCTAGCTTCACAGATTCACACTTCTGATGTTTTCATTTGGCGTGTGTGTGTGTGTGTGTGTGTGTGTGTGTGTGTGTAGTATAATGGAATGCTTTTTAAGATTTCCTAGGGTCCTGTCCTGGAAGAGATACTTGGCTGGTCAGTTTTGAGTGTTCATAGTGGTTAGGCTGCTCTGGGCCCTTTAGATCTTACCATGAATCTCGAAATGAGAAAAACCCTCCCAGTTTCAACTGCTATTTCCAAATTGTCTCTGCACACTACCAGATTTTTGTACTAAAACTATATTTTATTTATAATGTTCACATCTATATTCATGAATGAGATTAGACTGTAATTTTTCTTTTTCTTAATGTCTTTGTCAGGTTTTATTGTCAAGGCCATTATGTCCTCATGAAATGAATTGGGAAACATTCTCTGTCTTCCATTTAATCCTTGTTAATTATATCTTTAAGTTATTCAAGCTTTTTGAAGTTTCTTGGATTAGAAGATACATCCTTTTTTCACTTGTTTTATTGTGGAAGATATTGTATATGTATTGAATAATTTATATAATCCTTTTTTTCACTTGCTTTGTTGTGGAAGATATTGTATATGTATTGAATAATTATATATATATAATATATATAGTGTTATGGACTGAATGTGTGTCCCCTCAAATTCATATGTTAAAATCCTAATCCCCAATGTGATGTTATTTGGAGGCATTGACTTTGGAAGATAATTAGGGTTAGATTAGGTCATGAGGGTAGGACTATTATAATGATGGGATTAATGCCCTTATAAAAAGAGAAAGAGACACAAGATCCATCTCTTTCCACCATGTGAGGATATAAGAAGGCCATCTGCAAACAAGGAAGACTACTCTCACCAGACACTGGATCTGTCAGCACCTTGATCTTGGACTTCCTGACCTCTAGAACTGTGAGAAATAAATGTCTATTGTTTGGGGGAGGGATAGCATTAGGAGAAATACCTAATGTAAATGATGGGTTGATGGGTACAGCAAACCAACGTCACACATGTATACCTATGTATCAAACCTGCACATTGTGCACAAGTACCCTAGAGCTTAAAGTATATTTTTTAAAAAGTCTATTGTTTAAGTCACCCAGTCTGTTGTATTCTGTTATAGCAGCTCAAACTGACTAAGACTTATGGTTTAAATACTAAGAGTAATACATATTGAATAATTTCTGTAACATGTATATGTAGCCTAAATAATGATGATAAGCCCATTATGTACATATTTATGATTCAGGTTAATAAATACACCACCAGTAATATCAGAAATATGTTTTGTGTACCCTTCTGAGATTACATCCCTGTCCTTAACTGTCCCCATGTAACTAGTACCTTGATTTTTGTTGTAATCATTCCCTTTCCTTTGACTATATCCCTAGACAATATATTGTTGGTTTGTCTCTTTTAGAACATTTTATAAATGGATCACATTGCATGTATTCTTCTGTGAATCATACCATATATATTCTTCTGTCACTTGCTTTTTTCATTCATAACTGATTTCTTTAGGCTGGAAAAGATGAAAAAAGAATATAGAAATCTGAATACATGGATAGACAAAGCTAACTATTTAGAAAGCATTCTAATGCCAAAATTGGAACATAAGGATACTGAGGTAATTGACATAATACATTCTCCTATTTACAGCTTTTAATACTTTTTATTAAGAATGGGATTATGATAATTAAAAGTGATGATCAATTTTTTTGTCCTTGATATAATAAAATACTTTTCATGGTTCAGGTACTTACCTGTTTTGATAATGTGCCATTCAATGAATATTTATTGATAATTTGTAAGGTTTAATAGTTATTGATAATTTATAAGGATGCAATTCATATACCATACAAATGACCCATTTATAGAACTCAGTGACCTTTAGTATATTCACTGAGTTGTGTATCCGTCACCACAGTCAATTTTAGAACATTTTTATCACCTGCGAAAGCAACCCCATACCCTTTAGCCAACACCTCCCAATTTTTCCATCCCCTCCACTAGCCCTAGGCAGCAATTAGTCAACTTTCTAACTCTGTAACTTTAGCCTATTCTAGACATTTCATATAAATGGAATCATACAATATGTTGTCCTTTGTGATTTGCCTCTTTTGCCTGCCATGTTTTTAAGTTTCACCCCTGTTGTAGCATGTACCAGTACTTCATTTTTTTCTCTCTCCAGATAACATTCCATTATTTGGATATACCACATTTTGTTTATGCATTCATCAGCTGATGGGCATTTAGGTTATTTCAATTTAAAAGCTATTATGAATAATGCTGCTATGAACATTTATGTGCAAGTGTATGTGTAAACAAATGTTTTGAATTCTCTTGGGTATATATAAAGGAGTGGAAGCTGGATTGTGTAATAATGCCCTGTTTAGATTTATGAGGAGCTTCCAAACTGTTTTCCACTGCAGCTGCATCATCGTACATTCCAACCAGCAATGTATGAAGGATCAAAATCTTCATCTACCCTTTTTAACTTTTAAAAATTATTATTATACCCGTCCTAGTGGGTTTGAAGTGGTATCTCATTGTGGATTTGATTTGCATTTCTCTAATGACTAATGATGTGAACATCTTTTCATGTGTTTACTGGACATTCATATGTCTTCCTCGGATAAAATTTATTCAAATCCTTTGCCAGTTTTAAAATTGAGTTATTTTTCTTTTTATTGTTAAGTTGTAAGAGTTCTTTGCATTTTCTGGACATTAAACCCTTATCAGAAATGTGAGTAAGGTTTAATATTTAGAAATACACTCTAACCTATACATGTTGACTTGGAAATAAAGGATTCATAGCTCTCTCAATGGATGGATAAAACATTGACTATGATCACAGTCTCAAATGGTAGTTATAACATATTGATATTTTCATGTTTTTTAATGCCTCTGTGATAAATGGGCAGAGTTCTGCTGCTGTTGGATAAACTGATTAGTATTTACCAATACACTATTCATATTTTGGAGACACTTTGGAGGACTTTTTATTAAAGGGACTAAGAACTTAGGGTTCTTATTAAAAGATCAGTATTTTTTAAGTGCACACTGATCACTTTACCTTATAATTCTCCTTAGAATTTTGTAAAGAGACACATCACTTTTAAGTTATAGGCCAAAATGTATTCTAATAAAAAAAGTAATCTGTTTCCTGGGGGTATCTTCTCATACCCCCTGAAGTTACAATATTATGTAATTTATCTTGTAATATTTATCTCCTACATCCATCATTCAAATACTCCATCCATTCTTGGATACCCTTTCTTTGGAACATCAACTCCTGGTCAGAGTATGCGGCTCCTTAAAATAGTGCTGTTTGAACTGCTTTTCTCACAAACCCATCTCCTTCTTGTCTTCTGTAAATTTGGGTGTGGAGGAAGGTGTATTGTATTAAAGTGGTTATGAAGGCAGAGGAAAATGTTTTAGTTCTTCACATATTTTCCCCAATATATTTTCTTTTTTTTTTTTCTTTTTTCTTTTTTTGCTTCCAGGAAACTAATGTGGATGAGGCATCTGAAAACCCGAAAAGTGATCAATCTGAAGAGGAGCTTGAAAATGTTGCAGGAGTAGGTAAGAAACTAATTTGTTTTTTTATTATTAAGATAATTGAAATCAAAGTGATTATATCACAAAAAGACAATTAATAATTTGCTTTAAGTAGATTTCTTTTTTGTTAGGAAATAAATATGCATTTCAGTGTAGTTTCGGCATATGGTAGGTGTGATAATTTTAAAGAACAGTGTTAGACCCTATTAAGAATATTAGAAAGTTTTAAGGCTGGGCACAGTGGCTCACGCCTGTAATCCCAGCACTTTGGGAGGCTGAGGCAGGTGGATCATGAGGTCAGGAGTTCAAGACCAGCCTGGCCAAGATGGTGAAACCCTGTCTCTACTGAAAATACAAAACATTAGCCCAGCACGGTGGCAGGCGCCTGTAATCCCAGCTACTTGGGAGGCTGAGGCAGGAGAATCACTTGAACTCGGAGGGCGGAGGTTGCAGTGAGCCGAGATCTCGTCACAGCACCCCAGCCTGGGTGACAGAGTGAGACTCCATCTCAAAAAAAAAAAAAAAAAGAAGTTTTAATGCTGCTTTATTTTATTTTTAAATATTATTATTATTGTTATTATCATCTGAGACAGGGTCTAGTTCTGCCACTCAGCCTGGAGTACAGTCGCACAACCACAGCTCACTGCAGCCTTAATCTCCCGGGTTCAACCAGTCTTCCCACCTTAGCCTCCCAAGTAGCTGACACTACAGGCACATGCCACTATGCCTAGCTAATTTTTGTATTTTTTTTGTAGAGACAGGATTTTGCCATGTTGCCCAGACTGGTCTCAAACTCTTGAGCTCAAGCAATCTTCCTGCCTTGAATTCCCAAAGTGCTTGGATTACATGCATAAGCCACCATGCTTGGCCAATGCTCTTTTACTTTTTTAAGGATGAGAAAAAAGTTAAACTATTAACTATGACCTGTGAAAAGGCATTTTTATTAGACATTGCGAGCAATAGAGCTATTGGTCTCTTTTATGTAGAGGAGTGTGTTTATGCAGAGGAGTGTGTGTGTGTGTGTGTGTGTGAAAAAGTGTGGCAGAGGAAGGAGAGGAAATTAGATTAGCGTTACATTTGAGAATTTATCGTAAAGTATCAGTAAGAGATTTAATAAATGGACTGTTGATACTGTCTTTTAAAAATCTCTTAAATTCACTAAGAAAGCAAGTTAAAGTATAGTACTACACTTTAAAATACATAATAATATAACTTAAAGTCTTGGATTCTGCAGGTATGGAATGGAATAATGACTTACTGTTATAAGACTTTTGTCACACATTAATCGTCTCTTTCGTCTCCACTTCTAATTCTCTGGCTATATCAGGCTTTTGAAAGATTCATTTCCTAACTTCTAGGAATCTACCAGCCTAGCAAAGATACTACCTCTTTAGCTAACTCTTTACCTGAAACATTCAAGTTTTAGATATAGGATAATCATAGTTCCTCTCTTCAATATCACTGGAAGAATGGAGGGTAACTTTTTCAGTCACTGGTGGTAGCTATCTTTTTTTCTTTTACTTTTTTTTCCACTTACTCAAAGATTGGTTGCATATATATTTACAATGGTTATATCCTCTTGATGTATTGATCCTTTATCATCATATAATGCCATTTTTGCATCTTTTTACAGTTTTTGACTTGAAGTCTATTTTTTATGTGAATATGGCCACTCCTGCTCTTTTTAAGTTTCCATTTTCATGGAATACCTTTTTCCATTCCTTCACTTTCAGCCTATGTGTGTCCTTAAACCCAAAGTGAGTCTCCTCTACATAAAATACACTTGGGTCTTGTTTTTATATCTATTTTGTTACTCTGTGTCTTTCAACTGGGGAGTTTAATCCATTTACATTTAAAGAATTATTGCATTATTAAGGACTTACTATTGCCATTTTTTACATTGTTTCTGTCTGTCTTGTAATACTTTTGCCTATCTTTTTCTGACATGCTATCTTTCCTTGCATTTCACTGATGTTTTTGTATTGATATGCTTTGGTTCCTTTCTCTTTGCTTCTCGTGTGTCGTCTTTTATTCTCAATAAATATAGATTCAAAACTAGTCAACAAAATACTGACAGACTGAATTCAATAGCATATTAAAAGGAGCAAATGGAATTTAACTCCAGGATGCAAGGATGTTTCATCATACAGAAATCAATTAATGTGATACACTACATCGACTGTATGTAGGATTAAAAACCGCATGATTATTTCAACAGATGTGAAAAAGTATTTGACAAACTTCAACAGCCTTTTAGGATAAACACCTTCAAAAAACTAGATATAGTAATAAAGTAGCTCAATATATTAATAAGAAAGGCTATAAATGAAAAGCCTGTAGCAAATACCATACTCAACAGTGAAAAACTGAACACTTTTCCTCTAAGATCAGAAACAGCTCAAGGATGTTCATTCTGCCCCTTCTGTTAAACATAGTACTAGAAATCCTAGTCAGAGCAATCAGGCAAGAAAAAAAATAGAAAGTATCCAAATCAGAAAGGAAGAAGTAAAATTATCTTTGCAGATGGCAGGATCTTACATACAGAAAATTCTGTAGACTCCATACAAAAAGACCTGTTAGAACCAATAAATGAATTCAGTAAAGTTGCAGGAGATAAAACCAACACAGAAAAATCAGTTGTGTTTCTACACACTAACAGTGAACTACCCAAAAAAGAAATCAAGAAAATAATTCCAGTTTACAATAGCATCAGAAAGAATAAAATAATTAGGAATAAACTTTTCAAAGGAGGTGAAAGACCTTGCACACTGAAAACTAAAAAACATTGATAATGAAAAAGAAAATAAAGGGAAAGATATCCTGTTTTCTTGAGTTTGAAGATTTAATACTGTGAAAATGTTCATACTACCCAAAGCAGTCTACAGATTCAGTGCAATCTCTATCAAAATTCTAATGGTGTTTTTCACAGAAGTAGAAAAAGCAATCTCAAAATTTATATGGAACCACAGAAGACTCTGGATAGTCAAAATCATCTTGAGAAAGAAGAACAAGGCTGGAGGTATCACACATTCTGATTTCAAAATATATTACAAAAATATAGCAATTAAAATAGCATGGACTGGCATAAAGATAGACATATAGACCAACAGAATAGAAGAGGGAGCCTAGAAATAAACCCATATAAATGTGATGAACTGATCTTTGAGAAGTGTGCCAAGAATACACAATAAGGAAAGAATAGTCTTTTCAGCAAATGGTGTTGGGAAAACTGGATATTCAAATGCAAAAGAATTGAAATTAGACTTTTGCTTAACACCATAAACAAAAATCAGCTCTCAATGGATTAATGACTTAAATGTAAGACTGGAAACTGTAAAACTCCTAGAAGAAAACATAGGGGAAAATCTCATTGACACCTGGTGTTGGCAATAATTTATTGGATAAGACACCAAAGGCACAGGCAACAAAAGCAAAAACAGACAGTGGGGCTATGTCAAATTAAAAAGCTTCTACACAGTGAAGGAAACAATAGAGTGAAGAAGAAACCTACAGAATGAGGGAATATATTTGCAAACCATATATTTGATAAAGGGCTAATATTCCAAAACATATAAGGAACTTTTTCAACTCAATAGCAAAAAAATAAAAAAAGGTGGACTGAGCACTTGAATACATATTTATCCAAAGAAGACATTACAAATGTCCAACGGGTATACGAAAAGGTGCTCATCATCATTAATCATCAGGGAAATACAAATTAAAATCATAATAAGATACGACACCTGTTAGGATGGCTATTACTGAAAAGTCAAGAAGTCAACAAGTGTTGGCAAGGATGTGAAGAAATTTGAACCCTAGTACACTGTCGGGGGAATGTAAAATGATGCAACTGCTTTTGAAAACAGCGTGGAGGTTACTCAAAAAAATGACAAATAGATAAATCATATGATCCTGCCATTTCACTTCTGGGTGTCTATCCAAAAGAATTGAAATCAGTATCTCAAAGCAGTATTTGCACTCCTATGTTTATTGCCATGTTACTATAGTCAAGATGTAGAAACAACCTAAATGTCATAGATGAATGGATAAAGAAAATGTGGTATACACACATAATTCAGAGACATTGCAGGTTCAGTTCTAGACCACCACAATAAAGCAAGTCATATGATTTTTTTTTTATTATTATACTTTAAGTTCTAGGGTACATGTGCATAACATGCAGGTTTGTTACATATGTATACTTGTGCCATGTTGGTGTGCTGCACCCATCAACTCGTCAGCACCCATCAACTCGTCATTTACATCAGGTATAACTCCCAATGCAATCCCTCCCCCCTCCCCCCCGCCATGATAGGCCCTGGTGTGTGATGTTCCCCTTCCCAAGTCCAAGTGATCTCATTGTTCAGTTCCCACCTATGAGTGAGAACATGCGGTGTTTGGTTTTCTGTTCTTGTGATAGTTTGCTGAGAATGATGGTTTCCAGCTGCATCCATGTCCCTACAAAGGACGCAAACTCATCCTTTTTTATGGCTGCATAGTATTCCATGGTGTATATGTGCCACATTTTCTTAATCCAGTCTGTCACAGATGGACATTTGGGTTGATTCCAAGTCTTTGCTATTGTGAATAGTGCCACAATAAACATACGTGTGCATGTGTCTTTATAGCAGCATGATTTATAATCCTTTGGGTATATACCCAGTAGTGGGATGGCTGGGTCATATGGTACATCTAGTTCTAGATCCTTGAGGAATTGCCATACTGTTTTCCATAATGGTTGAACTAGTTTACATTTTTGTTTCCTAGGGCATATAAACATTACATTTACACTATACTATTGTTTATTAAATAAAGTGTGCAATAGCATTATGTAAAAAATCAATATACATGACTTAATTTTAAAATACTTAATTGCTGGCTGGGCACAGTGGCTCATGTATATAATACCAGCACTCTGGGAGGCCAAGGTAGGAGGATTGCTTGAACCCAAGACTTCAAGGGTGGGGTGCATCAGGTAGGATCATGCCACTACACTTCAGCCTGAGTGGCAGAGCAAGACCCTATCTCAAAAAATTGAGAGGCCAGGCGCTGTGGCTCAAGCTTGTAATCCCAGCACTTTGGGAGACAGAGGCGGGCAGATCACCTGAGGTCAGGAGTTCAAGACCAGCCTGGCCAACATGGTGAGACCCTATCTCTACTAAAAATGCAAAAATTAGCCCAGTGTGGTGGCTCATGCCTGTTGTCCCAGCTACTTAGGAGGCTGCTGAGACATGAGAATCTCTTGAACCCGGGAGGTGGAGGTTGCAGTCAGCTGAGATACGCCACTGCACTCCAGCCTGGGCAACACAGTGAGATGAGACTCCGTCTCATATATATATATACACACACACACACATACACATATATATACACACACATATATATACACATATATGAGGTTGGGTTTTCTTGTAAATTATATATATATATATATATATACTGATCAAGGTGGTATTTGTTGAAGGTTGGAGTGGCTGTGGCAATTTTAAAAAATAAGACAACAATGAATTTTGCTGCATCAGTTGGCTCTTACTTTCATGAAGGATTTCTCTGTAGTATGCGATGCTGTTTGATAGCATTTTACCCACAGTAGAACTTCTTTCAAAATTGGAGTCAGTCCTCTTAAACCCTGCTGCTGCTTTGTCAACTAAGTTTATATAGAATGCTAAATCCTTTGTTGTCATTTTAGCAGTGTTCACAGCATCTTCGGCAGTAGATTCCATCTCAAGAAACCACTTTCTTTGCTCATCCATAAGAAGCAATTCCTCATCCATTTAAGTTTTGTAATGAGATTGTAGCAATTTACTCAACCTTCAGGCTTCACTTCTAATTATAGCTCTCTTGCTATTTTCATCACATCTGTAGTTACTTTCTCTACTGAAGTTTCACTGAACATCTTAAAGTCATCCGTGAGGGTCGTAATCAACTTCTTCCAAATTCCTGTTGATATTTTGAGCTCCTCTCCTGAAGCACAAATGCTCTTAATGGCATCTAGAATGGTGAATCCTTTGCAGAAGATCCCTCAGAGGAATTATGTAAGGCAGCTAAAGCCTTATAAAATGTATTTCTGAAATAAGAGGACTTGGAAGTTGAAATTACTCCTTGATCTGTGAGCTGCAGAATGGATCTGTGTTAGCAGGCATGAAAGCAACATTAATGTCCTCAGACATTTCCATCAGAGCTCTTGGATGACCAGGTGCATTGTCACTGAGCAGTAATATTTTGAAAGATATCTTGTTTTCTGAATAGTAAGTCTCAACAGCGAGCTTAAAATATTCAGTAAACCATGCTGCAAACAGGTCTGCTGTCCATGCTTTGTTGTTCCATTTATAGAGCACAGGCAGAGTAGACTTGACGTAAATGTTAAGGGCCCTAGGATTTTTAGAATGGTAAATGAGCATTGGCTTCAATTTAAAGTCAGTAGCTGCATTAGCCTCTAAGAGAGTTGGCCTGTCCTTTGAAGCATTGAAGTCAGGCATTGAGTTCTCCTCTCTAGCTGTGAAAGTCCTAGATGACATCTTCTTCCAGTATAAGGCTGTTTCATCTACAATAAAAACCTATTTAGTGTAGCCACTTTCATCAGTTATCTTAGCTAGATCTTCTGGGTAACTCGCTGCAGCGTCTACGTCAGCACTTGGCTGCTTTACCTTGCACTTTTGTGTTACAAAGATACTGTCTTTCCTTAAACCTCACGAACCAACCTTTGCTATCTTCAAGGTTTTCTTCTGCAGCCACTTCACCTCTCTCAGCTTGCACTGGATTGAAGAGAGTTAGGGACTTTCTTTGGATTAGGCTTTGGCTTAAGGGACTGTTTGTGGCTGGTTTAATCTGTCCAGACCATTAAAATTTTTTCCATATCTGCAATAAGCTGTTTTGCTTTCTTATCATTTGTGTATGGAATAGCACTTCTAGTTTCCTTCAATAATTTTTTCCTTTGCATTCACAGCTGGGCTGTTTGGTGCAAGAGGCCTAGCTTTTGGACTGTCTCAGCTTTCAACATGCCTTCCTCAGTAAGCTTAATCATTTCTAGCTTTTGATTTGAAGTGAGGGATGTGCAAATCTTCTTTCACTTGAACACTCAGATCCATTATGGGGTTATTAATGGCCTACTTTCAATATTGTTCTGTCTCAGGGAATAGAGAGGCCAAGGAGAGGAAGAAAGATGGGGGAACAGCCAGTCAGTGGCATAGTTAGAACACACACAACATTTATAAATTAAGTTTGCCATCTTACAAAAGTCTAATACCCAGCATTTATAAGGAACTTAAACAAATTTACAAAAAAACAAAAACAAAAACAAAAAAAACCTCGTTAAACAGTGGGCAAAGGACATGAACAGACACTTTTCAAAAGAAGACACACATGTGGCCAACAGGTATATGAAAAAATGCTTAACATCACTGATCATTAGAGAAATGCGAATCAAAACCATAATGAGATACCATCTCACACCAGTCAGAATGGCTATTATTAAAAAGTTAAAAAATAACAGATGCCAGCAAGGTTGCAGAGAAAAAGGAATGCTTATACACTTTGGTGGGAGTGTAAATTAGTTCAACTACTGTGGAAGACAGTGTGGTGATTCCTCAAAGACCTAAAGACAGAAATGCCATTTGACCCAGCAATCTCATTCCTGGGTATACACCCAAAGGAATCTAAATCATTCTTTTATAAGGACACATGCCTGGGTATGTTCATTGCAGTACCATTCACAATAGCAAAGATATGGAATCAAGCTAAATGCCCATCAATGGTAGACTGGATAAAGAAAATGTCACACATATACACCATAGAATACTATGCAGCCATAAAAGGAATGAGATCATGTCCTTTCCAGGAGCATAGATGGAACTGGAGACCATTATCCTTAGCAAACAAATGCAGGAACAGAAAACTAAATACCACATAGTCTCACTTATAAGTGGGAGCTAAATGATGAGAGCACATGGACACATGGAGGGGAACAACACACACTAGGGCCTATCAGAGAGTGGAGGGTAGGAGGAGGCAGATGATCAGGAAAAACAACTAATGGATACTAGGCTTAATACCCGGGGATGAAATAATCTGTACAACAAACCCCCATGACAAAAGTTTACCTATGTAACAAACCTGCACATATACAATTGAATTTAAAAGTTAAATTTTTTTTTAAAAGTTTGCTATCTTAGATGGGTGTGGTTTGTGGTGCCCCTCAACAATTACAATAGTAACATCAAAGATCACTGGTCATAGAGTACCATAAAAGATATTATAATAATGAAAAAGTTTGAAATATTTTGAGGATTACCAAAATGTGATGCAGAGACACAAAGTGAATGGAAACATGGCACCAATAGTCTTGCTCAATGCAAGGTTGCCACAGACCTTCAATTTGTACAAAACACAGTATCTTAGAAGTGCTATAAAAAGAGATATGCCTGTCTACATACAATGGAATATCATTCAGCATTTAAAAAGAAGGAAATCCTGCCATATGTGACAACGTGGATGGACCTTGAGGACATTATACTAAGTGAAATAAGCCAGTCACAGAAAGACAAATATTGCATGATGCCACGTATGTGAGGTATATGAAATAGTCAGAGTAGAATGCTGGTTGCCTGAGGCTAGGGAGAGGGGCAAATAGGGAATTGTTTTTCAACAAATATAAAGTTTAAGTTTTGCAAGATGATAAAAGTTCTAGAGATCTGCTTTACAACATTGTGCTGATAGTTAATATTATTGTGCTTTACACTAGAAAATTTGTTAAGAGGATAGGTCTCATGTGAATTGTTCTTACATTTAAAAGAAAAGAAAAAAAAAAAAGAGCTGAACAAAGTCATGTAGTTGTGACCATAGCAAATTTTTTTGCTAGAATTCTGCCTCAGTTATTTATTTTCTTTTTGTCCCTTTTAGGTTTTCCCTTTTTACATGCTAAATATGTATTCCTTATATTTCTAGGAAAATTTTACAAGTATTTCAACCAGCCTTCTTTGAATGGTCCTTTTTTGTCTAATTTCATACACCCTTATTCTAGTCTCTTCTTCCAATCCCGGTCCCATCACTTACCATCTGGAGTTTATTTCCTCTCAACTTTAAAAAAATATAGCATGTACCCGTGTTTGTGTCTTGTATTTATGGATCTGAAATGTTATCATTTACCACTCCCCCATCTTCCCAGAGATTCATCAGCTTGTTTATAGTAAGTAGTGTTTATGTTTGGACAGCTGCTTTGATTTAAGTTGCTCTTTGTTTTTAGTGAGAAAAAAATGTAATAGTATTTTATCAATGTGCATACGTATGTTTATTGTTTTTATGTAAAATAAAATACCCCCATTAATTTTTAAGCAGATATCCCTCTTGTAAATGAGGAAGCTGAAACTACTCCAAATGAGGTAAGGGAAATTGGAAGAGAACTTTTAATAGTCATTATTTTATAAAGGGATACAATATTTATAAATGGAGAAATATTTATAGATAGAGAAAGGCATCCGAGAAGTTACTCAGTTGTTTTATGGTTTCTATTATGGCAATATCTGTATAGTTACACTCTTGAAAGAGCCTTCTGCATAAAACAGTAACATTTAAAAATATGAAGATAGGGGACAAAATGTGTTGAGGAAGAGATGGAGAAACAAGAAAAAAGCATGAAGTTCTACATAAGATCTTAGAAATAAGTGCCATAGACCTAACTGCAGTTTTCACTCTTTCTCACCAAAATCTTTTATCATATTGTAAACTTTGCACAGGAAATAATATTCTATAGTTTATAATAGAAATAAACAGAACATAGAGTTTACATAATATAATTTGCTTTTCAGCTAAATTTACATAAGGTATTCATTCCATAAAGCAGTGGATCCCCATGTAAACCAATGAGGAGTAAAATGTTCACTTACTGCTTGACAAATAGGATTTAATGATTTCCATTCCTGGATCAGTGGCTCCCAAATGCCAGTTGAAGAGTCAGTATGTCTCACTATTTTCCCCAGTTCAAGGAGAGTGAAAGAAGATAATACAGAGAATTTTTCATAAAGCTAAATTTATTTAGTTTAATAGGCCATCCTTTATTTTACAATATTGTTCTTTGTACTGTGGTGCTATTAATATTCTCTTTATTTTCTTACATAGTTGTGATTTATGATATCATTCCTTGTGCATTTTGCTATTAAAATTTCCTTTGTTTCATGATATATTGGTGGCAGTATAATAATAGTAGAATGTCAGACCCTCAGATTTTTTATTTTGAGATGTCGCTGATTTATAGATTTGGATATATGAGAACCACTGCTTTATCATTTTTATGGATAGTATTCTACAGTCCATGGTTTCAGGCAAGTGAAGAATTTCACATGTTTATTAAGGAATGTAAAATTTATAAATAATAATGGTAATTTGTTATGATAAAGGATAAGAGTATAATTGATTTTGAGTCATTTTCTTAATTTGTAAAATTTTCCAGTCAATAATGATTAATTGGTAGTTTGTTTTATTGCTGTATTTTCTAGTTACTGGATAATGATTCTGAGAAAGGCCTGACTGTACCAACTTTGAACCAACTGGACCAAGATAATTCAACTGCTGATGCTTCTAAAAGTGATGAATCAACACCTTCACCCACAGAAGTGCACTCCTTGTGCACTATTTCTAACCAGGAAATAATAAAAGCAGGCAGAGTACCACCTTTAGGTGAACGTCAATCAGAAAGCATGCCAGACAGAAAAATGGAAAATGTGTTTTCTCCATCAGAAGTAAAATTAAAAGATAACTATCCAAGCATTTTAAAAGCAGACTCATCTCTATCAGAGGTAAATTTGAGGAGTATCTGTATAAATCCAAAGAGAAGGAACTTAGTTTCATCTCCAACAGAAATTAGCTGGCAAAACAACAGTCTTAACTTAGCTGAAAGGAAGAACACAGGCTTAGTTTCCACCAGATTAAAAATTAAAAGGTAGCTTTCAAAGCCAAGACCCAAAAGAAGGCCTTGAGCTCAAGGTGTCTGCCCTTATATTAGAAGTATAAGACTAGGGACACAAAATAATCTATTTTAAAAAATTAAATACGAATAAATTGAAAATGCATTCAAATGTCTCCAAGTGGAAATGTGTCTAAGTATATTAAATATTCCTACTTTACTTATATCAATCAAGAAATATGGATAAAAAACTTTCAAGAAAAGCAAAGTGATTTGAGATGCCAGTAATACAAATTAATCTCATGGGTTGGTAATTCAGCTGAAAGTGTAACAACAATAACAAAATGTAAATTCAAAGGAAATTTAAAAGCCTGGAAGTTCTTCAGTGGAAATTCTTAATAAAACTATTATATTATAGGAAATAGCATATGTTCTCCTTATTACAAATAATTTTATAGTTAAAAATGAGAGTAAGAGTGTGAATTTAAAGGTACATCAAATTCTAGACTTTCTCAAAATGACAGCCATTCTACTTACATCTTTATATCTTATTGGAATCACTATTACAGGTAGTTCATCAAATGATATAAAAAGAAATATAGGTCAGAAGATAAAGAATTTGAGTTCTAAGTAAGATTATGCTTCTAAATACTAGCTTGGGCATCTAAGTCTCTAGATCTATTTTTCTCATTATTTGAATGGTAGATCAGACTAGGTCATTTCTAAATTCTCTCCCAAATTTCAAAAGGTATAATTTTAACTGGGAATTATTCTCAATTACCTATGTCAATAGCTTAATTAATACAACTTAAAAATAGCATTCTTGGTTTTTCTAAATGTTCTGAAAGTAATGCACAGTCACAGAAAATTTAGAAAATGGAGAGAAATGTAAAAGAGAAAATAAAAGCAGTTATAATTCTACTGCTACATTTAACAATTTTATTTTCTTTTAGTCTTTCTTATGCATATATACATATATCTTTTATGAATTTTAAAAGCTTGAATCAAAATAAACATATAATTTTTATTTTTTGATTTTACATGCATGCCACTTGAATTTTCTTAAAAATTTGCAAGATGTAGAATATCCTCAAATATTAATATTCCATAAGTTTTTAAACAGTTTTCATATTGTTGGATATTAAGTTTGAAATTAACATTCTTTTGCTTATTTATTTGGATCTGTGGATCTGTGATTATCTCCTAATGTATTTACAGAAATGGCATGCTAACAAATTGCTCTCCAGAAAGACTGTACCACTTTACATTCTTACCAACAGTATTTGAGTATTAATGGTCTTTTAAATAATGATTAACACTTTTTCTTGCTCATTAGTCATTTTGGTTTTCCCTGCTATGAGTAGACAGATCATGTCCTTTGTCCATTTTTTTCTTTTGAAGACTTGGGGTTTTTTAGGTTTTATAATGAGCTCTTTTTATTTTCAAGATATTAACCACTTGTATAGGCACATAGTTTGTAGTTTACCTTTTAATTTATGTATTACATTCAATCTGACTTCCAAAATATTCAATTTTCACTTGATAAGTAAGTTATTTATTGCTGTATAACAAACCACTCCAAAACCAAGTGGATTGAAAAAAAAATTTTATTATCTCTCAAGATACTGGGGGGTTGACTTGCTTGTTGGGCAGTCCTTCTGCTCCACTTAATGTTGGATGTTAGATGGACTTACAGTTATCTTGGAGCTTGATTGATCTGGAACACTCATGATCACTCACTTACATGTCTGACACCTTGAATAGCTGTTAAGGCTGGGCTCAGCTGGGATGTAAGAACATCTGGTTTGATGTATCTGTTTCCTTCTTTCTGTCTCAGATATATATGTGTGTGTGTATGTGTGTGTGTGTATATATATATATATATACACACACACACATACACACCTCAGATTAGATAGATAGATAGATAATATATAGATCTCTCTTTCCATGTAATCTTGGGAATTAGCCTTCTCTCTCTCCATGGGGCTTCTTCTTGTGGTCTTTCTATATAATCTGTCTAACAAGGCTGCTGAGCTTTTTATGTGGCAGCTCAAGGCTTCCAAAATGCAAAAACAGAAACTTCAGGTCCTCTTAAGACATAGGCTTGGGATGAGCACAGGGTCACCCTCACTACCTTCTGTCAATTACAGCAAGTCCCATGCTCAGTCCTGATTCAGTATGGGAGGGGACTACAGAAGGGCATGAATCTTGGGAGGGGTTGTACATTGGGGACCATATTTGGAGATTAACTAAGTTCCAAGTAAGTCATATTCCTCCCACATGCAAAATATACTCACTTCACTCCCAAGATCCTCAATGTCATGCTATTACTGTATCAAGCTCAGGCTTGAACTGCAAAATTTTATTATCTAACCTTTTATTATCTAACTAAGGTTCATGTGGGTGAGTCTCTTTAGGTATGACTCCTCTCAAACTTAAAATCTATGAATTGAAGAGACCAGTTATCTGTCCCCTACATACAATGACAAGCCAACAACAGGAAAATTGGAACAGACACTTCCGTTATAAAGGTAGAGGGAGGGAAAGCATGAGGCATACATCAGTCAGTTGACCATAGTAATTCTGAAGTTCTTGTTCTTGCCCTCACATTTTAGCCTTACCCTTTGAATAATCCTTTTTCCATAAGAAATACTTTTGTTTCTAGTTGCAGCCCATGTTCTGTGTGTGGGAAGTTGAAAGTTCAAATGTGTCTTTTCATTTTTGCTTTTAGTGAAGACTGAAATTTCACATATGTGTCTTTTCTTTCTAAACTACCCCTGTTCCTTTCAGTGCAAGATGCTATTATTCTTTTAAAGATTTTGTGGGCTTCCTGTGTATCAAATTAAGATCTAAATTAGTCAAATGTTACACTTCTAAATATCTTCAAGTCAGACCCCTATTTCCTTGGGCTGAGAGTCAGGGTGCTGTGGCAGGTGCTGTGGCAAAATGTCCTTAAGAAATTTAGAAGTGCCCTTGTCTGGCAAAGAAGGCCTAAGTTGCTACTTAAGATTCTTAAAATAATTTTTTGCCTAGCTGAGTAGGCCTATGAGTCACCACCTTAAATCTTTTTGAGGTCTTAACAGATCTTACAGCCATACCCTTGTCATCTTAACCCTGAAACACATTCCTATGAACCCATAACTGAGTCCCCAGTGACTTCTATATTACCAAATGTGGTTATCAGTTCTCAGTCCTCATCTCTGTGACTACTTAGCCACATTTGACAAAATAGTTCCACCCTTTTTGTCTTGAAACTGATATTTTTCACTGGCCTTTTGTAATATTACATTCTCCTAGTTTTCTTCCTTCTTCATTGGCTACTCTTTGCTGGGGAGGTCTCCTCTTCCAATTTCGAAATGTAAGATTGTCTCACACCCAGTCCTTGTATTTTATTTTTTCTCTAACCTTTCTAGGTTATTCATTCAGCCCTGTAACTTTAAATATAATTTGTAAATGAATAACTCCCACATCTTGGGGCTCTTCCATGAACTCCTGGAGTGTATATGTAAAAACTTACTTCACTTAGGTATCTTATAGAAATGTCAAACTTAACATGACGAAGACTGAATTCTTAATTTCACCTCCACTAACTTAGATTCCCTCCTCTTAATGTTCCCTATTCATTTAATCTTTTCAGCATATAAACATTCCAGGCATTATTTCTAGGTCAATGAAATGTGTTGTTGAACATAAAAGACAAAAATAAATGTTCCTGTGGAGCTTATATTCAAAAAATACAAAAATAAATGTTCTTGTGGAGTTTATATTCTTATAAATGGCACCTCTAAACTATTAAGACCAATACCGTAGGAGTCAACCTTGATATTGTGGTTTCTCTCATCTCTTATATCCAGTCCACCATCAAGTCTTGTTAATTCTGTATTCAAAATGTATCTGAAATCCATCACTGTCATTGCTATCACCTTGACTTAGACCAAGCTACTTTCATCTCTCCTGTCTGCTATAAAACCTGAGTTTTCCTGCTTCCAATTTTGCCTCTGTCTAGTTTGTTCTTCTAATAGCAGCAAGACCGATCTTGTAAAGATGTAATCTAAATCATGTCACTCCTCTGATCAGTATTCTTCAATGGCATGTTTTCATGCCTGGAATAAAGTCCAAACTTCTCACCATCATCTATAATGCCCCCACTTAATATTTCTGTCCTCATGTGTTAGCATGTTTCCCTTTGTTCACTCTGCTTCAGCTACATTAGTCTTCTTACTATTCCTTGAACAAACCAAACTTATTCCAGCCTCAAGGTCTTTCTAATATTCTTCTCCATCAGGGGAATGCTCTCCCCCACAGATCTTCTCAGGGTTCATTCATTCACACCATTTAGGACTCTGCTCAGATGTTCCCTCCTTAATGGAGGACGGATTGGGGGGCTCCTCTGACCACTCTATGTAAAGTAATTGTTTACCCATCCACCCTCCTCCATTCCTAGTATTCTTTCTTCATATATCATTTCCTGGTATCATATTATGTTTCTTTATTCATTTATTGTCTGTTACTCCCGTTTGACTTTAAATTACAGATAGTACTGAGATTTAGTCTTATTTACCACTGTATCTTACTATCTAGTAATAATAATGAGTATTTTAAACTTAATACATACATAATTAGAGCTCTTACTACTTAGAACTCACTACTAATAGTGATGAGTCCATGTTAGGCAGTAGTAAACATCTGTTGAATTAGTTTAGTTAAAAATATTGCAGGGTCTTGAGGCATTTGCTGTGGAAACTCTGAATATATTATATTATAACTCCTGGGCCTCACTGTATGTAGTTAAGTCAATCACATAGTCATAGGAAATGCAATCATTTTAATACTCTTAAGGTGGATGAACCATCTAGCTCTGACACACTAAATGTCAGGCATAAGGCTGCAAGATTATTTCCACAAAGGGCAAATGATAAGAGCTCTAATAATGTATGAGTCTTTGAGTTCAAAAGCCTGTAGGGTCTGCAGAAGATTAGGGTTAAGGAAGGCAGAGAGTGATATATGTGACATCATTAACCTCGTATCTCCTATTCATCCATTTTATATAACTGCCCTCTTTAAGCCATGAATTCCATTCATTAAATTTAAATCCCTTACTAATGATTGATGGTACTGTTGGGAAATATGCCATAATCTCCCCAAAACATTGTCCTTGCTAATTCTGTACTTTGAATCAACCAAAACCATGCATGTGAAATGCACCTTGCAATTATTTTATCCACAGCCTTTTAAATTTTATTTTTAATTTTAAATTTCATTTTTTCATAAAAAATTTAATTGACAAATAATTGTGTATATTCATTAGATACAATGTGATCTTATAATCTACGTATATATTATAGAGTTGATCCATATAATTAACATATCTATTTCCTCACCAATTTATCATTTTTTTGTAGTGAGAACTTTAAAAATGTATTTTAGTAACTTGGAAATATACATTATTATTAACTGTGGTCACCATGCAGTGGAATAGATTACTAGAACTTATTTCTGCATTCTAAGTGAAACTTCATGCCTCTTTGAACATCTTTCTTTTTCTCACCTCTTTTCTTCCCATTCACCCAGCCTCTGGTACCCACCTTCTCTGTTTCTATGAGATCAACTTTTTAAGATTTCACACATAAATGAGATAATGCAGTATTTGTCTTTCTGTGTCTGACTTATTTCATTTTGCATGATGTCTTCCAGTTTTATCCATATTATCACAAATGACAGAATTTTCTTCTTTTTTAAGGCTGTGTAGTATTCCACTGTGTACACATTTCTTTATCCATTGATCTGTTGATAGACACTTAAGTTGCTTTCATATCTTAGATATTATAATAGCACAACAGTAAACATGGGGATGCAGATATCTCTTTGATACACCAATTTCACATCTTTTGGATACACACCCAGAAGTAGTATTGCTGTACCATATGGTAATTCTATTGTTAGTTTTATTGGGAACCTCCATACTACTTTCTAAAATGGCTGTACTAATTTATATTCCCACAAATAGTGTACAGGGGTTCCCTTTTCTCCATATCCTTGCCAATGCTTATCATTCTTCTTTTTGATAATAGCTCTTGTAACAGGCGTGAAATGATATCATATTGTAGTTTAAATTTGCATTTCTCTGATGATCAGAGATATTGAGTATTTTTAATCTATCTATTAGCCTTTCATATGTCTTCCTTTGAGCAATGTCTTTTCAGATCCCTTGCTCATTTTAAAATTAGGTTATTTGTTTTCTTGCTTTTGAGTTGTTTGTCTACCTTATATATTTTGAATATTCGCCCCTTGTCAGCTGTATGGTTTGCAGGTATTTTCTTCCAGTTCATGTTTTGTCTCTTCACTCTGTTCATTGTTTCCTTTTCTGTACAGAAACTTTTGATTTGATGCAACTCCATTTGTCTATTTTTGCTTTTGATGCCTGCATTTTTGGAGTCCTATCCAATAAATCATTGCATAGACCAGTATTGTGGAGATTTTCCCTTATGTTTTCTTCCATTAACTTTACAATTCCCCATTTCCACATCTTACATTTAAGTCTTTTATACATTTTGAGATGATTTTTGTGTATGGTGTGAGATAAGTGTCCAATTTCATCTTCTGAGCCATATGTATTTTTCTCAACACCATTTATTAAAGAGTCTGTTTTTTCCCTATTGTGTTTTTGGCATTTTTGTCAAATATCAACTAATTATAAATACTAAATACTTGGGTTTATTACTGGGCTGTCTGCCTGTTCCATTGGTTTATGTGTCTTTGTGCCAGTGCCATGCTGTTTTGATTACAGTAGCTTTATAACATAATTTGACACCAGGGAGTTTGATGCATCTAGCTTTGTTCTTTTTGCTCAAGATTGCTTGGCTGTTTGGGGTCTTTTATGGTTCCATATGGATTTTAGGATTATTTTTTCTATTTCTGTGAAAAATGACATTGGAGTTTTAGTGGGAATTGGATTGAATCTGTAGACTGCATTGGGTAGTATGGATGTTTTAAAAATATTAATTCTTACAATTCATGAACATGGGCCATCTTTCCATTTGCTTGCATCTTCTTTCTTTCCTCAGTGTTTCATAGTTTTCCTTGTAGAAGTCTTTTACCTCCTTGGTTAAATTTATTCCTAGGTATTTTATTTTTAGTATAGCTATGGTAAATGGGATTGCCTTCTTGATTTCTTTTTTAGCTAGCTCATTGTGTATAGAAACTACTAATTTTTGTTGTTTTTTTCCTGCCAACTTTTATTTTAGGTTCAGGAGTTAATTCTGCAGGCTTGTTACATGGGTAAATTTCATGTTTCTGGAGCTTAGTGTACACATTATTTTATCACCCAGGTAGCATATATCATATCCAATAGGTAGTTTTTCGATACTCACCCTCCTTCCACCCTCCACCCTCAAGTAGGCCCTGGTATCTATTCCCTTCTTTCTGTCCAGGTGTATTCAATGTTTAGCTCCCACTTATAAGTGAGAACGTATAGTATTTCATTTTCTATTCCTGCATTAATTCCCTTAGGATAATGGTCTTGAGCTGCATTCATGTTTCTGCAAATGATATGATTTCATTTTTTTTTATAGTTACATCAGATTCCGTGGAATATACATACCACATTTGCCTTATCCAGTCTACCACTGATGGGAGTCTAGGTTGATTCCATGTCTTTCCTATTGTGATGAACATATAAATGAATGTGTCTTTTTGGTAGAATATTATATTCATTGGGTATATACCCAGTAATGGGATTTCTGGGTCAAGTGATAGTTCTGTTTCAAGTTCTTTGAGAAATCTCCAAACAGCTTTTCACAGTGGCTGAAGTAATTTACATTTATATCAACAGTATATAAGTGTTCCCTTTTCTCCACAGCCTCACCAGCATCTATTGTTTTTTGACTTTTTAATAATAGCCATTCTGAATGGTGTGAGTTATTAACTCATTGTGGTTTTGATTTGCATTTCTCTCTGATGATGAGTAATGTTGAGCATATTTTCATATGTTTATTGGTGGTGTATATGTCTTTTGATAAGTATCTGCCCACTTTTTAATGGTTCATCAGGGATATTGACCTGAAATTTGTTGTTGTTGTTGTGTCTGTTAGGTTTTGTTATCAGAATGATGCTGGCCTCTTAGAATGAGTTAAATAAAAATATCTCCTTCTTAATTTTTTGGAATAGTTTCAGTAGGAATTGGTACAACTTCTTTGTATATCTGGTAGAATTCAGCTGTTAATTATCTGGTCCTGGGCTTTTGCTTTTTTATTACTGATTCAATTTTGGTACACATTAATGGTCTGTTCAGGGTTTCAGTTTCCTCCTGGTTAGGTCTTGGCAGGTTGTATGTATCCAGGAATTTATCCATTTTTTCTAGGTTTTCTAGCTTGTATGTATAGAGGTGTTTTAAATAGTCTCTGAAGGTGTTTTTGTATTTCTGTGGAGTTGATGGTAGTGTTCCCTTTGTCATTTCTGATTGTGTTTATATGGATCTTCTCTCTCTTTTTCTTGATGAGTCTAGCCAGCAGCCTATCAATCTTACTTATATTTTCAAAGAACCAACTTTTGGTTTCATTGATCTTTTGTATCGGTTTTCACATCTCCATTTTGTTCAGTTTAGCTCTGATTTTGGTTATGTCTTTTCTTCTGCTGGCTTTGTTGTTGATTTCCTCTTATTTTTCTGCTTCCTCTAGGTATGACATTAGGTTGTTAATTTAAGACCTTTCTAACTTTTGATGTGGCATTTAGTGCTACAGACTTTCCTCTTACTGCTTTTGCTGGGTCTCAGAGATTTTGGTATGTTGTTTCCTTGTTCTCATTAATTTCAAAGAATTTCTTGATTTCTGCCTTAATTTCATTATTTACCCCAAAGTCATTCAGAATTGGGTGTCTAATTTCCATGTGATTATATGGCTTTGAGCAATTTTCTTAGTATTGATTTGTATTTTTCTTGTGCTATGGTCCCAGAGCATGGTTGGTATGATTTTTTAAAAATTTACTGAGAGTTGTTTTATTTCTGGTCGTGTGGTCAATTTTAGAGTATGTGCCATGTACACATGAGAAAAATGTGTGTTCTGTTATTCTGGGGTGGAGAGTTCTGTAGATGTCCGTTAGGTCCATTTGGTCAAATGTCAAGATTAGGTCCCGAACATCTTTGTTAGTTTTCTGCCTCGATGAGCTAATATTCTCAGTAGGGTGTCAAAGTCTCCCACTGTTTTTGCATGGTTATCTAAGTCGCCTTGTATGTCTCTAAGAACTTGTTTTATGAATCTGGGTGCGCCAGTGTTGGGTTCATATATATTTAGGACAGTTAAATCTTCTCGTTGAAGTGAACCCTTGACCTTATGTAATGTCTTACTTTGTCTTTTTTTATCGTTGTTGGCTTAAAGTCTGTTTTGTCTGAAATAAGAATAGCAACTGCTGTTCTCTTTTGTTTTGTTTGCTTGATAGATCATTCTCCATCCCTTTACTTTGAGCCTATGGGTGTCATTGCATATGAGATGGGTCTTTTAAGGACACCATACAGTTGGGTCTTGCTTCTTTGTCCAGCTTGCCACTCTGCCTTTTAAGTGGAGGCACATTACATTTACATTCAAGGTTAATATTGATTTATGTGGATTTGATCCTCTCATCATGTTGTTAGCTGGTTGTTATGTAGACTTGATTGTGTAGTTCTTTTATAGTGTCAGTAGGCTATGTACTTAAAGTGTGGTTTTTTTGGTGATTAGTGAGTCTTTTTTCTCCCATATTTAGCACTCCCTTGCTGACTTCTTGTAAGGCAGTTCTGATGGCAAAGAATTCCCTTAGCATTTGCTTGTCTGAAAATGATCTTATTTCCTCTTAGCTTATGAAGCTTAGTTTGGCTGGATATACAATTCTTGGTTGGAATTTCTTTTCTTTAAGGATGCTGAATATAGGCCCCCAGTCTCTTCTGGCATAGAGAGTTTCTGCTGAAAGGTCTCTTGTGAGCCTGATGGGGTTTCATTTGTAGATGACCTGCCCTTTTTTCTCTATCTATCTTTAATATTTTTTATTTTGCATTGACCTTGGAGAATCTGGTGACTATATGTTTTGGGGATGGTCATCTATATGTCTTGGGGATGGGGATAACTATATATCTTGGGGATGGGGACTATATATTTTTTGGACAATATCCTGAAATATATTTTCCAAGTTGCTTGCTCTCTGTCCCTTTCTTAAGGGATACCAATGAGTTGTAGGGCTGGTTTCTTTACATAACCCTATATTTCTCAGATATTTTGTTCATTTTTCTTAATTGTTAAAATTTCTTTCTGACTAAATTAATTCAAAGAACTGGTCTTTGAAGTCTGAAATTCTTTCCTCAGCTTGGTCTATTCTGCTTTTGATGCTTCTGATTGTATTGTGAAATTCTTATAGTGAGTTTTTTCAGCTCTACCAGATTAATTTGGCTCCTTCTTAAAATGACTGTTTTGTCTTTCAGCTCTTGACTCATTTCACTGGATTCCTTAGATTCCTTGAATTGGGTTTCAACTTTCTTCTGAATCTTGATGACTTTGCGACCAAACAGATTCTGGATTCCATGTCTGTCATTTCAGCCATTTCAGTCTGGTTAAGAACCATTGCTGGGGAGCTAGTGCAGTTGTTCAGAGGTAAGGAGACACTCTGGCTTTTATAGTTGCCAGAGTTCTTTCACTGGTTCATTCTCATCTGTGTGAGCTGATGTTCCTTTAATCTTTAAAGTTGCTGTCCTTTGGATAGGGCTTCTTGCTTTTATATTATTTGATTCCCTTGAGGGTTTGGCTGTGGTATAAGTTGAGTTTAGTCGACTGGGTTCATTTCTGGATGATTTCAGTGGGTCAAGGCTCAGTTCAGCACTCCTGGGCTGTGTGCTCTAACCCTGGGGGCCTAGCACCAGGCACACTGCTTTGTTCTCTGGCCCCTCAAGGTTAAGCATCTGCTGGAGGGCCTGAGGTGTTCCTGGTCCTTGGGCAACAACACTCCACTGGGGAGTGCTGGGAGAAGTGCTTTGTTGGAATGATGACGGTGGGGTCAGCATGCACATGCACACCAGCAGGGGCAGTGTGATGGCAGCAGCAAGGTCCACGTGCATGCACTGGTATGGCAGGGCAGTGAGGTCCACACACACATGTGTGCCGGCAAAGTGGTGGTGGGAGGCTGCAGGTGGATGCATGCTGACAGGGGCCCATCTACAAAAGCTCTCTGATGGTTAGGCAGGATCTTCCAGCCAAAGAGCTATGGCAGTGACTTCTGGGAAACACCCTGGTTGGGCATCTGAGGCTGCACTGCAAGTCGGTGTGGCCAAGTAGGGAAGCTGAGAGTGGCCAGCAGATGGGAGGATGGAAGCACTCAGACCAAACTGGCCCTGTCTCACAGGCAAGATAACCCTGTTCTGTCCAGGTCCAACAGTCAACAGAAACCAAAATCACCTAGAGGAATATGGCAGGCCTTGCAGAATGGCCATCTCTGGTCATGGTCCACTGCAGTTTTCCTGCACCTAAACCCTCTGGGCTCCACCCAGGTTGGAGTCCCGTCACTGCCAACTCTCCAAGCAGCTCTCCCTGCCAGCTCAAATGTCTGTGGGGGTCATGGGGTCACCTGCAGCTAGGATTCTGGAGATCCATGTTGAGAGTGGGCCACTCTATACCTATTTAACCTACCCTTTCCTTAGAAGCTGCTTGGGGCCAGGAATGAGTCCTTGTGCTTGGCAACCCCATGCAGGGTTCCCAGCTTCCTCCCACTTCAACCACAGTCCGCATTCTCCCTCTGTCCACTCTCAATGTCTTCCTTCCAAAGATCTGCCTGGAGTGTGCTGGTCTTCTTGATAATTTTATCTTGGTGAAGGAAGCTCTTCCTGGCTGTGTCTAGTTGGCCATCCTGGCTCCTCTTCCTGGGTTTTTGTATGTTGATTTTGTATCCTACATTTTTACTGAATTCATTGATCAGTTCTAAGAGTTTTTGGTAGAGTCTTTACATTTTTCTATGTATAAGATCATGTCTCTGCAAACAGGGATAATTTGACTTCCTCCTTTCCAACTTGGATGCCCTTAATTTCTTTCTCTTGCCTAATTACTCTGGCTAGAACTTCCAGTACTATGTTGAATAAAAGTGGTTAGAGTGGGTGGTGTGGTGTTGTCTTGTTCCATTTCTTAGTTGAAAGCTTTCCCCCCATTCAGTATGATGTTAGCTGTGGGTTTGTCATGTATGGCCTTAATTGTATACTGAAGTATATTACATACATTGAATTGAGTATTGAGGTACTTTCCTTTTATACCTAATTAAGAGTTTTTATCATAAAGAGATATTGAATTTTATCAAATCCTTTTTCTAATCTATTGAGATAATATGGTTTTTGTCCTTCTTTCTGTTGATGTTATGTATCATGTTTAGTAGTTTGCATGTGCTGAACCATCCTTGAGTTCCTGGGATAAATCCCACATGATCATGTTGTATTAATGGATTTGATTTGCTAGCATTTTGTTTAGGACTTTTGCATCTACATTGATCAGGGATATTGGCCTGGAGTTTTCTTTTTTTGTTGTGTCACTGTCTGCTTTTGGTATCAGGGTGATGCTGGTCTCATACAATGAGTTAGGAAGAGTGATACGGTTTGGATTTGCGTCCCAGCCCAAATCTAATGTCAAATTGAATGAGGGGCCTGGTGGGAGGTGACTGGATCATGGAGGAGGATTTCTCTCTTGCTATTCTCATGGTAGTGAGTGAGTTATCAGGAGATGTGATGGTTTAAAAGTGTGGGCACCTCTCTCTGTGTGTCTCTCTCTCTCCCTCTCTCTCTCTCCTGCCACCATGTGAAGAAGGTGCTTGCTTTTCCTCGCCTTCTACCATGATTGTAAGTTTCCAGAGACCTCCCAGCCATGCTTCCTGTTAAGCCTGTGGAAGTGTGAGTCAATTAAACCTCTTTTCTTCATAAATTACCCAGTTTCAGGTAGTTCTTTATAACAAGTGTGAGAACAAACTAATACAAGGAGTTTTATCTGCTTTAATTTTTTGGAATAGTTTGAGAATAATTGGTATTACTCTTCTTTAAACTTCGGTAGAATTCAGAGGTTAAGCAAATTTGGTCCTGGACTTTTCTTTGTTAGGAGATGTTTTACTACTAATTCAGTCTCATTACCTCTTATTGGTCTGTTCAGACTTTCTATTTTTTCTTGGTTCAATCTTCGTAGGTTGTATGTTTCCAGAAATATATCCATTTCCTCTAGTTTTTCACATTTATTGATACATTCTTGTTCATGGTAGTCTATAATGATTTTTTTTTAAAATTTCTGTGGTATCCATTTTGATGTCTCTTCTTTTTTTCCTTTTTTCTCTTTTTCTTTTCTTGAGACAGGATCTCATTCTGTTGCCCAGACTGGATTGAAGTGGCACGATCTTGACTCACCACACCACAACCTTCGCTTCCCAGACTCAAGCAATTCTCTTGCCTCAGCCTCCCTAGTATCTTGGATTACAGGCATGTGCCACTACCGCCCAGCTAATTTTTCTATGTTTAGTAGAGATGGGATTTCACCGTGTTGGCCAGGCGAGTCTTGAACTCCTGACCTCAAATGATCCACTCGCCTCAGCCTCCCAAAGTGCTGGGATTACAGGCATGAGCCACCACGCCTGACCCTCAATGAACTTTAATTCTTAATTTCTTTCTTCACCCAGTGATTATTCAGGAGTATGTTGTTTAATTTCCATGTATTTGTATAATTTTAAATGTTTCTCTTACTGATTTCTAGATTTATTCCATTGTGGTCAGATAAGAGACTAGATAAGATTTCAATTTTGAAAATTTTTTGAGACTTGTTTTGTGTCCTAACATATGGTCATTCCTGAAGAATGTTCTGTGTGCTGATGAAAAGAATGTATTTTCTGCAGCTGTTAGGTGAAATGTACTGTAAATGTCTGTTAAGTCCCTTTGTTTTATGCTGTAGTTTAAATCCAATGTTTCTTTTTTATTTTCTTTCTAGGTGATCTCTCCAATGCTGATAGTGGATTGCTGAAGTCTCCATCTGTTATTGTATTGGGGCCTCTCCCTCTCTTTAGATCTAATAATATTTGCTTTATGTATCTGGGTGCTGTGGTATTGGGTGCATATATATTTACAATTGTTATTCTCTTGCTGACTTGATCCTTTTGTTATTATTATATAATGTTCTTCATTGTTTCTTTTGACAGCTTTTTACTTGAAGTCTGTTTTGTCTGATATAGGTATAGCTATCCCTGCTTGATTTTTGTTTCTGTTTGTGTGGAGTATCTTTTTCTATCTCTTTGCTTTCAAGTGTTTGCCAGTGAAATGATTCTATTTTAGGCAACATATATTTGCATCTTGTTATGTTTATCTGTTCAACCAGTGTATGTTTTTAAAATTGGCATTTAATTCATTTACTTTCAAGGTTATACTTGATAGGTGAAGACTTTTTTTTGTCTGCCTGTGTTATTTCAAAGGACCTGTCTTCAAATTCAGAAAATTTTAAATTCTGCTTGGTCTAGTCTGATGTTAAAGCTCTTGATTGTATTTTTTATTTCATTCATTTAATTATTCATAGCATTCCTGTGGTTCTTTTTTAATGATATCTATCTCTTTGTTGAAGTTCTCATTCAAATCATGATTTTCCCCCTGATTTCATTGAATCATCAATCTGTATTCTCTTGTATCTCAGAGTTTCTTTAAGATTATTATTTTGAATATTTTTCTGGAATTTTATATATTTCCTTATGCTTCAGGTCTGTTACTAGAGAATTATTGTGTTCCTTTGTGTCATGTTTCCTTGCTTTTTCATGTTTGCTATGTCTCTATGTAGATTTCTACATATCTGGTGTAATAGTCACATCTTTTGGGGAAGGTTTTGTAGGGAAAGACTTATTTGTTTAGATGGGTCTTGGGTGTTGGTTCAGGTAGGGTATGCTGGATTTGATTCTGGATGTACACAGTAGTGTAGTCACCATGTCGTTTCTTTAGCTGTAATCTGTGCTTGTGTCATTTGCATCTCAGTGGCCTAGGTTGGAAGAGTTTATGGCAGTGGTGGTGCAGCTTTGCTGGTGGTGGGCAAAGCTTCTTCCTACCCCAGAAAGGAAGGAAAAGTCACCTAGATTCAGCTTATGGGATTTGGGCATAGTTCACAATGGAGAAGGGCACTAAACCTTACAGGTGAGGCTCTTTAGGCCAATTTAACTGACCTAACAACAACTGTTGTTGTTCTACATCTGAATGTATATGAGGAGTTAATGTGTTATATGCTGGATCATCTCCATTTCATAAAATCAGAATCATTGGAAGAGTCATGTGTAAAGAAATGCTAGTGTGACATATAAATCACTACTCACCTGTCTCCATGTCCCTTTCCAGATGGTTCAATAAAAAAATTTACAGAGTCCTAGGAGGACAAAGGGAAACCATGGCCTTCATTTAGGACTTAAAGACAGCAGAAAATTTAAGAAATGCATTTTCTAAATACAACATTCCTGTATGGCCAGTAAAATTTGCTAATGGAGCTGGAGACTTACAGTGCATTATTATGAACTGAATTCATTTGTTGCCTCCATACCTTAGCTGTTCCAAACATTGTGACTTACTGAATCCATTATAAGGACAGCTGACTCTTGGTTTGCTATCTTGGACATTACCAACATGCCTTTCGTACACCACTGACATCGGAGGACTAAGATCAGTTTGTAAACATTTGTAGTACTCCCTTAAGGATACCTAGTCATCTACCATTTTCCACCAGTGGGTGGGTTGGGATTTAACCTGAATACTTGTACCCTCTGATATCCATAAGTTTCACTGTATAGATGATGTCCTATTGGTTGGCAAGTCAAAAGACTTAGTTTCCATAGTCATGAATGTGGTATTACCATGTTTCCACTAGCAGCAGTGGCTGATAAGCCCTGACAAAAATAGGTGGACTGCTTACCAGATAAAGTTTATTGTGTCTATCTGGGCAGATTCATAATGGGCTGTCCTTTTGGCAGTCAAAGAAAAACTATTGCCTTTTTGCAGTCTGCCTACCTCCACCCCAACTACCAAAAAAGGAGGCCCAGCACCTTGATGAGCTCTGGGTATAGGAGGTGGCATGTGCCTCACTATGGCCTTAATCTTGGCTAACCTACAGACTGGCATCCTTTTAGTAGGGCCCAGTCCAACAGACTGAGTTAGAAGCTATCCAGCAAGTTTATGTTAGGGGCCCTGCAATCCTAATGACTTTTTTGAGCTATGAATCTCTGTACTGATTAGAGCCACTGCCTGAAGACACCCTTTGGGGGTTTGGACTTGTTTCCCTCTGACATAGCTATCAGGTACACTCCTTTTGAAAAGTAGCTATTACCTTAAGTAACTACTGAGCTCTTCTCAAAAATGAACACTCAAGCTGTGGAGACCTTGTGACTCTTTGACTTTTTCCCATCTTGAGGTGGGTCAACTTGGACTCAGCAACTAACAAGGTAGAAAGGGCCCAACAAGCATCACTTGTAAAATGGAAATGGTAGATTCAAGAACACGGACATCCTGGCTCCAGCAGTATTTCATCTTTACAGTAAAAAGTAGCAGTTATCCCTTTGGGGGAAACCTTGCCCCCCACTCTGCTCTCTGAAGAAAATTGCTGGTTCAATAGGGCTTTACTATAAATAATATAGTCCCCTGTTTCTGACTTAGGAGTCTTCTGGCAGCATCTATAAAACTGTGGCAGGATAACTTGACAGCTTGTAAGTAGGGTAAAATCCTAGAATTTGCACTGTTTCTGCCAATTTTGACAATGAGAATGGGATGCTGACAGAGACATAGCTTTCTGGAAGAGGAAGGAAGAGAAAACCCTGCAGGCTGGGTTAGGGAATATGAGACAATTCCTTGGACTTCGGTGGCAATGTTCTCATCCAAGTGGTATGAGGCAGGGGTTGGGGAGGGGAAATGGCTAATAATGGTCTTCCCCTTGTCTTGCCTGTTAATAACTGTTCAGAGGCTGAGTTGTGACAGGCAGGATAGAAACCACTCAAACGGTGCTTTGTTTGTTGCTCACTCTCCCTTAGCGGTGAGGAAGTGGGGAAGAAGGGATGACCTCAGCTGCTTTGGGAGCTGCTCAGCATGTTTGGGAACTTCAGGCAGGTGAAGAACACAAAGTTTTATGGTTCCGTTAGACATAGGCACCAAAGGCTCCCAGGTAGAGCTATAGCAGCATGTGCCAGAAAGAAAAAAGTCCCTGTGCCAGGAGCTTTCTGGAGGCACGGAAGTACACAGGAGGAAGTAGGACCAATCCCGAGATGAAGAGGTGAAAGAAAAAAAAAGGGCTTCCTTTTACTCCAGCTTTATCCCATAGGCGAGGCCCTCTTGCTCCCTTGCTGTCCCTATGCACCTGGTCTGAAAATAAGGTTAAACTCGCAGCTGTTGGAGCATCTGTGCCCCACCCCTTCCCCGCCCCCCATACGCAGGTGAAGGTGAGTCCGTGTTCTGGTAGGGAAAAAAAACTCCACAAAAACCTGAAATCAATTAATATGGTTTAAGCAAAACTTACTGTGGGGAAAAAGTTAAAGTGATCTTATGCATAGGGCTCTCTGCCAATTCAATATATAGTCATGTGCCACGTAATGACGTTTTGGTCAACAGACCACATAATATGGTTTGGTTCTGTCCCCACCCAAATCTCATCTCGAATTGTAATCCCCATATGTCGAGGGAGGGGCCTGGTGGGAGGTGATTGGATTATGGGGGAGATTTCCCCCGTGCTGTTCTCGTGCTAGTGAGTGAGATCCGCTGGTTTAAAAGTGTGGCACTTCCCCTTCACTCACCCATGCTCTCCTGCTGCCTTGAAAAAACGGTGTTTGCTTCTCTTTTGCCCTCCACCTTGACTGTAAGTTTCCTGAGGCCTCCTCAACCATGCAGAACTGTGAGTCAATTAAACCTTTTTTCTTTGTAAATTACCCAGTCTCAGTTCTTTAGAGCAGTGTGAAAACGGACTAATACACCGAATATGCGATGGTGGTCCCATAAGACCATAATATCATATTTTACTGTACCTTTTCTATGTTTAGAAAAAAACAAATATTTACCATTGTGTTTCAACTGCCTACAGTATTTAGTCCAGTAACACTATGTATAGGTTTGTAGCCTAGGAGAAATAGGCTAGATCCTATAGCATAGGTGTGTAATAGGCCACACTATCTAAGTTTGTGTAAGTACATGTTTACACAATGACAAAATCACCTCATGACACGTTTCTGAGTGTATTCACATTGTTAGTTGATACGTGAATACTGCTGTTATACCATCTATTGCTAAGTGTGTGTAATTAAATTGATGTGTTACACACTTGTACTGTGAATGATCATAAAGTGTCAAGGGAAATTTTCCCATTCAGGGCATTGCCACATGTAGAGGACTCCTTGCCATTTGCCACAGGTGGGTGGATCAGGATTTAAGTGAGTGTCTCTGCCCTTTGTTATTACAATTTGAGATGAGATTTGGGTGGGGACATAGAGACAAACAATATCATGTAGTCTGTTGTTGACCAAAATGTCATTATGTGGCACATGACTATATATTGAATTGGCTGAGTCCGCTATATGTAAGATCATGTTACCTTTTTCCCCACAGTAAGTTTTGCTCAAAGATACAAGTGATGCCCTGTTGGTTGGCAAATCAAAATCCTCAATTTCAGTGGCCCTGACTATGGTGTTATTACACCTCTACCAACAGGAGTGGCTCACAAACCCTGACAAATTCAAGGACCTGCTTGCCAGGCCAGGAGATCGAGACCAGCCTGGCCAACACAGGGAAACTGTGTCTCTACTAAAAATACAAAAATTAGCCAGGTGTGGTGGCACACACCTGTGGTCCCAGCTACTCAGGAGGCTGAGGCAGGAGAATGGCTTGAACCTGGGAGGCTGAGGCTGCAGTGAGCCAAGATTGTGCTCCAGCCTGGGCAACAGAGCAAGACTCTATCAAAAAAAAAAAAAAAAAAAAAAAAAACTATGTGGGCAGATTCACAACACTCAATTCCTTTGTCAATCAAAGAAAAAACTATCTCTTTGATTCCCCTACTAGTTTTTAATTTTTTTGAGTGTGAAAGACAAATGTACTTCACTTTGGGATTCTACTTAGTCTTTTATTCAGCATGCTTTGAAAGGGGCCTAAACCAACAGGCCTTGCTAGCCAAATGGTAATAGTGTGTTTAGGGGTGCATCTGACCTGGTCCTAGCATCATTTTGGTTTTGCATAAAAAGTGGCAGCCATTAATTTGGGTAGCCATTAATTTATGCAATACGTTTTTCTTCTGCCACCAAAAACAAAGCCACTGGCTCAGGTGGGGCCCTGGATTTACAGTTTCCCCTAAACATCTATACCAGGTTCACTGATGGTTCAGCAGATGAAACCTGATGATGTCAGCTGGGCCACTGTGGCTGTAGCCCAAGGGCCAGCTATACAGATTCAAAAATTGATTTGGTTATTTCACTTAGTGGGCAGAATTCTGGCTAATACTCTCCCTAGAGAAACTTACACCCAATTTTATGTGGACGGTTCGATGAGTTTTGACAAATATGTATTTTTGTGTAATCGCCACCCATTATCAAGAACTAGAATGTTTCCATCACAAAACCATTACGTATGATGTTGGTTATAGGGTTTTCATAGATATTCTTCATTAGGTTTAAGAAAGTCTCTTCTAGTTCTAGTTTGCTGAGCAATTTTATGAATGATGGGTGCTGGACTTTGTCAGATGCTGTTTCTGAAACTACTGATATGATCATATGTTTTTAGAATATTAGTATAATAAAATATTAATGCACAGATTTTTTATTGTTAAATCAACTTTATATTCCTAGGATCAACCCTTCTTGGTTATAATGTATTATCCTTTTCATATATTGTTGGGTTCATTTGCTAAATTTTATGAAAAGTTTTTCACATATAGTCATGAGAAATACAGGTCTGTAGCTTTCTTGTAATGTTGTTATTAGTTTTGGTAAAGTTGGTATTGTAGAATGAGTTGGGAAATATTCTCCCCCCCTTCAGTATTCTAGAAGGATTTATGAATAATTTGTTCTTCTTTTGCTATTTTCTTAAGGTGGAGGCTGAGGTAAACAGTTTGAGATATTTCTTTTTTATTACATACATTATTGTTGTAAATTTCTAAGTACTGCTTTAAATTTATCCCATAAATATTGACTTATGTTTTTAGTTTCATTCAATTCAAAGCACATTCTTATTTGTCTTTCGATTTCTTCTTTGATGGATCGGTTACTCAGAAATGTGTTGTTTGGTTTTGTAACGTTTGAAGATTTCCTAGAAATGACTGTGATTTAATTCTACTTGGTCAGAAAACATGTATGATTTGAATCCTTTAAAATTGAGACTGTTTTATGGCCTACAATTTTGTATATCTTGGCCTCCTGCTGCATCCATGTTGCTGCAAAGGACGTGATTTCATTTTGTTTTGGCTACGTAGTATTTCATAGTATATGTGTACCAGTATAGTATATGTGTACCAGTATAGTATATGTGTACCACACTTTCTTTATCCAGTCCATTGTTGATGGACACCTAGGTTGACTCCGTGTGTTTGCTATTGTGAATGGTGCTGCGATGAACATACAAATGCATATGTCTTTTTGGTAGAACAATTTATTTTTCTTTGGATATATACCTGGTAATGGGAGTGCTGACTGAAATTGTAGTTCTATTTTCAGTTCTTTGAGAGATTCCTGAAGTGCTTTCCATAGTGGCTGAACTAATTTACATTCCCACCAGTAGTGTATAAGTATTCCCTTTTCTCTGCAGGCGTGCCAACATCTATTGTTTCCTGACTTTTTAGTAATAGCCATTCTGACTGGTGTAAGATGGTATCTCATTGTGGCTTTGATTTGCATTTCTCTGATGATTAGTGATGCTGAGCATTTTAAAATATGTTTGCTGGTTGTATGTCTTCTTTTGAGAAGTGTCTGTTCATGTCTTTTCATCACTTTTTATGAGATTGTTTTTTGCTTGTTCAATTGTCTACATTCCTTATAGGCTGTAGATATTAGTCCTTTGTCAGACTCATAGTTTGTGAATATTTTCTCCCATTCTGTAAGTTGTCTGTTTACTTTGTTGATAGTTTCTTTGGCTGTGCAGAAGCTCTTTAATTAGGTCCCACATGTCAATTTTTGGTTTTGTTGTGATTGCTTTTGAGGACTTATTCATAAATTATTTGCCAAGGCCAATGTCCAAAAAGGTATTTCCTGAGTTTTCTTCTAGGATTTTAACAGTTTTAGGCCTTACATTTAAGTATTTAATCCATAATGAGTTAATTTTTGTATATGGTGATAGGCAGGGGTACAGTTTCATTCTTCTGCATATTGCTCATCTACCCCAGCACCATTTATTGAATGAAGAGTGCTTTCCCCATTTCTTATTTTTGTCAACTTAGTGGAAGATCCATTGGTTGTAGGTGTGTAGCTTTATTTCTGGATTCTCTATTCTGTTCAATTGGTCTATGTGTCTGTTTTGTACCAGTACCATGATGTTTTGGGTACTGTAGCCTTGTAGTATAGTTTGAAGTCAGGTAACATGATGCCTCCTCCCTTGTTCTTCTTGCTTAGGATTGCTTAGAACTGATAAGTGACTTTAGTAAGGTTTCAGGATACAAAATTAATGTAAAAGAATCAGTAGTATATCTGTATACCAATATACTCTCAAGCTGAGAGCCAAATCAAGAACATAATCCCATTCACAATGAAAACAAAAAAACAAAACCTCAGAATATAGCTAACCAAGGAAGTGAAAGATCACTACAAGGAGAATTACAAAACACTGCTGAAAGAAGTCATACGTGACACAAACAAATGGGAAAACATCCCATGTTCATGGATTGGAAGAATCAATATCATTAAAATGGTCATACCACCCAAAGCAATCTACAGATTTTAAATGCTATTTCTATCATTCTGCCAATGTCATTTGTCACAGAATTAGAAAAAACTATTCTAAAATTCATATGGAACTAGAAAAGAGCTCGCTACATTTTTTGATGTTCAATTGCTGACAGCTTTTAAGCCTCACCTCTTTCCCTTCTGCCCCGCATCTGGGCAAGCTAATAAGAAGCCCTAGCTATGTCCTTCTTTATTACCATATAAGCCCCTTCCTGCATGTGGGAACCCTCATCCCAACCTCACCATCTAACTACCATAAAGATTCCAAGCCAGTCTCCTTTTCCTGGTTTCTCAAGCCATTTTTTGACCAGCTTGGGAGGTCTGTCATGCTCTCCAAGAAAGCTTTATTATGTAATGCTTCTTTTCATGCCCTCTTGGTATGTATTTAGTATAAGCAGTCTTAACATTCAAGTCAAAAGAGTTCATCCTGATTCTGTGGAATGGTCACAACAGTTAGCACAGAAAGCATGATATCTAGACAATGACCGGGGTCCGTCTTACCTTAGGTTAGCTTATTAATAGGCTTTGCCACCTGTTAGCAATTACGCACTTTGAGCTGTTTCCAGCTTACTAGCTGACCCTTTGAGCTGTGCTGCTTTGTACTCCATTTGCTAAATTTTATTGAGCCTTTGTTACAGATTTAACTGGCCTAAGTCAGATTTTGTCTTTTTTAGTATTTAATTGGCATTTAGGGAGGGAGGACAGGCTTGGGGCCCTCCTTAATGTATCACTGGGTCATGTGTCTCTGCCTGAACCTATCTGTGCATCTTGGCTTGAATCATTTGTCTCAATTCCAACATAAGCCATGAGTCACACTAGACTTGAAGGAAGCACTCTTACCTTGTGACCAACCAATTGCTTGGATGTCTCAAATAGGCATTGGCCCTCATTCTGTAGATCTCTCAGGGGAAAGACCCTACCCTGTACAATATATGGCCCCACTGGCGGTCACTTGTATCGAGGAAGAAAGAAGAGTAGGGAAGAGAGGCTGGTTACTCATGTGTAGAATCTAAAAAAATTGATCTCATTGAAGTGGAGAGTATAATGGTGGTTACCAGAGGCTACGTGGTTAGTGGGGAGGGGTGTGTGGGGAGATGTTGGTGGAGGGATATCTAATTACAGTTAGATAGGAGGAATAAATTTCAAGAGATCTATTGTACAGCAGTTAATGATGATATGTTGTATTGTTGAGAAATGTAAAAAGAGTAGATGTTGTGTGTTCTCACCAGAAAAATGATGACTATGTGAGTGATACATTTGTTAATTAGCTAGATTTGACCATTTCACAGTGTATATATACTTCAAAATATCCTGTTATATACAATAAAAATATAAATATCTGCCTATTGAAAAAATAAATTATTTAAAAAAGAAGAATTCAAATTTGCACTTAAAAAGAATGCTAGATTTATCTTATAAAAGAAGCGTTTGCAAAGTTAAAAAAGAGGAGAGTCTTATATTGTGTATTAATCCATGTGTATTAACATAATGACCTCATTGGAATATGGCATTCATTCAACTAGCTGGAATTAACACAAGTTTGTATTAAGTTTTTAAAAAAGGAAAGAAAAAAAAAAACTGGATGCAGCTGGGCGCAGTGGCTCATGCCTGTAATCCCAGCACTTTGGGAGGCCAAGGCAGGTGGATCACCGGATGTTGGGAGTTCAAGACCAGACTGACCAACATGGAGAAACACCGTCTCTACTAAAAATACAAAATTAGCCAGGTGTGGTGATGCGTGCCTGTAATCCCAGCTACTCAGGAGGCTGAGGCAGGAGAATTGCTTGAACCTGGGAGGCAGAGGTTATGGTGAGCTGAGATGGTGCCATTGCACTCCAGCCTGGGCAACAAGAGCGAAACTCTGTTTAAAAAAAAAAAAAAAAAAAAAAGCTGGATGCAAGGGGAAGAAACAAAAAACTGAAGAGCTGTACAATTTGGCCCAATTGGACAAAATGTACTTAAAGAATTTATGCAACATAAAGATTAAAAGGGGTCTGGTTGCTTCTGTGCCTCTGCAGCATAGGTTCTGAATTAACTTTAACATCTGAAATGCACAAATTGGCCAATTTTCATGGCCTTACATCAATACTGGGGCTCAACTTACATTTATAATTTATAGCAATCTCACTAAATTTAAATTTAAATTTAAACTAAATATAGGAGAGCTCCTAAATATAAAATAAAGGACATATACATATGTTTCACCTTAACCGTAGGAGTCATTGTCCTGCTCAAATTCCCTATTATCATAGCACCCATTGCCCTAAAATTCTCATAGTGGGCATGGATGCTCTGACCCAATAAATAATGAATTAAAAGAAGTCTTTGGCATTTATGAATTGGTTTGACAAAATAGGACCCCATAGTCCATCCTCTCAGTTAAAAGGGTTAATACAGCCCAGTGTAAATTAAAATAGGGCCTTCAAGGATTGAAACTTGTGACATGAGACCTAGTTAAAGAAGGGGTGATTATCCCATTTCTCTGCTTAATAGTCCAATTTGGCCTGTTCTTAAACTTGGAAAGAATGCATGATGCCTCACAATAGATTCCTGCAAACTTAATACTGTAGTCCCATCCATTAAGGCCTCCATACCCAATGTTACTGACATTACTGATTCCATTCAATTAGCAGTTGGTAAATACTTTACTACTATACATTTGACTAATATATTCTGTACCATGCCTATTTCAACAGCCTCTCAGCCAGTTTGCCTTCATCTCTGAAGGGACACTGCCATCACACACAATCTTTGCAGACAAAATCTTAACTGCTGCATCCAGTTTTCTCCAGGAACACAGGTATGACCTTACATTGATGACATCTTCCTCCAAGGAGATGTATTTGACATACTAATTTAGTACATACAAATGTTCATAAAAGAATTAATGAAAAGAGGACAGGCCATTGACCCACATAGAACTAGGCCAGCTACCTCAGCTGAATTCCTGAAAATTAATTGCTAAACTGAGAGCTGCTCTATTCTTACATTATCAAGAAAGAGTTATTGATACTCAGCACCTACAACATTAAAACAAGCCCAACATCCTTTAGGTATTTTTGGGTTCTGGAGGCAACATCATCCTTACGTTAGTCCATTTGGCATTGTTATAAAGGAATAGCTGAGGCTGAGTAATTTATAAAGAAAAGAGGTTTATTTGGCTCACAGATCTGCAGGATGTACAAGCATGGTACCAGCATTTGCTTGGCTTCTTGTGAGGCCTCAGAAAGTTTTTACTCATGGCGGAAGATGAAGGGGGAGCAGGAGCATCACCTGGCGAGAGAAGGAGGAAGAGAGAAATGCCAAGCTCTTCTAAACAACCAGCTCTCATGCAAACTAATAGAGCAGGACTCACTCATTACCACAGGACAGCACCAAGTCATTCATGAGGGATCTACCCCCATGACCAAAACACCTACCAGTAGGCCCACCTTGAACATCGGAGGTGACATTTCAATATGAGATTTGGAGGGGACAAACATACAAACTATGTCAACGTTGTTTACAAATTTTATTTAAGTCTACTTATACTATTACTTGCAAATCAGCCCACCTTTGAATGGTGCCCCTCCAACAAAAGGCCCAAAAATCTGTCTTAAGTTATAATAAAACAGTCCCTCCTATTAGTGTCCCCAAGAAACTTCCTTATTAGGAAGGCTTTAGCAACTTCCTCTCATTCCTCCTAGAAACTCTGGACTTCTCACGATGGCCATAAGTTGACCATGGGCTTCTGATGAAAGAAATTGCTCATCTTCATGCTGTGCTAGCTACCATTACAGTGGCAATCACTGGTTACATGCCAGAAACAAAGACTGTCTCTCATAGGTCCTGAGCTTGTGGCCCTTAATATTCAGCTTCCCATTATTCTTTGGTCCTTAAGTAGCATCCTTCAAGCTCAGTACAACTACTAAAGCCTCCTTGCTATGGAACAGAACCAAGCCCAGGCCTCTGGAATATCACATTTGTAGGCAGTAGTGGCCTCCTCTATCTTCAGTCCATTTGCCAGATGCCACAGTACTAGAGGAGGTCATCCTTCTTCCAAAGTCTTTGGTTACCTGGGGAACCCTTGGGGTCAACTCAGTGAACAGCAATGAGAATTCATACATTTATGGATGACATCATCACCATCACATATGATGGAACTTGCTGGCGAATTGCTGCTTTTCATCCCTTAATCAGGATGTCCTTGATAAAAGATGGGACCCAAGAGTCAGCACAATTGACCAAATCTCAAGCAGTCATCATAGCCCTGGATGCCCTGGCCAACAGTAGGCCTCATCTGCACATTTTTATATACTCTTGGACCATTCATTGCAAATGGTCTAGTTGTCTGGTATGGCCAATGGCACCAAAATTCCTCATCCAAAGTTACCCTCTTTGGGGTAAATAATGCTGGGAATCTCTTACCTCACAGATACCCAAATAGAAATCGAGGTCCTATGTGTCTCTGCACCTACTAAAGCCACAATACAGTGCCTGATCGAGGCACTCATTTCAAAATACACAATGCTAAGCTCTTGAATAAGGCTTTCAACAGAACTTTTATTCTCCTTGCAGGTCTCATAGAGTGCCATAATGACTTATATAAACAAGTTCAAATTCAATTAAATGTATTGAAACATGGCATCTTTCAGTGAAACATTAGAGGTGAATTGCAGTAGTCTGACTCCATTTTTTGAAGTAAGATTATTGACAGCTCTTAAGCCTCACTTCCTTCCTCTTCTGTCTCACATCTGGGAAAGGAGATAAGAAAGCCTGGGTGTTTTCTTTGCTGCTGGCACACAAACCCCGTCCCACATGTAGTAACTCTTATCCTAGCTCCACCTTCTAATCATCATAAAAATTGCAAGCCAGTCTCCTTTAGCTGCTCTCTTGAACCTTCTGGAACCTGCTTGAAAGGCCTGCCCTACTTTGCCCAGAGACCTCAATTAAGTAAGTAATAAATATTTTCTTACCTTCTTGGTATGTTTGTGGCATCAGCAGTCTCAACATTTGAACCAAATTTTGGGTGGGGTCCATCCTACATCCAGGATGGCCACATCAACAGCAAATTAAACAATGAAGATGAAAAGAAATAATGAACAAAATGAAAGAAATAATAGACAAAAAATTGAACCACATAATTGTACATAAAACAATCCTCAACAAATATAAAATAAGCAAAATTATGCTAAATATGCTCTCAGACCACAGTGCAGTAAAAATAGAAGTCAACACAATGAAAAGTGCTCAAAAACCATACAATTACATGGAAATTAAACAACATGCTTCTGAACGACTTTTGGGTGAACAATGAAATTAAGGCAGAAATCAAGAAGTTATTTGAAAATAGAACAAAGCTACAACATACCAGAGTCTCTGGGACACAGCTAAGGCAGTGTTAAGAGGGAAATTCATAGCACTAAATGCCTACAACAGAATATACATTCTTCTCATCATCACATGTATATTCTGTTATTTTTGGGTGGAGACTTCTGTAAAGGTCTATCAGATCCATTTGGTCCAATGCTGAGTTTAGGTCCTGAATATCTTTGTTAATTTTCTGTCTCAATGATCTGTCTAATACTGTCAGTGGACTGTTGAAGTCTCCCGCTATTATTGTGTGGGAGTCTATGTCTCTCTGTAGGTCTCTAAGAAATTGCTTTATGAATCTGAGTGCTCCTGTGCTGGGTGCATATATATTTAGGGTAGTTAGGTCTTCTTGTTGGATGAACCTTTTACTATTAAGTAATGCCCTTCCTTGTCTTTTTTTTTTTTTTCTTTTTCTCTATCTTTCTTTAACATCCTTCCTTTCATTTTGACCTTGGAAAATCTGACAGTTATGTGTCTTGGGGATGATCTTCTTGTGTAGAATCTTGCAGGAGTTCTCTGTATTTCCTGAATTTGACTGTTGGCCTCTCTAGCAAGGTTGGGGAAGTTTTCATGGACAATATTCTGAAATGTATTTTCCAGGTTGTTTGCTTTTCCCCCCTCTCTTTCAGGGATGCTAGTGATTTGTAGCATGATTTCTGGCTTCTTTATATAATCTCATACTTCTCAGAGGTTTTGTTCATTCCTTTTTACTCTTTTTTCTTTATTTTTGCCTGACAGTGTTATTTCAGAGAACCAGTCTTCAAGTTCTGAAATTCTTTCCTCACCTTGGTTTATTCTGCTGTTAATATTTGTGATTGCATTGTGAAATTCTTGTAATGTGTTATTCAACTCTGTCAGACCATTTAGGTTCTTTTTTATATCAGCTATTTTATCCTTCAGCTCCTGTATCACTTTATTGTGATTCTTATTTTCCTTGAATTGGGTTTTGCCATCTTCCTGAATCTCGATGATCTTTGCTCCTATCCATATTTTGAACTCTATTTATGTCATTCCAGCCAGGTCAGCCTCCTTAAAAACTCTTATTGGAGAACAGGTGCAGTTGTTTGGAGGACATATGACATTCTGGCCATTTGAGTTACTGGAGTTCTTGTATTGGTTCTTTCTCATCTCTGCCTGTGGGTATTTCTTTAACTACAGTGTAGATTGAGTACAGTCAATAGACTTCTTTTATGGTTTCACCGAGCCAAGGCTTTGCGTATGGTCCGATATGGTTTGGCTGTGTCCTTACCCAAATCTCAACTTGAATTGTATCTCCCAGAATTCCCACGTTGTGGGAGGGACCAAGGGGAAGGTAATTGAATCATGGAGGCCAGTCTTTCCTGTGCTATTCTTGTGATACTGAATAAATCTCATGAGATCTGATGGGTTTATCAGGGATTTCCACTTTTGCCTCTTCCTCATTTTCTCTTGCTGCCACCATGTAAGAAGTGCCCTTCACCTTTCACCATGATTCTGAGGCCTCCTCAACCATGTGGAACTGTAAGTCCAATTAAACCTCTTTTTCTTCCCATACTTGGGTATGTCTTTATCAGCAGCATGAAAACAGACTAATATACAGTCTTTATTTGAAGATGACTTCTTATGTCTGGTTTCAGAGTGGGGTATGTTATTGAGTTATTTTTGGTGTTGAAGCTTTGGGGTATGATCCAGCAGCTGGCACTTATTGGTCAGTTGGTAGATTCTTGCTCAGTTGTGTGGCTCCCCTACATTTCCTCACAGTTGCAGCCGTGTTCCCTCTCAGTGCTCTGAAAGTATGGGTTCCTCTGCCTGTTAAGCATGTAGTTCACGACTTGGTACTCCTGGGCTGCCCACTACAGCTCTGGGGTGATCTCAGTGTTTATGTTCCTGCTAGAGGCAGCAGAGGAAGAGATCTTAGTAGTGGTTGTGGCCAAGTGTCATTTGCTTGACTCCTAGGGTCTCTTCCCCAGAGAGATCCAGGTCAGCAATCACTCAGTACAGTCAGCCCAAGATGGAGGCTGTGGGCCTAAGCCAGGGGTTCCTTGTCTGGTGATGAGCCATAGGGAGTGTGTAGGACATGTGGGAGATGGACTGGCCTCCTTTCTTTGAGTTGACTGCAGATTGTTGGAGGTTTGGATAAGGAACTTAGGGTCTTTGCTCCTTTGTTAGTCTGAAGGTGGCAAGGACAGTTCCACTGCAGAGGCAGTGGCAGAGATACTCAGTTGCCCCTGGAGGCTCTAGGAAGTTGCTGAGCAGGTAATGGCTCACCAACTCTGGTGGTGGGTGGCTGGAGGCCCAGGCGTGGGGGACCTGCTCAGTGAGGAGATATGGGAACGGCCACCCACATTATAGTATGGCCACTTTTCCATAGGGCTGCTGCAGTATGCTTGGGGTCCCTAGTCACCTCAGATTTTTCAGAACCTGGACGTGTCACCAGTGAAGGCTGCGAGAGAGCAAAAATGACAGCCTGTCCTCCTCTCTGGGAGTATTGTCCCAGGGAGGTATGGACCTGTTGCTGGCCCAAAGGCAACTGTAGGAAGTGGCTAGAGAACCCAGCTGGGAGTTCCCACCTGGTGAGGAGGAACAGGATCAGGACCCACTTGAAAAAGCAGTCTGGCCACGTGTTGGTAGAGCAGCTGTGCTCTGCTGGGGGTCCACTTCAGCCCCTGGTCACCTCACACACTCTGAAGCCCAAAGGCTGGAATGGCTAAGTGGCCCTAACGGCAAAGGTAGTGGCCCGCCCCTTCCCTTCGGAGCTCTTTCTTAGGAAGGTGCAATGGCACAACTAGTAGCTGGCTAGAATTTCAAGCCAGTGGGTCTTGTCTTGTGAGATGCTGTGGAAGTGGAGCGTGTGGGCCATTGCTGCTCAGCCCCCTGGATTCAGTCCCTTTCCTAGGAGTATGTACAGGAATATAACCTCCCACTTTGCCGGAGTTGCAGCTACTTTTGCTGGAAAGCCTGAGTATCTAAGGCTCCAGAGTCTCCACACATGCCTGAGTGGCTGCTCTGCTGAGACTCCACACAGCTCTGTCAGACTGAAGACTGAAGGCCCTGGTGGAGTGGTCCGCAAGGAGATCTCCTGACCCAAGGGTTGCAAAGATACGTGGGAGAAGCGTGGTTTCCAGGGTTGCTCATTCACTCACCACTTCCCTGGTTGGGGGAAGATCCCCTGTTGCTCCCAGGTGGGCAGTTGTCCTGTCTTGGTTTTTTTTGTCCTTTATGGGTCAAGTTGTTTCCTTCATTAGTCCCAATCTGAGTACCTGGATGTTTCATCTGAAGGTGTTGTACTTACTCACCCCTTCTGTTCCTCTCCGTGACAGCCACGCACATTAGCTGCTTCTAGCTGGCCATCCTGGCCACTCCCCTCTATTACTTTATATCCTCTGACCCACATCTCTTCCTTTCCTCACCCCCTCCATCCCACACCCCTGGTGACCACTGCTTTGTTTCTCTGTATGTATGAATTTCTTTATTTTTTATATTCTACATATTCCACATATCAGATTTCATTATATCATGCAATATTTTTCTTTCTGTGTCTGGCTTATTTACATTAACATAATGCCCTCCAAACTCATCCATGTTGTGGAAAATAGCAAGATCACATTCTCTTTTAGAGCTGAATATTCCATTATATACCAGTTCCTTTATCCAGTCATTCATCAGTGTGGTCCCATAGCTCTTTAAAGTCATAGATACCATATCCAAGAAAAACTTTATAGCCCTAATATACAGCCAGGCATTCCCATAGAAGCACAGTACATAGAAATCCATATAAGTATTTATCTAATACTGGGTCTGATAGAGCCTTAGTAACTATGTTTTATGGACAAGGAAAGTGATAGCCAGAGGTATAAATTAATTTTCCAAAGGTAACATATTTTGTACAAAGCCAAAAGGCATTCTCAGTCTCCTAGGTGTGTACTTTTTTTCATTCATCCCAGCTGCCTTGATGACAATGACCGTGAGAGGGGAAAATCCCCATTCTTGGGTCTTTTTGTCCAGTGAAGTCCAGAGATAAAATGATACATTTACTATCATCATTGCCATTTTGTCATTTTTTTCTACAAGTCTGTTTTTAAATAAAAGTAAAACTTTGTAAATAAAATTGAAGTTTTCTTAACCTCTAACCTCTAATCCCACTCACCATTCTTATCCCCAGAGGAAATCCCTATCATGAATTTAGTGAGATTTGACTATACAAACATTCATGAGCAGTGACACATGTCTTGGACAACTAATCAGGGGTCTGGAAGGAAAAACACTAGAAGGTGAGAGTCAGGGAAGCCTAGGGTAGATGGGACAAACAGGAGTAGGCACAAAGACTGAAGGCCTTTGTATCACATGGTAGTGTCCATCAGAGAACATCCATCAGGAGAGAAGCTGAACAGTCAAGTAGACGGAATTACAACAAGCTGATGGCAGTCATCATCTGTCATCAGATACCCCAAAGCTGGCACCCTAGATGCACTAATAAAGTGGCAGTCATGGTAGCTAGTATAGTCTATGCAAGAGCTCAACAGAACATGCTCCCACTTACCAAGGCTGATTTAACTATTGACACTGCCCAATGTCCAATCGGCCAACAGTAGTATCTCTTGAGACCAGCCTGTCACTTAATGTCAAGTTTACTACTTTGGAAACTTTACCCCTTGAAAGTGGCAATAATTCATTTGACATGAGTAAATATTCTGGGAATGAATTTCCCTTTCCTGCCTTCAGTGACTCAACCAGCACCTCTATTTGAGGGCTTACAGAGTGTGATCAATAGCTCAGAATATCATACAATATTGCATCAAAGCAAGAGACCCACTTTATACTAGAGATAGTACAGGAAGGACCCATGATTATTGACTGGTTCTATCATTCCCAAAAGAGTGATGAAATCACCTTGTAAAGGCACAACAGAAGTGTTAGCTCAGCATCTGAGAACCAAGGAGCCCTCCTTAGCATCATTTCCAGTGATGTACCTAGTAGGGTGGACATAAATTTAACAAATAAAAATGTAGGAAACTCAGTTAAATTTGAATTTCAGGTAAACAAATTTTTAAATATGTCCCATGCAATATTTGGAACATACTTATACTTTTAAAAGATGGTTATTTATCTGAAATTAAAATTTAATTAGGCGTCCTGTATTTTATCTGGCAACCTTACCACTTGGGGAATTTGTACTTCTTGCGCCACAATTCTTGGCTCTGTGGGTTCCCAAATGGGGGATATTTTCATCAGGGTTCACAAGAAGAGTTCCATTTAACTATAAACTATGACCACCACTATGGTAATTCTATTTCTTGTGCCAAGGCACCAGCAAGCAAGAAGAGGAGTTACCATCTTGTCAGGAGTGATTGACCCTGATCACCTAGAAGAGGTAGGATTGCTGGTACAAAATGTGGGAATATGGAGGAATATGTGTGGCATGTAGGAGATCCACTTTGGTGCCTCCTTGGGAATTCCTTGCCCAATTTTGATGATAACTGGGCAAGACAGCTACCTCAGCTTGAGAAGGGCAGTGACCAGGGGCTCAGACCCCTCAGGGAATGAGTGATGGTGACTGAGTTAGTCACCCAATCAGGAGAGGTGCTAGTAGAAGGTTAGAGGAATCTAGAACGGATAGTGGAGAGGAAGAAGATTGTGGCTCAGTTGTGACTCTGAGGCCAGCTGCAGTGGTGAGAGACAGTTTTTCCCACTAATCTGGATTTCTCCTAGGAAGAGAGGTCCACTGGAATCCTGGAGGATCTGCTTCCAGAACCCCTATGAAGGAAGTGAATTTCAGTAGCACAAGGGATGGGCTTTGTAAATGTCAGGATTTGCCATCCAGGTCCTTCCTTAGGATTTTAAGACTTACTCTCAAGCTGCTGGTATGCTGCTGGAAGAAGGCGCTCACCTTTCGGCCCTGTTTAGGAACTGTTTCAGCTGAATAAAACTGCTTTTCCCAAGGTCGTGCCTTCTTACAGGAACAGCCAACATCCAATGACTGAGCAATCCAGTGCTAAAAAGCTCAATCTCATTGCCTCAAATTGAGAGAACTCTTAAGAGCCATCTCAGCTTCAGCACTCCCTGCAGAGTCTCCTGAGGCCATCACTGGGTCTACATTGCAGCTCCACGTCTCCTTCTGTCCAATCCTGTTTCTTTCTCCTCTCTTCCACAGATGTTGATCTCCATAGTGCTATCTAATAAGTGTTTTATACATACATTTCCATCTCAAGGTCTGCCTCCCAAGTAAATGAAACTGTGAAAAGCAGCAACAGAGGACAGAGGACAAAGAAATAGTAAATGTTAAGAGAAAATAACTAAAAACTACAATTTAGCACTCATCTAAATGACCATTCATAAGGAAAAATATCAAGAATACATGTTAAAATTTAAGGAAAATCATTAATCAAAAAAGGCATTTGTCTTCTAAAATTAGAAAGAGAGTAAACGCCATTTAAAAACTCATTCTCATAGAATTCAGGAATGAGCCTAGAGAAAAAGCATTTTAACGGGAATAACAAAATAAAATGGTAGACATAAATCCAAATGTGTGAATTACCGCAATAAAACTATAAATGAACTCAACATTTTAAAATATTTTCAGATTTCGTATGCTGTTTACCAGAGACACATCTAAAACCTGAGGGCACAGAAAGGATGAAATTGAAAAGAAAAAGTGAACTGGACAAATACTAGCCAAAAGAATGCTGGTGTATCCCTATTGATTAAAGATTAGTATTTGTTTTTAAAATGATAACAATTATTTGGAGAATAGAAGGTTACTATATAATTATTTAAAACAAAAACAATTTACCAAATACATACAACCGCTATGAACCATTAAGCAGCTATTAACATACTAACAGTTTCAAAATACAGCTAAAAAAAACAGCATTACAAAGTTGACAAGTTCACAATGAAAATGAGATAATTTAATCTGATTCTTTTTCAAATTACTATTTATGTTAACTAGAGCTAACAGGCAAAAAAAAAAAAAATTAGTAAGACATAAACATTTTAGCATAATTAACAAACAGCATGGCAGATATATAATGAAAACTGCTTCCAACCAGTAAATAAGGTGCAATTAAAGGATATAGGTTAGCACCCATGGCAAATTACAAAAATGGACCACCTGCCAGTGCAAAAAACTAGTCTCAATAAATATTTTAAGGTGTTAAATATTAAAGAATTTTCTAACTACAATGTAATAAAATTAGAGAACCTTTTTTAAAAAAGATGAGATATCATACATATACACCTACTAAGACATAATGTATATTTATTTATTTAGGCCTTCTTTAATGTTCAACTATTTTTTATAATTTTCTCCATATAGGTTTTATCCATATTTTGTTAGGTTTTTTCTTATACGCTTTATATGTTTGATGCAGCTTTCTTTATGAATTGATTTTTTAAATTATGAATTCCATGTCTTTAATCAATATAGGGCAGTTCAGATTTTCTATTTCTTGTATCAATTTTGATAAGTTGCTTATTTCCAGGAACTTGTGCTGGATAATTTCACCTGAGTTATTGCTTGAATTAATCATTAAAAGTTTGTAGAATCTGTAGTGTTATAACCTCTTCTATTTTTGATATTGGTAACTTGTGTTATCTCTCTTTTTTTCTTGATTGGTCTTATTAGGAGTATATCCATTTTGTTAATCTGTTCAGTGAAACAACATTTGGCTTTGTTAATCTTCACTGTTGTTTCCTGTTTTCTGTTGCATCAATTTCTACTTTTTATTATTTTCTTCTACCTCCTTTTTATTTAATTTACTCTTCTTTTTCTAAATTCTTAAGCTTGAAAAATCAATTTTAAACCATTATTTTTAAATAAGACAGATAAAAAGGCTATACATTTCCTTAATCTAAGCATGACTTTGAATGAATCCCTCACATTTTTATATCTTGTATTTTCATTATAGCTTTGACATATTTTCTAACTTACTTTGTAATTTCTTCTTTGACCAGTTGATTATTTTGAAGTATATTGTTTACTTTCCAAATATTTGGGACTTTCTGGATATCTTACTGTTACTGATATCTAGTTTAATTTCTTTACGGTTAAAGAACATACTTTTTAAGATTTTAGTTTTTAAACCATTATTGAGACTTACTTGCAGTCTATCCTGCTGAATGTTGCACGTGCACTTGAAAGAACGTGCATTCTGCTGTCTTTGTAGTGTTCTCTAAATATGTATTAGATCAAGGTAGTTGATAGGGTCCTTCAGATCTTTTATAGTCTTACTGATATTTGTGTCTGGTTATTTCATAAATTACTGAAAGAATGATGTTAAAATTTCCAGTTATGATTGTGGATTTGTCTATTTCTCTCTTTAGCGCTCAGATTTTACTTAATACATTTTGAAGCTCTTTTGTTTTGTTTTGTTTTTTCTCTTTTGATTTTTTGAAGCTGTTTTATTAGGCACATATACATTGATGGTTATTGTATCTTGTGATTAATCTGTCTTTTTATTATAACAAAATATGTTTTTACCTCTGATAGCATCTTTTGAAGTCCACTTTTTTTTTTTTTTTTTTGAGACAGAGTCTCACTCTGTCACCCAGGCTGGAGTGCAGTGGCACAATCTCGGCTCACTGCAAGAGAGGCTTGAATCGTGATAATTATATGAATGTACTAATTATCATGATTGCCCCCCAAAATACGTATATGTATTATGTTATCAATTTAAAAACTAAAATTAAAAAAAGAAGAAGAAAAAGTGGGCCAGGCGCAGTGGCTCATGCTGTAATCCCAGCACTTTGGGAGGCCAAGGTGGGCAGATTGCTTGAGGTTGGGAGTTCGAGACAAGCCTGGCCAATATGGCAAAACCGCCACCTCTACTAAAAAAGATACAACAATTAGCTGGGAGTGGTGGCACATGCCTGTAATCCCAGCTACTCAAGAGGTTGAGGAAGAAGAATTACTTGAACCTGGGAGACAGATTCAAGCTATTTTGAAATATACAACAAGTTACTGTAAACTATAGTCATCCTACTGATCTATCAAATAATATCTTATTTCTTCTATTAAACTTTGTATTTGTACCCATTAATCAACCTCTCTTAATCCTCCTTGCCACTCTTCCATCTCTAGTAACCATTAGTCTGTCTTCAGGAAATCCACTTTTTTAGTTCCCACATATAAGTGAGAATATGCAATATTTGTCTTTCTATGCTTGGCTTATTTCACTTAATGTAATAACCTCCAGTTCCATCCATGTTGCTGCAAATTACAGGATTTCATTCTTATGACTGAAAAGTATTCCATTGGGTATAAATACCACATTTTCTTTTTTTAAATTTTACTTTAAGTTCCGGGATACATGTGCAGAACATGCTGGTTTGTTACATAGGTATCCACGTGTGCCATGGCGATTTGCTGCACCTAGTAACCTGTCATCTGTGTTCCCTCCCCTCAACCCCCACCCCTCAACAGGCCCTGATTTGTGTTGTTCTCCTCCTTGTGTCCGTGTGTTCTTATTGTTCAACTCCCACTTACAAGTGAGAACATGCGGTGTTTGGTTTTCTCTTCTTGTGTTAGTTTGCTGAGGATGATGGCTTCCAGCTTCATCCATGTCCCTGCAAAGGACATGATTGCATTCCTTTTTATGGCTGCATAGTATTCTATGGTATATGTGTACCACATTTAATTTATCCAGTCTATCATTGATGGGCATTTTGGTTGGTTTCATATCTTTGCTATTGTAAATAGTGCTGCAGTAAACATACATGTGCATGTGTCTTTATAGTAGAATGACATATATTCCTTTGGGTATATATACCCAGTAATGGGACTGCTAGGTCAAATCATGTTTCTGGTTCTAGATCTTTGAGGAATCGCTGCACTGTGTTCCACAATGGTTGAACTAATTTACATTCTCACCAACAGTGTAAAAGTGTTCCTGTTTCTTCACAGCCTCACTAGCATCTATTGTTTCTTGACTTTTTAATAATCACCATTCTGACTGGCATGAGATGGTATCTATCTCATTGTGGTTTTGATTTGCATTTCTCTAATTATCAGTGATGTTCAACTTATTTTCATGTTTTTTGACCACATAAATATCTTCTTTCGTTCATATTCTTTGCCCATTTTTTGATGGGGTGTTTTTTCTTGTAAACTTAAGTTCCTTGTAGATTCTGGTATTAGATCTTTATCAGATGTATACTATATTTTCTTTATTTATTCATCCACTAATGGGCACTTAGCTTGATTCCATATTTTGGCTATTGTGATTAGTGCTATAATAAACATGAGAGTGTAAATAGCTCTTTGATATATTGATTCCTTCGGATATATGCCCAGTAGTAGAGTTGCTGGATCATATAGTAGTTCTGTTTTTGGTTTTTTGAGAAACCTCCATGCAGCTTGCCATAGTGGCTGTACTAATTTACATTACCACCAACAGTGTATGAGGGTTGGCCTTTATCCACATCCTCTCTGGCATCTGCTATTGGCTGTCTTTTTTATAAAAGCCATTTTAACGGAGGTGAGATGATGTCTCATTGTGGTTTTGATTTGCATTTCTCTGATTAGTGATATTGAGCATTTTTTCACATACTGATTGACCATTTGTATGTCTTCTTTTTTTGCTTGTTTATTCAGGTCATTTGTCCATTTTTAAATTTGATGATTTGTTCATCTGCTATTGAGTTGTTTGAACTCCTTATATATTCTGGTTATTAATCCTTTGTCAAATGAATAGTTTGCAGATATTCTATTCTTGAGCTGTCTCTTCACTTCATTGTTTCCTTTGCTGTGCAGAAGGTTTTTAGCTTTATGGAATTTTATTTGTCTAGTTATGCTTTAGTTGCCTGTGCTTTTGAGGTCTTGCCCAAAAAATCTTTGCCTAGACCAATGTCTTGGGGTGTTTCCTTAATGTTTTCTTCTAGTAGTGTCATAGTTTTAGTCTTGGATTTTAGTCTTTATTTTGATTGGATTTCTGTATGTGGTGAGAGACTAATATCTAATTTCATTACTCTGCATATAGTTATCCGGTTTTTCCAGCACAATTTACTAAAAAGATGTCCTTTCTCCATTGTGTGTTCTTGATACCTCTGTTGAAATGAGTTGACTGTAAATGCATGACTTTGTACCTGGGTTGTCTTTTCTGTTCCATTGTTCTGTTTGTTTTTATGCCAACACCAAGTGGATTTGGTTACTATAGTTTTGTATGATTTTTAAAATCAGGTAATATAATGCCTCCCACTTTGTCCTTTTGTCTCAGGGTTGCTTTGGCTAGTTGGGATCTTTTGTAGTTCCGTATACATGTTGTTTGTTTTTTTTTATTTCTGTGGAGAATGTCAGTTTTATAGGAATTGCATTGAATCTTTAAGTTGCTTTGGGTAGAATTGTCATTTTAAAAACATTCTTCCAATCCGTGAGCATGGAATATTTTTCCAATTTTGTGTCCTCTTCAATTTCTTTCATCCATGTTTTATAGTTTTCCTTGTACAGATCTTTCACTGAATTGATTAATTGAGGGTATTTTATATTCTTTGTAGCTATTGTAAGTGGGATTACTTCCTTGATTTATTTTTCAGATTTTTTGCTGTTGGCTTAAATAAATGCTACTGATTTTTGTATGTTGATTTTATATCATGCAACTTTACTGAATTTATCAGTTCTAACAGTTTTTTGGTGGAGTTTTTATGCTTTTCTACATATAAGATCATGTTTGCAAACAAGGCAAATTTGACTTCTTCCTTTCCAATTTGAATGCCCTTTATTTCTTTCTCTTACCTAATTGCTCTGGCCAGGACTTACAGTATTATGTTGAAGAAAAGTCATAAAAGCGAGCATCCTGTCTTGTTTCAGATCTTAGAGGAAAGGCTTTCAATTTTTCTGCCATCAGAATGATGCTAGCTGTGGGTTTGTCATATATGCCTCTATTATTTTGAGGTATGTTCTTTCTGTATCTAGTTTGTCAGGGATTTTTATCATAATAGGATGGTGGATTTTATTGAATGCTTTTATAGCATCTGTTGAAATCATATGATTTTTATTCTTGGTTCCATTAATGTCATGTATCACATTTATTGATTTGTATATGTTGAACCATCCTTGCATCCCTAGGATGAATCCCATTTGATCATGATGAATGATCTTTTTAAAGTGTTGTCGAATTCAGTTCGCTAGTATTTTGTTGAGAACTTTTTTACCTATGTTCATCAGTGATATTGGCCTGTAGTTTTCTTTTTTCATTGTGTTCTTGTCTGATTTTGATATCAGGATAATGCTAGTCACGTAGAATGAGTTTGTAAGTATTCTCCGCTCTTCAATATTTTTGAAGAGTTTGAGTAGAATTATTACTAGTTCTTCTTGAAATGTTTGGAATTCAGCAGTGAAGCCATCAATTCCTGGACTTTCCTTTGTTGGGAGACTTATTACAGCTTCAATCTTGTTACTTACTGTTGGTTTATTGAGGTTTTCCATTTTTTTCACGTTTCAATCTTGGTAGATTGTGTGTGTCCAAGAAGTTATCCATTTCTTCTAGGTTTTCAATTTGTTGGTGTATAGTTGTTCGTAACAGTGTCTAATGATTCTTTGTATTTCTGAGGTCTCAATTGTTATGGCTTCGCTTTCATTTCTAGTTTTATTTAGGTCTTCTCTTTTTCTTAGTCTCACTAAAGGTTTGTTGCTTTTGTTTGTCCTTTCAAAAAGCCAACTTTTTGTTTTGTAGACTTTCTGTATTTTTAAAGTCTCAATTTCATTAATTTTTTTCTCTGATCTTTATTGTTTGTTTTATTCTACTAATTTCAGGTTGTTCTTGCTTTTCTAGATCCTGCTGCTTGGGAGGGTGGGGTGGCTTTTAGTGGCAGCAGCCACAGGTGTATCAGTCTCAGCATCAACAGCCTGCAGCCATGGAAGCTGCAGGAGTCTGTTCTTGGTGCATGTAAAAATGTGTGGTGGCTCTGCTGCTAAGAGCAGTGGGATCACTGCCAGTGGCTCATGCTTTGGCCCTAGTAGCAGCAGCAAGCCACAGTGTTGGCTGTGGATGAGAGATGTCAATGGGGCTCCAGGGATGTGAAGATGTATGGGCTGTTGGGCCTCAGGGCAGTCTGGTAGGGGCTGGGCTCTCAAAATAGCACCTTGCCATAGCAGCTTAGGATGTGTGGGACCCAGTGTGAGCTCCCTCTATGGGGCAATGCCGTTGTGCATTCTCCAGGCAGCTCCTCCTGTTAGTCTCAGGGCCTGTGAGGGTCAAAGGGCTCTTCCTTGACTAGGATTGCAGGACTCCATGGTGGGAGTGGGGATCTCTCACTTCCCCTTTCCACACATTGGGGAACCTTTGCAGGTCCCAGCCAATCCTGGCTGAGCTGGCTGGGTTGCTTCCCTCTCCTTCCTTGCTTTAGGTGTTTCCTGTAACTTCTCTGTTGAATTCCAGTGTTCTGTCTTAGATGATCTAGTCAAAGCATGATTATCTACTCACTGTTTTGGTTCCTCTTTTTGAAGGATGTGAATGTACTAGAAGTCTCTAGTCAGCCATCTTGAAGTTCCTGAGATTGGTCTAGGTTTTACAAATATACATATTTAATCAGTCACCCTTTACCTTCTAACAATAGCATAAGAACCTTATAACAGTATACTCCCAATTCCTCCCTCAATTTTTTGTGTTATTGTCATAACATTTGCTTTTACATATACTAAAAATTATAATATGTGTCTCCTTTGGGGACTAAGTTATCTTTTTGCTTTAGACTCTCAGTTACCTTTTAGAGTAACTAAAAATAACAATAATGTCTTTATATTTATCTTCACATTAATCATTTTGGAGATATTAAGTTCTTTTCATATATATAATTTCTGGCTATAATCACATTTACTCTGGCTGAAGAACTTCTTTTATGCAGGATATTTATTCTGGTTAAAAGAGGTTCATTTCATGTAGTGTGGGTCTCCTAGGTTTTGTTTGTCCGAAAAGCACTTTATTTCTCCTTCATTTTTAAAGGATATTTTCTCTTACATAGAATTCTGTGTTGAGATATTTTTGTTTTGTTTAAAGATGTCACTGCCATATTGCCTGGCTTGCATAGTTTTAAACAAGAAGTCTGCTGCGGTTCTTGTTTCCTTTATATGTAATGTGTCTTTTGTTTCTGGCTGTCTTCAAGGTTTTTTTCTATTTATGTTTGGTTTTCCACAAGTTAAATAATATATATCTAGGTGTGTGTGCATGTGTGTGTGTGTGTTTGATGGGTGTGTATGCAGGATATGTTTTCTGCTTAAGGTTCTCTGAACTTCTTGAATCTATGGTTTGGTGTCCTTCATTATTTTCTTAGAAAACTCTGAGCCATTATTCCATCAAACGTATATTTTGCCTTGTTCTCTCCTTTCTCTTCTGGGATTCCAATTATATACCTCTTAGTCATTTGATATTGTCCCACAGTTATTAGTTATTGGGTGCTCTATTCTGTGTTGTTGTTGGTGGTGGTTTTTTGTTTGTTTGTTTGTTTTTACTTTTTTCCACTTTGTTTTTTAGTTTGGGTAATTTCTACTGATACATCTTCAAGTTCACTGATTATTTCCTTGCCTGTGTCCGCCTCTTGAGCCCATCGAAGACATTCTTCATGTCAGTTACTGTGTCTATTTCTGTTATTTCTTTTGTCACTCTATGTCTCCATTTTCTTCTAAAATTCACCTTCTGTTCATCTAGTCATCCACCATTTTCATTAAAGCCTTTAATATATTAATCTTAACTATTTTTAAATGCCTGTTGGTAATTCCAACAGTTGCCATATATGTGAGATTGTTTTTTTTAATGCTTTATCTCTTAATAGTGGATTTCCTTTTCTTGCTTTCTTGCGTCTTATAATTTTTTTGTTGATAACTAGATATCCTATATAGAATACTACAGATTAAGGTAAAAAGCATTCATAGTAGGAAATGGATATGCCTTTTCTTTCCTCATGTGGGGAATTAAGTCAGTTTAGTAAGGAGTTGAGCTGGGTTTGGGCTCTGTTATTGTTCTCTGTAGTGCACCACTGATTTTATATTCCTCTAGCATTATCTTGTGCTTAGAGTGGGGTCTAATTTGCTGGAGAGATTTTTTAAATGTTCCTGTTCTTCCTCCAGCTTCTGGCTTTCTCTGTGCATCTCAACCTCAGAGAGCTTTTCTTTCTTCACTCTCATCTCTTCCTCAGTACAGGACTGCTATTGCTTAGTATTGGGTTTTAAAGCCTGGTACTGGGAGGCACAGGTTCTCTTTTGTCCTGGTTGTGCCTCTGTCTTGGGTAAGCTCTGTCTTTTAGTGTCTAAGAAATGAGCAATATTTCTGCCTCTCTCTTATTGTAGGAGACATGTAATGATCTGGAAGCAGAATGGTTTCCTGCCTTTTCCCCAGGGGTAGGTCTTCATGTATGCATTGGGTACAAAAGGGTTTCCACTATCAACTTCAGCTTTAGCTTCCTAGAGAATGATGCGGGTGGGGTTTCCCATTCTCCCTGTGGCAAGTAGGTGCTCTGCTCCTCTGTCTACACTCTGATGGAGACTTTCCTTGGCATCCTACCTGGTCTCCAATATTTATCGTAACAACCAGTGGAAGGCTGTGGAGAAGGTCTGTGAGTCAGCACAAAATACTCTACAAGGGTTTTCATATTCTAACATTAGCCTACCCTCAGCCTTTAACAATTCTTTACAAAATTTATCTGATTTTTTTTTTCTTTGAGTCTGGCTGTCACCCAGGCTGGAGTGCAATGGTGTGATCTCGGCTCACTGCTACCTCCGCGTCCCTGGTTCAAGCCATTCTCCAGCCTCAGCCTCCCGAGTAAGTAGCTGGAGTTACAGCCCACCACCATGCCCAGCTAATTTTTGTATTTTTAGTAGAGACGGGGTTTCACTGTATTGGCCAGGTTGGTCTCAAACTCCTGACCTCAGGCAGTCTGCCCGCCTCAGCCTCCCAAAGTGCTGGGGTTACAGTTTGAGCCACTGCGCCTGGCCTTGAATTCTTCTTAGTTGCACGTTTGGTGAGCCTGTCTTTTTCCTGTACTCTTGTTGGATGAGTCAGTGTATATATCCCATCTATCCTTGGAAGTGCTTGTACTTTCTTAGATTTCAAGTTAATTGGTTGCGCTGTAAAGACAGCTCTCTGATGGATTCAAAGGTGTTACAATTTTGTAAATTGCCCAATATTTTATTGTTAGGGTGGGAGCTGTGGTATTTTCAACTTTCTGTGTCTTAAGAATAAGCTTGGAAGTGCCAAATAGTTGTTTTTATATTTTCCAAGAATTCATAGTTGCAGTCCTTGAGAGAGTGGGTCTAATACAAGCTATTCTTCCATTACTAGAAATGAAAACTCTGCTGGCCCTTCCTCCCACCCTTCCTCCTGCCCTTCCTCCAACTTTTTGAGGTAAAATTCACATAACATAAAATTAACTAATGAAAGTGTAAAATTTAGTGGCATTTAATATATTCACAGTGTTTTGCAAATACCACTTCTAATTAATTCCCAAATATTTTTATCACCCCAAAAGAAAACCCTCTACCCATTAAACAGTTGTTATCCATTCCCTCATCCCCCAAGCCATTGGAATTACCATTTTGCCTATGTCTCTATGGATTTACCTATTCTGAATATTTCGTGTTAAATAAATTGTACAATGTATGACCTTTGTGTCTGACTTCTTTTACTTAGCATAGTGTTTTTAAGGTTCATCATGTTGTAGCAGGTATAAATACTTCATTCCTTTAAAAAAAAATTTTTTTTTTTTTTTTTTGAGGCGGAGTCTCGCTCTGTCGCCCGGGCTGGAGTGCAGTGGCCAGATCTCAGCTCACTGCAAGCTCCGCCTCCCGGGTTTACGCCATTCTCCTGCTTCAGCCTCCCAAGTAGCTGGGACTACAGGCGCCCGCCACCTCGCCCGGCTAGTTTTTGTATTTTTAGTAGAGACGGGGTTTCACCGTGTTAGCCAGGATGGTCTCGATCTCCTGACCTCGTGATCCGCCCGTCTCGGCCTCCCAAAGTGCTGGGATTACAGGCTTGAGCCACCGCGCCCGGCCTAAAAAAATTTTTTAATTTGACTATTGTATACATTTATGGTGTACAACATGATGCTTTGAAATATATATACAGCTGGGTGCGATGGCTCACGCCTGTAATCCCAGCACTTTGGGAGGTTGAGGCAGGCAGATCATGAGGTCAGGAGATCGAGACCATCCTGGCTAAGACAGTGAAACTCTGTCGCTACTAAAAATACAAAAAATTAGCTGGGCATGGTGACACACACCTGTAGTCCCAGCTACTCAGGAGGCTGTGGCAAGAGAATCACTTGAACCTGGGAGGCAGAGGTTGCAGTGAGCTGAGATCACGCCATTGTACTCCAGCCTGGGAGACAGAATGAGACTCCATCTCAAAAAAAAAAAAAAAAAAGTATACAGTGTGGAATGGCTAAATCAAGCTGAGTAACATACCCTATTACCTCATATATGATTTTTTTTTGAGGTGAGAAAACTTAAACTCTGCTCTTTTAGGAATTTTCTAGTATACAATACATTGCTATTAGTTATAATCCCCATGTTGTACAGTAGATCTCTCAAACTTATTTTTCCTCTCTCTCTGAAATTTTGTATACTTTGACCAACACCTCCCCAATTCCCCTACCCTCCAGCCCCAGTAACAACCAACATTCTACTCTGCATCTATCTGTTCACCATTTATAGATTTCCACTTATAAATGAGATCATGCAATATTTGTTTTTCTATTCTTGGCTTATTTCACTTAACATACTTTTCTCCAGATTTATCCATATTGTTGCAAATGACAGAATTTCCTCCTTTTTAAAGGTTGAGTAGTATTGGATATATATAGCATATTTTCTTTATTCATTCACCCATTGATGGACGCTTAGATTGATTCCATATCTTGGCTATTGTGAATAATGCTGAAATAAACATGGAGTGCATATTCCTTCAACATTTTATTTCCTTGTGGTATATACCCAGTAGTGGGATTGTTGGATCATATGGTAGCTCTACTTTTAGTTTTCTGAGGAACCTCTATGCTTTTTTTCATAATGGCTGTGCTAATTTATATTCCCACCAATAGTGTAGCAAGATTTCCTTGCTCTATATCCTTGGCAACATTTGTTATCTAATCTTTTTAATAATAATAGCCATTCTAACTGGTGTGAGGTGGTATCTCATCATGGTTTTAATTTGCATTTCCCTGATGATTAGTGTGGTTGAGCACCTTTTCATATACCTGTTGGACATTTGTATGTCTTCTTCGAAAATGTCTTTTTTTTTTTTTTTTTTTTTTTTTTTTTTTTTTTTGAGATGAAGTCTCGTTCTGTCACCCAGACTGGAATGTTGTGGCATGATCTTGACTCACTTGCTGCCTGGGTTCAAGCGATTCTCCTGCCTCAGCCTCCCGAGCAGCTGGGATTGCAACCGCCCACCACAGGCTATTTTTTTTTTTTTTGTGGTTTTAGCAGAGATGGGTTTCACCATCTTGGCCAGGTTGGTCTTGAACTCCTGACCTTGTGATCCACCCGCCTCGGCCTCCCAAAGAGCTGGGATTACAGGCGTGAGTCACCGCGCCCGGCCAAGAAATGTCTATTTTAAGTCCATTTTAAACTTGAGTTGTTTTCTTGTTATTGAGTTCCTCATATGTTTTGGATACTAACCTTTATCATACTTAAGGTTTAATAATAATTTGTTTTCCATTTTGTAGATTGTCTCTGCTCTGTTGATTGTTTCTTTTGCTTTTTAGTTTGATGTAATCCCATTTGTCTATTTTAGTTCATTGCCTGTACTTTTGGGGTTATGTCCAAAAAATTATTGCCCACACCAGTGTAGTTTTAGAATTTCTGGTCTTACATTTAAGTCTTTAGTCCATTTTGAGTTAATTTATGTATATGGAGTAAGATAAGGGTCCAGTTTCATTCTTCCATGTGTGGATACCCAGTTTTCCCATCACCATTTATTGAAGGGACTGCCCTTTCCCCATTGTATGTTCTTGGTACCTTTGTTGAATATCAATTGACTATAAATGCATGAATTTACTTCTGGGTGCTCTATTGTATCCATTGTTTTTTGTGTCTATTGTTATGCCAGTACCATGCTGTTTTGATTACTATGGCTTTGCAGTAGATATTGAAATCTGGTAGCCTCTAGTTTTCTTTTATTGCTCAGGATTGCTTTGGCTATTTGGGGTCATTTATGCTTCCATATGAATTTTAGGTGTGTTTTTTTCTATTTCTGTGAAAAATGTCGTTGGAATTTTGATTGCAATGCCTTGAATCTGTAGATTGCTTTGGGTAGTATGTACATTTAAGCAATATTAGTTCTTTGAATTCATGAACACAGATATCTTTCCATTTGAGTCTTCTTCAATTTCTTTCATCAATGTTTTATAGTTTTTGGCATACAGATCCTTTGCATTCTTGGTTAAATTAATTTCTAAACGTTTTTGTAGATATTGTAAATGGAATTGTTTTCTTCATTTTTTTTAAGAGAGCTCCTTGTTAGTATATAGGAATGCAACTAATTTTTGTATGTTATTTTATTTCTTGCACCTTTACTGAATTTACTTATTAATTATAACAGTTTTTTGTGACATTCTTAGGAATTTCTTAAAATATAAGATCATGTCTGAAAACAGTTTAACTTATTCCTTTCCAATTTGGATTTGTTTATCTTCCCCTTACCTAATCACTCTAGCTAGGACTTCTAGTATAGTACATTGGAGAGAAGTGGGAAGAGTAGACATCCTTGTCTTGTGCCTGATCTTAGAGGAAAAGCTTTTAATTTCACTGTTGAGTATATAATGTTAGCTGTGAGTCTGTCATGAAAGTGTGTTGAATTTTGTCAAATGCTTTTTCTGCATCTATTGAGATGACCATATGGTTTTGTCCTTAATTCTGTTAATGTGTATACATTTATTGACTTACATATGTTGAACCATCCTTGCATCCCAGAGATAAATCCCACTTATTCACCGTGAATGATCCTTTTAATGTGCTGTTAAATTCAGTTTGCTAATATTTTGTTGAGGATTTTTACACCTACATTATCAGGGATGTTGACATAACTTTATCTTTTTGCAGTGCCCTTGTCTGGATTAAGTATCAGAGTAGCACTGTCCTTGCAAACTGAGGTTGAAGGTGTTTTCTCCTTTTTAATTTTTTGGAAGCATTTGAGAAGAATTCAAAGTAGTTATTGAAATGTTTGGTAGAATTTAGCAGTGAAGCCATCAAGTCTTGGCATTTCTTTCACAGGAGAGTTTTTATTACTGTTTCAATATCCTTACTCATCATTGGTCTATTCAGGTTTTCTGTTAGTTCATGACTCAGTTTTGATAGGTTGCATGTTTCTGGGAATATATCCATTTCTTCTAGGTTATCCAACTTATTGATATCTAATTGTTCACAGTAGACTTATAATCCTTTGTGGTTCTATGATATCAGTGTAATGTCTCCTCTTTCATTTCTGATTTTGAGTCTACTCTTTTTTCTTAATGTAGTTAGAGGTTTGCCAGTTTGATTTTTTTTTCAATAAACCAATGCTTAGTTTCATTGATCTTTTCTACTTTCTTCTAGTCTCAATTTTACTTGTTTCTGCTCTGATCTTTATTATTTCTTCTACTAACTGTGGACTTAGTTTGTTCTTTTTCTATTAATAGTTGCTTTAGATGTAACATTAGGTTGCGTGAGATTTTTCTTCTTTTTTGATGTAGACATTTTTTGCTATAAAGTTTCCTCAAAGAACTGCTTTGCTGCATACTATAATTTCTGGTATGTTGTGTGTCTATTTTCATTTGTGTCAGGATATTTTTATAATTTCCTATTTTAGTTTCTTCTTTGACCCATTAATTGTTCAGGAACATGTTTAATTTCCACATATTGGTAAATTTTCCAAAATTTCTCTCGTAATTCATCTCTGGTTTCATACAATTGTCATCAGAAAACATAGTTGATATGATTTCAATCTTACATATTAGTTAAGGCTTGTTTTATGGCTTGACATATGATCTATCCTGGAGAATGTTCTGTGTGTTCTGGGAAAGAATGTATATGCTGCTGCTGTTGGGTGGAATGTTCTGTACATGCCTTTTAGTTCCATTTGGTCTAAAGTGTAGTTCAAGCCTAATGTTTCCTTCTTAATTTTCTGTCTGAATTATCTGTCCAGTGTTGAAAGTGGGGTATTACTGACATCCTCTACTATTTTTTTTTTCTTTTTTTTTTAAAGCTAGTCAAGTGAAGCAGCTGGAGTGGAGAAGAAACAAAGGAATCTGTAACTGGTTGTGATCAATTAAGTTGTAAGCACCATTACACTCAGACCAGCCTGAAGTCCTCTACTATTGTTGTATTGTAGTCTACCTCCTTCTTCAGATCTATTAATATTTGCTTTATATTTATTCTAATTTTGGGTGCATATATATTTACAATTGTTATATTCTCTGATGAATTGACCCTTTTATAATTATATAATGACCTCCTTTGTCTCTTTCACAGTTTGTGACTTAAGGTCTGGTTTCTTTGGCATAACTATAGTTACTCCTGCTCTTATTCCCATTTGCATGAAATATCTTTTTATATCCTTTCACTTTCAGTCTATGTGTGTTCTTAAAGGTGAAGTGGGTCTCAGGTAACATATAATTGGGTCTTGTGTTTTTAAACGATTCAAGTCATTCTATGTGGTTTAACTAGAGAATTTAATCCATTTACATTCAAAGCAATTATTTATAGGTAAGAACTTACTACCGCCATTTTGTTAATTGTTTTGTGGTTGTTTCGTAGATCCTTTGTTTCTTTATTCCTGTCTCCCTTTATTATTGGATGATTTTTTTATAATATATGCTTTGAGTACTCACTTTTTATCCTTTTTTAATCTACTATGGATTTTGCTTTTCATAGTTACCATGAAGCTTACATAAATTATAGTTTTAACAGGCTATTTAAGCTGATAACTTTGTATTTAAAAAAAAAACAAAAACAAAAAAACTATGGTTTTTCCACACTTACCTCCATTTCCAGAGTTCTTTATCTGTTCATATGTGTTCAAAGTACTGTCTAGGGTCCTTTCCTTTATCCTGAAAAACTTCCTTGGCAATTCTTTTAGGGCAGTCTACACCAGGGCAAACTCCCTAAATATTTTTAATCTTAGGGATTAACTTAATTTCTTCTTCATTTTTACTAGTTATATGATTCTTGGTTGACAGATCTTTTTTTTTGTTTGTTTTGTTTTCAGCACTTTGTCATTCCACTGCCTTCTTAAACAGTTTCTGATAAAAATTGATAAAAATTGGCTGGTAATCTTATTGAGGATAATTTTTTATATAAGTAACTTCTCTGTTGCTGCAAATTCACTCTTCATCTTTTGGCAGTTTTATTATATAACATGTCTGCTGTGATGCACTTTGAGTTTATCCTCATTGGAGTTCTTTGAGCTTCTTTGATGTATTGATTTATGACATTCATCAAATTTGGGAAGTGTTTGGCTGTAAATTCCTCAAATATTCTTTCTCGTTTCCTGTGACTCTGATAATGTGTATATTGGCACACTTGGTGATTGTCCTGTAGGTCATTTAGGCTCTGTTCACTTTTCTTCATTCATTTTTCTTTCTGCTTCTCATTCTGGATAATTTCAAATGTCCTATATTCAAGTTCACAAATTCTACATCCTGTCTGCTTTAATCTGCCGTTGAAGCCCTTGAATAAATCTTACATTTCTGTTATTACACTTTCTACTGTAGAATTTATATTTTTTAAATTTATTCTTTATTGACAGTCTCATTTTTTGCATACATTATTTGCTTAGCTTCCTTTTGTACTTTGTCAGCTCTTTAAGCATATTTAGGAAAGTTGTTTTAAAATCTTTGTCTAGTAAGTCCAAAGTCCTGGCTTCCGCAGGAAAGATTTCTGTTTTTTTGTGTGTGTGTTTTTTTTTTCCTGTGAATGGGACATATTTTCTGTTTTTGTACATCTTGTAATTTTTTGGTAAAAATTGGGCATTTTAAATATTATAATGTGGTAACCCTGAAAATATCCCCCTTCCCCAGGGGTTGCTATTGTTGATCGTTGAGGGCTACAATTACCTTTTTAATGACTTATGTAAACTATTTTTTGCAAAAACTGTATTCTTTGTTTGTGGTGGGTCTGTGATCTGATCCATCATCTAAGTGATCAGCCAGTGAACTGACAGAGCTTTCCACAAATACCAGAATTCATCCACCCCCTTTTTTTTTATTAAGCAGTGCCCTGTTAGCTGCAAGTTTTGGATTATATTCTGGAGTTCTGAGATCATTGATCTGTCAGTCATTGACAGTTTATATTTATTTCCGTGGAGGGACTGATTTTTGGACATCCTATTCCATCATTTTCTATGATGTCACTTATATCTTCTTTTTTGATAAATGTTTTCTTTGATATTAATCTTTTTGTTTTCATATATTCTTTAAATTACTATTTTTGTTTCCTGGGGCTCAGGGAATAAGAGGTTCATGACATGCGAAGTAATTATGTGTTTTCTTTTAATGCTTGACGGTTCCTAACTTGACAACCTGCTAATACATTTCATCCATGCATATATCTCACTATCTCCCAGTTGCACAGCTTAAATTGTAAATAAATTCTACACCTTATATAAGAGAAAGCAAATTTAGAACATTCAATCTCATTTTATCATTTATAACCAACAATAATACTAAGTTTAAAAACTATATTGATATTTAATTATTTCTATTCACTTTCTCTTCTGTTTTAATTTCAGGATCCATATTTTCCACCTCAAAAAATGAGTGAATATGTAATAGACCCTCATTTTGTAGGTAAGATGTTATTTATATATAAATTATTGTAATTTTCATAAACTTATTCAGTGAAATTGGGAATATGAATTCATATAAAATAATTACCATCAAGACCTTCTTTCAAAAGGTAAATTACACGATGATGACTTTTGATTATTGGCATGAAAACCTGTGGAATTATAGTGTCAGCAGAAAATCAAGGAAAGCAAAATACAGGTGGCCTTAAAATCTGGAAACCTAGATATTTTACCAGTTTTATGATATTAGTAAACCAATTATTACATTTATTTATCTGTGTTTCCAAACTTTTTGTCTGCACCATGAATCTTTCTAGTCAGAAGTTTTCTCTAATTCAAGAAGTTGTTCAGTGACCTTATGAAGATACGTTTAATGTATCACCCAGCATCATAATAAAAATATTTGACAACCAATATAGCATAAGCCTGGCAAACCAGATTACATAGTTCTGTTGGATGAGTTCTGGAGACCCACTGCTGTGCCATGTTAGAGTTGAGGAAATGGAAGATTCCTAAGGGAATCAAGGTAGTCAGGACAATATATGTAAGGTGACACTTGAATATCTTGAGGTAGCAACTTTTTGTGTTTAAGTTCTGGGATACATGTGCAGAACATGCAGGTTTGTTACATAGGTATGCATTTGCCATGGTGGTTTGCTGCACCCATCAACCTGTCATCTAGGTTTTAAGCCCTGCATGCATGAGGTATTTGTCCTAATTCTCTCTCACCCCTTGCCCCCCACACATCGACAGGCCCTGGTGTGTGATGTTCCCCTCCCTGTGTCCATTTGTTCTCCTTGTTCAACTCCCAGTTATGATGAGAACATGCAGTGTTTGGTTTTCCGTTCCTGTGTTAGTTTGCTGAGGATGATGGTTTCCAGCTTCATCCATGTCCCTACAAAGGACATGAACCCATCTTTTTCATGACTGCACAGTATTCCATTGTATATATGTGCCACATTTTCTTTATCCAGTCTATCATTGATGGGCATTTGGGTTAGTTCCAAGTCTTTGCTATTATAAATAGTGCTGCAATAAACATGTCATGTGCATGTGTTTTTATAGTAGAATGATTTATAATCCTTTGGGTATATACCTGGTAATGGGACTGCTGGGTCAAATGGTATTTCTGGTGCTAGATCCTTGAGGAATTGCCACACTGTCTTCCACAATGGTTGAACTAGTTTACACTCCCACCAACAGTGTAAAAGCATTCCGATGTCTCCACAGCCTCACCAGCATCTGTTGTCTCCTGACTTTTTAATGATTGCCATTCTAACTAGCATGAGACAGTATCTCATTGTGGTTTTGACTTGCATTTCTCTAATCATCAGTGATGATGAGCTTTTTTTCATGTTTGTTGGCCACATAAATGTCTTCTTTTGAGAAGTGTCTGTTCATATCCTTTGCCCACTTTTTGATGGGGTTGTTTTTTTCTTGTAAATTTAAGTTCCTTGTAGATTCTGGATATTAGACCTTGTCAGATGGATAGATTGCAAAAATTTTCTCCCATTCTGTAGGTTGCCTGTTCACTCTGATGATAGTTTATTTTGCTGTGCAGAAGTTCTTTAGTTTAATTAGATCCCATTTGTCAATTTTGGCTTTCGTTGCAATTGCTTTTGGTGTTTTAGTCATGAAGTGACTATGTCCTGAATGGTACTGCCTAGGTTTTCTTCTAGGGTTTTTATGGTTTTAGGTCTTACATTTAAGTCTTTAATCCCCCTTGAGTTAATTTTTGTATAAGGTGTAAGGAAGGGATCCACTTTCTGTTTTCTGCATATGGCTAGCCAGTTTTCCCAGCACAATTTATTAAATAGGGAATCCTTTCCCCGTTGCTTGTTTTTGTCCGGTTTGTTGAATATCAGATGGTTGTAGACGTGTGGTATTATTTCTGAGGTCTCTATTCTGTTCCATTCGTCTATATATCTGTTTTGGTACCAGTACCATGCTGTTTTGGTCATTGTAGCCTTGTAGTATAGTTTGAAGTAGGTAGCATGATGCCTCTAGCTTTGTTCTTTTTGCTTAGGATTGTCTTGGCTATATGGGCTCTTTTTCAGTTCCATATTAAATTTAAATTTTTTTCTAATTCTGCAAAGAAAGTCTATGGTAGCTTGATGGGAATACCATTGAATCTGTCAATTGCTTTGGGCAGTATGACCATTTTCATGGTATTGATTCTTCCTATCCATGAGCATGGAATGTTTTTCCATTTGTTATGTCCTCTCTTATTTCCTTGAGCAGTGGTTTGTAGTTCTCCTTGAAGAGGTCCTCACATCCCTTGTAAGTTGTATTCCTAAGTATTTTATTCTCTTTCTAGCAATTGTGAATGGAAGTTCCCTCATGATTTGGCTCTCTGCTTGTCTATTATTGGTGTACAGGAATGCTTGTGATTTTTGCACATTGATTTTGTATACTGAGACACTGCTGAAGTTGATTATCAGCTTAAGGAGTTTGTGGGCTGAGATGATGGGGTTTTCTAAATATACAATCATGTCATCTGTAAACAGAAACAATTTGATTTCCTCTCTTCCTATTTGAATACCTTTATTTCTTTCTCTTGCCTGATTGCCCTGACCAGAACTTCTAATACTATGTTGAATAGGAGTGGTGAGAGAGGGCATCCTTGTCTTGTGCCAGTTTTCAAAGGGAATGGTTCCAGCTTTTGCCCATTCAGTATGATATTGGCTCTGGGTTTACCATAAATATCTCTTATTATTTTGAGGTCCATCAATACCTAGTTTATTGAGAGTTTTTAGCATGAAGGAGTGTTGAATTTTATTGAAGGCCTTTTCTGCATCTATTTAGATAATCATGTGGTTTTTGTCACTGGTTCTGTTGAGGTAGCAACTTTTTACCAATTAGTGTAACAGTGTTTTACTATTCTTGCAATTGAGACTGTCACAAGTGTGTAGTGACTGGATAACCATTTAGAGCAGACTGAAGTAATCTAGTTAAAATGAAGAGAAAATAATAAGATAGCTGAAACACCACTTGCTATAGAAGGAAGATGATCAAGCAATCATATATCATTGTAAGCATTATAAGCATTCTTTTTTTTTTTTTTTTTTTTTTTTTTTTTTTGAGATGGAGTCTCGCTCTGTCACCCAGGCTGGAGTACAGTGGCGCGATCTCGGCTCACTGCAAGCTCCGCCTCCCGGGTTCACGCCATTCTCCTGCCTCAGCCTCCCGATAAGCATTCTTGAGTTATAGAGAGAACATTCTAATTAAGGACTTATGGGTAAAAGAATCAAAGGAAAGTACGGTTGAGAAGTATAGTTTTAGAATAAAGTTCCCAAATGGAAATTTTAGCTTAGCTTGAATAGTAGAATGCAGAGAAATAAAGGATTTTTACCATGATTAGAATTTAATGGTTTAGCCATATTCATACATCTGTTTCATATGGTAATGCCAGTTCTAAGAACATACATTGGGATGCAGAAAGCTATTTTAGAATGTAGGATGTCAGTCTCAGGAACTAACACTTTAAATGCTAGGAAAATTTTAAGGTATTTAATCCCCAGTGATTCTGGTGAGAGCTCAGAAAAGGAAGAGAGCTGTATGAAAAGTCTGAAACTTCTTAGGGATTAATAAGTGGTTGTTATGAGAATGATGATCGAAATACAGACCGGAAAGGCAATTCTGATGAGGCTTCAGATGGGAATGAGGAACCAGGTATTGGAAACTGGAGTAAAGGTTATCCTGTTATAAAGTGGCAGAGAACTTAGCTAAATTGTCTCCAGGCCTGAGGGCTTTATAGAAGGCAGAATTAAGAGTGATGAACAAGGCTATTTGGTGAAACAAATTTCTAAGCAAAACATTGAAGGAGCTTCATGATTTCTTTTAACTGCATATAGTAGAATGTAAGAGAAGATAAATGATTTAAAGATAAAATTTATAATTAAAGGGGAAGCAGAAAGGAAATATTTTTAAAATTCACAGCCCAGCCAATGTAAAGAATGGAAATGCACGTTTAGGAAAGCAAACCAAAGGTGTTGCCAAGTTGCTGTTTGCTAACAAAATTAGCATGACTAGTAGGGAGCCAGTGATATTCATCAAGAAAATGGAAGAATGGCCCAGAAGGCATTTCAGGGATCTTAAAGGCAAACTCGGAACTTGAGGGCAAGGTTTCCAGAGAGGAGCCCATGGGACCTCAACATTCACTCTCTGTGCCACCTCAGGTGTCTTATCCCCACATGTTAGCAAAGGCCTTCTTGGACACCCTAGCAGTGGCTTAAGCCAACCTGGGTGCAGCTCCTGTTTTCACTCTATGGAGTACAAGTGGTAAGTCTTGGTGGCATTCATATGATGTTAATTCTGCAGGTGCACAGAGTTCATGAGCTACCTCCACCTAGATTTCAAAGGATATTGTGGACAGCCTGGGGGGTCCAGGCAGAAACTTGTCGCAGGGGTCGAGCTTTTGTAGAAAGCTACAGTGAGGGCAATGTCCAGCAGAAAGGTGAGGTTTGGACTCTTGCAGAGACATCAGAACTGTAGAGCTACTCACCTGCAATGCCAGCCTGGGAGAGCTGCCGGCAGAAGACCCTAACCCCTTAGAGCTGCTATTTGGGTTAAGCCTAGCAAAGCTGTGGGAATGCAGCTGCCTGAGGCCTTAGGGACCCAACTGCTGCCCCCGTGTGCCCAGAAGGTGGGACATGGAGTCAAGAAAGATTATTCTGGAGGCTTAACATTTGATGTGCACTCCATTGGATTTTGGACTTACTTGTGAGCATTAACCGCTTTCTTCTTGTCTATTCCTCCCTTTTGCAATGAGAATGTCTCTTTCATGCCTGTCCCACCATTGTATTTTGGAAACAGGTAACTTGTTTAATTTCACAGGCTGACAGCTAAAAGGGAATTTATCTCAGAATAAATTGTGCCTGACTCTCGCCCATATCTGATTTTGATGAGACTATGGACTTTTGAGTTGGTACTGGAATCAGTTAGGAATTTGTAGCTATTGGGATGGAATGAATGTATTTTGCATGTAAGAAGAACGTGAGTTTTGGAGGGCCAGGGGTAGAATGTTATGGTTTGAACAGATCCCTCAAAAGCATGTGTTGGAAATGTAATGTCCAATGCAACAGTGTTGGGAGGTGGGACCTTTAAGAGGTGATTGGTTCAAGAGATCTTCACCCTCATGACTGGATTAATGCCATTATCACAGGAGTGGATTATCAGCAAGCATGGGTTCCTTATAAAGGATGCATTTGCCCTATTTGTCTCTTGTCCTCTCTTGTCCTCTTGCCTTCCACCAAGGGAATAATACTGTCAGAAGGCCATTGCCAGATGCTGGCACCTTGATATTGGACTATCCAGCTTTAAAACTGTAGAAATAAGTTTCTGTTCCTTATAAAATACTCAGTCTCAGATATTCTTTATGGCAGCACAGAACAGATGAAGATAGATACCCATAAAGGTTTTGTTCTAATATCTTTTGGATTCTTCAAACCATAGGCAGACTTTTGGAGTAAATCTGATAGAATAAGCTCCTTATTCTATTATTTTCAGCTACTCATTGGAAGGGGGAAATTATTCTACCAAGTAATAAAAAATGTTAATGAGGGTATAAAGTAGATCCCATCCCTGCTTTACCACTAACTAGTTCTGTGACCTTAGACAATCATTTGTCTTGTAAAAGCATTACTTTTCCAATTTTAAAAATAAGAGTAAACTAGATACCAAGAATAAATATTTCAATGCTTCTTTGTAATTGCATTATATTGCCTTATTTAGTCTTTAAAACTTTGTACATGCTACACATAGATTAAATTATTTAATTTTCATCCAACCCTGTGAGGTTGACACTGTGAATTTTCTTTTACATATGAGGCAACAAAGACATTTTGGAAAGTCTGAGTAATTTGAAAATTTATAAAAGATGCATATGAAACAAGCCAGTTGTCCAGTTTCCTCTGAAGAGTCTTTGTAAGCAATGTCCAATCTATGGTGTATCTAAAATTTAAAATAAACACTTGGGAGGGGAAAACAGGGCCTGTTTTCTTACTGCCCACCACTATCTTGCTCTTGGGCAGATCATTAACTTTTCTGGAATTTTTCTCATCTTTAAAATGAGAGAGGTAGTTTTAAGAGTGTTAGATTGTCTATTACTCTAAACATCTATATTCCTAGAAGTATATCTGAACAGAGCCTTTAAAAACTATATAAATAAGTTTCAAAATATATATGAAAAATATTTTTTTGTCATACTTTGCATTATACTTTTCCATTTACTTATGCAGACCAGTCTTATACAATTAACCCAATAAATTATATACATTAAATAACTATATTACATAAAATGTATTTGTTATATAAAATGAAATCAATGCATTAAAGAGTTTAGTAGTGCTCACATCGCACTCTCATTGATTCCTAGAATTATCATTACCTGTAAGCAAATTAGAGGTGTGTGCCTAGTCCAGTTACTTTGAAGCTACTTTCATAAAGACCCTCCGACTCGTAGTATTTATGCACATATATTTTAGCCTAGGCTGACAGTATTTATGCACCTATATTTTAGCCTAGGCTGACAATTTTTCATTGAAGATCTTGGTCATTTCACTCCCTGCTTTGTCATTGTCTTAGTTTGTTACATAAGGTTCTTCTCTAGGGATGTGAATTTAATTCTTTAGGAAATCCAGAATTATTCATGAAAGAAATCTAGAATGTAAACTCTCTGCACAGCTTTATGGAGTTGGGTATCTATAGCAAATGTGTCATGGAAGATTACCCAAATGACTGCTAGAAGACAGGCTAAAATGAGGTAGCTCCAAGAAAGATAAGTAAAGCCATTTTTTTAGTACTTCCAGTGGAGAACAGCTTTGAATAATGTACATAATCTTTAGCAGTCACAGAAAAGGATAGAAGCACCAGGAGTTCAATGATAAGATTTAAAAATTTTTTTTTTATTTTTTGATTTATTTTTTGGACTAACATTAAGAGCCAGAGTCAAAACTAGAAGTACTAGATACAAACATTTACTATAATCTGTCTACAAGAGTGTATCTTCTGTACATAAAAGTACAGAGCATGGTGACATTTAACTTTAATCACTTAATGTATGTATTTCAACATTACTACTGAACATAGTAGTTGGTCATTAGGTGACAGATCCAGGGGTGCAATGTGTCAAGTGTTAGAGGATAGGGGGGTAGTAATGATAGCAATGTCGACTTGAAAGGAAAAAGTGAAGGCAAAATTATATTGGTAGACAATCTATTTGGGCCAAGCTTGAGGACAGCAACCCAGGAGCATAGACTCAAGTTGCCCTGAATATATACTCCAATTAGCAGCAGTTACAAGGGTATTTTTAAAGGAAAAGAAAAGGCAGTTTCTAAGTTGTTTACCAAAAATTTCCATTAAGATAACATAAGGTATAGATTGGCTATACATTTTTTGTTTGTATTACAAATTTCTGAAACATGAAGATAATAAGTGAGGGAGCTAATCAGTAACAAAATGACTTTAAGCAATTGCCCCCAGGCATGGGCGTGGAAGTGGGGTGGCGGGGGGTGGGGATCATGACTGAAGTCCCATATTCATGTTTCTCTGGGCCTAATAAATTTTTCTTACCTTACATAGCTCAGACTCTGACCCATTTTTCTTTTCTCAGTAACAATATCAACAAAATTACATTTATTTTGTGCTGCTTATATTCCAGACACAGTGTTATTATATGCCTTAACCCTCTCAACTGAAGAATCACAAGGTTCATAAATTTTGGAAAAAAGAGCTTTATTTCTTAAAAAGGGTTGCAGCCTGTAGGTTGGCCAACCACATACTGGGAAGCATAGCCTTGGGCAGAAGCTGGAAGCAGACACTTTTTTTTTTTTTTTTTTTTTTGAGACGGAGTCTTGCTTTGTCACCCAGGCTGGAGTGCAGTGGCGTGATCTCGGCCCTCTGCAACCTCTGCCTTCCAGGCTCAAGTGATTCTCCTGCATCAGCCTCCTGAGTAGCTGGGACTACAGGCACGCACCACCACACCCAGCTAATTTTTGTATTTTTAGTAGAGACAGGGTTTCACCATGTTGGCCGGAATGGTGTCAATCTCTTGACCTCGGGTTCCACCCACCTCGGCCTCCCAAAGTGCTGGGATTACAGGCCCGTGGGCCACTGTGCCCAGTCTGAAGCAGGCACTTTGAGAGAGGAAAGGATGAGAGAGGAATTTATGCTAAACAGGTTGGCTACATATTTAACAAGTTATAGGAGGAGCTATGAATATTAATGACAAGTGGAACATGTGCATGCATAGTAAGCAAACATACACGTTACATTCTTCCTATGTTCACGTTGGGCTGGAGACTTAACATTTAAATGCATTAAGATTAGACTCCGTACATCAAAAGTTGAAATGGAGGACACAGAGGCATCCTGTGTGCAGTCTCCGTAAACTGGCCAGAACCAGCCCGTGGTGTTGGTGGGAGCTGTGTCAAAATTACAAAAGGGAGGGGCAGCAACAGGCAGCCGGCTGAAATCAGTGGGAGAATAAATCTTGTGAAAGGGCCGGTTTCTGTTTAACCATTAGGAAAGAAAGCCTAATGGTGGTTAGCAAAGGAAGGGGTATAACAAGGCATGACCAACCTCCCATCCCATCATGGCTGGGAACTCAGTTTTTAAGGTTTATCTGGGGTCCACTGGCCAAGAGGGAGTCTGCTCAGTTGGTTGCAGGGCTGAGGATTTAATTTTTGTTTCTCAGCCATTAAATCACACAACAACCTTATAGGGAGGATCTTTGTCTTTTAACAAATGAGGAAACCGAGGCTGAAGGAGGCCAAATGACTTGTCCCAAGTTAGTCACATAGTCACAGAAACTGTGTCTAAGCAGTCTCCTCCAGAGCCTGTGCTCTTAACTATGCTCTCATAATCACTAAAGATGTGTCTGTAAAATACACTTGTCAGATGCCACAAGTGGCAGCTTATTTACATAATCATTTTCTTCATTCTTTTTCAGATGGGTTAATACAAGATAAACCCTACAGACTGAGAAATATAAATAGAAAGGGCAAAGCAGTAAGTAGATTGATATATCCTTTAAAAACCACCATTAGCATTTTACATTGTTTTGAATTAATATTTACTGACAGTATTCTGCCAGAAAGGAAGTACATACTTTATTATTATACATTTATACATTGATTATAAATCAACTGTATCATATATTTTATAGTTACTTATAAATTTATAAATTATTATAAAGTAATACAAATGTAACATCAACTTTAGGCTACACTACTTGTTGCTTCTACTTCCCCCCAAATAGTTATTGCTTAATAGGCAAACCACAATAGCACTGGAAAAGCACAGGCTATGGCTGCCCATCTATTGGGACATGAGCAATTTTAAAGAAGCCGCTTTTCTCATCCCAATTTCCCATTAATACTTAGAGTTAACTATTTTGGATTTCATTCTTTGAACTTTGAAAATGTTTAATTGTTCAAGATTCAGTTGTCTAAATGCCATGCCAGGCTAACAGCAATAAGTATTTCAGAAATGGAACAGGAATGTGTAGCTTGAGATGTAGATCAGGCAAGAAAGAAATATTTTAATGACAAATAAGAGAAAGAAAATGGTCTACCTCATATTTTGCACTCAGAAGGCAAGAACCATGCTCATACAGTGGAGAAAATTCCAAGCGCCAAAAGAAGTGTCAGTGCTTTCTTGTAATTTTTAATGATTAACTTTCTTAATCTAAGAAATCAGAACCCTATGCTAATACTCTTGTAGATGGTAAGATTTGATATAAGAATTTCTTGGACTTCATGCAATAGGCTTTAGTCACTTTAAAGACAGCAATTCCAAATTTTTCAGAATATTACTGATCCTACAATTCAGTCCAGTTATCCCAATAAGCCATTAAGTGTTGTGGAAATTTTAATGTTTTGGTGCTTACACTATTTATTCCAGACTGACTCATACATCTAAAAATAGTATGAAAATTCCATCAGATTATGTGGCCAAACTTTTACTTAGAAAAAAAAAAAAAAATCACATACCTATAAGGTACTAGGTTGTTACAGAAGGAGCACAAGATTTCAAGCCTGAAGACCCGGATTCTGGCACCAGTCTCTTCATTCATTAAGTAGAGGTTAAATGGGGACTAATTTATAAAACATTTATGGAAATACATACTATATAGCAGACACCATGCCAGTTAATATTTAAAGAGACTATGCTACATAATGGGTACCATGTTAAGCTTTTTATGGCCATTATTTTATTTAATCCTTACAAAAAATGGGCATTATTATTATTTTCATTTTGCAGAGGAGAAAACTGAGTCTCAGTGAAATTAGATAACTTGTATAAGGTCACAATCAGTAAGAAAGTTGGAATTTGACCCTAGAGTGCATAAAATTAATGTACTTATCTCCTGACCCCCGACCTTGAGAAATTAAAAATATATTAGTGAATGTGGTTGACGGAAAAGTAGGCACAGAATTACAGCTATACTAGATGGAGGCACAGGGTGTTTTAGGAGCATCCTGTGAAAAACGCACTTAACAGGAACCTGGCAGGAGAGGGAGGGAAGAGGTTGGTAATGAAAGGCCTTTTTAAACAAAAAAAGGTGATTCAATGAAACAACATATGTAAAATATTTTCCAGTGCCGTGCATATACAATATGCATTGTTTTGGCTGAATTCAACTGCAGTCTCGTAGCAGTAGCATTCTCAGGACCATTCAGACAATTAATATTTTAATAGCATCATTGAACTGGAGGACTTGAGATTTTATGTCTATTCCAATTCAATATATTTTTACAAAGATAAATTTTATCAGAAAGATGCAGCTCTAGGGTCTCCAAGAGACTCAGAGACACCTAAAAAAGTATAAACCATCTCCTAAATGGTTTAATCATAGTTGTCATTCTTCTCCACCAGAATGTAAGCTCCTCGAGAGCTAGGAGATTGTGTGTCTTGTATTCCCCAGCATCTAGAACAGTGTCAGATACTTTAGCATTCAACAAATACTTTTTGAATGAGTACCTACTATGTGTCAGGCACTATGGATACAAAAATGAAAATAATACAGCCTTTGACTTCAAAGACCTTACAGCCAGGTAGAGGAAAATATGTACTTGGAGCAAATCAGTAATATACCAGTTTTATATCAGTAATATAATTGTTCTAAAAGGAGATACAAAGAATGGTAGGTGTAGGCAAAGTAGTACCTGTTATTAAAGATGATCTGACAGTTGGCTTGAGATTGGGCCTGACTCCATATTAACTATGGCAACTCGGGTGCTTTGGCACATTACCACCTGTTTAGTTCACTGCTATAACCAAAATACCATAAAGTGGGTGGTTTATAAACAACAGAAATTTGTTTTTCACATTTCTGGAGGCTGAGAAGTCTAAGACCAAGGGCTCCTGCATTTTCAGTGTCTGGCGAGGGCCCACTTCCTAGTTTACAGACTGCTACGTTCTTGCTGTGCCTTCACATGGTGGAAGGGGTAAAAGAGTTCTCTGGGGTCTCTTTTATAAGGATAGTAATCCCACTCATGAGGGCTCTGCCCTTATGACCTAATCAGCTTCCACAGGCCCTACCTCCAAATACCATCACATTGGGGATTAGGTTATCAACATTACTTTTGGGTGACATAAACATAGAAGAAACATTCTCATTGCAAAAGGGAGAAGTAGGAAAGAAAAAAAGGAGTAACAAGTCCCAAGTAGGTCCAAACTACAAGGCAAACTCTGAGATCTTAAGGCTTGAGAATAATCCTCTTTAGCTCAGTGTTCTAGGACCAAGGTCCTGGCTTCTGGACTCACTGTGGTGGGAGTCTTGCCTTATGGACCCACTTGGATAGAGATCCTGCCCCAACACCTTTACTAGGCAGGGATGGGACCCCCAAGGCTCCAAGCAGCTCTGCTCCCATGGCTTTGGGTGACTGCACTCCTACAGCTTTGGGCAGGGGCTCCATCTGACCTGTCAAAATTGAGGCAATGGTCTCCCCTTTTGAAACTGAGGAAGCAGCCCTGATGATCTCTGAATTGCCTTTGGGGTTGTTTTTTCCTTTGTCTTGAAGAGTAGTGCCTGGCTTCTGTTGAGATGACTAATGAAGCCTGTGCTTCACACTTACACTAATCTTTTTATTAAATAGTTGCTTGGCTATACCCTTAGCATTGTCTCCCGAACATACTTTCTCATTTTTTGCAATATGGATAGCTTAAGAATTCACCAAATCTTTAAGTTCTAGTTTCTTTTTGCCTAACAAGTCTATCTTTAAGTGATGTCTTTCCTCTCACATTTTACAATAAGTATTCAGGATGACCCAAGCCATACCTTCAACACTTTGCTTAGAAATTGCTTCAGCCAAATATAGTCATCCCCTCTGCTCCACAGGGCATACATTTCAACATCCCCAGTGGATTCCTGAAACCACAGATTTTACCAGACATTATATGCTTTATGTTTTTTCTATACATACATATCTATGATGAAGTTTACTTTATAAATTAGGCATGGTAAGAAATTAACATCTAATAATAAAATAGAACAATTATAATATACTGTAATATAAGTTATATGAATGTGGTCTCTTTCTCTCAAAATGTCTCATTGTGCTATACTCACCCTTCTCGAGATGAAGTAAGACGATAAAAGATGGGTACTAAGTGATTAATGGCTGGGTAGTGTATACAGCATGGATGTGCTGGACAAAGGGATTGTTCCCATCCTGGGCAGGATGGGGTAGGATGTAGTGGGATGCCATAAGAGTTCAACACATTACTCAGAGAAACTAGACTTCAGTGCAAAAAAAATAGCCAAAAAGAGGAATGCTATATAATAATAATATTATCAATTCACAAAGAAGACATAATAATCCTAAAGCAACAGAGCCTGGAAATGCATAAGCCAAAATCCAATAGAGCTGAAAGAGGAAATAAAATCCTCAATTATAATTGGGGATATCAACACCCACTCTCAGCAATTTATGGAACTACTAGGCAGAAAATCAAGTATATAAAAGGCTGGAATAACACAGTCAACTAGTAAGATCTGACACTCTGCCCAACAATACAGCAGATACACATTGTCTTCACATGCTCATGGAACATTCACCAAGATAGACCATATCCTGGGTCATAAAACAAAGTTCAGCAAATGTAGAATAATTAAAACAACATGAAGTATGTTAATTAACCATAATGGAATATAAAGGAATTCAAAGGATTTGGGGGATGATCGAGGAAGATACTATGGCCATGAAGTGGCAGTGGTACACAAAACTTTATTTGGATGATGCTTTGACAGGTTCACATGCTGGAGTAGTCCCTTATGGCATGAGACTATCCAGAAGTGATAGCATGGGGTGAAGAGCACCACTCAGAAGGCAAGGAAATTCCTAAGGGAGAAGAGTGTCAGCAAAGGGGGTTACACATCTACATGCTTTCACGCAGTAACCTGGCAGGGAGTCTCTAGATCACAGAGCTCCAATGGGCAGCAGAGGTTTGGGGCCTTTATATTCCTAAGTTTTATCTAATCTATGGCTAGCAGTTGCTGGGCACAGTTCTGTGGGGCATGCAAAGCAGGTAGACTCTAAATAGCCAAAAATAGGCTTATTTGTGTTATATTTAAAACAATTTGATACGTACAAATTTTAGTCTTGTGCTGACAGGCTTATGAGATAATGAGTCTCAGCCTGCCGTGAAGAAGTAAACAACTGTATTAGTTAGTTTTTACACTGCTATAAAGAACTACCTGAGACTGGGTAATTTTTAAAGAGAAGAGATTTAATTGACTCTCAGTTCCACATGGCTGAGGAGGCCTCAGGAAACTTACAATCATGGCAGAAGGCAAAGGAGAAGCAAGCGCCTTCACAAGGTGGCAGGAGACACAGCAAGGGGGAAAGTGCCATTCTTTTAAACCATCACATCTCGTGAGAACTTAACTATCACAAGAACAGCATGGAGGAAACCACCCTATGATCCAGTTTCCTCCCACCGGGCCCCTCCCCAACACATGAGGATTACAATTCAAGATGAGATTTGGATGGGGACACACAGATAAACCATATCAACAGCCTGAGTGTCAGGAGACAAGGGAAAAATATACAGAGACATCTTTGTCTCCTTTATATAAGATAGAATCAAGATCAATAACAAGGATAACAGGAAAATCTCCAAATACTTGGCAATTAAACAAGTATACAATTCTAAATAATTCTTGGGGCAAAGAGGAAGTCTCAAATGGAGTAAAAGAAACATAGAACTCAATAAAAATGGAAATACCATATATGGAAATTTGCAGGACACAGCTGAAACAATGTTGAGGTAAGTTTCTCAACTTGATAAAGAGCATCTACAAAAACCCACAGCTTACATCACACTTAATGTTAAAAAATGGAACATTTTCCCTCTAAGATCAGGAACAGGGCAAAGGTGTATGCTCTTACCACTCTTTCTCAATATAGAAAGGAGATAAAAATTATGCCAATTGGGAAGGAAGAAATAAAACTATTTTCAGATGACATGATTGACTATGCAGAAAACATCATGGAGCCTACAAAAAACAATACTACAACTAATAAGTGAATTCAGCAAGATTGAAGGATACAAATTCGATATGCAAAAAATTGATACCATTTCTATAGATTAACAATGAACAGGTGGAAACAAAACTTTAAAACACAATAACATTTACAATAACTCCAAAGAAAACAAAAATACAAATCTAATAAAACATGTGTAGAATCTATATGATAACAATTACAAAATGCTGATGGAAGAAATCCAAGACCTAAGGAAATGGATGGACATACCATGTTTCTGGATTGGAAGATTCAACGTAATAAAGATGTCAGTTCACTCCAAATTGATATGTAGATTTAATGCAATTTACATGTATATTATAATTTTTCTAGACATAGACAAGATCATGCTAAAATGTTTGTAGAAAAGCACAGACCCTAGAATAGTCAAAACAATCTTTAAAAAAGCCTAAAGTGGGAGGAATCACTTTACTTGATATTAAGTAATCAAGAATAAAGGAGAGATAGACACATAGGTCAATGAAACAGAATAGACATCCCAGAGATAGGCCCCCAAAAGTATGGCCAACTGATTTTTTTTTTTTTTTTTTTTTTTTTTGGAGACAGTTTTGCTCTTGTTGCCCAGGCTGGAGTGCAATGGTGTGATCTCGGCTCACTGCAACCTCCACCTCCCGGTTTTAAGCAATTCTCCTGCCTTAGCCTCCTGAGTAGCTGGGATTGATTACAGGCATGCACCACCACGCCTGGCTAATTTTGTATTTTCAGTAGAGACAGGGTTTCTCCATGTTGGACAGGCTGGTCTCGAACTCCTGACCTCAGGTGATCCGCCCGCCTTGGCCTCCCAAAGTGCTGCCAACTGATTTTTGACAGTGATGCAAAAGCAATTCAATGGAGGAAAGACAGCCTTTTCAACAACTGGCACTGGAACAATTGGACATCCATAGAGAAAAAGTGAACTTAAGCCTCATTAAAACAGAATAAAACTAAATAGAGGTGAAATGTGGAACAACTGCTGGTGGGAATTTAAAATTTTACAACCACTCCTGAAAATACTTTAGCGGTTTTATTTATTTCATGGATTATTTTTTGAGACAGGGTCTGGCTCTGTCACCCAGGCTGGAGTGCAGCGGTGGTATCTCAGCCTCCTAGGCTCAAGCCATCCTCCCATCTCAGTCTCCTGAGTAGCTGGGACTACAGGTGCATGCTACCATGCTCAGCTAATTTTTGTATTTTTGGTAGAGAAGAGGGTCCACCATATTGTCCAGGCTTGTCTTAAACACCTGAGCTCAAGTAATCTGTCTGCCTCTGCCTTCCAAAGTGCTGGGATAACAAGCATGAACCATATTTTTTCTTTTTTTTTTTTTTTCTTTTTTTATTATACTTTAAGTTCTAGGGTACATGTGCACAACGTGCAGGTATGTTACATATGTATACTTGTGCCATGTTGGTGTGCTGCACCCATCAACTCATCAGCACCCATCAACTCGTCATTTACGTCAGGTATAACTCCCAATGCAATCCCTCCCCCCTCCCCCCTCCCCCCTCCCCATGATAGGCCCCGGTGTGTGATGTTCCCCTTCCCGAGTCCAAGTGTTCTCATTGTTCAGTTCCCACCTATGAGTGAGAACATGCGGTGTTTGGTTTTCTGTTCTTGTGATAGTTTGCTGAGAATGATGGTTTCCAGCTGCATCCATGTCCCTACAAAGGACACAAACTCATCCTTTTTTTATGGCTGCATAGTATTCCATGGTGTATATGTGCCACATTTTCTTAATCCAGTCTGTCATTGATGGACATTTGGGTTGATTCCAAGTCTTTGCTATTGTGAATAGTGCCGTAATAAACATACGTGTGCATGTGTCTTTATAGCAGCATGATTTATAATCCTTTGGGTATATACCCAGTAATGGGATGGCTGGGTCAAATGGTACTTCTAGTTCTAGATCCTTGAGGAATCGCCATACTGTTTTCCATAATGGTTGAACTAGTTTACAATCCCACCAACAGTGTAAAAGTGTTCCTATTTCTCCACATCCTCTCCAGCACCTGTTGTTTCCTGACTTTTTAATGATTGCCATTCTAACTGGTGTGAGATGGTATCTCATTGTGGTTTTGATTTGCATTTCTCTGATGGCGAGTGATGATGAGCATTTTTTCATGTGTCTGTTGGCTGTATGAATGTCTTCTTTTGAGAAATGTCTGTTCATATCCTTTGCCCACTTTTTGATGGGGTTGTTTGTTTTTTTTCTTGTAAATTTGTTTGAGTTCTTTGTAGGTTCTGGATATTAGCCCTTTGTCAGATGAGTAGATTGCAAAAATTTTCTCCCATTCTATAGGTTGCCTGTTCACTCTGATGGTAGTTTCTTTTGCTGTGCAGAAGTTCTTTAGTTTAATTAGATCCCATTTGTCAATTTTGGCTTTTGCTGCTGTTGCTTTTGGTGTTTTAGACATGAAGTCCTTGCCCATGCCTATGTCCTGAATGGTATTACCTAGGTTTTCTTCTTGGGTTTTTATGGTATTAGGTCTAACATTTAAGTCTCTAATCCATCTTGAATTAATTTTCGTATAAGGAGTAAGGAAAGGATCCAGTTTCAGTTTTCTACTTATGGCTAGCCAATTTTCCCAGCACCATTTATTAAATAGGGAATCCTTTCCCCATTTCTTGTTTTTCTCAGATTTGTCAAAGATCAGATGGCTGTAGATGTGTGGTATTATTTTTGAGGACTCTGTTCTATTCCATTGGTCTATATCTCTGTTTTGGTACCAGTACCATGCTGTTTTGGTTACTGTAGCCTTGTAGTATCATATTTTTTATTTTTAACTTTTATTTTAGGTTTGGAGTACATGTTCAGATTTCTTATATAGGTAAATTGTGTGTCACAGGGTTTTCATCAGATTATTTCATTACCCAAGTAATAAACATAGTATTCAATGGGTAGTTTTTTATCCTCACCCTCCTCCCACTCTCCACCCTGACTCCAGTGTCTGTTGTTCCCTTCTTTGTGTCCATATGTACTCAGTGTTTAGCTCCCAATTATAAGTGGGAACATGCAGTATTTGGTTTTCTGTTCCTGTGTTAATTTGCTTAGGACAATTGCATCCAGCTCCACCCACGTTGCTGCAAAGGACATGATCTCATTCTTTTTTATGGCTACATAGTATTACATGGTATATATGTACCACATTTTCTTTATCTAGTCTACCATGGATGGACATTTAGGTTGATTCCATATCTTTGCTATTGTGAACAGTGCTGTGATGAACATATGTGTGCATGTGTCTTTATGGTAGAATGATTTATATTCCTTTGGGTATGTATCCAATAATGGAATTGCTGGGTCAGATGGAAATTTTAAGTTCTTTCAGAAATTGCCAAACTACTTTCCATAATGACTGAACTAATTTATATTCCTCCCAGCATGTATAAGTGTTCCTTCCTCACTGTAACCTTGCCAGTTATTTTTTGACTTTTTAATAGCCATTCTGACTGGTGTGAGATGGCATATCACTGTGGTTTTGATTTACATTTCTCTAGTGATTAGTGATGTTGCACATTTTCTCATATGATCATTGGCTGGGTGTTTGTCTTCTTTTGAGAAGTGTCTATTGTATACGTTGAACCAACCTTGCATCTCAGGCATAAAGCCTATTTGATTATAGTGGATTAGCTTTTTTATGTGCTGCTGAATTCAGTTTTCTAGTATTTTGTTAAGGATATTTACATCTATGTTCACCAAGGATATTGAAGTTTTCTTTTTCTATTGTGTCTCTTCCAGGTTTTGGTATCAGGATGATGCTGGCCTCATAGATAAGTTAGGGAGTCAAGTCCCTCCTCCTCAATTTTTGGAATAGTTTCAGTAGGAGTAGTAACAGCTGTTTAAAATTTGGCCTTGAATCCATCTGGTCCATGACTTTTTTTTGGGTTGGCAGCCTTTATATTACTGATTCAATTTTGGAACTCATTATTGGTCTGTTAAGGGATTCATGTTCTTCCTGGCTCAGTCTTGGGGTGTTGTGTGTGTCCAGGATTTATCAATTTCTTCTAGGTTTTCTAGCTTGCATTCATAGAGGTGTTCATAATAGTCTCTGAAGGTTTTTTGTATTTCTGTGGGGTCAGTGGCAGTGTCCCCTTGGACATTTCTGATTGTGTTACTTTGGATCTTCTCTCTTTCTTTCTGTATCAGTCTAGCTAGCAGTCTATCTATCTTATAAATTTTTTCAAAAAAACAACTCCTGGATTCATTGATCCTTTGTATGGTTTTTCACATCTCAGTTTCTTTCACTTCAGCTTTGATTTTGGTTATTTCTTGTCTTATGATCACTTCAGGGTTAGTTTGCTCTTGTTTCTCTAGTTCCTCTAGTTGTGTTGTTAGTTTGTTAATTTGAGATCTTTCTAACTTTTTGATATGGGTGTTTAGTGCTGTAAACTTCCCTCCTAATACTGCCTTAGCTGTGACCCAGAGATTCTGGTATGTTGTATCTTTTGTTCTCATTAATTTCAAAGAATTTCTTTATTTCTGCCTTAATTTCATTATTTACCCAAAAGCCATTCAGGAGCAGATTGTTTAATTTCCATGTGATTATATGGTTTTGAGTGATTTTCTTAGTGTTTATTTCTATGTTTATTGCACTGTGGTACAAGAGCATCATTGTTATTATTTTGGTATTTTTGAGCTTGTTGAGGATTGTTTTATGTCTGGTTGTGTAGTTGATTTTAGAGTATGTGCCATGTGAACATGAGAAGAATGTATATTCCATTGTTTTGGGATGGAGTGGAGTATAGATGTCTATTAGGCCCTTTTGGCAGGGGTTGGGTTCAGGTCCTGAATATCTTTGTTAGTTTTCTGTCTCAGTGGTCTGTCTAATACTGTCAGTGGGATGTTGAAGTCTCCCATTATTTTTCTGTGGCTATCTAAGTCTCTTCGTAGGTCTCTGAGTGTTCCTGTTTTGAGTGTGTATATATTTAGGACAGTTAGATCTTGTTGAATCGAGCCCTTTACCATCATGTAATGCCCTTCTTTGTCTTTCTTAATCTTTGTTGGTTTGTTTTGTCTGAAATTAGAATAGCAACCCTGATTTTTTCTGTTTTCTGATTGCTTTACTTTGAGCCTATGGGTGTCACCGCATGTGAGATGGGTTTCTTGAAGACAGAATACCATTGGGTCTTGCTTCTTTGTTCAGTGCCACTCTGTGATTCTTACTTGGGGAACTTAGCTTGTTGACATTTAAAGTCAGTATTGATATGTGCAGATTTGTTCTGGTCATCATGTTGTTAGCTGGTTATTATGCAGACTTGTTTGTGTGGTTGCTTTATAGTGTCACTGTTGTATGTACTTAAGTATGTTTCTGTAGTGGCTCATAACAGTCTTTCCTTTCCATGTTTAGCATTCCCTTCAGGACCTCTTATAAGACAGGTCTGCTGGTAATGAAATCCCTGAGCATTTGCTTGTCTGAAAAGAATATTATTTCTCCCTTGCTTATGAAACTTAGTTTGGCTGGATATGAAATTCTTGTTTGGAAATTCTTTTTTTTAAGAATGTTGACTATAGGCCTCCATTATATTCTGGCTTATGCGTGTTTCTGCTGAAAGTTCCACCATTAACTTGATGGGGAACCCTTTCTAGGGGACCTGCCTCTTCTTTCTAGCTTTCTTTAACAATTTTTCTTTCATTTTGACTTCAGAGAATGTGATAACTATGTGTCTTGGGGATGGTCTTCTTATGTTGTATTTCACTGGGTTTCTCTGCATTTCCTGAATGTGAATGTTGTCCTCTCTAGTGAGGTTGGGGAAATTTTCACAGATGATATTCTGAAATATGTTTGCCAAGTTACTTGCTTTCTTCTCCATCTTTCAAGAATGACAGTGAGTTATAGACTTGGTCTCTTTACATAGTCCCATATTTCTCATAGGTTTTGTTTTATATATATATATATATACGTATATATATACATATACACATATATATACACATATACATATACACATATATATACATATACATATATATACATCTATATATACATATATACATCTATATATACATATATATACATCTATATATATACATATATATACATATATACATATATATATACACATATATATACACATATATATATATACACACACATATATATATATATATATATATACTTTAAGTTCTAGGGTACATGTGCACAAAGTTCAGGTTTGTTACATACATATACATGTGCCATGTTGGTGTGCTGCACCCATTAACTCATCATCTACATTAGGTATATCTCCTAAGGCTATCCCTCCCCCCTCCCTCTTACCCCCTCCCCACAATAGGCCCCAGTGTGTGATGTTCCCCTTCCTGTGTGCAAGTGATTTCATGGTTCAGTTCCCACCTATGAGTGAGAACATGTGATGTTTGGTTTTCTGTTCTTGCGATAGTTTGCTGAGAATGATGGTTTCCAGCTGCATCCATGTCCCTACAAAGGATATGAACTCATCCTTTTTTATGGCTGCATAGTACTACATGGTGTATATGTGCCACATTTTCTTAATCCAGTCTATCATTGATGGACATTTGGGTGGGTTCCAAATCTTTGCTATTGTGAATAGTGTCACAATAAACAATACATGTGCATGTGTCTTTACAGTAGCATGATTTACAGTCCTTTGGGTATAGACCCAGTAATGGGATGGCTGGGTCAAATGGTATTTCTAGTTCTAGAACCTTGGGGAATCGCCACACTGTCTTCTACAATGGTTGAACTAGTTTACAGTCCCACCAACAGTGTAAAAGTGTCCCTATTTCTCCACATCCTCTCCAGCACCTGTTGTTTCCTGATTTTTTAATGATTGCCATTCTAACTGGTGTGAGATGGTATCACATTGTGGTTTTGATTTGCATTTCTCTGATGGCGAGTGATGATGAACATTTTTTCGTGTGTCTGTTGGCTGTATGAATGTCTTCTTTTGAGAAGTGTCTATTCATATCCTTTGCCCACTTTTTGATGGGGTTGTTTGTTTTTTTCTTGTAAATTTGTTTGAGTCTTTGTAGGTTCTGGATATTAGCCCTTTGTCAGATGAGTAGATTGCAAAAATTTTCTCCCATTCTGTAGGTTGCCTGTTCACTCTGATGGTAGTTTCTTTTGCTGTGCAGTTGCTCTTTAGTTTAATTAGATCCCATTTGTCAATTTTGGCTTTTGTTGCCATTGCTTTTGGTGTTTTAGGCATGAAGTCCTTGCTCATGCCTATGTCCTGAAAGGTATTACCTAGGTTTTCTTCTAGGGTTTTTATGGTTTTAGGTCTAACACTTAAGTCTCTAATCCATCTTGAATTAATTTCTGTATAAGGAGTAAGGAAAGGATCCAGTTTCAGCTTTCTACTTATGGCTAGCCAATTTTCCCAGCACCATTTATTAAATAGGGAATCCTTTCCCCATTTCTTGTTTTTGTCGGATTTGTCAAAGATCACATGGCTGTAGATGTGTGGTGTTATTTCTGAGGGCTCTGTTCTGTTCCTTTGGTCTATATCTCTGTTTTGGTACCAGTACTATGCTGTTTTGGTTACTGTAGCCTTGTAGTATAGTTTGAAGTCAGGTAGCGTGATGCCTCCAGCTTTGTTCTTTTGGCTTAGGATTGTCTTGGCAACGTGGGCTCCTTTTTTGGTTCCACATGAACTTTAAAGTAGTTTTTTCCAGTTCTGTGAAAAAAGTCATTGGTAGCTTGATGGGGATGGCATTGAATCTATAAATTACCTTGGACAGTATGGCCATTTTCACAATATTGATTCTTCCTATCCATGAGCATGGTATGTTCTACCCTTTGTTTGTGTCCTCTTTTATTTCACCAAGCAGTGGTTTGTAGTTCTGCTTGAAGAGGTCCTTCACATCCCTTGTAAGTTGGATTCCTGGGTATTTTATTCTCTTTGAAGCTATTGTGAATGGGAGTTCATTCATGATTTGGCTCTCTGTTTGTCTGTTACTGGTGTATAAGAATGCTTGTGATTTTTGCATATTGATTTTGTATGCTGAGACTTTGCTGAAGTTGCTTATCAGCTTAAGGAGATTTTGGGCTGAGACGATGGGGTTTTCTAAATATACAATCATGTCATCTGCAAACAGGGACAATTTTACTTCTTCTTTTCCTAACTGAATACCCGTTATTTCTTTTTCTTGCCTGACTGCCCTAGCCAGAACTTCCAACACTATGTTGCATAGGGGTGGTGAGAGAGGGCATCCCTGTCTTGTGCCAGATTTCAAAGGGAATGCTTCTAGTTTTTGTTCATTCAGTAGGATATTGGCTGTGGGTTTGTCATAAATAGCTCTTATTATTTTGAGATACGTTCCATCAATACCGAATTTATTGAGAGTTTTTAGCATGAAGGGCTGTTGAATTTTGTCAAAGGCCTTTTCTTCATCTATTGAGATAATCATGTGGTTTTTGTCTTTGGTTCTGTTTACATGATGGATTACGTTTATTGATTTGCATATGTTGAACCGGCCTTGCATCCCTGGGATGAAGCCGCTTGATCATGGTGGATAAACTTTTTGATGTGCTGCTGGATTTGGTTTGCCAGTATTTTATTGAGGATTTTTGCATCGATATTCATCAGGGATATTGGTCTAAAATTCTCTTTTTTGGTTGTGTCTCTGCCAGGCTTTGGTATCAGGATGATGTTGGCCTCATAAAATGAGTTAGGGAGGATTCCCTCTTTTTCTATTGATTGGAATAGTTTCAGAAGGAATGGTACCAGCTCCTCCTTGTACCTCTGGTAGAATTCAGCTGTGAATCCATCTGGTCCTGGACTTTTTTTGGTTGGTAGGCTATTAATTATTGCCTCAATTTCACAGCCTGCTATTGGTCTGTTCAGGGATTCAATTGCTTCCTGGTTTAACCTTGGGAGAGTGCAAGTGTCCAGGAAATTATCCATTTCTTCTAGGTTTTCTAGTTTATTTGCGTAGAGGAGTTTATAGTATTCTCTGATGATAGTTTGTATTTCTGTGGGGTCGGTGGTGATATCCCCTTTATCATTTTTTATTGCATCTATTTGATTCTTCTCTCTTTTCTTCTTTATTAGTCTTGCTAGTGGTCTATCAATTTTGTTGATCTTTTCAAAAAACCAGCTCCTGGATTCATTGATTTTTTTTTGGTGGGTTTTTGTGTCTCTGTCTCCTTCAGTTCTGCTCTGATCTTGGTTATTTCTTGCCTTCTGCTAACTTTTGAATGTGTTTGCTCTTGCTTCTCTACTTCTTTTAGTTGTGATGTTAGGGTGTCAATTTTAGATCTTTCCTGCTTTCTCTTGTGGGCATTTAGTGCTGTAAATTTCCCTCTACACACTGCTTTAAATGTGTCCCAGAGATTCTGGTATGTTGTATCTTTGTTCTCGTTGGTTTCAAAGAACATCTTTATTTCTGCCTTCATTTTGTTATGTATCCAGTAGTCATTCAGGAGCAAGTTGTTCAGTTTCCATATAGTTGAGCGGTTTTGATTCAGTTTCTTAGTCCTGAGTTCTAGTATGATTGCACTGTGGTCTGAGAGACAGTTTGTTATAATTTGTGTTCTTTTGCATTTGCTGAGCAGTGCTTTACTTCCAACTATGTGGTCAGTTTTGGAATAAGTGTGATGTGGTGCTGAGAAGAAAGTATATTCTGTTGATTTGGGGTGGAGAGTTCTGTAGATTTCTATTAGGTCCGCATGGTACAGAGTTGAGTTCAATTCCTGGATATCCTTGTTAACTTTCTGTCTCATTGATCTGTCTAACGTTGACAGTGGGGTGTTAAAGTCTCCCATGATTATTGTATGGGAGTCTGAGTCTCTTTGAAAGTCTCTAAGGACTTGGTTTATGAATCTGGGTGCTCCTGTATTGGGTGCATATATATTTAGGATAGTTAGCTCTTCCTGATGAATTGATCCCTTTACCATTATGTAATGGCCTTCTTTGTCTCTTTTGATCTTTGATGGTTTAAAGTCTGTTTTATCTGAGACTAGGATTGCAACCCTTGCTTTTTTTGTTTTCCATTTGCCTGGTAGATCTTCCTCCATCCCTTTATTTTGAGCCTATGTGTGTCTCTGCATGTGAGATGGGTCTCCTGAATACAGCAAACTGATGGGTCTTGGCTCTTTATCCAATTTGCCAGCTTGTGTCTTTTAATTGGACCATTTAGTCCACTTACATTTAAGGTTAATATTGTTATGTGTGAACTTCATCCTGTCATTATGATATTAGCTGGTTATTTTGCTCGTTAGTTGATGCAGTTTCTTCCTAGCATTGATGGTCTTTACATTTTGGCATGTTTTTGCAGTGGCTGGTACTGGTTGTTCCTTTCCATGTTTAGTGCTTCCTTCAGGATCTTTTGTAGGGCAGGCCTGGTGGTAATAAAATCTCTCAGCATTTGCTTGTCTGTAAAGGATTTTATTTCTCCTTCACTTATGAAACTTAGTTTGGCTGGATATGAAATTATAAGTTGAAAATTCTTTTCTTTAAGAATGCTGAATATTGGCCCCCACTCTCTTCTGGCTTGTAGAGTTTCTGCTGAGAGATCTGCCGTTAGTCTGATGGGCTTCCCTTTGTGGGTAACCCGACCTTTCTCTCTGGCTGCTGTTAACGTTTTTTCCTTCATTTCAACTTTGGTGAATCTAACAATTTTGTGTCTTGGAGTTGCTCTTCTCAAGGAGTATCTTTGTGGCGTTCTCTGTATTTCCTGAATTTGAATGTTGGCCTGCCCTACTAGGTTGGGGAAGTTCTCCTGGATGATATCCTGAAGAGTGTTTTCCAACTTGGTTCCATTTTCCCCGTCACTTTCAGGCACACCAATTAGACGTAGATTTGGTCTTTTCACATAATCCCATATATCTTGGAGGCTTTGTTCATTTCTTTTTACTCTTTTTTCTCTAAACTACTCTTCTCGCTTCATTTCATTCATTTGATCTTCAATCACTGATACTCTTTCTTCCATTTGATCGAGTCGGTTACTGAAGCTTGTGCATTTGTCACGTAGTTCTCGTGTCATGGTTTTCATCTCTATTAATTCTTTTATGGTCTTCTCCGCATTGAGTATTCTAGTTATACATTTGTCCATTCTTGTTTCAAGGTTTTTAGTTTATTTGTGCTGGGCATGTAGTTCCTCCTTTAGCTCTGAGAAGTTTGATCAACTGAAGCCTTCTTCTCTTAACTCGTCAAAGTCATTCTCTGTCCAGCTTTGTTCTGTTGCTGGCGATGAGCTGTGTTCCTTTGCAGGGGGAGATGTGCTCTGATTTTCTGAATTTCCAGCTTTTCTGCCCTGCTTTTTCCCCATCTTTGTGGTTTTATCTGCCTCTGGTCTTTGATGCTGGTGACGTACTGATGGGGTTTTGGTGTGGGTGTCCTTTCTGTTTGTTAGTTTTCCTTCGAACAGCCAGGACCCTCAGCTGTAGGTCTGTTGGAGTTTGCTTGAGGTCCACTCCAGACCCTGTTTGCCTGGGTATCAGCAGCGGAGGCTGCAGAAGATAGAATATTGCTGAACAGCGAGTGTTGCTGTCTGATTCTTGCTCTGGAAGCTTCATCTCAGGGGTGTACCCAGCCATGTGAGGTGTGACATGTTGGTCTGCACCTAGTGGGGGATGTCTCCCAGTTAGGCTACTCAGGGGTCAGGGACCCACTTGAGCAGGTAATCTGTCTGTTCTCAGATCTCAACCTCCATGCTGGGAGAACCACTGCTCTCTTCAAAGCTGTCAGACAGGGACATTTACATCTGCAGAGGTCTTTGCTGCTTTTTGTTTAGCTATGCCCTGTCCCCAGAGGTGGAGTCTACAGAGGCACGCAGGCCTCCTTGAGCTGCGGTGGGCTCCACCCAATTTGAGCTTCCAGGCAGCTTTGTTTACCTACTTAAGCCTCAGCAATGGTGGGCGCCCCTCCCCCAGCCTCACTGCTGCCTTGCAGTGCTACCGCCTTGCACAACTATCCAGACTGCTGTGCTAGCAATGAGGGAGGCTCCGTGTGTGTGAGACCCTCTGGGCCAGGTGTGGGATATAATCGGCTGGTGTGCCATTTGCTAAGACCCTTGGTAAAGCGCAGTATTAGGGTGGGAGTTACCCGATTTTCCGGATGTTGCATGTCTCAGTTTCCCTTGGCTAGGAAAAGAAATTCCCTTCCACCTTGCGCTTCCTAGGGGAGGCGATGCCTCACCCTGCTTCAGCTCTCGCTGGTCGGGCTGCACCCGCTGACCAGCACCGACTGTCCAACATGCCCCAGTGAGATGAACCCGGTACCTCAGTTGAAAATGCAGAAATCACCCATCTTCTGTGTCGCTCACGCTAGGAGCTGGAGTCTGGAGCTGTTCCTATTCGGCCATCTTGGGCGACCCCCCTCCCCTGGTTTTGTTCGTTGTTGATTTTTCTTTATTTTTGTCTAAGTTATTTCAGATAGCAGGTCTTCAAGCTCTGAGATTCTTTCCTCAGTTTGGTTGATTTTGCTGTTAATATTAATACTTGCTATTGTATTCTGAAATCCTTGGAGTTTTTCAGCTCTATCAGCTCAGTTTGGTTCTTTCTTAAAATAGACATTTTGTCCTTCATATCCTGTATCATTTTATTGCATTCCTTAGATTTCTTGGATTGCATTTTGGCTTTCTCCTGAATATGAATGATCTCTGTTTTTATCCATGTTCTGAATTCTATTTCTGTCATTTCAGCCATTTCAGCCTGGTTAAGAACCATTACTGGGGAGCTAGTGCAGTTGTTGGGAGGTAAGAAGACTCTGTGACTTTTAGAGCTGCCAGAGTTCTTGCAGTGGTTCTTTCTCATCTCTGTGGGTTGATGTTCCTTCAATCTTTGAAGTTGCTATCCTTTGGATTTTTTTAAAAAGTCTTCTTTGATGTCCTTCTGGGTTTGATTATGGTATAAGGTAGGTTCAGTTGACTGGCTTCATTTCTGGTAGATTTTTAGGAGGGCCAAGGCTCAGCTCAGCACTGGTAGGCTGTGTGCCCTAACTCTGGGGGGCTTGTATTGGGTCCCAGCTTTGTTCTCCAGTCCCTTGTTGGGAAACTGCTGAGCTGGAGTGGCCAAGGTATTCCTAGACCATTGGTCACAACACTCCAAACGGTGGTGCCAGCCAAAGCACTTCCTTAGGCTGTGGCTGTGGTGTCTGTGCTCCTTCCCTTGTGCCATCAGCAGCAGCAGCAGCAGCACAGCAGGGTACACACTGGAGGACTGGGGTGGGGTGCAGGCAGGCCTGGGGCTGCTGGCCTGCATGCAGGCATTGACAACAGCAGTGGTGGTGGCACAGGAGGGGGGAAGGGAAGCAGGCCCACTGAGGTCCCTGTGCCCATTTGCACCTGTAGCAGTGTCAGCATGGAGGCCAGTCACTAATGGGTATGGGGCTGGCAACTTCCATGTGCCAGTTCACGCCTGTGGCAGTGGTGGTACAGGGCAGGAAACAGTGCCACTGTTGTCCCTGTGCATGTTCACAATGGCAACAGTGGCACTGCCGCATGGCAACAGGGGTGGTAGGTACACTCATGCCAGCAGCAATGGCATGGAGGGGTGCACACGCACCCACACACCAGCAGGGAAGTGGAGACATGGTTTGTCCTTGCATACAGGTGCCGGTGCAATGAGTGGGTGCCAGCATATGGGCTGTGGATGAGTGCATGCCAGCATATGGGCTGATGCATGTCAGTGGGGACCACGCTGCTGGAGCTCTCTGATGTTCAAACATGGTCTAGCTAGCACAGGAGCTATAATGTGGGTCTGCAAGAGGCACCCCCGTTGGGCCTCGGAAGCTGCACTGCAAGCAGGTACAGCCAGGCCAGGGCCCCATGAGAGGCCAGCAGATAGAAGGGTACTCAGGTCGGATTGGATCCATCTCAGTGGCAAAATCACCCTGTTCTGTTCAGATTTGATAGTTCCCCTAAGGCTAGAGTCTTTTATGGAAGCAAGGCAAGCCTTGGAGGATGGACACCCCTGGCCGTGCTCCCCTGCAGATGTTCCTGCACCAAACCCTCTGCACTCTGCACAGGCAGGAGCCCTGTCCCTACCACCTCTCTAATCATCTCTCCCTGCCAGCTCAAGTGTCCATGGGGGTTGTAGGGTCTCCTGCTGCCAGGATTCCAGAGGCCCATGGTGAAAGTGAATCACTCCTTGCCTGCTCAACTCATTCCTTCCCCAGGAAACACTGGGAGCCAGGAACAAGTCCTGATGTGTAGTAGCGCCATGCAAGGTTCCCAGCTTCCTCTCCCTTCAGCTCAGTGTCTGTGACCTCCCTCTGTCCACTATCAATACCTTCCTTCTGAAGATCTGCTCAGAGTGTGTTAGTCTTCCCAGTGTTCTGGTACCTCACTGGCAGATGTTCCTCCTAGCTGCATCTAGTAAACCATCTTGCCTTTTATTCAATTTATTTAAAAAACCATACATGCAACTACCCTATGACCCACCAGTTACACTCTTGAGCATTTATTCCAGGGAAATTAAGACTTATATGTAAAATACCTATATACAATGTTTATAGCAGCCTTATTCATAATAGCTCCAAACTGGAACACAACCCAGATGTCCTTTAATTGGTGAATAAACCATGGTACATCCATACAATGGAATAATACTCAGCAATAAAAAGGAACAAACTATTTATATGTACAACAACCTGGATGAATTTTTAGAGATTTATGCTGAGTGAAAAAAAGACAATCCCAAAATGTTATACACTGTATGATTCCATTTATATAACATTCTTGAAATGACAAAATTATTAAAAATGGAGAACAGATTAGTGGTTACCATATATTAATAGGGGATGGGGGCAGGAAGGAAATGGGTGAGATTATAAAAGGACATTAGAGATCCTTGTGGAAATGTCTGAATCTTAACTATATAATGTCAATATCCTGGTTGTGAAATTGTACTACAGTTTTGAAAGATGTTACTTACTATTGAAGAAAGCTGAATAAAGAAGAGTACGTGAGCTCTCTCTGTTATTTCTTACAACTGCACATTAATTTACATTTATTTCAAAATAAAAAGCTTAACTTTTAAAAAGAAAAATCATTGTCAAATATTTTAAGGAAAAAGAAAACTTACCTTAGACATTTTTCTTAAGGGTGGTAGTCAGAGCCATAATCAGCATGTAAAACAAAATTAAATTGAACAAGATAAATTGGGTTTGTAATCCACTAAACATATATTCCGGTATATACAATCAACAGACTTAGAAGATTGAATCTATCACCTAGGGCAACAGACCTGTAAACTGAAGACATCTCAGAGTTCTAGAACACATTTCTGAAAGTCCAAGCTAATTGCTTCACAAACAAGTCACAAAATCTTTAGAATTCTGTGGGAAAATAATCTTCGGAGTTGTTTGAAGTTAAAAGATGATTTTTTTTTAAATGAGCCAAGGTAGACAGTGTGTTATAGAAATGCAGTATTTTGAGGCAAACTTCTGGAATACTAAATCTGAATTGGAAAGGACTGATAACATCTCTTTCAACTCATAGCTGATTCAGGTGACAGTCTTTCAATAGTTCCTTCACATTTTTAGAGCCCCTTCATAAATTAAGACTTTCAAGATATAGCCTAATTAGCTTTTACTTAAACCCTGACAATGACTGGACCCTAAATCATTTCCCCAAAAGTCAGGATGAAAAAAGGTGAGGAGAGATGGGGAAATTAATTTTACTCAGCAATGAAAGGCAGTGTTTGGTGGTAGTATGAGAACTAGTATGATACAGTAAAAAGACCTTGGATTTTACAGGCAGAAATATTTAGGTTTAAATCTAGATTCTTCCATGGTCATATAACTTTGGGCATTTTACATCTGAGTTTCAGTTTTCTCATCTGCAAAATGAGTATACTATCTATCACCTCTTTCAAAGAATTTTAAAGGGCTTGGAACATAATAGACACTTGCTAAATGGTAAGTATTATCTTTATTCACCTGTACAAGTATAGGATAACTATGAAAAGTAGAATTGTTGGATCAGAGTGTACAAGTACATTTATTTTGATAGTGCCAGATTATGCTTTAAACTAGATATACTAATCTGCATTTGCATCAAAATGCTAGAAAGTACTTATTAGCCCACACTCACATTTTTGTTTTTATGAATTTGGCGCACAAAATAATAGTCCACTGATACTTTAATTTGCATTTTCCTGATTATTAATGAATGAACAATTTTCATGTGTTTATTATCTATTTGTATTTGTTATTTGTTTTTTTTTTTTTTTTTTTTGAGACGGAGCCTATATCTGTCGCCCAGGCTGGAGTGCAGTGGTGCGATCTCGACTCACCGCAACCTCCGCCTCCCGGGTTCACTCCATTCTCCTGCCGAGTAGCTGGGACTACAGGTGCCCACCACAACGCCTGGCTAATTTTTTGTGTTTTTGGTAGAGACAGGGTTTCACCGGGTTAGCCAGGATGGTCTCGATCTCCTGATCTGGTGATCCGCCCGCCTCGGCCTCCCAAAGTGCTGGGATTACAGGCGTGAGCCACTGCGCCCAGCCCTGTTATTTGTTTATAATCTCTGCCCATATTTACAAATCGGGTTGTGTTTGCTTATTTACACGTGAAAATGCTTTATATGTTTTGGATAACAATACATTATCTATGCTGTTTGTTATGTATGTTTTCTAACTTCTTTGAGGTCAAAGGCATTTTTAAATGTCTATGTGGTCAAATTCGACACCTTTTCCTTTTTGGCTGTTGGTTTATATCTTGTTTAGAAGGTCCTTAGGTGATGTCAGTATTCTCCTAGATGTTTTTCTAGTACTTTTATAGCATATGGTTTTCATGTTTAACTATTTAATCTATCTATGCTTTTTTAAAAAATATGACATAAGAACCTACCAATATCTTTGCTGAAATGGATAGGCAATTGTCTCAATGCAATTTATTACATTTTCCCTATAGTCAACTTATTCTTGTCTGTCAGCATGCCTTCCTGAGGGTTTCACCCCTGCCCTAGCCCCAATCCCTAGTGTGGTTAGCAGTCTTGACACTGCCTCGGAGGCTACAAGGATGAGCATATAATTTAATTAAGAATATTAAGACAGGGTGTTCTTATTCTTTTATTTATTTTTATTTATTTATTTCTTTATTTCTTGAGACAGTATCCTGCTTTGTCACCCAGGCTGGAGTGCAGTGGTGCAACCTCAGCTCACTGCAACTTCCTCCTCCCAGGTTCGAGCAATTCTCGTGCCTCAGCCTCCCAAGTAGCTGGGACTGCAGGCACACACCACCACACCCGGCTAATTGTTGTATTTTTAGTAGAGACGGGGTTTCACCATGTTGGCCAGGCTGGTCTCGAACTCCTGACCTCAGGTGATCAGTCCACCTTGGCCTCCCAAACGATTACAGGTGTGAGCCACATCCCCTAACCTCTTATTCTTTTAAAACAAGAACTATCAGTGGTAATTTCCTACCAGATGACAGAGAATGCCTGTAAAAGCCAACATGGAGAGAGAGTGTGCTGATCACATTAAGTCCCTGCAGCCAGCCATATCCATCCCTTAGAATTCCTAGTTAAATGAGCCACTGCATTTCCTATTTAAAATGAAGTATATTATTTCCAAGGCAAACTTCATAAAATGCATTGATATCTTTAAAATTAAATGTATATATTATACATTAGGGTTGATTATATTTAAAGGTTACCCCATTTGGGGGTAAGGAACAGAAGGAGAAGAGAATAATTGTGATCTAAAACTTGGGAGAGTGCCCAGTTTATAATAGCTGCTCCATATTTTTGTTAAATAGTTACTTAATAAGTGAATGAATGACAAACAAATAGATTCATTTAAAAATTAACAAATACTTTGAGAAGAAAATTAAATAAGATAGTAAAATTTCTAAGCATGAAAATAATGAAAAGTAAATAATTGTTTTTAATCACAGAATTTACTATGTAAAATAACACTATTTGGAGTTTCCACTTAAGTAACAAATAGAACATGGTTTTGGTATAGATAAATCTTATCTCTTTTCATGAGAAAATTGATAAAGTCTTTATCCAGAAGTGGTTTGAGGGGTCTAAGTTTCAGAGCATTTAAAACTGAATGTAAAAATAGACAAGTGAGACTACATCAAACTTAAAACTTCTTGCATCAAGGAAACAATAGAGTGAAAAGGTAATCCATGGAATGGTAGAGAATATTTGCAAATCATATATCTGATACGGGGTTAATATCCAGAATATATAAGGAACTTCTACAACTCAACACCAACAAAAAACAACACATTTAAAAAATGGAGAGTTCTCCAAAGAAGATATACAAATGGCCAATAAGCACATGAAAACATGCTCAACACTACAAATCATAAGACAAATGCAAATCAAAACCACAATGAATTATCATCCCCCATCCACTGGGATGGCCTCTATCAAAATAAAAGAAAATAATGTGTTGGTGAGGATGTGGAGAAATTGGAGCCCTTGTGCACTATTGGTGGAAATGTAAAATGATGCAGCCACTATGGAAAACAATATGGAGGTGCCTCAAAATATTAAAAATAGAATTACCATGTGATCCTATTTCTGATACATAGATGTATACCTATTTCTGGGTATATATCTAAAAGAATTCAATTCAAAACAGGACCTTGAAGAAATTTTGCACACCCATGTTTACTGCAGCATTATTCACAATACCCAAGAGGTAGAAACATCACAAATGTCCTTAGATGAACAGATAAGGAAACTATGGTATAAAAATACAGTGGAATATTATTCAACCTTAAGAAAGAAATCCTGTCACATGCTACAGCATGGATGAACTTTGAGGAATTATGCTAAGTGAAATGAGCCCATCACCAAAGGACAAATACTTCACAATTCCATTGGAGTGGAGATTACGAGCATGATCATGGCTCACTGCCGCCTCAAACTCTGAGACTCAAGCCATCCTTCCACCTCAGCCTCCCAAAGTGCTAGGATTATAGGCATGGGCCACCACACCCAGCTGGGTTTCAGTTTTGCAAGATGAAAAAATTCTTGAGATCTGTTGCACAACAATGTGAATATACTTAACACTATTGAACTGTACATTTAAAAAATGGTTAAGATTGTAAAATTAATGTTATGTGTTTTTTAACACAATAAAAAATAAAATGGAAAAAACCCACAATTGTAGGAAATGCAGTCTGTCTTCCTATAATTACTTCAAGTTTGAACTTTGACATCTTCATTTATATCATTTTTAAGTCAACTAATTTAAATAATTAACTGCATTTATACTTTTAAACAGTTTCATATACCTATAAAATTAGAAAATTCCTGCCTTTGGCACCCTTTGACTATTCTGTGTTGTCCTATAGTTCTCTCACTTTACATAAAAGGCTTTTATTCTTTGGAGTAAGAGAAATCTATTTGTGTCAGCCCAGATACATTTATTTTTAAACTTACGTTAGTTTCTATAATTTGCAAATGAGTCTTGACCATATAGCTCATCTTTTCTGGCTGCTTTGAAATTCAACATATATTCTATGCTAATTTAACATGTGATGTGGTTTGACTCTGTCCCCACCCAAATCTCATCTTGAATTGTAATCCCCACATGTCGGGGGAGGGGTTTGGTGGGAGGTGATTGAATCATGGCAGTGGACTTCCCCCTCGTTCTGGTGACAGTGAGTTCTCACAAGATCTGGTTGTATGAGAGTGGGTGATACTTCCCCCTTTGCTCGCTCTCTCCCCTGCCACCATGTAAAGAAGGCCTTGCTTCCCCTTCACCTTCCACCATGATTCGAAGTTTCCTGAGGCCCCACCAAGTCATGCTTCCTGTTAAGTCTGTGAAACTGTGAGTCAATTAAACCTCTTTTCTTCATAAATTACCCAGTTTCAGGTAGTTCTTTATATTTGTGTGCAAATGGACTAATACAACATGCTAATTATTATATGCTAATTTCCTTATTTACATGAGCTGTTTCAGTATTCTGTTCCATTAATTTTGCCTATTTCTATGACATTACTGTACAACATTAATTATCATAACTTTAAATTCATTTAATATTGTTAGGGAACACACATATCTGCTTTTTCATCATTTTCTTCATAATTCTTATAAATTCTTATTGATGAAGTATTAGAATCATCTTGGAAGTTCTATAACTCAGATTTTAGTTGGGGTTGCATTGAATTATAGATTGGTGTAGTTTGATATATTTACAAAATTTTCATCCAGGAAAATTTAGTATCCTGTATTTTCTTTATTAATATTTCATAGCTCCTGTTCATTTCTTATTAGATTAATTCTTTAGTATTGGATGGTTTCTGATGTAAATGTGAACGGGATCTTTTTAAGATTACATTTTTCAGGCACTATTTGGATATGGTGTTATACAATACTATGTGTATATTTGTATGCTGATCTTATATTGGTCCACTTTGCTAAACTCTCTTATTCTTAATTTTTCAGTTCTCTTAAATTTTTTAAAGATAAGTGATCATATCATCCATTAGGCACAGTTTTGTTTCCTGACTTCTAATATTTCTACCTGTTGTTTCTTTTTGTAATCTTGGCTAAACTGCTTATGCAGTATTGGACAGTAGCAGTAAGGAAAAGCATTCTTGTTACAGATTCTAATGAATATTCTATTAGTATCTCAATTTTAAGTGCAATGCATGAGGTAGGAGAGCAGTTTTTTAATCCTATTCCTAGTTTGTTAGAAGATTTATTCGAAAATCAAGAATAGGGTTGATTGGGCTGGGTGTGGTGGCTCATGCCTGTAATCCCAACACTTTGGGAAGCCAGGGCAGGGGGATCATGAAATCAGGAGATCGAGACCATCCTGGCTAACACAGTGAAATCCCATCTCCACTAAAAATACAAAACATTAGCCGTGCATGGTGGCGGGCACCTGTAGTCCCAGCTTCTTGGGAGGCTGAGGCAGGAGAATTGCTTGACCTCGGGAGGTGGAGGTTGCAGTGAGCCAAGATCAGGCCACTGAACTCCAGCGTGGGCGACAGAGCAAGACTCCATCTCAAAAACAAAACAAAACGAAAAAGAATGGGGTTGATTTTTATCAAATACTGACCCCTGTGGAGGAAATTAACAATTTGTCTCTTGTAATTTGCTTATATAATGAATTACATGAATAGATTTTCTAATGTTGAACCATCTTTGTATTCCCATATAATTCCTCCTGGGTTATACTACACAGAATTTGCTATAACTTATTTAGGAATTTTGTATATCTATTCATAATGAGATTGACCTAAAAATTTGGCATCATTTACCTGTAAATGTTGCCTTGGTGTTGTTTTTTGTTTGTTTGTTTGTTTTTGAGACAGAGTCTTGCTCTGTCGCCCAGGCTGGAGTGCAGTGACGCCATTTCAGCTCACTGCAACCTCTACCTCCCAGGTTCACGCCATTCTCCTGTCTCAGCCTCTCGAGTAGCTGGGACTATGGGCGCCGGCCACCACGCCGGCTAATTTTTTGTATTTTTAGTAGAGATGGGGTTTCACCGTGTTAGTCAGGATGGTCTCCATCTCCTGACCTTAAATCCACCCGCCTCAGCCTCCCAAAGTGCTGGGATTACAGGTATGAGCTACTGTGCCCGGCCAGCTTTGTGTTTTTTTATAAGTAGATTAGTTTTTTAAAATAACCTTTTAATTTTGGAATAACTGTAGATTTACAGAACACTTGTAAATATATTAGAGAGTTCCTATATACCCCTCATCCACTTTCCTCTGTTGTTAACATCTTAAATTACCATAGTATATTTGTCAAAACTAAGAAACCAACATTAGTACATTACTATTACCTAAATCTAGACTGAATTTGTCCAATTTTTCCATTAATATACTCTTTGTGTCTCAAGATTCAGTACAGAGTACTACATTGCATTTTGTTGTCATGACTCTCCAGTTTCCTCTGGTTTTTGACAGTTTTTCTGATCTTCCTTGTTTTGTTGTTGTTGTTTTTAACATGACTTTGACAATCTTGATGAGCACTAGCCAGGTATCCTGCAGAATGTCCCCTAAACTGTGTTTGTCTGATGTTTTTTCCATTATTATGTTTGCATTATGAGTTTTTGGAAAAAATACCACAGTGGTGAAGTGCCCTTCTCAGTGCATCCTATCAGGGATTGATGATAGCACATGATGACACTAGGGAAAAAGGCAGCATAAGACTGATTCCTTAGAAAAGTGAACCAGCTGGGGGCCAGGTGCAGTGGCTCACGCCTGTAATCCCAGCACTTTGGGAGGCCAAGGTGGGCAGATCACTTGAGGTCAGGAGTTCAAGACCAGCCTGGCCAACATGGTGAAACCTCCTCTACTAAAAATACAAAAATTAGCCAGACATAGTAGTGTGCACCTGTAGTTCCAGCTACTCAGGAGGCTGAGGCAGTATGATCACTTGAGCCCAGGAGTTAGAGGCTGCAGTGAGCTGATTTTGCAACTGCACTCCCACTTGGGTGACAGAGTGAAACTCTGTCTCTTAAGATTAAATTAAATTTTAAAATTACCAGGTATGCCAGGAATGTGTGCCTGAAGTCCCAGCTACTCAGGAGGCTCAAACAGGAAGATCATTTGGGCCCTGGAGTTTGAATCCAGACTGAGCAACGTAGTGAGACCTAGTGTCTAAAAAATGAAATAATAAAATGTATTTTTAAAAAATACTGGGCATATAAAAAAGCAATAAAATATGACTCATTATGTAGGGAAAAATCAAATAATAGAAAAAGATCCTGAAATGACATCAATGATAGAACAGGCAGAGAAGGATGTTAAGAGAGCCATTATAAATATAGTTCATACATTCAAGAAGGTAGAGGAAACATGAGTGTGATGAGGGAAAAAATAGAGGGGATAATTAACCCCAAAGGAATTTTTAGAGATAAAAAATATCTAAAATAGTAACCTTTAAGAGATTAACAACATATTAGATGCTTCAGAAGGTAAGATCAGTGAACCTGAAGACAGAGGATTAGGAGCTACACAAAAATGAAACACAAATAGAAAAAAAAAAAAAAAACAAGTATCACTAACATGTGAAAGTACTAAGTGGTATAACACACATGTAATTGGAGTCTGGGAGGGGAACTGAAAAACGATTTGAAGAAAATGGTCAAAATATTTTTAAGTTTGATGAAAACTATAAACCCACATATCTGAGAAGCTTAATAGATTCCAAGGGAATGAGCCTAAAGAAAACCATGCGAATAATCAAATTACTAAGAACCAGTGATAAAGAGAAACCTTTACTCAGAGGGGCAAAAGGTACATTATTTACAGATTTAAATAAGAAATATTTACAGAGGAAGAAATAAAAACAGACTTTTTATTTTATTTTATTTTATTTTATTTTATTATTATTATTATTTTTTGAGATGGAGTCTCACTCTGTCGCCCAGACTAGAGTGCAGTGGCACGATCTTGGCTCACCACAACCTCCACCTCCCAGGTTCAAGTGATTCTCCTGCCTCAGCCTCCCAAGTAGCTGGGATTACAGGCGTGTGCCATGATGCCCAGCTAATTTGTATTTTTAGTAGAGATGGGGTTTCACCATGTTAATCAGGCTGGTCTCAAACTCCTGACCTCATGATCCACCCACCTCAGCCTCCCAAAGTGCTGGGATTACAGGCATGAGCCACTGCTCCCAGCCCAGACTTCTTATTAGACTATGAAAGGCAGAAGACTATGGAGTGACATCTTTACAGTAATGAAAGAAAATGAAACCTGTTTACCTAGAATTCATCTTCAAAACAGTTTAAACGTTTTTTGGAGTTTGTATTCACCCTTTCTCCATCTGCTTCTAAGTACAGCAGCACAGTTGGTCTTGAGCAGTGAGAGCCTAGTTCCCAATTCCCTTCGTGGAACTGGAGGGAACATAGTTTTATTTGCAGCTTATTGTATATGTCTGTTCTAAGCTGGCTGGAGGATACCTGAAGGATGGGCTTGCTTGTCTCTATCTCACATAACATGGAATGAGGGCAGGAAAAGCAGTGAGCAATATTCATAAAAGCTATCTGGGGACTAAAAATCCACAGATAACTGGGTCAAGAGATTAAATCTAATTTCTTCACTTCTTGTAAGTCTATTCAAATTGTCTGTTTCTACTTGTGTCAGTTTTGGCAATTTGGCTTTTTTAAGAGACGTATTTATTCCATCTAAGTTATCCAACTTGTTGGTGTACAAATGTTCATAGTACTCTTATAATCCTTTTGTTTCTGTAAAATCAGTAATAATATCCCACTTCCATTTCTGATCTTAGTAGTTTGAGTCTTTCTTTTTTTTTAAATCAATTTAGCTATAAAGGTTTGTAAATTTTGTTGATCTTTACAAAGAACCATCTTTTGGTTTCATTGATATTCTCTATTGTGTTTCTGTTCTCTATTTTATTTACCTCCACTCTAATCTTTATTATTTCCTTCCTTCTTTTAGCTTTGGGTTTAGTTTGCTGCTCTTATTCTAATGTATGCATTATGGAATATATACATAGTTCCTTAACATAAAGGTAGGTTGTTAATTTGAGATCTTTCTTTCTTTTTTTTTTTTTTTTTTGAGACAGAGTTTCGCTCTTATTGCCCAGGCTGGAATGCAATGGCACGATCTTGGCTCACTGCAACCTCTGCCTCCTGGGTTCAAGCAATTCTCCTGCCTCAGCCTCCTGAGTAGCTAGGATTACAGGCATGTACCACCACGCCCAGCTAATTTTGTATTTTTAGTAGAGACGCGATTTCTCCACATTGGTCAGGCTAGTCTCGAACTCCCGACCTCAGGTGATCTGCCTGCCTTGGCCTCCCAAAGTGCTGGGATTATAGGCGTGAGCCACCACTCATGCCCAGCCTGAGATATTTCTCTTTTTTAATGTAAATGCTTACAGCCATAAATTTCTCCCCTTAGCGCTGATTTTTCTGTGTCCCTTAAGTTTTGGTATGTTGTGTTTTCATTTGTCTCAAGGTATCTCCTAATTTTTCTTGTAATTTCTTCTGTGACACATTGGTTTTTAAAGAATTTTTTTGTTTAATTTCCAAATGTTTGTGAATTTTCTAATTTTCTTCTATTACTGATTTCTAGCTTTATTCTACTGTTAGAATAAATTTCAGTATGCGTAGAAGTTTTTCAGTTAAGAATAATGTTTAACTTGATTAAACATGATTAATCATGTTAATGATTAACATGAGTTAATCATGAGTAACATGTTAAGCATGAGTAACAAAAACTTAGAAACAGTGCCTTAAATCGTAATATTGTGGTTTCATGATGTCATCGGGGGCCCAGATTCCTTTTCTTTATGGACAGCCATCCTCAGCATGAGCATGTTACTGAAGGGTGACACCAGATGGACTTTTTATCTCCAGGCATCACATGCATTCCAGGCTGGAGTGCAGCGATGTGATCTCCACTCACTGCAACCTCCACCTCCCGGGTTCAAGTGATTCTCCTGCCTCAGCCTCCCAAGTAGCTGGAACCACAGGCGTGGGCCACCATGCTCAGCTAATTTTTTGTATTTTTAGTAGAGACAGGGTTTCACCATGTTAGCCAGGATGGTCTCGATCTCCTGACCTCGTGATCCACCCGCCTTGGCCTCCCAAAGTACTGGGATTACAGGTGTGAGCCACTGCACCTGACCGTCGGCCTCTGTTTTAAGATACTCTCTCAGCAACTTCCAATTATGTCCGGTTGGCCAAAATTTTGTCACATGGCCACTCCTGTCTGCAAAGGAGGCTAGAAGATGTAGTGCTTTTGATAGGGGACATTTCTGCCCCTTAAAAAAATGTAAGTTCTTGAGATAATACATTTTAGGAAGGCAACTAGCATTCTCTGTCACAGGGAGCAAGAGACTACTTAGGATACCACTGCTTGGGGAAACATGATGGTGGCTTGTTCTATAGTAGTAGGGGGGTTGATGGGAAAAGGTGATTGGATATATATACACATAATTATATATATATAATATATATATATATCCAATATATATTAATATCTAAATTATATGTATATAATTTTTTTAGACAGGGTCTCACTCTGTTGCCCAGGCTGGAGTGTAGTGGTATGATCATACCTCACTGCAACCTCCCACTCCCGGGCTCAAGTGATCCCCCACCTCAGCCTCCTGAGTAACTGGGACCATAATAAGCTGCACCACCACACCTGGCTAATTTTTTGTAGTTTTTGTAGAGACAAGGTTTTTCCATGTTGCTCAGGCTGATCTCAAACTCCTGGACTCAGGTGATCCACCTGCCTCAGCCTCCCAAAGTGCTGGGATTACAGGTGTGAGCCACCGCGCCTGGTCATACTTGATCTGATTTGAAGGCATCAGCCACAGGACTTAATGCTGGATTAGTTATGGAAAGAAGAAGGAGAGGAATAAAAACTCTTAGGTTTCTGGCCTAACAATTCCAGAGATAGAAGCATCATCAACCGAGAAGAGGAAAAACAGAAAGCTTAAGGGTTTTCTTTTTTGGGAGTGTGGTGCCTAATCTAAAATTGTATTTTATATACATTAAATTTGAGATAATTATCATACGGCTAAAGGGAACTCAATATTCTCTTGAATATCTCTGAGAATCTTTTCCAAGGGTCACCCTCCTCCTACATTCCTCAGAAATATTTCTATTTACTCAAGAGTTAGTTCCATTTGTTCTTATTGATTCTTCCTTACATATATCAATGTTTCTCATATACATGATAAACTTCGTTTTATGTTTATAAATGGAGGGGTATGTTGATTGTATAGGTATGCTCTGTCCATGTGCTGGGCAGGCTTCCCTAGAGGGTGTGTAGGGATGAAAGATGGTAGGTAGGATCACTGAGTTCTCTACATTTCCAAAGAACCAGTGTGTTTCCTGGATGGAACTCCCTTTTTTCAAATCCCCTTTTAGTTTTCTCATTTGGAAGTGTGAGTCTCAGCAGTCCTTACTCTGCTTCCCTGTCAAGGCCCAAAACTTATATCTCTGCATAGGAATATGCCATATTCTCCTTAGAGAACAGTTTTTTTGATGTTTGGGAGAGTGACTGGGGAAAGACAGTGCTGCCAGCAGTGTTTGATCTGTGTGCACAGAGAAAGAAAGGGGTGATAATGAAGGGTCCAAGAGGTCTAGCTGTTCCAAATGCAGCTGTTTAATAGCTATGGACATTCCCGTGATCTGATTTTCTTTGTGTGTGCTGAGTGTGATGGTTAATATTAGGTGTCAACTTAACTGGATTGAGAGATGACTAGAGGGCTGGAAGAGTATTGTTTCTGGGTGTGTCTGTGAGGGTGTTGCCAGAGGAGACTGACATTTGAGGCGGTGGACTGGGAGAGGAAAACCCACCCTCAATGTGGGTGGGCACTGTCCAGTTGCTGCCAGCTCAGCTAGAACAAAGCAGACAGAGGAAGAGGGATGAGCTTGCTTGCTGAGTCTTCTGGCTCACTCCCTCTTCCCTTGCCAGATGCTTTGCTTCCTCTCCTCCTGCCCTGGGACATCAGACTCCAGGTTTTTTGGCCTTTGGACTCTGGGACTTGCAGTAGCGGTCTCCAGGGGGCTTTCAGGCCTTCAGCTACAGACTGAGGGTTGCACTGTTGGCTTCCCTGGTTTTGAGGCTTTCAAACTTGGACTGAGCCACTCCTGGCTTCTCTCTTTCTCCAGCTTGCAGATAGCCTATCGCAGGAATTCGTTGTGTAATCATGTGCGCTATTCTCCCTAATAAACTCCCTTTATATATACATATATCCTGTTGGTTCTGTCCCTCTGGAGAACCCTGATTAATACACTGACTTGGAATGTATTGCTTCTCAGGCCCCCCTGATTTTACATCTCTAATAACTATTGTTTAAGGTTATGGTTTTTCTGATTGGGGTTTTCCATGAAGTCAATTATATCTACTGTCATATTTTCTGAATTTTCTCAAAGTTCTAGATCCTGGTAGCTCACCTTACTGATTTCCAGTATTGCCATGGTTCTTTCTTTGTGAAATAATATTTTCTGTTAATGTACTGGCACCTTGGGAGATAGGAGAGTAGACTCACATGTTAAGTCTACATCTTGAAGCTCCTGTATTGATTTGTTAAATTGTCTTTTCCTAGCTTCCTAACATGCATACCTAGAGCATTCCCCCAATATTACTTTACTGAAGCTTTTTATTTATGAAAGTATTATATGTTCATCTAATCAATACTACCCAGTTAAACAGAGTAAAAGTTAATAGCATCCTCCTTCCTCTCCTCCAGAGCTACTCCCGTGAGAAAACAATGTAAGCATTTTGAAACCATTCACACATTTGTCCATGCTTGTAGTAGGGGGGATTTTTTGTTTGCTTTGTTTGTTACAAAAATGAAATTATATTTTTCTACTACTTGTTCTTTCACTTGTTTATCATACATGTTTCTTTTTTAGATTTTTCTATTAAATTCATTTAAAGCAATAAACTTTCAAATGTTATAATGTCAACTGTGTTTAAGAGAGATTTGGGGGAAATTTAAGCAAAGAAAAACAAAAGGAACAAAAGAATAGGTATGGAAGTACAAGATGTATGTCAAGAATTCAGAGTTAGACACATTTGGCTGGAGGAGAGGAACCATACTGGCAAATATTGAGAAACTTGTAGAGACAATACAGAGTTGGTGTGTGAGGACAATGAGTGGGAAGCCACTGAGGCTTTAAGAATAGGGTCATTTATTAATTGCTTAATGTTAATTAAACCTTAAAACAACCTAAAAGTATCTCTAATAAAAATGTTACTCATTGAATTGTTATTTTACTTACTTTAGTCCGTAGTGAACCCTCTATAGACTAAAGGAGATAATGTATAGGAAAGTCATTTGAAGTACCAAGTGTTGTGTAAAGAGATGTGTCACGTTTTCTCTCTGTATGAGCTGGCAGTATGGATGCACATTCTGATGCTTCTAAAGCCACTCATTCTCCCTCACTGCTATCAGGATTGTGTGGGGAACTGAGTACCCAATGAAAACTTTGGACACCTAGGATTTAAGCTACTAATCATCTGGGTAACTTGGGACAAGAAACTTCAGCTTCAGATTCTGTGTAAAATAAGAACTAGAACTACATTATCTCCAAAACACTTCCATTTCTAAAAATTCAATGGTTCTGTGATCCTGTAATGGTTCTCACACATCTTGATTTAATACTCAAGTATTTCTTTAGGGAGTTTTACATCTTCATTTAACAGTGACAGGTTGATAATCACTGAAAATGCTATCTATGGCTGGGCGCGGTGGCTCATGCCTGTAATCCCAGCACTTTGGGAGGCCAAGGAAGATGGATCACTTGAGGTCAGGAGTTCAAGACCAGCCTGGCCAACATGGCAAAACCCTGTCTCTACAAAAAATATAAAAATTAGCCAGATGTGCTGGCACATGGCTGTAATCCCAGCTACTCAGGTGGCTGAGGCACAAGAATCACTTGAACCCAGGAGGCAGAGGTTGCAGTGAGCCAAGATCACACCACTGTACTCTGGCCTGGGCAACAGAGCAAGACTGTCTCGAAATAATAATAAATAAATAAATAAAATGCTATCTCCATATAATATGAGCTGCCATGTATTGTCTAAAGGCATCTCACAGCCTTTTAAAAATCAGATTACATTTCTTCTGACAATTCTATTTTATTTTTACTTTCGTTTCTGCTTGAAGTTGCTGTGCATTATTTTGAGTTTACAAATTCAATACAAATCAGATTACATTCCTTCTGACAATTCTATTTTATTTTCACTTTTGTTTCTGCTTGAAGTTGCTGTGCATTATTCTGAGTTTACAAATTCAATAGGGTGACTATTATAATACCAAAGAAGCCAATATTTCACATATATAATATTATATGTATAAAGATTTATTTCATAATTGGCAAGGTATAGTTGTTATGATAAAAAATATTTAGGTTTAAAAATTTTATACCTCTAATACTATTGCAAGAATAAAATGATCTTGATACTCTTACAAGTAATCTAAAATTAGAACTTCTTTTTTTATAAGGTGGCTTTTTCACCAAAAGAATATAATTCACCATCTTTCAGACCAGAATATATAGAATTCAAACCAAAATTTCAGGTGAGTCCTGAATTATTCTATCCCAGTATCATTATACTTAATTACTAGGTTTCTTCAATACTTTAATCAATAGTTCTAAAAAGCTACTCATTAGAAACACCTGGCTATCGTAAAAAATACACATTCCCAGGTCCATTTCTGACTTAATGAATCTCAACCCAGAAACAGAACCCGGGAATTTGTATTTCTCAAAAAGGAAAACAAAAAAATAAAAATACTAAGGGGATTCTTAATTTGTCATCTAGGTATCCACTAGAATTTGAAAACCAGTTATAATAAGTTGCATCCATTAAAAATAATTTTGAACTACTAAGTTGAAATAAAATAAGACAAATACTAGGCTGATTCTTTCACATTTAGCTTTTTTTTAGTTAGATAACACAGAAGCATGAAAAAAGAGTTTCAATAACAATTTTTATTGTGAAGGCTGTTTCAATGATAGAAGAGCCTGATCCCAAAGCTAAAAAGCTGCTTATGAATATTACACTGAAATTTTACTGTAATCCTGAGTTTTCTATGTGGGTCTCCCTTATCCATTTCTGAGGCATTATACAGTATGCATCAAAAAGCAAGATTAAACTGTGACATGTTAAGGACTGGGTGGAGCTCATTATCATTGTTGAAACTCTCAGACTTAAAGGCAGATGATATATGCCCCTAAGTCAGTTTTCAGAGAATATTTGATACTTTTCATGAGTTTCATTTCAGTACTTTTCACTACTTGCTTGAATTTAAAAAAATATTTCTTACATTGCTATGAATGTAGCAAATATTTAGGTAGATGAGACTTGGATCCTGATGTTAGCCACTGTCTAAGGAAATGAAGCTAACACTAGAAATTAAGTTCTTAACAATAAGCTATTTATGGGTGGCTTTTTAAGTATTTAAAAATATTCTAAGTAGCAAAAAGCACTTGGACACAAAATAGCATCAGAATTAAGAATTTGAAATTTTTCCATTAAAATATTTTATTTCAATTTCAAATATTTTAAAATAATTAAAGTTGATTTTCTCCCTTTGTGGAGGGTAGGAGAGTGAATAGATATATTGACAGATTGCTCAAAGAAAATTAACTAGAAAATGTATAATAAATTCAAAATCATTGCTACCAAATGTCTTACCTTTTTTTTTTTTAACATTGCAGTTTCAGAAAGTCAACAAGAACGGTTTTGATCCTTTTCTAAGGAATATAAACAAAATGTCAGTCAGAAAAAGAAAAGATCAAGATATATACAAACGTAGAAACATTTTAGGTGCAGAGATTATAGAGCACGAAGACCAGGATCCTCCTTATCCAGCACAATCAAAAACTGCAGGACCTGCTAATAAAACCTGGGCCCATGACCCTAATATCTTCACAACAAAGACGTCAGAAACTGAGAATAAGTTAGCCCCTGACCCTACTATCAATACGATAAAGGGTTTAGATACAAAGAATAATTTAAAAGAAAATCTACCAAATGTATCTTTACCAAGTTTCAAAGGAGAATCATCAAGGGCTGGAAATGTACATGCAAATACATGTCACCTCTCGAAGTCTTTAAATTTTACCCCACAGATAGAATATTTAAAACAATCAATGATACTCAAGTCAATTTTAAGTAAAAATCTGCAAGACCTTTCAGACAAATTATTTTCTAAACCAGAAGTTAGTATGAACAGTGAAGCAAGAGAGAAAAGTAGTTCTCTACTTATAAGCATTCATGATAAATCATCAAGTAGTATGGAAGACAACGTATTGGGAAAAAAACAAGATTTAAACAACTGGCTTTCAGAAAAAGACATTTTAAATTCAAAGACTACTTTAAGTCAAATAATTAAAAATATTCCTGTGGATTTATTTTCAGAAGGTAGTCAAATAATTGAAAATATTCCTGCAGATTCACTTTCAGAAGGTGATCAAGTAATTAAAAATATTCCTGAATATTCACTTTCAGAACGGCGTCAGATAATTAAAAATATTCCTGCAGATTCATTTTCAGAAGGTGGACCAGGACAATCTCCGGAGGTAGAAGAACATGTCTCTAAAACACACTTCGAAGCAGATGAGAGAGATTTTCCAATTAAAAAAAAGAGTAGTATCAAAAAGAAACATTTAATAAGTGAAGTACCTAACTCCAAATCAGGTTCAAGTGGCACTGTACATGACTACATTGTGAGGCAAATATTCACTGCACCAATATTCTCAGAATTGGAGATAGAAGTGAAAGAGCCAAGTGAAACACCAATGAACTTGGAAACTCAATTACCTACACCTTGGAAGAGAAGTTTGTCGTCACATATTCTACTTCATGAAGATAATGCTGATAAAATAGAATTGCCACAGCCCAGATCTGCTATAAGCCAGATAATACAAGCATTTCCTATAGAAACACTTTTAGAATCTGGGATAATCAAAGTGATAGAATTAGATAAAGAACGCCGTAAGAGTTCTTTGCTGGGTATGGGGATCACTTCTCCTAAAGGAAAGCTGAAGGATTCCCAAGAGTATTATTCAGAAATCAGAAGCGAGACAGAACCTCTTTCTGAGCAGAATATACCCATCATTCCCAAAGACACTACTTCTGTTAGTAGAGTTGAATTTATACGGGAAGACCAAAATATGTTCCCACAAGATTCAAGTTATTATTCAATAGCAAATAAAGAACTGGATTTGCCAAGAAATGGTCAGAGGCTTGGTAAAGATGAATATGACCTCAGTTCTACTTTAGAAAGTTTAACTAACTCATTAATGGATAAACTTAATGAATCAGATGAAATAATGTTAAAATCCTTTTTAAAAAACATCTTCAATGTTTTTTTCAAATATAATCAATCTGAAAGAAGAGGACAACCAGAAAGAGAATTAGAAAGACTAATTCAACCTTCTTTTACAAGTGACACAGAACACCTTAAAGAAATCCAAGAGAATTTTGATAAAGTAGACAAATTAGACAGAAAACATATTTTGAGTCCAAAGTTGCGTGTGTTTCTAGAAGAACTCTCAGAGTCAGAAGTAAAAAATTTAAAATCTGAATTAAGTAAACAAATCCAGCATTACCTTGTAGAAAGACTTTCAGAATCAGGACATATCACCAAGGAGGACTTACCAAAAATCTACCGAAATCTGTATCTGATGAATGAGAAGGTAGAGCAGAAAGGGCCAAACAGTTTTCAGGGGAAATATTCCGAAACTGTGAAAGAAATCATGTCTTTTGTCAAAAATTTCAATCATCATTTCATAGATAAACATTTAGAAATAAAGCTAAGGTCTTTTTTAAATGAGATTCTCCAAAACTATTTCCTAAAAAACATTTCAGAAAGCAGTTTATTTAATGAGACAGAATCTGAGACTATATACCCAAACATGTCTTCTCTAAGGACTAAAAGTGTCTCACTTTCTTTTCACGAACTAGAACAAGATATTTCAAAGGGGAGTTTTGGTAGAAGGTTTGAAATAAACATGAAATATCCTTTAAGTAAATCTCTACAAAACTATCTGAAAGCTTTATCAGAAAATGAATTATTACATCTAAAAGCTGATTTAAGCAAACACCTCCAGGGTCTTTTTATAGAAAAACTTTCAAAATCAGGACTAATGACAAAAAGGCAATTAGAAGGGATCAACCAGCATATAAATTTGCTTAATTCTAGTTCTATACCATTAAAATATGTAAAGACACATTTACCTTTTAGAGATGACCATCACTTTGTGGAGAAGCATTCAGAAAAGCAAAATAAATATTCAAGAATTGTTCAACAAACCACTTTACAAACGGTTTCTGAGGATAAACTTAGAGAAACAGAATTGATTCGAGAGAAAGAAAAGAAATATTTTCCCTTACAGAATTTAAAAGAAAATTCATCTTTAATTAGGGAACAGAAAAGTTATTACACTAAAGAAGAAGCTAAAACACCAAGTTTAATCAAAGTACAACCTTCTTCCAATAAAAATATCCAGGCAAGTCCATTAAATAATTCATCAGAAACACTTGCAGATACACTGCTTAAGAAACTAAGGAAAGAACATGTATTTATGCAGCTTCCTCAAGCAAAAAATTCTGTTCATAAAACAGAGATTCAAGACCCATATAGTTGGGGTGGTAAATCAAAAATAACTCAATCAAAAGCTTGGTGTGACAGGACACAGAAAATGAAGTCCCTTGATAGAAAGGAGCATGTAAACATCTATAAATGGACTGTTCAGGAAAAACCTGAAGCAGTATTAACATCATATCCAAGAATTCCTAATGCCAGAATGCCAAGGGAAGATGAGTACGTAAACAGACTCACTTTTCCTTCCTGGCAAACTAGCACTTTAACTCATTTCAATACAGAGACTGAGGAAAAATCAAAATTAGAAGACCAGTATTGTCAGAGACTGAAAGGAAATAATAACAATAATAAAAAACATTTAGTAACATTTGCACAATACAAAAAAGAAATACAAACTTTTTATATAAAACCAGATGAAATTTGCAGTGAAAAATGTGCCAAGTTCCCTGAAATACAGTCATTCCAATATAAAAATGTAGAAAATGAGAAAAACTCGAAACCATCCGTCTTCCCAGAATTATTTAAGAGAGAAGATCTAAAACCCAAGGTCCGAAAAGAAAGAGACCGTGTCGCCAAACCAAAAAAGTCATTTAACAAGCTAGTCAGGATACTACCAACCACACTGCCCACCACAAGAATTCACCTAAAGAAGTCTGTTCCAAGGACACTGCTTCACTGGACTGCAAGAACTACTATACATGTAATGATGTTTTTCTAAGTCTTCTACTTCTGTATTTGGCAAAGTTCTGGCAATAATTTAGGGTGTGTGTATCTGCATCCAACTGTGTGTATAACCTTAATTACCCCCAAGACATACAGACCTCCAATTTAAAAATTCCTCTGAAAGGCCGGGCGCGGTGACTCACGCCTGTAATCCCAGCACTTTGGGAGGCCGAGGCGGGTGGATCACGAGGTCAGGAGATGGAGACCATCCTGGCTAACATGGTGAAACCCCGTTTCTACTAAAAATACAAAAAATTAGCCAGGCGTGGTGGCGGGCGCCTGTAGTCCCAGCTACTTGAGAGGCTGAGGCAGGAGAATGGTGTGAACCCGGGAGGCGGAGCTTGCAGTGAGCCGAGATTGCGCCACTGCACTCCAACCTGGGCGACAGAGTGAGACTCCGTCTCAAAACAAAACAAATCAAAAAATTCCTCTGAAACTTAAGTATCACCTCACCTGATTCAAAATGCAATCACAAAATCAGGGAGACTGTTAACACACCTACTACCTTTTTATGAAATAAACAGTGGAAACCCTTCCTCCAACCCACCATCTGGGACATGAATTAGAAAAAGGTGCCCTCTTCCTCTGGGCAGATTCTCCCAGCTGACACAGCCGAGAGTCAGAGTACATAGTCCTGATTGTGGAAAACTGCCTGGATTTTAGCCCTGACTAAAATTAGTACAACTATTGGCTGTGGCCAGATACTGTGGAAACATAGCTGACATTTTCTTTTCGTAGAGATTAACTACAACTATTAGAGGTTTTTTTTTTTTTTTTTTTTCACATAGCCGAATTATCTTTGCTTCGGTTAAACAAATATGAAGCTCCTATGTGCCAGTTATCTGGCTGAAAATTAGGGATATGTAAAATTTACAATCCATTGGATTATGAATTGCAAGAATTTAACTTCTAGTCTTTTCTTTTTTCACCACCATGCTATATCATGTGCTGAGAAACTTGAGAATTCAAATATATTTTTAATATTAACATAAAATGATTAGGAGGCCAGGCTCGGTGGCTCACGCCTATAATGCCAGCACTTTGGGAGGCTGAGGCAGGGGGATCACTTGAGGCCAGGAGTTTGAGACCAGCCTGGCCAATGTGGTGAAACTCCGTCTCTACTAAAAGTACAAAAATTAGCTGGGTGTTGTGGTGCATGTCTGTAATCCCAGCTACTTGAGAGACTGAGGCACGAGAATCACTTGAACCCAGGAGGCAGAGGTTGCAGTGAGCCAAGATGGCGCCACTGCACTCCAGCCTGGACAACAGAGCAAGAGCCGTCACCAAAAAAAACAAAACAAAACAAAAAAAATTAGGAAAGTAAATCTGCGACTAGACTTTATACAAATCATTCTAAAGCAAATTTAAAATCTAGAATGGAAGGGACTTTTAATTTTCCGAATCACTGGTCTTCCCTGTAGTATGCATAACAGGCATGATCCATAATTGGAAAAACTGCTAAGTAAATATGAGTAGGTAAAACTCACATTAAATTGATACTTTGATGTGCATAATTCTCCCTTTGAGAAAAATAAATCTAATTTCTGCATAAGTATTTTGGTTTTATTTTCCACAGTAAAGCAAACTATTTGCTTTATAGTAGCAGGGTAAATATTATATAGCTATATATTATACACGCTATATATTATACAATTAAATATTAACTATATAGTGGCAGGGTAAAAATATCAGCTTATATTTTCAATTTTGGATTTTTCTTTTCTATCTAAATTCTGAAATTTAGTATTGACAGGGTGAGTGTTTGTATATATACACATGTGTCTATACACTTGGAAAAAAGATAGAAGATGGGGTCATAGTTTTCAAAGAGGATTTTCTGATTTTTTAAAAGACAAATGGAATCTTTAATACAACTTTTCAAGCAAAGTAAGAAATTGCGTTTATGTTAAATGATATAAGATTATATAGGATCTCAGAACCCTTATCCTAAGAGGAGGCAAGGGAGATAGAGTTATCTTTATTTCTCTTGGTTAAACCAACTGTTCCTAAACTTTCCTCTAATAGATAATTGAGTGGTAAGAGGACATTTTTCAGATGATCAGAACAACTTACTCATCTGATTTTCTAAAATTCAGGAATCTCCCAAAGGAATCAAGACAAAAGAGAGAGAAATTGAATCGTAGGAGCACCTAGAAAAGTGACCAGTGGCCTGGGTCTCCATGCCCTTTCACTGCCACTCCAGTAATGGGTTATATCAGCTGTGAAGGAAAATTATGTGTTACTCACTAACATAGCATAAATTATCGCAGTGTGGCTTCCCTAATTGTCTTGTGTACATAAGAGGGAAGAGGAAGAATGTTTTCTTGCCTTCTTCAAAGTCAGGCAAAAATGTTAAATAGGTAGAATTTATCTTTAGACTCATTATACATTCTTTTTTGTAAATCTTTTTCTGACTGCCTAATTCTTATTAGTCCTGCCCAATGTTCCCTGACCCCCAGTTCTATTAATCCATCCCCACCTGTGTTCAAATCAAGCAGCCCATTCCCTTGGTGTGGCTATCTTTGCAAGTATTATGAGATGAGCTACTCAAACTGCTGAGGAAATTGTTTACCCTAATTTGAGGATAACTACTAGATTCATACCTTATATAGCTATAAAATAGAAAATTTGAAAAAGAATCATTTATTATGGTATATATCCTTCCAGTTATTTTACTGAATGTTTTACTTGTTTACTCACAGTATACATGCAATTTTTTATTTTTAATGTAAACATTACAATCATATTCTTGGATGTGGCACACACACGCTCCCTCTCTATGTATATAAATTAAAGATGGTTATTAAAGGATGAAAGATCAAATTCTGGATGACATAAAAAGTAAAATATAAGAGTTCATAATTTATATTTGGGGTCAGGGAGAGAGATTTTGGTGGAGAGAAATTACAAAGTAATCTGGCCAGCATTGCTTAGGAGTCTGTCCCCTGAGGTCAGCTCTCAAGTTTTTCAGGTTTCTAGCTTCTTATCTTCAATATCTTTTGAAATAACGGATCCTTTGTAACAGTAAGATCTTTTTAAAGCATGGTTTCTAGCATAGTATCTAGCACAGTATCTAACGGGAGGCATGGGTGTAGGGTCTGAATTTAGAGACTGTCTAAGAAACATCCAGTGTTTTCATTCTTTGTCTTTAACTGTTGCTATTATAAACTTTAGTCCTTGTATGTTTTTCTTTTTTCTTTTGACCATCCATGTCAGAAGTCCTTGTAAATTTAAAACCTACTTTTAAGAAACCTAATTTACCAATCTGATCTTTTATTTTATTATTTAGGATTGTTCAGATAAATTTGAGGATTTACATGACATGACCTCATTTATACACTTTAAAAAAGTAAAATCAAGATCAAGGCTTTTAGGAAAAAGCTCAGATGATATCCATAATCATGCCAGACACTCTGCAAGACCATATACTGCTCCGGAGGTTAACAAGCAACGAGAGAGCTACAGTGGAAAGTTTACAAGTCGTCGAATGGTTTCATCAGGCTTAGTTCATATAAATGATAAAACATCATATTGTGAAATGCAAAAAATGCGGCCAAAAAAAATTAAAAGAGGATATTGAAAAATGTTCGTTCATTTGTGTTATTATAAAGCATGTTTAACTTAGAATGATATGTGAGACCAGCAGTCAGAATATCATTTCTCCATTAACAAAATGGTTTGGAGATCTCTTCTTAATTGTGTGACAGAAGTCAGCAACCAAATTTCATCTTGTTAGAACCATTTTGTTTTGAGTAAAATGAAAAACAAACACATTTGATATAAATGTGTTTTCGTTCATGAACCTTAGGGAATAAACCCAGAAATGTGTGTTTAGTTTATATTCATGAACAAAGTTTTATTTCTCAGTTTTTACTTTTTCCACTATATAATATCACTCCAATTTGGTTTTCTCTGACTTCTCCAACCTTTGTTACACTGTAAATTATCCCTTTCTACCCAGTTTTCAAGTGATTTGTGGTTACCAATGTGTGCAGCCTTTTGTTATGAATATATACTTTTAGGCCAGGCACCATGGCTCATGCCTGTAATCCCAGCACTCTGGGAGGCCAAGGCGAGTGGATGGCTTGAGCCCCGGAGTTCTAGACCAGCCTGGGCAACATGGTGAAACCCCGTCTCTACAAAAAATCAGCTGGGCGTGGTAGCACGCCTGTGGTCCCAGCTACTGAGGAAGCTGAGGTGGAAGAACCACCTGAGCCTGGGAGGCCAAGGCTGCAGTGAGTTGTGAGAGTGATACCCCTCGCAAGAAAAAAAAAAAAAAAAGAATATATACTTTTACTCTTCAGCTCTAGTTATATTTCTAGATTCAATAGTTTGCAATTCTCTGGGCCTTATACTTGTTTATTAACTTTTTTGGGACAGAGTTCTAGCTATGTTGCCCAGGTTGGTCTCAAACTCTGGGCTCAAATGATCCTCCCGCCTCAGCTTGTCAAGTAACTGAGATTTATAGGTGTGTGCCACCACACCCAGCTGAACTTTTATTCATTTTAACATCATCTGATATTGCATTTTTTTACACAATAAATATGAATATAGTTAATTCCTGAAGTATCTCTTACACAGCAGTGACTTTCTAAGTTACTCATGTAATTGTGAAAGAGCCTCTTAGTACCACCATACTTGGGAAACTGCATAAAATTGTAGAAACTGAATAAAATACAATCTGGCTAAATCAACATAGGATTTAAATCAGACTTCTGAGAATTAGTTCTGTTTCTTTGTAAGTACAGTATTTGGATCTTGTTGAACTTTGATCCACTCTTGAAAAGCAAAACTCGATTTACAGAATTTTTGTGTCTGTTTTTCTACCAGAAGTTATAATGACTATGGGGTTTAAATAGAATTGGTTGATGGAAAATGTAATTCCTGATCATTCAATGTTATAATCAGGATAGTAATTTTTTATAGGGACTAAGAATTTCCAGTAATCCTCAAAGTTGTCAGTACTTGTATCAGTCAGCTTGTAACTGGAAAACACAACTCTAGATCTTTCAGGTAGAAGGAATACAGGGAGTTGGTTTTGTGGGTGATGGAATCAAGGCTAAGAAGCAGAAAGGGATGTTGAAGCAACCCAGAGATTAGCAAGAGTGGGAAGTGCTACCACCACTCGGATGGAAAGGACAGTAGGGGGAACTGGTGCTACCAGAGTCTTGAAGCTAGAGACAAAGATGATCCCGCCACTGCCAGGGACACTCGAAGCAGAAGGGGAGTGGGGCCAAGGGTGAGATATACTATGTTTCTCCTCTCTTGTCCTGCTCTCTGATCTTCTACTATTGCCTCATTGGAAACCAGAGATTGCGGGTACATGGGAAACGTAGATCCTAGTGAAGCAGAACAGGGAGAGAGTGGAGAAATGAACTTGAGAGCTAATAGGCAACTGGCCAACAGTACTTATGAGGGAAACCATTGATCTGGCTTGCAGTAAAGGACGAAATATTTACTAGATAGAAATCTCAAATCTCTTTGCCACATTAACTTTTTAATGGCAATATTGTGACAAGCAAAGAATTTAAAACTTCTTACCATGGAAATCTCTTACATTTTCAAAAGTCTTTTTTTTTTTTTAATTCAAATACTTTAATTCAAGAGAGAATTCAGTAAATATTAAACATCTACAATACGCCAGACACTTTTACTGAACAGCAATATACCAGTGAATAAGACAATATTCTCAGGAAGTCCACAGTCCTTCGGGAACATAAACACAGAAGTAATTAGAGTTGTGTCAGTGCTTTTTGGGGAAGGTACTATAGAAGCTCATAGGAGGGCATTTTAGCTAAAGTGACTGCTAGTTTGGGTCCTTTGAAAAGCGGACACCAAGATGAAATTAGATGTGTGGTAGTCATGGCCCCTACCAATGTGTCCATGTCCTAATCCCAGAAACCTGTGAATGTTACCTTATGTGATGAGAGATTTTTGCAACTGTGATTAAACCAATGGTGTTGAGATGGGGGGAATTATCCCAAATTATCTGGGTGGGCACAATATAATCACAAAAGTCAGAGAAGGAGATGGGACCACAGAAGCAGAAGTTGGAGCAGTGCTGTGCCATGAGGGAAGGAAGTAGGAAGCCTCTAGAATCTGGGAAGGCAACAGAATCTCCCCTAGAGACTCCGGAAGGAGTGTAGCGCTACCAATCCATTTTAAACTGTCAGATAATGAATGTGCATTATTTTAAGCCACTGGGTTTGTGGTAATTTGTCACAGCCGTGAGAGGAAATTAATACCACCTGCAACAGATGTTTTGAGGGGAAAAGTCTGGGAGGGAAAACTAGGGAGGCAGTAGAAGATGGCTGGGAGAGCTGTCCATGATGTAAGTCTGACCAAAGTGGAAGAGAGGGAGGAAGACAAAAAGGCAGAATAGGAAATGGCTTAGACTGCAGTGTCATTCTAAATAAGTTTCAGTCGAGCTGATGGGGGGTGCTCCAGCCGAAGCCATTAATCACAAAAGGCCTTTGTCTCCCAGGAATGGGCTTGACTTGCAATCCCTGCTGCCAGGGGTAGGGATAGGATGAGGCAGGTATGGTAGGTAGGATAATGTTCCCCAAAAGATGCCTACATCCTAAGGCCCAGAACCTGTTAATATGTTAGGTTATGTAGCTAAAGGGAACTATGATTGCAGACAGAATTAAGATTGCTTATCAGCTGACTGTAGACAGGGAAGCTATCCCAGATTATCTCGCTATGCCCAGTATAATCACAGGGGTCTTTAAAAAGTAGAAGATGGAATCAAAGGGAGAACCAGAGAAATGGCAGAATGAGGATTCAGCCCCAAATTGCTGACTTTGAAGATGGACAAACAGGGCCATGAGCCAAGGAATGTGAATAGTTTCTAAAAACTGAAAAGGCCAAGGAAACAGATTCCCCTCTGGAGCCTCCAGAAGGAAAGGAACCCTGCCTAAACCTTGATTTTAGCTCAGTAAGACTGATTTCAAACTTCTGTACCAGAACTTCAAAATAATATTTGTGTTGCTTAAGCCACTAAGTTTGTGGCAATTTGTTACAGCAGCCATTGGAAATACAGCAAGCAAGGAGCCTAAGGTACAAAATTTAAGAAAGCACTCACAGGGTGAAGTCATCACTCACAGTGATACCCATGGTGATGGTTGATTTTGTGTGTCAACTGTACTGGGCACAGGTGCCCAGATACTTGGTCAAACATTATTCTGAATGCCTGTACTCCCAGCACTTTGGGAGTCCAAGGTCAAGAGTTCTAGACTAGCCTGGCCAACATGGTGAAACCCCATCTCTACTAAAAATACAAAAATGAGCTGGACATGGTGGCTGGAGCCTGTAATCCCAGCTACTTGGGAGGCTGATGCCGGAGACTCACTTGAACCCGGGAGGTGGAAGTTACAGTGAGCTGAAATCATGCCACTGCACTCCAGCCTGGGCGACAGAGCAAGACTCTATCTCAAAAAAACAAACAAAAAATAACATTATTCTTAGTGTCTCTGTGAGGATATGTATTAGAGTTCTCCAGAGGGGCAGAACTAATGAATATATGAAATGGAGTTTACTAGGGAGAATTGGCTCACACTATCACAAGGTGAAGTCCTGCAGTAGGCCATCTGCAAGCTGAGGAAGAAAGAAGCCAGCAGTTGCTCCATCCAAGTCCAAAAGCCTCAAAAGCAGCAAAGCCAACAGTGCAGCCCTCAGTCTGTGGCTGAAGGCCCAAAAGTCCCCAGGAGGCCCGTGTGCAACTCCCAGAGTCCAAAGGCCAAAGAACCTAGAGTCTGATGTCTAAGGGCAGGAGGAGTGGAAGGAAGCATCCAACATGGAAGAAAGATGAAATCCTCAAGGCTCAGCAAACAAGGTTATCCCTCTTCTGGCCGCCATCTTCTAGCTGTTTAGCAGCTGACTGCATGGTGCCCACCCACATTGATGGTGGGTCTTCCTCTCCCAGTCCACTGACTCAAATGTCACTCTCCTCTGGCAAAACCCTCATAGACACACCCAGAAACAATACTTTACCACAAGGGTCCCCAAACTCCTCTGTGGACCCATACGAGTCAGTGGCCTGTTAGGAACCCAGCATCACAGCAGGTGAGCAGCAGGGTGGGTGAGCATTACCGCCTGAGCTCCGCCTCCTGCCAGATCAGCGACCACATTAAATTCTCATAGGAGCACCAACCCTATTGTGAACTGCACACACGAGCGATCTAGGTTGTGCCGCTCCTTGTGATAATCTAATGCCTGAGATGGAACAGTTTCATCCTGAAACTATCCCCCACCCCATGGAGAAACTGTATACCACAAAACTGGTGCCAAAAAGTTGGGACCACTGTGTTATCAGCTATCTAGACATCCTTCAATCCAATCAAGTTGACAATATTAACCATCACAGGGTGTTTCTGGATCAGACTAACATTTAAATTGGTCGACTAAGTAAAGCAGATGGCATTCTCTAATGTGAGTGGACCTCATCCAATCAATTGAAGACCTGAATAGAAGAGAAAGGCTAAACTTCCCCCAAGTAAAAGAGAATTCCTCCTGCCTGAATGCATTTGAACTGGGACATTGGCTTTTTCCTGCCTTTGGACTCAAACTGAAACACTTACTCTTCCTGGGTCTTGAGTCTGACAGCCTTTGACGAGAACTACACCATCAGCTCTTCTGGATGTCCAGCTTGCTAACTCACCTGGTAGATCTTTGGACTTGTCAGCCTCCACAATCGCATGAACCAATTCTTTATAATAAATCCATTTATATATGTGTATATATAAAATATAGATATATATGCACATTCATTCTATTGGTTACTTCTCTGGAGTACCCTAATACACCCCATAGTAGGAGATCTGAGAAGCACCATTTCATGCCCTTTATGGTCCAATTTTTAAACTACACACATTCAGGAGACCCTCCACACAGATTTGAAAGAACCTCTAAGGTCTCTGGGCCTCTCTTACAGAAGGGAAATTTAGAAGGAGGAGGTTAGTAGGATGAACTATAGCCCTTACCACTAGAGTTGCTCTTAGGGCCTCAGTGGTCTTCATCTTCTCCCTTTTCCACTGTCCATTTTAAATTCTTTCACTTTGGTGGGTCTTGGTGGCTTAACGGATGGAGTAACCCAAACCTTCATTCTTGAGCGGGTCCAGTCAATAAACATGAAGATAATTGTGCTTGAAATGGCCTATGGATTTGTATATTATTTGTCTTTTTAATATTTTAGTCCTGAAGTAATCATTTTAAAATAACTTTTAATGTAATATAAATAAGATTGTATAAATTAAGCAAATCAACTGAAGTAGGTCCCAGTTTACCACACCTCCAAACTACGTATTCTTTTTGAATACGTAGTTTGAGACATGGCAGAGTCTCTTTTCTAGTTAGGAAATATTAATTAAGACCTCTATGTCCTCATGTTGTACCTCCTACAGGAGCAATAACCATACAAAAGGCCAGAATGCCTTCTGCCTCCATTTAATCGAATACTCAGTTGATTATAGATTATGTAAATGAATCTGCTTGAGAAAGGGCTTTTCTTGGCAAAACAAATCAGAATCTGTATTTTAGCTCTGTCAAACCACGCAAGGAAAATAAATAAAAGCATAAACTCAATTCAGTAAATCTTTATTGAGCTCCCACGGGGTGCATGAATTTAGGATCTATAATTTACATAAGTAGGAAAGTGTTACTTTAGCCCCCTTTTTAAAAAAAAAAGCAAATTACAATTTCTGTATATATTTCAAGTGAATCATTTAATGTGAGTGAGGTTCAGTTAGATGTTACCATAAGTATTAACAGAAGAAAAAGGGAAAGCACAAACATTTTCCCTCTACCAGAAAAGGGTCTGATGTAAGATAAACCAGCCTGTTGGTTTAACAATAGCTCATTAAAAAGGCCAGAGAATCTGGGAGAAGAAGATGTACTTGGAAGCACTGTCCTCTGAGGGCCCATTTCCAAGGGACAGCAAAATACTGAAAAAAACTAACTGGCTCAAAAATTATATTGAGAGAGAAAAAGAGTTAGTCACAGCTTAGAAAAAAATTCCAGAATAAATGACACTCGCTAGATTAGTAATTCTGATGTTTCCTTGGAGTTGTCATAGTACTCTGTGGGAACCAGAGGGACTACAAACTGATGCCCCTTTGAACAGAGTGGTTTTAAATAATAGATTCTCCAGTGCACCAACTGTATTTTCAAGTATAATTCTGGTATTTGTACCTAGCAATACAGAAGAAAAAGCAGCAAGGAGAAAGTGTCAAGTATAAAGGACATAAAATGATTTGGCAGCCCTAGAATTCCCAGTATGAGTCTTTTTCATCAGGAAAATCACATTCTGGCTCAGTCCAAGGTAACACTGGAGGCAATGATATTGATGGCTTGTTATAAGCAGGAGGCAACAGTGAAAGTATTGAATCGTGGCTTTCTTCTTTCATCTGTTAAAGAAACTCAAAATAAGGCTGTTGATACATCATTTCAATACATCAGTTTTGTTAGCAATAAATAACTTTTAAAGAATTTATGTTAAATGTGTTTAAAATTGTTTTCAGGTATTCCCCCTAAAACTGCCTTTGATTCTAGTCATCTGAAAACAGGAAGAAGAGCCAAATAAACTGACTTCTTTCAGAATTACTTTGCCCTTTCATCATTTCTAGCCAACATAGAAAATGTCTCTGAATTAATCAAAATATACACCAAGCATCAATAACATGTAATGATAGTCCATTTTGTTTTTACTCATTTTGTTTTGAAGAATGAAAGTATTTTAGGCCGGGCGCGGTGGCTCAAGCCTGTAATCCCAGCACTTTGGGAGGCCGAGACGGGCGGATCATGAGGTCAGGAGATCGAGACCATCCTGGCTAACACGGTGAAACCCCGTCTCTACTAAAAAATACAAAAAACTAGCCGGGCGACGAGGTGGGCGCCTGTAGTCCCAGCTACTCGGGAGGCTGAGACAGGAGAATGGCGTGAACCCGGGAGGCGGAGCTTGCAGTGAGCTGAGATCCGGCCACTGCACTCCAGCCTGGGCAGCAGAGCAAGACTCCGACTCAAAAAAAAAAAAAAAAAAAAAAAAAAAAAGAAAGTATTTTAGAAAGTCTGTAATTGAACTACCAAGTTTTCTTGTTTTTAACTTTATTTTGTAACAGAGTTATTAGTAAGGACCTTGGTAACCAAATTATCTCATCAAGCCAACAAAATAAAGTGACTTTTTAATAGTAATTAAAAACATCAAGACAACGGATGATAGATCAGCTCACCTGTTTGAAGAAAACATGGGACAATAAACTGCTTGCTGATGGCCTGAAATTTTTAAGAAAGTTATAAAAAAAACCTTTATATTAGAATGTAGATTTCAGGTGTATAAATATGTTAGAAATTAGGTTTAGAGCTATAAAACCCAATAAGAAAAAAATTAAAAAGAATATGTATCAGAAGCCCAATTCTTAGCTACAACCTTGACTAAAGGGAATAATTGTAGAGGTACCCTTCAATTAATCCATAATCAGCATCTACTGGACACAGTATTTACTGACAGTAACTTAGTAGGGTAGCAGCAATTTACATTTTTATACTGCTTAGAGTCAACATAAATGTGCTAATTAATGTCTAGAAAGAGTAACTGATTTTTACTCTGATTTTTCTTGTAAAAATCAGTTAGAAAATGGTACAGCTGAGACTGAAGCCCAACTCTTCTGATTCTTTTATTTTCTTTTGAGATGCAGTCTCACTCTTGTCACCTAGGTTACAGTACAGTGGCGTGATCTCGGCTCACTGCAACCTCTGCTTACCGGGTTCAAGCGATTCTCCTCCCTCAGCCTCCCGAGTAGCTGGGACTACAGGTGCATGCCACCACACCCGGCTAATTTTTGTATTTTTAGTAGAACGGGGTTTCACCATGTTGGCCAGGCTGGTCTTGAACTCCTGACCTCAGGCGATCCACCCGCCTCGGCCTCCCAAAGTGCTGGGATTATAGGCGTGAGCCACCGCACCCAGCCTCTTCTGATTTTGAATCCAGTATTCTCATTTCCTTGTTCCCACTAGTTGTTCTTAGCACTGACATTTTCTAGATTAGACAATATTTTGATCAAAACATTGATAAAAGATTTGTATTCTCCTGGAAGGGCAATGTTACAAAGCTTCTATAAAATGTAAAACATGTACAATTTTGCAGTATTTAGAAGAGATCAATATTACCTTTTCTCAGGATCTTGTTGCAAACAGAGCTGTACCAAGCTAAAGAAGGCAGGAGAGAAGGTTTTTGAGGATGGTGTGTGTAATCGGTCACTATTTACTGTGTGAGTTCCACTGGAGACAAGCACGCTTTCTCCAATCCCAGAGTCTACACCTGACCGGGAGTTTTTCATTCTAGATTCTGATTGAGGGAAAATACTGATATCCAATGGGCTGTAAGGAGGACCTTTCAGTTTCTGTAACAGCATCTAAAAGAAACAGAACTTTCCTTCAACACTTTCCCGGCAAAATATTAAAACAGTAACAATAAAGCTCCTAAGAGTCTATAGCAAATGTATTTAACAGAAATTAACTAGAATGTAAGCAATCTTATGAAAGGGAAGTAGCTCAGGGATTTTAGCAGCACTTACCTGAGTTCTATGCATGTCCTGGAAAGGCACCTGCCCACTGGCTAATTCACATGCTGTAATCCCAACACTGTAAATATCTGACTTCACATTATACCCATGTAAATCCTGTAGGACACAATTAATTTGAAGTCTTTTAGTGCAAATAAGTTAACCAAAAGTTATACATGTGTGCTTTTTTGATAAAGAATGGTGAACAATAATGGAAAAGAAACCCATAAGTGACAAATCAAGACACACTTAATATATGGTATTTAATTTCCTAACACAATTTTGACAAGAAAGAGAAATAAAGTCTTGCAGAAGGCCATTCACCAATCCACATATAAAGTCACAACTGTACTTCAGTCAAACTCAGAAGACACTTGAGACACAGAAAACCCAATGCAACGGCCACACCTGACCTGTCTCAGTAGTTCTGGACTCAGCCACGGCTGCACTGATGTGCTGAACTGTGGGAAATCATACACAGCCGTATGCCTCTGTCCATGCTTAACCAAACTATGCAGATGGGACAGGCCAGAGAGGGTCACTAGGCCATCACCAGAAATGAGGATATGGCTGGCTTTAATACTCCTGGAACAAAGAGAAACAATCCTAAGTAACAGGAAACTGGCCAATGAAGAAAGAATAAAAATCTGGTAGGAACACATCCATATATTCTCTTGGAAATTAAATACCCTTTATAAAACAGCAGTATAAACTGCAAAACAGTACTGCAAAACTGCTGTTTACACAGGAAATATTCAGGGAATAGGAATTCTTTCAACTACTTACTACAGCACCAACACAAGTAAAGATAAATAATTGAAAGCTACATGTTAAGAACTGATGGCTGGGCGCAGTGGCTCACGCCTCTAATCCCAACACTTTGTTTTTTTCTTTTTTCTTTTTTTTTTGAAATTTTAAGGTCAGTTTATTAAGTTCAATGATGAAAGCTATCAGAAGAATACTCTCCTGAAAATAATTTTTTCTTAGAAAAAAAGAAAGGAAAACAAAACCCTCTGAGCATAGCCACAGATGCTGTGGCAGTCAAGCCTCTCTGCAGATGGGGACAGTTCATTAGTCAGTTGAGTCACTCTCTGGGTCAGCAGGATTATAGTCTGGATCATCTTCATCATCCTCCAGCTCTAAGTCATCCATTTCTTGGAACAAAGACTCATCTACCTCCAGGTTGTTTCCAACATCCTCCAAGAACTGGATATCAGATGTGTCAAGATTATGGTCCGTTTCAAATAGTTGTTTCCCACTTAATTTATTTTTTCCTGCTTGTTTTCTTCTTTCATCCTTTTCTTTTTAATTTCCAAGAGTTCTGCATCAAACTTGGCCTTCCAATTTAAGAAATTCTCAATTGTAACTGGAGTACCATGGAATAATTGCTTTTCAGCTTCTTCTGCTTCTTTTTCTTTTTGTTTCTTTTCTTCTTCTCTTCTAGTTTTTATCTGATCTACTATTTCATTTAATTTTTCTTGCACAGCTGTCACTAGAGTAAAAATCATCACCATACCAAGATTTTCTTCCGCCTGTAATGCTAGTAATTTTAAAATGTCTGAGACATCATTATCTTCTAGGTTTTCCTAGGAGAATATTTCATAAAGGGGAGCTTCATCTGGGTATTTTTCACTGTATGTAAACTTGAGGGTAGTCTGGACAGTTTCATCATTTTCTCCAGCCTCAGATGTCACAGTAATGGTGAAGCTGGGTGGATTTTCTGATAATACTTAGCAGGACCTTGTCAAGTGAAGAACTACTGAAGGAGAATGTGGTATCAGGAGAGTCCATTTATATTTTGGAAGACTAGTTGTTAGGAGGGTTGGATCAATGTGCAATCAAGCTGTGAAGGAGTCAGGGTAGATGGACTCCAGAGCCTTCAGCTCGTTGCGCTGCTCCTCGCCGTAATCTGTCATCATGGCCCTTGCTCTTGCCCATGGATTGCCCAGACACCTAGGCAGCGCGCAGCAGCCCAGACAGCTGCAGCACCGGGAGCTCTAATCCCAACACTTTGGAAGGCTGAGGCGGGCAGATCATGAGGTCAGGAGATCGAGGCGATCCTGGATAACATGGTGAAACCCCATCTCTACTAAAAATACAAAAAATTAGCCAGGCATGGTGGCGGGTGCCTGTAGTCCCAGCTACTTGGGAGGCTGAGGCAGGAGAATGGCGTGAACCCAGGAGGTAGAGCTTGCAATGAGCCAAGATGGCGCCACTGCACTCCAGCCTGGGGGACAGAGCGAGACTCTGTCCGTCTCAAAAAAAAAAAAGAACTGATAATATTTTTTCAAACAAGGAATGGAATCAAATAATTAATTTCACTTTTTTTTTTTTTGAGACAGAGTCTCACTCTGTGGCCCAGGCTGGAGTGCAGTGGCATGACCTCAGCTCACTGCAACCTTCACCTCCTGGGTTCAAGTGATTCTCCTGCCTCAGCCTCCTGAGTAGCTGGGACTGCAGGTGTGTGCCACCACACCTGGCTACTTTTTTTTTTTTTTGTATTTTGAGTAGAGACAGGGTTTCACCATCTTGGCCAGGCTAGTCTCAAACTCCTGACCTCAAGTGATCTGCCCGTCTTGGCCTCCCAAAGTCCTGGGATTACAGGCATGAGCCACCATGCCTGGCCAATTTCACTATTTTTGAATGCTGTTGCAAAACACCTAAGAAGTGTTACCTAAAAAAAAAAACAAACAATATTTGAAATATAAGGTTTTAAAGCTAGATGTAATACTATCCAATAAAAGTCTCTCATACATCATTTATAAAAAGATATATTATACATTTCCTTTAATTGTCAGATAAATTATAAGAGCCTTGTTTTTTGATCCCAAACACTGAATTTGGAAACTTAACAGAGGAGGATGGCCAATCATCTGGTGACATATAATGAAACCCCAGTTAACCAGAATATAGTGTTGGAAATCCTTGGTTAACTAGAATTTTGCTGAAAAAACAGTAGTAAGACTAAAAGCTTTAAGGAGATTGAAACAAACAATAGGAAAGCAAGCTTATTTAAAGGTAACTTAATTAAAAAGTAAGATAAAGTTGCAGTATATCTTAGAACAGCACTGTTTTTAACATTCAGTCAATCACTTTTGCATATACACTTTGGTAACAAGAGAAGTGATATTTAGGATGATAACCTCAAGGTACTGCAAAATAAGAAATCGAAGAAAAGCTTAATTGCAATTTATGCATAATATAAGATGGAAAGCAGACAATGAAGCTCTTCATTTGCTTAAACAAAAACAGAATGAAAAACACCCAGCTAACTAGGATCCCATTTCCTACAGTTCATCTCCTGAACATCCTCATTAGATTGAGACTGTGAGCTCCATGAGGGCAGGCACTCCACCCCAGCACCAAGAACTGCTTGGCACAGAGGATGTGGTCTGAACATGTTTGGTGAAGGGACATAAAATGTAAGCAATCCATTGCACCTAATGGTCCCTTCCTCCCTCAATTTTCACTTACAAGTTTCCTATCCCTCTTTTCTAACATTCAACTGCTCCTTCCTAAAACCTCCTTCAGAGAGTTCTTCCAGTAAAATTATTTCATTTAGTAAAATATTCAAATAAGTAAATACCTGTGAATACAGCCATTTTGGTGCAGATAGTTCAACCCTCTCACTGCTCCAAAGAGAATGTTTCTTATTAAAGTTTCACTCATTCCCTCAGGAAAATAGGTCCTCAAGAGTTGACTTGCTGAACCTGAAAGAAACCCCTAAAATCCTTATATGAACATTGAAAGTGATTTTGCTTCCAGCTGTGTTTTAATGTTCTCTTCAACCATAAACACAAACATATCTGTTACTTTTTGGAGTCTAACCCCAACAACACTTTCCCACACAAACATGATTTTCTTTCAAGAATCTTTAAACAATTTTTTCTAATGACACTCTAGAGATTAGGAAAGAGAATTAATGATTTGTCAATTTATTGAATAAAAATACATTCTGTGTGTGGATATATATATATATGTTCATTCTTAAATCCAGAAGCAATTCACAAAAGCTGTCCTAAAAATCAAAGTTCCAGAATCCATTCATTATTTATTCAACACAATTATGGAACAGTACTTTGTGCTAAGTACTATGTGAGCACCTGGGGACACCACAAATAAAAAATATATAAATGATCCTAGCCCTCAAGAAGCAGTGAGGGAGATGGGCACACACAAAGATGTTTCTAATACAGTGAAATAGTTTACAATGCAGTGTAACAGGGACAGGGATGGGGTGCAGAGGTGGAAAAACAACTTCTTTCTGCAGAATAACAGTAGGTCTCCATTAAAAGAGGGGTAGGAAGCTGAAGGGAAGAGACAGCCTGTGCAAAGGCACAGAATTCTTGGAAAAGCAGTGGTGGTTCACTGATTATCATACCAATTCTTACTTTTTTCTGCAAACTAAAATTCAACATGCACCAGATATAAAAATATACCATGAAATCTAAAATCAGTCATTAGACTTATAAATTAAATGTGGCAAATCATAAATCTAAAATCCCAACTCATCTATATAATTATAACATCTAGGCTAAATTATTTAAAACCAGCATTCTTACCATAGGCCATAAATGGAGAAATAACCCAAAGCCAGCTGCCAACAGTGAAAACTGTCCAATAAGTTGTAACATTGGGATGCCGGAAAAAGTGGGAGAGAATCACGGCTTTCTAGGAAAAACACACAAGAGACAAGACATTTAAAAACAATCCTTTTTTCCTTATGATGAAAATGGCAGTCGTGGCAACTAATACTCACGGGCGCTTACTACTGAAAGCACTGTTCTTAGTGCTTTTATCTATTTAAATCTCACAACCACTCCACGAAGTATGTGATATTATGATTCCCATTTTTCAGGGGACAGCACTTAAAAATAAGTTAGAAAACCTGTCCAAAAGCATGCAATTAACAAAAAGAAGTGGAAGTAGAATGTGAACTTAGTTTCCCTCCAGGGTCATACTCTTAACTGTACTATGTTCTTATTATAAAAACATTTAAAAATACATAAAAATCCCTCTATCGCTACCTCACAGAGACCCACTGTTAACATTTCATACGGTTTCTCCTAGTCTTTTTTTGTTTGTGTAATATACATGTGCACATATAAATATTTTAAGAATTGGAACAATATCCAAATAAAATTCTTTCCCCCTTTATATCAAAAATGATTCATGACAATAAAAATGGTATTATAAGATACCTGAAATGCAATTCTGTCAAAATTTGTCATTCAGAAATTAATTTTGCTTATCTGGATGAAAAGGAAACTGTTTTTTATTTCTTCCATTGCCCTATGTGACTATTTAGGATGGGACTAACTGGGGGTATTGTAAAACTCCAGACCTGCATTTTGAATATGATATTCATTTGAAGGAGCAGCAGTTACCAAAGTTTGAATATATGTGTTCTTTCATATAATGAATCTGGCTTCCATGTATTCTTTCCAATTCTGTAACTGCATGTTAATTAGAAGAAATCCATATTTCCCTAACAGAAGAATTATTAGTTTGGGGGAGAAAATTCTTATAGATGTAATCTCCTCAAATAAACATTATATTAAATACAATCACCCCTTAATATCCATGGAGCATTGGTTCCAGGACTGCATCCCCTGACCGCCTCCCACACACCACCCCATGAATGTACCAAAATCTAAGAATGCTCAAGTCCCTTGTATAAAATGGCATAATATTCACATATAAGCTATGCACATCCTCCTATATACTTTAAATCATTTCTAGGTTACTTATAATGTCCAATACAATGTAAATGCTATGTAAATAGTTATGCTGTGTTTTATTTGTACTATTTTTTATTGTATTATTTATTTTAAAATATATTTTCTATTCACAATTGGTTGAATCTGCAGATGTGGAAGCAGTGGATACAGAGGGCCAACTGTGTATCATTTTTCTTCATATTGTTACCTGTAAAGCTTTCAGGCGTTCTTCATTGCAGTTTTCCAGATTTGTAATTTTTATAGTTACCAGTGTTCCCGTGGGAGTATGCCGTGCAAGATGGACAGAAGTCAAGTTGTCAAATCCTCTTCCTATAATCAGGCATAAAAGTCACGTTAGTAACCAAAGAAGAAAAAAATTGACAATTTAGACTTCATCAAAATTGAAAAGTCTTGCTCTTCAAAAAGTACTGTTAAGAAAATGAAAAGGCACACTACCCATTCAAAGTATTAATAATACTTATCAAGCAATCCAATTAAAAAACAGGCAGAGGATTAAACAGGCAATCCACAAAATAAGATAAAGGAACAGCCAATAAGCATATGAAAAGATGCTCAAGATAGAGAAATGCAAATTAAAACAGTGACACACCATTACATATCTATTATAATGACTAAAATTGTGACCTGATAAACCAATCGCGATATACTCACACAATGGAATGCTACTGAGCAATCCCCTGTCCCCACTCCCAGTCCCTGGCAACCACCAATCTGATTTTTGTCACATAAATGGTGTCAAAAAGAACACAGTCGTCAGCTTCTTTTGTGTTTAGCTTCTTTTACTTGGCATATGCTTCTGAGACTCATCCACGTTGTTGTATGTTTCAGCAATTAATTTCTATTGCTGAGCAATAAACAATTATATGGCTATGCCACAATTTCTTTATCCATTTATAATACTGATGGTTATTTAGGTTGTTTTCAGTTTTCAGTGACTATAAAGCTGCCAAAAACAGTCCTATACCTATAATGTATAGGTAGACATATGTTTTCATTTATCTTTGGCAAATATCTACGAGTGAGATTGCTGGGTCATATGGTAAATGTATGCTTAACATTATAAGAAGTTGCCAAACTGTTTTCAAAAGTGGCCGAATCATTTCACATTCCCACCAACAATGTATAAGAGCTGTCACTGCCTGACATACTCACCAGCATTTGGTATCGTCAGCTTTTTAAATGTAAAACACCTAGAGTGGCACTTGCTAGCAGCCACCTAATAAACGTTAGTTACCTCCCTCTCTCCATGGTCACCAAATTTTGTCGATTTTTGAAATGAAGTTAATGTCAAATTCGTCTCCTCTCCTCAGTGTCAGCGTCACTGACTTAGTCTGAGCCCCATCCTGTTGCCCTGGATGTATGCAGTGACTCCCTCATATGCCCTGCATTCTCAGCCAGGGCACACACCAGAATTACTGAGGGAACTACTGCAAAATGCCTCTGCCTTGACCCCACTCCCCAGAAACCTTGGTCCAGTAGCTCTGTGATAGAATATAGGTGTTGTAATTTTAAAAAAGACACAGGTAATGAAGATGACACGTCTGGTTGTGCACTGCTGATCTACTACATCTTCCTGACTGTTGCCTGAGTTGTTTTAAATTTGGCATTTTATCAATGGCAGGTCCTGCGGCAGCTGAGAGCTTAGATCCTACAGTCAGAAAGATCTGGTTTCAAATCACTAACCGTATGACTATCTCAGAGCCTCAGTGTCCTCATCTGCGAAATGGAAGTGGCAAAGGGTTAAAGGGAAAAAATACCTACTAAATGTTCAGCATCATGCCTGTTAGATGCTATTATTGTCATCACGATTCCACAATGTCTCTCTAGCAGAAGGACAGTAAATTCCAAATCTCCACCTTAAATCATCTGAGTAATAAGGAGGGTAGGTTGTGGACGCCATTCTAAATCCGACCACATGAAGTCCTTCACAACATGTTCCAAACCTGCCTTTCCAGATTCATCTCCTACCACTGCCTACTCTTCCCTTGTCCCAACTTGTAGTCACAGAGGAACTATATGGTATTCTCCCCTAACCATCCTTCCTCAGTCATTTACTGAGGTAAACATGTTTTCACCTTTTTAGAATTGGCACCATCTGAAACTCCTTTCTAATTTTGGGGCATTTGCCACTATGTGTTATTTCAAAAAGGTCAGATCCTTACTCTCCCTTAGTCTCCTTGACCTTGGCATGTGACCTCTGCTTGGCCAACTGGAGCATGGAGTGAAGGACAAAGCAGCAGCAGTCATCAGAGCTCCCTGCAGTGGGCCAGCGTCTGGCGGTGGGCAGTACATTCACTAGGCTGCTCCTATTCCACAGTCCTGGTTCTTGTCACACAGCTTCTCTTGGCTTCTTCCAAGCCTATTTCTCTAGCCAATAATTCTGTGAGTTAGCAGCATTGTTCAAATACTCCTTTTTCACTTAAGTTAGCCAGGATTGTTTATGTTGTCTATAACAAAACCTATGACTAGAATATCCAGCAAACTCTTCCTCATTCAAGATCCAGCCCCTTTTTGCCATTTCTCTAAACTCCCAGAGGTGGTTCGTTGTATGCTCCATCTTCTCCGTTCCCATAACACTTAGGACATACCTCTACTAAAGTACCCTCCAGTGCATAAAATGAAGCTATATTGTGTGTTCATCTTCCCAGAGATGATGTCAATTCCAAGTGTTCTCCCATGTTTGTTCCCCTATTTGTTTAACAGATGTTTCTGAATATTCAGAGCAAATGTTTCACATATGTAAAGCTATAAACAATAACCCATCCTATTCCACACTTAACTGAAAAAGCTTTCTATTTCAAATGGGATTTTAGATAAATTTTTAAACTAAGAAGCAATTTAGTTAAAGGACTGTGACTGAAAAGATTTACCTGACTTGATTTTACTTCATACCCAGTAAAAATTATACCCATAAAATAGATGCTTCCCACAATAAACACACAAATAATAAGTATTTAGTGTCTTCCTCATCTAAATGTACTTCAATGGAAAAGTAAATGTTCTAGACAGTAATCTTGAAAAAATCTGAGTCATTATTTTAAGATAGACATAAATTAATTGAATCCACTTGATTGACACAATTAGCATCTAGTTTTATGCTGGAGGTAACAACAGAAAAAAACTCGTCTACAAAATAATATTTTTGTCATCAATTTAATTTCTAACACTGAAGGGTCAATTAGAAATTCAGAATTATTACCTATTTCTACTTGGAGCTCGTAGTGAGAAACGTTGGTGGAACATACTACTTCGCTTGCTCTAGTGGATGGAGGTGACCAGGAAAGGGTTGGCTCATCGACCTGCATTTGTTTTTAAAGATAAAAACAAAACAGATGAAATTCTTGGTCCCCCTGCCCCAATATAAAACACTTGGTCCCCCTGCCCCTAATGAGCACCTCTGTGTTATATTTTCAAACACAGAGGTACTCATTAGGAAGGTACTGCAAAGTGGCTTAAGAGACTGTTTTAAGATCTAAAAGGAATTTACCAGTTGCTCATTGATGTTAGTTACAAAGCCGTTAGCCTATGGAGAGGGCAGGAAAAGGAGATTTACAGATAGCAAGGAATACTTTCCAGCGTACTTTCCAGTAAAATGTTTAGGAGTTGCGAAGAATGTTAATTCTTCAGGATAGCTGACAAATGTACCAAGCGAAGAGCTGCAGAGACCTGTGAGGGATATTCTATGCTTGTGCTCTTGCTTCAAGCTAGAGCCATATTTTGCACAAGGTACATGCTCTACTAGTGAAGATGTTAACAGTCAAGGAACAGTTTCCAGACTGCAGCCTATTAAAATTGCTGATGAAGTTTTTAGCAAGATGAATCAGATGGGAGGTCAGAAAGAAAAATCAAAGGAGACAGACCTCCTAAGTGTATGACCAAGTACTGATAGGAGGTCTCATGGTGTGCTGTGGAGTGGGAGTCAGGTTTGCACCTGAATACAGTGACAGTGAAATAACATGGAGGTATGAAAAAGAAGAAGCCTAAACTACTGGTTTCATATGATAGCCATGAGGGTCTCCCAATGGACATAAGTACTCCAACTTAGGAGCCTCTACAGACAGGTGGCAGGGGAAGGAAAAAAGGGGGAAAATAACATTACTATGTGCTAGGAATTGTGTTAACTCCTTTTCACATTCTTAGCTCTTTTTAATCAAGAGACAGAGATGGAGTTTGAAACAGTCACAGGATTAAATGTTCCCTAAACTTTAAGAGAGCAGGAAAAAAGGAATTATAAACCCATGGCTAAAGATGAATAAGGGTGACTATTGTTCAAGAGGAATGAAAGAATGTAAAAAGAAATTCTACTATACAATTGGAAATAATCCTGATGAGAAAACAAATCAAAATAAAGCAATTTAGTTTCTCTTTTTTTCTGCCTCTTTACAATCTTATGGAAGCAATTCAGTTTCTTTAAAACAGGTAGTCTTCAGATAAACTCAGATTTAAAGACCACGTAAAAGAGACAGAAAGAAAATATAACAGTTTTAAAATTTTTTTAAGTGATATCAACCTGTAAGCCTGTCAGGAAGGCGAGAGACATAATGAACTAAGGCTCATAGTTCATAGGCTTGGAAAAAACAGCATAATGTTACGGGGTGATGGATTAAAATCAGAACTAATCAGCGTCTATTTTGCTTCCATCTATTCCATTAGGGAATTAGTCTTATTTAAACTAGAAGGGACACTTGCAAATAACACTTGTAAATAAACTTGTAAATAAGTATTCAAAGCTCTAAAAAGGTTGTTTTAAATAGGTTCAAACCTCCAGGCCCAGGGCAATTACACTTCGGATATGAAGTTTGCAACTATGGTAGAACTCAGATGAAAAACCAGAATAGAAGTAGCAGACAATGACCCAATTTTCAAAAAGGGAGAAAACTGCAAAGGGGCAAGCTTGATGCTGCTGCCCAGTAAAGTCAGAGATCAAATTATTCAATAGGTGAATTATGGGCACTTTAAAAAGCCAAATGGTAATCCCAAGAAGACAACTCAGATTTACTAAGAGCAAATCATCCCAAACTAACCCTGCTTCTCTTTTCCACTTGATGATCAGTTAGATGATAGAAAGCAAAAATTATGGCAAAGTCCTTGCCTTTGCTCTGTTAAACTTTTTAATGACTTCCTGAAAATGAAACAGGCTGGCTTGAAAAAAGAAACAGTATGGATCATGCATTGCTGGGCACAGCTAATTACCGGAAAAAAAAAAAAAAGGCAGGACTCACAATCATCCTGCAGCTAGAAGAATGGGCCCAGTTCAATAACATTTTACAAGGATAAATGGAAAACCTTACACTTAAGTTAAAAAACAAACAAACAAACAAAAAACAATAGCCTAAATACAAAATTGAGGATACCAGGTTTATGACTTGGAGGTTTCAGTCAATAGTGTGACAGAGAAGGTTAAATAAAAGCATAATATTGAGCTACATTTACAGAAGCAAAATTGAGCAGACTGGAAGAGACAAGAGTTTCACTGTATTCTGAAATGATTAGATAGTATCTGGAGCACTATGGATAATTGAGACACCACAGTTTAAGGGGGAATTATAAAATGGTGACTGTAAAATGGTGATGCCTGGAGAAGGCCAACCAAGTCGGTGAAGGTTCCAGCAACAATGGAGGAGTTGGAAATATTTAATCTGGAAAAGAAAATATTAAGAATATATATATGGCCGGGCGCAGTGGCTCACGCCTCTAATCCCAGCACTTTGGGAGGCCGAGGCGGGCGGATCACAAGGTCAGGAGATCAAGACCACGGTGAAACCCCGTCTCTACTAAAAATACAAAAAATTAGCTGGGCGTGGTGGCGGGCGCCTGTAGTCCCAGCTACTCAGGAGGCTGAGACAGGAGAATGGCATGAACCCGGGAGGCGGAACTTGCAGTGAGCCGAGATCGCGCCACTGCACTCCAGCCTGGGCGACAGAGCCAGACTCCATCTCAAAAATAAAAAATAATAATAATAATAATAAAAAAAGAATATATGTAGTTGCCATTTGCAAGTGACCAAAAGACTAATATAGAAGGGTAAACAATTGTTCAGCGAGAAGAGCTGAGATCAACAGATAGAAGCTCCAGGAAGTAGATTTCAGTTCCGCATAAGAAATGTGGAGTAACCGGTGCTATCCACGTGTAGTTCAGGCATCAAGTTGCCTCTTTCCATTATCCTCTCTCCATTGATATATTCGGAGGTTGGACGACCACCATTGACAGTGGTTGAGCTACACAGAGGTACAAGAACTGGAAGTGAAGAGGGAATGGTCAGCAATTGGAAGGCTAGAAAAAGAAAAGTTTTGATGCCCACAAATGTCTGCTTGCAGTGAAAGGAAGTACTGTGATATGAATTTCAAGTACTTTGACAGCTGTCATTAGTTCTCCATTATACATTAAACTGCTTCTAATTATGATTTGGTTTCCCATGTAACTTTTCTATAAGAGTGGATTGATGATACAATGTAAGGGCACCATTTCCTCTGGCACTGGGAGTCTGGGTTTATAATGAGCTTGATTAATGTGGATCTGATACTGAAATATGGATCCACTCTAGGTTTGCTGACTAAAACCAGTTTCTGATCCAAGAGGCTGAGGAACATCATGGTTCAATAATCAAGCCAATGAATAGCACTCTGAAGTGTTTTCAGAGAGATCCTGCCAGACTTTTACTTGTGGTGAAATATACCTTTCTGTATGTTTCTATTTTTCTGTGATGACTATTTTTCTACAATGGAGCTTTTTTTATTTAAATTTCTACAACGAACTCTCAGAGATATTGTAGAGAACACTCCCTACATAAGTTGAAAATTAGACTAGATGGCCTCTTATGAATCACTGTAATACTAAAATTGCATTATTTTAAAAAGCAGCATCTAGCTCAAACACCACAGCCTTTCATTTGCAAAGGTTAACTATAGAAAATGAATTTTCCTACAGATAGAGGGGTTTCCAAAGTTACAGGAGACACAAATCACTTGGAAAACCAGACTGTCCTCCAAACATGATATTTTAACATAAAATTTAATCCTATCTACAAAGTCCAGGCCAATGGAAAACAAGTTGTCCAAAGAAAAGACGACAGATGGTGTTTTACAGCATGACTCAGAGAGTGCACAGGGAAGTTTTTCTAGTCATCAGGCACCAGTTTCCAGCTGGTGTCAACTTACATTATACAACTTTTCCATTTCATGTTTCCACGAGAGACTTCAGATTATGCTTCTGCTTCTCTCACTGAAGATTTTAGTCTAACTCTACTAACAGAGAGGGATGTGACATTTCAATCCTTAAATTATAGAAAGCCTCCAACCTGGAGGTTTAAAGGATTCAGGTGGCAGCTGTGAACATTTGCTTAGTTCTAGGCCTCTCTCGATAACAGCATGGAGACAAGAATCACTTTACTTTCTGCCTCACCCAAAGGGATTTACTTGAATTAAAACTCAGACTGGGAGGGAGGTGGAGAAAGATGGCTGAATAGAACCCTCTAGCAATCTTCCCCCACCCTTCAGGAACACCAAATTGAACAACTATCCAAACAAGAAGGCACCTTCGTAAGAATAAAAAATCAGGTGAGCTATCACAGTACCTGGTTTTAACTTCCTATCACTGAAAGAGGCACTGAACAGGGTAGGAAAGACAGTCTTGAATAGCTGATGCCTCCCCTTCCTCATCCCCCGGGGAGGGAGAGTGCAGTGATTGTGGGACTTTGCACTGGAACTCAGTGTTGCCTGTCACAGCAGAAAGCAACACAATAAAGAATTCAGCCACCGCCCAAGGAGGGAGCATTTAGATCAGCCTTAGCCAGAGGGGAATCACCCATCCCAGCAGTTGGAACCTGAATTCCAGCAAGCCTTGTCTGCCACCACAGGCTGAAAGCCTCTGGGGTCCTAAATAAACTTGAAAGGTAGTCTAGGCCACAAGGACTGCAATTCCAGGGCAATTCCTGGTGCTGTGCTGGGCTTGGGGCCAGTGGACTTGGGGGTTCATGACCTAGTGAGACACCAGCCAGGGCAGCCAAGGGAGTGCTTCTGTCACTCCTCTTCTAACCCCAGGCTGTGCAGCTTGTAGCTCCAGGAGATTCCTTCCTTTCCCTTGAGGAGGGGAGAGGAAAGGTGGCTTGGTCTTGAATAAAAAGGACTTTGTCTTGCAACTTGGATTCCAGCTCAGCCACAGTAGAATAGGGTACCAGATTCCTGAGGCCCCCATTCCAAGCCCTAGCTCCTGGACAACATTTCTAGACACACCCTGGGCCAGAAGGGAAACTGCTCCCATGAAGGGAAGGACCTAGTTCTGGCAGGATCCATCACCTGCTGACTAGGACCTTGTGCCTTGAATAACCATCAACACTACCCAGGCAGTACTTGCTGTGGGCCTTGGGTGAAACTCAGGGCCATGCTGGCTTCAGGTGTGAACTAGGACATTCCCAACTGTGGTGGCCACAGGTAGAGGCTCCTTCTGCTTGAGTAGAGGAGAGGGGAGAGTAAAGGGGGCTTGGTCTTGCAGCTTGGGTACCAGCTCAGCCACGGTAGGCTAGAGCACCAAGCAGACTCCTGGGGTCCCTCATTCCAGGCCTTGGCTCCTAGATAGCACTTCTGGACTGGCCCTGGGCTAAACAGTAGCCCACTGCCCTGAAGGGAGAAACCCAGGCCTGGCAATATTCACCACAAGCTGACAGAAGAGCCCTCGGGCCTTGAGTGAACACTGGCAATAGCCAGGCAGGACTCTGCTATGGGCCGGGGACAATGGTGGCCATGAGACTCCTTCTGCCTGAGGAAGGGAGAGGGAAGAATGGGAAGGACTTTGTCCTGTGGTTTGGGTGCCAGCTCAGCTGCAGTAGAATAGAGCACAAAGTAGATTCCTAAGGTTCCTGACCCATGGCCCTGGCCCCCAGAAGGCATTTCTGGACCCACCCAGGGCCAGGTGGGGAGTTCACTGCCCTGAAGGACACAGCCTGGCTGGATTCAACACCTGGTGACTGAAGAGCCCTTGGTCCTTGAGTGAACATCCAGCTGGGCAGTGGTGGCTGCAGGACTGGGGCAAGACCCAGCGCTGTGCTGAGCTTCAGGTCTGACCCAGTGCAGTCCTAGTTGTGGTGGCAACAGCAGTGCTTGTGTCACCCCTCGCCCAGCTCCAGGCAGCTCAGCATGGAAAGAGAAACTGTTTGGGGGGAAAGTAAGGGAAGAAAACAAGATTCCCTGCCTAGTAATCCAGGTAATTCTCTCAGACCTTACCCAAGACCACCAAGATGGTACTTCTGTGAGTCTGCAAGAGTCACAGTTTTGCTGGGCTTGAAGTGGTCCTAATGCAGATAGAGTTGCAGTGACCAAAGACTTAGATCGCAATACTCAATTCCCTGTAAATACTTGGAAAGTCTTCCCAAGAAGAATGGATACGAGTAAGTTCAGCCTTCAAAGACTATGATAAATACGTAACGCTTCAATGTGCAGACATTAATGAACATCCACAAGCATCAAGAACATCTAGGAAAACATGATTTCACCAAATGAGCAAAGTAAGGTACCAGTGACCAATCCCAGAGTGACAGAGACACGTGACCTTCCAGACGGAGAATTTGAAATAGCTGTTTTGGGGAAGTTCAACAAATTTCAAGATAATGCAGAGAAGGAATTCAGAATCCCATCAGATAAATTTAACAAAGAGATGCAACTAATTTTTTAAAAATCAAACAAATTCTAATTCAACTGACATACTGCAGAATGCATTAGAGTCTCTCAATAGCAAAACTGATCAAGCAGAAGAAAGAATTAGTGAAATTGAAGATAGGTTATTTGAAAATACACAGAGAAGACAAAATAAAAAAGAAGATGAAAGAATGAAGCACACCTATAAGATCTAGAAAACAGCCTCAAAAGGGCATATCTAAGAGTTATTGGCATTGAAGAGGAGGTAGAGAGAAATATCAGAATAGAAAGTTTATTCAAAGGGATAATAACAGAGAACTTTCCAAACCTAGAGAAAGATATAATATCCAAGTATCCAAGAAGTTATCCAAGTATCCAAGATATCAATATCCAGTATCCAAGAAGGTTATGGAACACCCAGCAGATTTAACCCAAAAAAGACATTTAACAATCAAACTTCCAAAGGTCAAGGATAAAGAAAGGATCCTAAAAGAAGTAAGAAAAAAGAAAGAACATATAAAGGGGCTCCGATACATCTTGCAGCAGACTTATCAGTGGAAACCTTACAGGCCAGGAGAGAGTAGCATAACATATTCAAAGTGATGAAGGAAAAACTTTTTTTTTTTTGAGACAGAGTCTCACTCTGTCACCCAGGCTGGAGTGCAATGGTGCGATCTTGGCTCACTGCAACCTCCACCTCCTGAGTTCAAGCGATTCTCCTGCCTCAGCCTCCTGAGTAGGGGGGATTACAGGCGTACGCCACCACGCCCAGCTAATTTTTTGTATTTTTAGTAGAGATGGGGTTTCACCATGTTAGCCAGGATGGTCTCGATCTCCTGACCTTGTGATCCGCCCACCCTGGCCTCCCAAAGTGCTGGGATTACAGGTGTGAGCCACCGTACCCGGTGAAAAACTTTCACAGTTTATCCAGTGAAAATATCCTTCAAACATGGAAGGAGAAATAAAGACTTTCCCAGAAAAACAAAAGCTGAGGGATTTCATCAATGCCAGACCTCTCCTACAAAAAATGCTAAAGGGAGTTCTTCAGTCTAAAAGAAAACGATGTTAACAAGCAGTAAGAAATTATCTGAAGGTACAAAACTCACTGGTAATAATAAATACACACATAAAAACAGACTATTATAACATTGTAATTGTGGTGTGTAAACTACTCATATCTTGAGTAGAAAGATTAAAAGATGAACAAATAATAACTACAATACCTTTTCAAAATAGTATAAGAAGATATAAATAGAAACCACAAAAAGTTAAAAAAACAGGAGGAATGAAGTTAAAGTGTACAGTTTTTATTAGTTCACTCTTTGCCTGTTTGTTTCTGCAATCAGTGTCGTCAGTTTAAAATAACATGTTATGTTATTTGCAAGCCTCACAGTAACCTCAAATAATAAAATCTACAACACATACACACAACAAACATAAAAAACAAGAAACTAAAACATACCACCAGAGAAAATAAACTTCACAAAAAGGAAGAAGACAGGAAGGAAGGAAGAGAATACACAACAAATAACAAAAGCCAGCAGTTAAGTCCTTATCAATAATAACACTGAATGTCAGTGGATTAAACTCTCCAATGAATAGACATAGAGTAGCTGAATTAATTTTAAAAAAAAGATTCAATTATCTGTTGCCTACAAGAACCATACTTCACCTATAAAGACACTCATAGACTGAAAATAAATAGGGTAAGAAAAATATTCCATATAAATGGAAACAGAAAAAGAACAGGAGTCGATATACACGTATATCAGGCAAAATAAATTTCAAAGCAAAACTTATAAAAAGAGACATGGAAGGTCATTATATAATCCTAAGCAAAAAGGAAAAAAACTGGAGGAATCACATTATATTGTACTTCAAATTATACTACAGAGTTATTGTAACCAAAACAGCTTGGTGCTTGTATACAAACAGACACACAGACCAATGGAACAGAACAGAGAACTCAGAAATAAATCCATACATCTACAGTGAACTCATTTTTGACAAAGATGCCAAGAACATACACTGGGGAAAGGAGAGTCTCTTCAATAAATGGTGCTGGGAAAACTGGATATTTGTATGCAGAAGAATGAAAGTAGACCCGTATCTCTTGCTATATTAAAAAATAAAATTGAAATGGATTAAAGACTTAAATCTAAGACCTCAAACTATGAAATTACTACAAGAAAACATGGAGGAAGTTGTCCAGGAAATTGGTCTGGGCAAAGATTAATTGAGTAATACCCCAAAAGTAGAGGCAATCAAGCAAAAATGGACAAATGAAATCACAGTGAGTTAAAAAGTTTCGCAGAACAAAAGAAAAAACAAAGTGAAGAGACAACCCACAGAATGGGAGAAAATATTTGCAAATTACTCATCTGACAAGGGATTAATAACCAGAATATATAAGGAGCTCAAACAATCCAATTTTAAAAATCTAACCATCTGATTTAAAAATGGGCAAAAGATCTAGAAATAGACATTTCTCAAAAGAAGACATATGGTTCTGGGCACAGTGGCTCACACCTGTAAGCCCAATACTTTGGGAGGCTGAGGTGGGAGGATCACTGGAGGCCAGGAGTTCAAGATAAGCCTGGTCAACATAGTAAGACCTCTTTTAATTAGCTGGGTGTGGTAATACATGCCTGTAGTCCTAGCTTATCAATAACCTGAGGTGAAAGGGTTGCTTAACCCAGGAGTTCAAGGCTGCTGTGAGCTATGATTACATCACTGCAGTGTAGCCTGGGTGGCAAATCTTTTTGGCCATCTCCAAAAAAAAAAAAATAAAACAATTTTTCTTTAAAGATGACATACAAATGACAAACAGGTATATGAAAAAGTGCTCAACATCACTGATCATCAGAGAAATGCAAATCAAAACTACAAGGGGATACCATCTCACCCTAGTTAAAATGGCTTTTATCCAAAAGACAGGCAATAACAAATGCTGGTGAGGATACGGAGAAAAGAGAACCCTCATATACTGTTGTGATAATGCAAATTAGTACAACCACTATGGAGAACAGTATGGAGGTTCCTCAAAAAACAAAAAACAAAACAAAACAAAACAAAAACTACCATATGATCCAGCAATCCCACTGATAGGTATATATCCAAAAGAAAAGAAATCAGTATATCAAAGAGATATATACGCATCCATGTTTATTGCAGTACTATTAACAATAGCCAAGATTTGGAAGAAACCTAAGTGTCCATCAACAGATGAATGGATAAAGAAAATGTGGTACGTATGTACAATGGAATATTATTTAGCCATAAAAAAGAATGAGGCCGGGCGCGGTGGCTCAAGCCTGTAATCCCAGCACTTTGGGAGGCCGAGGCGGGCGGATCACAAGGTCAGGAGGTCGAGACCATCCTGGCTAACACAGTGAAACCCCGTCTCCACATAAAAAATACAAAAAATTAGCCGGGCGAGGTGGCGGGCGCCTGTAGTCCCAGCTACTCCGGAGGCTGAGGCAGGAGAATGGCATGGACCTGGGAGGCGGAGCTTGCAGTGAGCTGAGATCCGGCCACTGCACTCCAGCCTGGGCGACAGAGCGAGACTCCGTCTCAAAAAAAAAAAAAAAAAAAAAAAAAAAGAATGAGATACTACCATTTGCAACAACATGGATGAAAGTGAAGAACATTATGTTAAGTGAAATATGGCAGGCCCAGAAAGACAAACTTCACATGTTCTCACTCACTTGTGAGAGCTAAAAATTAAAACAACTGAACTCATGGAGATAGAGAATAGAGGCCAAGAAGGGGTGGGTAGACTGGAGATGGTTGATGAGTACAAAAATATAGTTAGATAGAATGAATAAGATCTAGTATTTGATAGCATGATAGAGTGACTACAGTCAACAATAACTTATTGTACATTTTAAAATAACTAAAAGTATAATTGGAATGTTTATAACACAAAGAAATGATTTATGCTTAAAGTGATAGATAACCCATTTACCCTGATGTAATTATTACATATCATATGCCTGTATCAAAATATCTCAGGTACCCCATAAATATATACACCTTCTAAGTACTCCAATTAAAAAAAAAAACCCTCAGATACTACGTCGTATTTTATGAAGAGACAGGTAACTAGAAGACTAGAGTATTAATGAATAAAAAGCCAAATAACAGAAATAAAGACAGCTGAAGATAGGGCTGGGGGTTAAATTATAAGTAAAACTAACTGGGATTTACTAATTTTGTAGCGAATAAGGCATTTGCAAGGTAGGTTCCATTCTGTAGTAAAAAATGGAATATAAAGTATGGAATAAGGAGAGGAAAAGATCCCAAAGAAATATCCTAAGATATATCTAAGATATACAGAAGGAGAGCCAAATAAAAAGTATAAGTGGAAAAGCTTCATAGATACAATATTTGAACCAATTCTTTATGGAAGAGGAAGAATTTCAGAAGCAGAAAAGAAAAAAGAGTATTTCAAGTAGAGAATGAAACTAAGACATATTCTACACCAGTTAAGAGCCCTCATATTATGCTAATTTACACTTTATTCCATAGGCTTTAGTAAGCCAATGGAAGTTTCAAAGCTGGAAAGCGACACAAGCAGGCCTGTATTGGTAGCAGTACTGAACACTGAACAGATGTGAGTGGTGGGAGAAGACTATGTGTGTGTCTAGGAGAGTAGAGGCAACGAGTCCACCTGCAAGAGCCCAGGTGAGAGACAATGAGACCTGAGCAGTAGCAGTGCTCATGGGAAGTAGGGAATAGACCCCAGGGCACTTCAGAGACAGATTCAGAAGACTTGGTGAATAATAAATATGGGGGCAGAGGTAGAGGCCGTGTGAGGATAACTCTAAAGTTTCTAGTTAGGATGACACAGTGAATGAGTTTTCATTAGCCGAAGTAGGAAATACAACAAGTTGGTGGGTTTAAAAGAAGATTAAGGTTTTATTCAAACTGAGTATTGATGCCTTTGAAAAATCCAATTGGAGGTATTCTAGAGACATGTCTGTTGCCCAGGAAAGAGTCTGGGGTAAAAATCTGAGAAACATCAGTTCTGCTTGATGCCAGGGTCCCCTCAGGAAACCTGTGGTAACTCCAGGACAATCTGAAATCTGCGGGAAAGAGTCTGGGGTTGCAAGTAAAAATCTGAGAAGCATCAGTTCTGCTTGATGCCAGGGTCCCCTCAGGAAACCTGTGGTAACTCCAAGACAATCTGAAATTTGAACAACTTAAGTCATAGGAATAGGTAAACTGCTTAGGAAGAGCCACTTTAGGAAGAAGAGAAATGGCCAGTTATAGACTCCTGGAAAATGGCAGGAGAAAGGAGAAACAGTAAAAGACACTGTAAAGAAAAAGAAATAGAGGAGAACCAGAAGTGAATAGAAGACAAAGTTAGAGCATTAATTGTACTCAACTATTTTTTTTTTAGAGATGAGATCTCACTATGTTGCCAAGGCTGGTCTCGAACTCTTAGGCTCAAGTGATCCTCCTGCCTTGGCCTCCCAAAGTGTTGGGATTACAGGTGTGAACCACTGCATCCAGCCTAACCATTTTCTTACCAAGTATTGATGGATACTGGTTTCAGACTGTTTTTCAGGTCTGAGTGATTCAACTTGTGTTCTTGAAGTGCAGAAGCAATCCTGGAAGTCAGAAATGCATTACATAAGTGAAAAATAAGTTACAGTTAAGCAGGGGTGGTGTGTAGATACAAAAAGGTCTAGTGACTACAGTGGGGAGCAGAGAGGAAGGGCAACATGCAGGAACCTGGAATTGAAGCCAGGATCCACATCATGGGGGAACTCAGCGTGGAACAGAAGGGAGAAGTGGCTGGGCATGCAGACAAACTTCATATATGTTAGCATTTCACTTGGTGCTATCGCTGATCCTTGCCCTCTTTTCTTGATGTCATAATAATTCATTTTAACTGTTGGTGTTAATTTTTAACTCCGTCTGTCAACACCACTGAGGTTTTCTTCTGAATATTTAGCCAAAGATTATTCTGCTGTATTCATTATAATTATTTTTATTTTGATCCTCAGCTACCTTCTTAAGTATAGAAACCATGTTTATTCACATTAAGCCACATATTGAGTGAAAAAATAATTATTTTTAAAGGTGATAAACATCTCTAATTACAACTCAAAGCAAATTAAGAGAGACTTATTTTATCATCACAATTTACATTTTTCTGCATATTTACCCATGGTTCTATTATTATTTATTGCCAATAAAGAAATGTTAACACCTACATGTGATTTATCACATCATCAATCAGTGGGGTGAAGCTGACCTTATACTATTTAGGAAGAAAAAGTATGTCAAAAGAAAAGTATAAACATATTTTATGAGAGGCTTTCATAACAAGATATTTTCAGTATTTGAAAAACTTTTTTTTTTTTTTTTTTTTTTGAGATGGAGTCTCACTCTATCACCCACGCTAGAGTGCAGTGGCACAATCTCAACTCGATGCAACCTCTGCCTCCTGGGTTCAAGCAATTCTCCTGCCTCAACTTCCTGAGCAGCTGGGATTATAGGCGCCTGCCACCATGCCTGGCTAATTTTTGTAGTTTTAGTAGAGATGGGGTTTCACCATGTTGGCCAGGCTGGTTTTGGACTCCTGACCTCAAGTGTTCCACCCACCTCAGCCTCCCAAAGTGCTGGGATTACAGGCGTGAACCATTTCAGAATTTTTAATTTCAAGCATCTTATGGACATTTATTTTTATGTAAACATTAAGGTACAATTTTAAATGAGTCTCTTAAGATATGTCTACCTATGTCTACTTAACACTTTGTAGTCAATTACTTAAAAGTAAGTTTCCTTTTAAGAAATGTCAGAATTTCTCACTAATCAAACTAGTCATTTTCCCAGTTAGCCTACACTGCTGATTATTTTAACTTGAATTCCTACAGTCTGTATACTTTATAAATCTATTACAAAAATTTGGCATGTATTCCCACTGTTTGATGTAAAATTCACCCTGAAGAATAGATGCTAACAATGTCAAGATAGCTGTACAACTGATTCCTCTGCAGAGTTTCTAATGGCTTCCTAGGGTGAATAACATTTATAATAAAACAGTTTTTGAAGATTATTACTGTTGTTCATATTGAAAATATCCACCAGCTAGGCAGGACATTTATGTATTGTTTGGTATTTATATATTTTTACATTTAGCTTGAATTTTTCATAATGACCATTAATACCACTGCAAAAGAAGAATTAACAACAGGCCTAAAACTGCTATTCTTAGAAAAGAGCTGCTTATAAGGTTGACCCTTGGCTAGTATCTGGGAACTGGGATTTTGCAGAGGTTCCCTTCATAAGAATCGCTCACTGTGTCTAAACTGTTCATGCAAATAATATGGTTTATGCTGAACACCTGGCTTTTTTTCTGGGAGACTGGAATTTTGTTACTTGCTAGCAGAGCATGCCTACGTGACAAGTCCCCAATAAAAACCTTAAGTCCAAGTCTCTAATGAGCTTCCCTAGTAGACAACATTTCACATGTCACACCTCTGGGGGAACTGTGCATATCCTATGGGACTCCACTGAGAAAAGATTCTTGAAAGCTTGCACCTGTTTTCCTCTCACCTTCACCCCACATACCTTTTCCCTTTGCTGATTTTGCTTTATACCTTTTTGCTAATAAATCTTAGCTGTGAGTATGACTGTATGATAAGTTCTTTGAGTCCTCCTGGCAAATCACTAAACCTGAGGGTGGTCTGGAAGAACCCTGACACAGCCCTCAAAATACACTCAAGCATTTAAAGAGCCGTTACCTCTAAAAAATGTGCATCACTTTTTTGATGAAAGAGAATTTAAGACATATTGACCCCATTTTTTTTTCAAAATAAGAGTTGTGATCTATGTTCTCAGTTTATAAAAATACAAAAAACATTTTATAAACTAATATGGCAGGCTTCTATTGCATCATCTTTATATAAAATTTTCACAGCCTAAGAAAGTGATCATTATTAAATATGAAGACAGCTAAAACCAGCCAATATAAGGAAGATATTTTTGCTCTCTCCACCTAAAAAATGTTAGCATGTTCATTAGCTGCCCATATCATAAAAATCACAAAATAGTCATATCTTATCCTTCAAAACATTTTTATATTCACACTGCATCAATCAAATGCTGGTGAACATAATAGCTCATGAAGAATCTACAGGCTAATTTCTTTCAGGCAGTATAATGATTTAAAATCATCCAGAAGAAAGCTCCCACAGAATATTTTTGAATATAATTTCTTTGTCCATTATCATAATAGCCAAGTAAAAAGTAGTTAGACCTTATAAAGAAACTGCAAGAAGATATTTTACATATGCTGCTCCTTTGAAAACAGCATTTCTTAGTTCTCAAATAGAGGGTAAAACTTGAATGGGGAGGAATCCTTAAGTAAAAGTATCAACTTTATCCCAATTGCATAAATTTCTCATTTAGGAAAAAAAGTAAATATTTCGATTCAAAGAATTTAAAATATTTCACCATTGCAGAAAAATGTGATTTAAAGTTAAAATCATTAACAATATAAATCACTCATTATCACATTCTATTATTTTTCACAAAACCCATAATTATAGAATAATAAGCTAGGACATCCTTTTTCCAAAATTTGAAAACCCTGGGCAACACACAGCCCTTTGAATCTCAGAATCCTCACCTATCAAATGATGGGAATAGACTAAATGCCCTTCTATATCTTTTCCAAGTGATACAAAATTGTAAATCTTTTTTTTTTTTTTTTTTTTTTTTTTTTGAGACGGAGTCTCGCTCTGTCGCCCGGTCTGGAGTGCAGTGGCCGGATCTCAGCTCACTGCAAGCTCCGCCTCCCGGGTTCACGCCATTCTCCTGCCTCAGCCTCCCGAGTAGCTGGGACTACAGGCGCCCACCACCTCGCCCGGCTAGTTTTTTGTATTTTTTTTTAGTAGAGACGGGGTTTCACCATGTTAGCCAGGATGGTCTCGATCTCCTGACCTTGTGATCTGCCCGTCTCGGCCTCCCAAAGTGCTGGGATTACAGGCTTGAGCCACCGCGCCCGGCCAAAATTGTAAATCTTAAGTAATCCTTTAGAGTAGGAATTGGCAAACTATGGTCCATGAGCCAAATCTGACCCACCACCTGTTTTTGTGAATGAAGTTTTACTGGAACACAGATACATTCATTCATTTATATATTGCCTATGGCTGCTTTCATGCTAGTACTTCAGCAGAAAAGTAGCTGTAACAAAGACCAAAGGGTCTGTAAATACTATCTGGCCTTTACAGAAAAGCTTGCTGATCTCTCCTTTAGAGAACAAGACATTTCACCTCCGTGTATTTTCCAGATATATAAAGCTTCTCTTTCAAGTGGTAAAGCTTTACTTTAAACATGTAAGTAATTGTATTATGTATTTTCCATATTACTAACAATACGGTCTTCTAACTTCATAGTTCTGCCTCTCAAGTCTTGGTAATTGATAGAATAGATTGGCAGGTATGAGTCCAGCTCCAATTTTTTGCAATCTTGGAGAAACTGAAAATGAGGATAATGCCACATGCCCTGCGAAACTTCCACAATGTGAAACTATGAAAGAAATATATGAAAGTATTTGTAAATTATAAATCATCATACAAATATACTCATCCTTTTTTTTTTTTTTTTTTTTTTTTTGAGATAGGATCTCCCTCTATCACCCAGGCTGGAATGCACTGGCATGATCACAGTTCACTGCAGCCTTGATCCCTCACTCAAGTGATCCTCCCACCTTAACCCTCTGAGTAGCTGAGGCCACAGACATGTAACACCACATCTGGCTAATATTTTATACAGACAGGGTCTCACTATGTTGCCTAGGCTGGTCTTGAACTCCTGGGTTCAACTGATTCTCTAGTCTTAGTCCCTGAAAATGCTGGGATTACAGGTGTGAGCCACTACACTTGGTCTACTCATTACTTTTTTAAAAGCCACGTTTTAATATAAGTATTCCCTATTCAAATATTATTATTATGTATTAAACAGAATGAAAGTCCTCAAGCTACTTAATCTAAAGTAGATACCATGGATCTAAATACAAATAAAAAACCAGTTGGCAGCTATACCTCATATTATACTTGATCCAAATGATTTTTTTTTTTCGGTTAAGTCAAAGGGGTTATTTTTAATACTGTTTGGCTTGCTTTTGGTCAGATGGAAATTTGTAAAAGGAATTTTTGAAAGATTTAAAAGATAAGGCATAGCTAACTGGTGTGGGTGGCATATCGAAGTATAACACCTATGAGAAAAAGTAGATATGGGACAAAGGATTAGAATAATGAGCATATTGAAGTATACGAGAAGTTCTTTATGAAAGAAAGAAAAACTCAATGAGAATGTAATTCATTTCCCAAGTCCAGAAGTCAATCAGGTTAAAACAATATCTCAGAGCATAAGAATATCCCATCAGAATATCCCTTTTATTATGGCTTGGCATTAACATCCAACTACTCTGACAGAACAAAATCAGATCTATACTTACAAAAACTTACCAAAAGAGACATTGAATCGCTTTAGTTCATACAGAAAGTGACAAAAATCCATCTATTCCAAAGAAGGCTTTTGTTTTATCTTCCTTTCAAGATGCAGATATATCCTACTATAAAAAACAAAAGCAAAATAATTTAGATTCACATAAAAGTTCCTAAAAGAACTAGTTGCCTTAAACCCATCCAATATTTAGGCAGCTATTCCTTGACACGAGGAGACATTCCTGAAAAGTATCTTTAAAGAGCATTTATTTTTTACTGAACATTATTTGGGATCTGACATCACAACAAAGAAGCAGAGTGAAAATGAAAAGAGGTTCTAAATATTTCCAAAGCCTCAATATATTTGCATTTCTCCTTCCCTATCTTTTCTATACTGTTTTTTGTTTGTTTTTTAAATAACGCTGAGCAAATTTGAAAGCAATATAGAAAACCAATTTTTTGGCCCACTTTATGATATAAACGGTGTCACAATAAACCCCAAGAATTTTCAATGGTTACACATATTATAACTAAACTTGGAGACTTTGCAAAGCTCTTACTGGATTAATTACCTCCTAAATCATTTGGGGTCCCTGACCAGCAAATATGGGAGAGAATCAGAGTAACAGACTTGGAAATTAATTCAAGGAGGTACAAAAGCACCATCCACGGTTTCCAGACCTTTACTAATAGAAAGGGTGGCAATCTTGTAAGTTTGTGGGTTCGGAGTATTCCTTTACATCTAACCAAGATCATCTCTTTCATCTAAATTGTGCCTCATTATTTCATTTTAATGAAGTCCCCAAATTTGATGAACTCATCTACAAATATGTGAGCAGAATGAGAAAGGGAAGATTTTGTAAACCATAAAAACTATAAAACAATATCCAATTTTACTGCTAAAGAAAGAGGTGAATTTATTCAGGATGTTAACTATGAACCAAAGGTAGAGATTGGGAGGAAGATGGACCTGAAAGGTTGTGATCATTTAGCCTGAAAGGTTGTGATCAATTTAAGGCACTAGAGTTAGATGTGCTACAAAAGGAGAAAAGCAATGCCTGCCCTGCCAACTTTCCAGGGTGAATGAGATCAAATGAGTTACATCTCAAAGTGCCCCCTAATTAGCAAACACTGTATCCGCTTGAACTATGCTTTGAAAGGTACACTCAAATGTACTGAAGGCAGTACAAAACAATAAGGCTTATTTGGAAATCAGGTTGTAAAATGTTTCAATAACCATGAAAATATTCATACCTTTTGACCCAGTAAAATTCCCTCAAGTCATCTATTCTAAGGAGATATCCAAGTAAATGAAGAAACTACACACCCAGAGTCAATACACTGTCAATCTGTAACAACCAAGTAATCATTACACAAGTGTTTAATGAATGGCTACCATGGGTCAGGCACTGTGGACACCCACTGGTAAACAGGGCGGACAAGGCCCTGGCCACTTGTAGCTGACCTTCCCACAAGCAAAAGGGTTATGGATGTCATGATTAACCAAATTTTCTGGTTATCATGATTTTGTATCCTGCTTTTTTCACTCAGTGTCAGCAAGTTGTTACTGATTTTGTCTTAATGTGAAACTCCATTATGTTGTCTTTTTCTTTTTCAGAAAAGCTCTGAAGAAACAGACACAATCTGTTAAGAATTGTTAGTAATAAAAGGGTTGTCCCTATAGAGTGGTTTAATCTCGGAGATTTTTGCCTTAGACACACCAGACTACTAAGAGATAATTTTACAAGACATTTTGAGGTCAAGGCAGCAGCTGCACCCAGCAAAGGGGTGGGGGTGGGGGATTTGCTGTTATTATAATTTTCTCTGGCATGCTCTTTCACGAGACATAAATATATACCCTTTCTTTAAAAAAAGTCATATTTAAGAGACCTCTATTTCGGAGTGTATTCACAAGTACATCAGTGCAGTCCTTTGCACTTGTATCTAAAACGCTAATTACGATAAAACTTTATAAGTAATTTCAGTTTGTTCCATAATAGAATCGTTCATGTGAAGACTTTAATCTGAAAGATTAACACTTTCTGTAGAAACCAAAGGTCGCATCTTCTTACAGAACACAGGCTTTGAGTTAATTTAGGCATTCAACAGAGGCCACTGTTACAGGGAATGCAAAAATGACCCGATGTAACTGTCTTTGTTGAGCTTTAAAATTACTGTAATTTTCAAAGTGATCTTGGGAACCTGTAAAATCTTAACAAAGATCATAGCGACGCACAGCTCGGGAGAATTTTCCAAGCTTAGTGACTCATGCTTTCAACAAATCTTTACTGAGCGCCTACTGTGTGCCAGGCACCGTGCTAGGGGCGCCGTGTTACACATCCTCATTAAGTTTTGGGGAAAAGGTACTTGACAACAGACCCAGCAGGGAAAAACACAGCGTTGAATTGAAAAACCGAAGACAAAACGACACTCGAGTGATTTGATTTTGTAAAGGTTCCTTCCTAGTCCTGCTTTGGGGGACTTCGCAGCGAACTTGCAAAAGGCGGCAGATAGAACTGGGGTCTGAGGGTGTCTTTGGTGTGGCAACTCGCCAAGCCCGAGAGCGCGGCCAAAGGTAAGGGCTGCGGGGGAGAGGGCGCCCGGGCGGCCTGGGCCCCGCGCACCTGGCACGGCCAACCCGTCAGGGACCACTGGGCGGACCGAGAACCCGCGGCTCGGGAACCCGCTGAGCCCGAGCTGCACTGGCGCAGTGGCCGCTAGCCACGCCGGGCCGCATTCTTGCCACGGCTCCGCCAGCCGCCGGTGCTCGGCCTGGAGGTAGGCTAGCGCGTTCTGGCCTCGGGCGTCCCGGGTGTGCGCGGACCAAGGCTCTCTCCCTCATGTCCCCCACCGGCCCCAACACCTTCCCTTCCCGGGCCTGCCTCCCGTCGTTACCCTAGCGGCGACCACGGCCAGCGACTCTCTTCAGGCTGCCAGCTGTGCGGACGGGGGCGGGCGCCAGAGCCCTGCTCGCGGAGGAGCTAGGCGAGCGTTCTAGGCCCGCTCCCGGCGCGGGGCGCGGGAGGGCGGCGAGGCCGCGACCGGGGCCGTGGGCTTGGAACTCTGCCCCAGACCCAGGCTACCCGCTGGGAACGCATTCGCTCCACCCGCGCCGGGGTCGCGGCCCCGCCTCCCTCCCTGTGGCTGGGCAGCGAGAAGGCGGGGCCTGCGAGCTTGGGACGGGGCGGGCAGGAAACTACAATTCCCAGCAGGACTTGCGCTGGGGCCGTGGAGGCCGCTGGGAGAGTGGGTCTCCTTTGGCTTCCCCAATTGTGTAGGGGCTGCCATCGACCTGGTGCCGCCGCAGAACCTAGGTCGCCGAGTGATGATGTCGTGAAGTCGCCCGCCTGTCCCTGCCACGCCCGGGCGGTTGCTGGCAGTGGGAGCAGCGGCAGCAACTTCGGCTGCTGCTCTCAAGCTGCCGCTGCATTAGGGGCTTCCTGAGGAAGCGCGGGCGGAAGACAGAGGATGCCGAGCCACTCAAGTGAGTAAGCTATCCGCGCACAACCCGAACTTGCCCTTGACAAGTTCCCCGGAAGGCGGAGGGACCTCCTTGCCTTGAGCTCCTCCGGTCCCCGGAGGTCACGCGCGGATGTTGGAGCCGGAGGCTGGGTGCTGGAGAGCTGGGTCCGGATCCCGCTGTGAGGAGTGGGTGCAAAGTGATGGGCGCTGGGCGCTGGCGTCGGGATTCAGCCCAGCTGCACATCTGAGGCTTGGCAGCTTCTCATAGCGCCTTATCCTCTGCCAGACAGCATCCATCTGGAGCCCCGTCTTTTAGGATGAGTGGCTTTAGGGTCGGGCGTTAAACCTTAAGCCTCAGTCGCCATTTGTGATGTAAATGGGAGGAGAGGGTATTGGAAAGAGCTCTTTCTGGGTCAAATAGAGTTGGGCTTTTCTTGCAATGGATTTTGAGCTAGATGCCACATATCTTGAAAAAGAAAAACGACTGACTTTAGTTTGAAGCCTAATAGTGGCACATGTCCTTTTTAGTACCAGCCCAAAAATAGTCTTCCAACTTAAAAAAAAATCTGCGTCATAATAATAGGGATAAGTTCAGTTACTTGCTCATTCACCTTTTGCTTAGAGCTGCTGTTTCTATGTCAGAGAAAAAAAAAAGAAAAGAAAAAAGTAACTTCACAGGAAATTCATCAAGTTGATGGAACGGACCATAGGAACAAAAGGAACACTTTCAGTTGTTGGTCTCCGTAAATTTTCCCGACCTGTAGATCTTTGCTGTTGACTTGGAAGTCTGAGGTACAGTAGTCTCCAAATAGCACGTTAATGGTGGTGACATGACACTTAAAAACAAATTGTGAAGGACATTTGGTGGTGAGAAAGGTCAGGGATGAAGACACTTTATCATCCCAGCAGTTATTCCAGCTTTTTTTTCTTTTTTTATTTTTTATTTTTATTTCTTAAGACAGAGTCTCGCTCTGTCTCCAGGCTCGAGTGCAGTGGGGTGATCTCGGCTTACTGCAACCTCCGCCTCCCGGATTCAAGCGATTCCCCTGCCTCAGCCTCCAGAGTAGCTGGGACTATAGGCGCACACCACCACGCTCAGTTAATTTTTGTATTTTCAGTAGAGAGGGGGGTTTTACCATGTTGGCCAGGATGGTCTCGATCTCTTGACCTCATGATCCACCCGCCTCGGCCTCCCAAAGTGCTGGGATTATAGGCGTGAGCCACCGTGCCCAGCCCCAGCTTTATATTTTTAAAATTAAGTGATGTCCAACAAGTCTCAGACATTTAACAAGCACATACCATGTGAAAGACAGTGTTTTTGTTATCTTACAGACTTACTCATATGATGGAAGAGGTTTGTTAGAAATAACCAACATTTGGCTGGGCACGGTGGCTCCTGCCTGTAATCCCAGCACTTTGGGAGGCCGAGGTGGGCAGATCTTCTGAGGTTAGGAGTTCAAGAACAGCCTGACCAACATGGAGAAACCCCATCTCTACTGAAAAAAAAAAAATACACCAGTCTGGCCAATATGGTGACACCCCTTCTCTACTAAAAATACAGAAATTAGCCGGGCATGGTGGCACGTGCCTGTAGTCCCAGCTACTCGGGAGGCTGAGGCAGAATAATTGCTTGAACCCAGGAGGCGGAGGTTGCAGTGAGCCAAGATTGCACCACTGCACTCCAGCCTGGGTGTCAGAGCGAGACTCCATCTCAAAAAAAAAAAAAAAAAAAAAAATTAGCCAGGCATGGTGGCACCTGCCAGCAATCCCAGCTACTCAGGAGGCTGAGGCAGGAGAATCGCTTGAACCCAGGAGGCAGAGGTTGCGGTAAGCCAAGATCAAGCCATTGCACTCCAGCCTGGGCAACAAGAATGAAACTCCGTCTCAAAAAAAGAAAAGACAGAACCAACATTTTAGTATTTGCAATCTACCAGGCACCCCAGGTGGGAGCTCTTCATACTTTAGCTCAATCACTTCAACAAACCTATCGCACTAATCTGAGGCTCAAAGACTTGCTTATGTAACAAGGGGAGATTTAAATCTAGATCTGCCTTGCTTCAAAGTCACAGATCAGGTAACTAATACGTACTTCAGAAATTATAGACTTTAAAGGTTGAGTGGTTAAAGAGGATTGTCCAGTGTTATTGTCTAAGACTGGTTCCAACACACACCTTGGACATCTGGAATAAGTCCTGAACCCCTGCTTTAGTACTTTTGAGCAAACTGATTCTCTCTGCCTGCAATTCCCATTTCTTACTGAACTGCTCAGTAAGACCCTAAAAGCCCATTCCAAATCCATCTCACTTATGTAAGAAATTATAAGACTGGACTTTTGTCGAAAGGTTCTTTCCAGTTAACAGGTTTTGTGAGTCTGCAAATAAAAATATGACCCTGCTGGGCATGGTGACTCACACCTGTAATCCCAGCACTTTGAGGGCCCGAGGCAGGAGGATGGCTTGAGACCAACCTGTTCAACATAGCAAAACCCCATCTCTACCAAAAATAAAAATAAAAAATAGCTGGGTGGGTAGTCCCAGCTACCTGGGAGGCTGAGATCAAAGGATCTGTTGAGCGATTATGGCACCACTGCACTCCAGCTTGAGTGACAGTGAGATGCCATCTCTAAAAAAAATTAAAATATGAGCGGAGAAGTGTTGTTCTCCACTGAAAGTTTCTTTGTTTTAGTGCCTCAAATATGCTAAATACCAATATAAGGAATGAGACAGATAATGTCTTATTTCATGTTTATTTTGAGCTCTGATTATATCATCTGTACCAGTTTTGAACCTCTTTAGTTATCATCCTGTTTAGTTGGTAAGAAATAGGAGGCAAAAAGGTAATAGTCACATTTAAATGACTTAGTAATTAAAGGAACTAAATTATTCATAGTTTAGTCATTATCTGTTCAGATCTGCAGTGTTCTTATAATAATAGGAAACATTTATATAATACTATGTGCTAGATAATCTTTTACCTATATTAAGTTATCCTCACAATAGCACTGAGGTATTTTTATATATAGGCAACTAAAGCAAAGAGAGGATAGTAAATATACCAAAGGTCATGCAGCTACTAAATGGTAGTATTGAGTGTCACAGCAGACAAGATCAAAATCTGTAGTCTAACAGTTATTGAGCACCTACACAGCTGGGTGCTTTCATTATAAGTAGGTCATTTGTCTTTACAACTGCTTTATTTGAAATGGAAGTTCAGCATTTAATGATTTGCCCAGAGTCACAGATAAGTAAACTGTGGAACCAGGATTTGAACCCACGCTTGTCATACTTCAAGGTTCATGTTCTTTCTTTCATTTCCCTTCAATGATCAAATCTTTGTTAAACACCTTCTGTGTGCCACACACTGCCAATGCTAGGAATTTAGTCTTTGCCCTTAAGGAATGTAGTTTGAAGAAGGAAAGAGACAATTAACATAGTGTGTTGAACAATAGAATCACAGCTTGCAGAGATACTTTGAGAGCACAGAGAAGGAACACTGAAGTTAGCCCAGAGTGGGAAGGCTTGGACCAGTCTTGGGGAAAAAAATGGGAATTAGCCTGGGCACAGAAAAGGGGAAGGGGATGTTATGGGCTGAATTGTGTCCTCCCAAAATTATGTTGAAGCCCTAACACCCATAACCTCAGAATATGACTGTATTTGGAGACAGGGCTTTGGGGTGATTAAGTTCAGATGAAGCCGTTAGGGTGGGTTTTAATCCAGTCTGACAGTTTTCCTTATAAGAAGGAAATCTGAACACAAAAAGAGACTCCAGAGTTGCACACACAAAGGAAAGACTGTGAGGGTTCATTAGGAAGACCAAGAAAAGAGGCCTCAGGAGAAACCAACCTGCCAATACCTTGATTTTGGACTTCCAGCCTCCAGAATTGTGAAAAAATAAATTTCTGTTGTTGAAGCCACCCAGGCTGTGGTATTTTTTTATGGAACCCCTAGCAAACTGACAAATAGGTGTTCTAGGCAAAAGGATTGACATACAAAAAGCCTTTAAGCTGTGGTTAGGTGATCGAGGTAGACATGCAAGAAGCCTTTAAGCTGTGGTTGCGTGATTGAGGTGTTTTGGTGAGGAGATAAATGTTGAGAGAAATAAAACTGGAGATGAGGCTGGGGCCGGATTAGGAAGATTTTACATGAGATGCCAAGGGACTTAAACTTTATCCTAACGAAGAGGGGATGGAGGTGATTTGTAGCAGTGGAAAAGCATTAGATTTACATTTTAGAAAGACTTAGACTTGTAAAGGATAAATGAAAGGTAATAAGACTGGAGACAAGGTAACCAAGGTAGCTCGTGCCACAGGATGCAGAACTAACAGTTTTCCCAGAATACTGAAATGTCTAACAAACAGAGCCACTGTTAATATAAGATTATAAAGGGCACAGCTAACCCTTAGAGTATACATAAGAAGATATAGAAAGAATTTGTATATAGTTGTTTGTACCCAGAGGCTGTCTTTATTTTGACATTTTGCTTTTCCTTATATAGATCATAAAGCTGTCTACAACTATCAGAATATTCAGTATTTTTCCACCGTAAAAAGTGATCTTATGTGTTTAATAGACACTTTTATGGTGCTGACGCAGATGTAAGCCAAATTCTGACAACCTTTTGAAATACCTGCTATTCATTTTATATGTAAACATACTGAAGCACAGAGAGGTTAAGTAGCTTGTCCAAGATGACGTTGCTAACAGGCAGCAGAGTTAAGATTCAAACTCAGTCTGTCTTCAGAGTCTTTACACTGTGCTGTTGCTATATGATATTTATCTAGATCTTTATTTGTGAAAAGAGGGCAGAGTAATACAAATATAAGTATGTTTGCTGTAAGAGGTATGCAGTTTATCAGAGGAGATAAGGAACAGCTCTAAGGTTTTAAAAAGTGTTTTAGAAGAGCAGAAAGTGTTGGGAGGCAATACCTCCTTCAAGTTGGGGTTTCTGTGAAGGCCTGTTGGGAAAAGTGGCATTGAGCTGGCATGGGAAGCATGGCTAGAATTTGCACATGTATAATGGGGAGAGGACACTAAAATTAGAAGAAATAGCATGGACAGAGTTACAGGACTGAGAATTTCCTGGTGTGTCTACAAAGCTAGTAAATGCAGTCCTTTCTTTTGGCTGGAATATGTTGTGTGGTTGGGGAAGTTGGAGAAGCTAGTTTGCAGGGAGGGGCAAATGTCTGGGGAAGAGAATTCTCAGGGAGTGAGGGGCAAGAGAAGTTGTAAGGTTTCAAGCCTGAATAATTGAGGCGTATGCCAGATGTAGTTATCTTTTAGGAAAGGAAAAAGTTCATCTAGCCCCAACAGGTCCTATTTTCACTATCTCACAAACCCGTAAATCCTTCTTATAATTTCCTTTCACCTAGTTTATACCTTTATTAAAATAATCAATGTGTAAATGTGATAAAATTTTCTAAGTATTTTTGTCTCTAATCTCTCCATTCCCAAAATTCATCCTGCATCCTGCATTTACATTTATTTCTCCAAATGTCACTTCTATTTAGAAATGTGTTCCCTGCAGGATCAAGTTCAGACTTCTTAATCTCAACTAGTCAAATTTAAATCTCCAAATACCTTCTGCATAATTCTTCCCACTCAAATTGGTCTGTATACTGCTGCCAACCTGGCTGTGTCTGCTACTTGCTGTTGGATATTATCATTATTATTTTCTTCTACCAGATACTCTCCTCACCTATTCAAATCTTTTCCTCCTTAAGGAGTCCACTTAAATCTTACATCCTGTGTGAAGCCAGACCACTTCAGCTAGAAAAGAGCTCTCTCCTGACAATTCTGTTGTAACACTCATCAAATATTTATTATCTGGTAGTATCTTATTTTCTTAGATTTCTTAGCTCATTGGATATTAGATCTAATCCAGATCATTAGAGCTCTCCCTTTTGGAGCTTAGACTTCTTACATCTTTAACCTCCCTTTGGGCAGAGGCTGCTGTGTACTACTGTTTACCTTTTTTTAGTACTTTTGGTTTAATTCAAGTGGCATTTGTTGAAAACTGTTCAATGAACAGCTGTTTGACCAGTTGTTAATTGAGGTCATTGTATTGAAATTTTCTTTTTCAACTGGCTGCTTAATATTTACATATGTTATAAGTAATGTGCTAGCTTTATTCTTAGCTTTACTACTGACTCACATAACCTCTTGAAGATACCCTGTTTACCCTGTATTGTGGTTTATTCGTGCTAGAAAATGAACATACAAAGTCTGCTGGTGGTATAGCAGTGGAACTAATTCATTTTGTAAAGATCCTTGAGGTCTTTGGAGCTTATCTATATTTATCTGTCAGTGTTTGCCAAACTTTGAGTTCTTTCTTTTTAGAAAGCTTTTTGACAAGTCACAAAAAAGGAAGGAATGATTATTAAATAGAGTCTCATTTAAGAGTGTTATACTGTATTGTGTAACAATGGAGTTGATGAATTATGCATGTTAATGGTGAAAGAATTCCCCCACCAGTTTAGCTAATAGTTCATTTCAACACCAATTATTTATGGAGTTGCTTGAGCTTCTGACATTTTATATTCCTCTTCTGATCAGGAAGGAGGAGGGAGAAATTGGCACCCTCTCTTTCCTTTCAAGAAAAAGTAGCCTCCTCTGCCTCCCTTTGTTCTCTAACTCAGCATCTAATTTGTTTCTTTCACACATATATTATAATTTTGTGTATTATTACAAATATATTATTACAATTTTTGTAATATATGTGTGAAAGAAACAAACTAGATGCTGAGTTAGAGAACAAAGGTGGGCAGAGGAGGCTACTTTAGATCAAGTACACTGGTAAGTTTTAAGCTGAGACTTAAATGTGAGAAGTAGTTGGCATATAGAGAACAAGAGAGAAAGAGTATTCCAGGTACAGTGAACAACAGTTGCAAAGGCCCAGAGTTAACAGAGTGTGATGAGGAATTAAAAGAAGCAACAAAAGGTCTGTGTCTCTGTGGCTGAGTATGAGCAAGGAGGAGACTGGTACAAGATGAAGGAGGAGAAGTAGGCAGGGGCCAGACTAGGCCAGACCTCAGACTGTGATGAGAGGTGTGGTTTTATTGTTGGTACTATGAGAACCTTTGGATTTTTAAAGTATTATTTTATTTTTATTTTTATTTACGTATTTATTCATTTTATTTTATGTTATGTTATGTTTTTATTTTATGTTATGTTATTTTATGTTATGTTATTTTATTATTTTATTTTATGTTATTTTATTATTTTATTTTATTTTATTTTTGAGATGCAGTCTCACTCTGTCACCCAGGCTGGAGTGCAGTGGTGTGATCTCGGCTCACTACAACCTCTGCTTCCCGGGTTCAAGCGATTCTCCTGCCTCAGGCTCCCAAGTAGCTGGGACTACATGCCCATGCTACCATGCCCGCTACTTTTTATATGTTTTTGTAGAGATGGGGTTTTACCATGTTGTCCAGGCAGATCTCGAACTCCTGAACTCAAGTGATCTGCCTGCCTTGGCCTCCCAAACTGCTGGGATTACAGCCGTGAGCCACTGTGCCCGCCCTGGATTTTTTTAAGGAGTTTAGCTTTAAAAACACTATTCTTGCTGCTTATAGAGAATGGAGGAGAACCCTGTTTAAGGCCATGATTAAGCATGGAGCCGAGCCCTGTTAGGAGGTTTGTTGGTTCCTAGCCTAAGAGATGATGGTGGTTTGAACGAGGATGGTGGAAGAGAGGATGGAGAAAAGTGAGTAGATTTGAGGTATATATCGGTGGTAGGGTGTACAGGATTTGTTAATGGATTGAATGTGGCAGGATGAGGGATAGATGAATCTAGTGTTCAGTGGATCATAGTCAGCCTGTGGGAAATTTGAGTGGAGTCAAGAAGTCTGTCTGAAGAGCCAGATTGGGAGTCACTAACACTAAAAAGATAATTTAATCTGTGGTAGTAGTTAGTTGGCAAAAAGGTAATGAAAAAGCAACTACAACAAGAACAATACAAAATGTGGTCACAGTTGGAACTCTGGAAAACACTAAAATTTAAGGATCAAGGGGAGGGAATGGGATGATCCAGTGAGGAGTTTGAGAATGAGCATTGTAAGATCTCTCTCTCTAGGAGAGCCAAGGAAGGGAAGTTGAAATAGGGAGTAGTCAATAGTATAAACCAGAGATGACATAAGATAACAATTAAGACGTCATGATTGGATTGATTAGCGGGGACTGTTGATGACCCAGGGTGGGTGGTTTAGGAAGAAATCAGGTTGTAGTGGGGTTGAGGGATGAATGAGAGGTGGGAAAGACAAAATGAGAGTATTTGAAGAAGCTTGGGTAAGGACAGAGGGAGCTGGCCCGGCGCGGTGGCTCAAGCCTATAATCCCAGCACTTTGGGAGGCCGAGATGGGCGGATCGCGAGGTCAGGAGATCGAGACCATCCTGGCTAACACGGTGAAACCCCGTCTCTACTAAAAAATACAAAAAACTAGCCAGGCGAGGTGGCGGGCGCCTGTGGTCCCAGCTGCTCGGGAGGCTGAGGCAGGAGAATGGCGTAAACCCGGGAGGCGGAGCTTGCAGTGAGCTGAGATCCGGCCACTACACTCCAGTCTGGGCGACAGAGCGGGACTCCGTCTCAAAAAAAAAAAAAAAAAAAAAAGGACAGAGGGAGTAGAGGGGAACTCAAAGACTTGGGAAATGTAGGGGTTTCTTTAATGGTAGATTTTAATAACATAAAAGAATTTGAGCATGTTTAATAAGCCAAAGAAGAAGGTGAAACTGATGAAGGATAGGGATAATTAATGGAGCAAGGTTTAGAGAAGGCAGGAAGAGGACTGTTGAGTTGTATTTAATTACTTTTTAACTAGGTATACATATACACATGGTAGAAAAATTGAAAGGTATATGATAAAAAGTAAGTTTCTCTCTCCTTTCTGTCTTTCAGCCACCCAGTTCCTTCTCTAAGAGGATTACTAATTTACACTCTGATCAACAAGTGTGCAAGTGCGTAACAGATGATGTTTGTCCATAATTCTCAGTTTGGAGCAAAAGCTAGCTATAGATTACAAGGATTTATCAGTGGGAGGAATGAGAATAAGAGAAATGAAGAACAGATAGAGGGTCAGAGATAAGTGAGAAAAGATGTGGTATGGAATTATCTCAGGAAAGAAAGGATGTTTAAGAGGATAATGGGGGGCATGCCTATGGAGTGAGGCCCACAGTTGACTGAATGTGTGCATCCCTATTCCACATGGTGTTGTGACCTTTTCAGAAGAACGTAAATGCCTCTTTATATTTAAAATGCAAGTCAATTTAGAAAATTGATTGCTAAACATTCATCATTTTTGTAAAGTATATCATGTTTGGGGTCCAAGCATCAAATCTCTGCTCTCTGCTCTTACTGCTTTCCACCATAGGCATCCCTCTTTGGGGTTATTCAGGCCAGTGGTATAAGTTGAAACAAAAGGAAGCTTGTTGGTTAAGAAAGAGCACACCATCGGCCGGGTGTGGTGGCTCACGCCTGTAATTCCAGCACTTTGGGAGGCCCAGGTGGGTGGATCACGAGGTCAGGAGTTCAAGACCAGCCTGGCCAACATGTGGTGAAACCCCATCTCTACTAAAAATACAAAAATTAGCTGGGCGTGGTGGCACACGCCTATAATGCCAGCTACTCTGAAGGCTGAGGCAGGAGAATTGCTTAAACCCTGGAGATGGAGGTTGCAGTGAGCCGAGATGGCGCCTCTGTACTCCTGCCTGGTCAACAGAGCAAGACTCTGTCTCGGAGAAAAGAAAAGTAAAAAAGAAAAGAAAAAAAAGAGCACACTGGAGGAAGAAAGGAGGAGGAGGAGACTAGAAACCAACTAAAATGCCTCTGAGATGCTACTACTGTTCCCAAAGCCTGTAATTTAACAACTAAAAAAACATTTCAACCATTCTTAACTTTCTCAGCCAGTACTAGGCCAAACCACTGAATTTGCCTTTGTTTTATTTTTAGTTACAAAATTGAAAGACTACACACGAGGCTTTTATTAGCCATTGTGAGTTTTTAAAAGAAGATATCTGATCATTTCTCATTTGATGTGGGGCTTATTTTAAATGCATTCATGATCAGCTGCAAATGCTCTTAGTGGAAATGGTGATAAAACTAAGCAATGAGCCAAATGAATGTTCAGTTTTTGGCTTTCCTATGAGACTGGCAACTAGTTCTTTTTAGTTATTACAGAAAAGTGTATAGTGTGTCATTGCTATAAAAATGACAAAGCACCCTTTTAACACCAGACTCTTCTATGCAGAGTTTCTCACTAAGCACATAAGTGTTTTTCTTTAGAATAGTCAATCTTAGCTTAACTGTGTTTTTCAAGGCAATTCATTTAGTTGATGTTGTATTGAAAATGTATTAATAATTGACTTTGTTCATTAAATTACTTCTGTAATTCAATGTATTGATATTTTTAATGATTAAGCCTCTAGGTAGTAGGCATGTATTTTGCAAGACTACTGTGTGTCGGTTGCTGTTAGGTTTTGGACATACAAAAATAAGATCCCTTCCTTTGAGGAACTTGCAGCATAGTGAGGGAGAAATGACTAGTGGGCAGCCATCTTCTGGGATCATCCAAGAAAGGGAGTCAGTAAACACTGATTAACCCATTTACGCCAGAGGTTGCACATTTTTTTGTGTGAAAAATCAGACCTTGGTGATGACCTTGAGCAGTATGATATGACTCCCACAAGTTTAACATTCCAATAATGCAACAGTAGGCATAAATGGGTTAAGAGCAAAAATTACAATGAGGAATGTTAAGATTTCCTAAACCTTTTTTCCTTACTTATAATCCACCTTATATTTCTCTTAGCAGTTATCAGTACAGTTTTCACAAAAGAATAGAGGAAGAGCTGTCTTTTCTTGGGAGACAGTTAAGAAAGGACAGAGTGTATTCACAGCTAGGCTAGGTAAAAGAATACCAGGTGAGAAAAGCACTTGCCGACGGTGCCAAAGGAGGAAGAGAAAGCCAGCTAAATCCCTGGTGCTGGAGGGATGAAAGAAAGCGGTACTTGGGAACCCAGCCAAGGCAGAAAAACAGGTCCTGGAGTTCAGTCAAACAGGCACCTTATGGGTGTTCTGATAACCTGGTTATCTGGTTTTCTCAGCCAAAAGCAAGTTAGAAAGGGGAGAGGCAAGCTAGCAACAGTAAAGTGTAATAGTTGATAGCCTCACAGTGAGGGAGGAAACAGAATTAGAAATGGGCTTAAAATCTTTTAAAAAAATTAGCAATTTGGGATTATTTAGTACCCGGAGAAAGAGCTCTTTAACTGTGGATGGGTGCAGGCTTGTTGGGGGACAGATATAAGCGGGTTATTTTCTATTTTGCCATCTTGGCTACATCACCTCAAAAAGGCTCTTTAAAAGTTTATAATCCTGGAGGATATCACTGTAGTCATTATATTATAATACAGTAATTGCTATTCTTAGTAATGATCCTGAGTCATCAAATTGTTTTCTGTCTGGCCTAAGGACTTTTTTTTTTCCTCCCATGGCAGTTTATTGGACTTTCCTCGTTATCATATATTAACTTCAGGAGGAAAACATCTTAACATCAATGTTTTTTTAAAATAAGAAAACTGGAAAACCAACAAAAGCAAAAAAAGAAAAGTGTTAAAGATTTTGTGGTATTTTTGCCACCATGTTGTCAGTCCCATCTCTAAGGAATGTTTGCACCTTCAAAGTAACCTATGGGCTTAGTTGGTATAGCCCTGCACGTACACATACCTTTACTGAAACCCATGAGAGACCTATGTAGACTTTTGTAAATTAGGCTAAGAAAGCTTTCCATTTCCTTGTATTCTAACAGTCTCATGTTCTTATGTAATTCGTGTTCTTCCCTACTATAGATTACAAGGATGTAATTTGACTACAGCCTGATTCATTCATTTAACAGATATTTATTGAATGCATGTCATTTGCAAGATGCTAAGATAGAGGTAGACTTAATTTATTGGAATAGAGATTTATTTTTTATCTATGTTCCATTTACTACTTTTAGCAGGTCAAAACAAGTAACGGAATGATTCCCAATTTATGGTAATACATCTATATTATTTTCTTGGTATTGTAGAATTACCCACTTAAAAACAGAAACAAAGTCAGATTTAGAGTCATCTTATTAAGAATCATGTGATGTACATACAACACACACACAGATTATTCTGCCTTCTTGTAAATATACCCAACTTTGAAACCAGGTAAGTCATTTCTAAAAGCAAATATAAATCGCTCAAGAACAAATGGTTAAGGGGAGCAGATTACTTGTTTTTTTTCTTCTTCTTCTTTATTTAGTAACCACTAAGTGTTTTAAAAAAGTGGAGTAGAGACATAGGATTGTGGTAGAATTATCTGAGACTTTTGCAAACTGCACACACACTCCCTATCCTCACACTCCAGTCCCTTGCTAGTAAAGCTCAGAGGGTGGAGGCCCCAGCTTTGGAAAAACATAGTTGGGTTCGATTCCTGGCTCTTGATATGAACAAGTAATTAACCTCTAAGCCTTAATTTTCTTGTCTGTAAAATGATGACAGTAATAGCATTCACCTCATGGAATTGTGAGGATTAAAGGAGGTGATCATACACAGAAAGCGTTTAACATGATGCCTGGCACCTAGTAAGTACTATCAGCTAACTATTATTATTAGGAAAGATTGATTCACAACAGAATTGAGAACATATTTCTTTATCATATGCATTTCATTTGAAACACAGAAGGCTCTTGTGTCTTTATCATAAATTATTTACCATTATTGGCTCATCTTAGAAACCTTCTGAGTGCTACTTTCATTTGTTTTATGGTTCAGTAAAGTCATGAATTTCACTAAAATGTTTTGATTTTTGCTTTCAGTGTCAAAGAGCTGGTTCCTTTTGCTCAGGAAAAGTTTCACAGGGCAGTGGTATCTCCTCTTCAATTGTGTAGGTCTGGAAACTGAAGTTTTCTCGCTGTACTGAGTTGATAAGACCCTGAGAAAATGATACACTAATAAAACACATTAAAGAATGATAAATAAGCCAGGATGTGTGGTCTTAATGTACAGTACAACTGCCAAGTGGACTACATATTTTGGTCCCCACAGAGTTAGTATATTTTTCCCTTATAAGAAAGTCTGCATGAAAAACCAAGTTGCTAGGTTTGTGTGTGTATTTACAGGTGGAGGACATTTGAAGCATAAGGACTGGTATGCTGAGATTGGAGAGGGTGTGCAGAATAGCAGTAAGCGTTCTACGAGCCACATTAGCTCAGAGTAGAGAGGGTTAAGACTGAAGGACATGGTAGGAAACTGTAGCCAGGGACAGAGAAGGATTAAACTAGGGCCATAGCAATAGGCTTGGAGAATAAACTGACAGAACTGGTGACTATATAGAAAGCAGGTATTGAGGAAAAGAAGGATAATGCTTAGATTTTTGGCTCTGCTGATCAGGTGAATTGGTGATACCAACTAGTTAGTGAAGCAGAAAAAGAAAAACATTTAATGGGAGAAGGAAAAATGAGTTCAGTTTAGAATGTGGTGAATTTATGGTAATGATTATAAATTGATACTGAGATTTCCAGTATAAAGTCACAAAATGCCAATTTGGGTTGAAGATAGAGACTTGGAGAGTAAGTGTAGTTGGAAATTGAGGCCTTTGAAGTAGATGAGATTCCAGAGGAGAGAAAGGAGAGAGAGGGCCCATGAGAGAATCCTGAAGAACTGGGGATACTAGCCGTTAAAGGCAGGTGGAGGAAGAGAGTTCCCCAATTTTCACAGCCTCCTATTTACTGTAGCCTTCAAGCTCTGAATCTAATAACTTCCTGGGTTGCAGATAGCCAGTAGCCATATCTCAAAAAATTTACCTGTTCTTATTTGCCCTGAATTTCATGGGCAAACCAAAGGCATCTGTTGCACGTCAATACTCCCTCAAAAAGTAACCTTATCTTCGAAGCCCTTGAGTTGTTTGTGGCAACTGGTTTTGAAAAACAATGAGTCTTATGTCTAAACATACTATAATTAGAAAGTCTGTAGCCTAGTAAAATTAATTACTAAAATGGTTATGTCTTTAATATGCAGATAATTCTAGAATAAATCTAGAATTATATGTGCTTATAATATTCCTCTATCCTGACCATCACTCACCGCCATTTTAAGTTACCCTCTGTTCTGGTCATATAAGATTGTATGTCCTGGTGCCACTGATTACTCCGTTGACTTGAAGAGCTATATTGCCTATAGTTTTCCTTTTGACACTGATCATATGGGGACCTCTGCTTCTGAAGGCGTTAAGGACTATAATTTTTAAATAACTGAAGGATTTAGAATCGTCTTAAGCCACCAAAAGCAAACTTGTGTTTTGTTGTTAGAGAGGACAAAGAGAAATAAGGCCATAGATTTTCTACCTCTTCTTGACTTGTTGCTGTTTTTAAAATTTGTGTTTTCCTTATTGCTATGTGAAAGTGCTGTTTCAAGGGGTCTTCCTAGCTCTTTGAGGATAAATTCTGAAGAGCAGGTTATACAGAAATATTCTTAAATCGGTTAGCACAATTGTTATCTATTCAGTCTGTTTCTAATCTTCTGTGAAGTATTTTCAGGTTTTCGGCCAATGGTATCTTTTTATTGAAACTAGTGCCTAAATTTTGCCAGTTATCATTGAAAGAAAATTCTTTCTGACTTGTTCAGGAAGGATTTATTTGGTTCTAGAAGTATAGTACATGTTTTAGTACCCACAGATTCTATTGTATAAAATGCCTCTGCTTGAGATGTTTTCCCCCATTTTTGGTTAAGAGAACAGGAAATCCATGAACTCTGTAATGCCATTTACTCTGCATTACTCATTTTTGAAGACCTATACTTTCTTTTTTTCTTTTTCAATCATTACTTTAGTCAAAAGGACATAATTTTCTGTTAAAAAAAAATAAAAAATATAGTAACTATGTTATTTTATTAATATCCTGGAATATAAATTATTGACAGCAACTGCCCTTGTGAAGTAATATTTTAATATGTCCAACCCAAGAGTCAGCTGAGTGTCCAGCCCCTTCAAGAGTGAAATAGTTGCCATAAACCTTCAGTTGCATGTGAAGGTTTCATATGGGGAAGCCAAAACCCTCCCTGTGATTTCTGCAGATTCCTAATCTTCTCTCTGAGCTCCTGCCATCTCCATGAGACCTCTCTCTCTTCCCTCTCCCTTTTAGGAGAAAGAAAAAATAGTTATTTCCCTGTCTTGTGCAGAGCAGTTTTTAGCCTTCTTTCTGATGCTATGAAACCTTACCTTCTACCTTAAGAGACTTTTCCAAGTCTTTTCCCAAACAAAAGGTATTTCTTTCCTATAAGAAGCACTGTTGTTAGATGTTAAGATAATAAAATGTGTACTTTGTTAGGTATGATTTGGTAATAATAACCCTTTAAGTAACACTTGTTTTCTCTATTAATCTAACTTTCAAATATTTGAATAATGCCTACTAAACTCAGTCTCCATTCTTGAAAAGTTATAAAAAAAACCTATCTTGAAAAGGCTTTTGCAATGTTAGATTTGAATATTATTATATAGCATTGAGTAGCTTTTATGCCAAATGGCAGAGAGAAGATATTGCTCACTTAAGAGACTACAGAATTTCAGGTAGAGTTTATGTCAAGCTGCTGTTTCTTTTAAAGAAGTAAATTAAGTCCAGGAATGGTAGCTCATGCCTGTAAACCCAGCATTTTGGGAGATCAAGGCAGGCAGATCACTTGAGTTTAGGATTTCGAGATCAGCCTGGACAATGTGGTATAACCCCATCTCTACAAAGACATACAAAAATTAGCTGAGCATGGTGGCAGGTGCCTGTAGTCCAGGCTACTTGGAAGGCTGAGGTGGGAGGATCCCTTGAACCCAGGAGGCGAGTGTTGCAGTGAGCGGAGATCATGCCAGTGCACTCCAACCTGGGCAACAGAGTAAGACCCTGTCTCAAATTTAAAAAAAAGAAAGAAATCAAGAATGCCTTATGAAATGTGAGACTGAAGTCTACCTGTTTGAGGTTTACTTTTAGTATTATTGAGCTAATTATTGACTAAACTACATATGACCATTGCTAAATTATTTTTGACTGGCAAATAATAATTTGCTTTGTTATTCAGATTTCTAAGCCAATCATGACCTTTTATAGAAACAGTGAATTTGAAAACAAATGGATGATGGGACAAAGCATAAAACTAGGGATGTATAAATATTAGCCAATGCTGTATTAAGCATTTTTATATATCTCCTATGTCCTTTGAGAATGTCACTCTGCGACATCAAGCAAAAGATAGAATTCCTGTCCAGAAGTATAGTTTGAAAACATGTTGATATTGCTTATTCAGTTGCTTATGCAATTTCTTTAAGAGTTTGGTGTTCTTTTATTCTATAATCCAAAAATATTATGATTTTGGGGTATAAATCTATAGGACAGAAAGTCTTTGCATGGTAGATTAACTTTCTCGTAAATCTTTTGAAACTCTTCTGCTTAAAACTTGTAACTTACGAACTTTATGGATAGGGACAAAGTATACTCCAGAGCAAGGGATTTAGCTGTGCTGATCACCAACAGAGGAATATTTTCAACTCGGCCATTATTATTATTTATAGCATGTTTGTTTTATATGTGCATTGTTTTGAGGTATTCTGTATTACAAATCCCATTTTTGTCCCTGAAAGCAATGCTAGTGATAGATTAATGGGCACAAAAGTAGAAATAGTGTAAAAATTTGAAAGTGAGAAACTTACACCGATTAGACATATCATTGGAAGATAAGAATGATTATGAAGGTCAGTCCCATGATGCGTGACAAAAGATGTGCCCATGCAGTTGACAGTCAGCCAGAGGTGAAGACATGTGACTGACTGAAATGGTTTTGGCGGAGGATTGTAGTTAAAGTGGAGTGCCTGTTTAGTCAAAGGTGAAGGTTAGGATTTCAAGAACTTTAAGCATGGTGAATTAAAGTGCTGCTGTGGAAACTTATCAAAAACTGCAGCTGGCACCATGGGTTCAAGGCCTTTTCTAACCTGCAGGTGAAGCTCTGATAGGGATTCCTTAGCTGCCAAAGGTTACCTCCCTTCTCCTGTTGGTGAAGATTGTGTCAGGGAGAGGTTGCCTGCCTCAGCAGATATTCATTATAAACAAACAGGGCAGTTTTTTAAATGCCCAAAATATTCAACTAGGAGGAAATACTGACCCCATAAAACTAAATCTCACAGATGGTTTTGGACGTTTAAACTAATGGATTTAACAGCCTTTTGGAATTCCGCCTGTTTGTAAGTAGAGCGAGCTCCATATATTTCATATTCTGAACACCCTACTTATCTTTAAGTCAAATGACAATTAAAAAGAAGGACAAAATATTTGCTGGTCACAAATCCTATTTCCTCAGGGTGAACTTCACAATTGCTGATAGAATGGCTGTGCTGAATGTAGCCAGTGTAGCTTTCCCGCGGCATTGGTGCAGCTGGATAGTGATATGTGGCCTCTGCCTTCCTAAAGTCTGCTGCTCACAATCCAGGCTGGGTTTTGCTGGTGATGCTCCTCCCGCCTTTTTTTCTCAGCTCTTAGCACTGAAGCCATGATAGAGTCTTTAAGTGGTTTAATATCTGGTTTTTAAATTACTGTGGTTTTTTTGTAAACTTTATCTGTAATGTAGCCAGATACATTAAAATTAGTGAGTCTCTGTCAAAAATATATTATTTTATATAAGGACATGGTAAATTACCATTTTTAAAATTAACTTATCTTTTGTCTGGATTAGGTTGCCACTGCCTAAGAGAACTATTGCTGAATTGGTGATTGGCACTGTTCCTGCATGCATTTCAGCAGCCCATGTGTTTTTTAATTAATCCCCAAATCATTGCTTATAAAATAAAAATTTTGAATATATTTCCAGTGTAACTGTTTCACTAAATAATTGCATTTTTTTGCAATCCCAGGCTCTACGCCCAGCAGAGGTGAACTTTCCCAGAGTTGTTTTAGCCTTCTCCATAAGGCTGTTTTGGCCAGAGTATCCTATTTTAAGGAAGTAGCGAGATATATTTTAGGCACAAGGCCTATATTTAGGCATTCACTGTTGACCAATTAGTTCCATGGCTGGCCTAAACTATCTAAGTCATTAGCCATGTTGTGTTCTGCCAGCAATATTTATGTCAATGACATGTTTTGGTTGTTCTTTTTAAGTCTCATGCTTCTTAAAATAAGTTACTTGGTTATTTTGCTTTATTTTCTTCTAAATGTGCATGGATTACAAAGGCTGGCTTCTTGTTAAATAATACATGCCTAATTGGTTGTTTTATAAAGAAAAGCAGTGAAGTTGTTCCTAAAAAGACTGAATAAAGATCCGGCAAAGAAAGTAGATGGCCCTGAAAAGAGTGCACAGAATACGTGTGCACAGATTAGGAAAGGCACTGAAAATGCGTCATTTGTGTTTGCCAAAATTTAGTTTCTACTGCATTTAGGACTCTGTATAAGCTTTTGGTTTATTCATGCATCCGAGAGACAGGAAGAGAATGATTAATCACACTAAGCTAACGTCACTCATCAGAAAGCAGGAAGTAAATTCTTTCTTAGGTTGAAAGAAGATGCTATCAAGCAATTGAGAGTAGGCCTTAGATTGTGCCCAACATTGTGTAAGGTGCAATAACAATAATAATAATTATTATAAAATCATACTTTGGTGATAGAAATATTAATAACAACCAGTACTTGCATAGCATTTACTATATTCTAAGACATTATTCTAAGACCTTTACGTGTATTAACTCGTGTTATTTCTCAGTAACCCTCTGAGGTAGCTGCTACTATTATCCTCTCATAATTCACTTAATCCCCATAAAGTAGATCCTGTTATTAGGCCCACTTAACAGATGAAAAAATGAGGTCAAGTAATTTGTCCAAGATTACCCAACCAGTAAGTGATGGTGCTGGAGTTCAAATTTAGGCACTCTAGTTCCAGAGTCCACATTCTTTTTTTTTTTTTTTTGAGATGGAGTCTCGCTTTGTCACCCAGGCTGGAGTGCAGTGGCCAGATCTCAGCTCACTGCAAGCTCCACCTCCCGGGTTCACGCCATTCTCCTGCCTCAGCCTCCCGAGTAGCTGGGACTACAGGCGCCGCCACCTCGCCCGGCTAGTTTTTTGTATTTTTAGTAGAGACGGGGTTTCACTGTATTAGCCAGGATGGTCTCGATCTCCTGACCTTGTGATCCACCCGTCTCGGCCTCCCAAAGTGCTGGGATTACAGGCTTGAGCCACCGCGCCCGGCCCAGAGTCCACATTCTTAACCACCGCGGTAGGCTTAATACTGGCCCTCAAAGATATCCAGATCTTGATCCCCTGGATCCTGTGAATATTACCTTATATACCAAAAGGACTTTGCAGACATGGCTACATTAAGGATCTTGAGATGGAAGATTATGCTGGATTATCCAGTTTGACCTTAAATGTCATCACAGGTGTCCTTATAGGAGTGAGGCAAAGGAGACTTGACAGCAGAAGAAGACAGTGTGATGGTAGAAGCAGAGAGACTTGAAGATGCTATGCTGCTGGCATAGAAGATCGTAGAAGAGACCCTGAGCCAAGTAATACAACTCTAAAAGCTAGAAAAGACAAGGGAATGATTTTTCCCTAGAGCCTCCAGAGGGAGGGGTCATAAACTTTCTAACACCTTGGTTTTGGTCCATTGAAACCTTTTCATTTTTCTTGACCTCCAGTACTGTAAGATCATAAATTGATGTTGTTTTAAGCCACTAAGTTTGTGGTAATTTGTTGTAGCACCAACAGGAAATGTGTAGCCACACTGCTATGGAGAAAGATGCTAGGTATAGTTAAGACTTTTTTGTTATTAGCAAACCTTCCTCAGACCCATGAAGGAATGAGCTTTAGTAATCATCACTCTTGATAATCCCAGCTTTATGGCACTTGAAACTTTATTAGCAGGAGCATAGTTTCTTAGGCTTTATGTCCTTCTATGTGAAGATTACTCAGAGATAATCTTCAGTCTGCATCTACTCCATACTCAAACGTGGTAGTCATTCTGAATACACAGTTGGCTGTTGAGCCAGAAATTTAAGAAATATTAGACAGGGAGGGGTTCCAAGATGGCCAAATAGGAACAGCTCCAGTCTGTAGCTCCCAGCATGAGCAATGCAGAAGAGAGGTGATTTCTGCATTTCCAACTGAGGTACCAGGTTCATCTCACTAAGGCTTGTTGGACAGTGGGTGCAGCCCACGGAGGGTGAACCAAAGCAGGGCGGGGCATCACCTCACCTGGGAAGTGCAAGGGGTTGAGGAATTCCCTTTCCTAGCCAAGGGAAGCTGTGACAGACTGTACCTGGAAAATTGGGAAACTCCCACCCTAATACTGCTCTTTTCCAGCACTCTTAGCAAAGGGCACACCAGGACATTATATCCTGCGCCTGGCTCAGAGGGTCCCACGCCCACGGAGCCTTGCTCACTGCTACCACAGCAGTCCAAGATCGAACTGCAAGGTGGCAGCAAGGCTTGGGGAGGGGCGTCCGCCATTGCTGAGGCTTGAGTAGGTAAGCAAAGCAGCCCAGAAGCTCAAACTGGGTGGATCCCACTGCAGCTCAAGGAGGCCGGCCTACCTGCCTCTGCAGACTCCACCTCTGGGGGCAGGGCATAGCTGAACAAAAGGCAGCAGAAACTTCTGCAGACTTAAACGTCCCTGTCCGACAGCTTTGAAGAGAATAGTGGTTCTCCCAGCACGGACTTTGAGATCTGAGAACAGACAGACTGCCTCCTCAAGTGGGTCCCTGACCCCTGAGTAGCCTAACTGGGAGACACCTCCCAGTAGGGGCTGACTGACACCTCATACAGCCAGGTGCCCCTCTGAGACGAAGTTTCCAGAAGAAGGATCAGGCAGCAACGTTTGCTGTTCTGCAATATTTGCTGTTCTGCAGCTTGTGCTGGTGATACCCAGGCAAACAGGGTCTGGAGTGGACCTCCAGCAAACTCCAACAGACCTGCAGCTGAGGGTCCTGACTGTTAGAAGGAAAACTAACAAACGTAGAGGTCATCCACACCAAAACCCCATCTCTAGTTAACCATCATCAAAGACCAAAGGTAGATAAAACCACAAAGATGGGGAGAAACCAGAGCAGAAAAGCTGAAAATTCCAAAAATCAGAGCACCTCTTCTCCTCCAAAGGAACGCAGCTCCTCGCCAGCAAAAGAACAAAGCTGGACGGAGAATGACTGACAAGTTGACAGAAGTAGAGCTCAGAAGATCAGTAATAACAAACTTCTCCAAGCTAAAGGAAGATGTTTGAACCATGGAAAAGAAGCTAAAAACTTTGAAAAAAGATTAGACAAATGGCTAACTAGAATAAACAGCATAGAGAAAACCTTAAATGACCTGATGGAGCAGAAAACCATGGCATGAGAACTATGTGACGCATGCACAAGCTTCAGTAGCCAATTCAGTCAAGTGGAAGAAAGGGTATCACTGATTGAAGATCAAATGAATGAAATTAAGCAAGAAGAGAAGTTTAGAGAAAAAATAGTAAAAAGAAATGAACAAAGCCTCCAGAAAATATGGGACTATGTGAAAAGATCAAATCTACGTCTCATTGGTGTACCTGAAAGTGACGCGGAGAATGGAACCAAGTTGGAAAACACTCTTCAGGATATTATCCAGGAGAACTTCCCCAGCCTAGCAAGGCAGGCCAGCATTCAAATCCAGGAAATACAGAGAACGCCACAAAGATACTCCTCAAGAAGAGCAACTCCAAGACACATAATTGTCAGATTCACCAAAGTTGAAATGAAGGAAAAAATGTTAAGGGCAGCCAGAGAGAAAGGTCGGGTTGCCCACAAAGGGAAGCCCAACAGACTAAAACCGGATTTCTCAGCAGAAACTCTACAAGCCAGAAGAGAGTGGGGGCCAATATTCAACATTCTTAAGAAAAATAATTTTAAACCCAGCATTTCATATCCAGCCAAACGCAGTTTCATAAGTGAAGGTGAAATAAAATCCTTTACAGACAAGCAAATGCTGAGAGATTTTGTCACCACCAGGCCTGCCCTACAAGAACTCCTGAAGGAACCACTAAACACGGAAAGGAACAACTGGTACCAGCCACTGCAAAAACATGCCAAATTGTAAAGACCATTGATGCTAGGAAGAAACTGCACCAACTAACAAGCAAAGAAACCAGCTAACATCATAATGAAAGGATCAAATTCACACATAACAGTATTAACCGTAAATGTAAATGGGCTAAATGCTCCAATTAAAAGACAGACTGGCAAATTGGATAAAGAGTCAAGACCTATCAGTCTGTTGTATTCAGGAGACCCATCTCACATGCAGAGACACACATAGGCTCAAAACAAAGGGATGGAGGAAGATCTACCAAGCAAATGGAAAACAGCAAAAAGCAGGGGTTGCAATCTAGTCTCTGATAAAACAGACTTTAAACCATCAAAGATCAAAAGAGACAAAGAAGGCCATTACATAATGGTAAAGGGATCAATTCAACAAGAAGAGCTAACTGTCCTAAGTATATATGCACCTAATACAGGAGCACCCAGATTCATAAACCAAGTCCTTAGAGACCTACAAAGAGACTTAGACTGCCACACAATAATAAGGGGAGACTTTAAGACCCCACTGTCAACAATAGACAGATCAATGAGACAGAAAGTTAACAAGTATATCCAGGACTTGATTTCAGCTCTGCACCAAGCAGACCTAGTAGACATCTACAAAACTCTCCACCCCAAATCAACAGAATATACATTCTTCTGGGCACCACATCGCACTTATTCCAAAATTGACCACATAGTTGGAAGTAAAGCACTCCTCAGCAAATGTAAAAAAAACAGAAACTAGGCCAGGTGTGGAGGCTCATGCCCATAATCCCAGCACTTTAGGAGGCCGAGGCGGATGGATCACGAGGTCAGGAGATCAAGACCATCCTGGCTAACACGGTGAAACCCCGTCTCTACTAAAAGTAGAAAAACTACCCAGGTGTGGTGGTGGGCAGCTGTAGTCCCAGCTACTTGGGAGGCTGAGGCAGGAGAATGACATGAACCCAGGAGGCGGAGCTTGCAGTGTTTGGAGATCACACCACTGCACTCCAGCCTGGGCGACAAAGCAAGACTCCGTCTCAAAACAAACAAACAAAAAAACGGAAACTAACAAACTGTCTCTCAGACCACAGTGCAATCAAATTAGAACTCAGGCTTAAGAAAGTCACTCAGAATCACACAACTACATGGAAACTGAACAACCTGCTCCTGAATGACTACTGGGTAAATAAGAAAATGAAGGCGGAAATAAAGATGTTCTTTGAAACCAATGAGAACAAAGACACAACATACCAGAATCTCTGGGACACATTTAAAGCAGTGTGTAGAGGGAAATTTATGGCACTAAATGCCCACAAGAGAAAGCAGGAAAGATCTAAAATTAACACCCTAACATCACAATTGAAAGAACTAGAGAAGCAAGAGCAAACACATTCAAAAGCTAGCAGAAGGCAAGAAATAACTAAGATCAGAGCAGAGCTGAAGGAGATAGAGACACAAAAAACCCTTCAAAAAATCAATGAATCCAGGACCTAGTTTTTTGAAAAGATCAACAAAATAGATTGCTAGCAAGACTGATAAAGAAGAAAAGAGAGAAGAATCAAATAGATACAATAAAAAATGGTAAAGGGGATGTCACCACCGATCCCACAGAAATACAAACTACCATCAGAGAATACTATAAACACCTCTATGCAAATAAACCAGAAAATCCAGAAAAAAATGGATAAATTCCTGGACACATACACCCTGCCAAGACTAAACCAGGAAGACGTTGAATCCCTGAATAGACCAGTAACAGGCTCTGAAATTGAGGCAATAATTAATAGCGTACCAACCAAAAAAAGTCCAGGACCAGATGGATTCAGAGCCAGATTCTACCAGAGGTACAAAGAGGAGCTGGTACCATTCCTTATGAAACTATTCCAATCAATAGAAAAAGAGAGAATCTTCCCTAACTCTTTTTACGAGGCCAGCATCATTCTGTTACCATAGTCTGGCAGAGACACAACAAAAAAAGAGAATTTTAGACCAGTATCCCTGATGAACATCGATGCAAAAATCCTCAAAAAAATACTGGCAAACGGAATCCAGCAGCACATCAAAAAGCTTATCCACCATGATCAAGCGGCTTCATCCCAGGGATGCAAGGCCGGTTCAACATATGCAAATCAATAAGCGTAATCCGTCATATAAACAGAACCAAAGACAAAAACCACATGATTATCTCAATAGATGCAGAAAAGGCCTTTGACAAAATTCAACAGCCCTTCATGCTAAAAACTCTCAATAAACTACGTATTGATGGGATGTATCTCAAAATAATAAGAGCTATTCATGACAAACCCACAGGCAATATCATACTGAATGGGCAAAAACTGGATGCATTCCCTTTGAAAGCTGGCACAAAGACAGGGATGTCCTCTCTCACCACTCCTATTCAACATAGTGTTGGAAGTTCTGGCCAGGGCAATCAGACAGGAGAAATAAATAAAGGGTATTCAATTAGGAAAAGAGGAAGTCAAACTGTCCCTGTTTGCAGATGACATGATTTCATATTTAGAAAGCCCCATTATCTCGGTTCAAAATCTTAAGCTGATAAGCAACTTCAGCAAAGTCTCAGGATACAAAATCAATGTGCAAAAATCACAGGCATTCCTATACACCAATAACAGACAGAGAGCCAAATCATTAGTGAACTATCATTCACAATTGCTTCAAAGAGATCAAAATACCTAGGAATCCAACTTACAAGGGATATGAAGGACCTCTTCAAGGAGAACTGCAAATCACTACTCAATGAAATAAAAGAGGACACAAATGGAAGAATATTCCATGCTCATGGATGGGAAGAATCAATATTGTGAAAATGGCCATACTGCCCGAGGTAATTTATAGATTCAATGCCATCCCCATCAAGCTACCAATGACTTTCTTCACAGAATTGGAAAAAAACTACTTTAAAGTTCATATGGAACCAAAAAAGAGCCCACATTGCCAAGACAATCCTAAGCCAAAAGAACAAAGCTGGAGGCATCACGCTACCTGACATCAAACTATACTATAAGGCTACAGTAACCAAAACAGCATGGTACTGGTACCAAAACAGAGATATAAACCAATGGAACAGAACAGAGCCCTCAGAAATAATACCACACATCTACAACCTTCTGATCTTTGACAAACCTGACAAAAACAAATAATGAGCAAAGGATTCCCTATTTAATAAATGGTGCTGGGAAAACTGGCTAGCCATATGTAGAAAGCTGAAGTTGGATCCCTTCCTTACATCTTATACAAAAATTAATTCAAGATGGATTAAAGACTTAAATGTTAGACCTAAAACCGTAAAACCCCTAGAAAAAAACAGGCAATTCCATTCAGGACATAGGCATAGGCAAGGACCTCATGACTAAAACACCAAAAGCAATGGCAACAAAAGCCAAAATAGACAAATGGGATCTAATTAAACTAAAGAGTTTCTGCACAGCAAAAAAAAACTACCATCAGAATGAACAGGCAACCTACAAAATGGGAGAAAATTTTTGCAATCTATTCATCTGACAAAGGGCTAATATCCAGAATCCACAAAGAACTTAAACAAATTTACAAGAAGAAATCAAACAACCCCATCAAAAAGTGGGCAAAGGATATGAACAGACACTTCTCAAAAGAAGACACTTATGCAGCCAACAGACACGTGAAAAACTGCTCATCATCACTGGCCATCAGAGAAATGCAAACCACAATGAGATACCATCTCACACCAGTTAGAATGGCGATCATTAAAAAGTCAGGAAACAACAGATGCTGGAGAGGATATGGAGAAATAGGAACACTTTTACACTGTTGGTGGGACTGTAAACTAGTTCAACCATTGTGGAAGACAGTGTGGTGATTCCTCAAGGATCTAGAACTAGAAATACCATTTGACCCAGCCATCCCATTACTGGGTATAAATCCAAAGGATTATATATCATGCTGCTATAAAGACACATGCACACGTATGTTTATTGTGGCACTATTCACAATAGCAAAGACTTGGAACCAACCCAAATGTCCATCAATGATAGACTGGATTAAGAAAATATGGCACATATACACTATGGAATACTATGCAGCCCTAAAAAAAGGATGAGTTCATGTCCTTTGTGGGGACACGATGAAGCTGGAAACCATCATTCTGAGCAAACTATCGCAAGGACAGAAAACCAAACACCGCATGTTCTCACTCATAGTGGGGGAATTGAACAATGAGAACACTTGGATACAGGGTGGGGAACATCACACACCGGGACCTGTCGTCGGGTTGGGGGAGGGGAGAGGGATAACATTAGAAGAAATACTTAATGTAAATGACGTGTTAATGGGTGCAACACACCAACATGGCTCATGTATACATATGTAACAAGGCTGCACATTGTGCACATGTACCCTAGAACTTAAAGTATAATAATAATAAAAAGTAATATTAGACAGAAGACATCATCTTTTTCTCAGGGCTGATAGCTAGGGGGAAACTAACAGGAGTGCGCATTTGAGTGTCTACTGTATGTTGGGTACCAAACTAGGAATTTGTCATTTTTATTTAATTCTCATGTCTGACCCTTCTTATAAAGGGTAGTTATTAATATCCCCACCTTGAAAATGAGGAATGAGACTCAGAAATGTTAAATAATGGGCCCAAGGTCAGAAAGCAGTAAATAAGGTTAAAATTCAGACTTGTCTAATGTCAGGCCACATCCACGGTACTATGTTCGGTACTGCTACTCCAAGCTGATCTTTCTGAGGAGCTCAGATTTAGACAGGGCATGTTCAAAGGGCTTATTTTAGATCTAAAAAGTCCCCAGGAAGAGCATACCATTGCCAGATCACCCTTGACCTAGTGCAGTCTGCAGGCTGGACAGGTTCCTGAATTACCCTGGAAGTCAGCATTTTTCCTGCATAACTCTTTAGATGGACTTAGTTCTTAGTTCAACTTGGTTTTCTCTATTCTGGTATGCAAGAATTAAGACTAAACCATTAACAAAACCTCCAAAGTTAATTTGCAAAGCAGTTTTCTAGAACAGAGGTCCCCAACCTTTCTGCCACCAAAGACTGGTTTCGTGGAAGACAATTTTTCCACGGACCAGTGGAGATGGGGAGGGTGATTTGGGGATGATTCAAGCACATTACATTTACTATGCACTTTATTGCTATTATCATTACACTGTAATATGTAATGAAATAATTATACAACTCACCATAATGTGGAATCAGCGGGAGCCCAAAGCTTATTTTCCAGCAACTAGACGGTCCCTTGGGAGGGTGATGGGAGACAGTGACAGATCATCAGGCATTAGATTCTCATAAGGAGTGGGCAACCTAGATCCCTCCCATGCGCGGTTCACAATAAGTTTCGAGCTCCTATGAGAATCTAATGCCACCTCTGATCTGGCAGGAGGCAGAGCTCGGGCAGTAATGCGAGTGATGGGGCGCGGCTGTAAATGCAGATGAAGCTTCACTCACCCACCTCCTGCTGTGCAGCCTGGTCCCTGACAGGCCACAGATGGATACAGTTCTATGGCGCAGGGGTTGGGGACCCCTGCTATAGAACAAAGATCTAGAGTCCATAGGTGAAACATACATCATTTTTGTGTTCCTGTATAAATACAAAAATAGAAACTAAAATAAATGGTAATGTAAATGTATATTCAGATCAGCTAGTGCATAACAGAGTGGTGGGCATAAGTTCTCAAAATTATCATTAGATTTTTCACAGTGGTCTTTGATTCAAATATGATTAAAAGAACCGCAGCTCTGTTTGAGAATTAGTGTGGACCAGTATGAGAGATACTTTGCTTTTATCCTATTCCTTTTCAGTCTCTCTCTCTCTTCACAAACAAATATATAACTTACGACTTTAAAAAAAAAAAATGCTTTCTGGAGTGGGGCACGGTGGCTCATGCCTGTAATCCCAGCACTTTGGGAGGCCGAGGCGGGTGGATCACCTGAGGTCAGGAGTTCGAGACCAACTCGGCCAACATGGTTAAACCCCATCTCTACTAAAAATACAAAAATTAGCCAGGCGTGGTGGCAGGCACTGTAATCCGAGCTACTTGGGAGGCTGAGGCAGGAGAATCGCTTGAACCTGGGGCCAGGGGTTGCAGTGAGCCAAGATCGCACCATTGCACTCCAGCCTGGGCAGCAAGGGTGAAACTCCATCTCAAAAAAAAAAAAAAAAAGCTTTCTTAGAAATTGAAAATAGCATTTAAATGCACTTATGGATGTAGAAAGTAGAAGTCTGTTGTTTTGTTGACCTAAATTCTGTGGAAATAGTGATCTAATTACAAGTATGTAAATGTGGAAGGAAACCCTGTTTAAGAAGTTAATCTAGGAAATCTTTGATTTAAGTAGATGGTTATTTTATGACTGAACTATTTTTCTACTGTAGAACAGGTGTTGGTCGACTTTTTCTGTAAAGAGACACGTAGTATTCTAGGTTCTGTGGACTATGAAGTCCTTAAAATTACTGAGCTCTACTGTTGTAGCCTGAAAGCAACCCATTGACAATACTTAAATTAGTGTGGCTGTATTCCAATAAAACTTCCTTTGTGACACTGGAAATTGAATTTCATAATTGTCACATGTCACATAATATTATTCTTTGCCTTCCAGCCATTTGAAAGTATAAAAGTCATTCTTAACTCACAGGTTATACAAAAACAGGTGGCAAGCCAAATTTGACTGTGGGCCAAATTTGCTGACCATGCACTAGATAGCCTGTTATACACTAGTGCACAGTTATAAACTAGTGCATGATTTGCTGATCATTCACTAGATAGCCTGTTATACACTAGCACATTTATTCTTAGATTTCCATTGCCATTCTGTTTTTTTTAAATGTATCACTAGATTCCTAAACTATAAATCTAGGTCTTTGGAGTATTAGAATTTAAAAGACCTTGATAAAAATTATATGTGACATAAAGACTTACATAGCAAGTGATATTTGGTTCTCTACCCAAAAATGATCATTTCCCCCCTTCTTGGTTGGCAGAGGCCCTAGTTCTGATTTTGCTCAGGTAGCAAGCAATTGTGTACTTCAGGGAAGATTGCTTTCTTCTTCCTTCCAGGTTCAAGGTGTGACTCTTTATTGGTTTGATTCATTATAATTCCATTTCCTTTATAGTGACTGGTTTAGGGATGACAATTCTGGATGATACGATATGTGGAAAAGAATTCAGTTGTATACAATGGACTTTTCCTGGAATATGAAAAATGAATTTTTGACAACTGGAATTAAAATTAAAGTACGCAAATTAATATATTAGAGCTTTTACTTCATGTTGCACTGGCTAACACAGATTACTATGCTGGCAAACATTTCAAGAAAATAGTTATGTATATGAAATATGATCTTTTTTTTTTTTACCGACTGATTTTATTTAAAATACACTTGGAATACATGATTATTGATCTAAGCATTTCCCTGTCACTTTTTAAATTGTGTACTATATACTTTGTGTTATATAGTACAGTACTTAGTTACAGTAAAAAACATGTAAAATTTGCCATTTTAACCACCTTAAAGTATATAATTCAGTGAAATTTATTATAGCATATTTACAATGTTGTGCCACCATCACCACTAATTCATCAAATTTTTTAAAAAAATTTATTTTTAAGCCAAATTTAGCAGTGAGGGACTATCTACCAACTTTAATGACACTAATGTTAATAAGTTCTGATCATCCACTGCCATCGAACCAGCTGTAATTGATCAAATTTTCATCATCCTAAAAGGAATCCCCATATGCATTAAGCAGTCACTCCCTATCCTCCCCTCTCCCTAGTTCCTGGTAACTACTAATTGGCTTTTTCACTGTGGATTTGCCTATTTTGGATATTTTATATAAATGGAATCATGTGGCTGGCTTCTTCTACTTAGCATGTTTTTAGGGTTCACTCACATTTATTCAGCATGTATCAGTACCAGAATCTTAAAGTATTTATTAAAATTTTCTGAGTTCAAATATAGAAAAATCAGGGCTGGGTTTAGTGGCTCATGCCTGTAATCTCAGTGCTTTGCGAGTTGAGGCAGGAAGGAGAATCACTTAGGCCAGGAGTTCAAGGCTATAGTGAGCTATGATTGCACCACTGCACACCAGCCTGGGTGACAGAGCAACAGAGCAAGACTCTGTCTCATATATGTGTGTGTGTATGTGTGTGTGTGTGTGTATGTGTGTGTGTGTGTGTGTGTGTGTGTGTGTGGTGGTGGTGGTGTTGCTATTGTTATTCCAACATAAAATTATAAACTCCTCTTTTGGGAAGGACTGCTATTTATTATATCTCTCTCTTTTTTTTTTTTTTTAGTAAAATGTTTTATCATTTACAAAGTAATAGAAATTGGTAAGAAATGGAAAACCCATGCCAATAACCACAGAAATGTTTGAAATTTTACTAATCTATGGGGATCTGAAAGTCGAGGTGTTGGGAAATCCTGGTCTGTACTCACTGAACGCCACTCTTACCATCTCACTTCCCGACACCTTGCAGCCTGTCTTTGGATCCAGTCTCTTGGCTGAACCGGTTTCTGGAAAGTTGTCATTGATTTTATGGTCCCTTACCCCTTTTTTAATAAACCGAATTTTCCTTTTGACTTTTGTATAATGTTTAATTCTGTTCACATTCTATCTCTGAAACTCTCCTCCCTAGGATTTGCTCAAAGCGCTTCTCTATTCTTCTGCTACAGTAACCATTTTCAGTCTCCTTTATTTACTTTGTTCCTTTCTACTTCTTGAGGGTAACTCTCTTGTAAAACATTGAATATTTATGATGCCTGTGAAGAGTAGACATGAGAATGAATTAACTATACATGGAAGCCACAAGTTGCCAAGCAGAGACTGTCTTGATATAAACCAAATAAGTAGAATTGAACAGTTTTACTAATGACAGTTCCTGATTTTTTTAAGTATGCACATATATTTAGTACATTACATTCCTTTGTATGTTCCACTGTTATTAAACTATTTATTTATAGACGTTTAGTTCCAGTTGTGTGGTGTGTGCTTTTTTTCCCCCCCAAACCAATACTGTATGGGCATCTGTATCCCTACATCTTGGCACACTTAGTGAGTATATCCATTGTGTAAATTCCTGGTGGTAGAGCTGCTAAGTTACAGCATGTGTGCATTTAAAAGTTTGGTAGACATTGCCAAATAGCCTTCTGAAAGCTTGTACCCTTTGTACTTTTTTTTTTTTTTTTAAGACAGAGTCTTGCTCTGTCACCCAGGCTGGAGTGCAGTGGCGCAATCTTGGCTCACTGCAACCTCCGCCTCCCAGGCTCAAGCGATTCTTCCGCTTCAGCCTCCCAAGTAGCTGGGATTACAGGCACCTGCCACCACACCCAGCTAATTTTTGCATTTGTAGTAGAGACGGGGTTTCACCATGTTGGCCAGGTTGGTCTGGAACCCCTGACCTCAAGTGATCGCCTGCCTCAGCCTCCTAAGGTGCTGAGATTACAGGTGTGAGTCACCATGCCCAGGCCCAATTTGCACTTTTATCAACAGGGTTTAAGAGTGCTTCTTTCTCTACACCATCTCCAGCAAAGAATATAATAAAACTTGATGTTTGCTAATCTAGTGATGAACTTTTTTTTGTTTATTTTTTGTTTTAATTATGAGTGAAGTTGAGCATCTGTTGTATCAGTGGTTCTCAACCAGGGATGATTTTTGCACCCCCTCCTCCCAGCCCGCTGGGGGCATCTGGCAATGTCTGGAGAGATTTTGGATAAAACTGGAGAGGGTCTGGGGAAGAGATTCCACTGGCACTTAGTGGGTAAAAGATCCTACAATGCACATGACGAAGCAGTAACTGTCCCAAAATGTTAATTTTCCAGGATTAAAAAACGCTGTTTTGTATTATTTCATTTCGTCTTCTTCATTGGTTTATTATCTGTAATTCTTGAGTTTTTTAATTGGTTGGTTTCAGGTTTATAGTATACTTCTTTAACTTATCACAGTCTATCTTCAAGCCATATGTTACTATTTCCTGTGTAATACAAAAGCCTTACACCAGTGTATGCCCATTTCCCCACTCCTGGCCTTCGTGCTGCTGTGAAACATTCTCCTTCTACTTATGTTACAGACTCTACAATATGTTATTAGTGTATTACTTTAAACAGTTATCTTTTTAAAAAAGTAAACAGCTTTGTTTAAATATAATTAACATGAATCAGATTATACATTTCAAGTATACAATTTAACCACTTTTGATATGCATTTGTAAAACCATCACCACAGTCAAAATAATGAACATATTCATCATTCCAAAAACTTTTCTCCTGCCCCTTAGTAATTCCTCCCTTAACTCCAGGCAACCACTGATCTACTTTCTGTCACCATAGATAAGTGGACATTTTCTAGAATTTTATATAAATGAAGTCATAAACTATGTACTCTTTTTTTGTCTGACTTTCTTCCAGCATAATTATGAGATTTATCCATGTTGTATGTATCATTAGAAAAACATTTTTCATGACAGATATTTCAATTAATTAGATTCCTGTTGTTAAAGAGCATGCTGAGTTCTAGTCACTTGATATATTTTTGTTTTAGGTCATGACTCTCCAAAGTATGATAATCACATGAGAGTGCTCATTGCTACGGATGCCTTTTGACTCATCAGAGAAAATCTGTCTAAAAGAAAATATCCATGTGACCAAATCCATTTCATTATTGAATGGCTTGATGGATTTCCTTTACTCTGATTCATACCAAAGCTGTCCTTCTCAACCAAAGCAAGAAAGGATCCTGCATGAGTCAATCCCAGAATGCAATTTTTACATCACCAACAGGTGAAGAAAACCTCATGAATAGCAGTCACAGAGACTCGGAGAGCATCACTGGTAAGTCCAGTTTAATAAATATTGAAGTGCTGTCGCTTACAGGAGAAAATGCAAATGCCTCAGTCCAGCATATGTGACCTATCATGATGAAACCCAAGCCTGCCTTTCTAGTCTGATGTCCTCAGGGAAAGACTGAATTAATCTCTGCATCCCCTGTGTCTCCTGATGCCTTAAGAACATCTGTCTTTCATGTTGTTTCTTGTCTATGTCGGACTCCCCTGTACCCTGTGAACACCTGGTGAGTAGTAGCTGCATCATATCCATCTGATCTCCACAGGGCAAGGACAGAGTTACCTGTGTTTGTATACCCTGCAGGTACCTAACAGCAGTGCCTGGCACACAAGACTCTTGGGGCGTACAGCATATAACAAACACCTTATCTGTAAGACTATAGGCCCATAACACCTTCTCTGTAAGACTAAATCAAAAAACTCTGAGCACTCCAAGTTTTTTTCTATACTTTTATTCAAACACTCATTTCCCCACAAAACCAGACTTTGGCTGTTTCTAGACTTAACTCATTTAGTTTGAATACTTACATTTGCTGAAGATTTATTTGTGTATTTAAATATGAGGTGCTGCCGCAAAACCAGCTGGGGATGTTATATAACATACAGTTAATGTACAGTGCCACTTTTCTAAAAATCTGAAAAATTCTGAATTCTGAAACCCATCAAAACCCAAAGTTTTTTTTAATTTATCCTCATTGAGGTATGTTTATTAAGATACAAAAAAATACACTCACTTTAAGTGTACAGTTTGAGTTTTGACAAAACTATACACTCAGTGTAACTGCCAGTACAAACAAGTTCGAGAAGTTTTTATCATCCCAGAGAAAGTTCCCTTGTACACAGATCTCCCCACCCCTCACCTCCGGTTCCAAACAACCACTAATCTGCTTTCTGCTACTTTAAATTAAATTTGCTTGTTCTAGAATTTCATATAAATTGAATCTGTCTTTTGTGTCTGCCTTCTTTTGTACAGCAAAATGTTTTTGAGATTTATCCACTTGTGATAAATATCAGAAGTTTATTCTTTTTCTTGCTAAGCTGGAACTTATCTCTGCTATTGTAGCAGAAAAGCAGCCATGGACAGTACATGAAAAAATGAATGTGACTGTGTTTCAATAAAAGTTGATTTACAAAACCAGGCAGGGGCAGCAAGCTGAAGTTGACCTGTGGGCTGTCGTTTGCTGACCTCTGCTGTACATCATCAACACTTGGTAGTGTCAGTGGTTTTGATTTTAGCCATTCTAGTAGGTGTGTACTGGTATCTCTGAGATTTTAATTTATATTTTCCTGATGACTCATGATGTTGAGCACCTTTTCATGTGCTTATTAGCCATATCTAGATTTTATTTTGAGTTGTTTATTCAAATCATTTGCCCACTAAAATTTTATCTTCCTATTGAAATGTAAGTGTTCAATTTTAAGTGTTCTTTACATGTTCTAGATGTAAGTCCTTTGTTAGATAAATGGACTGTATTTTCTCCCAGACTTTGGCTTGCCTTTTCATCTTCTTACTGGTGTCTTTGGAAGAGCGATTTTAAATTTTGATGGAGTTTATCAGTTTTTGCTACTATAATTCATATTTTTGTGTCGTTTCTAAGAAATCTTCGCGTAAAAGGAAAAGTTTGACAGTTTTTACTTCTACTTTTAAGTCAGTAGTCTACTTTTTTGAGTATGGAATTAGATTAAGGTCCAAATTCTTGTTTTTTGCTTTCCAGTTGCATATTTCATTGTTTCTTTACCATTTGTCAAAAATGGTCTCTTTACCCTTATTGAAATACCTTGATAATTTCATTGAAAATCACCTAGTCGTGTATGTATAGTTTCTATTTCTGAACTCTATCCTGTTCCTTTAATCCCTAAGTCTATCTTTACAGAACTACCACGTCTTATTTACTGTATAATTCTATAGTAAATCTTGAAATCAGATAATACAAATTCTCCAACTTTACTCTTCTTTTTCAAAAATTATTTTGGCCATTTAAGATTTTTCACATTTTTATATAAATTGTATAATCTGCTCATCAACACTTGAGCCCAGGAGTTCAAGAGCAGCCTGGACAACATAGTGAGACCCCATCTCTACAAAAAATAAAAACAATTAGCTGGGCGTGGTGGCATGCACCTGTAGTCCCAGCTACTAGGGAAGCTGAGGCAGGAGGATAACTTGAGCCCAGGAGATTAAGGCTGCAGTGAGCTATGATTGTGCCATTGCACTCCAGCCTGAATAACAGAATGAGAGACCCTGTCCCTAATAATAATAACCAGCTTGTCATTTTCTTTCAAAAAAGAATGCTGGACTTTTGAATGGAATTACATATACTCTGTAGAGAATTGATAATTTAAGAATAGTGAGTCTCCTAATCCATAAACTTGATATATTCTCCATTAACTTAGTTAGGTCCTCTTTAATTTCTCTTAACAATATTTTATAGTTTTTGTTGCATAAGTCTTGCACATATTTTATTAAATTTAGTCTTAAGTATTTTTTAAATGGCACTGTTTATTTAATTTCATTCTCCTACTGTGTGTTACTACTATATAGAAATGAAATTGGTTTTTTTAATGTTGACCATGCATTCTGCAACTTTGCTTAACTTACTAGTTTTCGTAACTTTTTGGTAGATTTCTTAGAGTTTTCTACATACACCATAATGTCTGCAAATAGAGACAGTTTTGCATATTCTTTTTCAATCTGGATGCCTTTTGTTTATTTTTCTTGCCTTATTGAATGAGACACGATCTCAGTATATTGTTGAATAAAAATGGTAATAGTAAACATTCTTGACATATTTCCAGTCTGAGGAGAAAAGTTAGAGTATTTGACCATTAAGTCTCTTGAGAATACCCTATATTAAATTGAGAAGATATCCTTCTCTTCCAAATTGGATGAGAAGTTTTTAGCATGAGTTTTGTCAAATGGCTATTTTGCATCTGTTGAAATACTCATATGGTTTTTCTTCCTTTGTCTGTTAGTGTGGTGAATTCTGTTGGTTTAGTTTTGAATTTTAAACCAGACTTGCATTCCTGGAAAAAACTACTTGGTTATGATATATTATCTTTTTTATATATGACAGGTTTTATTTACTAGTGTTTGGTTAGGGAGTGTGTGTGTGTCTGTGTCCTTCCTAGTCCCATTACTAAGGATTATTGATTTGTACTTTTTTCTTTTTTTTTGCAATGTCTTTGCTTGGTTTTGATACTGAGGTAATACTGGCCTTGTAAAATGAGTTGTGAAGTATGCCTTCCTCTGTGTTTGGAAAAAGTTTGTGTGGAATTGGCATCACATTATTTTTCATGTTTTTACTTTTTAAACTAATCTAAATCTTTACATTTAAAGGGCATTTCCACAGATAACTTATAGTTGGATCTTTTCTAAAAAGAAAATCCAGTCTGATCATCTGTACTTTCTATTTGCAGTATTTGGACCATTTAATTTTAATGTAATTATCACTGTAGTTGAGGCTACTGTACTCCTATTTTCTATTTTTCTATTTGTTTCATCTTCCGTTTTTTCCTCATTTTCTTTTTTTATATTTATTTTATTTTATTTTAATTCTACTGTTGACATATTAGCTATACCTCTTATTTTTCTCAGTGCTTTCTCTAGGTTGCAATACGCACCTTAAACTTACCAAAGCCCATCTTCAAATAACATTATATTTAGTACAGTGACACTCTTAAAACAGTATTCTTCCATTTCCCTCTACCATTCTACATATTATTATTATTATGCGTTTTACATCTACATATGTCATATACATAATACATTATTACTTTTGCGTTAAATTGCTAATTATGAATTAAATAAATTATGAAAATAAAAGGCTTATGTATTACCCACAGATTTACCATTCTGTTATTTCTTTGGTAGATTGAAGTTCCCATCCAATATACTTTTTGCCTGAATAACTTTAACATTTCCTGGGATATGGGTTGGCTGGCAATGAATAGCCTTAGGTTTCTGCTTGTGTAAAAAATAAAATTTCTTTTTTTTTTTTTCTTGAGAATGGATCTCATTCTGTTCCCCAGGCTGGAGTACAGTGACACGATCATGGCTCACTGCAGCCTGAACCTGCTGGGCTCAAGTGATCCTCCCATCTCAGCCTCCTGAGTAGCTTGGACCACAAGGCATGCACCATCAAACCCAGCTAATTTTTTCTTTCTTTTTTTTTTTTTTTTTTTTTTTTTTTTAATGTAGAGTCAGGGTTTCACTATGTTGCCAAGCTGGTCTTGAAATCCTGGGCTCAAGCAGTCCTTTCACTTTGACCTCCCAAAGAGCTGGGATTACAGGAGTGAGCTACCACGCTTGGTCTATTTCACCTTTTTTGAAAGATATTTTTCACTACACAAGATTCTAAATTGGCTTTTAGTGTTAAATGTGTTTTAATGATGCTGTTCCATTGTCATCTATCTTGAAATGAATAGTTTGCATTCACTCTTTGTTCCCTTAAATGTAATGTGTCTTTTTTTTCCCATCTCTCTGCTTGTAGGATTTTTTTCTTTATCACTGGTTTTTAGCAATTTTACTTTGGTGTGGTTTTCTTTGTATTTATCCTGCATGGAGTTGAAATTCTTTGAACTATAGGCTTAATTGTTTTAATTAAACTTGGAAGAATTTGGCCACCACTTTTTCAAATATTTTTTCTGTTCTTGCCTCTTTTTTCTTCTGGGACTGCAGACTGCTTAATATGACACAGCCACTGATGTTCTGTTCAGTTTTTTACCCCCAATCTTTTTTTTCTCTGTGCTTCATTTTAGATAATTTCTATTGCTATACTTTCAAGTTTACTGTTCTTTTCTTCTGGAGACTATCTAATCTGTTTATCTTATCTAGTGAATTTTTTATTTTAGATGCTGTACTTTAGTTCTATTTGAGTTTTTAAAATACAGGTATATCTTCTGTTTCTCTTCTCATTAAGTTACTATTTTCCTTTTAAATTTTTGAGCATATTAAAAAATAGCTGTGTTGAAATGCTGCTTACTAATTCTGTTATTTCTGTCATTACGGGTCTGTTTCTGTTGACTCATTTCCCTCCTGGTTATGGATTACATTTTATTTATTTTTGCATATCTAGTAATTTTGTATGGACTGGTGAACGTTATGAATGTTACATTGTTAAGTGTTTGGATTTTATTGTCTTCCTTGGAAAAGTGTTAAAATTTGTTTTGGCAGGTCTTTAAGTTATTTGCTGATAAGGTTAACCCTTTGAGGCTTGTTTTTAATCTTTGCTATGTGGGTCTAAAGATCATACTGTAGACCATGCTCTAGTATGCTTGATTCTAGCACTGATTTAATTCTCTTACCAGTAGGTATGACTGGAAAAAAAATGGACATATGGAAGAGACATTTGGAGGATAAAATGGTAGAGAAGGAGTTGTCAAGCCTGGGCAAGAGTAATAAATGGAGCATTATCGGAATATGGATGCAAGGTGGAAGAGCTAGTCTAAAGAATATTTAGCTTAATCTACTAAGCCTGGATTGTACACTCATTTTTAATATTACATTTTGGAAGTAGGGAATTCATGACCTTGAATTTTCACAGGATTTCATTAATACCTATTTGAAGAAAACGTCTAGGGACTAGTATCTCTTGTAATGAATGTCACTTTTGTTCTTCATTTCCACTATACCCTTGAATACCTAATAGTCTGTTTTTAGCGCTGCATGTATTTATAGTCAACTTCTCTTCCTGAGTATTAAAATGACAATCTATATGTAATATATGTGCAGCAGGAAAAATTCGGATAATCACATGGAACTTGCAATAATAGAATTTGGATATATGTTCAGGTCTCTTATTTAAGAGCTCTGTAAGGATTGAGAGCTTATTGAGAACCATATTTAAGGTTTTAAATCTACCTCATCTCTGTCTCATTGTGATGATCAAGCCACTGCTTCTCCTTCTGGGTGAATAGGGATGTCTGATATTGCCAGCCTCCTTGTATTTAACTTATTAAAATGTCATTGTTAAGTCAAGGTCAAGTAGCAGGAATTTACTGTCTTAAAGATTTGTGTTCTTAACCAGTACTTTGTTGTTCTTTGCCAGAGCTAGAGCATGTTTCATTATACTACCCACAAAGGAAATACCACATCTCTTTAAAAGTCAGAGGGCTGACATGACATCCTGTATTTTCTCTATTTTAAGCCCTAGTATTTTAAGCATGTTAACAGGAATAACTCTCCTTTTTTGTAAACAGCTAAGTTTGGAAGGTGTTAAATGATGGGCAGTACTGGGAACAGGAAGATAGTGGCAGATACATAAAGACACAAAAGCCCAGTTTTGTTCAGAGATGGGGGGTGGGTGTTGTAGGTGTGCAAGTGAGACAGTAGTGATGTAAATAGTATTCAATGAGTACCTATGATCTACCAGATACCCTGGGTGCCTTAATTGCTTATTTTAGTTACTTCTTACTACTGTTGTGAGTGATAAATGATCTTTATTTTACAAATGAGAGAAATTAAGGCTCTGAAAGGATAAATCGTGTGTCTAACTTAATTAGTAGAGGAGTCACATTCAGAAGCTACGTCTGATGCCAAAACCTAGGATCTTTCTAATATTAAGAATGAAAAATAAGACAATAAGTAGATTAGACACCTGGAGGAATTAGGAGATACGTAGGACTAATACTGTATGTTGGAGACATGATGTGTAGGAACTTGCTTTCTAGGACAAGTTGTCAGCCTTTGTCCTGTAAATGGCAGATAGCAACAAGAATGGGTACAGTGCTGGATAGGAAGTCAAGACACACGTCTGGTGGTTCTGTTGTCCTCAGCAAGTTACCCATCTTTAAGTCTCAGTTTCCTTATCTAGGAGGCAGGATTGGATGGTTTCTGAAAGTACCTTCTACCTTTAATACTCTGTAATTATTTAGATACTATAGCAACCTTATTTTAGCAATCTTGATTTGATCTCTAGATCTAAAAACTCAATGGTAATACAGTAATAAAAGTAGCTGGCAATAGGTCTTTCAGTCTTTTTCGCCCTCCCTTAGTCTCTGTCCCCAGTCCCTCCCCTCCCTACCCCTTTCCCTCATCCAGCTCAGGCGGTGTTTGCGCTCTGTTTGTGCCCGTGGGGGTGGTGGAGGCGATGGAGTAAACAGGAGGCAGCTGCCAGGTGCAAAAGCAGAGCAGGAACCGCCTATGTTTAGGGGGGTGGGGAAAAAGAGCCCCAGCTCTGCCCCTCCTGGAAGGAGAGAGAAAAGGTAACTATGACTGCCCAATATTGCAGCCATGGAGTCCATGTGGTAATAAATTGAAGAGTACTGTTACAAAAGTGACAGCTGATGTCACTAATGCTGTAATGGGAAATCCTGTCACTAGAGAATTTGATGTTGGTCGACACATTGCCAGTGGTGGCAGTGGGCTAGCTTGGGACATTTTTAATGGCACAAAAAAGTCAACAAAGTGGTGGCTGTTTTTGTCTTTGATGAGAAATGATTGACAAATATCAAAAATTTGAAAAGGATCAAATCATCGATTCTCTAAAACGAGGAGTCCAACACTTAACTTGACTTCAACACCCTCGACTTCTTACTGTCCAGCATCCTTTAGAAGAATCCAGGGATTTCTTGGCATTTTGTACAGAACCAGGTTTTGCCAGTTTAGCCAGTATTCTTGGTAACAGGGAAAATCTACCTTTCCCTATGTCTCCAGACATTAAGGATTATAAACTTTATGATGTCGAAACCAAATGTGGTTTGCTTCAGGTTTCTGAAGGCTTGTCATTCTTGCATAGCAGTGTGAAAATGGTACATGGAAATATTACTCCTGAAAATACAATTGTGAATAAAAGTGGAGCCTGGAAAATAATGGGTTTTGATTTTTGTGTATCATCAACCAATCCTTTGAACAAGAGCCTAAATTTCCTTGTAAAGAATGGAACCCAAATTTACCTTCATTGTGTCTTCCAAATCCTGAATATTTGGCTCCTGAATACATACTTTATGTGAACTGTGAAACAGCCAGTGATTTGTATTCTTTAGGAACTGTAATGTATGCTGTATTTAATAAAAGGAAACCTATATTTGAAGTCAATAAGCAAGATATTTGCAAGAGTTTCAGTAGGCAGTTGGATCAGTTGAGTTATTTAGGATCTAGTTTACTTACAAATATACCTGAGGAAGTTTGTGAACATGTAAAGCTACTGTTAAATGTAACTCCAACTGTAAGACCAGATGCAGATCAAATGACAGATTTCCTTCTTTGATGATGTTGGTGCAGTAACACTGCAATGTTTTGATACCTTATTCCAAAGAGATTATCTTCGGAAATCACAGTTTTTCAGCAGACTGCCAAAGGTTCTACTGCCCAAGCACGTCATTGTGCAGAGAATTTTGACTTGTTTGACTTCAGAATTTGTAAACCCTGACATGATACCTTTTGTTTTGCCCAGTGTTCTACTGATCATTGAGGAATGCACCAAAGAAGAATATGTCAAATTAATTCCACCTGAACTTGGTCTTGTGTTTAAGCAGCAGGAGCCAATCCAGATTTTGGTAATTTTCCGACAAAAAATGGATTTGCTACTAACCAAAACCCCTCCCGATGAGATAAAGAATAGTGTCCTACCCATGGTTTACAGAGCACTAGAAGCTCCTTCCATTCAGACCCAGGAGCTCTGTCTAAACATCATTCCACCCTTTGCAAATCTTATAGACTACCCATCCATGAAACGTACTTTGATACCAAGAATTAAAAATGCCTGTCTACAAATTTCTTCCCTTGCTGTTTGTGTAAATTCATTAGTGTGCTTACGAAAGATTTTGGAATACTTGGATAAGTGATTTTTACTTGATGATATCCTACCCTTCTTACAACGGATTTCATCCAAAGAATCTGCAGTCTTTATGGGTATTTTAGGCATTTACAAATGTACTTTTACTCATAAGTTGGGAATCACCAAAGAGCAGCTGGCTGGAAAAGTATTGCCTCATCTTATTCCCCTGAGTATTGAAAACAATCTTAATCAGTTCAATTCTTTCATTTGCATCATAAAAGAGACGCTTAATAGATTGTAGTCTGAACATAAGACTAAGCTGGAACAATTTCATATAATGCAAGAACAGCAGAAGTCTTTGGACATAGGAAATCAAATGAATGTTTCTGGGGAGACAAAAGTTACAAATATTTTGAATCAGCAAATTGACAAGGTTGTTAACCACATTGGAGCAGACCTTCTGACTGGCAGTGATTCCGAAAATAAAGAGGATGGGTTACAGAATAAACGTAAAACAGCATCACTTACATTTGAAGAAAAACAAAAATTAGCAAAAGAACAGGAGCAGGCACAGAAGTTGAAAAGCCAGCAGCCTCTTAAACCCCAAGTGCATACACCTATTGCTACTGTTAAACAGACTAATGACTTGACAGACACATTGATGGATAATATGTCATCTTTGACTAGCCTTTCTGTTAGTACCCCTAAACCTTCTGCTTCAAGTACTTTCACTTCTCTGCCTTCCATGGGCATTGGCATGATGTTTTCTATACCAGTTGATAATACAAAGAAAAATTTGACAAATGGCCTAAATGCCAATATGGGCTTTCAGACTTCAGAATTCAGTATGCCTGTTACTACAAACCAGAACTTCTACAGTAGTCCAAGCACAGTTGGAGTGACCAAGATGACTCTGGAACACCTCCCACTTTGCCAAACTTCAGTGCTTTGAATGTTTCTCCTGCGGGTGCAAAGCCGACCCAACAAAGACCCACAGATATGTCTGCCCTTAATAATCTCTTTGGCCCTCAGAAACCCAAAGTTAGCATGAACCAGTTATCACAACAGAAACCAAATCAGTGGCTCAATCAGTTTGTACCTCCTCAAGGTTCTCCAGCTATGGGCAGTTCAGTAATGGGAACACAGATGAACATGATAGGACAATCTGCCTTTGGTACGCAGGGTAATCCTTTCTTCAACCCACGGAACTTTGCATAGCCACCAACTACTATGACCAATAACAGTTCAGCTAGCAGTGATTTAAAAGATCTTTTTGGGTGAGGTGTCTTCCTTCTATTGTGAAGGATTATTTCAGTTTTAATCATGGGTGAACTGATTTACGTCTTTATATAGTTGGCTTGGAGGAACTACTTCTATGGGAAAGTGAATCGTTCTGTGACAGAAAACATCTGTCACAGATACTATGCCAGCATAGTAGTTGTATGGACTTCTAACCAGTTGAGTTTTTTTAAAGCATTGAGGATTTTTTTTCTCTTACCAACTCCTCTTCAGGTTTTTAAAGACCCAACCCTTCCCAATCTCAAAGAGAAAAAGGACAACTGAGTTATCTTGAATAGCTGAATTTTTTAATCAAATGTTTATTTTGGCTTGTGAATCTTTGTGTTATTTAAAAAATTGAGTTGATGGTCATTGCAAGCTCATCTATTAAGTACTACATGGTACACAGTCTGCCTTCACAAGTCATTAGTGTTCATTTTAATATGTGAAAAATCTTGATGCTGTATTGATTTGCTTGCATTTAAGATGACAGTGAGAAAATGATAAGCATAAAGAGATCAGGTTATTTGCTTTTTCCAAACTTACTTTTCAGATGAACTAATGTTTAGTACAAAGAGACTGAGCAAATACTACAAAATTTAACTTAACCTACATTTCATTGGCTAACCATCTTAAATGCAAACTAATCATTGTAAATTATATTTTAGCATGGTCTGCCTCAAATGGTAATGTATTTTTCTGCATTCACTTGGATATATTTAGAATCACTTTGGTATATGCTGATTTGTTTGGATATTTGACAAAGCACTCTGATGTGATTTTCCTGACTACTAACTTCATATTTCATTTCAAATTCAGACTTCTGAGGTTGCAGCATATATGAATTGCATTTTCAAAAGGAGATTTGTAAGAATTAAACTGTATTTAATGGGTAAACTGTTGAGATTGCTGTATTGTTTCAAATGTAATAAACTTTACTTCTCTAAAAAAAAAAAAAAAGAAGCTGACATTGATAGAGTGCCTCCACAGTGTGCAAGGCATTGTACTAAATACAAGTATTTTTCATGCATTTGTCTCATTTAATTCATATAACCTGGGAGGTAAGTACCTTCTCCATTTTACAGATGAGGAAATTGAGGGTTAGAGTTGAGATAACTTACCCAGGGTCACATTGTGGTGTGTGTAGAGTCAGGACTCAGACCAGAACTATCGCTATACCATATTAAATTTATATTATGTGAAGGATAGGGAAGATTTTTTAGAGGAAACTGTTTTTTCCCTCCCCTTTCCGATTTTCTTCACGTCACATGTTTTGAGATTTAGATGTACCATTTCTTTAAAATAAAAATGATAAAGTACTTATTTCAGTGCCAGTGCTCAGTAAAATTTAATGCAATTTTTAAAAACATTTAGTGACTATGAGAATATACTAAAATGTTAATTTTTCCAGATTTTGAAGAATCATCCACAGAATTCAAATTTTGTTATTAAAGAGCATATCATTTTATCCCTTTGAAACTATTTTCTGCTGGTTGCTTTGTATTGCTTTTTCCCCCAAGCATGTAAGTTGAGATCAGACCCCTTTCACTTTGTTTTTAAAAAGTATATATCCAATTATTTTGTGTCAATTAAAAATACTGTTTAAAAATTAAGCAGCCTGCTGCTGCTTCAGAGACATAGACCTCTTTTAAACAGTACTAAATAGGTTGATAGGGAGAAAATAGGAAATTTCTACAAATTAATTCTGAACTTTAAAAGCATAGTTATAAAGACAGGAACAGCAGACGGGCGTATGTGAGGGATGAGGGTGGGAAGATGGAGAGGATCAGAAAAAATAACTGTTGGGTTACTAGGCCTAGTACCTGGGTGAACAATAATCTGTACAACAAACCCCCATGACACGAGTGTACCTATATAACAAACCTGCACATGTATCCCTGAACCTAAAATTAAAAAATTAAAAAAATAAAAATAAAAAAAAGCATAGTTATAGTCACTAAGCAATATATTTAGATAGTATGTAATTCAGATTTGTGGTATCTGCATGTTCTCACTCATGTGGAAGCTGACAAAGTTGATCTAGAAGTAGAGAGTAGAATAGTGATTACTAGAGGCTAGGAAGGGTAGCAGGAAGGAGGGATCAGGAGATGTTGGTTAACAGATACAAAATTACAGCTGGATAGGTGGAATAAGTTCCAGTATTCTTTAGCACCATAGGGTGGCTATACTTGGCAATAATTTGTTGTATATTTTCAAACAGATAAAAGGTAGGATTTTGAATGTCCTCAATGCAAAGAAATGATAAATGCTTGAGGTAAGGAATGTGCTAATTACCCTGATTTGATCATTATACGTTGTATACAGGTGTCAAAATATCACATGTACCCCATAAATATATCCAATTATTTTGTGTCAATTAAAAATACTTTTTAAAAATTACTGTCAAAAAAATGTATGCCATCATTTTTACTTTAGAAGTTCTCTTACTAAAAGAAAAAAAAACTATACTACTAGGATATACTAATAAAAATCAGTGGAGAAATGATCTTGTCTAATATTTCTTTGGTTGTCCTACTTTAGAAAAACTAATTTTCATCAATTTTCTCTGTAGCCTAGTAAAAGTTGAAATATATTGGATTCATTTACATAGACTCTCCTCTTCAGATGTCTGCTCCAATGAGGATCTCCCTGAAGTTGAGCTGGTGAGTCTGCTAGAAGAACAACTACCACAGTATAGGCTAAAAGTAGACACTCTCTTTCTATATGAAAATCAAGACTGGACTCAGTCTCCACACCAGCGGCAACATGCATCTGATGCCCTCTCTCCAGTCCTTGCTGAAGAGACTTTCCGCTATATGAGTGAGTATTTTTTTACTCTTTTAGTCTGTGCATTGAAGTAATGAGCATGAGTATCTTGGTATTGATTTTTAAAGCATTGATGTTTAATAGCCAATGTTCAGTGTATACCTACTTTCATGTGAACTGATTTCACAGGAAGAGATAATTCTGTGTTATGTCTGAATGCAGAAAGTTTGTCAACCTTAGGCCTCTCAGTGTCCAGTGTTGCAAACAATACTTAGATGTTTTCATGACTTGATATTTTCCTCAGACTGAGTAGAAAAGGGAACTTTTTAAAAAGCGAAGTGGTTTAAAATTTTAATATTCCTTTATAACTGTCAACATTTATTATCCCAGTAGTTTGGTATCCTAAGCTATCAGCTTTTGACTTTTATCTTTATTAATATCTTTATTAAACACAGTCACAAGAATTATGTCAGCATAATTAAGCATAGTTCTTAGATATATAAGAAGTTTTAATAATGCCAGGAGAAATAAATATACACTATATAGTAATATTTATTATTTAAGGATTCCTAAGTGAGAGACTGAGCCAGATTTGTCCTAAAAATAGGTCTGTTTTACACCAAGCTATTAGAAAAGACAAGGAAATTTTTGAACTTCGAAATATGGAGACCTTTTTGCATTTGATTTTATCCCAAAAATCTGCTTTAAGGCTGAAATTACTTTTCTAAAAATTCATTTGGTAAAAAATGTTGTGTGCACAGTAGCTATTAGAATATATAATAAAATCTTATGAGTTCAATATTGATATGTTTGTGAAATTCCTTTAATTAGAATTAAGTAGGTGATTGCATCAGATCCTAGACATTTTCCCAGTGAGTGCTTCAGTGTTTAATGCCAGATTGTCGTTGGAGAATGACTATTGTGCAATACTCATTTTCATCGTAATCATTAACTTGTTTTTAGCACTAGTTTCCTAGAATTTTTTTCTAGTCGTTTCTTAGAGCTTGTTACTACTCAAAAAACATTATAAACATTGTTTCAGCTGAAACTGAAATATCAAGAAGCCCAGTGAGTGTTGTAGTGTTTTAATGCCAGATTGTTATTGATGTATAAATATAAATAATGTATAAACATTTCAGAAACTGAAATGTCAAGAAGCCCAAATACAATTGTGTTTTTGCCCTTAATATTTCTTTTAAATAGTTAAATTAAGTTAAATTAAGGCTCCAAAGGTTTTCTTGACATTTTAGTTTGAGAATTTGCTTGCTTGAGATTTTTCTGGAAAATCGTTTTTAGAAGGAACAGTGTTTCTTATTTCTGGTTCCCTTTGTTCCTTGAGTGTTTACATTTCTGAGAACTTTCTTTTCTTTTTTTTGAGACGGAGTCTTGCTCTGTTGCCCAGGCGCTGAGTACAGTGGCACGATCTCACCTCACTACAACCTCTGCCCCCCCCAGGTTCAAGTGATTGTCCTGCCTCAGCCTCCTGAGTAGCTGGGATTACAGGCGCACCCCACCATGCCAGCTAATTTTTGTATTTTTAGTAGAGACAAGGTTTCACCATGTTGGTCAAGCTGGTCTGGAACTCCTGACCTTGTGATCCGCCCGCCTCGGCCTCCCAGAGTTGTGAGATTACAGGTGTGAGCCACCACACCCGGCCTAAATTGCTGAGAACTTTCAAACTGAAATTTCATCTGGATAAATTTAGTTTGTCATTATTTTGATAAAGTATCACAGAAAGTGCCCTTCAGTTTATTTGTTCTTTGTCCTCTCAGCTACTGAGCGGCAAAACTATAGCTAGAAAGTAGTCTTAGATCATGATTTAATGGAGTTAACTTTTAGGATGAATTATAAGTAAAAAGCCTAGAAAATAAAAGGCAAAATTTAAAATGCTTTCCAAGACTTTTTACAAAATGATAGTGTCCAAGGGAGCAATTTAAAACTTGAGATTAACAGGATGATACTGACCTATACTTCAGCGTTCTGGAAAACTATCCTGTTTCTTTAGTGTAATGGTACTATTTTCACTTCAACAGTTTGAAAATTGAACTATATATGATATACCTAAGATCATGAAGCAAATAAGCTAGGATGATACTGATAATTTACCTTTGCACTGTACTTTAAATTCCACTGTTATTTTAAAGGTTAATAGTTAAATCACATATAAACTTCATTATGCATTTACACCTTATGAATGTAAAAGCTGAATGATTTATTTTATTTAGCAAATTGACCAAGGTTTAAAAAGGAAGATACAACACATTCTCTCACCCTTTCCCACGGTTTTCTATCCCTCTGAGATTTCAAGATTTGTGATTTTGAATAATTGCGATGTACCCTGGCAGACCATCCTAGAGCTCAGCTCCCTGGGTTACTTTGGACATATCTCTACCTCTCACATGCCAGTGGATACTTGTGCTTATTAAAATGAATTTTAACACCTAGTAAAAAGGCGGCACAGGCAAAGGCACTTTCTTTCTTATATAACACAAAGAAATTGAAAGAGCTGTGAGAAGATAGTGATTTGGAAGGAAACGTAGCCAGCATTTGAGCTTCGGAACCTGTCTCACAAGAAATGGGGAAGAGTGGGTAGTACTCTGAAGTCACCCAATCCAGAAAGACATTGTTTACTTTTAAGATAGACCACTGGGAGAGCAATGAGTGGGCAAAAAAATCAATCGATCAATCCCAGTCCCTGCCACACACATGTAAAGTTTAAGATGGTCAAAAAGTGTTTTACCTGCAGAACAGGCCACCCCAGGGTTTTCTTGATTTTATTAAGACTGAGTCCCAGAGTGAGCTGTGGGGGAGCCATGCAATCAGAACACGTTACAGACTGTACCATTTATTCATTTAAAGGCTAATGTTAGAAACATGATTCTTTCAGGGGGTTTTATTTGGTGATAGAGTATCACCTTTACCACTTCCTAAGGCGTAAGAGGGGGGAAAATGATTGATTATGTAAGTTTTATTTTAGGCAGTGGTTCTCAAAATGTGGACCCCTGCAATCAATGTCACTTGATAAATTGCTAGAAATTCATGTTCTTGGGCCCCCTACTCCACCTACAAAGTTAGAGACTGAATGAGACAGTCCTAGCTATCTGTGTTTTAAAGTCTTCCTGGTAATACTGATGCACACTCAAGTTTGAGAACCACTGATACAAAGCATTGCCAACCAAAGTAAATGGCCATTTCACAGTGACATTAATAGGAGAATTAAGGAATTGGAGAGAGTGTATAATTTTGCAGATAAACATGGTCATAGAAATTATTACTTCCAATTAGTAGGTATACTTTTCCTCAGGCTCTGCCCTCAAAAATTATTAACCTGTACTGGCAGAAAAGGACATATGACAGATGAAGTTCGGGAAGCGTTAACCATAAGCCCAGTCATAGAGATTAGCGGATTTATTTTTCCCCTAGATAAACTCTCTCCTTCGGTTCCACAAGAGAATTAAGCTATATACCCTAAGACACTTAGCGTTTGTACAATGGATTGCCTTATCATCCATGCACCAGGTACTAGCTTTGTACAGTCCTCGAGAGAATTGAGAAAATTGTCATTCAAATGGTCTGTAGGGCCTGATTCTGCCCTGGAATCCTGTTGAGAAAGACTGCCCTAGATGGTGTGTATCATCAGTTTCTCTCAGTCATTTTGAAGGCAGAAATGTTTGCTGTATCATAGCAGCAATGGCTGTGGTCGCTTCTTTAGGGTTAAAACCTCAGGACTGGCCTGTAGTTGTCAGGAGCTATTGTAGCTTTTACTATGCCATGTGGGCACTGTTTGTGTTTCATTTCTATTTTGTTGTTGTTGTTTTTGGTGGTTTTGGTGTGAGAACGTTGGAGAGTGCTGCAGGATTAGAATTCTTTTTGGAATTCAATAATTGGGGTAAAAACTTTAGATCTTGAAAAGGGACGTATGAGAGAACTATCAAGCACCATCTCATGTAAATGACAGATAACTAGAATGGATTACCAGCGGTGTTTCCCATCCTGAAAATAATCTGAGATTGAGCCAGTTACTGTGAAATTATGCAGGGCTAGAACATAAAGTAAGGATTAGTGAAGTGCTTATGTATGTTAAACTCCTACCCCATATTTTCAGGAACATTAGATCCTCCAAATATTACACCAAAAATATTGCACATTAATTAACAACCTCTGGAAACAAGTTGCAAAATTGTTCTGTAAAAATATCTATCATCTCCCTGATGTATAAATACTTTTTTAGAGAGATAGAAAAGTGCGTGTCTGGGCCGGGCGCGGTGGCTCAAGCCTGTAATCCCAGCACTTTGGGAGGCCGAGACGGGCGGATCATGAGGTCAGGAGATCGAGACCATCCTGGCTAATACGGTGAAACCCCGTCTCTACTAAAAAAATACAAAAAACTAGCCGGGCGACGAGGCGGGCGCCTGTAGTCCCAGCTACTCGGGAGGCTGAGGCAGGAGAATGGCGTGAACCCGGGAGGCGGAGCTTGCAGTGAGCTGAGAGCCGGCCACTTCACTCCAGCCTGGGCGGCAGAGCAAGACTCCGTCTCAAAAAAAAAAAAAAAAAAAAAAAAAAAAAAAGAAAAGTGCGTGTCTGGAAATAAGCAAGGATCGTTGCTAATTTCTGTATAATTTAACATATTTTCAACAACTGAAAACTGAAGGGAAAATATGTTTTGATAGGATTGATTTTAACAAAGACAACCTGCTTGGCTATCTCTACATTCTTGGTTACAGAATTATGATGAAGAACTAGTGTGTGGTTTTTGAAGCATTTAATTACAGTGTCTAAATGCCAAGACATTAAACACTTAAGAGTTTTGCCCTGAGTACTTTTGGAATCGGTCCAAGCAGCATGCCTTTATCAGGAGTGTTGTGTTAAGGAATAGAAGACAGAACTGATTCCACTGCAGAGAGAAAAATCCATTGTGTTCCTTTCTGTTTTGTGCCTGACATCTTTCTGTGAGATTGAAGAGGCCCAGCTTTTGTGAGTCGGTAGTATCTAGGCTGCGCATACAATGTAAGAATTTGAAAATTCTGGTTGCACTATATAACTTCTTTGCCATAACAAATACTTACGCATTTTAAAGTTCATTTTTGCTTTTTGAAACTTTTTAACAAGGGTTGCTGGGTTTTTGTGGAGTTTTTTTTGTTTTTTGTTTTCTGGTTTTTTTTCTGTTTGGAAAGATAACATTTGTTCTTTATGGAAAATTGGCGAAACACTGAAAAGAAAACAGATCAGCCATAATCCTTACCCAGAGATAACTACTATTAACATTTTAATATATATCCTTCCAGGCTGTCTTCAATATAGATATTTATAGATATGCTCACACTTTAAAAAGCAAAATTGGGATCTATGCTGTTTTATTATATAACATGCATTCACAGATGTATATGCTGGTATTTCATTCAACAAGGACTTTTTTGTGTTCTTAGTGGGGCTGTGGTAGAAATAGCAGCAAAGTGGAAAGAGCTCATTACTGGACTCTTAAATCATCTGAGTTTTTTCTAATGACCTTGTGAGATAAGCGTTATTATCATCTCATCATCTCCATACTAAAATCCCAGCTTTGCCACTAATAACTTTCTTCGCGGTCTTGAACATGCCACATAATTACTCTCAGAGAAGATTCCTCATACAGGAAAGTAAGATCATTAAACTAGATAACTTCTTAAGGTTCAGCTTTAAATTTTTATGTTGTAACAGAGGGAAGCATTTATAGGAAATATATTTTCATTCCTCCTCACTAAAACATATTTTTTTCTAAACATTTCTTTACTGTGTTACTGTGTCCTTCATTTTTTTATTCCCCTTTCATCATATATGACTTGTGGTTCACAGTTGTTTTTTATATCCTTAACTTACTAGTCTTACTCCAAGTTAAATCTGCCACTTCATCTTTAACTCTGGTCAGTCATGTCATGTGGTTTTTAAACTAGTTGTATAAAAACTGGTTTTAACTGAGTCTATAGGATGCCTGATTTTTGCTTTGGGTGTTAACCCTAGATTGGTGATTTTAATTCCTGGCTCCACGTCATTTTCAACACCTGGGAATCTTCTATATACTACCAGCTCCATAGGGCTCCCTGAAATCAATTAAATCAGAATCTGGAGTTAAGAGTCATTGCTTTATACTACATTCACGTTTACAACCATTGTCTGGTTTTCTGTAATTAGTTTAGAGCATGGATATATTGATTTTATATTTTTCCCCTAATTTTGTTATTGAGACCAGAAGTAGAGGAGACCATTCACTGTAAGTATTTGCCTTAATTATTTAATCCTTTGTTCCCGCTATGCTACCAAATTATACTGTGTCTATTCCTTAGGCCCAAAAGTCTGTTTCCCTTATCACTGTGGTTAAATCATTGTGTTAGTTTCTCTATTTGTAAATATAAATTCTTTTGGAGTACAAATGTTTATTTCTAGGTTTTAAGAAAAATTTTTATATTTTCAGTTTAAATCCTTTTTAGTTAACTCCTCATTACCATCAAGCCAGCACTTTGTTTTACTTTTAACTAGGAATAAGGCTGTTATTAATAATTAAGCTATAGGTAGTTCCCAGATTCATTTTAATCAGTGGTGCTAGGGAGAAAATAAAAAGCTCAAATAAAAGTAAAACATATCTAATGATATCCCTTCATACTCAGTCTTTTGGATACCCTAAAGTGTTAAGATGGGACTATAGAACTACGAATTACTGCCAACTCAGAGAATTTGAAGTCAGGATCATTTCATACCTACCAGTTCTGTTTAGGAGTAGTAATTATAAACAGTTATATGATACTTAGCAGTTTACCGAATAATTTATTGCTCAGTAGATACCATATTTGATCTTCTTAATAACCTCATGAGATGTGTTATCACCTCCATATTTATTATCTGAATCTCAGAAGGCTTAAATGACTTGTTCCAGCTCACTAAAATGTATGAATTCAGCTTTTCTACTCCAAAGCCCCTGTCCTTTTCACACTTCAAGGCAAACTAGTTGTAATAAAAGCAGTCTAAGTCAAACACAGATTTATGTTCTGCAGTAACATATCATGTTCAAAGTCAAAAGAGCCCTCTTTTGTTATGCATTATTAACTTTAAGATACTGTTTAGTGTGACTGGAATCATTGGAGTCATATTTGCCCTTCTCTTTTGTATATTGACAATTCCTGAATTTGTGAAGTGTAGAAAACAGGGCTTGAATTATACAACTAATGATGTAGCATACAATTTATTTTATAGCTGAGACCTGGATGGGAGAAATATTTTTATACAGATAAAGGGTTTTTAATTAAGCTTAAAGGAATAATGGTTCATAACAGAACCAGAAAAAATCCTACAAGTCCTGTTCCTTGTTTACATTAGCTCACATGGTAGATGATCATAGATGGTTAAGATAATCACAGCAGAATTCCAATTAAATTCCTTTATAACAGCATAACCCCTCACTAATACCCCTTAGTAACTTTAATTTAGATTAGACTGTAAATCTATCAGTAACAATCCGTTCTGCCAGCCATCATTCTCATAAGTGAGTGTCCCAAACTTCCTGTCTTACCAGGGAAGTAGGAGATAGTCAAGATGTGACTGCCTTATGATCATTTGATACTTTCTTAATTATTGTATGATATGCACTTTGTAATGATTGGACTATTTCTTGAGTGTCTAATACATGAAACATTTCTTTTTTTCACGTATATTTTTATTCTCCTGAATGACTTTTTGTAAAAACCTGAGGTTTTTGTTGTTGTTATCTCTCAATTCTTATTAATATTTAAATTTTTCCATTATTGCTAAAGCCTATAAATAGTTGTTTTTAACTATATTAGTTCTAGGCACAGACAGGGTGGAGCAGATGACCAAAACTTACAATGACATCGACATGGTTACACATCTCCTGGCAGAGGTAGGAATATCTTTTCTTTCTCCAGTACAAAAAGGTAAAACTTGAGGATCAAATTTGCACATCAAATGGAAAATGTTATATGTGCTCTGGGTTGTTTTGTATAAGGTCATTACTACTGGAACAACTGATATTTCAAAGTAGAATGTTTCCTGAAGTTTATTATTGTGATGATGCTATAGAGGATTTATAGTTAATTATTTATTTAATGGTGTTGGCTGGCCCCCCCTTCCTAGAAAAGCATTAATCTTTAAAAAAAATAATCATTTTAAAATAACCCCTGCTGTTACTTACCCTACAACAGAGCTGCTCATTCAGAAAGCAGTATCATTATCATTGCAAATCAATACCTACGGTTTGGAACATCTCCCCTTTTTACTTTTAGTTTGGGCTATGATTTGAGCTCACTTTGTCAATGGCATTTCTGATATATAGTGTATCTCCTCTAGTTGGCAATCAGTAGAGGTCTCCCTTTGTACCTGTTTCAGTTGATCTTATGGAAGACAGTCTTTCTCTAACATATCCTTCTCCCCTCTCCCCTCAGCTCTCCAGAATGATTTCTATGTATGCCGCTTAGTGTATATTTAAAATGAGCCTTAAAAATGTGGAGATAATCCCTCCATTTTCATATGCCTATGGAGAGAAAGGATAGAAGCTTAATTTTATTTATATAATAATTACTGTAAGTAGATCACATACAAGGCAGTGAGATGTATAATGACAGTTTTCTCTCCTACAGAATACAACAGAATACAATCTTCACTACCACACAGATGGAATTCCTATGCCCTTGCCAAGTATCACTATCTGTCCAGAAATAATAACTCTGGGTGGAAGCCTATTGCTTGACTTTTCTACAGACTTCCCTGCATCATTACCACCAGCTTCTTTAGACTTCTTTCTTCTCTGTACTCTAGGCAGAATCCTGTGGCCTCAAAATTTCCAGTCTTTTACCTCCTATTTTATTTCATATCATCATTCTTGAACCAGTTGGCAACAGAGCTCTTGGCTGCACTTTCCTCTAAGCTGCTGAATGCACATAGCTTTGCCCTAAATGGAACTCTTTTTTTACATACCCACCTGATCCGTATCTTAAATACCTAATTCTGTATCATTACCATGCTTGATACACAATTGCATTCAACAAATATTTGTTGAGCTTTTACTGTACAGACCCCATCATTTTTAAAGACTATGTTCATTTTCCAATTCCCAAAAATTGTAAGTTTAAAGTTTGGGTTGCTAGACTCTTAATTTACTAGGATGATCAATAAATCTCACCTGATATCAAGAAAAGGGATGTCCTCTTTCATTTAGAACAGTGATGGTCATCCATTTGACCAGCGTTTAAAGCACTACCTGTGTGCCAGAGCCTGTGTTTATTTGTGGTATCTGGGCATTAAAATGAATCTTGATGCTTTTTAGAACATTGCTTTTGACTTTACCAAAACTGACCACAGCATTTCTGAACTGCCATGTAATTTTGTTTATACTCAAAGAAAAAGTGTATTTGGTATTTTAACAGAGGGATCGTGATCTGGAACTCGCTGCTCGAATTGGACAAGCTCTCTTAAAGCGGAACCATGTCTTATCTGAGCAGAATGAATCCCTGGAGGAGCAATTGGGACAAGCCTTTGATCAAGTAAGCCTTTGATCAGATATCTGCAGCATGAAATAATTAGTTTTATGCAGTTGAAAATTTATTTTCCTAGGTGTCCCTGAAATGGTGGCAATAGATAAATAACACCAGTACTTGTTGAGTTTGTCGATGTCCATTAAACTAATCAGTAGAGAAATTAAATGTTAATTGTACAGAGGAGAACTCACGTGACTACCTTGGTCAACTTAAAGTCTATATTAAGTATCTAATACCTGTGGCACCCTGCTTAGATATTAAAATTATCCATACCCTTTTGTGTAGACTTTGTGTGTGATCTTATCTGAAATTTATTTTTAAAAAATAGTTACCCAAATATCTTGGCATCTTTATTCAAAAAAACCAAACAAAGGAAGAAAGTAAAAAGAAACTTTGAAAATATATTTATTCCATAGCAATAAACATCTATAGTAAGAACTGATTTATTATTAACTCGAATGGTTACATTTCAAATTTTCTGTAACTTGTTATTTTTATCTGGTTTCATTTGCATTTTATGAATGCATTATGGATTGTAACATTCGAGCCTTTAGGTTGAAACTATTTGTTCCTAGAACTAAAATCAGTACTCCTAGGAAGACATGCACAGTGATATACATCTTAAAATTACAAGCCCTTATGATAAGAATTTGAAGTAGGGATCTGTTCTGATACTTTGAAGGTTTTTCAGTTTTGTCGTGTTTTCAACTATGACTGTATTATTATCTTAGGTGAATTTTTCTCCTATATTCCTATCATATATACAATATGAAAATTGACTTTTCTTCTCACCTAGGGTAGAAAAAAAGCTGTACTGTTGAATTAATGCTCTAAAATTGTAACTTAGGAGGTATCTGGGGTTTGTTATTCTCTTTTTAGTACTTGTTGCATTAGTCAGTAAAACCTATCAGCTGATTTTGTGATTTTGTTTTATGATGAAAAATAATTGTTCCATGAATTAGAAGCTATATTGCTGTAAATGATGCAAAATAAAGAACATGAAAATCAAGCATTTTATGTGGACAGGTTAATCAACTGCAGCATGAGCTATCCAAGAAAGATGAGTTACTTCGAATTGTCTCCATTGCTTCTGAAGAAAGTGAAACTGATTCCAGCTGTTCTACACCTCTTCGGTTCAATGAGTCCTTTAGCTTATCTCAAGGGTTGCTGCAGTTGGAAATGCTGCAAGAAAAGCTCAAGGAACTGGAAGAAGAGAATATGGCTCTTCGATCCAAGGTACGTTCAACCTAATTCCCATTTTCTTTTACTTTAAAGGCTATAAAGTTCACGTCCAGATACTATTGAGGTGAAATATGGCATAAGTAAGGATTTGCTATTGGCACTCCAATTAGAGAGTCGTGGACAAGGAGCTGTATTTGCCTTGCCTTCCATTGTTCTTATAGCCCACTGAAAAGTGGTTAGTAGCAGGTTAACAGTACAATAGTGAAAGTCACAGGATAGAAAATGTATCTTGTGGAGTTTACACAAGTAACTAAGTAGTTACAACTGTGATAAGAGCTATGTCAGAAAATTACAAGATTCTGTGAACTTGTATAGTATGGGCATTGAGGAAGTCCTACTTAAGGATCATTTTAGCCAAGGCCAGGGATTAGCCAGGTGGAGATGTATGAACAGGTTGTTGGGTTTTTTCCTTTGTAAGTGATGAAATTTAGTCTTCAAATGAGAATTAAAGGTTTTTGTAGTTATTTCTGTAAAATCACTGGAAGGTATTGTCACATACTGATTTTTTTCTTGAAGGCTTGTCACATAAAGACAGAAACTGTTACCTATGAAGAAAAGGAACAACAACTTGTCAGCGACTGTGTTAAAGAACTTCGTGAGTATTAACACACTCTCTTTTGTACCTTTTGGACAATTCTTTGGTAGGGTGTCTCCACCTCAGAAGTTAGATCACTGGTTTCAGTAGAAGCATCTCAAGAAACAATTTTAGGCTGGGCGCGGTGGCTCAAGCCTGTAATCCCAGCACTTTGGGAGGCCGAGACGGGCGGATCACAAGGTCAGGAGATCGAGACCATCCTGGCAAACACAGTGAAACCCCATCTCTACTAAAAATACAAAAAACTAGCCAGGCGAGGTGGCGGGCGCCTGTAGTCCCAGCTACTTGGGAGGCTGAGGCAGGAGAATGGCGGGAACCCGGGAGGCAGAGCTTGCAGTGAGCTGAGATCCGGCCACTGCACTCCAGCCTGGGTGACAGAGCAAGACTCCGCCTCCAAAAAAGAAACAATTTTAAATGGTTACTGAAAATCTTGGAATGTCACATTGCGCCTACAACCCTAAATAAGATACCATATATATTTTTAAGAAATACATTTATTTCAAATTGCAATTATCATTACAGACCTATGTTTCATAAGTAAGTTATAGCATGTTAGAGTGAAAGGAACCAAAGCTCTTATATTGTTGACGAGGAAATAGTCCTATAGAGGAAGATGATTTGCCAAAGTCAGAAACTGATAAGTGGCAGAGCCAGAGCTTAAATGATGGCATAAAACCTATCAATCAATGAGTATAAAGTGCCAGTTATGTTTCTTTAAAGGAGTATGTTTTAGTTTGAGGTAATGTTAACTAATTTTTTAAAACATCAGTTGGAAAAAGATTGGCTTCACTGGAGAAAGATATTTAATTTCTCCGTAAATACAACAGTCATCCCTTACCTGCAGTTTTACTTCTCATCGTTTCCATTAACCATGGCCCGGACTGCAGTCTGAAAATATTAAATCAAACATTCCAGAAATAAACAATGCATGAGTTTTAAATCGCAAGCCATTCTGAGTAGCATGATGAAGTGTTGTGCCATCCTACTCCATACTTCCCGGGATATGAATCATCCATTTGTCCAACATCTCCACGCAGTATCTCCTACCTGCCTGTCAGTCACTTAGTAACCATCTCTTAGTAGCCGTCAGTTACCAGGTCAATTATCGCAATATTGCAGTGCTTGTGTTCAGGTAACCCTTATTATACTTAGTAATGGCCCCAAAGGGTGCTGGAATATTGTTATAATTGTTTTATTATAGTTATTAACCTCTTACTGTGCCTAATTTATAAATTAAGCTTTATCATAGTTATTTTATTTCTAGGAAAACACATAATATATATAGTATAGAGTTCAGTACTATCTGTGGTTTCAGGTATCCACTGCAGGTCCTGGAATGTATCCCCCACAGATAAGAGGGGACTACTGTATATAGCCTTTTACATTGAAAGCAATGATATGATAATATCACATCAATTCATTTGGGCTATGGGCTTCAAAATGTGATATCTTAGAATAGCAGAATATTAGAGAACCAGAAGGAATGTAAATTGAATTTTCTCCTCCACCATGAATCCACTACCCACCTTTTACACCTTAAAATACAGGAAATGACTTGCCCAAGAGCTCTCAGATCCAGATCTCCTGCCTCTATATTGCCATCCTTTGAAATGTTAGAGGCTGTCTGTCAATTTTAAAATAGCTTTATATGACACTGAGAAGTAGCTTTTCTGCTTGTATTTACATATCAAATTTTTCATATGAAATAGAGAGTGAATAAATTACTAGTGGAATTTTAAAGGCTCTATTCTATGTGCATGTAAGAAGGCCAGGCTATAATAATTGCTCTAGAGGCTTTACTCAGTTTGCCACATATCCCTGAAAGGGATATGCCAGAAAGTCTGTCTCCTACAGAAGCATTTCCATAGCTTTATCACATTCTGTTATAGATTGTGACTGTTCCATTCTGGAAATGTTCCTTTGTTAGATTTGTTAAGATTAATTTTCATTGCTTGTGGGATTTTATGTCCTAAAGAGTTCCCAAAGAAATGAATGAGATTATCTCTTTGCACTTGCTCTCCTTTCAGCCTTCTTTCCTCCATAAAGAAAAAGATTGAGTAAATATCGTTTTCATAAAGAAAAGGACTGAAGCACAACCTTTAGCCTGCTTGCCTTTATAAGGCATCTCTCTTTTTAGCTTCACTGACTCCTATTCGATTCCCAGCATTAGCCTATTTCAGAAGAACCTTTATTTTTCTCTATTGGTGTCTCTGGCTTTTTTTTTTTTTTTTTTTTTTTAATGTTAAAGAAAAATCTGTTCACAACAGTCCAGTGCTTGTTATAAAACAAAACTGCTTCTCTGTATTTATATTAATTTAAAAAAATTTTTTTTTGCTTCTAAGGTGAAACAAATGCTCAGATGTCCAGAATGACTGAAGAATTGTCAGGGAAGAGTGATGAGCTGATTCGATACCAAGAAGAGATTTCCTCTCTTTTGTCACAGATTGTAGACCTTCAGCATAAACTTAAAGAAGTAGGTTTATTCATTCATTCAACAGATATTTGTTAAGCACTGACATAGTATCTTGCACCATGCTAAGTGCCACATATAATAAGCAAAATAAACATGGTCCCTGCCCTTTTAAAATGCCCTGATTGCTGTTTTAATCATCTTTACGTCATATAATATATCATGAATAAGTACTTTCAAGTCACTATTTCTCTTTGTAAAATGGGGTTAGCGCTTCCTCAGAAAGTGGTATAAATTATTGACTCATGCCCATTGTCCTCTGAACACCTTCATAGGCTTTGTATTTGAATGCCCATCTTATTTAGCTTTTGAAAAGTTAGCTTTTTATAGGCTTTAAAATGATACCCCAGAGAGAAATTCTTCACATCTTTATAAGAAAGAAAATAGCTATATTTGGCCAGGTGCGGTGGCTCACGCCTGTAATCCTAGCACTTTGAGAGGCTGAGGCGGGCGGATCACAAGGTCAGGAGATCGAGACCATCCTGGTGAACACGGTGAAACCCTGTCTCTACTAAAAATACAAAAAAATTAGCCGGGCGTGGTGGCGGGCGTCTGTAGTCCCAGCTTCTTGGGAGGCTGAGGCAGGACAATGGCGTGAACCTGGGAGGCAGCGGAGCTTGCAGTGAGCCGAGATCACGCCACTGCACTCCAGCCTAGGTGACAGAGAGAGACTCCGTCTCAAAAAAAAAGAAAATAACTATATTTTACTTGGAAAGGCTTCACATGTCTTTTTTAATGTGTTGTTAGCATGTGATTGAGAAGGAAGAACTAAAACTTCACCTGCAAGCTTCCAAAGATGCCCAACGACAACTGACAATGGAGGTAATTAAATCTTTATCTTGTATAATTCAGGAGGGGAAAGAATGACTAGTTTCTTTCATCTTCATGAATAAGAATTATTAAAGGGGAATTACCAAATTTAAAAAGCAACAGCAAAAGGTTAAGATGAAATTATGAGATCTAAGACGTAAAACATTTTGGCTGGGTGCGGTGGCTCACGCCTGTAATCCCAGCACTTTGGGAGGCCAAGGTCAGTGGATCACTTGAGGTCAGGAGTTCAAGACCAGCCTGGCCAACATGGTGAAACCCTGTTGCTACTAAAAATACAAAAATCAGCTGGGCATGGTGGCAGGCCTCTGTAATCTCAGCTACCCAGGAGGCTGAGGCAGGAGAATCCTGGAACCTGGGAGGTAGATATTGCAGTGGAACAAAGCAAGACTTCATCTTAATAAATAAATAAATAAAGCATTTTAAAAGTCCTGTCTCTAAAACTAGTAATGTGGCAACATTCTTCTTGATTAATAGGGAAAACTTCAACTTTATAAGATTCTTTAGGAATATATCACTCTTTTGCCTGTCGACCTAAACTAGCTCAACAGTTTTTAAAATAAGATAATTTCTAGTAGTAAATCTTTTTGCAGGTATGTCAGGAGAAGTAGCAAAAAAACTCTTACTTCTATCTACATAAAATTTTATGTATTAAATATAACTTAGTGATTCTTTAGCATGCATTAGTATCACCTGGGGCCAGGCACAGTAGCTCATGCCTGTAATCCCAGCACTTTGGGAGGCCAAGGTGGGAGGATGGCTTGAGCCCAGGAATTTGAGACCAGCCTGTCCAACATAAGGAAACCTTGTCTCTACAAAAAAATAAAAAAATTAGCTAGGTGTAGTGGTGCATGCCTGTGGTCCATGCTATTTGAGAGACTGAGGTGGAAGGATCGCTTAAGCCCAGAAGATTGAGGCTGCAGTGAGCCATAATCATACCACTGCCCTCAACCCTGGACAGCAGAGTGATACCTTGTAGGAGGGAAGGGGAGAGAATCACCTGGGAGAGCAACTTTTAAATGGCGATTTCCAGGCACCATCCCAAGAGCTTCTACTTCAAGTGGTCTGGTGTGAGAGCCTAGAATCTGCATTTTTCAGTAAGCATCTTCAACCCTGGTGATTCTGATGAGCTGGGGCATATACTGCACTTGAAGAAATTTTACAGTTAAAATATACTCTGAAAATTATGTACTCTTTTATCAGATATGTATGTCTAGTTGTAAAGAAGATTCTGAAACAAGGGTCAAAAACTACTTGTTTAGGAGTATTGAGCACCCTGACATTGTATATAATACTTTGTAGACTCTTGATCTTGTCACTTACAGACTTCAGAGTGATTTTTTTAAAAAGATTAGTATTATACTAAACCTAACTTGACTGTAGCTGTTATACTTCCTCTGTTAAGGGTATGAAGCATTCAATATTAAATTGACAGTTCTGGTAGTCTAGCTACGTTTCAGACTTTCAGGAAGTCACATTCATGTGTAATTTTGGCCAAGACACCCCTCCCTAATTCTGGTAGCTCAAAATATATATACTCTTATTGCTTAGTTTGTTTTAGTCTTTGTATTGAAATTATATTCATAAAGTTAGCTAGCCCTCTGGATAAATTAATACTTATCCCAAAAGGTTTTGGGGGTTTTTTCCCTAATGTTGTTTTGGGAAGACAATAAAGTACACTACCATCCTTTCTTTTAGCTGCACGAGTTACAAGACAGGAATATGGAGTGTCTAGGAATGTTACATGAATCCCAAGAAGAAATAAAGGAACTTCGTAGTAGATCTGGCCCTGCTGCTCATCTCTACTTCTCCCAAACATATGGAGCTTTTACTGGGGTAAGCGACTGAGAAAGATGCTATGTATTTAATGACATTTATTTAAGATTAGTTTGTCCTAAAAGTGATATGGTTTATGATGGCATAAAGCATCTTGAGAAGAGATTATATGGTTTGTCCTTGTTTCTGGACTCCAATTATTGATTTAGGTCCTAATTTGTATATTGACATCTTCCTGAATACTCTTATTTATTCTAACCGGTGACTTTCCAGATATATTGTATCAATAATACGTAAGATGAGCCCTAACGAAATTCAGTTTAGGGCTGTGTACCATAGAACTAGTTAAACTTGGGTCATCCTACCCTATGCCCACGACCTGCCACGTACTTAAATGGTGCTTTGAATATCTAAAACCTCTTTCAATAAATCTTGAGTCTCCTGATTTTTTTTTTTTTTTTTTTTTTTTTTTTTGAGTTGGAATCTCACTCTGTCACCCAGGCTGGAGTGCAGTGGCGTGATCCTGGCTCACTGCAAGCTCCACCTCCCAGGTTCACGCCATTCTCCTGCCTCAGCCTCCTGAGTAGCTGGGACTACAGGCACCCGCCACCATGCCCAGCTAATTTTTGTATTTTTAGTAGAGATGGGGTTTCACCGTGTTAGCCAGGATGGTCTCGATCTCCTGACCTCGTGATCCTCCCGCCTTGGCCTCCTAAAGTGCTGGGATTACAGGCGTGAGCCGCCATGCCGGGCCGTCTCCTGATATTTTTAACTTGTTAGAATCTAGGCTTCTTGAGAACAAGATTCATTTTTGTTTAATTCATTTATAAGCGGTATTTTTTGGATTAAGAATATTAATAAAAACTTCTGAGTTTATGTTAGAATTTGTAATGTTGGTTCAAAGAGTTATTTTAACAATCTGATTCTTCTGTGCAATCCTGTGAACTTTTTCAAAAGACTGAAACTATAAATTTTAGTAGATTTTCTAAAAAATAGGGAGGCATAATTTTGTTTTTTACGTTTGAAATAATTTTAAAGTTAGAATAAAGTTCCAAGAATAGTACAAAGAATTTTTATATATCCCTCACATCTATTCTTCAGCTTTTAACATGTTACTGCTTTTGCCATATCATTCAATCTCTTTCTCTTTCTTTTCCCACTGGGCTATTTTAACAGTAAGTTGCTGATATACCCTATTACCCCATAGTACTTAAGTGTGTATTTACTAAAAACAAGGACATTTGGACACTCTTAAGGACACTGTCCTACATAAACACACTACAACCATCAGCTTCAGGAAGTTGGTGTTTATACAGTATTATCATCTAATCCACAGAGCCCATTCAAATTTTTCCAGTTGTCTCACTAATGTCCTTTGAAGGATACATTGAATTTTGTTGTTTCCATCTGGGACAGTTCTTCTGTCTTTATTTCTCTTTCATGGCCTTTGTAGGATGTCCTCAGTTTAGGATTGTCTGATGCATCCTCATGATTAGATTCCGGTAATGCGTTCTTGGCAGAAATAATGCCATATTCTCAGAGCATGGTTTCAAGAAGTGCATAAAAAATATTTTTTAATAGCTCATTAAATTAACACTACTAATTCACCATGTATTGATGAAAATTGGCAGATACTACCCCAACCAAGTGATCAAAGTAAACATTTTATGAGAGATAATTGGAGACTAAGTATCCTATTCCTCATCAAACTATTACCCACTAGTTTTAGCACCCATTGATGGTTCTTATCTGACAGTTATTGCAGTGATGACTGCCAAACGGTGATTTTCAAATTTCATCATTTTTCAACATTTATTAATTGGCATTTTTCTTTTGTAAGTTAGTGCATTTCTGTTCCATTTATTTGTTCATTTGTTCACTTAGGTATGTCATGGACTTATGGATTTCTATTTTATTCAATAGATTATAAGCTATGATTATTATTATCTATTTTGATATTCAGATTGTCCTAGATATGGTCAGTAGGGTCTCCTTTAAGCTCATCTTGTACTTTTGTCCCAGCCCTGGAATCAGCCATTTCTCCAAAGAGCTCTGGTTGCTTTTATTAAAGAATGGTATTTTGAATCCAAGATCTGGGTGCTAGGTGTGCCCATTGATTGCCACTAGAGTATTGTGGCTTCTAGGCCCTCTCAACAGATAGAACTAGGAAATATATGTATTTCATAGCTATACCTATACTATATATATATATATATGTTTTCATCCATATGTGTATATATAAAATCATGAGTTCACACCATTGCCTCCAATTCCACTCATCCTCAGCTTAGCCCCACTGAGCATGTCACTCATATTAGTTGAATCCTCATCCCTGCCCAGGGGAAGAGGAAGCTTGCTTATTTTTTTAAATGATTTTTTAATATTATAAAACCTATACATGTTTATTACAGAAAAGTTGGAAATTACAGAAAAGCAAAAAGGAATTGTTAAATCCCATTAAATCCCACCCTCCACAGAATCACTGTCAACACTGGATTTAGTCCTCATCCCTGACCAGGGGAAGAGGAAGCTTGCTTGTTTTTTTAAGTTATTTTTTAATATTATAAAAGCTATACATGTTTAATATTATAAAAGCTATACATGTTTTTGTTGGTTTTTTTTGTTTTTGTTTTTGTTTTTTGAGACGGAGTCTCACTCTGTCGCCCAGACTGGAGTGCAGTGGTGCCACCTCGACTCACTGCAAGCTCTGCCTACCGGTTCACGCCATTCTCCTGCCTCAGCCTCCTGAGTAGCTGGGACTACAAGCGCCCACCACCACGCCTGGCTAATTTTTTCTTTTTTTTTTTTCTGTATTTTTAGTAGAGATGGGGTTTCACCGTGTTAGCCAGGATGGTCTCGATCTCCTGACCTCATGATCCGCCCGCCTCGGCCTCCCAAAGTGCTGGGATTACAGGCATGAACCACCATGCCCAGCCAGCTATACATGTTTATTATAGAAAAGCTAGAAATTACAGAAAAGCAAAAAGAAATTGTTAAATACCATTAAATCCCACCCTCCACAGAATCACTGTCAACACTGGGTTTACAGCCTTTCAGACTTTTTGTTTTTGAGTGCCTGCACATATATTTTCTATTAATCATATTAGCTTTTTCCACTACTTTCCTATTTGAAAAAATTATGAAAAGGTAGTTGGGTCTTATTTAAAAGTTATATTTCCAGAATGTCTTTTTTCCCCTGAATGTTAGCCTTGACTATTTCCTTGTATTTTATTATAACACCAAAGTATAGGGTTGTAGAGACGGTTCATTTAAGGGCAACAATCACTTCAGAAATCTCAAACTCTTTTTCTTAGGAATCTTTGGCAGCTGAAATTGAGGGGACTATGCGTAAAAAGCTGAGTTTGGATGAGGAATCTTCTCTCTTTAAACAAAAGTAAGTACAGATCACATGTGTTGTTACTCAGTTATTGGAATAGAAATTAAAAAGAAGCCACAATCCAAAATGGTAAGCATTATGAGATTCAGTAGTAATTTGCTTACTGTTCAGTGTTTTCCTCACAGTGTCCTCATTTGTGAGAGAGTTGTCTTGTTTGAAAGCTTCTTTTCTTCTTTTTTTTTTTTTTTATTATACTTTAAGTTCTAGGGTACATGTGCACAACATGCAGGTTTGTTACATATGTATATATGTGCCATGTTGGTGTGCTGCACCCATTAACTGGTCATTTACATTAGGTATATCTCCTAATGCTATCCCTCCCCCTTCCCCCACCCCACGACAGGCCCTGGTGTGTGATGTTCCCCTTCCTGTGTCCATGTGTTCTCATTGTTCAGTTCCCAGCTATGAGTGAGAACATGCAGGGTTTGGTTTTTTTGTCCTTGCGATCGTTTCCTCAGAATGATGGTTTCCAGCTTCATCCATGTCCCTACAAAGGACATGAGCTCATCCTTGTTTGTGGCTGCATAGTATTCCATGGTGTGTATGTGCCACATTTTCTTAATCCAGTCTATCACTGATGGACATTCGGGTTGGTTCCAAGTCTTTGCTATTGTGAATAGTGCCACAATAAACATACATGTGCATGTGTCTTTATAGCGGCATATATATACCTTTGGGTATATACCCAGTAATGGGATGGCTGGGTCAATTGGTATTTCTAGTTCTAGATCCTTGAGGAGTCGCCACATTGTCTTCCACAATGTTTGAACTAGTTTACAGTCCCACCAGCAGTGTAAAAGTGTTCCTATTTCTCCACATCCTCTCCAGCACCTGTTGTTTCCTGACTTTTTAATGATCGCCATTCTAACTGGTGTGAGATGGTGTCTCATTGTGGTTTTGATTTGCATTTCTCTGCACAGCAGAGAAGCTACCATCAGAGTGAACAGGCCACCTACAGAATGGGAGAAAATTTTTGCAATCTACTCATCTGACAAAGGGCTAATATCCAGAATCTACAAAGAGCTCAAACAAATTTACAAGAAAAAAACAACTCCATCAAAAAGTGGGCGAAGGATATGAACAGACACTTCTCAAAAGAGACATTTATGCAGCCGAAAGCTTATTTTCTAATGATTTCTCCTGAACTATAGAAACTCCTCAGGGTGGCTTTATTTCTGATGGACCGCACATCCATGCCTCTTCTCTGGATGCTTTAGTGGCTAGCAGTGATAATAATGAACACTTCCTTTTTTGACAGAGCCCAACAGAAGCGGGTGTTTGATACCGTCAGGATTGCCAATGACACACGGGGCCGCTCTATCTCGTTCCCAGCTCTGTTACCCATTCCAGGCTCCAACCGTTCAAGTGTCATCATGACAGCAAAACCTTTTGAGTCTGGTCTTCAGCAAACAGAGGACAAATCACTCCTGAACCAGGGGAGCAGCTCAGAGGAAGTTGCAGGGTAGGAATCCGATGATAATAGTGATTCTGCATTTCTTTTCACATTGCCTCACCAGATTCACATACGCACATTCCAGCATTACTCTACTGTCCCAGGAAGGTTCTGGAACTGTCAGTTTTCCTTCACTTATGATGCCTTGTATTATTATTTGTGGGACAGATCATGCCAAAGTCAAATTTTTTTGATCTATTTGGTCACTAGCATGAATACATCGGATGACACCTTCTCATAATCCATGCTCATAATCTCAACCATTTTGGTGATTTTCAGGATAAATGTAAGTTTGAATACATCTTGAGGACCATCAAGGTGCTGTCGATTTTCTGTTTATTTAAACTTAGATTTTTTTTTCCATTCTTTTTATTAATATGTTGAATTCTATATAGCTAGATGGTAAACAACTTTACTGAAAAGTGAGCTGAAAGCTTTGAAAGATAGATGTTTGGCACCAAAGGGAAATGTTTCCTAACATGGGAATTCATCACACTAGGTTTCAGTTGCATTGCCTGGTCTGTTCTGGGCAGTGTTCTGCACCCACAGTAGCTTTGTGTCCTACTGCCTCACTGTTACACAATTATCTTAGGAGAAGATCTAAAACACATTTATGTGGATTTATACCCAAGTAGCCCAGAGTACCCACAACTCAGCTTGCCACTCTTCCATTTGATATTAATTATAAGATAGCTTCCAGTTTCAAAAGTGTTGAAGTGAAAAAATGGGCATCAGAGAACTATAAAAATGCAGTGTTATGTACAAATTTTGTTGTTTTCTTTTAAATGTTCTGCAGTGTTGATGGGTGATTCTGTGGCCCAAAGAAAATTTTTTTCATATTTTAATATTTTTTAAATTGTTATGTTTTGTATGCCTTTGTTTAATGGGTAGCATTTTTTTCCTTCTTTATGATACATAAAATAATGGTACCTCTTGCAATCCATGATACAGATTCAGCAAAATACGATATTTACTTTTGTGACCACCTAATAAGAATTTATAGATGGTTGAATGTGTAGTTTCATAAATTAAATGAAATAGAAAATTCAGAAAGCACAAAATATCAATAAAGTATTATCTTGCCTTTCAAGTCATTTGAAATGTTCTGTAAAAATGATGTATAGTGTTGTTGGTGATTTTGGTTTGTTGTTATTACTTCTATATTCCAGGTATATAGGAAAATACCATGTTTTTAAGATCAGTCTCTTGAATGCTCTCCATTATAGAAAGCAGAGGTCTGGGTCGTGCTGATGATCCTCAAGATCTAATCAGTGAACGCGATTTTCCTATAGGAGCTCCCAGAAGATGGGCCAACCAGGACCCTCTGGAGACAGTGATTTGGCTACAGCACTGCATCGCCTTAACTTGCGTCGACAGAACTATTTAAGTGAGAAGCAGTTCTTCGCTGAAGAATGGCAGCGGAAGATCCAGGTTCTGGCTGACCAGAAGGAAGGGGTTAGTGGCTGTGTCACCCCGACAGACAGCCTTGTCTCTCTCTGCACCAACCAGTCAGAGATCACAGACCTCAGCAGTGCCAGTTGCCTTCGAGGTTTTATGCCAGAAAAATTACAAATTGTCAAGCCCCTTGAAGGTAATAAATCAGTAAGCGCCCTTACTAAGCCACGTGACTTACTGGAAGTTCCTTTCCCTGGAATTGAGATTTGTGTCTTAATTTTAGGAGTATTATGTGCAGATGATCTTTTTTTATCCCATAACCTTGCTGTTTGGGTGGCAAGACTTTGTAGTACTTTGTGGAAAATTAATAAACGAAGAGAGTTGCAGTCTCTGAATCATCAGCCAGCAGTTCTCTTCTACTGATGTTTTTTAATGTAAATCTGAGCAGGGAGGAGGAGTAATCTTTTTCTGTCCTTTGCTAAGGAATATCATTGACAGCAGTTTCCATGGTTAGATGAATAAGATACGATAAATGATAATGATCTAGAGATAATAATTCATCTCCACCTTCCTTTTCAAAAGAGTTTTTTACCCAAAAGTATAATTGACTTAGACGTGTGTGTGCCTGTATTTTTCCTTTTTTCAGTTCAGTTTCTATTCTCTCCTAAGAAAGAACTTGAATTCAAAATAAATTCCTTTGTTTTCTGGAATAATGACAATCATTGAATGATTCTCTTATATTATCCTAAAAAGAGTTCTGCATTAAATAAAATTTTGAGTATGTAACCTATAAAGACCCCTCAAACTCAAAGATTTTATAACTTAGTTGTATTCATTAATGATCGGTGCAGATATTTGCTGGACTTGCCATTATTTTTTTATTATTATTATTATACTTTAAGTTCTAGGGTACATGTGCATAACGTGCAGGTTTGTTACATATGTATACTTGTGCCATGTTGGTGTGCTGCACCCATCAACTCGTCAGCACCCATCAATTCGTCATTTATATCAGGTATAACTCCCAATGCAATACCTTCCCCCTCCCCCCTCCCCATGATAGGCCCCGGTTTGTGATGTTCCCCCTCCCGAGTCCAAGTGATCTCATTGTTCAGTTCCCACCTATGAGTGAGAACATGCGGTGTTTGGTTATCTGTTCTCGTGATAGTTTGCTAAGAATGATGGTTTCCAGCTGCATCCATGTCCCTACAAAGGATGCAAACTCATCCTTTTTTATGGCTGCATAGTATTCCATGGTGTATATGTGCCACATTTTCTTAATCCAGTCTGTCACAGATGGACATTTGGGTTGATTCCAAGTCTTTGCTATTGTGAATAGTGTCGCAATAAACATACGTGTGCATGTGTCTTTATAGCAGCATGATTTATAATCCTTTGGGTATATACCCAGTAGTGGGATGGCTGGGTCATATGGTACATCTAGTTCTAGATCCTTGAGGAATCGCCATACTGTTTTCCATAATGGTTGAACTAGTTTACAATCCCACCAACAGTGTAAAAGTGTTCCTATTTCTCCACATCCTCTCCAGCACCTGTTGTTTCCTGACTTTTTAATGATTGCCATTCTAACTGGTGTGAGATGGTATCTCATTGTGGTTTTGATTTGCGTTTCTCTGATGGCGAGTGATGATGAGCATTTTTTCATGTGTCTGTTGGCTGTATGAATGTCTTCTTTTGAGAAATGTCTGTTCATATCCTTTGCCCACTTTTTGATGGGGTGTTTGTTTTTTTCTTGTAAATTTGTATGAGTTCTTTGTAGGTTCTGGATATCAGCCCTTTGTCAGATGAGTAGGTTGCAAAAATTTTCTCCCATTCTGTAGGTTGCCTGTTCACTCTGATGGTAGTTTCTTTTGCTGTGCAGAAGCTCTTTAGTTTAATGAGATCCCATTTGTCAATTTTTGCTTTTGCTGCCGTTGCTTTTGGTGTTTTAGACATGAAGTCCTTGCCCATGCCTGTGTCCTGAATGGTACTACCTAGGTTTTCTTCTAAGGTTTTTATGGTATTCAGTCTAACATTTAAGTCTCTAATCCATCTTGAATTAATTTTCGTATAAGTAGTAAGGAAAGGATCCAGTTTCAGCTTTCTACTTATGGCTAGCCAATTTTCCCAGCACCATTTATTAAATAGGGAATCTTTTCCCCATTTCTTGTTTCTCTCAGGTTTGTCAAAGATCAGATGGCTGTAGATGTGTGGTATTATTTCTGAGGGCTCTGTTCTGTTCCATTGGTCTATATCTCTGTTTTGGTACCAGTACCATGCTGTTTTGGTTACTGTAGCCTTGTAGTATAGTTTGAAGTCAGGTAGCGTGATGCCTCCAGCTTTGTTCTTTTGACTTAGGATTGTCTTGGCAATGCGGGCTCTTTTTTGGTTCCATATGAACTTTAAAGCAGTTTTTTCCAATTCTGTGAAGAAACTCATTGGTAGCTTGATGGGGATGGCATTGAATCTATAAATAACCTTGGGCAGTATGGCCGTTTTCACGATATTGATTCTTCCTATCCATGAGCATGGTATGTTCTTCCATTTGTTAGTGTCCTCTTTTATTTCACTGAGCAGTGGTTTGTAGTTCTCCTTGAAGAGGTCCTTTACATCCCTTGTAAGTTGGATTCCTAGGTATTTTATTCTCTTTGAAGCAATTGTGAATGGAAGTTCATTCATGATTTGGCTCTCTGTTTGTCTGTTACTGGTGTATAAGAATGCTTGTGATTTTTGCACATTAATTTTGTATCCTGAGACTTTGCTGAAGTTGCTTATCAGCTTAAGGAGATTTTGGGCTGAGACAATGAGGTTTTCTAAATATACAATCATCTCATCTGCAAACAGGGACAATTTGACTTCTTCTTTTCCTAACTGAATACCCTTGATTTCTTTCTCTTACCTGATTGCCCTAGCCAGAACTTCCAACACTGTGTTGAATAGGAGCGGTGAGAGAGGGCATCCCTGTCTTGTGCCAGTTTTCAAAGGGAATTTTTCCAGTTTTTGCCCATTCAGTATGATATTGGCTGTGGGTTTGTCATAAATAGCTCTTATTATTTTGAGGTACGTTCCATCAATACCGAATTCATTGAGCGTTTTTAGCATGAAGGGCTGTTGAATTTTGTCAAAAGCCTTTTCTGCATCTATTGAGATAATCATGTGGTTCTTGTCTTTGGTTCTGTTTATATGCTGGATTACGTTTATTGATTTGCGAATGTTGAACCAGCCTTGCATCCCAGGGATGAAGCCCACTTGATCATGGTGGATAAGCTTTTTGATGTGCTGCTGAATCCAGTTTGCCGGTATTTTATTGAGGATTTTTGCATCGATGTTCATCAGGGATATTGGTCTAAAATTCTCTTTTTTGGTTGTATCTCTGCCAGGCTTTGGTATCAGGATGATGTTGGCCTCATAAAATGAGTTAGGGAGGATTCCCTCTTTTTCTATTGATTGGAATAGTTTCAGAAGGAATGGTACCAGCTCCTCCTTGTACCTCTGGTAGAATTCGACTGTGAATCCATCTGGTCCTGGACTTTTTTTGGTTGGTAGGCTATTAATTATTGCCTCAATTTCAGAGCCTGCTATTGGTCTACTTAGGGATTCAACTTCTTCCTGGTTTAGTCTTGGAAGAGTGTAAGTGTCCAGGAAATTATCCATTTCTTCTGGATTTTCTAGTTTATTTGCGTAGAGGTGTTTATAGTATTCTCTGATGGTAGTTTGTATTTCTGTGGGGTCGGTGGTGATATCCCCTTTATCATTTTTTATTGCGTCTATTTGATTCTTCTCTCTTTTCTTCTTTATTAGTCTTGCTAGCAGTCTGTCAATTTTGTTGATCTTTTCAAAAAACCAACTCCTGGATTCATTGATTTTTTGGAGGGTTTTTTGTGTCTCTATCTCCTTCAGTTCTGCTCTGATATTAGTTATTTCTTGCCTTCTGCTAGCTTTTGAATGTGTTTGCTCTTGCTCTCTAGTTCTTTTAATTGTGATGTTAGAGTGTCAATTTTAGATCTTTCCAGCTTTCTCTTGTGGGCATTTAGTGCTCTAAATTTCCCTCTACACACTGCTTTAAATGTGTCCCAGAGATTCTGGTATGTTTTGTCTTTATTCTTATTGGTTTCAAAGAACATCTTTATTTCTGCCTTCATTTTGTTATGTACCCAGTAGTCATTCAGGAGCAGGTTGTTCAGTTTCCATGTAGTCGAGCGGTTTTGATTGAGTTTCTTAGTCCTGAGTTGTAGTTTGATTGCACTGTGGTCTGAGAGACAGTTTGTTATAATTTCTGTTCTTTTACATTTGCTGAGGAGTTCTTTACTTCCAATTTTGTGGTCAATTTTGGAATAAGTGTGATGTGGTGCTGAGAAGAATGTATATTCTGTTGATTTGGGGTGGAGAGTTCTATAGATGTCTATTAGGTCCGCTTGGTGCAGAGATGAGTTCAATTCCTGGATATCCTTGTTAACTTTCTGTCTCGTTGATCTGTCTAATGTTGACAGTGGGGTGTTGAAGTCTCCCATTATTATTGTATGGGAGTCTAAGTCTCTTTGTAAGTTTCTAAGGACTTGCTTTATGAATCTGGGTTCTCCTGTATTGGGTGCGTATATATTTAGGATAGTTAGCTCTTCCTGTTGAATTGATCCCTTTACCATTATGTAATGGCCTTCTTTGTCTCTTTTGATCTTTGATAGTTTAAAGTCTGTTTTGTCAGAGACTAGGATTGCAACCCCTGCTTTTTTTTGTTCTCCATTTGCTTGGTAGATCTTCCTCCATCCCTTTATTTTGAGCCTATGTATGTCTCTGCATGTGAGATGGGTCTCTGAATACAGCAGACTGATGGGTCTTGACTCTTTATCCAGTTTTCCAGTCTGTGTCTTTTAATTGGAGCATTTAGTCCATTTACATTTAAGGTTAATATTGTTATGTGTGAACTTGATCCTGCCATTATGATATTAACTGGTTATTTTGCTCGTTAGTTGATGCAGTTTCTTCCTAGCCTCAATGGTCTTTACATTTTGGCATGTTTTTGCAATGGCTGGTACCGGTTGTTCCTTTCCATATTTAGGGCTTCCTTCAGGGTCTCTTGTAAGGCAGGCCTGGTGGTGACAAAATCTCTAAGCATTTGCTTATCTGTAAAGGATTTTATTTCTCCTTCACTTATGAAACTTAGTTTGGCTGGATATGAAATTCTGGGTTTAAAATTCTTTTCTTTAAGAACGGTGAATATTGGCCCCCACTCTCTTCTGGCTTGGAGAGTTTCTGCCGAGAGATCTGCTGTTAGTCTGATGGGCTTCCCTTTGTGGGTAACCCGACCTTTCTCTCTGGCTGCCCTTAAGATTTTTTCCTTCATTTCAACTTTGGTGAATCTGGCAATTACATGTCTTGGAGTTGCTCTTCTCCAGGAGTATCTTTGTGGCGTTCTCTATATTTCCTGAATTTGAATGTTGGCCTGCCCTACTAGGTTGGGGAAGTTCTCCTGGATGATATCCAGAAGAGTGTTTTCCAGCTTGGTTCCATTTTCCCCCTCACTTTCAGGCACCCCAATCAGACGTAGATTTGGTCTTTTTACATAATCCCATACTTCTTGCAGGCTTTGTTCATTTCTTTTTCTTCTTTTTTCTTTTGGTTTCTCGTCTTGCTTCGTTTCATTCATTTGATCCTCAGTCGCTGATACTTTCTTCCAGTTGATCGAGTTGGTTACTGAAGCTTGTGCATTTGTCACGTATTTCTCGTGTCATGGTTTTTATCTCTGTCATTTCGTTTATGACCTTCTCTGCATTAATTATTCTAGCTGTCAATTCCTCCACTTTTTTTTTCAAGATTTTTAGTTTCTTTGCACTGGGTACGTAATTCCTCCTTTAGCTCTGAGAAGTTTGATGGACTGAAGCCTTCTTCTCTCATCTCGTCAAAGTCATTCCCTGACCAGCTTCGATCCGTTGCTGGCGATGAGCTGCGCTCCTTTGCAGGGGGAGATGTGCTCTTATTTTTTGAATTTCCAGCTTTTCTGCCCTGCTTTTTCCCCATCTTTGTGGTTTTATCTGCCTCTGGTCTTTGATGATGGTGACGTACTGATGGGGTTTTGGTATAGGTGTCCTTCCTGTTTGATAGTTTTCCTTCTAACAGTCAGGACCCTCAGCTGCAGGTCTGTTGGAGATTGCTTGAGGACCACTCCAGACCCTGTTTGCCTGGGTATCAGCAGCAGAGGTTGCAGAAGATAGAATATTGCTGAACAGCGAGTGTACCTGTCTGATTCTTACTTTGGTAGCTTCCTCTCAGGGGTGTACTCCACCCTGTGAGGTGTGGGGTGTCAGACTGCCCCTAGTGGGGGATGTCTCCCAGTTAGGCTACTCAGGGGTCAGGGACCCACTTGGGCAGGCAGTCTGTCCCTTCTCAGATCTCAACCTCCGTGTGGGGAGATCCACTGCTCTCTTCAAAGCTATCAGACAGAGTTGTTTGCGTCTGCAAAGGTTCCTGCTGCTTTTTTTGTTGTTGTTGTTTAGCTGTGCCCTGTCCACAGAGGTGGAGTCTACAGAGACAGGCAGGTTTCCTTGAGCTGCTGTGAGCTCCACTCAGTTCGAGCTTCCCAGCGGCTTTGTTTACCTACTTAAGCCTCAGCAATGGCAGGCGCCCCTCCCCCAGCCTCGCTGCTGCCTTGCAGTTAGATCTCAGACTGCTGTGCTAGCAATGAGGGAGGCTCCGTGGCCGTGGGACCCTCCCAGCCAGGTGTGGGATACAATCTCCTGGTGTGCCCGTTTGCTCAAAGCGCAGTATTGGGGTGGGAGTCACCCGATTTTCCGGGTGTTGTGTGTCTCAGTTCCCCTGGCTAGGAAAAGGGACTCCCTTCCCCCTTGCGCTTCCCAGGTGAGGTGATGCCTCACCCTGCTTCAGCTCTCGCTGGTCGGGCTGCAGCAGCTGACCAGCACCGATTGTCCGGCACTCCCTAGTGAGATGACCCCAGTACCTCAGTTGAAAATGCAGAAATCACCAGTGTTCTGTGTCGCTCACGCTGGGAGTTGGAGACTGGAGCTGTTCCTATTTGGCCATCTTGTTCTGCCCCCAGACTTGCCATTTTTAAGATGAAATTACTACAGTGACATAATTAGACATCGCATCTGGTGCAGTTGCTTGGGGTGATCATTCACCAGGATTCTATAGTCTGGAACCAGTAGAACATATCCTTTTCATTATCTTCTTCATTTTCCTGTTTTCCCTGGGAGCCTGGCTTTTGACTTTCAACTTCATAGGCATAGTTCCAGGCCAGAGAAGTATTTGACTTTTTTGTCACCTGGGAAAATACAGCTCACCTCTTAGGCACCTATCTTCCATCACTGCCTCAGCAGCTAAGCTCCTTTCCTATTAAGGGTGTCTCCTTGGGGTTTTTTTCACCCCTTTAGATGTCCTTCTCAAAGTTAACTGTTAAAACAGATTGTTACTCATACATTTGACATCTTGTCATCTTCCACTGAAAACTGTAATTTGCAGCTTTTACCAGATTATTAACACCAAATAAATAGTTTTATTGCTGTCATTATTGTTATTACACATATAATTTTAGCTTCTGTTTTAAGATTTGTGGGAAATGTAAACATGCCTTTTCCCTCTCCTTTGTTTTGCATATTCAGGATCACAAACTCTGTATCACTGGCAGCAGCTTGCTCAGCCAAACTTGGGAACCATCCTTGATCCACGACCAGGTGTCATTACTAAAGGCTTTACCCAGTTGCCCAGGGATACCATTTATCACATCTCAGATTTAGAAGAGGATGAAGAGGAGGGTATTACTTTTCAGGTTCAGCAACCTCTTCAAGTGGAAGAGAAACTGTCAACATCCAAGCCAGTAACGGGGATCTTCCTACCACCCATTACTTCAGCAGGTGGACCAGTTACAGGTGAGAAGAGTGTCTGGTCAAATGTGGTATAGTAACCAGAAGTACTTTGCATTCTGACTTATTAGATAGTCAGCTGGCTACTTTTGCTCACTGGAGGGTACTCAATCTTGGATACCAGATAATGAAAATCTGTAGCATTAGTGGCATTCCTAATCCCCTCCACTTTATCTTAGCCAGTCTACATTAGTAGCTTAGGTAGAGAGCTGGATGAATTCAGGTCAGTGGTTCACAAACTTTTTGGGCTCAGGAACTCTTTACACTCTTAAAAATCACTGAGAATTCCAGAGAGCCTATCTGTGTAGGTTATATCTATGGACATTTAATATATCATAAATCAAAACTGAGAAACTATAAAAATGTGTATTAACTCATTTAAAATAATTGTACACAAATATGTTTTGTGAAAAATAGCTATTTTTTTCATAGTGAGAAAAACAGTTGTGCAAGTCTCTCATTTTTGACTTAATACAAAATAGCTTTATTCTCATTATCAGCGGCTACCTTCAGTCTGTTGCAATATGTTGTTTCAGTTGAACAATATGAAGGAAATGCAGCCAGGCACAAAACATGCAGTTGGAAAAGGAAAGAGTGTTTTAATAAGTCTTTTCAGATATTTGTAGCTATTTTTTGATATTATAGTAAAACTAGGTAAGTAGTAGTTTCTTAAACATTTGTAGCAATGTGAGATCAGAAACCCTAACAATTAACTTTTCATTACTTTGTTAACATTAAAATGCATTGGTCAGGCTGGTAGCTCACACCTGTAATCCCAGCACTTTGGGAGACCGAGGTGGGCAATCACCTGAGGTCAGGAGTTTGAGACCAGCCTGGCCAACATGGTGAAACCCTGTCTCTAATAAAAAAAAATTAAAATTAAAATTAAATAAAATGCATTGGTCATATCCTACATTTTGAATATATCTTTCACCCATGCTTGATTTTTAACATCATGCATTGATCATTTAGAAAATGTTGATTGGTTCATGGAGTTATGCAGATTTTCTAAATGTTGGCACATTTTATTACATAAAAATATTAAAATCATATTAATATCACCACCTATCTTATCAGAAAAGTCTTTAAGGATGTTCATGCTTTCAGTGGTGGATATAAGTTTTCCAAAACTAACTTTTTCTTGAAAGCTCACATTTTGTTAGCTGTTTTTCTTGAGGGGACAGGCTCACTTCATTCATTTTTAACATGTCTCTCTTAACACCCAAGTCTGAATAACTATAGTTTTTCTGTTAGTTCTTTAAAGTAAAAATGGTATTCCATGACAAAATTTCAAATCAGTTGCACAAGTATTTTCCTCTGGATAACCACTGTATCTCAGTGTGCAGCAAGAGTGCTTAATACATCTTTCCTATTTCATCGCACAGAACAGGAAAATGACTCAAGGGCTAAGATTCAAAATTTAATAGATAATTTTTACTGCTACTTCAAGGACATTCTTAAGTGAATATGGCTTTTAAAAAAATACCAAGTGCATAATAATTAAGAAGACTAGTACAACTTGGTGATATTGCCTTGATTTGTGCTGAGGAGCCAGGAGTTTTGCCTTCCATTGCTTTTGTACCAGCAGTGCAAATGTAAACCCAGTCACAAAGAAAAGGCCTCTGTCTTAACATTGCTATGAAAGTAGCTTTGACCTGTAGACTCCCACAGTCTTCAGACCACACTTTGAGAACCACCAGAGTAGATAAATTTGGCTGAATCATTTGGATAACTGGATCTTGATTTTTTAAATGTATTTTTTCAGTTTTCTTTTCTCATTTCTAAGCTTTGTTTATGCCTTTTGCTTTACAGTTTTAAAGTATTGGATTCACCTATATACTAACCAGTTAATACTAGTACAATCTTTATGTATATTTATTTCATTTCCAGATTTGGGGATTTTTAGTACAAAAGGTACTTGATAAATGCTATATTATTAATAAATAATGATGAGCTTTTTACATTATTAATCTAGTCTTTCAATCTTGTATTTGCTCCCTAAAAATCTATTTCAGTTGCAACCGCCAATCCAGGAAAGTGCCTGTCATGCACAAACTCAACATTCACTTTCACCACCTGTAGAATATTACATCCCTCTGACATCACTCAGGTTACCCCCAGGTAAGAGTGCCTGGAAAATCTGGGGCCTCACTTCTTTCCTCAGCTATATTTTCATGAATTTCTTTTTAAAATTACCTTCATTTTAATTTCTAGAATGTTAATTAATGTTCTGTGATAATGTGTCTTTAGAATATTTTCACATTGCATTTTCTAATTTGATTATTATAAAAGTAGGCAGGGCAACTTGAGTATGTATTGTGTAAAGTAAACTGAGGCATGGAAGGTTGAGGTGACTGGTTCTAGGGCAGACAACTAATAAATAACCCAGCTGGGGCTATATACCCGGAGTTAGCCAAACTGCAAGATTTACAGGGCCTGTCCTCTGCACAAGCCCACCTTCACTTCTGACAACACCTGCAAGTGCAGAGGGTTCCCAAAACCACTTTCAGGTTCAGTAATTTGCTAGAAGATCTCACAGAACTCACAGCAAGTTGTTATACTTGTGGCTACTGTATTACAAGGGAAGAATACAGGTTAAAATTGTCCAAAGGAAGAAAGGCATAGGGCAGAGTCTTAGAGGATTCTACATGTGTCCTTAGGATTCATTACTCTCCTGGTATTGATATGTGATGGTACACACAATATCCTGGTATTGATATGTGACGGTACACACAGAATATTACCAACCAGGTAAGTTCACCCAAGTATTAGTGTTTACAGTCTGTCTGTATTGAGGCTTTGTTGTGTAGGTATGATTGATTGAACTCAGTTCAACAGAGTTGAACTCAGCCTTCTGGCCAACTGATACTGCATGACTCAAAGGCCCTACCCTAAATCACATGGTTGGTCTTTTTGGCATGGCCATTCCTCACCCTAAGACTGTTGGGTATGGCCTGGCCCACCCTAAGATTTAGTGTGATCAGCCTCCACTCTAGCCAAAGACACTCCTATTGTGACATAGATTGCCTCCAAGGAGCGGAGGGCAGAGGCCAGACCTCTCTGGGCAAGGCCAAATTATTTACTACATAGGCTAAAACTTGAATATTTTAATATGTAGTCCCTTATTAAGCCATATTGATGCCATTCCCATCCTAACAATTCCCAAAAGGATCTCAGGTGGCTTTTAAAGATATGTAGAACGTGTAACAGTGCATAGTTACTGATGTGTTTGTTGCCTGTCCCTTTATATTTACCAAGGATAACTACTATAATTACTTTAAATGCATTAAAGAATAATGTTAACTAGAAGTAGAAAAGAAAGATGTTGCAAAGGGAAATCAAGAGTAAGCATATAAAATGGGTAAAAGAATAAAGCTAGTGTGCAAATTGTACCATAAAGTCTTATGTTAGCCATGTTAGCTTGCTAAGGTTAGCCACGTATTTGAGTCTTAACTTTCTAGCTGCCAGTGTGAAGGGAGATAAGATTATGATTCACCATGTCTATAAAATAGAAGCAAATGAATTATTTAGGGAAGCATTTGGATGATATCCACTAAAGATCCCAATAAAGTCTGTAACAAAAAAATCTGCATTTTTTTCTACATTGTTCTTATAGTCATCAGGATAACAAGTTTTACAAAATTGGTTCTTGAGGAGACTCTTAATACAGGTTGATGCCATTATATGAAGTATACAATTTGGGTAAAGACAGGCAGTTCTAGAGTCTAGTAGAAATAGGGAGATTAGAGACTGGGAATACAATATATAGACTATTCCGGATCAGAGGCTTTTAGTTGGACTGGTTTGACCACGGAGTCAAACTTATTTGAATTTTGCTGCTTCTATACAAGTTGGTGCTTTAGAAAGTTTGTTAATTGTAAGCTTGTGTTTTGTTCATAATCTTTAAAATTTTTGATATCCTGATGTTTAATATATTGAGTATTTTGTGTTGAAGTGAAAGTTGATCTATTAAATACTGGTAACATTTGTTTTGCGGGGAAATTGGCTAAAGAAGTACCATCTCCGGCCGGGCGTGGTGGCTCAAGCCTGTAATCCCAGCACTTTGGGAGGCCAAGACGGGCGGATCACGAGGTCAGGAGATCGAAACCATCCTGGCTAACACAGTGAAACCCCGTCTCTACTAAAAAAATACAAAAAACTAGCCGGACGAGGTGGCGGGCACCTGTAGTCCCAGCTACTCGGGAAGCTGAGGCAGGAGAATGGCGTGAACCTGGGAGGCAGAGTTTGCAGTGAGCCGAGATCCGGCCACTGCACTCCAGCTTGGGCGACAGAGCGAGACTCCGCCTCAAAAAAAAAAAAAAAAAAAAAAAAAAAAAAGAAGTACCATCTCCATTTCATTCCCGTTTCCTTAAGTACATGATTGGTTAGTTTTTCTTTTCGACTAAGCATAAAATAAGAATTTTCTCATTTGATTATTATAAAAGTGGGCAGGGCAACTGAGTATGTATTGTGTAAAGTAAACTGAGGCATGGAAGGTTGAGGTCACTGGTCCTAGGGCAGACAACTAATAAATAACCCAGCTGGGGCTATATACCCGGAGTTAGCCAAACTACAAGATTTACAGGGCCAGTCCTCTGCACAAGCTCACCTTCACTTCTATATGTTCAGTAGTATTACTGAATACTGAAGTAATGCTGAAGAAGTATTACTGAATAGATGTTGAAACTATTAGTTATTTTTAATTTTCTGAAAGTAGTATTACTGAATACTGAAGTAATGCTGAAGAAGTATTACTGAATAGATGTTGAAACTATTAGTTATTTTTAATTTTCTGAAAACATGTTTCAAGTCAAGGTTGAGAAAAATTCATTCTATGGATATTTTTATACTATCATTGTTTGAAATTAACATTTCTTGAGAAAATAAAATTTAACAATTAGAAGTTTATTATTTTGCAATAAAATAAAATTAAAAGATTAAAAAGAAGGAAACTTCTCCCAGAAGAGCATTTCATGTTTAATTTTTTTAAAGTTGGTGAACTGTTTACCTATGGATTATTGTCTCAATATATCTCACTTTATGGAATGGATATATAAATAAACATTCTAAAGATTACTTTCCTTAGTCTTCAAATTTCTTTGCTTTCTGTCATAAAATTTAATTGTATTTCTACAGATGTACATTTTAGAGTTAAAATTTAAGAGTAAAGTTATCTAAGAGTACAGCAATACCTTTCATATCCCACTGAAAATGTTTTAATAAGTTAATTACTAAGTTACAAATTACAAATAATTAGTCATTGAAGTATCACATGAAATTTTCATTTCCCAGATCTGTTCCACGGCGTACAGTTACAGATGTGTTTGTTGCCTGTTACTTTATATTTACCAAGGATAACTACTGTAATTACTTTAAATGCCAGCTTGGGGCTTGCTTTTTATTCTTAAACACTGTCTCCCACTTACTTTTTTTTTAAGCTCTGGGTTCTCTTCATTATCCTGTGGAAGTAGTGGTAGCAGTTCATCCAACACGGCTGTGAATTCTCCTGCCTTGTCCTATAGACTCAGCATTGGTGAGTCCATCACCAACCGACGAGATTCCACTACAACCTTCAGTAGCACCATGAGCTTGGCCAAACTTCTACAAGAACGAGGCATCTCTGCCAAAGTGTACCACAGCCCAATTTCAGAGAACCCCCTCCAGCCTCTCCCTAAATCCCTGGCTATCCCTTCCACACCACCAAATTCACCATCTCACTCACCTTGCACTTCTCCTTTGCCCTTTGAGCCTCGAGTGCATCTCTCTGAAAATTTTTTGGCCTCTCGACCAGCTGAGACATTCCTCCAGGAGATGTATGGCTTGAGACCCTCCCGGAACCCTCCTGATGTTGGCCAGTTGAAGATGAACTTAGTGGACAGGCTGAAGAGACTGGGGATAGCCAGAGTGGTCAAGAACCCTGGTGCCCAAGAGAATGGAAGATGCCAGGAGGCAGAAATTGGTCTTCAAAAACCAGATTCTGCTGTTTATTTAAATTCAGGTAGCAGTTTATTAGGTGGACTAAGGAGGAATCAGAGTCTTCCAGTCATAATGGGTAGCTTTGCTGCCCCAGTTTGCACATCCTCACCCAAAATGGGTGTCCTGAAGGAGGACTGAGGTTCAGCAGTTAACTGACCTCTTATACAAATTAGCATATGAGGGATAGATATGCACTGAAACATGTAGTCTGGTCTGACTTGAGAGAAAAGGAATGTTGCACAAGGGTTGTGAATGTGAAAGGGGGAATGGAGGAATGGAAATAAAATTGGGATGAGCCCTAATGGAGGAAGTCGGGCAAATTGAAAGTATAAATGAATGGGCCATGAGTGTTCAGAGGCAGGAAAGAAAGGTTTAATATACTCCTTCATTTGAGTTTTCTTGTCTTGAAAATAAAAAGTGAGTAAAAATAAATTCAGTAATACTAAAACATACAGAGATACTGAACTTCCTGGCACATTTACTTCTGGTAAGCATAAAGCAGAGAGAACCCAGGTTAGAAGGATGGGAAGAGAAAAGGAGCAGCTTTATTGCTTACAGAAAGCCATTCTGAAGGGTTGGTGGGGTAAGCTCAGTCTATTACTGAGACAATAGTGAGATGGCTTATATGTTTCCCCTGTTAATATCTGGTTAAATTATGCATCCATCAAATGATATGCTCACAGCATTAGCAAAATTAGGAGTTTCATCTTTTTCATTGAATCATAGGTGGAGACTCCTATTTTCCTTTCTGTTTTCAGGCCTTTGAGCCCCTGGGAACCCAAATACCACTCAATTATTTTGTATTTATGATTAATAAAAGTTCATTTTTTAAATTTGTATTTTTATACAACCTCCAAAAAAAAAATGAGTAGAGCATGGGAGGGATTTACTTTTAAGAAGCAAAATGTGGTAAATTGGAACCAAGAAAACTTGTTTTTAGAATATTTCTTCTGAATAAGTGTAGTAACCAAGGAATACAAACATAATTGCATGTTTTTAAAAATTCCTTGGAGGCTGGAAGTGGTTAAGCCAGAAGTGCAATCAATAGGAATTAGGGAATGTTTTATATTTATATATGTAAAATTTTTTGTGAGAAAAGTTGGCTGCAACTAAACCAACTTTTTCCAAAGTGCGCTATGCATATTTTTAATGAAAGATGACATGTATTTGCACAAAAATTCTCAGGCACATTAAATTATTATAAACTGAAGTAAAACCCAGGTACTTGCTTTGAGATTGTGTTTTTTTTTTTTTTTTTCTAATGTCAAATAAAATAAAACACATCTGCCTTCTTGATATTTATAGAATTAGAGAATAAACTTTTTAATGGGGGAGTCAAAGCTTTTTCTTTTTCTCTAAGGTTCTTTTTTTTTTTTTTTTTTTAATTCAAACTGTATGAAATGGCAAAGTGAGGCTCTGGGGTTAGGTTTCAGCATTCAGCAGTTGACACAGGCTAAGAAATGGAAAGAGGTAGATCTGTTTTTTCTCAATGTTGCTGAGCAAAGTCTGCTCATCAGATGACGTGGCTTTGTCTAGACAGCACGCAGCTCAGAAAGAAATGTCTTTATACAAAAGACATGATAGAGAAAAGATGAGAGAGGGGACTAATTATTTTGTTTATGAAAATGGCAAGTAAATTACTTGATCTTTTTGGTGCTTCATTTGCAAATGTTTTGTTTGTTTGTCCTGACTTAAAGGCAATTTTCTGAAGAACTCTTGACTCTTGCTCCTATGGTTCCCATAGGCACACCTATTCCCAGGCCAAGGAGAGTCCTTCCTCTTCCCTTTTGAGGCATCCCTGCCACCCGCCCCCCCCCCCCCCGCCCCCCCACTTAGAGCTATGTGCTCAAAAAAGCCAACATGAATGCAGTGGTAAAAATGTGTTTGTTTCTTATACTTTTTAGAATCTCTTAATAAAATTTTTCTAAATAAATTCTGCAAAAACAAAGGATGAAGATGGTCTCTCCCTTTCGTTCCCCTTCACTCAGTTGTGCTGAGGTCAATAGAGCGTACACATTCAGAAAGGATTCCAGCGGGTTTATATGTGAATATAAGTGTCCCTGAATGGGGCAGGCATTAAATAGAAGAATCCCTGCTGTTTAAATTTCCCACGTATTCCAATTCACTTTTTTAAAATACCATTTGAATTTGTGTTTCATAAAGTGACTCTGGGGTGCTTACTTTAGCCAATTCTTAAAATTTTTTATTTGTTCCCTAAGAAAGTAATTAGTGTTTCTGTTGCCTGAACAGTTACAGTTTCCAAGAAACATCAGGAAGTAGGAAACTGTAGGGCCAGAGAGTAAGTAGTACAAAGTTAAATTGTCCGATTTATGTGTATTACATAAAGCTATAAATTGAACTAGATTTTGCCGTGCTCTGTATTGAGTATAATTTGTATACTTTTTTATAATTAATGACTAAATGATCATTTTGAAGGCAGGGTGGTGGGGGTGTGTTAGCAGCCAAATAAGGACATCTGATTAAAAAGAACCAGACTTAGATTTTTTTAAAGTACACTGATGTTGATGTTCCACCGGAAACACCTTAATTGTATACTGATGTGTAATGTCTCTAGAAATGAATCCTATCTTAAAACTGGGTTTTGCTGTTTTTTGAAGTTTCCACTTAAAATCATTTTTGGTATATCCTGATAATCTCTATAATACTAGCATTTTCTGCAAAATATAGTAAGAAGAATTGGAGCCTAATAGCTGGTTCCTCCCAACTTATCTGTTATGTTTTGGTATTATTCACATTTTAGCTTTTTCTGTGATAAAAATTGTATGTATACTTTCATGCCAGTATAGGAAACCTCAATCTTCTTTATTTTTTTCTTTTTTTTTTTCTTTTTTTTTTTTTTTTTTTGCTTTAAGAAGGTTTTCAGTGATTATACCTCAGGTATTTCTGAGTGTCCTATTATCTAGTAGGAAAAGTATCTTTCTGAGCTCAGAATTAAAAGTTCTCCTAAATTATGAAGATCCCAAATCTTATGTAAATAACCTTAGGCATGGGTCCTTAGGGAGAAGTTAATGACCATTGTTAAAGTACTTTTTTAGAAAATTTTGTGCTGTATATTCTTGATTTGACATAAATGGATAGACTTTGGCAAGGGAGGAAATAAGTTACAAGGCAGCTTACAAGAGCCTATTCTCGATAAAAGGTATAATTTTACACAGTACTCAAAGCTTGTTATCTTTTCTGACCATTTTAGTACAGAATTAGTACTTGGTGGTTACTAACATCGACTTGCGACATCTCGAACTGGGGCTGTTAGTGTTGAGTGGGCCACTTCTCTGATGTCAGATGCATGCAGACCTGTACTCCACATGCAGCCCAACAGCAGCGCAGTGTGATAACCGAGTGGTCGCATGGCAGAGCACATCCCCCACAGAGTGGGCACAAGTGCCCTCTAGGGCAGCCAGGGGAATACTATTGTTCGATACCTGGGATTTGACTTTGTCAGACAGCTCTTTGTGCACCTATCTTTGTTTTGTCAAATGTAAATCAGTTAATAAACATGAGTAGCTTAAATTTTCATTTGTCTCCCTGTGTTTTTGTCCCAGCTGTTTGCACAGGTAATCCTGTACTAAATCTTTCTTTTGTGTTATGTTTTTGGTTAGAAAACAACCTCTACTTGTCAAACCAACACATACACAAGAAACCACTAATAGTAATAATAAACAGATCTTAATGTATTTTCCTAGATTTTTTAAAAATAGAATAGACAGTATCTATGTATACCATAATCCTTAGCAAAAGTAACAGCAACATAAAAATAAAATCTAAAGTCATTGATATGCAGATACCAAGTTTGAGAAGATTCAGGAAGTGTGAAGCAGTTCTTTTCCTGTATGCCACAGTTTTCTGTTGACGCTCTTAGCTATTTAAAAATTGTTTCCAAGAAACTAAATTTGAACTTTGTTACAGACACTAACAGAAAAGGTCTTTTGGGGGGCTGAGGCAAGAAGGGCCATGCGGCCGGCGAAGGAGTCTAGACCCTTCAGTCCGGTGCTCTTCCCTCGCGCGGCGGTGGCTCTACGGCCGCGGGAGTAAACACTGCCTTTGTTCCGTAGCGCCTTGTCTCTTTCGTCGCCCCGTCCCCTCACGCCGCCACGCTCCGGCTGGCCCGCCCTCGGTCCCTGAACCCCATTTCGGCTCGTGCCGCGCGGATGCGGCTGCCGGGCCTGGGATTGGGCATTGAGCGGGAGGAGGAGGAGGAGCGGCGGCGCCTGGGCGGCATGCGATGGGGAACTGCTGCTGGACGCAGTGCTTCGGGCTGCTCCGCAAGGAAGCGGGGCGGCTGCAGCGAGTAGGCGGCGGCGGAGGATCCAAGTATTTTAGAACATGCTCAAGAGGTGAGCACTTAACAATAGAGTTTGAGAATCTAGTAGAAAGTGATGAAGGGGAGAGCCCAGGAAGCAGTCATAGTTTAGCAAACATTTATTAAGCAACTGTCATGTGCCAAGCACCGTGCTAGACACTGGGATTTTAAAAATCAGACATAGTCTCTCCATTAGAAGAAAGAACATCCTGGTCTGGGAGATAGATTCTCGAGATGACTAATTTCAATATGAGGCCTCTTACTGAGGAAGAAATTGTTGACCTAAGAGAAAGGCATTATGATTCCATTGCCGAAAAACAAAAAGATCTTGATAGGAAAATTCAAAAAGAGCCTTACAAGAAGGGAAGTTAAGACTAGAAGAAGAAGCTTTATACGCTGCACAGCGTGAAGCAGCCAGGGCAGCAAAGCAGCGAAAGCTCTTGGAGCAAGAAAGGCAGAGAATTGTGCAGCAATATCATCCTTCCAACAATGGAGAATATCAAAGTTCAGGACCAGAAGATGACTTTGAATCTTGTTTGAGAAATATAAAGTCACAGTATGAAGTTTTTCGAAGTAGTAGACTCTCATCAGATGCTACAGTTTTGACACCAAATACACAAAGCAGTTGTGATTTAATGACCAAAACTAAATCAACTAGTGGAAATGACGACAGCACATCCTTAGATCTAGAGTGGGAAGATGAAGAAGGAATGAATAGAATGCTTCCAATGAGAGAACGTTCCAAAACAGAGGAAGACATTCTACGGGCAGCACTTAAGTATAGCAACAAGAAGACTGGAAGTAATGCTACATCAGCCTCTGATGATTCCAATGGGCTGGAGTGGGAGAATGATTTTGTTAGTGCCGAAATGGATGATAATGGAAATTCCGAGTATTCTGGATTTGTAAATCCTGTATTAGAACTGTCTGATTCTGAATAAGGTATTCTGACACAGATCAACAGACTCGATAGGGTAAAATTGTGTGACCTTGTTTATCAGTTATGACCAAATGTTAAAAACCAACTAGAATGTATAAGTGATTGTGCTGAGCCTTTTTGTAAGGGAGATGTGTAAGAAACCATGTTGTAAATGCTTATTTTATTAGAAAGGAGTAGGGATGATAGGATCTGAATTGATACAGAATTAAGTGCAATTTCATCATCTGCCTTCTGCTTTTCAAGACCAATTTAATGGTCCTGTCATGTTGCCAATTAAGTTTAAGTCTTTTCTTTATAGCATTTCTGTTTACTATTGTAGATTTCCACTTTCCATTTTTTAAATTAATTTTACTTTGAATGATTTATGAAGCCTATTCATTGTCTAACTATGAAAACATTAAGACTTTTTTTGTTAATTCTCAGCAGATGTGAAGGAAGCATGAGGAGGGATTGTCAGATTCAGATTTAGAATAGTGTTCCCTTTTCCAGCATTATTTATTTCTATGACTTCTTTGGATTTTATTATCTAATAGTAAGTACAGTTGATTTGAGTAGATGACTCTAAGAAATGCAGAAGTATCAGCATTACATGTCCTTATTTACATGTCCTAGTATGATAATGTTGATTCAATCTGAACAAAAGATAATATAAAAATAACCCTTCAGAGTTTGGACATTTCAAGTTGGTAATAATAAAAAATAATACTTAAGATATATATATATATATATATATATATATATAGTTTTTTCCACTTCATTTTACATGCCACTATATTGACTTTAATTGATATATAGTATTAAGTTTTTAGGTGCCATTATTTTTTTAAAATTCTATATTTCCAATGAATGATCTTAGATTTTACGCAGAACATATTCTCTGCATGATTTAAGAAAGGAAAATCTAAAAAGGTAATACGGGTATTTCAAATAAAATCCTTTCTGGTATGAAAGCCTCCATTGATTTTATTAAGCTTTCGTTTACCTTGTAGTACAAGGTGCTTTAATGGGATAGAACTAAGCATATCAATATCTATAACTGCATTTTGTTATAGACAATCAGCTGTTCTTTTCTCTAAAATGTATGTGTCAATTTAAAACGCCAGGAATAGAAAACACTCCATAATTGCTTTCCTTGATTTTGCTGAGGATTTGGTATGATTTTAGTAAGCAAACTGTTTTTTGGTTTTTCCTTAATGTTTTTAAATGTTTTTCCTCTTGCAACAATGACAGTGCATGTTCTTATAAATATAGGAAGGTCCAGATATAAATAGTAACCTAAAGTTCTTGCTGTACTTAAAAAAAAAATCATGTGGCCCTTTCAATATTTGAACTGCTAAGCAATGACATCTGTAGTTTTATCTCCTTTTTTATTTCATAGAAATTAATATGATACTTTAAATATGTAAATATAATACATTAGGTAATGCCATTATTTATATGTCTTAAGTTGTAGCTATGTCTTGGAAATATTTTTAAGGTAATCTATATTCACATTGCCTGTGTTAATGCTTTTTAAAGTTTGTATACATCAGATGTATATTTTTGGTTTGGCATAAGCTACTATTGTAATTTTTCTTGGCTTTTTGTTCATAAAGAATTTTTTGAAGGAATGGTAACAAATGGTAATTTACAAATGGTTGTGAATAAACACATTTTTACACTTAAAAAAAAAAAGGTCTTTTGATACTCAGTCTCCTTCACAATTTAATTTCTGTTTTTTTTTTTTTTTTATAATTTCCATTTTTGTTTTAGATTCCAGAGTACATGTGCAGGTTTGTTACCTGGATATATTTCATGAGGCTGAGGCTTAGAGTATGATTGATCCTGTTACCCAGATACAGAGTATAGCATCCAATACATAGTTTTTCAACCCTTTCCCCCCTCCTTCCCTGCTGTAATAGTCCCCAGTTTCTATTGTTGCCATCTTTGTGTCCTTAAGTAGCCAGTGTTTACCTCCCACTTGTAAGTGAGAACATGCAGTATTTGGTTTTCTGTTTCTGTGTTAATTTGCTTAAGATAATGGCCTCTACTTACATGCATGTTGCCATGAAGACATGATTTCAGGGATTTTTATGGCTGCATACTCTTCCATGGTGTATATATACCACATTTTCCTTATCCAGTCCACTGTTGATGAACACTTAGGTTGATTCCATGTCTTTGCTATTGTGAATAATGCTGTGATGAACATGAACGCATGTATCTTTTTGTAGAATGATTTATTTTCTTTTGGATATATACCCAATAGTGGAATTACTGGGTTGAATGGTAGTTCTGTTTTAATTTCTTTAAGAAATCTCCAAACTGCCTTCCAAAGTGGCTGAGCTAATTTACATTCCCACCAACCGTGTATGAGCATTCCCTTTTCTCCACAGCCTCGCTAGTATCTGTTTTTTGTTTGTTTGTTTGTTCGTTTTGAGACAGTCTCACTCTGCCACCCAGGCTTGAGTGCAGTTGTGCCATCATGGCTCACTGCAATCTCAACCTCCTGGGGTCAATTGATCCTCCCACCTCAACTTCCCAAGTAGCTGGAACTACAGGCGTGTGCCACAACGTCCAGTTAATTTTTGTATTTTTTGCAGAGATAGGGACTCACCATGCTGCCCAGGCTGGTCTCAAATTCATGAACTCAAGCGATTCTCCCACATTGGCCTCTGAAAGTTCTGGGATTACAGACATGAGCCACTGCACCTGGCACATATTTTATTATTATTATTATACTTTTTTTTTAAGGTCTAGCTAATGTTTATTCTGTCTCTAATTCCTAAGAAGAATAGTTAACAGATGGATGAGAAGTTATGATTAATAAATATTTTTAACCAGTAATAACAGATCTCTTCATCATCATTTTTACATCTTATTTTTTATTGTTTTATTTTTTTAAAATTATACTTTAAGGTCTGGAGTACATGTGCACAAAGTGCAGGTTTGTTACATACATATACATGTGCCATGTTGGTGTGCTGCACCCATTAACTCGTCATTTACATTAGGTATTTCTTCTAATACTATCCCTCCCCCTTCCCCCACCCCATGACAGGCCCCAGTGTGTGGTGTGGCTAAGTGTTCTCATTGTTCAGTTCCCACCTATGAGTGAGAACATGCAGTGTTTGGTTTTCTGTTCTTGTGATAGTTTGCTGAGAATGATGGTTCCCAGCTGCATCCATGTCCCTACAAAGGATAAGAGCTCATCCTTTTTTATGGCTGCATAGTATTCCATGGTGTATACGTGCCACATTTTCTTAATCCAGTCTGTCATTGATGGACATTTGGGTTGGTTCCAAGTCTTTGCTATCATGAATAGTGCCACGGTAAGCATACGTGTGCATGTGTCTTTATAGCAGCATCATTTATAATCCTTTGGGTATATACCCAGTAATGGGATGGCGAGGTCAAATGGTATTTGTACTTCTAGATCCTTGAGGAATCACCACACTCTTTTCCACAATGGTTGAACTAGTTTACAGTCCCACCAACAGTATAAAAGTGTTCCTATTTCTCCACATCCTCTCCACCTGTTGCTTCCTGACTTTTTAATGATTGCCATTCTAAATGGTGTGAGATGGTATCTCATTGTGGTTTTGATTTGCATTTCTTTGATGGCCAGTGATGACGAGCATTTTTTCGTGTGTCTGTTAGCTGCATAAATGTCTTTTGAGAAGTATCTGTTCATATCCTTCACCCACTTTTTGATTGAGTTGTTTGTTTTTTCCTTGTACATTTGTTTGAGTTCTTTGTAGGTTCTGGATATTAGCCCTTTGTCAGATGAGTAGATTGCAAAAAATTTCTCCCATTCTGTAGGTTGCCTGTTCACTCTGATGATAGTTTCTTTTGCTGTGCAGAAGCTCTTTAGTTTAATTAGATCCCAATTGTCAATTTCAGCTTTTGTTGCCATTGCTTTTGGTGTTTTAGACATGAAGTCCTTGCCCATGCCTACGTCCTGAGTGGTATTACCTAGGTTTTCTTCTAGGGTTTTTATGGATTTAGGTCTAACATTTAAGTCTCTAATCCATCTTGAATTAATTTTTGTGTAAGGTGTAAGGAAGGGATCCAATTTTAGCTTTCTACATAATGGCTAGCCAGTTTTCCCAGCACCATTTATTAACTAGGGAATCCTTTCCCCATTTCTTGTTCTTGTCAGGTTTGTCAAAGATCAGATGGTTGTAGATGTGTGGTATTATTTCTGAGGGCTCTGTTCTGTTCCATTGGTCTATAGCTCTGTTTTGGCACCAGTACCATGCTGTTTTGGTTACTGTGGCCTTGTAATATAGTTTGAAGTCAGGTAGCATGATGCCTCCAGCTTTGTTCTTTTGGCTTAGGATTGTCTTGGCAATGCGGGCTCTTTTTTGGTTCCATATGAACTTTAAAGTAGTTTTTTCCAATTCTGTGAAGAAAGTCATTGGTAGCTTAATGGGGATGGAATTGAATCTATAAATTACCTTGCGCAATATGGCCATTTTCACAATATTGATTCTTCCTATCCATGAGCATGGAATATTCTTCCATTTGTTAGTGTCCTCTTTTATTTCATTGAGCAGTGGTTTGTAGTTCTCCTTGAAGAGGCCTTCACATCCCTTGTAAGTTGGATTCCTAGGTATTTTATTCTCTTTGAAGCAATTGTGGATGGGAGTTCACTCATGATTTGGCTCTCTGTTTGTCTGTTATTGGTGTATAGGAATGCTTGTGATTTTTGCACATTGATTTTTTATCCTGAGACTTTGCTGAAGTTGCTTATCAGCTTAAGGAGATTTTGGGCTGAGACAATGGGGTTTTCTAAATATACAATCATGTCATCTGCAAACAGGGACAGTTTGACTTCCTCTTTTCCTAATTGAATACCCTTTATTTCTTTCTCCTACCTGATTGGCCTGGCCAGAATTTCCAACACTATGTTGAATAGGAATGGTGAGAGAGGGCATCCCTGTCTTGTGCCAGTTTTCAAAGGGAATGCTTCGAGTTTTTGCCCATTCAGTATGATATTGGCTATGGGTTTGTCATAAATAACTCTTATTATTTTGGCTCAAGTGTCCCAGGTCGATCGCAGACTGCTCTGCCTGGCAGCAAGAATTTCAAGCCTGTGGATCTTAGCTTGCAGGGCTCTTTGGGGGTGGGACCTGCCAAGCCAGACCACTTGGCTCCCTGGCTTCAGCCCGCTTTCCAGAGGAGTGAGCTGTTCTGTCTCACTGACGTTCCATGCACCACTGGAGTATGAAAAAAAAAACTGCAGCTAGCTCAGTGTCTGCCCAAACGGCCACCCAGTTTTGTGCTGGAAACCCAAGGCCCTGGTGGTGTAGGCACCGGAGGGAATCTCCTGGTCTGTGGGTTGTGAAGAGCGTGGGAAAAGCACGGTATCTGGGCTGCAGTGCATGGTACAGTTCCTAATGGCTTCCCTTGGCTAGGAGAGGGAGTTCCCCAACCCCTTGGGCTTCCCAGAAGAGGCAACGCCCTACCCTGCTTCCACTCACCCTCCTTGGCCTGCACCTACTGTCCAACCAGTCCCAATGAGATGAACAAGGTACCTCAGTTGGAAATGCGGAAATCACCCGCCTTCTGCATTGATCTCACTGGGAGCTGTAGACCAGAGCTGTTCCTATTCGGCCATCTTGCCCAGGGCTCCCACATACCTTATTTTTCTGACTTTTTAATGGTAACCCTTCTGACTGGTGTGAGATCTTGTATTCACAGTGGTTTTGATTTGCATTTCTCTTATGATTAGTGATGGTAAGCATTTTTTCATGTTTGTTGTCCACTTGCATGTTTTCTTTTGAGAAGTGTTTGTTCACGTGTTTTGACCATTTTTAAATGGGTTTATTTAGTTTTTGCCCATTCAGTTGTTTAAGTTCCCTATAGATGCTGGATATTAGACCTTTGTCAGATGCATAGTTTGCAAATATTCTTCTCATATTATATAGGTTGTCTATTTACTGTTGAGGGCTTAGTTATAAATTCTTTCCCAAGGCCCATGTCCTCCAAAATAGTGTTTCCTAGGTTTCTTCTAGGATTCTTATAGTTTGAGGTCTTATATTTAAATCATTAATCCATCTTTGATTTTTATATATGGTAAAAGGTAAGGGTCTAGTTTCATTCTTCTGCATATGGCTGGCCAGCTATCCCAACACCATTTATTGAATAGGGAGTCCTTTTACCACTGCTTATTTTTGTTGACTTTGTCAAAGATCAAGTGGCTGTAGGTGTTTGACTTTATTTCTGGATTTGGTATTCTGTTTCATTGATCTATGTTTTTGTACCAGTACAATGCTATTTTGGTTACTGTAGCTTTGTAGTGTAGTTTGAAGTCAGGTAATGAGATGCCTCTAGCTTTTCTCTTTTTGCTTAGGATTGCTTTGGCTATTTAGGCTCCTTTTTGGTTCCATATGAATTTTAGAATGCTTTTTTTCTAGTTCTGTGAAAAATGATGTTGGTAGTTTGATAGGAATAGTGTTCACTCTGTACATTGTTTGGGGCAGTATGGCCATTGTAATGATATTGAGTATTCCTATCCATTATCATAAAATATGTTTCCATTTGTGTCATCTGTGATTTATTTCAGCAGTGTTTTACAGTTCTTCTTACAGCTGTCTTTCACCTCCCTGATTAGATGTATTCCTAGCTATTGTGTGTATGTTTGTGTGGCTGTTGTAAGTGGAATTGAGTTCTTGATTCTGCTCTCAGCTTGAATGTTATTGCTGTATAGAAATGCTACTGATTTTTGTATCCTGAAACTTACTGAAGTTGTTTATCAGTTCCAGGAGACTTTTGGCAGAGTCTAGGGTTTTCTAGGTATACAAAGAGAAATAGTTTAGCTTCTTTTCCTATTTGGATACCTTTTGTTTCTTTCTCTTGCCTGATTGCTCTGGCAAAATCTGCCAATACTATGTTGAATAGGAGTGGTAAAAATGGGCATCTTTGTCTTGTTCCCTTTCTCAATGGAAATGCTTCCTATATTTGCCTGTTCATTATGATGTTGGTCATGGATTTGTCATAGATCGCTCTCATTATTTTGAGATAATTTCCTGTGATGCCTAGTATCTTGACACATTTTACCAGGAAGGGATGTTGGATTTTATCAAAAGCCTTTTCTACATCTATTGAGATGATCATATTATTATTATTTTTTGAGACAGAGTCTCACTCTATCACCCAGGCTGGAGTGCAGTGGTGCAATCTCGGTTCACTACAACCTCCGCCTCTAGAGTTCAAATGATTTTCCTGCCTCAGCCTCCTGAGTAGCTGGGATTACAGGTGTGTGCCACCATGCCCAGCTAATTTTGTATTTTCAGTAGAGACAGGGTTTCACCATGTTGTCCAAGCTGGTTTCTTTTCTTTTCTTTTTTTTTTTTTTTTCTTATTATACTTTAAGTTCTAGGGTACATGTGCACAACGTGCAGGTTTGTTACATATGTATATTTGTGCCATGTTGGTGTGCTGCACCCATCAACTCGTCAGCACCCATCAATTCATCATTTATATCAGGTATAACTCCCAATGCAATCCCTCCCTCCTTCCCCCTCCCCATGATAGGCCCCGGTGTGTGATGTTCCCCTTCCCGAGTCCAAGTGATCTCATTGTTCAGTTCCCACCTATGAGTGAGAACATGTGGTGTTTGGTTTTCTGTTCTTGTGATAGTTTGCTAAGAATGATGGTTTCCAGCTGCATCCATGTCCCTACAAAGGACGCAAACTCATCCTTTTTTATGGCTGCATAGTATTCCGTGGTGTATATGTGCCACATTTTCTTAATCCAGTCTGTCACAGATGGACATTTGGGTTGATTCCAAGTCTTTGCTATTGTGAATAGTGCCGCAATAAACATACGTGTGCATGTGTCTTTATAGCAGCATGATTTATAATCCTTTGGGTATATACCCAGTAGTGGGATGGCTGGGTCATATGGTACATCTAGTTCTAGATCCTTGAGGAATCGCCATACTGTTTTCCATAATGGTTGAACTAGTTTACAATCCCACCAACAGTGTAAAAGTGTTCCTATTTCTCCACATCCTCTCCAGCACCTGTTGTTTCCTGACTTTTTAATGATTGCCATTCTAACTGGTGTGAGATGGTATCTCATTGTGGTTTTGATTTGCGTTTCTCTGATGGCGAGTGATGATGAGCATTTTTTCATGTGTCTGTTGGCTGTATGAATGTCTTCTTTTGAGAAATGACCTCAGATGATCCACCTGCCTCAGCTTCCCAAAGTGCTGGGATTAGAGGCATGAGCCACTGCACCCAGCCGGATTTTTGTTTTTAATTCAATTCTGTTTATATGGTGAATCACATTTGTTGATTTGCATATGTTTAACCAACCTTGCATTCCAAGAATGAAGCCTACTTGATTATGGTTAATTAGATTTTTGATGTGCTATTGGATTCAGTTTATTAGTATTTTGTTCAGGATTTTTGTGTCTGTGTTCATAGGGATACTGGCCTTTAGTTTTGTTTTTTCATTGTGTCTCTGTCTTTGCCCAGTTTTGGGATCATTCTGATCCCAAATGAGTTAGGGAGAAGTCCTTCCTTCTCAGTTTTTTTTGAATAGTTTCAGTAGGATTGCTACCAGCTCTTCTTTGTACAACTCGGAGAATTTGACTGTGAATTCTTATGGACTGGGCCTTTTTTTTTTTTTTTTTTTGGTTGTTAAGTTTTTTATTACTGATTAAATTTTGGAACTCAATGTTGGTCTATTCATGCTTTTGATTTCTTCTTGATTTAATCTTGGGAAGTTGTGTGTTTCTGGGAATTTATGCATTTCCTCTAGGTTTCTAGTTTTTGTGCATAGAGGTGTTCATGATAATCTCTGAGGATCTTTTATATTTCTCTCGGTCATAATGTCACCTCTGTCCTTTCTGATTAGGCTTACTTGGATCTTCTTTTCTTTGTTAATCTAGCTAGCCATCTATCAGTCTTGTTTATTTTTTTCAAAGAACCAACTTTTGGTTTCGTTGATTCTTTGTATGGATTTTGGGGTCTCAATTTCATTCAGTGCTGCTCTGACTTCAGTTATTTCTTTTCTTTGCTGGCTTTGGGATTAGTTTGTTCTTTTCCTATTTCCTCTATTGGTGATGTTAGATCATTAATTTAAAATCTATCTACCTTTTTGAGTAGGTATTTACTGCTATAAACTTTCCTCTTAATGCTGCTTTTGCTGTATCCCAGAGATTTTGATATATTGTTTCTGTTTTCATTAATTTCAAAGAATTTTTTTATTTCTACCTTAATTTCATTGTTTATCCAAAAGTGGTTCAGGAGCAAGTTGTTTATTTTCCATGTACTTATGTGGTTTTGAGCAATCTTCATGATACTGATTTCTATTTGTATTCCACTATGGTCTGAGAGTATGGTTGCTATGATTTTGATTTTTTTTTTAATTTGTTAAAACTTACTTTATGGCCAAGTATGTGGTCAATCTTGGAGTCTGTTCTGTGTGCAGATTAGAGGAATGTATATTCTGTTGTTGATGGGTGGAATATTCTGTAGATGTCTATTAGGCCCAGTTGGTCAAGTATTGAAGTTAAGTCTGGAATTTCTTTGTCATTTCTGCCTCAGTGATCTCTCTAATGCTGTCAGTGTATTGTTGAAGTCCCCCACTACTATTGTGTGGCTAAGTCTTTTTGTAGGTCTAGAAGTACCTGTTTTATGAATCTGGTTGCTCTAATGTTGGCTGTGTATATATTTAGGGTTGTTAAGTCTTCGTGTTGAATTAACTCTTTATCATATGTAATGCTCTTCTTTGTCCTTTTTTTACTCTTGTTGGTTAAAAGTCTGTTTTATCTGATACATGAATAGCAACCCCTACCCATTTTTTGTTTTCTATTTGCATGGTAAATCTTTTTCCAACCCTTTACTTTGAGCCTATGGATGTCATTAATGTGTGAGAATTGTCACTTGAAGGTAGCAAGTGGATGGCTCTTGTTTTTTTATCGAACTTGCCACCTTGTGCCTTTTAAGTGAGGTGTTTAGACCATTTACATTCAAGGTTAATATTGATGTGCAAGGTTTTGATCCTATCATGAGATTGTTAGCAGTTGTTTTGTAATTTCTGTGGTGTGGTTGCTTTATAGGATCTATAGGCTATGTTCTTAAAAGTGTGTTTCTGTGATAGCAGATATCATTCTATCATTTCCGTGTTTTGAACTCCTTTAAGAATGTTTTGTACAGCTGATCTGGTGATAACATATTCCCTTAGCTCTTGCTTATCTAGAAAATATTTTCTTTCTCCTTTGCTTATGAAGCTTAATTTGGAGGGATATGACATTCTTGGTTGGAATTTCTTGTCTTTAAGAATGCTGAAAAAAGACTTCCAATCTCCCCTGGCACGTAAGATTTCTGCTGAGAAGTTCATTGTTAACCTGATGCATTCCCTTTGTACACAATCCGACCTTTTTCTCTAGCTGCCTTTAAGATGTTTTCTGCTGCGTGTGGTGGCTCACACCTGTAATCCCAGCACTTTGGGAGGCCAAGGTCAGCAGATCACTTGAGGTCAGGAGTTCAAGACCAACCTGGCCAGCATGGCAAAACCCAGTCTCTACTAAAAATATAAAAATTAGCTGACCATGGTGGTGTGCGCCTGTAGTTGCAGCTACTCAGGAAGCTGAATTATGAGAATCATTTAAGCCCCGGAGGAGGAGTCTGCAATGAGCCAAGATAATGCCACTGCACTCCAGCCTGGGTGACAGTGAGACTCCATCTTGGAAAAAAAAAGTATTTAGCATTGACCTTGGACAGTCTGGTGACTGTATGCCTTGGTGATGCTCATTTTGTATAGTATCTTGCAGGTGTTCTCTGAATTTCTTGTATCTGGATGTCTACCTCTAGCAAGATTAAGGAAACTTTCTTGAATTATTCCCTCAAATATGTTTTTCCTTCTCAGGAATGCCAGTAATTCATAGGTTTGGTTGTTTTACATAATCCCATATTTCTCAAAGCCTTTGTTCACCTTTAAAAATTATTTTTTCTTTATTTTTATGTAACTGAGTTAGCTCAAAAGATCAGTCTTCAAGCTCTGAAATTCTTTCTTCTGCTCAGTCCAGTCTATTGATAAAGCTTTCAATTGTATTTTGAAATTCCCTGAGTGAGTTTTTCAACTCCAGAAGCTGTGATTGATTTCTTTTTACCATATTTATCTCTTCCTTCATTTCCTGGATTGCTTTAGAAGTTTTGTGTTGTTGATTTTTAACCTTGACTTAGGTCTCATTGATCTTCCTTGTAATCCATGCTTTGAATTATGTAACTGTTCTTCTTTCTGAGTTTCTATTTTGGGTATAGACCATTGCTGGAGAGCAAGTTTGATCCTTTGGTGGTGTCACTATATTCAGATTTTTTGTGGTGCCAGAATTCTCGCACTGATTCCTTCTCATCTGGAGATGCTGGCATATTAATTTTATAGTGATTTTCATGTGGGTAGGATTATTTATTTTTCCTTCTTTCCCTATAATATTATTGAGTTTTTTTTTTTTTTTTTTTTTTTTTCTTTCCCTTTCCCTTTTCCCCCCTCTCTAGGGAATGTGACTATTAAGAATGCTGGGTAGGGTCTTTTGGCTTTGCTTCTATAACCCTTTTCAATTCTGTCAGCAGGTTTTATATTGGGCTGTGCAGTTCAACCTACAAGTTAGTAGATGGTGCTTATAGGTAAGAGCCTGCTCTGGCCAATGTGACTGGGTGTATACTTGATCCTTGTTTATGGGGAAAAGCTCTGTTACCTCAGGCAATGAGCTAATTCATGCCTAATGCTAATTCAGACCATAGTGGTCTGAGCTCCCTGCTCAGACACAGGGAGGTAGGGGCCAAAATGGGCAGAGCTGGACTGGGCAGGTCCAAATACAGGTCCCCTGATGACAGGTAAAAGCACCAGGACCAAGGGGGAATGCAGTGGGTAGCCACTACTAAGCACCTAGAGATGCTAGGGAAATTTCCTTGACCCCAAGTTCCCTGCTCAGGAATGGGGGCAGCGTAGACTAATCCAGTAGAGTCACTGATCCAGATGCCTGGAGATCTATCTAGGCATGGAGCCCCACTACACCAGGATCTATGCACAGGAAGGGTGGGGTGCTCAGGCTGCTGTTCCAGGCGAGCGAGTGCTCTGAATGCCTGGAGATCTGCCTGAGCATGGAGGAGAGAGGGCCCCCTGTACCAAGACCTCTGCACAGGAGGGTTTGGGTGACTCAGACTGCTGATCGAGGCAAATGGGTGCTCTGAATGCCTGATGATCTGCCTGGTCATGGAGCGGAGAGGGCCTTGCTGCACATCATCTATGTCTTGGAATGGGAGGGGCAGCAGCTCAGGCTGCTGAACCAGATGAGCGAGTGCACCTAATGCCTGGAGATCTGCTGGGGTGCAAAATGGAGAGTGCCTCCCCACACCCAGATCTCTGCACAGGAAGGGTAGGGCACTCAGGCTGCTAGTCCATGTGAGCAGGTGCTCCAAATGCCTGGAGATGTGCCTAGAGATGGAGTGGAGAGGGCACCCTTGCACCACAATCTATACACAGGAAAGGTAGGACAACTCAGGCTGCTGATCCAAGGAAGGGGGTGTTCCAGACACCTGGAGATCTGCCTGGGTGTGGAGCAGAGAGAGCCATGCTGTACCACAATCTATGTCCATGAAGGGTGGGGCAGCTCAGGCTGCTGGTCCCGACAAGCAAGTGCTCCAAATGCCTGGATTTCTGCCTGAGGGTGGAGCAGAGAGGGTTCTGCTGCACCACAATCTCAGGGCAGCTGGCTGGGTCACCCTGCAGTGACATATGCAGACTAGTTGCAGGTCACTAACCTAGCCCTGGCTACAAGTCTCATCACACAGGAGAAACTGCAGCTGTAGCAGTTCTCCTCCCACCTCAGGCCTGCAAAGGGGGAAAGCACAATCCCAGCACCTACTGCTAAGGCTCTTTGCACAGTTCTGGCTATGGAGACCCCTACCCTAAGCCAGAGCAGATGCTCCAATTGCTGACCCAAGACTAAAATGCCTGTGTGGCCACACTGCTAGGTCACCAGAGAATGACTGACTTCGTCCACACCTGGATTAAAAATAGCACCCTGCTTTCAGTCCCGAGTCTGGGAAAATGTTTGCAGCTTTTCTCTGTGTCTTTTCCTCACAGTGTTTCCAAGCTGCTTCCCCAAGTTAGCTCCAGTGCTTGTGAGAAACAAAGTGCTCTCCCTCAGCCTGGGTTGCTTGGATCCCAGGTGGAAAGGTGAGTCATAGAGGGAGGCTCTCTGCCTCTCCCATGTACTGGGGCTTCACTCATTTTTATCAGCTGCATGCCATCACTGGGGCTGTTTGTCCACATTCTCCTCCCTAGCATCTGGGGTGTCCTTCACAATTCTAGTGGATTCCCATTTTCCTTTTTGGATAAAAACCCACAGAGATGATCTTTACACACTATCTTGCTATTTCCAAGGGGCCAAGGCACACTAAAAGACTCTAATCTGCCATCTTGGAAATAAAACAGAAACTTTTTTTTTTAAACTCAGTGTCCATTTAGAATTATGACCATCTTGTGAGAAACGAAGTTTGAGACTCTACTTTGATATGAAATTTAGTGCTATCATCTTTAATTATGTTTTCTTTCACAAATGACAACTAGTGGATGTGTTTAAGTCCAAAAACCTTCTGATGAGGGTTAAGATTTGGGGCTTTGAGTATCCTGTTGACTTCCATTGCTAGTTTCACTATATTAAATTTGAGTTATGCTAATAGTAAGTTTTATTTTTCTGTTTTTCATTAGTTTTTATGAGTTAAGGACCAAAATGCCACAAAATTTTCAAATGAGCAAATGTTACTGTGCAAATTTAGAAAAGATGCCAAAATACAACTGTTGGCTGGCAGGTCATGTTGCCAGCAATAGCATGAAGTATTTTGTTCCTTAGTTTAAGAAGTTATGAAGAAAGCACCCCTAAGGTGTTATGAGATGATGAAAAATACAGAAAACCCAAATATATAAAAATCAAAGTATTGTTTCACAAAATTGATTGTCTTGCCTTCTCAGCAAAATCACTTCAGTTATTCAAAAGCAAGATTTTTACATCACATTCAAACATTATCATGGGCCAGAAAATGCTATGGAGTATTTTAATTTCATATAATTCACTACCCCTTCTATGGCTGTTTTTACCGCCTCTGAAACAATCTCCAGATCTATCCAGTAATATGAAGAGTTGGTATCACGCTTCATGTTCCATCTAGATCTACATATATATAAATTTAAGGGTAGTCAGGATTCATATTGCACAATGTTCTTCAGCCACCATATGTAGCTCTTGCAAATACCATTCCCGTATACGAATACCTGTGGAATTACAAATTAAGGCATTAAAAGAAGTAAAAAATGGGTGCTCAACACCACTGGAGAATATATTTCATTATGCACAAATCTTGCATTCATGCTATCTGAGAGGTTTTGACAAGTTACCTTTCCTCTTACCTTACTGCTGCTGCCCCAGTCTTTCCTGCACTCCAAAGCAGTGTCTGTGTCTGATCTCAGCAGCAGCATAACCCACAAACCTTTATAGCATTTGGGCACAGTCCTCTTTTGTTTTGAAGATAAACGGTAAAAGATGTGGTGAAGCATTCCCTGAGACCTGAATGTGGTTAATGATGAGAGTGAGTCTTTAGGGTTATGGTTCCTGCTGTTTCAGAGCTGAGCTCCAGATCAAGGGCCCACGTGTTTTGCTTTTTTGTTGTTGTTGTTGTGGTTGTTTTCTTCTTCTTCATCTTCTGAGATGGAGTCTCGCTCTGTCATCGAGGCTTGAATGCAGTGGCATGATCTTGGCTCACTGCAACCTCTGCCTCCTGAGTCCGAGCAATTCTTCCACCTCAACCTCCCGAGTAGCTGGCACTACAGGCGCACACCACCACACCCAGCTAATTTTTGTATTTTCAGTAGAGACAGGGTTTCACCATGTTGGCCAGGTTGTTCTTCAACTCCTGACCTCAGTTGATCCACCCACCTTGGCCTCTCAAAGTGCTGGAATTACAGGTGTGAGCCACTGCACCCAGCCTGGGCCCACGTGTCCTTGAACAAATGTAGGTTTCTGTGTGTGCCTGTCCTGTGCAGAGTCCTCTAAAGCCCAGGGCTCAGAACAATGGCCCCTCTTTCTAGGTGCAAGGGTAGCACTGCAGGCTTTCACAGGATTCCTGTGGCTACCTGGTTGGGGCTGTTCAGGATGATCCATGGGAGTTAGCATAGCACCACTCTAAAGTCAGATGTTGAAAGACAAGGATCAAAGAGAGTTGAGCAAGTGAGCAAGTTGGAGATAATTACAAGCTTCTTAAGAGAACACTGTCTTTTCCACACTGGGAGTATTCTCATAGAGCCACACATAGCACTCCACAGATGGAAAGCCTCCGAATGCTCCTAGCTGACCATATTTGCCACTTCATGAACACTGCAACATCACACAAGAAGATGTCTATTTCCCCAAGCCCTGTGCAGACCAATTTTGATAATATAACTGTCTGAATTAAGTTGCAGTTTCTCTCATTCATTTATTCAACTTATACTTTGTTTTACTATTGGTATTCTGGCCTCCTCCACCTCTTTTCCAAATAGTAAGACATTTTGCTTTAGGAGAAGATACTGAGAATGCCAGTGCTTTGCCAATTTCATCAAAGAGAAGAGCACTTAACCCTTAACCCCTAAACACCTTCATTTCCTTCTGCTCTGCTGTTTTGGACTTGGCAAAGCTTTACTCATGTCCAAAAAGATGAAAGGGGAGTGGGGAGACCCAAAGCAGTAGTAATTAGTGCTGAGCCTTCACCAAGTCGAGTGGCTGGGGTTTTCCTTCAGCACTTGCTTCCTTTGTATCTCTGTTTTTAGCCACGCTTCAGTCAAGAACTAAATCCTGCTGCTTTTTTTTTTAATCATAAGAAAGGATTTAAATATAAAATTTTATACACTAAACACACTCAAAGTAAATATTCAATCTCTGGATGGAGACAGATTGTCTAGATGACTAATAGAGTCTATCAACTGTTCTCTAAGTTCTTTCCCTCCTTTTAATCTTTGAAAGTCTCTCTTCATCTAGCCTGTTCCTGGTACTCGGAGTTGAAGCAGCCATAGTGCAACCAAGAGGCTTCCCTCCATCAACACACTGAGGCTGCCATAACAGAGAGATGGAAAGAGCCCAGTTCTCCAAGGACATTGCTGAATCTTTGCACCAACTCTGATAGCACTACTTCCAGACTGTATTTCATGAGGTTAATAAACCTCTTTGATGTAAGTCACTTGCAATCAAGGCAACAGGTCTGTGCATTTTAACTACACATGGCCCACAATTTGAAAAATCCTGTTGTAAATACTGGTGTCCTCGGAGTTCTGTTCTAGACCCTCTTCTCTCCTTACACAATATTCTCTATATATGTGATCTCACTCACTCCCTTGGCTTGGAATATTATCCACTCTGAAGACCCCTAAATCTGCTTCTAGGCCAGAATCTTCTGAACTTCTAAAATATATAAGAAACTTTAACAGACGTCACCACTTGTCTATTAGTCTCCCTGCACCTTAACATATCCAGAACTGAACTAATAATCTGCTCCCCAGAATCCGTTTATCCCCCAGACTTTCCTGTCTCAATAAATGGCACCACGGTCAACTCAGTTGCTCGAGCTAGAGAGCCAGGAATCATCATCACCTCCTTTTCTCTCACCCCAGCATCCAGTCAATCACCAAGTCCTATCATATCTTCTCTCCATCCCCACTGCTGCTCCTCGGTCAGGGCCATCATTAGGTCCCATGAGGACCACTGCCACAGACTTACCTGGTTTCCCGGGCCCTTCCAATTGCTTCCCTATATTGCAGTCAGAATGATCTTTCTGATATGTAGATCTAGTCAGATCTCTTCTCTGTTTAACACTGCTACCTGACTCACTGGACTAGAAGATAACTCCTGCTATGAACTCCCACTGCTTCTGGCGAGTCCCTTAGTATGAGTCATTGTGGCTGCATGGTGGCGTACACCTGTAATCCCAGCACTTTGGGAGGCTGAAGCAGGAGGATCGCTTGAGCTCAGGAGTACCAGACCAGCCTGGGTGACATAGCAAGGCCTCATGTATACTAAAAGTCAAAAAAATTAGCTGGGCATAGTGCTGCACACCTGTAGTCCCATCTACTCGGGAGTCTGAGGCAGAAGGATCGCTTGAGTCCAGGAGGTCGAGGCTGCAGTGAGCTATGATCATGCCACTGCACTGCAGCCTGGGTAACAGAGTGAGACACTGTCTCAAAGGAAAAAAAATTAATTATGCTTTTATTGAGCTTTTTTATTGTCTGTTTTCTCATTGATCTGTAAATTGTATTGAGTATAGGAACTGAAGTATATCCCCACACCTAGCAACAGTGCCTGGCACACGGTAGACAACAAATGTGACATTGAGTGAATAGATTAATTTAGAAGAACATTTTGTAAGCTGGGGGTTGTGACCCACCAGGACCATGAACTCAGTCTAGTGGATTATAATCAGCTTTAATTTAAAGAAGAAAAGAAATAGACAAGAATAGCAAATAATAAGAGTATTATTTCACGAAATTTTTTATTACGAAATTTGTAAAATATATTTCTTATAATGAGTGGCAGTAAAACTAAAATGAAAGCCACTGGGTTATAATAAGCAAGTACTTTTTTCTATAGTAAGAAAAAGCAGTTTTATTTAAAAAAAAAAAAATCTGAAAACCTTGTGACTGAAAAAGACTCCTGCCTTGGGGGATTTTTACTTTCACAGATTTCAAAGCCTTAAACTCAAGGGAAAAAAGTGTCTAGAGTTTTAGGTTTCTGTGAGTAGATGACAAAGGAATTAAAAATCCATCATAGATCCTGCCTGGTAACTATTGCCACAGACCAATGAAGCCTAAAAGTGCTGTTGAATTCTATTTCCTCTGAAGATATATCTTAAGCTTTTTTGTCCCATGGCTGATGACGAAAGCGGAAATCCAGTGTTAAAAGTATGAACTCTTTGCTGTTGAGGGTGGTCACTGATTTAGGTATTGGAGAATTTAATTGGCTGTTTCTCCCAACCTTCTCTCTCGAAGAAAAGAGCCCTGAGCCAATGAGGAGCTACTGTTCTGTGTCCATAGCAACAAAATAAACAAACTTTGGCCTGCCATCTCCCAAGGGCAAACCTCACAACTCAGGCCCAAGTCACGGGAATCTGAATGGAGGGGTGACCTTCTCCTCTAGTTTAATTTCATTGCAATACTGAGAAACGTGAACTGTTTTGTCTTTAGAAGGGAAATTCATAGTTTGTGCCAGGCCAACCTTTGTAAAAGCCTTTGATTGGATTCACTAGAAGTCTGTCTTCCCACACTACATATACTGTGAATTTTCTGCTTCGGCATTTCAACCACTGGAATGTCCACTAAAGTCTTGAGTTCTGGAACCTCTGGATTTGATCTAAAGTAAACTCTGATTCTGTGTTGATGGGGAACCATTTCTCTCTAACACTGTGATTTCTTTAAGATGCTTGACTCGGGCCACATGAGAATAACAGATCTTTGGGCAGTCCAAGGTAAGCTCTTTGGAAAAGATGTTTTATATTATTTTTTCTACTGATTATTAATACTAACCAGTAACTTCTCTGAAGCCTCTGCCGGCTCACTGGTGACTATTGTTAGGACGAGCCTCAGGTATAATCATCAGGGAGAAGTGCAGGAAAGGAAAAAAAGAGGGAGAAAGAATCCTTACACTCACACACCCCTCGATGATTAGAGCTATTCAGTGTCAAGCCACTGTAAACGCAGATCTATCCGTGATGACGTGGAAATATCTACTAGATATCCTGTTCCATAAAAAGAACAAGATGCAACATCGTGTGCAAAGTATGCTCTCATTTATGCAAATCATTTTTTAAAAATCTATTATGCTTCTCTACAGGTTAAGTTCTATATGCAAGACATTTAAGGTTATATGCATTTCTGGAAGGATGCCCCCAAAATCTGTTAGATGTGGTTCCCACTTAAGAAGCTATGAGAAGTCAAGGACTGATTTTAGCTACTGAAATATTAAAATACTGCCATATAGGCCGGGCACAGTGGCTCACACCTGTAATCCCAGCACTTTGGGAGGCCGAGGTGGGTGGATCACCTGAAGTCAGGAGTTTGAGACCAGCCTGGCCAATATGGTGAAACCCCATCTTTACAAAAATACAAAAATTAGCCAGACATGGTGGCGGGTGCCTGTAATCCCAGCTACTGGGGAAGCTGAGGCAGGAGAATCGCTTGAACCTCGGAGGTAGAGGTTGCAGTGAGCCGAGAACATGCCATTGCACCCCAGCCTAGGCAACAAGAGCAAAACTCCGTCTCAAAATAATAATAATAATAATAATAATAATAATAATAATAAATAAAATACTGCCATATTGATTGGTAGATGACCATTGTCCAAGCCCCTTGCATGTCCTCCTTGCCACCTTGGTTGTCCCAACTCCTCCCCTGGCACTCCCAGACCACCTCATGATTGAGCAGCTAAAGAGTTAATGCATGGCACAGAGGTGGGAGTGAGATCCCCCAGGACCCTGTTCCAACCCTGGTTGATTATTCAATAGCCTTGTTGTACTGGTTGTTAAATATTTTGAGTATCACTCCTATGGGTGTTCAAAGAGAAAGGCCTTTATTTTTATTTTATTTATTTATTTTTTCAGAGACAGGGTCTTGTGCTGTCACCCAGGCTGAAACGCAGTGGTGTGATCATAGCTCACTGCAACCTCAAACTCTTGGCCCTAAGTGATCCTCCCACGCCACCCGCCAAGTAGCTAGGACTACAGGCACACTCCATCACACTAAGCTATTTTTAAAATTTTTTGTAGATACAGAGTCTCAATATGTTGCCCAGGCTGGTCTCAAGCTCCTAACCTCAAGCAACTCTCACACCTCAGTCTCCCAAAGTGCTGGGATTGCAGACATGTGCCACCACACCTGTGAGGCCATTTTTTTTTTTTCTTAAGAGCAAAAGAATAGATACCAAGACATGGTTTGTCATGGGGAAGAAGAAAAGGAAGCAAACACACATTCATCAAAGATCATTGAAAATCTATGTAAAACTCCACTGAGTGATTGTATCACCCATACAATTTACCTCTGCTTTCTGGCTTTTGAATGCAAACGTTTAACATTATTTATAATATGGTAATGACGATTACAACATTTTGGCAGTTTCATCTGTGAATCTCTTTTCTCTTTGTTTTTGTTTTTGGTTTTATTTATTTATTTATTGAGACAGAGTCTTGTTCTGTCACCCAGGCTGGAGTGCAGTGGCAAGATCTCAGCTCACTGCAACCTCCACCTCATGGGTTCAAGCGATTCTCCTGCCTCAGCCTCCCGAGTAGCTGGGATTACAGGCGTGTGCCACTACACCTGGCTAATTTTTGTGTTTTTAGTAGAGACAGGGTTTTGCCATGTTGGCTAGGCTGATCTTGAACTCCTGGCCTCAAGTGATCCACTTGCCTCAGCCTCCCAAAGTGCTGGAATTACAGGCATGAGCCACCGCACTGTCTTTTTCCTCTTTGTGGAGCTGACTCCAACCACTGTGATGAGCTGATTACAACCATCAAGTTTACTAGTCAGGTAAGAAATATATGCATCAAATGCCCATTGTGGACAAGCCACTTCGCAAGGCTTAGTGGAGGTGTTGAGGCACAAAGAGCTCTCCATAGTGGAGTCCTGGCCTTCAAGAAGAGAGAAGGCAGTTGCTAGAAGTGGGCCTGCCTTAACCTCTCACTTCCTGCCCCATGGACTCCTGCTAAATCTCCCAAGTTCAGGGTTGGCCCCTTTCCTACAGGAAGCAGATAGTAGGTTGGAAGCAGAAGCAGAGCTTCTTTTTTGCTACTGTGGCAGCCTCCTTTCAGACTCTCACCTGAATTCTAGCCCCTTGTAGCATCATCTTCCCACCTGGGCACTCAATCCCATCTGCTTCTCTGACCTCATCTCCTTGACTTGGCCCTGACAGGCCCCCAAACACAGTGGAGTGTGGACGGTTATAAATGGCGGCCCTGTCACCTACTCTTTAGGCCTTTGCTGTTCAGCCAGTCTCCTGGACTCCTTCCTAGCCCTGACATCTATTGCAGAAGATCCCCTAGTCCCAGGCCTCTGACCCAGGCAAACCCCTGCACACTCTGCCTTTATTCCAAGGCCAGGTCTCTTGCCTTGGCTCCACTGCTCACTTAGCTCTCTTTCTGCCGACTCCTCTACTGACTGCAAGCTCCCTGAGGGCAAAATCCAGCCAGCATCTAGCACAGTGCTCACAGCACGAGACTCTAAAGATTTGTGCTGTTAAAGGAGCAGTTACGAGTGGGTGAGTAGTCACTCCATTTCTTTGAGTTTTAGGATCTTCATATGGAAAATAGATTCAACCTTAAGGTCCTCTAGCTCTTAAGGTCATTAGACACCATCAGTGGATTTCTCAAGCATCAGTCATGTTGGAGACAAAGGTTGATTTCATTTTTTTGACTGGTTCTTAAGCAAATGTATTCCAGTATAATAGTGAAAACTAATCATAGACTTAGACATTTGAGTTAAATCTGTTATCATTTTAATGCTTCTATTGGGCTAATGATTCTTATAACATTTTTGGCGTTTGTTTTTATTACTAATGAAATATCCACTGACATGGCCGGGCACAGTGGCTCATGCCTGTAATCCCAGCACTTTGGGAGGCCAAGGCAGGAGGATCACTTGAGGCCAGGAGTTTGAGATCAGCCTGGCCAACATGGCAAAACCCAGTCTCTACTAAAAATACAAAAATTGGCCAGGCATAGTGGTGAGCACTTGTAGGAGGCTGGAGGCCTCCACCTACAGGAGGTTGAGGCAGGAGAATCACTTGAACCCAGGAAGCAGAGGTTGTAGTGAGCCAAGATTGTACCACTGCACTCCACCCTGGGTGACAGAGCAAGACTCTGAAAAGAAAAAAGAAAAGAAGAAAAGAAAAGAGAAAAGAAATATCCACTGACATCATTTAAAAATCAAATAATGTTAAAAATTCATTAAGGAAAAGTCTCAATTTCTGCCCCACCCCCAACCTGTCAGTTCTACTTCTCAGTGTGCTCCTAGAGGCAATTATTTTCAACTCTGTTATCTATTTCTTTGGAATTTTACCTCATACTTGCAAATAGTTTGTCTGTGCTCCATGTTAATTTTTCTTTCTGGTACATCAGATGAGGATTTGGCTCTTACACATCCCCATTCCGCTCATTCTTCCCGTGTAGTCACAATTCACTTTTTGGCTAAGTCAATATTAAGTATTTACATTTGATACATATGAGTGTGTGCCATACTATGATTATGTTTACTTTCTCATTCAATATTTTTTAACTTGGAGTAATTGCACATTTTATTTTCTTAGGTTTCTATGTTTCTATTGCCAGTCCCGCACCTACACTCCGAAATGCTCTGGTTCTGATTGCTCTGTAACAAAGTTACCACAAATTTAGTGGCTTCAAACAACACCAATTTATTATCTTACAGTTCTGAAAGTCAAAGCCCAAAATGAGTCTCACTGAGCTAAAATCAAGAGGTCGGCAGATCTGCATTCCTTCCGGAGGCTCCAGGGAGGGATTTTTTTCCTTGCCTTTTCCAGCTTCTAGACGCTGCCCCAATTCCTTGGCTCCCGGACCTTTTCCTCAATCACTCCTACCTCTTCCTCCATTATCACATCTTCTCTGACTGATAATTCAGGTAAATCTCTGTCTCTCAAGATCTTTCATTTAACCACAGCTGCTTTTGCCATGTAAGGTAACATAGTCACACTTCCCAGAGATTAGGACATGCGGTGTAGGGAAAGGGACAGTATTCATCCTACCATGTGCTCCTACAGATCTACCAGCTGCCTGTCAATATCATCAGGTAATCTACCATTTCCAAGTCCTGCAGCCTCTGGGACCTCTGATGAGTGAATTGGCTCCATCTTGTTCATACTCTGTCTTTGCAGGCACATAGGCTGTAGTGAGCTATGGTGAGAGCCCTAGTTATGATGCCAAACATGTAGGGACATCCCTTGTGCAATCTTCTCTCCTCTCCCATTTTCTTGCTCTTATGGAATTAAATCTCTTTTAATGCTATACTCTAATTTTAGTTGGATTCTGGAAAAGAAAGATAAGCCAGTGTGGTCAAGCCACCATGTTTATCTGATAGTTGTCTTTCATCAAGATTCTCATAATAGGGGTTTTGTTTTTATGGAGGCAGAGAAGGAGTTTCCACTCTGTAATTCAAAGAGGTGACCAGGAATGAGAAACGAGGAGATTCAGTTGCATTGTAGCTCAGGCAGCAGAACTAATTTTCCAGGAGGTTCTGTGCCGAACTTGCTGTGGGAATTTCTCTTCCCTTCAGTGAGAACTGGTGTGGCCTGCTGGAAAGGAAGGAGCTTGGGAGTCAAGGAGATTTGTGTTTGTTTCCAGCTCTGCAACTTTCTGCCACTGTGACTTCTCTGAGTCTCAGTAGCCTCATCTGTAGTATCAGCATAACAATAATTGAGCGGTTTTACCTGGCTCACAGCAAGGACTCAGTTATGGCAAATTTTATTTTATTTTATTTTATTTTTGTTTTATTTTATTTTTATCTTATTTTTTGAGAGGAAGTCTCACTCTCCACCCAGGCTGGAGTGCAGTGGCACAATCTTGGCTCACTGCAACCTCTGCCTCCCAGGTTCAAGCAATCCTCCCACCTCAGCCTCCTGAGTAGCTGGGATTATAGGTGTGTACCACCATGCCCAGCTAATTTTTGTATTATTAGTAGAGACGGGGTTTCACCATGTTGGCCAGGCTGGTCTCAAACTCCTGACCTCAAGTGATCCATCCACCTCGGCCCCCCAAAGTGCTGGGATTACAGGCATGAGCCACCATGCCTGGCCAGTTATGGCAAAGTTTAAATTGCTTTCAAGTCAAGTCTACTGAGTAGAAAGGGATGAGCTGTTAACCTATAGCCAAGACCCTGCACCAGATCAACAGCTTCTGGAATCTACCATTGTTCTTTGGGTCCTCCCTGGGTTCTTCCCAATTTGTCTGTATTTTTGCTTTGATTCTAAATGGTTTAACTTTCTGCTGTTGTTTTTCGATTTCAGCAAGAGCCTCCTGATCTAGCAGCCAAGACTGCCCCTGACCTTTGGCCATGAACCCCAACCCTCTCATCTATTGCACCTGCTGGGACCCCTGGAACTTGGGACCACGGAAGCTAATCAAGACCCCTCAACTACCACACAAGAACTCCACAGGGAGGTCCAAGTAAGAATTATCTGGGTTGGGGTAGGCACAGGGACCTTGGGATCCATTTGTAGCCTCATTTCTTTCACAAGATTTCTAAAACAGCAAGTGTGGCAGCAAAATCTCAGGTGGGCCAGACAGCCTTGCTTTCTCCAGCTTCCTTGCCAGCTGGTTGGCTGCACCCTCATCTTGCCAGCCCTGCCTGGGGTTTGTGCTATTTTAAATGAGGAAGTCTCAGTGTTGGTGCAAAGGCAAAGTGCGGCTTCCAACCAAAGGGCCTTGATGGCAGCTGCCCCCTCCATGTGGGATAAAGAGCTTTGGGAACTGGGGAACAAACTCTTCCTGGGACAGTGAACAAGGAGGGCCTTGGGCCTGAGTTTTAAAGGCCTCAGATTTTAAAGATTCCAGCTGTCAGATCATGCATTCCAATTTTGGGTCACTATAGGGATGTACTTAATCTGGGAGTATTAAAAGGGTTTCCGAATTTCCAACTTTTTTGTTTTAATTATTGTTTTTCACTTTCAGGCTAACTCCTCTTCTACCAGCTCCAAAAAATCACAATTACCTCCAACCAACAAAACCTGTTGTTTCCCCAAAGTAAGTATTTTTTGTTTGTTTGTTTGTTTGTTTGTTTGTTTGTTTTGTTTTGTTTTCTGTTTTTGAGATGGAGTCTCACTCTGTTGCCCAGGCTGGAGTGCAATGGCGCAACCTCTGTGACTCACTGCAACCTCCACTTCCCAGTCTCAAGAGATTCTCCTGCCTCAGCGTCTTGAGTAGCTGGGACTACAGGTGTGCGGGTCACCATGCCCAGCTACTTTTTTGTATTTTAATAGAGATGGGGTTTCACCACGCTGCCTAGGGTGGTCTTGAACTCCTGAACTCAAGCGATCCACCCGCCTCGGCCTCCCAAAGTATTGGGATTACAGGCGTGAGCCACTGCTCCCAGCAGTTTGTTTGTTTGAGATGGAGTCTTGCTCTGTCTGGACCACAGTGGTGCCATCTTGGCTCACTCCAGGCTGGACCACAGTGGTGCCATCTTGGCTCACTCCAACCTCCACCTCCCTGGTTCAAACGATTCTCCTGCCTTAGCCTCCTGAGTAGCTGGGATTACAGGCACCCATCACCATGCCCAGGTAGTTTTTGTATCTGTGGTAACGACGGTGTTTCACTGTGTTGGCCAGGCTGGTCTTGAACTCCTGACCTTAAGTGATCAGCCCTCCTCGACCTTCAAATTGCTGGGATTACAGTCGTGAGCCACTGCTCCTGACCTTAAGTATTTGTATATCCGTGAGACAGAAATGGTTTAAGGCATGTGAATAAAATAATCTCCCTCCCACCTGGCCTGACTTGAATTAATTGATGCCAGGGATGTTAAGAGAATTGCCAGAATCCACCTTGATTTCTCGCAAACCTCAGATCCTACATGTAGATTTTGGGGTCCTCTGCATCCACAGCTTCCAAAGTCATTGCATCATTTGATTCAAAGTCACTGTATCAACTGCTCTCCACAGGGGTGCCCTCAATAGCTCTTTTCTGCCCTAGAGCCCAAAGCTTGATGCGCCCTGTTGTCACAGAGCCTTGACCCTCCCATGCATTTAGGGTGGTGACCCACTCTTTAGCTGATTACTTTCCTGTGTCTAAGATTTTCTGTGGGTTGCATCTTGGTTTTAATCACAAATTAAAATTTTTACTCACATTTTACAAGCTTAGAAATGTATCTTAGTTTTAGGTCTTTGTATGAATCTTTGTATTCCATTAAGTTTTTTGGAAAATATTTATGGAACACCTATTATTTATTAGGCACTGTTTCAGGTGCTGGGAAAACAGCCAGAAACACTATAAAGTCTCCACTCTCCTGGCACTTATCTTCTAGTGAGGAAGGGAGGGGAAGAGGACCATAAACTAGTTATTACATCTGAGGTTGGCAAGTGCTACACAGAAAAACAATGTGGGCAAAGTGGGAGGGGCTGTGAGGGTGGGGATACTTTATGTAGGGAGGTCGGGCGAGTCCCTGTGTAAAGGGGACAGAAGGAGCCTTGATGATGCCTGGGTCAAGCACTCTTGGCAGAGGGACCAGCAAGTCCAAAGGTCCTGGGGTGGGAACTTGCTTGACATGTCTGACCTCTTCCAGGAAGGCAGAGGCCAGTGTGGCATGAGCAGAGCAAGTGAGCAGGGAGTGGTGGGAGATAAGCTCAAAGAAGATAATGAGGTGATGGGTGTGGTGGGCAGGACAGTGACCCCCTCCCAAGGACGTCTACGCCCTAACACCCAGAGACTGCAAATATGTTGTTACTTGCCAAAGAGGAATTAAGGCTGCAGATGGCATTAAGGTTGCTAATCAGCTGATCTTGAATTGGAGAGATTATCCTGGATTATTCCAGACCCCATGTAATCACAAAGGTCCTTCTTTGTACGTGAAAGAGGAGGTCAGAGTGTCAGAGTCAGAGAAGGAGCTGTGACAACAGAAGCAGAGGTCAGAGCGATGCAATTGCTGCTGGCTTTGGAGATGGAGGGAAAGGTCACTGAACATATACACATATATGGTGTTCATTTTTTATACAGTATATATAAAGATTTGAATGAAAAACAAGTTTAACTTCAACGTTTGTATCTTAATGGGATTCATTTCATTATCTGGAACATTTGTTTATATAGAATGTTTCATTCTCCAATAAAGAGAGTTCCACACAGTTCCCTGAACTGAGTGTGTGTGTGCCTGTGTGTGTGTAAGGGGGTGGCAGGGGGTGTTACCTGACTCACAGAGCCTTGACTCAGGGAGAATATGTAAGGGTCCCTCTAGCTGGTGGATGCTCCTCCAAAACAGAAGTTGCCCCAATATCATAGAACAACTCTTTTGCCTCCTTGGGCAGGACCTTTTCATGAGCGCTCCCACTTTGGGCCCTCAGGAGCCCGGCTTCAGTGAGTTCCCCAACTATCCTAGGGATCCCCTAAGAAGGTCAGGTCAGAGAGCAGAAGTCAGATGGTGGCGGCCTCAGGGTTCAGCTCCTAAGCTTTGAACTTCTCTTTGCTGTCTGGTTGCTTTCTGAGCATGTCTTTCTCTTGCAGAAAGAAAATCCATGCAGCAAGGCAAGAAGAGAGCAATAAATCATTTTATGTGAGTAAAGGCAGGAAGAGGGCAGTGGGACTAAAATCTACTGAGCGCCTACCATGTGCAAGCATGGGCCTTTTACATTTTTATACTTACCTTGTTGAATCTTCACAAAGATCCTGGGAGGAGGTGCTGTTATTATTGCATATTGTGCATGGCAGGTAAGTGGAAGAACCACGACTTGAACTCAGCTCAGCCAGATTCCAGAGTGGGCATTTAATTGCCACTCTCTCCTGCTTGCACAAGGCAAACAGAGTGTCCCAGGGAAACTGGACATGACAGCTAGTCCAGGCCAGTAAACAGCTCATGCCCAGATGCAGGAAGCCCTCTGCTGACTTTGGGAATTCACGAATGCTGGGGAGAGGCAGCCGGGACCCCTCAGGGGATCAGGGGTGGGAGGGCACTGGAGAAGGTGATGGGAACCAAACTCGAAGGATCTTGGTGCCTGCCTGGGAATGTGGGCCTGACCCTTCTGGTGTCTGGGAGCCTTTACTGGTCTGACACAGGCACAGGACCAAGTAAGAGTTACATTTCAGAAGCAGCAGTCTCTGGAGGGATATAATTGATACATTTTTTTACTGTTTTCTGTGTTTATCTAGTTGGTTTTTTTTTGTTTTGTTTTGTTTTGTTTTTTAAATACCATGCAGTCCTTTAATAGTTAGGGAAAAAATATACAAGCAAAAATATAATTGCCCTCTAGGTGGAGAGGAGGATGAACTGTTGGGGAGCAAGAGGGAAGGCAGAGAGGCCAGAGCCCAAGAGAAAGATGGTGGTGGCCTGGGGCTGTCAGGCAGGGGTGTGGAGAGAGGAGGGTGATTCAGAGAGACATGAAGGAGGTGACAACAGCAGGGCTCAAGGGGCTGCAGCGTGTGCTGTGCAGCTCTCAGAGCCCCAGGCCAGCAGAGGCCCTGCCCAGGTTTCTGACTTGGCATCTAATGGGAGAAGGAGGAGGAAATGACATTTTGTTTGCAACCATTCTAGTCATTTTCTCATATGTTGTTTTGTTTTTCCCTCACAAAAGCCATTTGAGAAGGAGTTATTAACCCCACTTTCTGATGAGAAAACTGAGGCACAGAGATGCTGGATGGCTATTGTCTGGTGGCAGAGCCAAGATTTACTCAGGCCTCTGTGATTCCAAAACCTGAGCAGTTGCCGCATGCCCACCTCCGGCCACAAGGGTGAACACAAGTGGGGGGGCAGGGGCATCAATGGCTTAGTGTGGCACAGAGCTTGAGAGGCCCCTAGGGACACCCACGAGCCTACTGAGCATCAGGTTTGAGTCTCAGAGATGTGAGGATGAGCTACAATGGGTGAAGGGCCCAGAAGGGCTTGGGCTCTGGAGTCCCAGGTCCCTGTTTTTAAGATGTGAGTGAGGCAACAGGAGAAGATTTGGAGAAATCTCAGCACTCCAAGTCTGCCATTTTATCCTACTTTCCCTTGATGCCTAGGAAGTGATCAACGTGTCACCTGGCTATCAACTTGTTCGGAATCGGGAACAGATTTCTGTCACCTTAGGGGATGAGATGTTTGATGGGAAAAAGCGGTGGGAATCGGAGATCCCGAACAAAGGCAGATTTTCCAGGTAATGCTGTTGAACCAACATTCAGCTGCTTGGGGCTACTCCCACCGGCTCAGCCTGGCCTCAGGGATAAGCCAAAGCCACTATGCCCACAGCCAGGCCACTGGTGCCTGCTCTGGAGGGGCCGCAAGGGCACCCCCCTCCTCACCCCTGCTTCCTGATGATGCATCTCTCCACATCTGCCTCTCTTTCCTCTGATCCCATCCGTGAGCAGATCCAAGGGGCAGGATGAAGATTGATTGGGAGTTATGTGATTGATCCCAAAGGACAGCAATTGTTCCTGGGGTAAGGAATAGATAGAAGAGCCACAAATTAGTCTGAATTTGGGGCATGCCAATTAAGTAAAGTGAGGGTTTCTGGGAGGCTGTAGTGCACATGTTTTGTTGTTGTTTTTTGTTTTTTTTGAGAGAGTCTCTCTCTGTCACCCAGGCTGGAGTTTAGTGGCACGATCTCGGCTCACTGCAACCTCTGCCTCCCAGGTTTAAGCAATGCTCATGCCTTAGCCTCTCAAGTAGCTAGGATTACAGGCTTGCACCACCACACCCAGCTAATTTTTATAGTTTTAGTAGAGATGGGATTTCACCGTGTTAGCCAGGCTGGTCTCTAACTCCTGACCTCAGGTAGTAATCCTCTGACCTCAGCCTCCCAAAGTGCTGGGATTATAGGCGTGAGCCACCGCACCCAGCCTCTTTTTCGTTACGTCCAAAAATACTGCTCAGCTCATGCCCCTGGGAGATGAAGTATGGAAGGTTCTGGCCTGACTTCATCCCGTTAGCGCAGCCATCCTGTCTTTAGGCCCCACCTATTCTCTGTCCTCCAATGCCATATCAAGTATATCTCCATGTCTTTCTTTTTTCATTAACAGATGCAGATTCATCTCTACATCTTTTCATTCTACCCTTCTACCCTTTAATCTCTTATTCATATCTTCTGCTTCGCCGATATCCTGCCCCCCGTGTTCAGGCATCTTACTTCTTTTTTTTTTTTTTTTTTTTTTTGAGACGGAGTCTGGCTCGGTCGCCCAGGCTGGAGTGCAGTGGCCGGATCTCAGCTCACTGCAAGCTCCGCCTCCCGGGTTTACGCCATTCTCCTGCCTCCGCCTCCCGAGTAGCTGGGACTACAGGCGCCCACCACCTCACCCGGCTAGTTTTTTGTATTTTTTAGTAGAGACGGGGTTTCACCGTGTTAGCCAGGATGGTCTCGATCTCCTGACCTCGTGATCCGCCCGTCTCGGCCTCCCAAAGTGCTGGGATTACAGGCTTGAGCCACCGCGCCCGGCCTGGCATCTTACTTCTTAACTGCACTACTGAATGGCTCTCCAAGTGCCTCTTCCCTCAGGCTTATTTTGCTGTAAGAATTATTTTTCAACACACAACTCTAAAAGACCAACAATAGAAAACACACACACACAATCATCTACCTATCTGCTAGCGTATTGGCAGAATTCAACCAAACCGTTAGCAGTGGTTACATCTGGGAAGGGATTCAGATTGAGGGTAAGTCTGAAGGACCCTCAAGTGGAATGAGGCCGTGCTATGGAGTCTCTCTGATCTGACCTGGCCCAGAGGGGCTGGACCCAAGTTCTTGTCTTCCCACCCAGGGGCATTCAGCCTCTGCTTTCTTTTCCCTGTTTATCCATAGCCCTCTGCAGGAAGAGAATGGGGCATGCGCCTATAGTCAAGCTAGCACGACAGCCCACCTCTTGGCCTCACAGGGAAGTTGTCACCAGTTGTGCACAATAAAACATGATAACGTGTGCTTGTTGTATTCACTGGTAAAGCTGTGAGTGTTGTTTATAGTGAAGATCGTGTTCAAAAGATAAGGGCTCCCTATTATTCAGCTTTCTCATGCCTTTTCTTTCTCATACCCTGGAACTGTCTCCTCCTGTATCCCCTCTCTTGTTTCGTCAGCCCACATTCTCTCTGTGCTCAGTTAGACATGGGAGGTGGTTGACCAAAGAGGTCAAAGCATCTTGCATTGAGGACTTCCTCTCAGCTCCACTGCACATGGCACCACCTGCTGCCTTGTCACTGTAGCCCAACCAGGCAGAGCTAAATAATTTACAGATATCATGGCAGCCTTAGACCCAGAAACACAGAAAACCATGACCTGTGCTAAAAGCCACTCTCTTAAATCCCCTCTTAGTCCCATCTCTGGCCCAGTCCTTGTCTGTGGTTCACAGTCAGCATCAATCCTATTACACATCTTCTAATTTCCTAATCCCCTGAACTTCATCCTGTTTCAACCATCATCAGCAGATCAAGGTCAAACTCTAATAAATTTCTGACATATTCTTATTTTTCTTCTACTCAGTAGGCCACCAAACCATCCTGTTCAAGTCTAGTGAGCTTACCCAAAAGAGTCAGATCTGAGCCTCAACTGCCTTATTGCCAAATGCCTTCTCTAAGACTGTCCCTGTCCCTCCACCCCCACCTCATAATGATGGAGCAGGTGCAGGACATGGCCAGCTCTCACCAGGCCAGAGTCAGTCATGCTCAGGGGTCTGAGTGACATGGAATGGTAAGCTTTGTGGGTGATAGAAGAATTACTTCTCCTACAGGGCCAACATCATTTCTGACCTAGAAGAGCAAATTTCAGAGCTGACAGCAATAATTGAACAAATGAACAGAGATCACCAGTCTGCCCAGAAATTGGTGAGTGACCTTACATTAGCTAACATCTTCATGGGCAAGATAAAATTAATGTTTTCGGATCACCTCTGTGCCAGGCAACATGCCAAGCACTTTACTTATATGAGCCATGTTGTCCAGGTGACAGGACCCTAAAGATTGGACTGTGTCACTTGGTAGTATTTCTCTGACTCCATCTTTATCTGTAATTGCAAGAACTCAAGTTCTTCCACAAGGCTTAACTCATTTATTTCCAGGAGTTCTCCAGGTACCTCTGTGTGGGCAGTGACACTGTCCTCCTCACACTAGGGTGCACTTGTTTTCTGTCTGGCCTTTGCGGTGCAATTAAGTTTCAGAGGTTGTGAGGCTCTCACTAACGACACCAGCACACTCAGTGTCCAGGGCTTACTCTCTGTGACTGTTAAAGCTGCCCACACATCAGAATCTGCAGATGTCATTGACACTCTTTGTGATTCCTGAGGATTTCAATGACACCTTTTTAGCTTTTACCATCTGTTTCATCTGATGACTTCTTCCTCACCTCAAATAGGTGTGCCTGTTGGCCTGGCGTGACAGCCGGTGCTGTATTCAGAAATATCCTCCCCAGGGTTGTTGAATGCCCTGATCTGTGAGGTTTTACTTCCCAGAAGGCAGCTTCTCACCCTCTGATACGTCCTAGATGCATCTGAATCCTACAGTGACCCAGCTTATGACTCAGGCTGTTGTCCTATCCTGAGACCACCGTCTTCCGCCTGCCAACTATTGATTCATTACCTTATTTATCTGAAAACACTGCCAAGTTTATGGTCTCCTTCTATAGAAAGGAAACTGAGGCTCAGGGAAGTTAAATAATTTGCATAAGGTCACTCAACTGAACAGTGGTGGATCATTGGACAAAATGAACATTTTAAGTCACAGCCACAGATCCTACTGAAGACATATTTAGAGACTATTTCCATGAAGGGATCCTAGATTGTGTTACCGAAAATACTGCCACTTGTGAACATGCTATTTGTTGTGTGGCCATGTGGAAGGGAGTAGTGTTGGCTGACCCTGTGCTGTTCTCTGTCTGTCAGAGTGGCTCTGCTGACCACTTGTCGTGTGACACAGTCCTGGCTTCTCCCCGGTAGTCAGAGAGGTACAAGGACAAGCCCTAAACCCTTGTCCTAGCTGACAGTGGTCACTGACTGATTTGAAGTATTGATTTATCCCGAGACTGGCCAGAGGATTTGGCATGTTAGAATGAAGTATCACCTGAAAGTGAGCAAATCCTGCCTGCTAGAATGGAATTATACTGTCAACAAGGATTAACACTAGATTTTAAGTTCCTTGAAGGTAAGATCTGAGTCTTAGTCCTCTTTGGCTCTTCCAAGCCAAGCCCTTTGTTTAATAAATGATTGCTCAATTGAATTACATATCCAAAAATCTGAAGGCCGTGATGTAACAGAGATGATGGTCTAGCACAGGAGACCAGACCTACCCAAAAAAAACCAGTCAGTGAAAGAGATGCACCAACATTATGAACTGAATAAGTAGAAAACAACATAGAGCAAGGCACAAATTGTTCTGTTCCCTTATTAATAATGTGCTCTCTGGCACTGCAGAGCACAGTGGAAGAGGGGTGGGGAGGGGGCTGTGCCCCATGAATTGGAAGGTTTTTCAGAAGGTGCACATCAGAATGGGACGGGGTCCTCAGTCTTGTGTTGTTGATGCTGATTTTATTTCCAGCTCTCCAATGAAATGGAGCTCCGCTGTGCTGAGATGAAACAGATATTTGAAAACAAGAACAGGTACACTTTCTGGCATGGACCCTTGTGTGCTGATGGCTCTAAGGCTCCTGCATCCTTTGCAGGATTTTAGTTCACTGGGACTTCAGATAGTTCCAAATGGAGTTGGGGGATGAGGGGTGGGGGAGATGAACAAGACACATGTCTTTGAAGAGCAGGATGGCTTGATTCAAAGCCACTAAAATAAACCACAAAGAAAGTTATTACTGCTTTTGCATTTTATCATCCAATCCTTTCATTTCAATTATAATCTCCCTTTTTGTTGGTTACTGAGAAGAGTCATTTTTGTTCTCTATGAGATTTCTGTGATAAATAACTGTTGTTCTCAGCCAAGTCTCCTCCTCCACCATCTCCTCGTTCTTCTCCTCCTCCTCCTCCTCTTCTTCTTTGTCTCACCTCTACTCTCCCTGGCTGCTAGGTCAGGGACTCAGCAAAATAGGAAGACAGTATGAGAGTCAGGAGCAAAGTCAAATCAAGAGAAAATTAAAAGGAGTCCAAATATAGAGAGATAGAGCATAGAACATGGTTACCATAGTCGGGTAGGAGGAAGAAAATGGGGAGATATTGATCAAATGATACAATGTTGCAAATATGTAGGGTGAACAAGTCCAAAAATATAATGTAAAAAGATGAGAGCTATAGTTAATAATAATGTACGATATTAAGAATGTTGCTAAATGAGTTTATAGCTGTTCTCACCACAGGGGGAAAATGGTTAACTAAGTGAGCTGATGGATATGTTAATTTGTTCCATTATAGTAACCTTTTAACTATATGTACATAGTAATCTCCATTATTGTAACTATTTGTGTGTGTGTATATATATATACACACACATATATATAAACTCTACATATATATATGCTTGTGTAGTGTGTGTGTATATATATATATAGTAAAAATTATGTGTCATATATAGATACAGTAAGATGGTTACTATAGTAGAGATGCATATATATGACTTATATATAGATGAATCTTACAACATCATGTTGTATACCTTAAATATACACGATACGATTTATTTTTTAAAAGAGTTTTATTATGTGTATGGGTGAAGATAATCTTAACATCCCCTTTCAGGCTACTTGCTGCACACCAGAGCAGCCTTAGAAATCCTGGTGGAGAGATAGCACTCTTAGTTGAGTCATAGCCATTTATACATTTATGTATCTGTAGACTTTATCTGTTAGAGTAGTTTTAGGTTTACAGGAAAAATGAGGAGAAAGTACAGAGAGTTCCTGTGCACCCGTTCCTAATCAAATTCAATCAAATTAAAGATGAGTACACCAAGACACATAATAATCAACCTATCAAAAATCAAAGACAAAGCAAAAATTCTGAGAGCATCAGAAGGTAAGAAACACATCACACACAAAGGAGTGCCAATACAATTGTAATTTCTGAACAGAAACACTGCAGGTCAGGAGTCAGTGTGATGATGTATTAAAAGTGCTGAAGGAAAAAAACTGCCTACCAAGAATACCTTAGCAAAGCTGTCTTTCCCAGTTGAGGAAGAAATAGAAACTTTCCCAAATAAAAATTAAGGGAGTTCATTACCACTATGCCTGCCTTACAGAAATTGCAAAAGGAAGTTTTAAAAACTGAAACAGAGAGCTGCTAATAACATGAAACATACGAAAGCACAACACTCAATGGTATAAGCAAAATAGAGTCATACTCAGAATATTTTAGGACTGTGATGATGGGATGTAAGACAATTTTATCCCAACATGAGGGTAAAAATACAAAACTATTAATAACTATAGCTAAAATAAATTTTCAAGGATACACATTATAAAATGGTATCAATTCTGATATCAAAAACAACATGTTAGGGAGGGAGTAAAACTGTTGAGTTATTGTATGCAATTGAACTTGTTATCAGCTTGAAATAGCTTATTACAAGAGCAAGATATTCTAACTAAGTGTCATGGTAACCACAAAGAAAAAAATCTTTAGCAGTAGCGCAACAGAAAAATAGAAAGGATTCAAAGCATACACTACAAAAAATATCAAACCACAAAAGAAGAGAGCAAGAGAGGAAGAAAGAATCTACAAAACAACAAAACAAAAATTGACAAAATAGCAGTAGTAAGTCCTTACCTATTAATAATTACCTTGAATGTAAATGGATTAAATTCTCTGATTAAAAAAAATAGAATGGGTGAATGGAGTTTTAAAAAACAAGAACCAACTATATGCTGCCTACAAGAGACTCATGTCACCTGTAAGGCACATGAGCACTCCTCCCAGGGTCTGAGAGTAAGCCCACTCAACCTTCCGCTACCACCATTGCTGGCACCTACCTGCATGCACCACCTATGGGCCTGAGGACAGGACCACCCAACTTCTCATAGCCACCACCAACACCAGTGAGTACCACTTGGGTCCCAGAGGGTTGTCTCACTATTGCTACTGCCATCAGCCACAGCACACCCATTGCCAATGGGTCTGTGAACCTACCTACCTGCTCAGCCCATAGGTGCCATTCCTGACACCTGAAAAAGCCACTAAAGGCCCAAGAATTGGCCTGCCTGAACCCACTAATACTTAATGCCAGCATATGCCACCCTGGGGCCCAAAGATAGGCACACTTAAAAAACTAGAATAAAACTAGAAATCAATAACAAGAAAAACTTTGAAAACTATACAAACGCATGGAAATTAAACAGCATTCTCCGGAATGACCAATAGAACAATGAAGAAATTAAGATTGAAATAAAAAAAATTTCTTGAAACAAAAAAATTGAAATACAACATACCAAAGCCTGCGGGATACAGCAAAAGCAGTGCTAAGACAGAAGTTTATAGCAATAAACACCTACATCAAAAAAGTAGAAAGATTTCAAATAAATAGTCTAATGATGCACCTGAAGGAATTGAAAACCAAGCCCAAAATTAGTAGAAGAAAAGAAGTAATAAGATCAGACCAGAACTAAATGAAATAGAAACTACAAAAACAATACAAAGGGTCAGCAAAAAAAAATAAGTTCTTTAAAAAGATAAATGAAATTGATAAACCACTAGCTAGACTAACCAAAAAAAGACAAGCGAAGACCCAAATAAAATCAGAAATGAAAAAAGAGACATTACAGCTGATGCCACAGAAATACAAGAAATCATCAGAGACTATTATGAACAACTATAACACTAACAAACTAAAAAACCTAGCAAAAAGAGATAAATTCCTAAAACATAAAATCTACCAAGATGAATCAGGAAGAAATTGAAAATTATTCAAGACCAATAATGAGTAGCAAGGTTGAATCAGTAATAAAAAGTCTCCCAACAAAGAAAAGCCCAGGACTAGATGGATTCACTAACAAATTCTACCAAACACACAAAGGAGAACTAATAGCAATCCTCCTCAAACTATTCAAAAAAAAATGATGAGGAGGGAATTCTCCCTTACTTATTCTGTGAGGCCAGCATTACCTTAATACCAAAGTCAGATGACAATACAACAACAGCAAAAAGAAAACTATGGATCAATATCTCTGATGAACACAGATGCAAAAATCTTCAATGAAATACTAGCAAACCAAATCCAACAATATATCAAAAATATAATATACCATGACCAAGTGGTACTTATATCAGAAATGCAAAGATAGTTCAGCATATGAAAATCAATAAGCATATATCAACATCAACAGAATGAAGGACAAAAATCATACGATCATCCCAATAGATGCAGAAAAAGCATTTCATAATAGTCAACATTGCTTCATGATTAAAAAAAAAAATCTTTCAACAAGCTAGACATAGAAGAAACATACCTCAACATAACAAAGGCTATATATGACAAATATGCAGCTATCATCATACTGAATAGGGAAAAGCTGAAAACTTTTCCTCTAAGAATTGGAACAAGATAAGGATGCCCACTTTTACCACTCTTATTCAATATAGTACTGGAAGTCCTAGCCAGAGCAGTCCTGCAATAGAAAGAAATAAAAGGCATCCAAATTGGAAAAGAGGAAGCCAAATGATCTCTTTTGCAGAAAAGCATGATCTTATATATGAAAATCACACAAAACTCCATCAAAAATCTCTTAGAACTAATAAACAAATTTAGTAAAGTTGCAGAATATAAAATCAACATACAAATATCAGTTGCATTTCTGTGCACCAACAATGAAATAGCCAAAAGAGAAATCAATCAGCCAATAACATTTACAGTGGCTACAAAGCATAAAATAAAATATCTAGGAATAAATTTAACCAAAAAGGTAAAAGACCTTTAGAAGGAAGACTACAAAAGACAGATGTAAGAAACTGAAGAGGACACAAACAAATGGAAAGATATTTCATCCATGCTCATGGACTGGAAGAATTAATATCACCAAAATAGCCATGCTGCCCAATGCAGTACCGACTTGATGCAATCCCTAAATCACCAATGTCACTTTTCACAGAAACAGAAAAAACAATTCTAAAGTTCATATAGAACAAAAAATGAGACAGAATAGCCAAAGCAATCCCGTGGGGGGAAAAAAAAATCTGGAGTTATCACATTACCTGACTTCAAAATATATTACAAGACCAGGCATGGTAACTCACGCCTGTAATCCCAGCACTTTGGGAGGCCAAGGCGAGAGGATGGCTTGTGTCCAAGAGTTTCAGACTAACCTGCACAACATAGCAAGACAGCATCTACACAAAAGATTAAAAATTAGCCAGTTACTATGGTATGTGCCTGGAGTCCTAGCTACTTGGGAGGCTGAGGTGGGAGGATCACTTGAGCCCAGATGGTCAAGGCTGCAGTGAGCCATGATCATGCCACTGCACTCCAACTGCACTCTTTGATATAGATCAAGGCTATCATAATCAAAATAGCATGGTATTAGTATAAAAATAGACACATAAACATAAAGCATGGAACAGAATAGAGAATCCAGAAATAAATTCATATAATTACAGCCAACTGATCTTTGACAATGCTGTCAAGAACATATACTGGGAACAGGGCACCCTCTTCAATAAATGATACTGGGAAAACTGAATAACCATATGCAGAAGAGTGAAACTAGACCCCTATCTCTCATCATATACAAAAATGAACTCAAGATGGATTAAAGCCTTAAATGTAAGATCCAAAGCTATAAAACTACTAGAATAAAACATAAGGAAAAGTTTTCATTACATTGGTCTAGGCAAAGATTTTATGACTAAGACTTTGAAAGCACAGGCAACAAAAACAAAAAAAGACAAATGACACTATATTAAATTAAAAAGCTTCTACACAGCAAAAGAAACCACCAACAGAGTGAAGAGACATTCTCTTAAATGGTAGAAAATATTTGCAAACTACTCATTTGACAGATGACTCAAACAATCCAACAGTAAAACAAACACAAATTCATTAAAAATGGGCAAAGGACATCAGTAGACTTTTTTTAAAGGAAGATGTACAAATAGCCAACAAGTATGTGTTCAACATCACTAATCATCAGGGAAATGTAGAGCAAAAACACAAAATATCATCTTACACCAGTTAGAATGGCTATTATAAAAAGACAAAAAATAACACACGTTGACAAAGATGTGGAGAAAAGCGAACTCTTATATACTGTTGGTGGAAATGTAAATTAGCACAGCCATATGGAAAACAGTATAGAGATTTCTCAAAAAATTAAAAATATGAGCCAGCAATTCAACTACTGGATATTTCTTCAACGATTGTGGAGAATAGGAAATGCTATACACTATTGGTGGGGATGTTAATTAGTTCAGCCACTGTGGAAAGTGGTTTGGAGATTTCTCAAAGAACTTGAGACAGAACTACCGTTTGACCCAGTGATCCTATTATTGGGTGTATTATACGCAAAGGAATATAAATCATTCTACCAAAAAGACACATGCATGTGTATGTTCATCACATCACTATTCACAGTAATAAAGATATGGAATCAACCTAGATGCCCATCAGTGGTGGATTGGATAAAGAAAATGTGGTTCCATGTAACACCATGGAATACTACACAGCCATAAAAAAGAACAAAATCATGTCCTTTGCAGCAACATGGATGCAGCTGAAGGCCATTATCCTAAGCAAATTAACACAGGAACAGAAAACCAAATGCTGCATATTTTCACTTATAAGTGGGAGCTAAGCATTGTGTACACATGGATACAAAGAAGGGAGCAATAGACAGTGGGGCCTACTTGAAGGTGGAGGTTAGGAGGAGAGTGAGGGTTCAAAAACAGCCTATCAGGTACTATGCTCACTACCTGGGCAATGAAGTCATTTGTACACCAAACCCCAGTGACATACGATTTACCTAGGCAACAAATATATACATGTACATGTACCCCTAAACCTAAAATAAAAATGGAAAAAGAAAAAAATTAGTAGCATTTCTAAACACAATAGTTAATGATCTAAAAAAGAAATTAAGAAAACAATTCTATGTATACCAGCTTAAAAAATAAGATATCTAGGAATAAATTTAACCAAGGAAGTGAAAGATTTCTACACTGAAAATTATGAAACATCGATTAAAGAAATTGAAGAAGAAGCAAATAAATGGAAAGATATTTCATGTTCATGGATTGGAAGAATTAATATTGTTTAAATGATCATACTACCCAAAGCATTACACAGAGTTAATGCAATCACTTTCAAAATACCAAAAATGTTCTTCACAAAAAGAGAAGAAATAATCTTAAAATTCATATGGAACCACAAAGTCCCCAAATAGCCAAAACAATCCTGAGCAAAAATAACAAAGCTAAAGGCCCCTGACTTTAAATTATACTACAAAGCTATGGTAACCCAAACAGCACAATACTGGCATAAAAAAACAGACACATAGACCAATGGAACAGAACAGAGGCCTACAAATAAATTTATACACCCATAGTCAACTGATTTTTGACAAAGGTGCCAAGAACACACACTGGGAAAAAGATAGCCTTTTCAATAAATGGCTTTTAGTCAAATTAAAAGAAGTAGATACAATGAAGAGAGATCTCAAATAAACTAATATTACACCTCACAAAACTAGGAAAGAAGAACAAAATAAGCCCAAAGTACACTGAAGAAAGAAAATAATAAAGATCAAAGCAGAAATAAATGAAATAGAGACTAGAAAAACAATATAAAAATCAATGAAACTAAAAGTTGTTTTTTGAAAAGGTCAAAACAACAAACCTTTAGCTAAACTAAGAAAAAAATAGAGAAGACTCAAATAAATAAAATCAGATATGAAAGAGAAAACATTACAACTGATATGACAAATACAAAGGATCATAAGATACTACTATGGCAATGAACTGGATAACCTAGAAGAAACTGATAAATTTCTAGACACATACAACCTACCAAGACTTAATCATAAAAACAATAGAAAATCTGAACAGACCAATAATGATGATATTGAATAAATAATAAAAAGCCTACTATCCAAAAAACCCAGACCTGGTGCCTTTACTGCTTAATTCTACCTGACATTTAAAAAAGAACTAACATCAATTCTTCTCAAATTCTTCCAAAAAATTGAAGAAGTGGAAGGACTTTCACATGACTTTTTTTGTTTGTTTGTTTGTTTGTTTGTTTGTTTTTAAAGACAGAGTTTTGCTCTTGTTGCCCAGGCTGGAGTGCAATGGCACTCTCTCAGCTCACCACAACCACCACCTCCTGGGTTCAAGCGATTCTCCTGCCTCAGCCTCCTGAGTAGCTGGAATTACAGGCATGCACCACCATGCCTGGCTAATTTTGTATTTTTAGTAGAGACGGTGTTTCTCCATGTTGGTCAGGCTGGTCTTGAACTCCCAACCTCAGGTGATCTGCCTGCCTCGGCCTCCCAAAGCGCTGGGATTACAGGCATGAGCCACCATGCCTGACCCTTTCACACTATTTTTATAAGGCCAGCATTATTCTGATACCAAATCAGACAAGAAAATTATGAGAAAATAAAATTACAGGCCAAAATCCTTAATGAACATGGATACAAAAATCCTTAATTAAATATTAGCAAACAGAATTCAACAACATATTAAAAGGATCATCCACCATGATCTAGTGAGATTTATCCCCTGGGATGCAAGAATGGTTGAACATATACAAATCAATAAATGTGATACCTCACATTAATAGAATGAAGGACAAAACCATATGATCATCTCATTAGATGCAGAAAAAGCATTTGACAAAATTCAGCATCCTTTTATGATAAAAACTCTCACCAATTTAGTATAGAAAGAATATACCTCAACTCAATAAAGGCCATATATGAGAAGAAGACAAGGATGCCCACTCCCACCACTTGTATTCAGCATAGTACTAGAAGTCCTTGCAAGAGGAATTACACAAAAAAAAGAAATAAAAGGCATCCAAACAAGAGAGAAGGAAGTGAAATTGCCACTGTTTGCTGACATGATCTTATATATAGAAAACCCTACAGTCTTCACCAATAAACTTTTAGAACTAATAGCCAAAGACAGTAAAGTTTCAGGGTACAAAATCAACATACAAAAAACAGTAGTATTTCTACATACTAACAACAAACTGTCCAAAAAGGAAATCTAGAGAACAATCTTATTTACAATAGCTACAAAAAAAAAAAAAGGAATAAATTTAACCAAGTTGATAAAAGACCTGTACACTGAAGACTAGGAAACACTGATGAAATAAATTAAAGAAAACACAAATAAATGTAAAGATAACCCAAGTTTATGATTCGGAAGAATTAATATTGTTAAAATACCCACACTACCCAAAGTGATCTACAGATTCAATGCAATCTCTATCAAAATTCCAGAGGCATGTTTCATAGAAATAGAAACAACAATTTAAAAATTCTTACGGAACCACACACACACTCACAAAAGCCCAACAGGCAGTGTGATTAGGAGCCAAAAGAACAAAGCTGCACTTTGGGAGGCCGAGACGGGCGGATCACGAGGTCAGGAGATCGAGACCATCCTGGCTAACACGGTGAAACCCCGTCTCTACTAAAAATACAAAAAAACTAGCCGGGCGAGGTGGCGGGCACCTGTAGTCCCAGCTACTCCGGAGGCTGAGACAGGAGAATGGCGTAAACCCGGGAGGCGGAGCTTGCAGTGAGCTGAGATCTGGCCACTGCACTCCAGTCCGGGCCACAGAGCTAGACTCCGCCTCAAAAAAAAAAAAAAAAAAAAAAGAACAAAGCTAGAGACATTACACTACCTGATTTCAAACTATACTATGAAGCTATGGTAATTAAAATAGCATAGTGCTGGCAAAAATAAACAAACACATTGACCAATGAATCCAAACAAAGAGCCCAGAAATCAACTCACACATGTATGTGTGGTCAATTAATTTTCAGCAAAGGTGACAAGAATACACAATAGAAAAAGGATAGTCTCTTAATAAATGGTGTTGGGAAAACTGGACATCCACATGCAGAAGAATGAAATTGGACCCTTATCTCACACGATATACAAAAATCAACTCAAAATGGATTAAAGACTTAAAAATAAGAATAGAAATTGTAAAGCTACTAGAAAAAAAGGGGAAAAAACTTTATTACATTTATCTGGGCAATGATTTTTTTGATTTGACCCCAAAAGCACAGGCAACAAAAGCAAAAATAGACAAATAGGATTACATCAAACTAAAAATTTCTGCACAGCAAAGGAAATAATTAACAGTGTGCAGAGATAACCTACAGATTGGGAGAAAATATTTGAAAGCCATGTGTCTGAAAAGGTATTAATATCCAAAATATAAAAGGAGCTCAAATAATTTAATATCAAGAAAGCAAAAAATCCAATTAAAAAATGAGCAAGGGACCTGAATAGACATTTCTCAAAAGAAGACATACAAATGGCCAACAGACATGAAAAAATGCTCAATGTTGCTAATCATTAGGGAAATGCAAATTAAAACCATAGTGTTATTATCTCACATCTGTCAGAATAGCTATTATCAAGAAGATGAAAAATAACAAGTGTTGAAGATGTGAAAAAAAGGGAACACTTAACAAAGTGTTATTGGGATTGTAAATTAGTATGGCCATTATGGAAAATTGTATGGAGGTTGCTCAGAAAACTAAAAATAGAAATGCCATATGATCCAGCAATCCCACTTCTGGGTACTTGCCCAAAATATTTGAAATCAGTTTGTTGATATGTCTGTATTCCCATGTTCAATTCAGCACTATTAACAATATCTAAGTTATGAAATCAACTTAAGCATCCATCAGTTGATAAATGGATAAAGAAAATGTGGCATATACATATAATGGAATACTATTCAGCCTTTGAAAAGAAGGAAATTCTGGCATTTGTGACAACATGGATGGGACTGGAGAGCATTATGCTACATAAAATAAACCAGGCACAGGAAGACAAATACCACATGTTCTCACTTGTATGTGGGGTCTGAAATAATCAAACTCATAGAAAAAGAGAGTAAAATGGTGGTTAAAGAGGTTAGGGGATGGGGGGTATAGGGAGATGATGGTCAAAGCGTACAAAATCTCAATTAGGCAGGGGAAATATGGGGTTTTCTTAGATCTATTGCACAGAGTAGTAAATATGTTAATAACAGAGTATTGGACATTTCAAAATTGCTAAGAATAAATTTCAGATATTCTCATTGAAAAAACTTTTAGGCTGGGAGCGGTGGCTCATGCCTGTAATCTCAGCACTTTGGGAGGCCGAGGCGGGTGGATCACCTGAGGTCACCAGTTCAAGACCAGCCTGACCAACATGGTGAAAACCCATCTATACAAAAATACAAAAATTAGTCAGACATGATGGCGGGTGTCTGTAATCCCAGCTACTCGGGAGGCTGAGGTGGGAGAATCGCTTGAGCCCAGGAGGCAAAGGGTGCAGTGAGCCGATATTGCGCCATTACACTCCAGCCTGAGGGACAGAGCCAGAGACTCCATCTCAAAAAAAAAAGAAAAAAAGAAAAAACTTTTAAGTATCTCAGGTGGTGTTTATGTTAATTAGTTTGGCTTAATTATTCCACATTGTATTCATAAATCATAACATCACTTTTTACCCCATAAATATATACAATTATAAGTTACCAATTTACAAGTAAAAAGAGAAATCCTGGTGGAGAGGCAGCACTCTTAGCTGAACCGTAAACTTTTATGTATTTATTCATTTATTTATAAACTTTATTTTTTAGAGTAGTTTTGGGTTTACAGCAACATTGAGGGGAAAGTATAAAAGATTTCCCATATGCTTACTGCCCCCTCACACACATAGCTTCCCCCCATTATCAATATCCCTCCCCAAAAGTGGTAACATTTGTTATAATCAATGAACCTGTATTGACACATCATTATCACCCAAAGTCCATAGCTGGTATTAGAGTTCACTCTTGGTGTTGTACATTCAATGAGTTTGGACAAATGTGTAGTGACATGTATCCACCATTCTAGTGTCATACAGAATAGTTTCACTACCCTAAAAATCTGCTGCACTCTGCCTATTCATCCCACCTCCTACCCCTAACCTCGGGTAAACAGTGATCCCTTTACTGTCTCCATAGTGTGACCTTTTTCAGAATGTCATATAGTTGGAATGATACCCTATGTAGCCTTTTTAAATTGGCTTCCTTCACTTAGTAATATGCTTTTAAGGTTCCTCCATGTCTTTTCATGCTTAATAGCTTGATAGCTCATATGGACTCATTTTAACACTCATCATAAACACTGCCAACATCTCTTCCTGGGATGGAGGCTAGAGAGAATTTGGATTCTAAAATTATCCTGGGTGCTAATGCAGCCCATAGTTTCCCAAGCAAGCTATAGACAAGATTGTGCTATTAGAGAGCAATCTGTGGTCATGCTGTCTCCTTTCAAAACAATGGTTGTAGAAAAGGGTCCCCTCACCCTTTCTGGATAGATGCCAGGATAATGCTTCAGGAAGTGAGGACCCCAGGCTGAGCATGGTAGCTCATGCCTGTAATCCCAGCACTTTGGGAGTCCAACACAGGAGGATTGCTTGAGTCCAGGAGTACTTCAAAACCAGCCTGGACAACATAGCAAGACCCCGTCTCTACAAAAAATTAAAAAATTAGGTGGGCATGGTGGCACATGCCTGTGTTCCCAACTACTTGGGAGGCTGAGGTGGGAAGATCATTTGAGCCTGGGAGGTTGAGGCTGCAGTGAGCTGTGACGATGCCACCACACTCACTCTGGGCAACTGAGTGAGACCCTGACTCAAAAAAAAAAAAGATTTAAAATTGTTTAAAAATAAAAAAGTGAGAACCTCACTTCCTGTGGGAGGGTGGAGGGTAGGATCAGATCAGGGTAACAGCTCAGCTCTGGACTTCTTTTTACTAATTATTGTGGCCTTCATCCGGGGTCCCACAGGGAGCTCAAAGAGACCCATGAAGCAGAACTCAGTGAGTTGGAGAACAACTACAAAACAGCCTTGAAGGCGGAGAAGTTGGCTGCCCAAGAGAAGCTAGGTACTCCTGGGACCTGGGAGAATGATCCTGGATGACGGTCCAGGCAATGGCATTTCTAATAAGCTTCTAGGGTGATTTCTGGGGCACACAAAGGTTTTACTACCTTGGTGATGAATTTGGAGTGGGGAAAGTGTGCAGAAGAGCTCACGTTTGAATTTCAAAATGTGCATATCAGAAGACTAAAGATGACCTTGTTGTTTTCCTTTTATCCAGAGGAGATGGGAAAAGAATACAAGTATTTGAAGAATATGTTTCGTACGTATCAGGTGAGATACAGAGCTCTCTGTTGGATTATAAGAGAAGCAAGGCTCATTCCTGGCTAACACTGGGATAAATCTAGAGCTCTTGTCCAGAAAATAATGTCCTGAGATTCCCAGCATCCTTGGACCTAAGTGGCACTAGCTGCACCCAGGGGGAGGATGAACCCGATGGCTTCCATGCATGACAAGTCAGGCACCCAAATCCTGAAGAGCACTACTGAAAAATATGTTTGTGATTACAAAAGTAACAGCTTCTCATTTTTTTAATGGAACTGCAAAAACCAACAGTAACAACAAAAAGAAATATTACCATCCAAAGACAAACCCTGTTAATATTTGTGCTTTGTTGGAACTGCAGTTGAGATCATATTGTATATTGTATAACATCTATATATATTTTAATGTCTTCTTTATCAAGCATGTAAGAAACTTTTCCCTCCTTTATAATGACTTGATATTATCCTAATGAAATTGCCATTGGATTCTAAAATTTTACTGTTCCCCTATTATTGGGCATTTGAGTTGTTTCCAAATGCTTGCTGTAACAGATAATACCACTTTGAATATCTTTGATTCTAGAAGTAGAGTGCTTGGTCAAAAGGAATGAACTTTAAAAAAAAAAAAAAAAAAAGTCAACTTTTATTTTAGATTCAGGGGGTACATGTACAAGTTATTGTGTGATGCTGAGGTTTGGGATATGAATGATCTCATTACCCAGGTAGTGAGCATAGTACCCAATAGCTATTCAACCCTTCCCTCTCTTGTTATCTCCCAATAGCTCCCAGTGTCTACGAGAACACGTGGCATTTGGTTTTCTGTTCCTGTGTTAATTGGCTTAGGACAATTAACCTAGATGCCTCTAGGGACATCCATGTTTCTACGAAGGACATGATTTTGTTCTTTTTTATGGCTGCGTAGTATTCCATGGTGTATGTACCACATTTTGTTTAGCCAGTCCACTGTCGGTGGGCACCTAGGTTGATTCCATGTCTTTGCTATTGTGAATTGTCTGTGATGAACATACAAGTGAAGGTGTCTTTTTGGTAGCAAAATTTATTTTCTTTTGGATATATACCCAGTAATGGGATTGCTGGGTAAAATGGTAGTTCTGTTTTAAGTTCTTTGAGAATCTCAAAGCTGTTTTCCACCATGACTGAACTAATTTACATTCCTACCAATGGTGTATAAGCATTCCCTTTTTCCTCCAACCTCACCCGCATCTGTTGTTTTTCGACTTTTTAAATAACAACCATTCTAATGTATGTGGACTGGTATCTCATTGTGGTTTTTGATTTGCACTTCTCTGATGATTAGTGACATGAAACATTTTTTATGTTTTCTGATCCTTGTATGTCCTTTTGTTTTTTACACACTATAAAATTCTATTTATGACAAGAAATATGTACATGATTAGAAAAGGTAAAAATTTGGGGACAAAAAGCAGATTAGTATTTACCATGGGCTGGACTGGGACTGGGGGAGGGGTTGACTACAAAGGAATGGAAGGGAATTACTGGAGATGATGTAGTGGTAGTTACATAACTATCCATTTGTCAAACACATTAAATGTATACTGAACAAGGTCACATCTTACTCAATTAAACTGACATTAAAAAAAGAAATGAAAAAGAAGAAATTCCATTTAGAATATTGCAAAACTGTAGATTTAGTTCTAGAATTCTGGGTTTCTATAATTTATTTCAGAATACAAGTTTTCAGCCCATTTTTAACTTATCAAATCTTTATTCAGAAATCCAAAGTTTATATTTCAGAACAGCTCATTTAAATTTGACCATAGGCCAAGCACTGTGGCTCACACCTGTAATCCCAGCACTTTGGGAGGCTGAGGCAGGCAGATCACCTGAGGTCAGGAGTTTCAGACCAGCCTGGCCAACATGGCAAAACCCTGTCTCTACTAAAAATACAAAAATTAGTTGGGCATGGTAGCACACACTTGTAATCCCAGCTACTCAGGAAAGTGGGGCCGGAGAATCGCTTGAACCTGGGAGGCAGAGGTTACAGTGAGCCGAGATCGTGCCACTGCACTCCAGCCTGGGCAACAGAGCAAGACTCTGTCTCAAAAAATATATACAAATAAATAAAATAAAAAAGAAATAAATTTGACCCTAAAGCTAACACATGTAAAAATTATATAAAAGAAAAGAAAATTGTTCCAACTTTTTTTTACTTTGGGGTTTTAAAAAAAGTTTTTTTTCAATAGCTGTGGGGGTACAAATGGCTTTTTTGTTACCTGGATGAATTATATAGTGGTGATTCCTGAGACTTTAGTGCACCTATCACCTGAGTAGTGTACATTGTACCTAATGTGTAGTTTTGTTTGTTTTTTTTATCACAAGCCGCTCTCCCACCTCCCCCTTCTGAGTCCTAAAATTCATTAATGAATATGTCTTTGCATAGTCATGGCTTAACTCCCACTTATAAGTAACATCATACAGTTTTTTGTTTTCCACTCCTGTGTTACTTCACTTAGAATAATGGCTTCCAGCTCCATCCAAGTTGCTGCAAAAGACATTTCATTCCTTTTAATGACTGAGTAGCAGTCTATGATGTATATATGCCACGTTTTCTTTAACCACTCATTAGTCAATGGGCACTTAGGTTGGTTCCATATCTTTCAACTGTGAATTGTGCTGCTATAAACATACATGTGCAAGTGTCCTTTTCATGTACTGACTCATTTTCCTTTAGATAGAGATCCAGTAGTGGGATTGCTGGATTGAATGATAAATCTACTTTCAGCTCTTTAAGAAATCTCCATACTGTTTTCCATAAAAGTTGTACTAATTTATATTCCCAACAGCAGTATATAAGTGTTCCCATTTCCCCACATCCACACCAAAATACATTTCCTTTTTACTTTTTAATAATGACTATTCTTGCAGGAATAAGGTGGTATCTCGTTGTGGCTTTAATTTGCATTTCCCTGACAATTAGTGATGTTGAGCACTTTTTCATGTTTGTTGGCCATTTGTATATCTTCTTTTGAGAAATATCTATTCATGTCATTTGCCCAGTTTTTAATGGGATTATTTGTTTTCTTCTTGCTGATTTGTTTGAATTCCTTGTAGATTTTGATAACTAGTCCTTTGTCAGATGCATAGTTTGCAAATATTTTCTCCCATTCTGTGGGTTGTCTGTTTATTATTTCTTTTGCTGTACAGAAGCTTTTTAGTTTAATTAGGTTCTATTTATTTATTTTTGGTTTTGTTGCATTTGCTTTTGGGGTCTTAGTCATGAATTATCTGCCTAAGCCAATGATTAGAAGAGTTTTTCTAATGTCTTCTAGAATTTGTATAGTTTCAGGTCTTATATTTAAGTCTTTGATTCATCTTGAGTTGATTTTTCTATAAGGTGAGAAATATGGATCCAGTTTCATTTTTCCACATGTGGCTTTCCCATTCTCCCAGCACCACTTATTTTAAAAAGTATCATTCCCCAATTTTTGTTTTTGTTTACTTTGTCAAAGATAAGGTGGCTGTACATATTTGGCTTTATTTCTGGGTTCTCTATTTTGTTTCCTTGGCCTATGTACCTAGTTTCATACCAGTACCATGCTGTTTTGGTAACTATAGCCTTGTAGTATAATCTGAAGTCTGATAATGTGATACCTCCAGATTTGTTCTTTTTGCTTAGTATTGCCTTGGCTATTCTGGCTCTTTTTTGGTTCCATATGAATTTTAGGATTTGTTTTTCTAATTCTGTGAAAAATGATGTTGGTATTTTGATGGGAATTCCATTGGATCTGTAATGCAAGATTACTTTGGATAGTATGGTCATTTTCACAATATTGATTCTTCCATTCCATTTCCATTTGTTTGTATAATCTATTACTTCTTGCAGCTGTGTTTTATAGTTCTCCTTGTAGAGATCTTTCACCTCTTTGGTTAAGTACATTTTCTAAGTATTTTATTTTTTTGGTAGCTGTTGTAAAAGGGTATCAGTTCCTTACTTGATTCTCAGCTTGGTCATTGTTAGTGTATAGCAGTGCTACCAATATGTGTACACTGATTTTGTAAGCTGAGACTTTACTGAATTCATTTATCAAATCTTAGAGTCTTTGGAGGAGTCTTTAGGATTTTCTAGGTATACAATTATATAATCTTCAAACAGCAATAGTTTTACTTCCTGTTTTCCAATTCGGATGCCATTTTTCTTTCTCCTTTCTAATTGCTCTATCTAGGACTTCTAGAACTATGTTGAATGAGAGTGGTGAAAGTGGCCATCTTGTCTTGTTCCGGTTCTCAAGGGGAATGCTTTCAACATTTTTCCATTCAGTATGATGTTGGCTGTGGGTTTGTCATATATGGCTTTTATTATTTTGAGGTAGGTTCCTTCTATGCCTAGTTTGTTGAGAGTTTTAATTATAAAGGATGCTGGATTTTATTAAATGCTTTTTCTGAATCTATTGAGATGATCATTATGTTTTTTGTTTTCAGTTCTGTTTATGTATCACATTTGTTGACTTGTGTATGTTAAACCATCCCTGCATCCCTGGGACAAAATTCTCTTGAATTTTCTTTTTGATGTGCTATTGGGTTTGGTTAGCTAGTATTTTCTTGAAGATTTTTGCATCTATGTTCAACATCAGTGAAATTGGTGTTTTATTTGTTGTGTCCTTTCCTGGTTTGGGTATCAGGGTGATACTGGCTGCATAGAATGATTTAGGGAGGATTCCCTCTTTCTCAATCTTTTGGAATCATTTCAGTAGGATTGGTACCAATTCTTTGAACATCTGGTGGAATTCAGCTGTGAATCCATCTAGTCCTGGGCTTTGTTGTTGTTGTTGTTGTTGTTGGCAATTTTTAAATTACTGATTCAATCTCACTGCTTGTATTCATCTGTCCAGGGTTTCTGTTTCTTCCTGATTTAATACAGGAGAGTTGTAACTTTCCAGGAATTTGTCTATTTCCTGTAGATTTTCTAGTTTGTATGCAAAAAGGTGTTCATAGTAGCCTCAAGTGATCTTTTGTATTTCTGTGGTTCTGTGGGTTGAGTCCAATTTCATTTCTAATTGTGCTTATTTAGATCTTCTCTCTCCTCTTTACTTGGTTAATGTTTTCTTCTTATCTTGGCTACTTTAGTCTATCTATTTTATTTTTTCAAAGAATCAGCTTTTTGTTTCATTGATCTTTGTATTTTTTGTTTAAATTTCAGTTAGTGCTGCTCTGATCTTTGTTATTTCTTTTCTTCTTCTATTTTAGGGCTTAGTTTTTTTTTTTGTTTGTTTCTCGAGTTCCTTGCAGTATGACATTAAGTTGTCAATTTGTGCTCTTTCAGACTTTTTGATGCAGGCGTTTAGCACTATAAACTTTCCTAATACTGTTTTTGCTGTGTCCCAGAGGTTTTTTCAGTTTTTAGTTTTGAGACAGAGCCTCACTCTGTCAACCAGGCTGGAGTGCAGTGGCACCATCTTGGCTCAGTGCAACCTCTGCCTCCCAGATTCAAGTAATTTTAGTGCCTCAGCCTCCCAAGTAGCTGAGACTGAGACTACAGGCACATACTACCACATCCAGCTAATTTTTGTATTTTTAGTAAAGATGGAGTTTCACCATGTTGGCCAGGCTGGTTTCGAACTCCTGGCCTCAAGTGATCCACCTGTTTGGCCTCCCAAAGTGCTAGAATTACAAGTGTGAGCCACCGCACCCCACCTATCCCAGAGGTTTTGATAACTTGTGTCATTATCATTCAATTCAAAATTTTTTAAAATTTCCATCTTGATTTCATTGTTTACCCCAGATATCATTCAGGAACAGATTATTTTATTTCCATGTATCTGTATAGTTTTGAAGAATCCCTTTGAAGTTGATTTTTAATTTTATTCTGCTTACTTCATATGATTTCAATTTTTAAAAATTTATTGAGACTTGTTTTGTGACCTATCATATGGCCTATCTTAGAGACTGTTCTATGTGCTGATGAGAATAATATATATTCTATAGTTCTTGGGTAGAATGTTCTGTAAATAGCTGTTATGTCCATTTGTTCTAGCATGTTATTTGAGTCCATTATTTCTCTGTTGACTTTCTGTCTCGTGCTAGATTTGTCTAGTGCTGTCAGTGGTACGTTAAAGTATCCCACCATTACTGTATTGCAGTCTATCTCATTTCTTAGGTCTAATAGTAATTGTTTTATGAATCTGCAAGCACCAGTGTTAGTTGCATGTAAATTTAGGATTGTAATACCTTCTTGTTGGATTGATCCTTTTATCATTATATTGACTGACTTTGTCTTATTTTATGGTTGTTGCTTTGAAGTTTGTTTTGTCTGATATAAGAATAGCTACTCCTGCTTGCTTTTGATGTCCATTTGTATGGAATATCTTTTTCCACCCTTTTACCTTGAGTTTATTTGAATTTTTTCATGTTAGGTGAGTCTCTTGAAGACAGCAGATATTTGGATTGTGATTTTTGTTACCCATTTTGCCATTCTGTATTTTTTTTTTTTTTTTTTTTTTTTTTGAGACAGAATCTCACTCTGTCACCCAGGCTGGAGTGCAGTGGCACCATCTCGGCTCACTGCAAGTTCCACCTCCCAGATTCACGCCATTCTCCTCCCTCAGCCTCCCAAGTAGCTGGGACTGCAGGTGCCTGCCACCACGCCCAGTTAATTTTTTTGTATTTTAGTAGAGATGGGGTTTCACCGTGATCTTGATCTCCTGACCTTGTGATCTGCCCACCTTGACCTTCCAAAGTGCTGGGATTACAGGCATGAGCCACGCCATTCTGTATTTTTTAAGTGGAGCATTTAGGCCATTTACATTCAAAATTAGTATTGAGATGTGAAGTACTGCTCTCTTCATCATGTTAATTGTTATGTATGTGATTTTTCTTTTTTCATTCCTTTATTGTTTATAGACTTCCTGAGTTTCAAGCTTTCAAGATGTTCTATTTTGGTGCATATTGGGCTTTTGTTTCAATGTTTAAAACTCCTTTTAGCCTGCCTACCTTTCTTTCTTTCCTTTCCTCCCTTCCTTCCTTCCTTCCTCCCTCCCTCCCTCCCCTCCCTCCTTTCTTTCTTTCTCTTTCTTTCTTTCTTTCTTTTTTTTTTTTTTGAGACAGAGTCTCGCTCTGTCGCCCAGGCTGGAGTGCAGTGGCCGGATCTCAGCTCACTGCAAGCTCCGCCTCCCGGGTTTACGCCATTCTCCTGCCCCAGCCTCCCAAGTAGCTGGGACTACAGGCACCCGCCACCTCGCCTGGCTAGTTTTTTGTATTTTTTGGTAGAGACGGGGTTTCACCGTGTTAGCCAGGATGGTCTCGATCTCCTGACCTCGTGATCCGCCTGTCTCGGCCTCCCAAAGTGCTGGGATTACAGGCTTGAGCCACCACACCTGGCCTGTTTCTTTCTTTCTCTTTCTTTCTCTTTCTTTCTCTCTTTCTCTTTCTTTCCCTTTCTTTTCCTTCTTTCCTTTTCTTTTCTTTTCTTTTCTTTTCTTTTCTTTTCTTTTCTTTCTGACAGAGTCTGGCTGTGTTGCCCAGGCTGGAGTGCAATGGTGCAATCTTGGCTCACTGCAACCTCTGTCTCCTGGGTTAAAGAGATTCTCATGCCTCAGCCTCCCCAGTTTTTTTTTTTTTTTTTTTTTTTTTTTTTTTTTTGTATTTTTTAGTAGAGACAGGGTTTTGCCATGTGGCCAGGCTGGTAGCATTTCTTGCAGTGTTGGTTTGCTAGTGACAAATTCCCTCAGCATTTGTTTATCTGAAAATGATTTTATTTCTCCTTCGATTATAAAACCTAGTTTTGCAGGATACAAAATTCTTGGCTGACAGTTTTTTCTGTTTAAGGAGATTGAAGATAAGACCCCGATACCTTCTGGCTTGTAAGGTTTCTGCTGAGAAGTCTGCTGTTATTCTGATAGGTTTTCCTTTATAGCTTACCTAATGTTTTTGTCTTACTGCTCTTAGAATTATTTCCTTCACGTTGACTTTAGATAGCCTGATGACTATATGCCTTAGTAAAGATCTTTTTGCGATTAATTTCCCAGGAGTTCTTTGATCTTCTTGGATTTGGATTTCTAGATCTCTAGCCAGGCCAGAAAGGTTTTCCTCAATCATTTCCTCACATAAGTTTTCCAGACTTACTATTTTCTCTTCTCCCTCTGGAACACCAATTATTCTTAGGTTTGGCTGTTTAACATAATCCCATATTTCTTGGAGACTTTGTTCATTTCTTTTGATTCTTTTTTCTTTATTTTTTTCTGATTGGGCTAATTTGAAAACCTTGTCTTCAAGCTCTGAAATTCTTTCTTCTATTTGTTCTAGGCTATTGTTAAAGCTTTCTACTGCATTTTGTAATTCCCTAAGTGTGTCTTTCATTTCCAGAAATTCTTACTGATTTTTCTTGATAATATCTCTCTAGAAAAATTTTCATTCATATCCTGAACTGCTTTTTAAATTTCTTTATAATAGTTTTCACTTTTCTCTGAAATCTCCTTGAGTAGCTTAATAATTGATCTTCTGAATTCTTTATTTGGCATTTTAAAGAGTTCATTTTGCTTTGGATCCATTGCTGGAGAGCTAGTGTTATCTTTTGGGGATGTTATAGAACCTTGTTTTGTCATATTACCAGAGTTACTTTTCTGGTTCCTCCTCATTTGGGTAGATTATTTCTTCTAATTATCCTTTAATTTATGTTTGGTTTGACTGTGTTTCTTTTTTTTGTTTGTTTTTCAATTTCTTTTTTCCACTTAAGGATGTGACTTTAATGTTTATCATATTAATGCCTAATTTGGTTCTTGGTGCTTTCAGGGGTGAAGACTCTGTAATACTTCCTTGGCTAGAGAGAGTTTTTACATGTGGCTTTCTCAGATGCTGGTTGTAGTAGCAATGTCCCTGGTATATTGGCAAGATCACTGTCTCCTATGGGGCTATAATGATAGAGGTGTCTTAAAGTTTATCTCATTCCCCCATGGCATGCACTTTATTTATTTATTTTTGTCCAGTTTTTTGTTTGTTTGTTTTTTGTTTTTGAGACCGAGTCTCACTTTGTCGCCCAGGCTGGAGTGCAGTGGCATGATCTCACTGCAATCTCTGCCTCCTGGGTTCAAGCAATTCTTGTGCCTCAGCCTCCCAAGTAGCTTGGATTACAGGCACCTGCCACCACACCCAGCTAATTTTTGTATTTTTAGTAGAGACAGGGTTTCACCATGTTGGCCAGGCTGGTCTCAAACCCCTGACCTCAAGTGATCCACCCGCCTCAGCCTCCCAAAGTGTTGGGATTACAGGCATGAGCCACTGCGCCCGAACTTTTCTCCAGTATTTTATTTGCTAGTTTGATGGTTCCAGCTTCAGGCCAGTAGGGGAGGTGTCCCTGGGTAGGAATCAGCTGTGGCTAAAGCACATGGGTAAATGCAATACCCAATGATGGGCAGAAGTCTCAGCCTTGACAGAGGTAGCTGGAGGAGTGAGTTGCACTGAGGTCTTACCAGGGGTGAGGGTTGGAGCCACCTCAGCTCCCCTGCCAGGTTAGCAGGAAAGTTATCCCTCTCAGAAATACTCCGGTTTCAGTACTCCAGCTTTTCAGATCAGACAGGCACCTCTTTTCATCTGCAGGAATTTTGATGTTCCAAATAGAGAGAAATTGTGACCATCTCTCAAACAAGCCTGAACCTGGAGGGTGCCTCTCCTATGGGGATGCAGTCACCCTGATGTCTTCCAGAAAGGCTGTCTATAGTGGCTCACACTGAGCTCCTATGGGAGAAGCCCCCACTGTGCCTGCAGTGGTAGACAATGGGTGGGGGGGATATATCCCCTTCTCCAGAACCCTTCACACACACCAGGGTTGTCTGTCTGTTGGGTTAGAGCTGAAGACTTTTCCTGCTAAGCCCAGCTCAGCTGAAAAAAACTTCCCACCAGTAGAAAGATCTGGTTCTCAACTCCTGCTATCTGGATTATTTTGTCCCACAGGGTGTTCTCTTGATGGGGTGCACTCCCTGTTCCCCTAGGATCAGGGGGATCCCACTCCTAAGGGAGCAGGGTCTCTGGGTCTAGCTGCCCAGTGAAGGTACCACACTCTGAGCTGGTGCTAGGGAATATCTGCAAGGGATCCAGTGATGTAACCTCTCCTCAAGTCTCCCAACAGTGGGTAGCAGCACCAGCTCTAATGGGCATGGCGGGTAATAGACTCTGTGAGAGTCCTTGGTTATTGATAGCCTTAGTGTGTTGGCTTTCTCAAGCACTGGTTTTAGTAGTAATGAGCTGGTCCTGTGGACAAACTCAGCACCTCCTGGTTAGCCAGAGTGGTGCAGGCAGTGGTGATAGCTGAGATTACACAGCCATCTTCTTCCTGGGCGCATTGTTATTCTACCAGGAGATGCTATAATGGACTGTGTTGGTTGGCCTCCAGCCAAGAGGCGGTGCTTGCAAAAGAGAACCAGCTGCAATAGTAGCAATAGGATTTTTGCTTGCTTTATGTTGTCCAGAGGGGTTACTCTGGTTTCTCAGGCAATGAGTGGGGCTATTAAGCTCCCAAGAGTTTCTGTCCTTTGTGTTAAACTACCAGGGCAGGTGACAGGGCAAAGCCAGATGAGGGTTGGTTCAGGTAGGTTTGCACTCTGAGTCTCCCTGTGCAGGGCAAGCAGCAGCCCCTGTGGGTGTCAAGGGGCAGGAGTGGTTCTCAGGCCACTGGGTTGATGTTCCAAAAGGCAGTGTTACTGCATTTGCCGCACAGAAGAGTTTGTGCGGAGTGGGGAGAAGCAGGTGGCTGTGAGCCCCACACAGATCCCATACACTTGGAAAGACAGATGTACTCCCACAGTGTTCCACTGGCAGCAGCAAGCTAAGTTCCAGTTAGCCTGCACTCAGAACTTGCAACTGTCCTGAGTCATATACGTTCCCTGCAGAGATAGCAACCATAGCTTTCAGGCCAAGCCCCTCCCTGTCCACTGCAAAGCCAGGCACCTAGTTCTACACTGGCAGCTCTTGCACTCATGGCAGCAGCCCACTTTTCACTCTCCTCCACCCTGGCCCTGGCCAAGGGAGTTCATCCCCACCTAAGGTTATATCATGAACCCCAGTTGGAGACTTCTTTCAACCTGCAGCCACTGCCTGAACTTTTTAGTTGTCCTCCACAGGGTTCCCTGTGAGAAACAGTAAGGAATGGCTTACCTCTGTCCGTGCTGGAATCTGGAAGTGCATGCAAGAATCTTCCTGCCACTGCTCCCACTTGTATATTCCACATCCCTCCCCAAGTCAGTTCCTGTGCTGAGTAGGGTTAGGGCCTTCTCCCATGGTCTGGACTTTCAGGGTCCCCAGTGGGGGTGTGTATTCCAGGAGTAATGCAGAGTGAGTCTTCCCTTTCATACTCTGGGAACTCACAGTCCTTCACCTGAATCACAGTGTAACCTGCAGCCTTCTGCTTCCTTCAAAGAGTCTGTAGATTCCTTTGGTTTTCCTATTCAGTTTCTGCATTGCTTCTTGAAAAAAGTTCAGTGTGAATCTCTACAACTATTTTGTTTTTCCAAGTGGGAGAAGTATGCTAGCAATGCCTCTAATCTGCCATTTTGGAAAAACAAAAACAAACTTCTGTCTTCTTTTGAGAAGTGTCTTTTCAGGTCTTTTGCCCACTTTTTAATGGGGTTGTTTTTTGCTTGTTCAAGTGTTTAAGTTACTTATAGATTCTGGATATTAGACATTTGTCAGATGCATAGTTTGTGAATATTTTCTCTTTTTTTGTAGGTTGCCTGTTTACTTTGTTGATGGTTTTTTTGTTTTTTGTTTTTTTTTGTTTTTTTTTTTTACTGTGCAGAAGCTCTTTAGTTTAATTAGGTCCCACTTGTCAATTTTTGTTTTTGTTGCGGTTGCTTTGAGGACTTAGTCATAAATTCTTTCCCAAGGCCAATGTCCAGAATGGTGTTTCCTAGGTTTTCTTCTAGGATTCTTAGAGTTTGAGGTCTTACGTTTAAATCTTTAATCCATCTTGAGTTGATTTTTGTATATGGTGAAAAGTAGGGGTCCAGTTTTATTGTTCTGCATATGGCTAGTCAGCTATCCCAGCATGATTTTTGAATAGGGAACTCTTTCCCCACCACTTGTTTTTGTCTACTTTGTTGAAGATCAGATGGTTGTAGGTGTGCAGCTTTATTTCTGAGTTTGCTATTCTGTTCCATTGGTCTGTGTATCTGTCTTTGTATCAGTACCAAGCTGTTTTGGTTCCTGTAGCCTTATTTTTTTTTTTCATTTTTTTTTATTTCCATAGGTTATTGGGGAACAGGTGGTGTTTGGTTACATGAGTAAGTACTTTAGTGGTGATTTGTGAGATTTTGGTGCACCCATCACCCGAGCAGTATACACTGCACTCAATTTGTAGTCGTTTAGTCCTCACCCCCTTCCCACTCTTTCCCCTGAGTCCTCAAAATCCATTGTGTTATTCTTATGCCTTTGCATCCTCATAGCTTAGTTCTCACTTATGAGTGAGAACATACGATGTTTGGTTTTCCATTCCTGAGTTACTTCACTTAGAATAAGTCTCCAATCTCATCCAAGTTGTGTTGAATGGCATTAATTCATTCCTTTTTTGTGGCTGAGTAGTATTCCATTTTATATATACACACACACGCACACACACACACACACACACCACAGTTCTTTTATTCACTCATTGATCGATGGGCATTTGGGTTGGTTCCACATTTTTGTTATTGTGAATTACGCTGCTATAAACATGCATGTGTAAGTATCTTTTTCATGTAATGACTTATTTTCCTCTGGGTAGATACCCAGTAGTGGAATTGCTGGATCAAATGGTAGTTCTACTTTTAATTCTTTAAGGAATCTCTATGTTGCTTCCCATAGTACAACTACTATGTACACATCCATGCCAACATCTATTTTTTTTTTTTTTTATTATGGCCATTCTTGTAGCAGTAAGGTGGTATGTCATTGTGGTTTTGATTTGTATTTCCCTGATCATCAGTGATGTTGAGCACTTTTTCATATGTTTGTTGGCTAATTGTATATCTTCTTTTCAGAATTGTCTATTCATGTCCTTAGCCCACTTTTTGATGGGTTATTTGGTTTTTTCTTGCTAATTTGTTTTAGTAGATTCTGGATATTAGTCCTTTGTCAGATGTATAGATTGTGAAGATTTTCTCCCATTCTGTGGGTTGTCTGTTTGCCCTGTTGACTGTTCCTTTTGCCATGCAAAAGCTCTTTAATTTAATTAAGTCCCAGCCATTTATCTTTGCTTTTATTGCATTTGCTTTTGGGTTCTTGGTCACAAAATCCTTGCCTAAGCCAATGTCTAGAAGGGTTTTTCTGATGTTATCTTCTAGAATTTTTATATTTTCAGGTCTTAGATTTAAGTCCTTGATCCATCTTGAGTTGATTTTTGTGTAAAGTGAGAGACGAGAATCCAGTTTCATTCTTCTACATGTGGCTAGCCAATTATCCCAGCACCATTTGTTGAATAAGGTGTCCTTTCCCCACTTCATATTTTTGTTTGCTTAGTCAAAGATAAGTTGGCTGTAAGTATTTGGGTTTATTTCTGAGTTCACTATTCTGTCCCATTGGTCTATGTGCTTTTATTTATAGTAGTACCATGCTGTTTTGGTGACTATGGCCATATAATATAGTTTGAAATCAGATAATGTGATGTCTCCAGATTTGCTGGGTTTTTTGTTTTTTGATTTTTTGTTTGTTTGTTTTGTTTTGTTTTGCTTAGTCTTGCTTTGGCTATGTGGGCTCTTTTTTGGTTCCATGTGAATTTTAGGATTTTTTTTTCTAGTTCTGTGAAAAACGATGGTGGTATTTTGATGAGAATTGCATTAAATTTGTAGATTGCTTTTGGCAGTATTAGCTTTTTCAAAATATTGATTCTACCCATCAATGTGCAGGGGATGTGTTTCCATTTGTTTGTGTCATCTATGATTTCTTTCAGCAGTGTTTTATAGTTTTCCTTGTAGAGGTCTTGCACCTCCTTGGTTAGGTATATTCCTAAAAATTTTATTTTTCTGTTGCAGCTATTGTAAAAGGGGTTGAGTTCTTGATTTGATTTTCAACTTAGTCACTGTCAGTGTATAGCAGAGCTACTGATTTGTGCATATTAATTTTGTATCTGGAAACTTTACTGAATTCTTTTATCAGTTCTAGGAGCTTTTTGGAGGAACATTTAGGGTTTTGTAGGTATACAATTATATCATCAGCAAACAGCAACAGTTTGACTTCCTCTTTACTGATTTGGGTGCCCTTTATTTCTCTTGTCTGATTGCTCTGGCTAGGACTTCCAGTACTATGTTGAAGAGGAGTGGTGAGAATGGGCATCCTTGTCTCGTTCCAGTCCTCAGTGGGAATGCTTCCAACTTTTCCCCATTCAGTATGATGTTGGCTGTGGGTTTGTCATAGATGGCTTTTATTACAAGGTATGGCCCTTGTGTGCCAATTTTGCTGACAGTTTTAATCATAAAGCAATGCTGAATTTTGTCAAATGCTTTTTCTGCATCTATTGAAATGATCATGTGATTTTTCATTCTTTTTATGTTGTGTATCACATTTATTGACTTGAGTATGTTAAGCTTAAATCCCTGGTATGAAACCCACTTGATTATGGTGGATTGTCTTTTTGATAGGTTGTTGGATTCAGTTAGCCAGTATTTTGTTAAGGATTTTTGCATCTATGTTCATCAAGGATATTGGTCTGTAGTTTTCTTTTTTGGTTATGTCCTTTCCTGGTTTTAGTATGATACTGGCTTCGTAGAATGATTTAGGGAGGATTTCCTCTTTCTCTATTTTGTGGAATAGTGTCAATGGGATTGGTACCAATCCTTCTTTGAACGTCTGGTGGAATTCTGCTGTGAATCCATTTGGTTCTGTACTTTTTTTTTGTTGGTAATTTTTTTATTATCATTCCAATCTCACTGCTTGTTATTGGTCTGTTCAGAGTATCTAATTCTTCCTGATTTAAGCTAGGAGGGTTGTATCTTTCCAGGAATTTATCCATCTCCTCTAGGTTTTCTAGTTTATGTGCATAAAGGTGTTCATAGTATCCTTGAATGATCTCTTGTATTTCTGTGGTGTCAGTTGTAATATCTCCCTTTTCATTTCTAATTAAGCTTATATGGATTTTTTTCTCTTCTTGGTTAATCTTGCTAATGATCTATCAATTTTATTTATCTTTTCAAAGAACCAGCTTTTAGTTTCATGTGTCTTTTGTATTTTTTGTTTGTTTGTTAGTTTGTTTGATTTCATTCAGTTCTGCTCTGATCTTGGTTATTTCCTTTCTTCTGCTGGGTTTGTGTTTGGTTTGTTCCTGCTTCTCTAGTTCCTTGAGGTGTGACTTTAGGTTGTCTCTTTTTGCTCTTTTAGACTTTTTGATATAAGTGTTTAGGACTATTAGCTTTCCTCTTTGCACTGCCTTTGCTGTATCCCAGAGGTTTTGATAGGTTTTGTGTCACTGTTGTCTTTCAGTTTGAAGAATTTTTTTAAATTTCCTTATTGGTTTCATTGTTGACCCAATACTCATTCAGGAGCAGGTTACTTAATTTCCATGTGTTTGCATGGTTTTGAACGTTCCTTTTGAAGTTGATTGCCAGTTTTATTCCACTGTGGTCTGAGAGAGTGCTTGATATAATTTCAATTTTAAATTTATTGAGGGTTGTTTTGTGGCCTATCATATGGTCTATCTTGGAGAAAGTTCCATGTGCTGTTGAATAGAATGTATATTCTGTGGTTGTTGGATAGAATGTTCTGTAAATATCTCTTAAGTCCATTTGTTCCAGGGTATATTTCAAATCCATTGTTTCTTTGTTAACTTTGTCTTGTTGATCTGTCTAGTGCTGTCCGTGGAGTAATGAAGTCCCCCACTATTATTGTGTTGCTGTCTATCTCATTTTTTAGGTCTAGGAGTAATTGTTTTATAAATTTGGGAGCTCCAGTGTTAGGTGCATATATATTTAGGACTGTGATATTTTCCTGTTGGACAAGGCCTTTTACCATTATATAATATCCCTCTTTGTCTTTTTTCACTGCTGTTGCTTTAAAGTTTGTTTTGTCTGACGTAAGAATAGCTACTCCTGCTCGCTTGTGGTGTCCATTTGCATGGAATATCTTTTTCCACCCCTTTACCTTAAGTTTATGTGAGTTCTTATGTGTTAGGTGAGTCTCCTGAAGGCAGCAGATAGTTGATTGGTGAATTCTTACCCATTCGGCAATTCTGTAGCTTTGAAGTAGAGCATTTAGGCCATTTATATTCAATGTTAGTATTGAGACGTGAGGTACCATTCCATTCATTGTAATATTTGTTGCCTGTATGCCTTGGTTTTCTGTGTGTGTGGTTTTTTTTATTTTGGTTTTTTTGGTTTGTTTTTTTGGTTTTTTTTTTTTTTTTTTTTTTTGTGGTGTTTTTTGTTTGTTTGTTTGTTTGTTTTTGTATTATAGGTCCTGTGAGATTTATGCTTTAAAGAGGTTCTGTTTTGGTGTGTTTACAGGATTTGTTTCAAGATTTAGAGCTCCTTTTAGCAATTTTTGTAGTGTTGCTTTGGTAGTGGCAAATTCTTTTAGCATTTGTTTGTCTGAAAAAGACTGTATCTTTCCTTCATTTATGAAGCTTAGTTTTGCTGGATACAAAATTCTTGGCTGGTAATTGTTTTGTATAAGGAGACTGAAGATAGGGCCCCAATCCTTTCTTGCTTATAAGGCTTCTGCTGAGAAATCTGCTGTTAGTCTGATAGGTTTTCCTTTACAGGTTACCTGGTGCTTTTGCCTCACAGCTCTTTTTTTTTTTTTTTTTTTTTTTAATATTTCTGATTTATCAAGTTCAATCAAACTTGTTTTTTTAATGTTTCCAAATGAAATTTACATTAATGGAAAAAGTAAACCACTTAAAAATATTTCCTTTGGGTAACAGAGGGTCAACATTATTATTTCCTTTACTCTCTCCTAGTCACTATTCCTCACACTTCACTGGCCACTTGAAACTTCAACTAGAGTTCCTTTATTAAAAGAACTATATCAAACAATAGACTTTGAGTGAGAAATTATTTTTCACACCAATTTTACAAATACTGTATCACAAACATTCTACAGTACAAATTTAAATAAAGCAAGCTTTCTACCTTATTAAAAGATTCTTCACTTCCTAAATAGAAACTGAAGGGGAAGCAATGCTATTAAGGATCACATATAAGCTAATAGAGGCAGCAGAATTACCTATTAACATTCTCATAACACCAGTCTAGTGACCTTAACGTTTTAATCACAGAGCTGCAGCTGTTCACATGTGTTCTAAAGCTAGCATAATCTTTAAGACAGCCAGGAAAAAAAAACCCTCAAAACAAATTACATAATATTCTATCTAGAAAAATTTCTAGGAAAGCACATTCTTGGGTGAAAGAAAACCACCCCTTTGTCATTGTGATGCACTGAAAAAAGCTTTGGAGCCTGATAGTTTGGCTCCTGGCTCTCCCACTTTTTTGGTAGAAGTAATTATACTCCTTCAAAGGAGTATTTTGAGAATTTAATAAGAATGGATGGAAGGGGCCTAGCAGATAGTAAAACCTGATTAAAATATCACTAATTTAATTATTTCCTAGAAGACAACTGAAACATTACAACATTTATTTTCTTGGTAGACTGTATGAGTTTATTCTCAAAGGCAATTCAAAAATCTCCTTCATGAAAGCTATGCACCTTTTTATTAATCATATTTACACTACTAACAATGTTTTGCTGATGATTAAAAATACTTAAATCACAGTAGACACCCAAAAAGAGATGTTTCTCAACTTATGGTAGGGTTACATCCCAATAAACCTACTATCAGTTGAAAATATTATAAATTGCAAATGCTAGCCTGTCTTAAATATGCTCAGAACACTTACAGTAGCCTACAGTTGAGCAAAATTATCTAACACAAAGCCCGTTTTATAGTAAAGTGTTGAATTTCTGATGTAATTTGATATTCTACTGAATATGTATGGCTTTGGCACTACAGAAAAGTCCTAAATTGGAGACCGTACATAAATGAAAGACTAAAATCGAAAAAGAAAAAAAGAAAATAGGTTTCTCTAAATAAGAATGCCAAATCCAGAATTACTTTATATACAAGTACACATTCTAATATATGAAAAGATATTTTATCATTATTACTTTACTGTATATTAGTGAATACACCAGACTACATTTTCTCAAATGGCAAATGAGGCACATTTCTCTTTGATTCCCCCAGGAACCTCAGCATCATCTGTCTTTTGGAGGATTCAGATTCTTACGATGTCTGTGATACTGTCCATGAGTATACCAACGGTGCTTAGTAGTAAAGAACATTTTGCTAAGTTGCTCTATCATAGGTCCTTCCTCAAGGTGTTCAACTTTTTCTTCCAGTCTGGTTTTCAGCACTTGCTCATGTGTTTCTTCATTGTTATGCACAGGATCTGGCCGAGGGATAGGTTTTGTGTGTTCGTATGGAATGTCCACAGAAGGGTGGTAGCATACTATTGTCCTGCCATCAGAAGTCAGAGCAAGCTCTACGTTGCAATTATAGTCATCTGGTAGAGGAGAATACATAGATTTATGACAAACACAATATAAAGCTCCATTTTGAATTGGAAATAAATGTTTCAAGATAGTTCTCTTTGACATCACCCATTTTACTGCAGCTACAGCCATGGTGTTTCAAGATGCTTATCAAGTGGTATGAAAAAAGATGTTCTGAAGAGAAACTGCTTTTAACATCTGCTTCTAGGCATACCAATTTCTACTCCTTGACAGCTTCTCACCACGAGCCCGCCATCTTGTTTCGCCTCACAGCTCTTAAGATTCTTTCCTTCGTCTTAACTTTAGATAATCTGATGACAATGCGCCTAGGCTATGATCTTTTTGTGATGAATTTCCCAGGTGTTCTTTGAGCTTCTTGTATTTGGATATCTAGGTCTCTAACAAGGGTGGGGTAGTTTCTCTCAATTATTGCCCAAATATGTTTCCAAACTTTTAGATTTCTCTTCTTCCTCAGGAACACCAATTATTTTTAGATTTGCTCATTTAACATAATCCCAGACTTCTTGGAGGCTTTGTTCATACTTTAGTATTCTTTTATTCTTTGCCTTTGTTGGATGGGGTTAATTCAAAAACCTTGTCTTCAGGCTCTGAATTTCTTTTTTCTGCTTGTTCGATTCTATTGCTGAGACTTTCCAGAGCATTTTGCATTTCTATAAGTGCATCCATTGTTTCCTGAAGTTTTTATTGTTTTTTATTTATGCTATTTCATTGAAGATTTATCCCCTCATTTCTCATATCATTTATTTGATTTCCTTAAATTGGGCTTTGCCTTTCTCTGGTGCCTCCTTGATGAGCTTAATAACTGACCTTCTGAATTCTTTTTCAGGTAGATCAGGGGTTTCTTCTTGGTTTAGATCCACTGCTGGTGAGCTAATGTGATTTTGTGGGGGATGTTAAAGAACCTTGTTTTGTCATATTACCAGAGTTGGTTTTCTGGTTCCTTCTCATTTGGGTAGGTTCTGTCAGAGGGAAGGTCTAGGCCTCAAGGCTGTTGTTCAAATTCTTTTGTCCTATGGGGTGTTCTCTTGATGTAGTACTCTACCCCTTTTCCTAGGGATGTGGCTTCCTGAGACCTCAAGCTGTAGTGATTGTTATCTCTTTTTAGGATCTAGACACCCAGCAGGCCTACTAGGTTCCAGGCTGGTACTGGGGGTTGTCTGCACAGAGTCCTGTGATGTGAACCATCTGTGGGTCTCTCAGCTGTGGATACCAGCACCTGCTCTGGTAGAGGTAGCAGGGGAGTGAGATGGACTCTGTGAGGGTGCTTAGTTTTGGTCATTTAATGCACTACTTTTGTGCTGGTTGGCCCCTCCCGCCAGGAGGTGGCACTTTCAAGAGAGCAACAGCTGTAGCAGTATGGGGAGGATCAGGTGGTAGGTGGGGCCCTAGAACTCCCAAGAGTATATGCCCTTTGTCTTCAGCTACCAGGGTGGGTAGGAAAGGACCATCAGGTCGGGGCAGGGCTAGGCATGTCTGAGCTCAGACTCTCCTTGGGCGAGTCTTGCTACAGCTGCTCTGGGGGATGGAGGTGTGGTTCCCAGGTAAATGGAATTATGTTCCCAGGAGGATTATGGCTACCTCTGCTGTGTCATGTAGGTTGTCAGGGAAGTGGGGGAAAACTGGGAGTCACAGACCTCACCCAGCTTCCACGAAACCCAGAAGATTGATCTTACTTGCACCGTGCCCCCAACCCAGTAGCACCAAGTCTGTCTCCAGGCAGTGGGCAAACAGGGCTGAGAACTTGCCCCAGGCTACCAGCCTCCCACCTGCAAAAGCAACTAGTGCTTTTGTGTTTCCCTGCCTGTGGAGTCTGCCCACCAGATTCATGCCTTCCCCCAAGTTCTGGCCAGGAGATTTCCTATTCAGTTGGAATTGTTACAAAGTTCAGCTGGAGTTTTCCTTCTACCTGTGATCTTTTCCGAATTCCTCTGGCAGTCCTCCCCAGGTAGCCCTGTGAGACAAGTCAGAAATGGCTTCCTTGGGAACCCAAAGAGCCCACAGGGCTTTTCCTGCTACTTCCTCTAACCCTGTATTTCACTTGGTTCTCTAAATTGACTCAGCTCCAGAAAAGGTCAGAATCTTCTCCCATGATCTAGACCTTCAGGTTCCCCAGTAAGGTTGTGTGTTTGGAGGTGAACAATCCCCCTTTCCTACTTCCACAGTTTGGACACTCACAGTATTTGGGGCATCTCCCGGGTCCTACAGGAGCAATCCACTTCCTTCAGAGGGCCTGTGGATTCTCTTGACTTTCCTGAATTATTCCTGCAGTAGTTCTGGAGCAAAAGTTCACGATGCAAGACCACATGCTGCTCTGTCCATCCGAGTGGGAGCTGCAATCTAGTCCTGCCTCCTGTCCACCATCACTGTAGCCTTGTATTAATAGTACAGTTTGAAGTCAGTTAATGAGATGCCTCCAGCTTTGTTCTTTTTGCCTAGGATTGCTTTGGCTATTTAGGCTCTTTTTTTTCCATATGAATTTTACAATAATTTTTTCTGATTTTGTGAAAACTGATGCTGGTAGTCTGACAGGAATAGCATTTAATCTCTTAATTGCTTTAAGCAGTGTGGCCATCTTAATGATATTGACTCTTCCAATCCATCAGCATGGAATGTTTTTCCATTTGTTTGTGTTGTCTCTGATTTCTTTCAGCAGCATTTTGTAGTTCTTCTTTTACCTCCTTGGTCAGCTGTATTTTTAGGTATTTTATTCTTTTTGTGTCTATTTTGAATGGGATTACATTCTTGATTTGACTCTCAGCTTGGACATTATTGGTGTATAGAAATGCTATTGATTTTTTGTTCATTGATTTTGTATCCTGAAACTTTACTGAACTTGTTATCAGTTCCAGGAGCATTTTGGCAGATTCTTTAGAGTTTTCTAGGTATGGAATTATATTATCAGTGAACAGAAAAATAATTTGACTTCTTCTTTTCCTATTTGAATGCCTTTTATTTCTTTCTCTTGACTAATGGCTCTGGCTAGTACTTCCAGTGCTATGTTGAATAGGAGTGGTAAGAGTGAGCATCCTTGTCTTGTGCTAGTTCTCAAGGGGAATGCTTCCAGCTTTTACCCATTCAGTAGGATGTTGGCTGTGGGTTTGTCATAGATGGTTCTTATTATTTTGAAGTATGTTCCATTGATAACCTAATTTGCTGAGAGTCTTTATCATGAAGGGATGTTAGATTTTATCAAAGGCTTTTTCCATGTCTATTGAGATGATCATATGGGTTTTCTTTCTAACTCTGTTTATGTGGTGAATCACATTTATGGATTCACATATGTTGAACCAACCTTGCATTGTGAGAATGAAACCTACTTGATCATGGTGAATTAACTTTTTTTTTTTTTTTTTTTGAGACAGTGTCTTATTCTGTCACATGGGTTGGAGGGCAGTGGCACAATCACAGCTCAGTGAAGCCTCAACCTCCTGGGCTGGAGTGATCCTCACACCTCAGCCTCCTAAAGAGCTGGGACCACTACACGCAGCTATTTTTTATTTTTTCTGTAGAGATGGGGTTTCATCATGTTGCTCAAACTCCTGGGCTCAAGCAATTCTCCTGACTCAACCTCCCATAGTGCTGGGATCACAGGTATTAGCCACCATGCCTGACCATGAATTAACTTTTTCACTTTTTCATGTGTAGCTGGATTCAGTTTGCAAGTATTTTGTTGAGCATTTTTTCAGTCTATCTTCATAGGGATGTTGGCCTGTAGACCTGTAGTTTCTTTTTTTGTCTTTGCCAGGTTTTGGTATCAGGATAATGCTGGCTTCATAGAATGAGTTAGGGAGGAATCCCTCTTCCTCATTTTTTTGGAATAGTTTCAGTAGAATTGGTACCAGCTCTTCTTTGTACTTCTGGTAGATTTTGGCTGTGAATCTTTCTGGTCCCAGAATTTTTTTTTTTTTTTTTTTTGAGAGATTTTTTTATTACTGATTCAATTTCAAAACTCAATATTGTCTATTTGGGGTTTCAGTTGCTTCTTGATTCAATCTTTGGAGGTTGTATTTCCAGGAATTTATCCATTTTCTGTAGATTTTCTTGTTTGTATGCATACAGATGTTCATAGTGGTCTCTGAGGAACTTTTGTATTTCTGTGGGATTGGTTGTAATGTCACCTTTGTCCTTTCTGAATGTGCTTATTTGGATCATCCTTTTTTTCTTTGTTAATGTAGCTAGCACGCTATCAGTCTTGCATATCCTTTCAAAGATCCAACTTTTTGTTTCATTGGTTCTTCGTATGGATTTTTGAATCTTGATTCCATTCAGTTCTGTTCTGATTTTAGTTATTTCTTTTCTTCTCCTAGCTTTGAGGTTAGTTTGTTCTTGTTTTGGAATGAACATTTTTAAGGCCTTTAATATATTTGGCCAGATTGCCATCCAAAAAGAATGTATCACTCTGCACTGCCAAAAGCAAAGCATGGAGTGCTCACATCATCTTAGAATAAAACCCATCCATTTAATCAGCTCATTTGATGAAGGCCTAGGAAAACAAAGTTAGGGCATGATTCTTACTAGGTAGATGAAGAGAGTTAAGAGATGGCTAGTGGGGTGGGAAAGGACTGAAGCCTCAAGCCTTCTTCCTATTTAATTGTGTAGTATAGTGACCAACTAGTTCTAGTCTGCCTGAGACTTTCCAGGTTTTAGCAATGAGAGTCCAGAGTCCCAGGAAACCCCTAAGTGTCAGACAGACAAGGACACTTGGTCACTCTATCAAAAGTTAAACACCAGTACCTGAAGTTCTATTTAACACTTAAAGTTTCAGTTTTGAGCCTGTGTCTAAAACTCATTGTTTAAGATACTCCTTGGTATATTCAGGGAAAACATCATAGAGAACAGCCTAACATGTGTGAGTGGTAAATAGAATAGGTCGGGTGTGAATCCTTCTACTAACCTGAAAAAGAAGGCAGTCAGCATCCTTGGACCCTACTAGCAGCATCCAGGTCCAGGATCTTCCCCCTTCTAGGGTTCCATGTTCATGAAATCTGAGCCAAGCAACAGTATTGGTATTGGATTAGGCTTATTTAACTTCAACCACAAAAGAAAGCTAGATTTGCTGGAAAAAAAGCAGACATTCTCTGAAAAACATCCCCTTATTTTGTAAGTGTTCAAATTAACTACTAGGCATTTTCTTTCTTCTTCGTCTTGTTTTTTTTTTTTTTTTTTTTTTTTTTTTTTAGACAAAGTCTCATTCTGTCAACAGGCTGGTGCAGTGGCATGATCTCAGCTCACTGCAACCTCTGCCTTCTAGGTTCAAGCTATTCCTCTGCCTCAGCCTCCCAAGTAGCTGGGACTACAGATGCGTGCCACCACGTCCAGCTAATTTTTGTATTTTTAGTAGAGACGGGGTTTCACCATGTTGGCCAGGATGGTCTCGACCTCTTGACCTCGTGATCTGCATGCCTCTGCCCTCCAAAGTGCTGGGATTACAGGTGTGAGCCACCACGCCCAGCGTCCTTTCTTCTTGTGCTATTGAAGAGGGATTTGTGATTCAGGGGGAGCTGACATATGATTCTTCAGCATGGAGAACTCTACCTGTCTTCAAAGGAAGCTCAGTTCTAGTGGGGCAAACACTGTGCATAGTTTGCCCTTGACCTTTGGGTTCCACAAGCTCTCTGTTGGGCTGGGTTGGAATTTACTTCCCACCAGTCACCCATGGAGGACCCACTCAGTGAGGGCCCTAGGTAAGGGAAGATGCACAGAACATGGTGCTGGGCCCTGGCCACTGTGCAGTGCCAAGAGAAGTCCTCCCTGAGTTGAGTTTTACAGCCTCTCCAGATCACCTTCATTTTAGGACTCTTTTCTTCATGATGCCTTTGTACCTCCCCAGAACAGTATTTATGATGAAATGGAAGAGAAGTGGTCAAAACAGAAGGCAAAATGGAAGAAGGATGAGGAGTTGGAGCGAGAAAATATCCTGCTACAGCAAAGTGAGTACAGAAACTCTAGCTTTTTTTTTTTTTTTTTTTTTTTTTATGACAAGTGCATTAAAAAACTACCATGAAGTTTGGTCTTGACTTGAGGAAGGTGGCCTTGGGCTTACCAAGGGTGATGGGCCACATGCTAGATACCTGAATGGAAGGTGCCCAGAGTTTTCATGAAAGCAAAATGACAACAAGGGTAGGGTCTTTTTTGAAGTTCAGGCATCTGATCTAAGAGAATCTAAGTCTGTACCTTCTGAAACTCATTTGGTCCAAGTTTGCCTGTGATGGCTGGAACAAATGCTAGAATCCCTGTAGGGAGTGCAGACTTATTATCTAGAAACAGATGAACTCAAAGTTCCAAGAGTTCTTTAATTAGAATGTGAAATGTTCACTTGCATGTGGGCAGGGGACAGATAGGAACAACACAATCCATTATACTAAGAGCTTCTATATTCCCACATCTTCCTGAAGGAATTCACACTTGGTAAATATTTTTAATATTTCCAACAACACAGAGCTTGCATCATACAAAGTACTCTATAGGTGTACCTCCCATCTCCATTGAACTTGTTCATAAAAGGAAAAAAGAAGAGAATTTGTGGAGACTACTCCAGGCCTAGAAGACTAGTTGAGGTAGGAATGGGACCTCTACAGACCTATTCTGCATTCCACGCCAACCACATTCATTTCAGATTTAGATGATTTTAACAAATTACTCATTTAAATGCAGATACTACATGGGAAAATTAATTCACATTCTGGTAGGCACTCTGGACTGCCAGAAAGTAATATGAAGACCCTGGAGTTAAGGCTGGGGAACGGGAGGGGGAGCTGCTCCTGTTTGGAGCTTTACCTAGAATTCTAGTGCAATAGAACCCAAGTCATATCCCAGATTCTAGCTACTCATAACGACTCTCATCCCATGTTGCCAAAGTCTAAGTAAAGATGTAACCACCAGTTTTGGAAGACGAGAATTTAGCTGCTCACCATCCAGCTCAGTCAGAGGCTTACCCTGTCAGACCAGACACTCCCTGTCCTTCCCCAGAATTGCAACACTGAAGAAATCTGTTTCCCTTTGCCCCTCCTTCCTCCTGTTTGATACTGGGGCTTTACTGGCAGGTTTCCTTGCAGTTGTCCCAGCATCATTCTTTAAAAATACTTTCCTTTCCCCATTGAGTTGTCTTAGTGTCTGAACACTAAGTTGAAGCCTACCTCTACCCCAGCACTAAGTACAGGATGAATTTTATTGCTGGCAAAGTAATGTTAGCCAAGAGCTTTTACTTTAAGGTAAGGATATCCATGATAGCATAGTGGTTACGTCAGCAGAGGGAATGGACAAAATAAAAAGCAACAGATTCAAAATAAACTACACACAGAAGAACCGGAGATGTTGGTGGTAAATCCCATATGACTAATGTGATTGAGGACAACCACCATGCTCACCTCACCCTCAAGCACCTCCAGGTGAGTGTCAGAGGTTGAACAACAGGTTGCAATGACCTTGAGTCTGGAATTGCTTTTATCTTTAGGTATTCTGGGTTTCTCATTGCACCTGCTTTTCCCATCTTTACACATATATGTGTTTCCCTGTCACTTCCACAGAAAAAAAGATGACCAAAAAATTTGAATTGGAGTCAGGAGAAGAAGAGAAGAAAATAAATGAATCCTGCAGCACTGTCTTTGAGAACTTCATTCAAGAGAAGGAGGTAACTCAGTCCAAACCACCTTGGTTACTGAATGTGTAGTCCAGGTGATACATCCAAGTTCCCAGGTGTGACTCCATAATTAAGTGATCTTTTTGTCTTTCTTGGGCATAATCCTCCTCTCCCAGCTTTCTGGAAATGTATGCAAACAGACTGACAGTCTTGCTGTCCTTTAGCTGGACAATCTTCCCACAGGCTAGACAGTTTTATCAAAGGGTTCTTAGAACAAAAATTATAATTAACTGGAAATAACAGAATGCTAAACATGCAGAAACTGAAAATCCTTATTTTGCCAAAATCCCATCTCTGAATATCCTTTTCATGCTTCACTGTAGCTGTTATAGCTGTAGTGCTATTACTGGGCGCTAGGGCAGGTACAGGTTTAACTTTATAGGAACTTGCCAAAACTATTTTCCAAAGTAGTTGTACCATTTTATTCTAGCATCTTAAATAAATTGGAATTCCAGTTGCTCTACATCCTTCACAACAATTAGTTTTGCCAGTCTTTTAATTTTGGCCATTCCAGTGGACATGAAGTGGTACTTCATTATGGTTTTCGTTTCCCTGATGACTATTTATGTTGGGCATTTTCTCATATGCTTATTGGTCCATTCAAATATCTTCTTCCATAAAGTGCCTGCTCAAGTCTTTTCCCATTTAAAAAAGTAGGAGGTGCTTATATTTTTATTTTTAATATGTAGGAGTACTTTTTATATTGTGGATACAAGTTTTTTTGGTCAGATATACATGTTGTAAATATTGTCTCTCAGCCTATGGTTTGCCTCTTCATTTTGTTAATGATATATTTTGATATACAGAAGCTTTAAATTTTGATGAAAGGCAATGATCATTTTTTTACTTTTATGGTTACAGATTTTTGTGTCCTGTCTATAAAATCGTTGCCTATTCCAACGTCATGAAGATATTCTATTTTTTTAGAAGCCTTAAAATTTTAGCTTTTATGATTCTATGATCCATTTTGAATAATTTTTGTGTACATAGTGAAGTGTAAGAGTCATGGGTCATTTTTGTCTTATGGATATTCAGTTGACCTGGCATCATTCTTTAAAAATACTTTTCTTTGAAAATACAACCCATTGAGTTGCCTTAGTGTCTGATACAGTTTGGATTTGTGTCCCTGCCCAAATTCATGTCAAATTGTAATCTCCAATGTTGGAGAAGGGGCCTGGTGGGAAGTGATGGGATGATGGGGGCAGATTTTCCCCCTTTCTGTTTTCATGATAGTGAGTGAGTTCTCAAAAGATCAGGTTGTAGCACCTCCCCCTTCTCTCTCTTTATTTTGTTCCAGCTATGCAAGACAGGCCTCCTTCCTCTTTATCTTCTGCCATGATTGTAATATCCCTGAGGCCTCCCCAGCCATGCTTGCAGAAATGTGAGCCAATTAAACTTCTTTTCTTTCTTCTTCTTCTTCTTATTATTTTTTATTTATTATACTTTAAGTTCTAGGGTACATGTGCACAACGTGCAGGTTTGTTACATATGTATACATCTGCCATGTTGGTGTGCTGCACCCATTAACTCCTCATTTACGTTAGGTATATCTCCTAATGCTATCCTTCCCCCTCCCCCCACCCCAAAACTGGCCCTGGTGTGTGGTGTTCCCCACCCTGTATCCAAGTGTTCTCGTTGTTCAGTTCCCACCTATGAGTAAGAACATGTGGTGTTTGGTTTTCTGTCCTTGCGATAGTTTGCTCAGAATGATGGTTTCCAGCTTCATCCATGTACCTACAAAGGACATAAACTCATCCTTTCTTATGGCTGCATAGTATTCCATGGTGTATATGTGCCACATTTTCTTAATACAGTCTATCATTGATGGACATTTGGGTTGGTTCCAAGTTTTGCTATTGTGAATAGTGCCACAATAAACATACATGTGCATGTGTCTTTATAGCAGCATGATTTATAATCCTTTGGGTATATACCCAGTAATGGGATGGCTGAGTCAAATGGTATTTCTAGTTCTAGATCCTTGAGGAATTGCCACACTGTCTTCCACAATGGTTGAACTAATTTACAGTCCCACCAACGGTGTAAAAGTGTTCCTATTTCTCCACATCCTCTCCAGCACCTGTTGTTTCCTGACTTTTTAATGATCACCATTCTAACTGGTATGAGATAGTCTCTCATTGTGGTTTTGGTTTGCATTTCTCTAATGGCCAGTGTTGATGAGCATTTTTTCATGTGCCATGTGCCTGTTGGCTGTATAAATGTCTTCTTTTGAAAAGTGTCTGCTCATATCCTTTGCCCATTTTTTGATGGGGTTGTTTGATTTTTTTCTTGTAAATTTGTTTAAGTTCTTTATAGATTCTGGATATTAGCCCTTTGTCGGGTAGATTGCAAAAATTTTCTCCCATTCTGTAGGTTGCCTGTTCACTCTGGTGGTAGTTTCTTGTGCTTTGCAGAAAGTCTTTAGTTTAATTAGATCCCATTTTTCAATGTTGGCTTTTGTTGCCATTGCTTTTGGTGTTTTAGACATGAAGTCCTTGCCCATGCCTGTGGCCTGAATGGTATTGCCTAGGTTTTCTTCTAGGGTTTTTATGGTTTTAGGTCTGACATTTAACTGTTTAATCCATCTTGAATTAATTTTTGTATAAGGTGTCAGGAAGGGATCCAGTTTCAGTTTTCTACATATGGCTAGCCACTTTTCCCAGCACCATTTATTAAATAGGGAGTCCTTTCCCCATTTCTTGTTTCTCTCAGGTTTGTCAAAGATCAGATGGTTGTAGATGTGTGGTATTATTTCTGAGGGCTCTGTTCTGTTCCATTGGTCTATATCTCTGTTTTGGTACCAGTACCATGCTGTTTTGGTTACTGTAGCCTTGTAGTATAGTTTGATGTCAGGTAGCGTGATGCCTCCAGCTTTGTTCTTTTGGCTTAAGATTGTCTTGGCAATGTGGGCTCTTTTTTGGTTCCATATGAACTTTACAGTAGTTTTTTGTCATTCTGTGAAGAAAGTCATTGGTAGCTTGATGGGGATGGCATTGAATCCATAAATAACCTTGGGTAGTATGGCCATTTTCACGATATTGATTCTTCCTATCCATGAGCATGGAATATTCTTCCATTTGTTTGTGTCCTCTTTTATTTTATTGAGCAGTGGTTTGTGGTTCTCCTTGAAGAGGTCTTTCACATCCCTTGTAAGTTGGATTCCTAGGTATTTTACTTTCTTTGAAGCTGTTGTGAATGGGAGTTCACTCATGATTTGGCTCTCCGATTGTCTGTTATTGGTGGATAGGAATGCCTGTGATTCTTGCACATTGGTTTTGTATGCTGAGACTTTGCTGAAGTTGCTTATCAGCTTAAGGAGATTTGGGGCTGAGATGATGGGGTTTTCTAAATATACAATCATGTCATCTGCAAACAGGGACAGTTTGACTTCTTCTTTTCCTAATTGAATACCCTTTATTTCTTTCTCCTGCCTGATTGCCCTGGCCAGAACTTCCAACACTATGTTGAATAGGAGTAGTGAGAGAGGGCATCCCTGTCTTGTGCCAGTTTTCAAAGGGAATGCTTCCAGTTTTTGCCCATTCAGTATGATATTGGCTGTCGGTTTGCCATAAATAGCCCCTATTATTTTTAGATACATCCCATCAATACCTAATTTATTGAGAGTTTTTAGCATGAAGGGCTGTTGAATTTTGTCAAAAGCCTTTTCTGCATCTATTGAGATAATCATGTGGTTCTTGTCTTTGGTTCTGTTTATATGCTGGATTACGTTTATTGATTTGCGAATGTTGAACCAGCCTTGCATCCCAGGGATGAAGCCCACTTGATCATGGTGGATAAGCTTTTTAATGTGCTGCTGAATCCAGTTTGCCGGTATTTTATTGAGGATTTTTGCATCGATGTTCATCAGGGATATTGGTCTAAAATTCTCTTTTTTGGTTGTGTCTCTGCCAGGCTTTGGTATCAGGATGATGTTGGCCTCATAAAATGAGTTAGGGAGGATTCCCTCTTTTTCTATTGATTGGAATAGTTTCAGAAGGAATGGTACCAGTTCCTCTTTGTACCTCTGGTAGAATTCGGCTGTGAATCTGTCTGGTCCTGGACTTTTTTTGGGTGGTAGGCTCTTAATTATTGCCTCAATTTCAGGGCCTGTTATTGGTCTATTCAGGGATTCAACTTCTTCCTTGTTTAGTCTTGGAAGGGTGTATGTGTCCAGGAATTTATCCATTTCTTCTAGATTTTCTAGTTTATTTGCATAGAGGTGTTTATAGTATTCTCTGATGGTAGTTTGTATCTCTGTTGGATCAGTGATCATATCCCCTTTATCATTTTTAATTGGCTCTATTTGATTCTTCTCTCTTCTCATGCTAGTAGTCTTGCTAGTAGTCTATCAACTTTGTTGATCTTTTCAAAAACCCAGCTCCTGGATTCATTGATTTTTTGAAGTTTTTTTTTGTGTGTGTGTGTCTCTACCTCCTTCCGTTCTGCTCTGATCTTAGTTATTTCTTGCCTTCTGCTTGCTTTTGAATGTGTTTGCTCTTGCTTCTCTAGACCTTTTCATCGTGATGTTAGGGTGTCAATTTTAGATCTTTCCTGCTTTCTGTTGTGGGCATTTAGTGCTGTAAATTTCCCTCTACACACTGCTTTAAATGTGTCCCAGAGATTCTGGTATGTTGTGTCTTTGTTCTCATTGGTTTCAAAGAACATCTTTATTTCTGCCTTCATTTCGTTATGTACCCAGTAGTCATTCAGGAGCAGGTTTTTCAGTTTCCATGTAGTTGAGTGGTTTTGAGTGAGTTTCTTAATCCTGAGTTCTAGTTTGATTGCACTGTGGTCTGAGAGACAGTTTGTTATAATTTGTGTTCTTTTACATTTGCTGAGGAGTGCTTTACTTCCAACTATGTGGTCAATTTTGGAATAAGTGCAATGTGGTGCTGAGAAGAATAAATATTCTGTTGATTTGGGGTGGAGAGTTTTGTAGATGTTTCTTAGGTGTGCTTGGTGCAGAACTGAGTTCAATTCCTGGATATCCTGTTAACTTTCTGTCTTATTGATCTATCTAATGTTGACAGTAGAGTGTTAAAGTCTCCCATTATTATTGTGTGGGAGTCTAAGTCTCTTTGTAGGTCTCTAAGGACTTACTTTATGAATCTGGGTGCTCCTGTATTGGGTGTATATATATTTAGGATAGTTAGCTCTTCTTGTTGAATTGATCCCTTTACCATTAAGTAATGGCCTTCTTTGTCTCTTTTGGTCTTTGTTGGTTTAAAGTCTGTTTTATCAGAGACTAGGATTGCAACCCCTGCCTTTTTTTGTTTTCCATTTGCTTGGTAGATCTTCCTCCATCCCTTTATTTTGAGCCTATGTGTCTCTGCACGTGAGATGGGTCTCTTGAACGCAGCACACTTATGGATCTTGACTCTTTATCCAATTTGCCAGTCTGTGTCTTTTAATTGGAGCATTTAGCCCATTTACATTTAAGGTTAATATTGTTGTGTGTGAATTTGATCCTGTCGTTATGACGTTAGCTGCTTATTTTGCTCGTTAGTTGATGCAGTTTCTTCCTAGCATCAATGGTCTTTACAATTTGGCATGTTTTTGCAGTGGCTGGTACCAGTTGTTCCTTTCCATGTTTAGTGCTTCTTTCAGGAGCTCTTGTAAGGCAGGCTTGGTGGTGACAAAATCTCTCAGCATTTGCTTGTCTATAAAAGATTTTATTTCTCCTTTGCTTATGAAGGTTAGTTTGGCTGGATATGAAATTCTGGGTTGAAATTTCTTTTCTTTAAGAATGTTGAATATTGGCACCCACTCTCTTCTGGCTTGCAGGGTTTCTGCTGAGAGATCCGCCATTAGTCTGATGGGCTTCCCTTTGTGGGTAACCCGACCTTTCTCTCTGGCTGCCCTTAACATTTTTTCCTTCATTCCAACTTTGGTGAATCTGACAATTTTGTGTCCTAGAGCTGCTCTTCTCGAGGAGTATCTTTGTGGTGTACTCTGTATTTCCTGAATTTGAATGTTGGCCTGCCTTGCTAGGTTGGGAAAGTTCTCCTGGATAATATCCTGAAGAGTATTTTCCAGCTTGGTTCCATTCTCCTCATCACTTTCAGGTACACCAATCAGATGCAGATTTGGTCTTTTCACCTAGTCCCATATTTCTTGGAGGCTTTGTTCATTTCTTTTTACTCTTTTCTCTCTAAACTTCTCTTCTCACTTCCTTTCATTCATTTGATCTTCAATCACTGATACCCTTTCTTCCAGTTGATCAAATCAGCTAATGAAGCTTGTGCATGCATTATGTAGTTCTCATGCCATGGTTTTCATCTCCGTCAGGTCATTTAAGGTCTTCTCTCCACTGTTTATACTAGTTAGCCATTCTTTCAATCTTTTTTCAAGGTTTTTAGCTTGTTTGTGATGGGTTTGAACATCCTCCTTTAGTTCGTAGAAGTTTGTTATTAGTGATCATCTGAAGCCTTCTTCTCTCAACTCATCAAAGTCATTCTCCATCCAGCTTTGTTCTGTTGCTGGCAAGGAGCTGCATTCCTTTGGAGGAGAAGAGGTGCTCTGATTTTTAGAATTTTCAGCTTTTCTGCTCTGTTTTCTCCCCATCTTTGTGGTTTTATCTACCTTTGGTCTTTGATGATGGTGATGTAAAGATAAGGTTTTGGTGTGGATGTCCTTTCTGTTTGTTAGTTTTCCTTCTAACAGTCAGGACCCTCTGCTGAAGGTCTGTTGGAGTTTGCTGGAGGTCCACTCCAGACCCTGTTTGCCTGGGTATCACCAGCAGAGGCTGTAGAACCACAGATATTGCAGAATGGCAAATGTTGCTGCCTGACAGTTCCTCTAGAAGCTTTGTCTCAGAGAGGCAGCTGGCTGTATGAGGTGTCAGTCAGCCCCTACTGGGAGGTGCCTCCCAGTTAGGCTACTTGGGGGTCAGGGACCCACTTGAGGAGGCAGTCTGTCCGTTCTCAGATCTCAAAATTCCATGCTGGGAGAACCACTACTCTCTTCAAAGCTGTCAGACAGGGACATTTAAGTGTGCAGAAGTTTCTACTGCCTTTTGTTCAGCTATGCCTTGCCCCCAGAGGTAGAGTCTACAGAGGCATGCAGACCTCCTTGAGCTCCGGTGGGCTCCACCTAGTTCAAGCTTCCCAACTGCTTTGTTTACCTACACAAGCCTCAGCAATGGTGGGCACCCCTCCCCCAGCCTCACTGCCACCTTGCAGCTCCATCTCAGACTGCTGTGCTAGCAGTGAGCAAGGCTCCGTGGGCATGGGACCCTCCCAGCCAGGTGCGGGATATAATCTCCTGGTGTGCTGTTTGCTAAGACCATTGGAAAAGTGCAGTATTAAGGTGGGAGTGACCCTATTTTCCAGGTGCTGTCTGTCACAGCTTCCCTTGACTAGGAAAGGGAATTCCCTGACCCCTTGCGCTTCCCAGGTGAGGTGATGCCTGGCCCTGCTTCGGTTCCCAGTCCATGGGCTGCACCCACTGTCCTGCACCCACTGTCCAACAAGCCCCAGTGAGATGAACCCGGTACCTCAGTTGGAAATTCAGAAATCCCCCGTCTTCTGCGTCACTCATGCTGGGAGCTGTAGACTGGAGCTGTTCCTGTTTGACCATCTTGGAACCTCTGCCCTAAACCTCTTTTCTTTATAAATTACCCAATCTCTCAGGTAGTTCTTCATAGAAATGTGAGATCAGATTAATACAGTGTCTTTGTTGTATTTGGGGGTATAGGACTCTCCATTCTGTTTGAGTATTTTTCTGTACTTAGGTTAACAACACATTGTCTTGACTACTGAGGTTTGAAATCGGGTAGCAAAGGTTATCTAGCTTTGCTATTGTTTTTCAAGATTATTTTGCCTTTCTACATTCTTTGTATTTTTACATAAATGTTAGAACTAGCTTGTCAATTTAGAATTAGCTTATCAAGGAAACTTGCTGATACTTTGACTGGGATTTCATTGAATATAAAGATCAATCTGTGGAGAGATTAATTCTTAAGAGTATCGAATCTATACACTGACTTAACAAAAGCTTTTGATGAAAATATAATTTCTTTTAATATTTGTCAGTGTGATAAGGTTGAACTTAAGATTTTCGTTAACTTCAACATGTCATGTCACTAGTTTATAATGTGTGCTTCATTATAGTAGTGTCTAAGCTTTGGTGAATATTATATTCCTGAATCCTAGCCTGGCTTTCTTAACTCCCTAGAAGATGTGCCAGAACCACAGTGCTAACCTTTTCCTAATAAAATTGTTTTTAGGAGCTCTTGAAACAACATCAAAGTGATACCTTGCAATTAGAAGAGCTGAGAAAAAACAAAAAGGTAAGCTTTTTCTTCCTTTCCTGTGGACTTGGTATATTACAAATACACCAGTAAAATAACAGGCTGTCAGTATAATGGAATCGATGGTAATTTCTCCAAAACCAATAAGAAATGGAAGACCTTAAGCTGAGTTTACTAGATTCAGTAAGTTAAAAAGAATTTTTGAAATTATCTGTAAAATAAAGCCAGTGCATCTTTTTAAAGTCTTATTTGAACAAATAGATCAGCAATATACTATGTGATCTTCAATGTTGAATGACTTTCATTTCTAGCAAGGTTCAAACCACAAATGATCTTTCAGTTATAAAACACCAAGTTCTTCCCTTTGAGCTCTGAAAAGTATAAAACTGTCTCCTTTGGAACTCTGTCACCAAGCCCCTCCTTAAACTCTGAGTGTACCTCACACATGATGACTTCCTCAGGGACTCTATTCTGGGACAAATTATGGCAATCTGTGGGAGACAACTGAAGAGGAGCTGTTCAAATCCACAAGATGATGTGTGATTCTTCCATCACTGAGAATTTGACTTGGATCCAGAATGGACATGTTTGAGAAAATATTAGTCATTATAAAGGCATTATAAATGAATTCTATCTTAGAGCCCAGGCAGGGCTTCAGCATCATTGAAAGGTAAACAGACTGTGGTGTCCTACAAGTTCAAGAAATGGGTTTTGGAGGAAGATATACCCAGTGTATTATAATAACTATTTTAATGAGCTTGTCTACTAATTCTGTCATTTATGTCATGTCTGGGTCTGTTTCTCTTCATTGATTTTTCTCCTCATTTATGGTCGTACTTCCTTGTTTGCATACCTGGTAAGTTTGGCTTGGATGTCAGCCATTGTGCTATTTACCTTGTTGGGTGCTGAATATTTTTATATTCCTTTAGATAATCTTGAGCTTTGCCCTGGGATGTAGTTAAGTTGCTTGGAAACAGTTTGATCCTTTTGAGCCTTGCTTTTTAAGCTTTGTTGGGCAGAACTAAAGCAGTCTTTAGTGTGGAACTAACTTTCCCCCACTGTTGAGGTAATACCCTCTGAGTACTCGACACCACACCCTCTGTATGAGAAGGATTTTCTACTCTGCCTGGTGGGACCATGAACTGTTTCCAGCCCTGTATTGGCTCTGGGGATTGTTCTACCTGCTCCTTGCTGGTGGTTCCTTCCTCTAACCAGGTCTCTTTCTATTTCTTCCCTCCATCACTCCACCCCAGAGGCACTTGCCTCCTTGCTGTTTAATTAACAGGCCAGGATGCTCCTACCTTGGGGGCTTTGATATTCTCTATTCCTGAAAAGCTCTTTCCCAGATATCCACATGACTTCCTTCCTTTCCTCATCCTGGTCTTTATTCAAATGCCACCTTCTTAGATGCCACCCTATTTAAGGGCTCCGCTCCCTGCCCCAACACTTGCTTTTCTCCAAATGGGATGCCACTGGAGATTTTTGAGGAGGAGAGTATTATTTGGGAAAACAACTGTGGCAGCAATGTGAAGGAGAATCTGAAGAGTCAAAATGATGGGAGGCAGAACCTGTTAGAAGGGTCATCTCCCATTTACACCTCAACCTGACTTCTGCTCCCATCCCAGCCATGGAAACTGCTCTTGTTAAAATCACAAGTAACTTCTGAGTTTCCAAATCCAAAGAATGCTTCACCTCACTTGACATGAGCAGTATCAGGTTCAATTGATCACTCTCTCCTTGCAACATTCACCTCTCTTAGCTTTCATGGGCTTCTGGCATTTCCTTCACCTCATTGGTCACACCTTCTCAATCTTCTTTAGTAGAACTAGAACTCTGCTTAAAACCCTTCAATGGCACCCCATGGTTCTCCCACCTAATTTCTTTTTTTTTTTTTTTTTTTTTTTTTTTTTTTTTTTTTTTTTTTTTTTTGAGATGGAGTCTTGCTCTGTCACCCAGGCTGGAGTGCAGTGGCCGGATCTCAGCTCACTGCAAGCTCCGCCTCCCGGGTTCCCGCCATTCTCCTGCCTCAGCCTCCCAAGTAGCTGGGACTACAGGCGCCACCACCTCGCCCGGCTAGTTTTTTGTATTTTTTAGTAGAGACGGGGTTTCACCGTGTTAGCCAGGATGGTCTCGATCTCCTGACCTCATGATCCGCCCGTCTCGGCCTCCCAAAGTGCTGGGATTACAGGCTTGAGCCACCGCGCCCGGCCTCCCACCTAATTTCTAAGTCCTGGAGTATTTTGAGGCTGGTTCCCAGGCCCCACTTCCCTTCTTTATCTCCCATTTTTCCTTTGGAGAGCTCATCTGTTCACACAGATGTAAAAGCCATCTCTGTGCTGATAACTTGGGTTGATACCTCCAGCTTTGCCTCTCTCCTGAGCTCCAGGCTTGTACATCCAACTGCCCATTTGACATTTCAGCATAAGTGACATACAGGCACCTCAAAATTAACATGCCCAGCTCCACACTCTCAATTATCCACCAGAGATTTAGCCCCCGAATTGTCAACTCACTCAGCTGTTCTAAGCCTAGACCTGAAGTCATCCTTGATTTCTTCTTTCCTTTCACTCTCCCAAATTCAACCCAGCAGCTTCAGCCAATCCTCTATAACATATTCCACATTCATCCACGTCCCTCCAACTCTGTTGTCACCTTACCCTAGTCCATTATTTCTCAGCTGCACGACTGTAGTATTCTCCTCCTTAGTTCCGTTGCTTTCCCTCTTGCCCTTCCAGTCCATCCCCTGGAGCATAATATAAGCAAGTGAGATACGTGCATTCACTTCTCTGCTTAACGCCCTTCAATGGGTCCCCATTGTTCTTAGGTTACCTTGTCCTCTCAGATGCCACCAGGCTTCCCTGTATTTCCTCACCATGGCCCTCTATCCTTACTGTCTCTATTCCAGCCATATTGGTGTTCCTTTGGGTCCTCAAACACAATGAGCATTTTGCATTCTAAGGACCTTTGCACAGGCTTCTATTCATTCTTTAGTGGAAGTTTGTTTGTGTGTTTGTTTCAAGAAGCTACTTTTTAGAGCAGTTTTAGGTTTACAGAAAAATTGAGCAGAAAGTACAGAGAGTTCCCATATACTACCCCACCCCACCCCACAACTAGTTTCCTTTATTAGTAGTATCTTACATTGGGGTGCCACATTAGTTGCAGTTGATGAGCCACTGTGGATGCATTCTTATTAACTAAAGTCCATAGTTTACATTAGGGCTCTTTGTGTTGTACATTCTGTGGGTTTTGCCTAATATATCATGTCATGTAGCCACCATTATAGTGTCATACAGAATAGTTTCACTGCTCTAAAAGTGCCCTCTCCCCCACCTATTCATCCCTCCCTTGCCCTCCAAATCCCTAGAAACCACTAATCTTTTTTCTATCTCTATAGTTTTGCCTTTTCCAGAGTGTCATATAGTTGGAATTAGTAGTAGGTATTTAATAAAGACTTGCTTAGTGAATGAATAACTGATTGTCATTGTAACCATTCATGTGAGCTCTGGTGAGGCTGAAGAGAAGGATATACATGAGTGAGACAAAGAGAAGGTAGGACTGACAGGGTGTGAGTGGCCATGAGTGATGCAAAAGTAGCTCAAGTTGCTCCCTTGCATTACAGTCCAGGTGCCCTGGAGAAGAGACTAAATAAATAGACATCGGCATGATGTCCTGCAACAACTTCTTCTTATGCAGGTCATGGAGGAAGAATTGCATGCACAAGCCCTCATCCTAGAGTCACTTAACGCAAACCTCTACTATACCCAGTTGGAACTCCAAAAAGAGGTGAGTCCCTGCTGGAGTGGGGATGGGGGTTGGGGGAAGAACCCAGGTCTCTGTCCAGCTCTGCCGTATAGCTCTGCCCTGGATGGCTCTGGGTTGGGGAAGATGGCTTTAAAATGTTTGTCTTTCAGAAAGCTACAGTGGGAAATCTGGAGAAAATGCTTCAAACCAAGTGTGCTGAAACTGAAGAAAAGTATAAGTACACCATACAGATCCTGATGGAAGAGAACATTCATCTGAAGTGCGGCTGCTGCTGAAAAAGACATGGCTGAGTTCTCTTTAGGAGTGGGAAGGAGTTTGAGTGAGGAATGGGTTAGGAAGATAGACCAAGTGCTCCCTAGTTATGTCAAGGCACAGGCATTTTCGGGAGGGAGGTATGTCACTGTAGGCCAGCGACACAAAGCCAGATAGTTCACTTGAGGTGGAGTGGAGATGTGTCTACGCTTCTCCCATTCACCTGTGTCCTTGTTTCTGTGCAAAACAACACAGGAAATTTATCTCCCAGTTTCTGAGTTTGCTCAGTTCTATGACTGAGAGTGGTTTTTAAATCCATCTCCCCTGGGAGTCTGATGGTCTTACCATTACATGCAGCTGCTTCTGGTTCCTATGGAAATCAGCTTTGGATCAGAAGGTGTACTGTTACCTGAAGCTGCATCTTAAATCATTAAAATAAATTTTGGTCAATACTTTAACAGAGGAAAGTTATTTATTGCATTGATTTAGTAGAAAATTCCTCATACAGGACTTCAGTCACCTGAACACCATACCTCACTAAATTCAAAACCACTGGAAGTAATGAGTGAGAGACGGCTGTGGTGAAGGAACAAAGGCACACTGCTCTCCCCACACCCCAAATATCCTATACCCTTTCTAGCTTTTGAGTTGACATTGATACATCTTTCCTTTCTTTTTACAGGCAAAAGATAATTTCTAAGAATGAAGAAATGTATGAAGAATGTTCTGGGAGATTGGCCTCTATTACTGTTTCTAAGGATGATTCTGACACTGTGGAAGATAGTAGCAAGAAAAGACAAGAATCATAAACATAAAGTTGCTCTCCATTGTTGAAGATGGTCGGCACACCATTTCTGTAGGCCCAGGAAACTCCTGGGAGGGTTTTCTTAAGAACATGTGTATAATGAGTTTAGTTCTTGGGTTGCTCTGACTCTATTTTTGCTCTCTTCTGAGTGGCTGAAAATGTTTGAATTCTCATCTGAATTTCACAGCTTATCATGGACGCTTCATTGAAAAATGATGCTCTCCGTACTGGGAGCTGAGCTTTCTCTGAGTTTTGTACTATTTTTCTTCCACCTTTATGTATTTCATAGGAAAGAAATAGATTTGAAGGCCTTCTTCCTATTGAACTTTTACTATATTTGGGGGGGGAGGGTGTACCTTTGTTCCCTGGGGCATTTAGGTAGCAAAAAAAGATGATGTGTTGATTTTATTCTAAAACCTTTTTCTCTCATACCCATGCCCCCTGCTTCCCTACCTCTCAATCATGTTCCCTAACCTATGACTTAGGAAGGGTTTCTGATGATTCTTACCACCTTCTCTGGACCATCACCAGAATTCAGACACCCACAGGGCAGGCAACATCAATAAGTGAAGTGGGCTACACACAAGGAAAACAATTGCATAAGCACAGTGGTAAGTGACAACTGACAGCAGCCTCAGTAGAGGGGCTTGGGCAGGGCTGGGGCACAACCGGTGGAGGAGAATGACCTGCAGAGCACTGTCCCATCTGAAGAAGGTGCTGCTCAGACCTTTGCCATGCAAAAGCATGAGGTCAATATTGTCAGATATTATGATTTTTTTCAAAGAAGGTATCCTGGTTTTTATGTGATATCTCCTAATTTTTAAACGTTGACAACAAATTTTAAAAATACAACTGTGTGTGTCAATCATGGGAGACTCAAGTAGAACATGTCTGTGGTCCAGATGTTTTCCACCTGTGAGATGTCATTGGCAGAAACCAAAATCAAACACAAAAAAATCTCCAAGGAGCAATAAGATCAAATTATACTTTATTCTATTAAAAAATATTTTTGAAAAAAGATACTTAAATTTTAAAGATAACCTAATTCCTATTTAAAATAATCCAAGCAGAGATGAAAGAGCAAATGCAAATGCATAAAAAGACCCTACAGCATTGTTAGCAAAAAGCAAATATAGTTAGCCAAGCATATATACATCATGAAAGCAATAAAAAGGCAAAAAGCAAGTTTGGGGATAAATTATGTAAAATTTGTAAAATAATTTGAATTTTTAAAAGATTTCAACAAAATTTTGTTTATTTAAAAAAAAATTTTGGCTGGGCATGGTGGCTCACATCTGTAATCCCAGCACTTTGGGAGGCCAAGGCAGGCAGATCATGAGGTCAGGAGATCGAGACCATCCTAGCTAACATGGTGAAACCCCGTCTCTACTGAAAAATACAAAAAATTAGCCAGGCGTGGTGGTGGGCGCCTGTAGTCCCAGCTACTCGGGAGGCTGAGGCAGGAGAATGGCGTGAACCCAGGAGGCAGAGGTTGCAGTGAACTGAGATCGCGCCACTGCACTCCAGCCTGGGCGACAGAGCGAGACTCCGTCTCAAAAAAAATAAAAACAGAGCGAGACTCCGTCTCAAAAAAAATAAAATTTTTATTTTTTTTGAGACGGAGTCTCGCTCTGTCGCCCAGGCTGGAGTGCAGTGGTGTGAATATGGCTCACTGCAGCCTTGACCTCTTGGGTTCAAGTAATCCCCCCACTTCAACCTCAGAAAGTGCTGGGATTATAGACATGAGCCACCATAGGTGGCTATTTTCTAAATTTTTTGATGTGGTAGTGTCGAATTTGACTTCAAGAAAGAATTAAAGTTAATAGAATATTAACAGTGGGCTTAATGTTGATAATAATTTGAATCAAAATCCAGCTATATTCATAGCTATATTCATAGCTGGATTTTGCAGGCATCTGGTATTTATTGCCACCAGGTAAAAACATTCCCAAAGCCCTAGGCATAACAGAAAGGAGACAGTGTTATTGTTGTTAATATCCTATTAACTTTAGCTCTTACAAAAAAGTGCAAAATAGCTAATAAATTAACTAATTAGAAAATTAGTAAATAAACATAGTGTTATATATCTAAATAGCACTATCAGAAGGGAAGACAAGTTTTTTTCTTAGTGTGAAAGTTGGCTGTGGCATCTGTTTCCCCATGTTTTTTTTGTCATCCTTGTTGCTTACTTCATAGTTCACTTCAGTCAGGATGGTGAGAATATCATCGCCTCTGAAAGACATCACATAACATTGTGACTATCTGTGGGGGAAAGCAACTGATGAACTGTCTCCTCTGCTGCGCTCAGAGATAGTTCTGTAGTTCTTTCTCTCAAAATATCAGTCATTTGAAACAATAAGTTGCTAAACCAAGACCTACCCCAACTTTCCTGGTAAATGCGTTGTCTCAGAGCTTAATAACTTACTTTTGGTTTATTCAGGAACTCTTTTGACCATCAGAAACCTCAGTGTCAATATTAGAGTTGACTTCTTTCTCTCCTGACCTGTGCGTATCTCACTCTTCTCCATCTTACTTGGCTCCCACAGTTGCTTCAATGCCCCCCCAATACTCTCTGCCTCAAATTGACATTGCATCTGTGGATTCATCTTTGATGCAATTAAACTTAAGGCAAGTGAAAGTACAATGTCTCCTGCAGCTACTCCTACCTTCTTCTCACCAAGATCTCTTAGCGTTTTTGTTAGGCAACCTCTTCTTCTACCTCGGAGCTAGCCCTGGAAACCTTGCAGGATTCAAGATCTAAGTTACAAAATCTAAGTTAGATTCATGATCTAAGTTGTGGGAAATTCTCACTCTTCATATACTCAAAACATGAAATACAGGGCTAAAAGGAACCTGCTGTTTATTTCCCATAATGCACCAAGAGGTTTTAAGGATGGTTTGCTCTTATAGAACTTTTGACAGAGTTGGAGGATGTTAAACATTGAATTGGGTTACTGCCTTCTTTGGAAGATTTCCAAAACTAGTTGAATTGGCTCAGTCATGTTTTGGCCTAAAGACAGAGAGCTGGACTATATGACTTTACCAGTCTTTCCTGCTCTGTGACACCCTGATTGTCCTTTGAGGTGCTGAATAAAGGAATAAAACATCTCAGCTTTTCCATCTATAAACTAAGGATGTTAATACTTGCCACTCTCCCACTTTGTAACTGACCTGGGAAGTGCAGCTATGTGATCCACAGCTAGACATCTAGAGATGAATGGAAACCATTCCCCTTGCACAGTTCTCTGACCTGTTGATGTCATCTAAACCACATATCACTTTCTAATAGTCTCTGAATGTGAATAGATAGTAGTGGTGATGGAGTAGGAGGGGAAGGTAGTGTAACAGTGAGGTGGGCTGAGTAGGCAAAACTTACCGAGGACATCGTTCTCTCAGGCTCTGGCAAAGTGACTGGATGTACCAGGTTCCCTCTGCAGGGTTTCGGTAGGAAACACAGTTATTCACAGTGGCCATCCCCAGCAGAAAGTCAGCCTCATCAGGGATATATCTCGTTTGAGGTGATGATAAATCCATTTCCAAATAGGGTTGCTCCTCTGAATCAGTCTCAACAGGTATACCTTTCTGGTAGTTATCCCCTTGACAAGCCTGAATAAAAAACACTTTGGGTTTTCCAGCAAGGGAAGGGCACTTCAAACCAGTGAACTGAGATGTCAGCTCATAGATGGGGGCCTCCTGTCCATCAGTGCCATAGATGATGCCCTTGTCTCCATGGGAGAGGATACAGCAGATGAAGCAATCCTTGTTACTGTGGTCCATGAGTTGGTAGGTTTTCAAAATCTTATAGATTTTCTCTACTGTGCAGTCATTGTGGTGCTTGATCTCAAAATGAAGCTCTTCAAAGGTCGCAGTCAAAGCCTCTGAAAAGTGAAATTTGAACAGTCACGTTATACCACAGTAATTCACAGACCAGAGCTGGAGAGCACAGTGGGTATAACATTGATAGATAAGAAATGTCCATCAATGATAGACTGGATTAAGAAAATGTGGCACATATACACCATGAAATACTATGCAGCCATAAAAAAGGATTAGTTCATGTCCTTTGTAGGGACATGGATGAAGCTGGAAACCATCATTCTCAGCAAACTATCACAAGGACAGAAAACCAAACACTGCATGTTCTCACTCATAGGTGGGAACTGAACAATGAGAACACTTGGACACAGGAAGGGGAACATCGCACACCGGGGCCTGTTGTGGGGTGGGGGAGTGGGGAGGGATAGCATTAGGAGATATACCTAATGTAAATGACAAGTTAATGGGTGCAGCACACCAACATGGCACGTGTATACATATGTAACAAACCTGCACGTTGTGCACATGTACCCTAGAACTTAAAGTAAAATAATAAATAAATAAATAAATAAATAAATAAATAAATAAATAAATAAATAAAGGATTTGAACCAGAAATTCAAGAGCAAAACCCTCTATGTTTGTAGCTGGATTCTGTAGGCTTCGAATATTTATTGCCACCAGCTAAAAACATTCTCAAACCCTGGGGCAAATGAGAAAGCAGAGAGTTACTGTTGGTCTGTTTTCTCTACTAAATTAGTTTACAAGATGAGTAAGTTATCATTTAGGCTTACTACTGAACCAATTTTTAAAATGACTATATTATTTACATAATCAGAAAAAACGAAACAATTTTTTAATAGAAGATCCAACTTATTTTATCCTAAACCTTCTCAAAATTATTTATGTTTAGCAAAATAAAATACATGCATTAATAAAATAGAACTAAAAGACCTTTTACAACAGTTTATCCCCTCTCTATCCTTCCCTATTACCTAGTCACATTCCATGAAGGCAACCACTTTCAGTTTTTAACCACTCTTTTTTCACATTAACCTCCATTTTGTAATGAATTTGGGTACACTGCTAATTACTCATTTATAAATTTTAGACTTTCACATTGAGTTCTTATTATGGAGAATAAGCATTTGGTGCTCTTACACAATTATTTACAATTTTGGTTGAATCCACAGTAATATTTTTATTTTTTTAATTTTTTTTTTTTTTTTTAGAAAAGGTCTCACTCTGTCACCCAGGCTAGAGTCCAGTGGCACAATCTCAGCTCACTGCAACTTCTGCCTCCCAGGTTCAAGCAATTCTCCTGCCTCAGCCTCCCGAGTAGGTGGGACTACAGGCACGCACCACCATACCCAGCTAATTTTTGTATTTTTAGTAGAGACAGGGTTTCACCGTGTTGGCCAGGCTGGTCACGAACTCCTAGCCTCAAGTGACCACCCACCATGGCCTCCCAAAGTGCTGTGATTGTAGGCATGAACCACCACCTCCGGCCCATAGTAATATTTCTATTATTAAGACTATGTAAACATAATGTTCTTTCATTATGTTTCCTTATTAACCTTTTTGCCTTTCTTGGAATTAGTAATTGTATTATTTTTTTATCTGCTTTGTTTCCTATATGCTTAACACTATTTTCTTCTCCAAGTGTTCTAATGGATCTGGCCAAAATCTTTCAACATTTTCAGGCTACTTGTCTGACTCATTTTTATTTCTTCCTGGAAAACTTTCCATCCAGAGCACTGCATCCTTCTGCTGTAATACCAACTGGCTGTTCTGTAGGCCAGATGAATTTATCTTTATTCTGGGACATCTCTCTGTCTCTTCCATAGTAGATTCCCTGTTTCCTCCATCAATGACTTCCTCTTTCTTATTAGTTTCCTTTGCTGGAGCATAACCACGAGGAGTACATTTTTTGAGCCCTTGTATGAGTCTTTGCTTCATAGAGTTCTATTTCCAAAAGCATTTTTCCTCAGAATTCTGAACGCCTTTCTTCATAATCTTAGCTTTCAGTGTTGCTAGAGAGAAGACCTTTTCATTCCCGATACTTTACATATTTGGCTTATTTTTCTCTTTCCAGAAGCGTCTAGGGTATGATATGTTTGGAAGTAATTCTTAATCCATTATACCCTTTCAATCCGGAGATTGTGTCATTTCGTTCTTGGAAAGTTCCATTTCCTCTTTCTCTGTCCTTTCTTTCTGGAACTCTTATTGTCAAAAATTGGACATCCTTGATTCAGCTTCAAATTTTCTTGTCTTTTGCTCCTATTTTCTATTTTTGTCTTTTTATCCTACTTTCTGAGACTTTGTCTTCTACTTTATTGAATTTTTCATTTTGGTGCTCATATTTTTAATTTTCAAGGGGTCTTTCTTGTTCTGTCCCTGTTTCATAACATCTTGTTATTTTATGGAAATTTAACTCTCTAAGAACATTAAATACCAATATTAAGCAATAAAAAAGCTTGCTTTTTTCTCAACATTATCTTTGTTTCATTCATATTCTGTTTCATGTTTTTCTTGTTGTTTGCATTGCCTTTTATTTATTTATTTATTTATTTATTTATTTATTTATTTATTTATTTGAGACACAGTCTTGCTCTGTCACCCAGGCTGGAGTGCAGTGGTGCGATCTCGGCTCACTGCAACCTCCGCCTCCCAGGTTCAAGCAATTCTTTTGCCTCAGCCTCTGTAGTAGCTGGGATTACAGGCACCTGCCATCACACCCGGCTAATTTTTGTATTTTTAGTAGAGATGGGGTTTCACCATGTTGGTCAGGCTGGTCTTGAACTCCTGACCTAAGGCGATTCGCCTGCCTCGGGCTCCCAAAGTGCTGGCATTACAGGCGTGAGCCACCGCACCCAGCTGCCTCTCTTTTGTATTAGAGGCTTTCTTCAAACGCCTGCTGACCTTTGGTTGTCCATTCATAAATTGACTAATTAGTCCATTAGAAAGTCAACTGAAAGCTCTGTTTGTGGATGTGGTTTGTTCACTGATGGACTTCATAGCAAGATGATGGTTGGAGACCTGATCATTGCATTAGGAAACCTCCAGATGTCATTATCTCTATATGCATTTTAGCTAGAGCTTTCAGCTGCTCCAGAGGTAAAACTGTATCTGCTGCCAGTGTTCTTGGAACCAAGTTGGTTTAGAGATCTGACTCCACGCCACCAGTAGGTTTTCTTCAGTCTCTCTGTGTTCAGTAAAATGCTTCATTGCTTCCTTTGCTGGGCCTGGTACACCCAAGTGTAGAGTTTCTCTGGTTCAATTTTATGAGAAAATAAACTTCCTGTTCCTTATGATGGTAGAATAAGAATAGTTGCTGCCTCTATGAGAGGGAGGTATGAATCTGAAGATTGTATAGGCTTTAAAGAATCTTCCTGTTTTCTGCTCATTGCCTCACCTACACTTTGTACCTCCAATTGCTGAATTTTTCCAGGATTCTGTGGGGTAAATAGGCTTGCCTCTTTTCTGTGTTCCCCTCTGTAATCAGTTAGGTTGTAGCTTTCTCTGTTAAGTCGATTACCTCTACTCTTTTGTTTCAACTCCCCCAAATTGTTGGAAACCTTTCATTAGCTATTGTCTCCATTCCTGTTCTCTTGATCCTTGTTGGATTATTCCTTTTTTATTCCTTCTCCAGCATTTTGTCCCTGTCAGCACATCAGAGCTAAACATAAGCCATCAGTCAAAAGACAGTCTCAGCCAGGTGCAGTGGCTCACACTTATAATCCCAGCACTTTGGGAGGCCGAGGCGAGTGGATCACCTGAGGTCAGGAGTTCGAGACCAGCCTGACCAACATGGTAAAACCCATCTCTACTGAATACAATTAACTGGGTGTGGGTGTGGCGGCCCATGCCTATAATGCCAGCTACTTGGCAGACTGAGGCAGGAGAATTGCTTGAACCTGGGAGGCAGAGGTTGTGGTGAGCCAAGATCATGGTATTGTACTCCAGCCTGGGCAATAGAGTGAGACTCTGTCTAAAACAAAAAAAGTCAGTCTAGCATTAGGAATAGAACAAACAAAACCTGAAATGCAATTGTTGATTTGGAAGCACTTTGGCAAGACTAATACAGTGTGTTGGTTCTGTGAAAAAGTTCTGATCCTTTGGAAATGTGGAATGTTGATTTAAAAAATGACTGTAAAGCGAGTCTCAAGGCACTGAAGCAGGACAGAAGGGAGTCTCTCAGGAGAAATGACTTCTGCAGCGGGGTCTCCTACTTTTACTCATTTAGCATAAAACATAAGAACAGGAACAGAAAAAGCAGGACACACAGACTCGAATGCCTACCAGAGACTAGTCAATCATGGGCCAGTTATAAGAAAATGAACTGCCAGAAATAGAAGCAAGTGTTATTTTTTTTTTTTTTTAAGGTTTTTTGGTGGTAAATGTATTCAATGCAAAATAATACTCTTCAATTTTACTGAGATGGCTGACCACGTCCACGACCAAATCCGCCTCTAAACTGGAATTCGGTTGCTGACCCAGCCCCAGCCTCGGCTTTCTTGTCGGCACCAGGTGGCACAGCACTCCGTCTGTAGGTATCTCTGTCAGCTTCCCCTCTTGTGAGTCTCGCAGGTCGCTCACCCTCCAGACCTTTAGGCCGAGGCCTGCCAGTCTCTGGACGGCTACGGCGTAGGGTGGCAGGCACAATCTCCGGGGGCAGATGAAGGTAATCACGGAGATACTGGATACCCTCATTGGTAAGGTACCAGTAGAAATGTCTCCAGGCAAACTGTTCCTTCACGTAGCCTCGGGACTTGAGAGACTGCATGGCCTTCATGACATGAAGGTTGGGCACATTCTTGTCTGCCAGCTCCGGGTGCTTAGGCATGTGGACATCCTTCTTGGCCACCATGACTCCCTCCTTAAAAAGGAGTTCGTAAATGGCAATCCGGTTCTTCTTAGGCATCAACATCTTGGCAGCTGCAGGGTCCGGGGCCGGGGCTCGCAAGTGTTATTTTAATAGAAATGTTTTAATTTTAAAATAATACAAATCAAGGGCTCGAAATGTTTTTTTCAATACCAAGCACATAATGATGAATGATGTCATCAATGGACTTAATCTCTGTGCCTTTTTTTTTTTTTTTTTTTTTTTGAGACGAGTCTCACTCTGTCGCCCAGGCTGGAGTGCAGTGGCCAGACCTCAGCTCACTGCAAGCTCCGCCTCCTGGGTTTACACTATTCTCCTGCCTCAGCCTCCCGAGTGGCTGGGACTACAGGCGCCCGCCACCTCGCCGGCTAGTTTTTTGTATTTTTTTTAGTAGAGACGGGGTTTCACCGTGTTAGCCAGGATGGTCTCGATCTCCTGACCTCGTGATCCGCCCGTCTCGGCCTCCCAAAGTGCTGGGATTACAGGCTTGAGCCACCGCGCCTGGCCAATCTCTGTGCCTTTTTAAAGGCTTAGATTTGCTTAAATAAACAAATCAAATGTTAACATGGGCCAGGTGTAGTGGCTCACACCTGTAATTCTAGCACTTTGGGAGGCCAAGGCAGGAGGATCACTTGAGGTCAGGAGTTCAAGACCAGCCTGGCCAATATGGCAAAACCCCATCTCTACTAAAAATACAAAAATTAGCCGGGTGTGGTGGTGTGTGCCTGTAGTCCCAGCTACTTGGGAGGCTGAGGCAGGAGAATCACTTGAACTGGGGAAGTGGAGGCTCCAGCCTGGGCAACAGAGTGAGACACTATCTCAAAAAAAAAAAAAAAAAAAAAAAATGTTACTAGGGACCATTACAGAGTCCTGATGATTATAATCAGTCTACATTAATTTTCTAAACTTACCTCCATTTGCAAAACAAATCAATAATTGATGTTATGCCTGATGAACACTATTTTCAAAAGTTCTTGGATCAAATCAAAATTATTAATACCTCAATGGTGATGGATGATTTTTATTTTTTGTTGTTGTATTCACTTTTTATATTCACATACTACAAATCGTTTTTTCATTTAACGTGTAGGTTCTTGATCTTAGCTTAAATAGGCTGAGCAAAAGAACTGCTAACCAGTTTAATATTTAATACTTGCAAAGGCTGTTTCTGTTAAGAAGCCACAATTTCTGCTGCACTTAACAGCCCAACCTGTACAAATGCAGCCTCTATAAGAGGTTTGATACTACGGCAATTTCATCGCTTAATGCACTCCACAGAAGCACTGTGCAGTCGGCTGAATTAAAAACAAAGCTTATTACTGCTTTTCATTGTGTCTTTTAGTAAGATTTGATATTTCATATTTATACATACATTGCTTCTATTTAAAAGACTAATTTTTTAAAAAGCAGGAAACTGACAAATGTATAAGAATGTTCTTTACCTCCACAGGGAAATATGTTTAAATCCATTTTCTTGAAACATGGCCCTTTTGGTATAGCTTTTGTTCTCTCCCTTTTGATTTAAAAAAAAATAGGCATAAGAAATATTTCACTTTTCTCTTTTGGGTTCTACTGTACCTGCATCCAAGTGTGTTCCATTCCTGTCCCTAATGCTGTGAAGTTTGGGCACTTTCTCCCGTGCTTTTGTAAAATCGTAATTGTTGATGATCAGACAGTATCCCCGAGGTTTGCTTTTCATTTGGTAAACTTTGTCCAAAGTCTGGAAAACAAAAACCCAACCCAGGAGCTGACTCTGTGGGTCAAACACTAGAGATGTAAACAAACAACTCCCTAGTAAGAGGACTTGCTTTCCATTGCACCACCCCAACTTGGGGTCGTTTCCTTGAAGAACTAGTTTCTACCTATTTCCTTCACACAGGACCCCTCAGACTTCTGCCCCATCATTGTAAAGTCAGTTTCCCAATACCTGGGCCTCCTGAGCACTTTGCACATATGTTAATATTGTTGTCATCATATTGTATTATTGTTTGTTCTCATTTCTGCTTCCCATACTATACAGAAAACTCCTTGAGGTCGATAACATCTGTGCCAGGGACTACAGTGTATTAACTTATGAGAGCGCAATCAAGAGTTACTGAATGAATGTCTTTGGTTGCCCCCACGCCATAACCTTGTGATTCTCTTGGCTGTCTACTGAACTCATCTGTGCTTCGTGGCTAACAGCTGAGGGTCTCCCATTCATACATTGCACAGTGTGGTCCCAGGATTTTAAAGGTGATGGCTTAACCCAGCTCTCAGGACCACGGTGGCTGCTGGGAAGAGACGGGCTGGTCAGGCAGGTCCTGGCTACACTGTACATTATGGTATCCAAACTGTAGTATCTGACAGTACTTGCCAGGGATGACCCTGTGTCCTATTCATTCTCCTAGGGCTGTTTCAGTGCTGAGATACTCAGCATTTAGTTGGAGGTTCACGTAGCCCCTTGAGGTAGAGAAAAGGGCTCCAGGCTAGGAAGCCCAGTTCCTGCCTCTACTTCACCTTATGACTTTGGGCAAGTAACCTGTTATCTTAATATATTAACTCTAAGATATTAACTATTTGATTAAGTTTGTACCAAATGTGTTAAGCTTGTATTATTTACTATTAAGTGTGCTAAGTATTTACTAAGCATATTAAGTGTATTTACTGAGATATTAAGACACTAAGATTTGACCAGGCATGGTGGCTAGCACCTATAATCCCAGATTTTGGGAGGCCAAGGCAGGAGAACTGCTTGAGGCCAGGAGTTCGAGACCTGGCTTGGCAATGTAGCAAGACCCCTGTCTCAATAAAACATTAAAAAAGGAAAAAGATACTAAGATTTACTAAGATACTAAGACAGTGTTTTTAGCTGTTCAGTGGGGACAATGCTTGCAGCATGCTATATTGCTTAGAAAGTACCACATTACTTGGGTTAATCCTTGACTTTCAGATGAAAGATGTCTGGTAATTTTCTCAGAAGCCCACACCAGGCTCTCCCATGCCTACTTCAGATATTCAGGATTTCCTCTTCTTCTTACCATGAGGATGAGCAAATGGGCTAATAAGTCGGGATATATTTGGTGGATGGTTGGTTACATAAAGAGAAGTTATGATGCCTAAAAAGTACATGTTTCTGCTGGTTCACTGAGATGAAAACCCAAAGATGGCTAGGTTATGAGAGTTTGCTGCTTACACCTAATCACAAAGGAGAAGCATTTTTGAAATGTTAAGTCAAGCAAAAAGGCTTTGCTTTTTCCATTCCTGCTAGATTCTCCAAACCACTCCCCCATCCAGGCTGGCACGGCTGCTAGAAGATTTGGTAGGAGGCTTCTTAACCCCTCTACCCTCCAACTATTCCAGTATCTTCATCTCGGGTCTTAAAATAAAATCTGAATGCATAGAAAACTGAAGGAGTCACGTTTTAAAAATTAAGTCATATTTTTAACTTTTTTTGTGTGAATTTTTTCTACAGTTCTCAAAATTTTCAGTAAGTTTCTGCCTCATCAGTTTATCTGGCAGCTAAAAAAAAAAAAAAGGTAACAAATTAAGTAACTAGAATCTGTAATGTAAAAAGAAAAAGGATTTGGAGGTTTCCATCTACCTGTGATTCACTATCCTGCTCTCTTGGAGAGTCCGAGATTGTCATTAGCCCACACAACTCCTCCCCTGCAAATAACAAAGAGATACATGTAGAATGAGACATGGCAGGAAAGGTACACTGGTAATGAAATATGTAGCACATAGGACAACATAAGGTCTTTTTTAAGATGAAAATTCAAGCTGGGCACAGTGGCTCACACCTGTAATCCCAGCACTTTGGGAGGCCAAGATGGGAAGATAACTTGAGATCAGGAGTTTGAGACCAGCCTGGCCAACATGGTGAAACCCTGTCTCTACTAAAAATACAAAAAAATTAGCCGGGCATGGTGGTAGGCACCTGTAGTCCCAGCTGCTCAGGAGGCTGAGGCAGGTGAATCACTTGAACTCGGGAGGTGGAGGTTGCAGTGAGCTGAGATCCCACCACCACTGCATTGCAGCCTGGGCGACAGAGTGAGACTGTCTCTCATAAATAAATGAAATGAAATGAAAATTCACAGACGGCCATAAATATAATCTCCTTTCAACCCAGAGAGATTCTGCAAGCAGGGCAATTAACATGCTTCTGGAAACATAAGATCAAATTGTCTCCTCGCCAAAGAGAAAAGCATACCAAGAAATGCCATAATTTATATTGCTCCACATGGCCAGGTTGAATTTTTATGGTATTTGTGAGATACTCATTAATAAAGCCACTAGCTCAGGATGAATTAATGATTTAGTACTTTACTCCTTAAAATATTCTTAAGGCCTTGGGCTCAGCAGGCAGGGAGGAAAGGGAAGGACAGCCTGTGTGGACATTAATCTTTAAAATACATTTGAATGATCCAAAATGTATTTTATACACACACACCACAAAGAGCCAAGGTAAAAATACAATTAAAATATAATCAATATTAATGGAGCGATGGCGTTCTTGGACTTATAAAAATTTATCTGAATTTAAAATCATCTTCAATGAGTACATATAATTTTTCTAATCAGAAAGAATACTTTATTAATTGCCTATAATCCCAGCACTTTGGGAGGGCCAGGTAGGCAGATGGCTTGAGCTCAGGAGTTTAAGACCAGCCTGGGCAACATAGCGAAACCCCATCTCTACAAGAATACAAAAATTAGCCAGGCATGGTGGCTTGTGCTGTGGTCCCAGCTACTCAGGGGGTTGAGGCAAGAGGATCGTTTGAGTCCAGGAGGTAGAGGCTGTGGTGAGCCAAGATTGCGCCACTGCATTCCAGCCCGGGGGACAAAGTGAGACACTGTCTCAAAACAACAACAACAACAACAACAAAAGAATATTTGATTAATCAAAATTTCGGAGGAGATCATTGAGAGTTCTCTCTCTCGGTTCAGCCTCACTTACCCAGGTAGAAAAAGTGAAAGGAAGTTGAAAGGAGTTGTTTAGTGTAGAAGGTGTTGACAGAGGAAGTGACTTAACCAAGGAAATTATGAAACATAATTTAAATCCAGCTACTCGGTGCATAACATGAGCAGCACATCAAGGAGAAAAAAAAAGTCACATAGAAAAAAGATGTTAAATTACTTATGACTGACTCACTCTGCACCTGTTTCAAACTTGCCAGCCTGGGCTGCAGGTCTTAGGAGAGCAGGTGCGGCCGAGCGCGGTGGCTCACGCCTGTAATTCCAGCACTTTGGGAGGCCAAGGCAGGCGGATCACCCGAGGTCAGGAGTTTGAGACCAGCCAGGCCAACATGGTGAAACCCCATCTCTAATAAAAATACAAAATTAGCTGGGCGTGGTGGTGCGCGCCTGTAATTCCAGCTTCTCTGGAGGCTGAGGCAGGAGAATTGCTTGAACCCAGGAGGTGGAGGTTGCAGTGAGCCGAGATGGTGCCACTGCTCTCCAGCCTGGGCAACAAAGTAAGACTCTGTCTCAAAAAAAAAAAAAAGTAGAGCAGGCACATTAAGACGTGCATGTGGTAGAAGGCTGTGGGGAGGACACACGCAGGTACCAGAGTAAATTAACTAAATCTTGAAAATGTATCTCCAAGCATTACCATTTGAACCTTCATCAGGACTTCCTTCAAGGCTCCTTGTTCTCTCTGAATTAAAAGAGGAAACCCCCAACAATATTTGATTAGAAACAACTGTGACGTGGAGAGATTTGTCAGTTTCAATTTTAGAGTAGGTTTTGCCGATTCCCGGCTGTCAGGTTGTTTCTACCTCTGCTGAATTCTTCATAGTCATTGATTATCTTCAGCAGGCTCTTGTTGACTTGGGCACAGACTCTTTTCAGGATGTCCAACTTTCCTTCTCCCAGGATGACCCTCTTCTCCATCTCTATGAAAATATCCAGCAGGTTCTAAGAGGAGGAGAAATAAAGTTGGGAATCTGGATTGAGCCCTACTGGTTTTTAGATTGGATTTTTTATTTTTTACTTCCACTTTCTCCAACCAAGGACCTGCCCTTGCTTCCCAAGTTTCTGACAGCTTCTGCTGGTCTCTCACAGCCAGCAGGCTACTAGGGAAGCGATTCCATGTTTTCTGGCCCAGAAAGACAGAAATGAGAGGGTAAAGGAGAAGCCATGTCAGATGTCACCCAGTCCCCGGGCCCTGTGCTCAAATCTCCTGCGAATGCATTACTTTAGGACTGTAAAACAGCCTGAGAGAGCAGCCCGGTCACCATGGTGATGCCCTGGGGATGGCCTCACCCCCAGCATTGCCTCTCCAGACCTGAGTACATACAGACACACAGACACATACATATACACAGACACCACATGCACATACACACATATACAGATACACACACAACACACACAGACTATACTCAGTGATATACACATGGGGCATAAATACAATACACACTACACAACACACACACAGACACATACCACACAGAGAACACACACACACAGACACAGAGATACACAGACACACATACCACTTTTACAGAGACACCAGAGATACACATATCACACACAAATACAGATACACACTATACACAGAGAAAGGCACACACAGACACAGACATGCACATACAACACACAGACATGTAAAACACACACAGAGACACACAACACACAGAGACACAAAACACAGACACACCACACACAAACACAATATACACACAGAGTTCCAGATCCCAGGTCGTTTCGGGGACTGCAGAAGTGGAGGAAACGTCTCAGACTCACCGCTGTCTTTCCCAGCTCTGCCGGGTCTCAGGCTGGGCTGCATCTGCACAACCAGCCTCCTTCTCCCGGCCCCTGACTCTGCCTTGCTCCCAGTAATTAACATGAGCAGCACTTCAGTATGGAGGAATCACATCTGTAACACTCGTGCTGACAACTTTCTTCTTCTAGTCAAAAAGTGAGAATCCAGGTTGCTTTTACCAAAATACCCCCTCTCCTTAGTCTCAGAAATGCCCCCTGGCTAAGCAAGTCTCAGGACTAAATCTCAGTAAGATACCAGGTCTTACCATGTCATCATCCAGTTTGCATTTGGAGATCTCCTCTTGCAAAAGAAACTTAAAAGACCTCAATTCTGATCTGCTCACCTCTTCTGAAATCTGATAGAGCATGACCCTGTGGTGGGAAATGGAGACACTTTAGAAACCTTTCCCCAAATAATTTCCCATTTGATAGATGGAGTCACAGTGGGCTTGATTCCAAAGGCCTCCCTTCAACGTGAAGCCAGTTAATGGCATGGTTTATGAGTTGAGTCCTTGGAAAGAGGTTGTGACACAGAAGTTTGCTGGCTCTTCCCCGACTTTCCCACCCTTAACAATTTAAAGTTCTATCAACTTTTCTTTCAGTTTATTTCAGTTAAGTAAATCTTGCTTTCTTTTTTTTTTTCTCTATAAAATCAAGATTTTGTTGCAATAGCAAAAAGCTTTGCCTTTTGGAAATTTTGCTTTTCAAAATGCACAGTGGCTCATGACTTCCCTCATCAAAACCAGTCAGTATTCTCCCAGTCATTATCTTCAGTAAGAAGGCCAAGCATTTGGTTCTGGAATACAAAGTCTCCGAATACATCGCCATCGCAGACCAGACTGCAAACACTAAAGGACCTGAAGCCCCAAACACACCCAGCTGCCCTGCCCTCACCCCTTTCCGCCATGCCCCTACACCCCATCCCTTGTCTATCTGCAGATGCCCATCCACGAACAATCAGCTCAAGCATTGCCTGGGCATCCACAAAGCTGCATTCACTCCACTATGACTTAGAAACCCCAAAAGGATAACACACATAATTGTCTGTTGGCCTGGTGCAGTGGTTCATGCCTCTAATTCCAGCACATTAGGAGGCCAAGGCAGGAGGAGGATCACTTGAGCCCAGGAGTTTGAGACCAGCCTGGGCAACATAGCAAGACCCCCTCTCTACCAAAAATATTTAAAAATTAGCCGGGTGTGGTGGCATGCACCTGTGGTCCCAGCTACTCCAGAGGCTGGGGTGAGAGGATCATTTGAGCCCAGGAGGTTGAGGCTGCAGTGAGCTGTGATCATGCCACCACACTGAAAATAAAAACAAAAATAATTGTCTGTTTAGAAACTGTTCAAGTCCCGTAATGGCCAGGTCTGTACCCTTTTTATTTTCATAAACCCAGAGGGTTGTGAGGTGCAATGTTTGAGTGCAGAAGACCCAGGCTATTGTGTTGGAGGTGTTGGAGCCTTGATTCCACCATCTTTGAGCAGCATTACCTTCAGACATGTTACACATTTTTTCCTCGCCCATAGACTGAAGATAATTATCCCTAACCACATCATAGGAAGGTGTCAAGGGTTACACAAATAAGTTTATGTGAAGCACTTAAACCAATCTTTGGCAACACACTAAGTATTCAATGAGTGATAGGTGTTACTATTTCCTAATCTATGCCTATCACATTTATGTGATAGGCACATTTAGGCTGGCACATTTAGGCTCTTGGAATATGCTTGCCAAATAGGTGAACACAGGAATGTTTTAGAAGTCAGCAAACCTTTCAACACTATGGTGTAAAGGAAAATAATTTTAATACAAAACATGTTGACTTGAAAATTTAATTAGAAAATTAAAATTCTGAAAATAAAAATGGCATAGAAACAGAAATTACTCAGTATTACCATCTGCCTTATCCTCCCTCTCGTGGACTCTCTACCCTAAAAGTGTTTATCTAAAGCTTTCGGTCTGGCCAAAATTGGATCTAATCCAAAAAGCTATTCTGACTCTTTCGCCTTTATTATGAGGTATTTACCCTTTTGCTTTCCTCATTATTGAAGCCTACAGGCTTTCTTGTACCATCGTTGTTTAGTAATGAACCTGAATAGTTTATAAGATACTTATTTTATAGGTAGCAATTATAACTGGTAAATAAAATGTCTAGTGTTTTCTTATAATGGTAAGTGGCCACCCTAGCATATTTATTAGCTCCTGGCTACTATTCAATGATAATGAACAAGCAGTAAGTCAGGATTGCACTGACCCTTTTATCTCTAAGCCAATACGTGAAAGATTTTAACAGACAGATCCTGCCTTATTAGTAGATGATCAATCCTCCATCAGAAAGGTACAGATTGTGTCTGGCACTGGGTGTTTGCTTCAGCCCAGCTCATGCGGCAGAAGTGGAACCTTCAAAGGACCAAGATGTTGGGCACAGGATGAGACCCCCTTGGCTTTCCTAGTTCTGGGGCTGTAGGTTTTTAGGACTAACTGGTGCCTTAATGAATAAGTTCCTTATAAAGACTTCACAATTCTAGTAAACCAGAGCTATCTAGTGTACTGGTTGAATAGCGTTCTCCCTTCTTCCCCAAAATTCATGTCTAACTGGAATATGAGAATGTGACCTTATTTGGACACAGGACATTTGCAGATAAAATTTCATTAAGATGAGGTCACGCTGGCCAGGTGCAGTTGCTCACGCCTGTAATCCCAGAACTTGGTAGGCTGAGGTGGGCAGATCGCATGAGCCCAGGAGTTCAAGACTAGCCTGGGCAACATTTCGAAACCCCATCTCTACAAAAAATACAAAAATTCGCCAGACATGGTGGCGGGTGCCTGTAGTCCCAGCTACTTGGGAGGCTGAGGTGGGAAGATTGCTTGAACCCAGGAGGCAGAGGTTGCAGTGAGCCAAGATCGTGCCACTGCACTCCAGCTTGGGTGATGTAGTGAGACACTGTCTCACACACACGTACAAAAAGATAAGGCCACATTGGAATAGGGTGGGCCCTAATTCCTAATCCAGTGACTGTCTCCTTATAAGAAGGACATTTAGACACAGAGAAGGGAACATAGGCAGAGACTGCTGTGCTGCATGTACAAACAGGGAGCACTGAGGATTCCTGCACCCACCAGAAGCAGGGAAAGGCGTGAAACAGATTCTTCCTCGGAGCCTCTTAAAAGGAACCAACCCTGTTGACATCTTGATTTCTGACTTAGGCCTCCAGAACTATAAGAGTACATTTTAAAAACTGTTTTAAACCTGCTAGTTTGTGTTACTTTGCTACCGCAGCCCTAGGAAACTTATACACCTAGAATATCTCTTTTTTGTTGTTTTTTTGTTTTGTTTTGTTTTGTTTTGAGACAGAGTTTCACTCTTGTTGCCCAGGCTGGAGTGCAATGGCACGATCTCAGCTCACTGCAACCTCTGCCTCCTGGATTCAAGTGATTCTCCTGCCTCAGCCCCCCAAGTAGCTGGGATTACAGGCGGGAGCCACCACACCCAACTAATTTTTGCATTTTTAGTAGAGGTGGGGTTTCACCATGTTGGTCAGGCTAGTCTTGAACTCCTGACCTCAGGTGATCCACCCGCCTCGGCCTCCCAAAGTGCTGGGATTACAGGCATGAGCCACCTTGCCTGGCCCAGAATATCTCTTTTGTCATTTAAAATCAAAATAGTCAAGCCTTGACTGGGCACGGTGGCTCATGCCTATAATTCCAGCACTTTGAGAGGTCAAGACAGGTGGATGACTTAAGGTCAGGAGTTTGAGACCAGCCTGGCCAACATGGTGAAACTCCATCTCTACTAAAAATACAAAAATTAGCTGGGCACGGTGGCATGCACTTGTAATCCCAGCTACTCGGGAGGCTGAGGCAGGAGAATCACTTGAACCCTGGAGGTAGAGGTTGCAGTGAGCCGAGATCATGCCACTGCACTCTAGCCTGGGTGATGGAGTGAGACTCCATCTCAAAAACAAAACAAAACAAAAAGTAGTCAAGCCTCAAAACAAAAAATAGTCTCTGAGAATAGAAAGACCAGGGCGTTCATGGGCTGGGCCATCAGAGGGCAGCAGCTGTCAGCCCTGGCTGTGAACCCTTTCCATCTCACATGCCATAATTATCGACAAGCAAACAGAGACAATGAAATGGGCCCAGAGCAAAGGCTTCAGTAGAAGCTTCCTGAAAGCAAAGCTAAAACTGCTTTAAGTAGTGTCCGATAATAGGAGATGTTGAAAGAGAGTAGGTGACAATGTGTTTCTGTTTTTAAAGTCTTGTCACAGCATCATGAAGTTGTAACTGCATGGGGTTTCTCTCTCACACCTTTGGTTACTTACTCTCTCTAGGGTGGGGAGAAGCTGAGTTGTACAGTCTTTGGCAAGATGACCCAAGGTGCCACTGTCTTCCTATAAAGCTTAGAATTGTCATACAGCCAGGCTCACAGGAGCTGGACAGCCTCGGTGGAGACTGCCTAGCTGTATGTGCCAGGCCAGTGGCTTACAGCTCTGTAATGAACTTTGTCATTTGAGTCTTTAAGTGTGGCAAAAAACCCTTAAATCTCATTGAAAATTTCCATAGCCATCCGCAAGCAGATGGGAGGGGGATTTCAAGGTGGGAAGCCGTGATGCTTTACTCAATGTATGGACAAAGTAAGCACACAATCTGGATATCAAGAGGTACCAAGATAAGAGAGGAAAAACATGAGAACATTTAGAAAAACTCTGTTATAACTTCAGCATACCTCTAAGTAATGTTTCACTTTGAAAAATAAATTTTTATTTTATGGTCTTAGCATTTTTACGGAATTATACATAAGGCCCCTAAATTTCTTAATCTAGCTCCAGTGGGACATCTTCCCAAAGCCTCCCAAGTGATACTGAACGTGGTTTCTCTCTCACGCCTTTGTTTACCCACTCTCTCTAGGGTGGGGAGAAGCTAAGTTTTACAGCCTTTAGCAGGACCACCCAAGGCACCACTGTCTTTCTGTAGAAGCTTAGAACTGTGGCATAGCTGGGATCCCAGGCTCTATAGGCAGATCCACAAAGACAAGCCCCAATCAGCCCTGCCCACAGAAGTTGTCCACTCAACCCACACCTCCCAGTCCCCACGCTGGGAGTTTCTACCCACCTGTAGGCAGAAATCTGAGCCCTGCCTGGAGCCTGAAGTTCCCTTTCCATCTCCTCCTTTCTAGTGTTTAGGTAAGTAGTGAGCAAATCCAGTCTATTAATTCGGAAGAGCAGCTCCTTCAGGAAGGACAGATTGTTTTCCTCCAACATTCTCTTTTCCTGGAGTCTCTGGAATAACATCAAGGCATCCTTGATGGGTTCTTGCTTCCTTTGTGGGATGCAGTCCAGGCTCAGGAACTTGAGGGAGGCCAGATCTTCACTGTCTAGTTGTTCCCCAATATCATAAAGATTTCTGCTGAAGTCCATCTCTTCAAAAGGCAGGAGAATATAATCTAAGTCAAAATATAATGGTATGTTCAGATAAGGAAGAAAAGTACCATTTGCTGGCTTGTTCATCAAAGGCTACTGCATCTACTAGATACTGGTCATTGTGCTGTGAGCACAGGAGAGAGAAAAAGAACAGCAGACAAGTTCCCTCTTACTGTTGAGGAAGGTAGATATACAAACAAGCCAATGGGCTGGGCGCAGTGGCTCATGCCTGTAATCCCAACACTTTGGGAGGCCAAGATGGGCGGATCATCTAAGATTGGGAGTTAGAGACCAGCCCGACCAACATGGAGAAACCTTATCTCTACTAAAAAAATACAAAATTAGCCAGGCATGGTGGCTCATGCCTATAATCCCAGCTACTCGGGAGGCTGGGGTGGGAGAATTGCTTGAACCCGGGAGGTGGAGGTTGCAGTGAGCAGAGATCGCACCACTGCACTACAGCCTGGGCAAAAGAGCAAGACTCCATCTCGCACAAAAAAAAAAAAAAAAAAAAAAAAAAAACAAGCCGATGGTTAGAGAGTTGTGACCAAAGTGTGGTAGGGATGTAGAGGAAGAAGCCTTAACTCAGCCTGGGAGAAGGGCTTCCTGTGGGGAAGGGATTCTGGGGAGAATGTGAGAAAGCACAATTCTTACAGGAAACAATTAATGTAAAAGATGGAGTTAAGAACTTTCAAGTCCATTCAGGCAGGCACAAGGAGCTCAATAAAGTAACTACAAAGGGTCTGGGATGGAGAGTGACGGGACAAAGGGATGAAGCTCTAGCCAGGCACCATGTCACAAAGGGGCCTCGTTACCATGGGGCAAGGGGTTTAGGCTTTGTCCTGGAGGTGATGAGGAACTAAGAAAGGACTGTGAAAATGGGAATGATGTCACCCAGTTGGGATTAACACTTAAAGTGCAAAGGATAGACTGGAAGACTTGGAGGCAGGGGACCTACTGGGACCTATTAGGAGGAGGCATTTCAGTGCTGGAGGGCGGGAGTGATGGGGTCTGATTGAAACAACAGTGGGAGGAGGACATGGGGCAGCGAGGTCTCTGAAGGGCCCAAGGACCAGTGCCTACAGCTGGTCAGGAACTCAAGAATGGAAACTGAACCAGTCACCCCTGACAGCCCTTTCAACCTACACAGTCTCTAAGTCAGGTTATGTGGTATTTTCACACAATGTTTCTAAGGGAGAGGGCCGTGTTTCAGCAAACTCCAGACAATTATCATGCCAGCGACCTGACATCAGGGGTTTTCCCTTGAGCCCCAGGATCCACCACCTTCCCTGCTCTGACAGCCCCTGTCCATAGTAAAAAAAAAAACAAAAAAAAACCTCGGAGTGGTGTTTGTGCTCCATTCTTCATAGGAACAAGACTGAGGCTCCCCTAACAAGGGCGACAGTCACTGTGGGGGAGGGCAGCAGTGCCATGGTTAAGAGCTTAGATCAAGCCCAGCTGTGACGCTGGCACTTCCTCAAGGTGTCAGAATTCCCAATAGATACTGCTGGTACATGTCAATTGTTGCTCTAGGCACTGGGAATGCAGTAAAATAAACCAACGTGGCCCAGGAGTTCAGGTCTACCTTGGGCAAGACCCCAGGTAGCAAGACCCCAACTCTTAAAAAAAAAAAAGCAAAACCGAAACCAAAACAAAACAAAAAAACAGGTGGGTAATATAGCCATCTCCGTCAAAATATAAAATTCACATCAACTTTGGCCCACAATTTAATTTCCTACATTCACTTAAACATAAGTATACTCAAAACCATATACAAGGCGATTCATGGTAGCATTCCTTGAAATAACAAAAGAGCAGAAACAACTGTTTATCAGTATTAGAAGATTTAGGTAAGCTATTAATCATATTCCAGGGAACTCTATTTGGCTACTAGAGAGAATAGGAAGATCAGTGTGGTTGAGCATGTGTGATCTACATAACGTATTGATCAGCACATATTTTGTGCTCAGAAGAGCTCTAACAAAAAACACACAGGAAGTTCCTTCAGTAATGTTAAAGAAAAGCAGAATTACACACAGATGTGGCCGTGCGGTGTGGGAAGGCCGATGGGTGCAGGTGACAGTGAGAGTTGCTTTACCTCCCATACCTTGCTGCACAGTTTGTACTGTTTGAATTTTTACCATGTACATGTATTACTTATTCTAAAAATATACCTAGTTAAAATCTTTAAAGATCCATTCTTATTCATATGCTGGAAAAGATCTAAACTAGATCTAACCCTGTTTAGTGCCATTAGTTCAACTGTCTTTAAAATTTTTAATGTATTCTAACCTCTATTGAAATCTCATCTTACAGAATAAAACCAGCCAAAGAATCAAATGAAAGCAGGACTTCCTTTCCCCTGTCCCTCAATTATTTTTTTCTGAGGAAAAAAACACTTAGTGTAGTCATTTTAGAAAATACAGAAAAGATAAAAAGGAAAATTAAAATTATGTATAATTCCACCATCCAAAGATAAATGCCCAATAATATTTTACTCTTTCCCACCAAATATTTTATGCATACACATTTTTCCTTGCATTTGAACACATCATATTTCTGTAGTATAAGTGGATTTGTCCACTGAGAGGTATATCTCGTATTGTAAGTACTTTCCTGATGTCTTTAGTTTTTCTTCTACAGCATGGGTTTTAATATCTGTAAAGCATTTAATCTTAGAGATGGGTTATAATTTACATAGCCAGTTTCTGATTACATTTAGGATGACCTTGAAATGCAAATCTTTAAGTATACCTCTAATTATTTTCTTAGAATAATTTCCTAAAAGTAGTATTATTGGGTCAAAAGGAATAAACTTTTTTGAGTCTCTTGTTACATATTAAATAGCATTTTCTGACAGTATATAATAAAAATCAATACAATCCAAGGCTGAGATGACATGAATTTGGATATAATAAGATTGGCGCATAGCTCCGTCCTCCATAGCCACCTCATCTCACTCATTTCATTACCTCTCCAACAACGTGGCAATGCTTTTTAAGTGGTTTCCCTATCCAGCCATAGCTGACATTTAGAAGGGAAAATGCTAACATGGCGTCTTCTCTGGCCCAGGTATTCCAGGATACACTGTCGGATGATAGTCAGCCTTTTCTGCTTTTGCTTTTTGCTTAAGTTACACATCCCTCTAGTCACAGTACCTAGAAAACGGTCACTGGCAAAGGATTTACGACACCATTAACAACAGGCCATCCAGCACTGCACGGGGAGAGACATCACATGGCAGTTCTTGTTTTATGGGACCTAGATGTTCTGCACTAGCTTATGGGCTAGCAGCTTTGTTAAGCTAGTATTTTTAAAATAATGTACTGTCTTTTTGCTTCCTAAAAATAGTAAAAGTAACACTTGTTTCATAGAGAAAGTACAAAGAAGTATAAACAGAAAATAAATCTTACTTAAAAACTTGCCATTTGGAAGTAATTCTTTGGTCACATTTTGTGTGACCAATTTTTTTCCACATGTATTTATAACATATGTAAATTTGAATATTTTGCCATGTAATACATATATTTTATATAATCTCTGCTAAATAGTAAATGTATATTATAAGTCTATTTGTATTACATATGTATAATTATTTTATATATTTATGCCCCAAAATATTTAAATATAAATATGTGTTTATAATAATCATATAAATAAATGATATATAAATGTTTATAACCTATATATCCATATAAACATAAAAATATTTTTTAACCTCATTTCACTAAAAGCCTCTGAAGAAACTACCATTATTGTCCCCATTTTTCTGTTGTGAAAAATCACGGCTTGGAAATAAGCTAGTGAGAGAGAGAGCTACAGCCAGATTTAAGTATCTCACTCAAGGGCTTCAATGACAGATCGCAAAGATTTAGACGCCATTCTACTTGCAGCTGGAAGGCGGTGAAAGAATCTCATGAAGAAAAACATAAAATCATAACATTTTTGGAGAATAACATTTCAAAAAAATATATAATAACAAAACCACAAAAACAGAAGTTCTTAACAAATCCACTATAGGAGAGAGGGGGTCAGAGCCTCACAGAGGAAGTGCTAGAATCTAGGCCCAGCATCTCATTCCAGAGTCCCATTCTACCACTGTATTACATGCCACAGTTACACTGCAAACACGTTCCATCTCATCACAATCACTCCAGTAATATTCTAGCAGTGTCCTCGCTTTTGCAGCGATAACTACCCCCCAGGTGGGGTAAAAGCAAAACATGCATTCACCGTCGGAAACAGAAACCTGCATCTCATCCGAAGCTTGAGAGAACCTGAAAGCCACTCACTCTCAGGCCCAAATCCCTAACCAGTAGGTAGTATTGCCACTCCCTCGGGTCCAGGCTGGCTGCCTCACACTGTGGGCTGCCCCCGAATCTGACAGACATCCATTCTGCACGCACATGGTATCCATAACAGGGCGCTGCAGCCACGGTGTTCAAACAACCCAGCAAAGGTGTCCGAACCTCAACAAAACATATAATCCCATCATTGTCAAACAGAATGAAACTTGCAACTTCACCCGTAAATGCTTAACCCCACAAGTACAGGTCTCCGATTTTGTCCATCTAGTCTTCCCATTATATTGCTTTTTGAACTGTTCTGTATCTTTTTAATTTCTCTTTATTTTCTTTTTTTTTTTTTTTTTTTTTTTTTTTGAGATAAAGTTTTGCTCTTGTTGCCCAGGCTAGAGTGCAATGGCACAATCTCGGCTCACCACAACTTCTGTCTCCCAGGTTCAAGCGATTCTCCTGCCTCATCCTCCCGAGTAGCTGGGATTACAGGCATGTGCCACCATATCCGGCTAATTTTGTATTTTTAGTAAAGACAGGGTTTCTCCATGTTGGTCAGGCTGGTCTCAAACTCCCGACCTCAGGTGATTCACCCGCCTTGGCCTCCCAAAGTGCTGGGATTACAGGTGTGAGCCACTGTGCCCAGCCTTTTTTAATTTCTTTAAAAAATAAATAATTGAATTAGTAGGACCACATGGGTGTGTGTATGTGCATGTGTGTGTGTGTTTATGTTGGCAAATGTGTATGCTGGTGGGTATGTGTGTTGGTGGGAGGATAGCTGTAGCAGCAAAGTTAGTTGAGATTTAAATTTTGGCTTCTACTCTTTGACAAATTTGGCTGGGATCAGGATGAAGCCTTTATACAAGTAGGTAAACTGGCAGCATTTCAGAAACTCCTAGAAATTAATCAGTCTAAGCCAGACTGACCTCGAGATCTGGAAACTGCACGGCCCTCGGCAAGGCTCTCAGAGGGACTGCTACCTCTTCCACTAACTTCATGGTTTCCCATCCACATTCACATATGAGGATCATCTCCATGGCCCCAGGGCCACCCGACCTCACTCTCAGCAGCCTAGAAAACTCCAGAATCAAAGGCCTTCCTCCCAAAAGGTCCCTCTGACCTTAACAAAGGGGCAAATCCTTACCTTACTCTCACGATGGTAACACCTTCATCACAGGCCTCTCCGCTGCCATCTGAGCATCTAAGACAAGAGCAAACGTCTAATGAAGGACGAAGGGCACAGCCAGCTGTACTTCCTGTTTCGAAACTCCTCTAAGTCACAAACACTAGAGGGGAGAGAACACTTACCACTTGCCCCTGAGTGAACAGAGCGCCTTCTAAAGCTTCTAAAGCTGGAGGAAAAAGGCCTGATGGTCCAGGAGACTGCCTGCAGGGTGGGGCAGGGCACCTGGCCACCTGAGCACTGGCCCCTGGCTATGACTTTGGATGGGCCATTTTACCTTCAGGGCCTCATTTCCACATTCCAAAACGACGTTGGACTGGATTGTAACTAAGAACACTTTCATTTCATATTTAGGATTTAAAGATTTTTCTGGGTTCATCATTAAGACTTTAATTTTTTCATTCAATGAATCTTGATGGAGCACCTCGGAGAAGTCTTGAGATTGGACATTGCAGAGCCCTCATCTTGGTTCTCAGGGTGACTGCGAACTTTCAGCGCTAAAGCCCCTGGTTTAGCCAAGGAGCATCTCTGTGGCCCCAAGTCACTCTCAGCAGCCTAAAAAACTCTAAAAAAAAAAAAAAAAAAAAAAAAAAAAAAAACTCTAAAAAAGAAAAAACTCTAAAATGAAAAACCTCTAAAAAGAAAAACACTCTGAAATAAAAAAATTCTAAAATGAAAAAAATCTAAAAAGAAAAAACTCTAAAATGCAAAAACTCTTTGGTAAGATGGTAAACCTATCTTACCAAAGGTGATCCTTGTATATGAGTGTAGCTGGGGAAACCACGAAGTCAGCTGCAAGATGGGTTTACCATCTTATCAAAGTGGCAAATCCTGGGGCCCTCACCATACTGGGCTCTAGGGATAGATCAGTAAACAAAAGATTGCCTTCATACTGAGAGTTAGATGAAATGTTTTCTGATGTTAAAAGTAGGAAAAGAAAATCAAGCACCTCTCTTCTTTGAAACTGCCTTTTGTCTTTCCCCAAATAGAATACAAGCTTTCAGAGGGCAGGGACTCATAGCTGAGAAGACTGAATGAAGTATCTGAAAAGGACTCTTCACCAGAAAGGGCTAGGTCAAGGTGGCCTGATAACATCAATGCCTAGATGGCCACAGTGGCTCATGCCTGTAATCCTAGCACTTTGGGAGGCCAAGGAGGGAGGATCCCTTGAGCGTAGGAGTTTGAGACCAGCCTGGGCAACATAGTGAGACACCATCTCTATGAAGAAAAATTTTTGAATTAGCCAGGTGTGGTAGCACGCGCCTGTGGTCCCAGTTAATCTGAAGGCTGAGATGGGAACACTGCTTGATCCCAGGATGTCGAGGCTGCAGTGAGCTGTGATTGCACCACTGCACTCCAGCCTTGGGTGACAAAGCAAGATCTTGTCTCAAAAAATAAATAAATAAAAAAGAAATAGAAACAGAATGAGTAAAATAAAATGCCAATAGTATTAATATGCAATAATAATTGCTAACTCATGTAGTAAGTGATGTATGCGTATTATCTCCTTCAAGCCTCACAGTCACCTCTCGAGGCATTATTAATCCCATTTAACAATGAGATAACAGAGGCACAGAGGAATTACTTACTTGCCTGAGATCACATAGTTAAAAAACGGTGTACATATACAAAAGAAAAATACATTTTGCAAAGATACAAATAAATTCACGAATCCACATCAAAACATTAGAGAATTATCTTTGGGGAGCAAGAGAGAGGGCAGGAGGGCAAGGGTGGGGGTGGAGAGAGAAAAGGAAACCCTTAAGACACGGAAGAGGGGTAAGCGGGCTGTGCACCTCAGGGCATCGTGATTCGACAGAATAAAGAACTTAACCCTCGGCCCCAGAGCCAAATGAAAAAGAAAAAAAAGTGGATTGATAAAGTTTTCTGGACTCTCCAAACGAGTTCACAGGAGGGAGACCGTGTATCTGTATTCGAGGCAGTAGGGAAGCTGGGAGGACAAAAAGGTAGCAGAGGAAATGGAGACAGCTCAGAGTGAAAAAGTAGCAAGATCAGAGGCAACGGCTCAGAGAGAAACCCCACAGGAGACCTGGGCCAGGCAGCACCCAGAGGTGTCCTCAGCAGGGCAGATCCAAGCTGCTTCCCCACCCCCACAGCCCTGTTTCTAGAGCAAGTCAAGAAACAAAAATATGTGGTTTCCTGTTAAGAGGCCACCTCGACAACAGGCACTCACCCGCTCCACCCTTTCCTGGCACCATCGCAGTCTCTGAGTCCCCTAACCTGCCTAACTCCACGTGCTCAGTGGGGAAGGGAGTGGGAAAGGCTCCCAGGAAGAAGTTTCTTTTACTTTCAATAACCACCCTGGCTCTTCTGCCTCCCTCCACCGCCTCACTTCCTGTTGAGTTGACTAGCAAATTCAGCAGGGCTTGAAAAAAAAACACAAGAGATAAAAGGAGGAGAACCTGTGAAAACACTTTCCTCCAGCAGAAGGGCAGAACCTGGTCTCCGAGAGAAAGAGAAAACTTCACAGCAAAATGAACTGCAGGGTAAATTTTACTCCTAAAGCAGAACAGAGATGACTCACTCGAACAAGAAATGTTTCCTATTTAAAGGAACAGATGCCCAGTTTCCAACCATTCAGAAGAGGGAAGTGGCAGACATTTCACGGACGTGCAAAACTAAAAACCCAAGCACTGGACATGCTTTATTGGAAAGCATTTATACTGACTCCATTTAGTAATAATAACCCCTGTCGGTGACAAGTAATATGCCATTCTTTCTTGCAAAGGGTCTGGGAAGAGGAAGTTTCCCTCTGCCTTGATCCAAACCTCAGCACTGAAGTCACAGACCAGCCCTCTCCTCCCTCCCTACGGACTGATTGAAGCCAGCCCTGTAGCTGAAATGTAGGTAGACTGTTCACAAAAAAAGGAGGAAGTGTTCTGGCTCAGCCCTACTTGGCTTAGCCCTAAACAAGGCTGAGCCAGGACACTTCAGTTCCCTTCCTTGGCCATGTTCTCCAGTTTAGTTGTAACCCGTGTCTTTGTAGCATTGATCCTGGAGTGTTGGTGCTACTGAGGTCTGTTCCCCAAAGCTCTGAACCCCAGACCCTCCCTTGTTCTTTTTTTTTTTTTTTTTTTGATGTGGAGTCTCGGTCTGTTGCCCGTGCAGCAGTACAGTGGTGCAATCTTGGCTCACTGCAACCTCCACCTCCTGGGTTCAAGTGATTCTCCTGCCTCAGCCTCCCAAGTAGCTGGGACTACAGGCACCCACCACCATGCCTGGCTAATTTTTGTGTTTTTAGTAGAGATGGGTTTTCACCATGTTGGTCAGACTGGTCTCGAACTCCTGACCTCAAGGAATCCACCCGCCTTGGCCTCCCAAAGTGCTAGGATTACAGGCATGAGCCACCGTGCCTAGCCACTCCCCTGTTCTCTGCCATCCACCTCTGTTTCCCATGTGAATTTTTTTTTTTTCCTTTTTTTGGGATGGATTTTCACTCTTGTTGCCCAGGCTGGAGTGCAATGGCGCCATCTCGGCTCACAGCAACCTCCGCCTCCCAGGTTCAAGTGATTCTCCTGCTTCAGCCTCCTGGGTTGCTGGGATTATAGGCATGAACCACCATGCCTGGCTAATTTTGTATTTTTAGTAGAGACAGCGTTTCTCCATGTTGGTCAGGCTGGTCTCAAACTCACAACCTCAGGTGATCTGCCCACCTCGGCCTCCCAAAGTTCTGGGATTACAGGTGTGAGCCACCACACCCAGCCGTGAATTTTTAAAAAGGGTTTTCTGCCCTTTTGCTTGCACATCTTGTACACTTTATAACCAGAACACCAGCAATAACACATTACCTATATGTTACACCTTGACATGAACTATCTCTAATTCTTGCAGCAATTCAGGGTATTGTTTTCCCATGTTATGGATGAAGAAACTAAGGCTCAAACAGTTACATGGAGTCAAACTCAGTCCTGCTGGGCCAAAAACAGAGATTTTTCTATGACACACTAACTCTGTTTCTCCAACACTTAGGATTTGGAATGAATCGTGGATGGAAGAGCAACAAATTTAAACTAATAGTGAATGATGAATAAAGATCAGAAGGTCCTTGGTTTCTCAGTCACCTAACAAAAAGGAGTTGGCCCAATAAAGGCACAAGCTAATACTTATCAAACCATTGGTGTATGCCAGACACAGCCACCTAAACTGGCTCATTTCCACTTCTGAACAGTTCTCAGAAGTGGATGCTACGATTGGTCCCATTTTATGGATGAGGACACTGAGGCTTAGACAGGTTGAAAGACTTGGCCCCACTCAGTCAGTGAGTGACAGAATGGGTCTGTTTGTCTCTAAAACCCTGAGTGGTTAGTCACCGCCTAAACATGAATGCATAGCCATGAATCTCAATCTGACCCACCTCAGAATTCACTGCAAATTTTCTAAAAATATGAGTCTTCAAGCTCCAGCTTTGGAACTCCTAACTGAGCAAAAATGTGGGAGATAAAACAGCTGGAGCTCTTAGAATAATGCCTGGGCCTTCCACAGTTCTCAGTAAATAGGCTGTGGGTGCAGTGGCTCACACCAGTAATCCCAGCACTCTGGAAGACCAAGGCAGGAGGATCGCTTGAGCCCAACAGATCGAGGCCAGCCTGGGCAACACAGGGAGACACCGTCTCTGCAGAAAAATTTTAAAAACTAGTCAGGTATGGTGGCGTGCATCTGTTGTCTCAAGCTACTCAGGAGGCTGAGGTGAGAGGATAACTTGAGTGTGGGAGGTCAAGGCTGCAGTGAGCCATGATCACGCCACTGCACTCCAGCCTGGGTGACAGAGCGAGGCCCTGTCTAAATAACAAATAAATAAATAAAATAAATAAATAAATATTCACTACCATGTTATTTAAGCTCACAACATCTCTAAGATGGCTACAAATTATTAGGCTTACATACAGATGATGCAATTAAATGCAACATCAATTAGCTGACAAATAGCAGGGCCAGTGCATGAACTCAGGAGTGTCTCACTCGAGAGTTTCTGCTCTTAGCCTCTGTACACATCTCCCTGCGTGTACCCAGGCCCAGCCTAGCAGAAATGGATGAGCTGCTGGAGGCCTCTGAGGGGCAGTACTGAGAATGGGGGAGCAGGGTGGGAGTGGGAGTCTCAGGGCTTCAACTTGTGCCATTTGTAAGGCACCGACCCTAGATTCTCCCAGTCATATCATATATATATATGTATATATAAAAGGCCAATAAGTGAATTATGGCCAGGCACAGTGGCTTACCCCTGTAATCTCAGCGCTTGAAGAGATTGAGGTGGGCGGATCACTTGAGGCTAGGAGTTTGAGACCAGCCTAGCCAACATGGCAAAACCCCATCTCTACTAAAAATACAAAAAAATTAGTTGGGCATGGTGGCATGTACCTGTAGTCTCAGCCACTCAAGGCACGAGACTCACTTTAGCCCAGGAGGTTGCAATGAGCCAAACTGACACCATTGCACTCCAGCATGGGTGACAGAGGGACACTCCATCTCAACAAAAAATAAAAATAAAAAGAGTTAATAAGTGAATTATAAACCTCAGGTTGGTTGAATTCCTATTGTGAAGCACAGAGATCATTATTACTTCATTTGCTGTAACCAGCTTCTCACCCTCATCTTGAGACATGTGTCTGTGTGACTATTTATATCAGAATTAATAATGTGCATGGTCCTTAGTCCCAGGGAAGCTGAAAGATCTGGAGGTGTTGCCAGAGCTGCAGGGACATGGAGAGCTGGCTCCTGCCCAGCACAGAATGAGGACAGGTCTGCTTTGATTCAATCTCAAGTGGTTTGAATCCTCTCTCGAATCTCAGCTCCCACCTAAAGGCCTGGTCCTGAGACTATTGTGTCTCCTACCATGCCCACCAGCCAGCTGAAAGCAGGTTTGGACCTGTAAGTGTCCCTAAAAATGTCAAGAAAGACCAAACCTCAGCTCAACTGCAACACACCCTTCCCATTCATCTGGATGTGACACCCTTCAAAGATAAACACTGACAGTGAAACCAAAATCCCCTGAATGTGCATGCCCTTTGTTTGTTGCCAGCTTGGGAGGTTGTATATAACTAACCTATGGGCCAGGGTGGTATGGTTTCTGGATTCCATGGGGCTGCTCCCCCTTCTTTGACTCTCTGGCAGCTGGTTTTGACTACTGTCCTAGACTCCTCCTACAGAGCGCTGCAAGGGAAGGGAAACAGATTGCATTCACATGTATCTAATTCCTTTCTGGGCCTTGTAGGGAGAGACTCAAACAGTTGTCTAAGACAAAGGTTTTAGCAGTTGGGATTTTAATTTTTTCTTTTGGTATTAAAATGATCAGACGGTCATGGGGCGTTTGCAGTTACTGACCTCAATCGGTATATTCTGCAGCTTGTTGATTGCCAATACCTACCCCTTCTGCTTTCTCAAAAAAACTACTGCAGACAAGAATCCATACTATGGATTTAGAAAGGAAGAAATTGAGTTTGTTAGGCTCTCATTCCAATATTCATGTCACTGAACTAGCTTTTCCAGAATTTTCTTTTCTTTTTTTTCTTTTGAGATGGAGTTTTGCTCTTGTTGCCCAGGCTGGAATGTAGTGATGGGATCTCGGCCTTTTTTTTTTTTTTTTTTTTTTTTTTTTTTTGAGACAGAGTCTCACTCTATTGCCCAGGCTGGAGTGCAGTGGCGCCATCTTGGCTCAATGTAACCTCTGCCTCCCAGGTTCAAGCGATTCTCCTGCCTCAGTTTCCTGAGTAGCTGGTATTACAGGCACACGCCACCACGCCCAGCTAATTTTTGTATTTTTTTTTTAGTAGAGATGGAGTTTCACTGTATTAGCCAGGCTGGTCTTAAACTCCTGATCTCAGGTGATCCCACCTCAGCCTCCCAAAGTGCCGGGATTACAGGCATGAGCCACCGCACCTGGTCAAAGCATATGCTTACCACAGGATCCAGCAATCACGTTTCTAGATATTTGCCCAAATTAGTTGAAAACTTATGTCCACGCAAAAACCTGAACATGAATGTTTATACCAGCTTTATTTGTAATTCATAACTGCCAAAAGTTGGAAGCAACCAAGATGTCCCTCAATAAATGAATGGATAAACTGTGGCACATCCATACCATAGATTATTATTCAGCAACAAAAAGAAATGAGCTATCAAACCATGAAAAGGCATGGAAGAGCCTTAAATAAATATTACTATGTGAAAGAAGCCAATCTGGAGAGTCCACGTCCTGTATGATTCCAACTGTGTGACATTCTGAAAAACACTATAGAGACAGTAAAAACATCAGTGGTTGCCAGGGACTCAGGGGAGGAAGGGTAAGTAGGTTCCACACAAGGAATTTTTAGGGGAGTGAAATTATTCTGTATAATATTGTAACGGTTCCACATGGCATTATTCATTTGGTAAAACCAGTAGGATGTACAACACCAAAAGTGAACCCTAATGGAAACTATGGAACTTTAGTTCAGAATAATTTATTGATGGGATTCAGGACATGCTACCACAAAATATGGCACCATGACTGACATGGTTTGGATTTGTGTCCTCACCCAAACTCCTGTCCAATTGTAATTCCTAATGTTGGAGGCGGGGCCTGGTGGGAGGTGATTGGATCTTCGGGGTGGTTTCTAATAGTTTAATTTCTAAGAGTTTAGCACCATCCCCATAGTGCCATTTGCATGACAGAATTCTCATGATATCTGATTGTTTAAAAATATGTGGCACGGCCGGGCGCGGTGGCTCAAGCCTGTAATCCCAGCACTTTGGGAGGCTGAGACGGGCGGATCACGAGGTCAGGAGATGGAGACCATCCTGGCTAACATGGTGAAACTCCGTCTCTACTAAAAATACAAAAAAATAGCCGGGCGAGGTGGCGGCGCCTGTAGTCCCAGCTACTCGGGAGGCTGAGGCTGGAGAATGGCGTGAACCCGGGAGGCGGAGCTTGCAGTGAGCTGAGATCCGGCCACTGCACTACAGCCCGGGCGACAGAGCAAGACTCTGTCTCAAAAAAAAAAAAAATATGTGGCACCTCCCTGCTCTCTCGCTTCCCCTGCTCCAGCCACGTGAGATGTCTCACTCCCCCTTTGTCTTCCACCATAATTGTAAGTTTCCTGAGGCCTCCCCAGAAGCAGAGTAGATGCCAGCATCATGCTTCCTATACAGTCTGTGGAACCATGAGCCAATTAAAACTCTTTTCTTTATAGATTACCCAGCCTCGGGTATTTCTTTATAGCAATGCAGGAACAGACTAACACAATGACATATTGAATATTTTAAGCTGAAGGAATTTGCAAAAGCAGCATGTGTGGGAAGGGTTTTCTGACCTTCCCCTGAAGCCAGGTCATAAGACCCTCAGGTGAGAGATGCCCTCACTATACCTGGTGGAAAGGAGCGTCCGTATCTCTGAAAGTGAAGGGACACAGAGAGGAATCTAACTAAACAAACGGGCCTTGATAAGCTTCCCCCAGTGGACTACACTTACTTCAAACTCTTTGCTCTACCATATTCTCCACAACTGTCCACCCTTTATCAAACCTACATCAAACTGTAACTGCTTCTTGGAGGCTTCATTTCCTTATAAAGGCTTCCATGTCACATAAAACTTATATTAAATATGTTTTTGCACTTTTCTCTTATTAATCTGTCTTCTGTTACAGGGTTCTCAGTCATGAACTTAGAAGGGTAGAAGGAAAACAGATTGTCCTCCCCTACAATATCAATATTGGTCCATCACTTGTAACAAATGTACCACACTAATGCAAGATGTTAATAACGGGAAAGTGTGGGGAGGGGAGAAGGGTGGGAGGCAGAGTGTATATGGGAACTCTCTACTTTCTGCTCTTTTTTTTTTTCTTTCTGAGACAGGGTCTCTCTCTGTCACCTAGGCTAGAGTGCAGTGGTGTGATCTCAACTCGCTGCAACCTCCGCCTCCTGCGCTCAAGCGATCCTCTCGCCTCAGCCTCCCAAAGCCAATCTAATTAAGCTAATCTGTTAAGACTCAACAATAAGAAAACAACCCGATTGAAAAGTGGGAAAGAAATCTGAACAGACACCTCACAAAAAGATATGCAGATGGCAAATAAGCATATGAATAAGCTGGGACGACAGGTGCCACACCACCATGCCCAGCTAATCCGCTCTATTTTTTCTCTAAACCTAAAACTGTTCTTAAAAAATAACCTGTTGGTGGCCAGGTGCGGTGGCTCAAGCCTGTAATCCCAGCACTTTGGGAGGCCGAGACGGGCGGATCACAAGGTCAGGAGATCGAGACCATCCTGGCTAACACGGTGAAACCCCGTCTCTACTAAAAAATACAAAAAACTAGCTGGGCGTGGTGGCGGGCGCCTGTAGTCCCAGCTACTCGGGAGGCTGAGGCAGGGGAATGGTGTGAACCTGGGAGACGGAGCTTGCAGTGAGCCGAGATCCAACCACTGCATTCCAGCCTGGGCGACAGAGCGAGACTCCGTCTCAAAAAAGAAAGAGAAAGAAAGAAAGAAAGAAAGAAAGAAAGAAAGAAAGAAAGAAAGAAAGAAAGAAAGAAAGAAAGAAAGAAAGAAAGAAAGAAGAAGAAGAAGGAAGAAGAAGGAAGGAAGGAAGGAAGGAAGGAAGGAAGGAAGGAAGGAAGGAAGGAAGGAAGGAAGGAAGGAAGGAAGGAAGGAAGGAAGGAAGGAAGGAAAGAAGGAAGGAAAGAAAACATGTTGGTGCTTCCTGTGACCAACGTCATCTGGACGAGATTTGCTTTCCTTTTCTCTAAAAGGGGAGGAAGTTGAAACTGAGTGGCCCACGATGGGAAGAGGAGAAGCCCAGGGGTACAGGAGGCCTCTGGGTGAAGGCAGAGCCTAACACGGGGTTCGGAGCAACCTTGGCCGTTGGCCTGACCATCTTTGTGCTGTCTGTCGTCGCTATCATCATCTGTTTCACCTGCTCCTGCTGCTTTCTGTACAAGACATGCCGCCAACGACGTCCCTCCAAGTGTGTCGCCCAGCTACCCTGGACCAAGTTACCAGGGCTACCACACAATGCCGCCTCAGCCAGGGATGCCAGCAGCACCCTACCCAATGCAGTACCCACCACCTTACCCGGCCCAGCTCATGGGCCCACCGGCCTACCACGAGACCCTGGCTGGAGGAGGAGCCGCGCCCTACCCTGCCAGCCAGCCTCCTTACAACCTGGCCTACATGGATGCCCCAAAGGCGCCCCTCTGAGCATCCCCCGGCCTCTCTGGCTGCCACTTGGTTATGTTGTGTGTGTGTGAGTGGTGTGCAGGCACAGTTCCTTACGGCCCATGCGTGCTGTGTGTGTCCTGCCTGTATATGTGGCTTCCTCTGATGCTGACGAGGTGGGGAACGATCCTTGCCAGAGTGGGCTGGGACCAGACTTTGTTTTCTTCCTCACCTGAAATTATGCTTCCTAAAATCTCAAGCCAAACTCAAAGAATGGGGTAGTGGGGGCACCTTGTGAGGTGGCCCCTGAGAGATGGGGGTTTCTCCAGAGCACATCTGGAGTTCTTCTCCAGCTTACCCTAGGGTGACCAAGTATGGCCTGTCACACCAGGGTGGCGCAGCTTTCTGTATGATGCAGATGCATCCTGGTTTTGGCAGCATAGCCAGCTGCTGCTCGAGGTGATGCAGGCGAAGCTTGGGATCTAACCAAGTTGGGCTTTGATCCTTTAGGCAGATGTCCCATTGCTCCCTGGAGCCTGTGTCATGCCTGTTGGGGGTCAGGCAGCCTCCTGATGCCAGAACACCTCAGGCAGAGCCCTACTCACCTGATAGCTGTCTGCCTGGACTGTCCCCTGTCCCTGCATCTTTCCTGGGACCACCCGGAGGGCCACATCCACACACAGCCTAGCTGCCCCCAGGAAGCTCTGCTGCCCTTACTGGCCCTGCCCTTCCCACAGGTGAGCAGGGCTCCTGTCCACCAGCACACTCAGGTCTCTTCCCTGCAGTGTTTTCATTTTATTTTAGCCAAACATGTTGCCTGTTTTCTGTTTTAAAACATGATTAGTTGATATGAGACTGAAACCCCAGGATTGTGAAGGGAAATTGGCTCAGAGAGATGGACAACCTGGCAACTTTGAGTCCCTGCTTCCCCTGACACCAGTCTCATGGAATATGCAACTCCTGTACCCCAGTCCAGGGTGTTCTGGCAGCAGGGACACCTGGGCCAAGGGGCCATCTGGACCAAAGGTGGGGTATGGGGCCCTGGATGGCAGCTCTGGCCCAGACATGAATACCTCGATGTTCCTCCTCCCTCTATTACTGTTTCACCAGAGCTGTCTTAGCTTAGAATCTGTTGTGTTTCTGAGTCTAGGATCTGTACCCTTGTTTATAATAAATGCAATCATTTGGAAAAAATAAAATTAAAATAATCTATTAATTTTTTAAAGTCTCACACTGTATTCTCACTTGATACATGAATAAAGGTGACACTGAGGTGAAGTGAAAAAAGGATGGTCTTTATAATAAATAATGACAGATCAACAAGATAGCCATATAAAAATAAAATGAACCTTGATTTCCTACTCACACAAAATTCAAATCCAAGTGGATAGTCAATCTAAATATAAAAAGGAAGCAATTGACCAGGCCCAGTGGCTCACGCCTGTAATCCCAGCACTTTGGGAGGCCAAGGTGGGTGGATCACCTGAGGTCAGGAGTACAAGACCGGCCTGACCAACATGGCAAAACCCCCACCTCTACTAAAAATATAAAACTTAGCTGGGCGTGGTGGGGGGCACCTGTAGACCCAGCTACTCATGAGACTGAGGCATGAGAATCGCTTGAACCCAGGAGGCAGAAGTTGTAGTGAGCCAAGATCACACCACTGCACTCCAGCCTGGGCAACAGAGTAAGACTCTGTCTCAAAGAAAGAGGAAGCAATAAAACTTTATGAGCAATCCTAAGAGAATGTCTTTATGATATTGGAGTAGACAAAAACTCAAAAAGGACACAAAAAAGTGCTCACCCTAAGGGGAAAAAACATCAATGGGATCATTTTAGAATTAAGAGCTTCTTTTCAGAAAAATGATACCATTAAGAGAGTGATGAGGCAGGCTAGAGAATAGGAGAGGAAATGCTATGATAGGGAGTAATCTCCAACGTGTTGGTAAGTGAAAAGGGGTCATGGCAGAACAGCATGGATAGAACAATGAACAGATACGGACAAAAAGAGCGGCCATTAGAAATTACACAATGGTGTCTCCTCTGCATCTCAGCCTTCTAATATCATAGATCAATAGCGCCAAAGTGAAAACACTGTCAATGAATTTCTGAAGGAAAATGTGCATCTTGTTTTGAGTATTAACTGAAAGTCTCACTCAGGCTGAAAACCTAAATTGATGATGTTGCTACTTGGGATAGTCCATTACAATCGCCTCCATTGTCAGCTACATCCGCACCTCATCTGGACAGACATTCACTCGGCATGCAAGGTGGATGCTCATCAAAGCCCCCTTCTGCTGGGGCCTTCCTGCAACCAGCAACACCCAAGGACCCCTGCACTCGATCCACCCACAGGGCGTGGTTCCTCAGGATTTTCTTTCTCTACTCCCTATTATATTGTTCTGGATATTTTTCTTTACCTGCTTAATTACCAAAATAGTAGAAAAAGAGAGAGATTTTTAATTACTATACTAAGGAAATGGAATGTTTTATCCTCAAAAGTCAAGGCTGTCATTCATTAATAGGTTGTGCTGTCCAGGCACAGCAACTCACACCTGTAATCCCACCAGTTTGGGAGGCTGAGGCAGGTGGATCACTTGAGGCCAGGAGTCCAAGACCAGCCTGGCCAACATAGTGAGACCCCCATCTCTACTAAAAATACAAAAATTGGCTGGGCGCAGTGGCTCACACCTGTAATCCCAGCACTTTGGGAGGCCGATCACGAGGTCAGGAGATTGAGACCATCCTGACTAAAACAGTGAAACCCTGTCTCTACTAAATATATAAAAAAATTAGCCAGGTATGGTGGCAGGCGCCTGTAGTCCCAGCTACTCGGGAGGCTGATGCAGGAGAATTGCTTGAACTCGGGAGGTGGAGGTTGCAGTGAGCCAAGATCTCGCCACTGCACTCCAGCCTGGGCAACAGAGCGAGACTCCAACTCAAAAAAAAAAAAAAAACAAGAATTAGCCAGGAATGGTGGCATGTGTCTGTAGTCCCAGCTAATTGGGAGATTGAGGCATGAGAATCACTTGAACCTGGGAGGCAGAGGTTGCAGTGAGCCAAGATCACACCACTGCATTGGGCAACAGAGTGAGGCTCTGTGTCAAAAAAAATAGGTTGTGCTAATGAGGATTCTCAGAATCCATTAGGCTGCTGTGCAGCCCCTGGGGAAATGTGGAGCTGAGGGTCAAGGTCACAGACAGAAGGAAGGAGCCTTCAGCCTGGATGCTACGGGGACCCAGTGAGCTTTCAGCAGGCTCCAGAAGCAACCTAATTCACATACATGCAGTTAAAAGAAAAGTCTCTCCCTGATGTCCCAGTGGCCACCAGACACACATTCTCAACAGCCTAGATAATTCTAGAATCAGATAGATTTCTTCCTAAAATTCTTTTTTTTGAGACAGAGTCTCACTCAGCTGCCCAGGCTGGAGTGCAGTGGCATGATCTCGGCTCACTGCAACCTCCACCCCGCCAGTTCAAGCAATTCTCCTGCCTCAGCCTCCATAGCAGTTGGGATTACAGGCGCCTGCCACTGCGCCTGGCTAATTTTTGTATTTTTAGTAGAGATGGGGTTTCACCATCTTGGCCAGGCTGGTCTTGAACTCCTGGTCTCGTGATCCACCCACCTCGGCCTCCCAAAGTGCTGGGATACAGGCGTGAGCCACGGCACCAAGCTGACTTCTTCCTAAAATTCTAAGCGAATCTTACCCAAGGGCAATTGCAGCTCCTTTCTTGCCCCTATCCCTGGCCCCCCAAAATTCCAAAAAACAATGAAAGTCAAATGAAGAACATTTTGCCAGCATTCCAGTTGACACAACTTTTGCAATTTCTGCAGCCAGAACAGACTCTTAGCAAACTGGTGTGGGAGGGTTGGGATCTGAGCAGAACATGAAGTTCACATTTTTTCAAAGCTGCAGGACAGACCCTGGTGTGCAATGGCGAGAACACAGGCTGGGGAGTCAGGCAGCTGAACTGGGGGTGAGGCTGGTCGATTCAGCTCTTAGTCCAACTTCAACATTTTCAAATGTGAGAAATTAGACTAGAAGATGTCTAAGAACACTTTCTGTCCAAACATTTAATGACTGCATAATAATATGTTTTTTTCATTCAAATTATCATCTTATTTTTCTTCTGCAATTCCAGTGTGTGTGGGGTTGGGGTGGTCTTCCAGTACCAAGACATGATGGCATAGATTCACTTTCCCCTGATTCTCACCTCTAAGTACACCTAAATACCCTGGGAATAAATCAACAAACAATCACACAACAACCCTAAGAGGCGGAAAGTAGAGGCAGACTGGCTGAGGACCCAGAGGCAGGAATAACACTCTGTTTGTGCCCTGGGCTGTCTTTTTATTCCCACACATGCCAGACTGAAAACGAAAGAGGCCTGCAATCCAGAACCACCAACAGGCCTAAATTAAAAAGAACAAATGGCCGGGCCCAGTGGCTCATTCCTGTAACCCCAACACTTTGGGAAGCCGAGGTGGGCGGATCACCTGAGGTTGGGAGTTCAAGACCAGCCTCAACATGGAGAAACCCTGTCTCTACTAAAAATACAAAATTAGCTGGGCGTGGTGGTGGGTGCCTGTAATCCCAGCTACTCAGGAGGCTGAGGCAGGAGAATTGCTTGAACCTGGGAGGCGGAGGTTGTGGTAAGCCGAGATTGCGCCATTGCACTCCAGCCTGAGCAACAAGAGCGAGACTCCGTCTCAAAAAAAAAAAAAAAAAGAAGAACAAATAAGGAAAGCAACAAAAAGAAAAGCCTGCTCTCTTTGGCCAAAGGGCCAGGAAACAGCAGCAAAGCGGAAACCCAGCAGGGAGATACATGCCCATGATTCACGCCTGGCAAGGACAGCTGACCTGGCCTGCAGCAGCAGGGTCTGCAGGAACTGCCTGGAACCCACGCCTCACTCCAAACCTGGAGCTGTGGCAGGCTACCGTGGTGTTCCCCTGGGTCTATGATGAGGAAGTGGAAGCAGCAGATGATTGCAACCAGACTCAGATTTCTAGCTTTGTTCGTGATACTCCAGATGGTTATCAAGTCCAACTAAATCTCCTCATGGCCAGGCACGGTGGCTCATGCCTGTAATCCCAACACTTTGGGAGGCCGAGGTGGGCGGATCACTTGAAGTTAGGAGTTCAAGACCAGGCTAGCCAACATGGTGAAACCCTGTCTGTACTAAAAATACAAAAATTAGCCAGACGTGGTGGTGCATGCCTGTAATTCCAGCTACTCGGGAGGCTGAGGCATAAGAATCACTTGAACCTGGCAGGTGGAGGTAGCAGTGAGATCAAGCCACTGCACTCCAAGCTGGGTGACAGAGTGAGACTCTGTCTCAAAAATAAATAAATAAATAAATAAATAACCTCCTTTTGAGGTCAGGTCAATCAGTCGGTGACACAATTCAGATCTTAGATGGTGGATTTCCAGGCATAGAATGCATCTGATAATGGCCCCAGATTTGTGGCCCAAGCCACACATCAATGGGCCCAAGCATGGGGCATATATGATAGATGCCCTATGCTCTCTATCACCTCCAAGCGGTAGGGATGATTGAGTGTTTTAGTAGACAATTGAAGGACAGGGTTAAGTGACTGACGGGAGGGAATAAAAGAACCTTGGCCTGGACTATGCATCTCAGGGTAACAGTCCGGGGTTCCGGTGTGGCAATTCCTCGAAGGGGCAGTCCATTTGCACTGCATATTTGATCAGACTGTCTACCTGCTTCCTTCTATTGCACAGCCTCAGTCTCTCTGGGGAACCCTACAAGGGTCCTCCTTCCCCTTCAATTCCTTTCTAAAGACTCAGATAGGTGAGAGATTAGAATAGCTATTAAAAAACAAGGCATGTGAGACAGTAACCCTCTTCATCAGTCATCCCTTTGGTGCTGAGCATGGATTTTTTTGCCTGCAAAAAATAATCACTATCAACTTGAAGCTTCTAATTCAACGTTTTCCATAAAGTGGCTTTGTTGCTTTGCCTGATTATTTTCAAGGGATGAATATCAATGTATAGAAGAGAAACTATTTTTTTTTTTAGTCATCAGAGGATCCAGACCAGATTACAACCCACCTCCCTGGAGGATAGTCGGAAGATGCTACCCTCACCCATGTCACAGTGGGTGGGGAAAATTCCCCCAACTGACAGGACCTGAGCGCCTATGAACCCATAAGCCAGGGTACAGAGGAGGGAGAAGTGGGAATCTAACCTTCCTTCTCTCTCTCCTACAGAATAGACTGTGTGACTTCCAAGTCACTAAATTCATTGATATGCCTGCCCAGGCAGTTCCCCCACTGAATTTGACAAAATGCTGGATGTGTCCCCATAAATAAATATTTTGTTCCTGTGCCTCTGGATGCTGCAAACAAACATTTCTGTAAACACGGATTTTTCTGGTACCTAAGCTACCCCAACCATATTAATCTGCACACGATGCAATGCTGTGACTGGACTCTGACACTGCAGGAGCAGAACGCATTCTGAGACGTCAGCTTGCTCCTGCCCAAGTTGAAGGCAACTGGAACATCTGGGAAAAGGGGACTGGAATCCACCATCAGGGCTATTATGGCCTCATTAGTGGAGACACTTGCTCCCATCTTACATGGACTTTTCAATTCCACTTAGGGATTTTGCCCAAGAGGAGGGACTTCTGCCTGGTTGACCCCTGTGGTAATTTATGACATTTACACTCTCAGCACTATATGTGTTCCCTTGCAGTGTTACTTCCTTTACCAAAAGCATGCCTGGCCAGGTGCAGTGGCTCACGCCTGTAATCCCACCACTTTGGGAGCTGAAGCAGGTGAATCGCTTGAGGTCAGGAGTTTAAGACCAACCTGGCCAACATGGTGAAACTCCGTCTCCACTAAAAAAAATACAAAAATTCGCCGGGCGTGGTGGTGAGTGCCTGTAATCCCAGCTACTCAGGACGCTGAGGCAGGAGAGTTGCTTGAACCCAGGAGGCGGAGGTTGCAGGTGAACCAAGATAACGCCATTGCACTCCAGCCTGGACGACAGAGCGAAACTCCGTCTCAAAAAAAAAAAAAAAAAAAAGATGGACTCCAGGCAATTCCCACTGTTGGGTCATTTAACTAGAAAACACTGTGCACAACCTGTCTTTGACCCTCACTGAGGTCATGAATGCTGCTGTTTCAGCTTTGGAGGCACGATGGGCAAGCCTCAATTCCCAGGCCTAACTAGTGTTGAATAAGTACATAGTCCTTGATATACTGCTGGCCAAGCAGAGGCCCATGCAACTGGCAACACTTCATGCTGCGTCTTGATCAGTGAGACTGGCAAAGTAGAACAGTTCATTGTCAGGCTTAGGAAAAAAGCCTGTCTCTCTAAAGCAGACTCAATGGGCTATGGGAACAAATGGTCACACTGGGGCTCATGGTTGTGTTCTATATTGCAGGCAGGCTTGATCATCCTGCTAGGAGTGATCTTGATCCTGACCATGGTCCGTTGTAACTGCAGACTAATAACCTGGCTCCTAACACAGACCATCAAAATCCAACCCATTCAGGTCCGTGATGGGGTAGCCTATGTTTCTCGCTTGGGCTCTGAAAAAATCAAAGGATGGAGTTGAGGAATTATTTGGGCTCCAGGCCAAAATCCTATGTGTAATCTGTCAGGCCCCGCCATTGGCAATTACAAAGGCTTCACCTGGCAGGCCAAACAGGGGATTGCTGCCCCCTGACCCCTCACTGCCTCAACAGACTTGAACAGACTTGGTGCATAATCCATGCATGGCAGGTCCTTGAGGGAGTTGCAGTCAGCACTCAGCCCATCGCCTCCTGCATGCCTCGGGACAGCCATGCTGTTATGCATATTAAACTAACTTATCAAATCAACTAACTTGTTCAACTGGCCAGGCCCTCCAAAACAGTGTGGAACAATACATTAATAATGATATTATCATGTTTCTGAGTTTAATGAGAAGCTCTCCAAAATTTCCTAATTAGTATGATTTTTGATTTGGGTTTCTGGTAGGTATTTTTATCAAGTTAGGGACTTTTCCTTACCTATTAGCTTCCTAGCATTTGATAAAAATCAGAAAAGGGTATTAAATTATCAAAAAGAAACGTCAGGATCTTTTGAGATGATTATAGAATTTTTCTGTTTCAGTTTCTTAAAAGTAAATTATTTACATTACGCGTGTGGATTCAAGACTATGTGCACTTTGCAAAGTGAGTTGGGAAATTTCTTCTATATCCTATAGCTGCCTCAATAACAGAAATTTTCTTGTGTGTAAATTGTTAATTGCTTATAGGAATCCTTTTCTATTGCTTTATCAATTATATTTTATTGTAGTAAGAACATTTAAGCAAGATCTACCCTCTTAGCAAATTTTTAAGTGTACAATACAGTATTGTTGACTATAGGTACAATGTTGTGCAGCAGATCTCTAGAACTTACTTATCTTGCTTAACTAAAACTTTATGCTTGTTGACAGGCAACTCCTCATTTCCCCCTCCCCAGCCCCTGGCAACCACCATTCCACTCTTTGATTCTATAAATTTGACTACTTTAGATACCACATGTAAGTAGAATCACGCAGTATTTGTCTTTCGGTGACTGGCTTATTTCACTTAGCATAACGTCTTCAAGATTCATCCATGTTGTCACATATTATAGAATTTCCCTCTTTTATAAGGCTGAATAATATTCCATTTTATGTGAATACCACGTTTTCTTCCCCCTTCATGTGTCCGTGGATATTTAGGTTGTTTGCACATCTTGGCTACTGTAAATAGTGCTGCTATGACCATGGGAGTATAACATATTTAGAAATCAAAAAGTATGGTGCTTCTAGCTTTGTTCTTCCTCAAAATTGATTTAGCTATTTGTGGGCCTTTTTATACTTTAGAGGTTTTTTTCTGTTAAAAAAAAAATCTATTGGGATTTTAATAGACATCACACCAAATTTGTAGATTGCTTTAGGTAGCATATGCAATAGACTGATGTTTGTTTCTCCTAAAACTCATATGTTGAAACCTAATCCCCAATGTGTTGGTATTTGGAGGTGGGACCTTTGGGAGGTGATTAGGTCATGAAGGTAGAGCACTTATGAATGGGACTAGTGTCTTATAAAAGAAATCCCAGCACGCTCCATCACCCTAATTCCATGAGGACACATGGAGAAGATGGCCATTTATGAACTAAAAAGTAGGCTGTCACTAGATAGCAAATCTGCTAGCTACTTGATCTTGAATTTCCTAGCCTCCAGAACTGTGAAAAATAAGTTTCTGTGTTTTATAAGTCGCCAGTCTATGGTATTCTGTTTTAGCAGGACTAAGGCACTGTATATGCATGGATTTATTTCTGAGCTCTCTCTTCTCTTCTGATGGCCTACATGTTTGTCTTTATGCTATTCCCATGCTGTTTCAATTACTATAGCTTTGTAATATATTTGAAACATAATATGAATCCCATATATGAAAAGCTCACATCTAACATCATACTCAATAGCGAAAATGTTCTTATATATGGTCTTGATGATGTTGAGACTCTTTCCTTCTATTTCCAATTTGTTGAAAGTTTTTTTTTTTTAATCACGAAAGGGTATTAAATTTTGCCAAATGCTTTCTCTGCATCTATTGAGATGATCATGTGATCTTTATATCCTTTACCCTGTTAATATGTCATTTCACATTGATTTATTTTTGCATATTGATCCATACTTGCATCCTAGGGATAAATCCCACTCAGTCATGATGTATGATTATTTAAATGCGCAGTTGAATTTGATTTGCTAGTATTTTGTTATGAATTTTTATATCTATATTCATATATTCATAAAGGATATTAACCTGCAGTTTTCTTTTCTTGTGGTGTCTTTGTTTGGCGTTGGTGTCGGGTTAATGTTGGCTGCATAAAATGAATTTGGAAGTGTGCCCTCTTCTTCAATTTTTAAAAATAGTTTAAGAAGAACTAGCATTAATTCTTCCTGAGATGTTTGGAAGAATTCACCTGTGAAGCCATCTGGTCCTGGACTTCTTCGTTTTGGGAACGTTTTTGATTACTGACTAAACCTCCACATTAGTTACGGGTCTGTTCAGACATTGTATTTCTTCATGATTTAGTCATCGTAGATTGGAAGGTTTTATGAATTTATTCATTTCTTCTAGATTATCCAGTTTGTTGGCATAGAATTATTCATTGTAGCCTCATGATCCTTTTTATTTCTGTGGCATCAGTTGTAATGTCTCCTCTTTCATTTCCGATATTGTCTATTTGAGTCTTCTTTCTTACTTAGTCTAACAGGATTTGTTGATTTTGTTTATCTTTTCAAAAAACCAATTCTTTTGTTGTTCTTTTCAAAAAATTTGTTGATTTTTTTTCTATTGCTTTTCTATTCTGTATTTTCTTAGTTTCTACTCTAATCTTTGTTATTTCCTTCTACTAATTTTGGGCTTAGTTCCTCTTCTTCCTCTTCTTCTTCATCTTCTTCTCCTCTCCTTGGGGCACAAAGTTAGACTGTTTATTTGAAATCTTTCTTCTTTTTCACTGCAGATGTGTATTGCAAGAAAGTCCCTCTTAGTGCTGCTTTGCTTAGTACTGCTGGTATCGGAAAGAAGGGCAAAAGAGAGCCAGATCTCAGGAACCTGGTTTCACTTATCAACAGACAAATGCTGTCCCAGCTTGCATCAGAAGCCACCAGGGACAATATCAAAAATTTCACAATCATGCTGCAGTGTGAGCTTCCCGAGAGCAAGCTCTGGGAGGATCCGGGTAAGGACTGCCTGCCACCTGTGACGCCTCAACAGGGAGGAGCTCCTTGCTTGAAAAGGGAGAAAACTGCCAAACAGGAGATGAAGGAAACTGAAAGAAGTAGCCACTAAGAAAAAGCAACATGAACCCAAAGCACAACTGAGAATCCAGGAGAAAACAAATTAGAAAAGTAAACTGGTAAGTGTCTACATAACTCCTTAAAAGGTTTGTTATTAACCAAAAAGTAAAAATCAAATCAGCCAACAACAACCAAAAAAAAAAGAACACTAGATATTAGATGAAGATATCCAATAGTGGAAGACAAATGCATTTTTAAGAAGTAAGGAAAAGACTGGGTGCGGTGGCTCACACCTGTAATCCCAGCACTTTAGAAGCTCAAGGTGGGCGGATTATTTGAGACCAGGAGTTCGAAACCAGTCTGGTCAATATGGTGAAACCCCATCTCTAATAAAAATACAAAAAATTAGCCGGGCATAGTGGCAAATGCCTATAGTCCCAACTACTCAGGAGGCTGAGGCAGGAGAATTGCTTGAACCCAGGAGGCGGAGGTTGTAGTGAACCGAAATTATGCCACTGCACTCCAGCCTGAGCAAGAGAGTAAGATTCCATCTCAAGAAAAAAAAAGAGAAAGAAAGAAAGAAGGAAAGAAAGAAAGAGAGAGAGAAAGAGAGAAAGAAAGAAAGAAAAGAAAGGAAAAAGAAAGGAAAGAAAGAAAGAGAAAAAGCAAGAAAAATAAATAAATAAATGTTTCAGTGTTTTATTGTTTCCTCCGCTGAGGTGGGAGCGAATATTCTCTGAAATTTTCTTGTAGATAACCTTTAGAAATTTTAAATGATATCCCATATATTCCAGGCATATTTTCTCAAACACAGCAAGTTCCCCACTTGCCCCACAAGATGCCCCAAGCCTTCTCAAGGCTCCTTTGGGTCATCTGGATTTCAGCTCAGCCTTAGTTTCCTGACAACATCATGTTGTTCTGTCATACTTTTCTCTTTTGCCTCCCTTGTTATTTGTTACCCCCGCTTGGAATACTCTTTCCTCTTTGATATCTCCAAAGTGTGAATCCACACAACACTGTCCACTTCCTCCAGGAAGTCCACCCGGACTGTTCCCACCTAGTATATCTCTTTCACGTTCTTGCACATTCAGTCAGAAATCTACAGCTGCTCTCCATTTGCCAAGAGGCTGTTTTCTAAGTTTATACCAAGGTTGTTTGATGAGATCGCAAAATGCCACTTCCCATTTTTCCCCTAGCTGGCTTTTTAACCCATGTCATGCCTGACATCTAAACCTACTGCTTGATCACTACACAAGGCTGGCCCACAGACTGCTTTGGCACAAAGACCAAAGACTACTAGGCTCAATGTTAATTCCTGTCTTTCTGGGCCAAGACAAAGCCAGAAGACACAGAGCCATCCACTGATGCACCAGTAAATTAATGACTTTACAAACCAGCATGCATTCTTGCAGGGAGTGTGTGGAAGTGGGAAAAAAAAAACTGGGTATCAAAATGATTCACCAAGCTGTACATTTACAACTTGTGAATTCTTCAGTATTTATGTAAGGTTTCGACACAAATTTTACATCAGAAAATCAACATGACTCACTCCAGTCTTCTAATTTTCCATTTTTCCTCCAGGACCTTGCTGGATGTTTTCTTTCTTTTTCTTTTTCTTTTTCTTTTTTTCTCTGAAGATCTGCTGGAGAGATGTTTTCATAAAGATAAAGAAAAGGGTCTGGACAAGGTGGTTCATGCCTATAATCCCAGCACTTTGGGAAGCCGAGGCGGGCAGATCACTTGAGGTCAAAAGTTTGAGACCAGCCTGGCCAACATGTTGAAACCCCATCTCTACTGAAAATACAAAAATTAGCTGGGCATGGTGGCAGGCGTCTGTAATCCCAACTACTCAGGAGGCTGAGATGGGAGAATCTTTTGAACCTGGGAGGTGGAGGTTGCAGTGAGCCAAGAACGCGCCACTGCACTCCAGCCTGGGCGACAGAGCAAAACTCTGTCAAAAAAAAAAAAAAAAAAAAAAAAAAAAACAGAGAGAGAGAGAGAGAGAAAAGGGTCATACTAGCGAAAAGGAACAAACACAGACACACTGAAAAGAATCCAAATGGTTAATAATATGACAGAGAATCAGAGGCTATGAAGATTTAATTCAGAGGGGTGAGGATAGAAATAACTTGGCACTGCTTTTCAGCTAAATGTATTCTTTACTCGAAAACTTCTGTCTGACCAGGCAGAGTGGCTCACGCCTGTCATCTCAGCACTTTGGACAGCCGAGGCAGTTGGATAGCTTGAGCCCAGGAGTTCAAGACAAGGCTGGGAAACATGATGAAACGCCATCTCTACAAAAAGTGCAAAAATTAACCAGGTGTGGTGGTGCACACCTTTAGTCCAGCTACTCCGGGATGGGGAGCTGAGGTGGGAGAATCACTTGAGCCTGGGAGGTTGAGTCTGCAGTGGGGCAAGGGTGCAGTGAGCCAAAGTCACACCACTGCACTCCAGCCTGGGCGACAGAGCCAAACTCTGTCTCTGAAAAAAGAGACTTTTTAGTAGAATTTTCATGTTGGCTTGCTGCCCTCTGGTGGGTTTATTAGGGTTTATCACAAACACTATGGGATTCACTCTGGCAATGACCATTAACATAAAATACCGATGGTTCTTGGGCATAACTCTCCCCCTGGGAAGTCAGATCTTTGACTTCATGGAGTCAGGAATTTGTTATTGGCCTGGACAACAGAAACATATCTGGAAAATCCCCAAATATTTGGAAATGAAATAACACATCTCTAAATAATCCATGGGTCAAAAAATAAATCAAAAGTAAATTATGTAGTATTGAATTAAATTAAAATCAAAACAAAATATCAAAATGCTGCTAAAGCAAGGCTGGGGAAAATTTACAGAACTAAATGCCTAAAAGGAGCAGAGGCGGGGAAGGGCAGGGGGACAGGGTTCAAGAGGGCATACGAAATATTTTGGAGGTAATATATATGTTCACTATCCTGTCTGCAGTGATAGTTCCACCCATATATATACAGTCATATGTCACTTAATGACGGGCGTAAGTTCTGAGAAATGCATCATCAGTGATTTCGTCATTATGCCAACATCATAGGATGTAGTTACGCAAAACCTAGATAGTATAGCCTACTACACACCTAGGCTATATGGCCTAGACTATTACTCCTAAGATGCAAACCTACAGAGCATGTTACTGTATTGAATATTGTAGGCAATTGTAACACAATGGTAAGTATTTGCATATCTAAATATGTCCAAACATAGAAAGGGTACAGTAAAAATACAATATTATAACCTTATGAGACCACCATCATATATGTCGTCTGTCATTGACTGAAATGGCACTTGAATATATATGAGTGTGTCTATATGACTGTATATATGTGTCGTACATATGTCAAAATTTATCAAATTATATACTTTATATGCCATTTGTTGTATATCAATCATATCTCAGTAAAGCTGTTTTAAACAGCACGTGGCTGCACTACTAGGCAGTACAACCCAAGTGCAATTACTAAGACAATACTAAAAGCATATATAATTAACAAGCTAATAAAGGAGTAAGGTGAACTTTCTAAAATTACTTAATCCATCTAAAAGAAATGAAGAAAGTAAAGAGAACTGATGTCACAAATAGAAAACAACTGGAAATATAGTAGATTTTAGCCCAATTATATTGATAATTACATTAAATGAAAATGGACTAAATACTATAATTATAAGAAAAGTGCTTTCCAGAATACATTTTTCTAAAATAAAAGAAAAACCTGAACAATATACCACTTACAGCAGACACATTTCAAGCATAAGAACATCGAAACACTGACAGTATAAGGATGGAAAAAGATGTACCAACTGATATCATTATACTAATATCACATAAGGCAGACATAAAGGAAAAATGATATGAATTTAAAATGAGAAATTGACAGTCCACAGTCATAGTATAAGATTTTTATGTTCCCTTCTTGATAATGGGTAAGAAAGACGGACAAGCAGTAGAGTTATATAAGATTTGAACAACACAATTAACTTTGACCTAAATAACATAAAATCTTGACCTAAATAACATAAAATCAATTATGTTAGTGCCTTTCTTTCCTCATTCATAAAGTCACTATCATAATGATTCCTGCTGGTGAAGTTCCAAGATGGCCAAATAGGAACAGCTTCAGTCTACAACTCCCAGCATGAGCAATGCAGAAGATGAGTGATTTCTGCATTTCCAACTGAGGTACCAGGTTCATCTCACTGGGGCTTGTCGGACAGTGGGTGCAGTCCACAGAGCGTGAGCCAAAGCAGGGCAGGATCGCCTCACCTGGGAAGCACAAGGGGTTGGGGAATTCCCTTTGCTAGGCAAGGGAAGCCAAGACAATGGCACCTGGAAAATCGGGACACTCCCACCCTAATACTGCACTTTTCCGAGGGTCTTAGCAAAGAGCACACTAGGACATTATATCCCGCACCTGGCTCAGAGGGTCCCACACCCACGGAGCCTTGCTCACTGCTAGCACAGCAGTCTGAGATCGAACTGCAAGGCTGGGGGGGAGTGTCCGCCATTGCTGAGGATTGAGTAGGTAAACAAAGCGGCCAAGAAGCTCAAAATGGGTGGAGCCCACCGCAGCTCAAGGAGGCCTGCCTGCCTCTGTAGACTCCACCTCTGGGGCAGGGCATAGCTGAACAAAAGGCAGTAGAAACTTCTGCAGACTTAAACGTCCCTGTCTGACAGCTTTAAAGAGAGTAGTGGTTCTCCCAGCATGGAATTTTGAGATCTGAGAACAGACAGACTGCCTCCTCAAGTGGGTCCCTGATCCCCGAGTAGCCTAACTCGGTGACATCTCCCAATAGGGGCCAACTGATACCTCATATGGCCGGGTGCCCCTCTGAGACAAAGCTTCCAGAGGAACAGGAAGCAATATTTGCCATTCTGCAATATTTGCTGTTCTGCAGCCTCTGCTGGTGACACCCAGGCAAACAGAGTCTAGACTGGAACTCCAGCAAATTCCAACAGACCTGCAGCTGAGGGTCCTGACTATTAGAAGGAAAACTAACAAACAGAAAAGACATCCACACCAAAACTCCATCTGTATATCACCATCATCAAAGACCAAAGGTAGATAAAACCACAAAGATGGGGAGAAACCAGAGCAGAAAAGCTGAAAATTCTAAAAATCAGAGCACCTCTTCTCCTCCAAAGGAACACATCTCCCACCAGCAACGAAACAAAGTTAGATGGAGAATGACTTTGACAGGTTGAGAGAAGAAGGCTTCACACGATCGATAATAACAAACTTCTCTGAGCCAAAGGAGGTTATTCGAACACAACACAAAGAAGCTAAAAACCTTGAAAAAAGTTTAGTTGAATGGCTAACTAGAATAAACAGCAGAGAGAAGACTTTAAATGACCGGATGGAGCTGAAAACCATGGCACGAGAACTACGTGACAAATGCACAAGCTTCAGTAGCCGATTTGATCAAGTGGAAGAAAGTGTATCAGTGATTGAAGATCAAATGAATGAAATGAAGCAAGAAGAGAAATTTAGAGAAAAAAAGTAAAAAGAAACAAACAAAGCCTTCAAGAAATATGGGACTACGTGAAAAGACCAAATCTATGTCTGATTACTGTACCTAAAAGTGATGGGGAGAATGGAACCAAGTTGGAAAACACTCTTCAGGGTATTATACAGGAGAACTTCCACAACCTAGCAAGGCAGGCCAACATTCAAATTCAGGAAATACAGAGAACGCCACAAAGATACTCCTCGAGAAGAGCAACTCCAAGACACATAATTGTCAGATTCACCAAAGTTGAAATGAAGGAAAACATGTTAAGGGCAGCCAGAGAGAAAGGTCGGGTTACCCACAAAGGGAAGCCCATGAGACTAACAGTGGATCTCTCACAGAAACTCTACAAGCCAGAAGAGAGTGGGGGCCAACATTCAATATTCTTAAAGAAAATAATTTTCAACCCATAATTTCATATCCAGCCAAACTAAGCTTCATAAGTGAAGGAGAAATAAAATCCTTTACAGACAAGCAAATGCTGAGAGATTCTGTCACCACCAGGCCTGCCTTACAAGAGCTCCTGAAGGACCACTAAACCTGGAAAGGAACAACCGGTACCAGCCACTGCAAAAACACGCCAAATTGTAAAGACCATCGATGCTAGGAACAAACTGCATCAAGTAACAAGCAAAATAACCAGCTAATATCATAATCAGAGGATCAAATTCACATATAACAATATTAACCTTAAATGTAAATGGGCTAAATGCTCCAATTAAAAGACACAGACTGGCAAATTGGATAAAGAGTCAAGACCCATCAGTGTGCTGTGTTCAGGAGACCCATCTCATGTGTGGAGACACTGATAGGCTTAAAATAAAGGGATGGAGGAAGATCTACCAAGCAAATGGAAAACAAAAAAAGGCAGGGGCTGCAATCCTAGTCTCTGATAAAACAGACTTTAAACCAACAGAGATCAAAAGAGACAAAGAAGGCCATTATATAATGGTAAAGGGATCAACTCAACAAGAAGAGCTAACTATCCTAAATATATATGCACCCAATACAGGAGCAACCAGATTCATAAAGCAAGTCCATAGAGACCTACAAAGAGACTTAGACTCCCACACAATAATAACGGGAGACTTTAACACCCTACTGTCAACATTAGACAGATCAATGAGACAGAAAGTTAACAGGATATCCAGGAATTGAACTCAGTTCTGCACCAAGCATACCTAAGAGACATCTACAAAACTCTCCACCCCAAATCAACAGAATATTTATTCTTCTCAGCACCACATTGCACTTATTCCAAAATTGACCACATAGTTGGAAGTAAAGCACTCCTCAGCAAATGTAAAAGAACACAAATTATAACAAACCGTCTCTCAGACCACAGTGCAATCAAACTAGAACTCAGGATTAAGAAACTCACTCAAAACCGCTCAACTACATGGAAACTGAAAAACCTGCTCCTGAATGACTACTGGGTACATAACGAAATGAAGGCAGAAATAAAGATGTTCTTTGAAACCAATGAGAACAAAGACACAACATATCAGAATCTCTGGGACACATTTAAAGCAGTGTGTAGAAGGAAATTTATAGCACTAAATGCCCACAAGAGAAAGCAGGAAAGAACTAAAATTGACACCCTAACATCACAATGGAAAGATCTAGAGAAGCAAGAGCAAACACATTCAAAAGCTAGCGGAAGACAAGAAATAACTAAGATCAGAGCAGAATGGAAGGAGATAGAGACACAAAAACCCTTCAAAAAATCAACAAGTCCAGGAACTGGTTTTTTGAAAAGACCAACAAAATTGATAGACCACTAGCAAGACTAATAAAGAAGAAAAGAAAGAAGAATGAAATAGATGAAATAAAAAATGATAAGGGGGATATCACCACCAATCCCACAGAAATACAAGCTACCATCAGAGAATACTATAAACACCTCTATGCAAATAAGCTAGAAAATCTAGAAGAAATGGATAAATTCCTGGACATGTACATCCTCCCAAGACTAAACCAGGAAGAAGTTGAATCCCTGAATAGACCAATAACAGGCCCTGAAATTGAGGCAATAATTAAGAGCCTATCAACCAAAAAAAGTCCAGGACCAGATGGATTCACAGCCGAATTCTACCAGAGGTACAAAGAAAAGCTGGTACCATTCCTTCTGAAACTATTCCAATCAACAGAAAAAGAGGGAATCCTCCCTAAACCATTTTATGAGGCCAGCAGCATCCTGATACCAAACCCTGGCAGAGACACAAGTAAAAAAGAGAATTTTAGACCAACATCCCTGATGAACATTAATGCAAAAATCCTCAATAAAATACTAGCAAACTGAATCCAGCAGCACATCAAAAAGCTTATCTACCATGATCAAGTGGGCTTCATCCCTGGGATGCAAGGTTGGTTCAATATATGCAAATCAATAAATGTAATCCATCATATAAACAGAACCAAAGACAAAGACTACATGATTATCTCAATAGATGAAGAAAAGGCCTTCGACAAAATTCAACAGCACTTCATGCTAAAAACTCTCAACAAATTAGGTATTGATGGGATGTATCTCAAAATAATAAGAGCTATTTATGACAAACCCACAGCCAATATCATACTGTATGGGCAAAAACTAGAAGCATTCCCTTTGAAAACTGGCACAAGACAGGGATGCCCTCTCTCACCACTCCTATTCAAAATAATGTTGGAAGTTCTGGCCAGGGCAATCAGGCAGGAGGAAGAAATAAAGGGTATTCAATTAGGAAAAGATGAAGTCAAACTGTCCCTGTTTGCAGATGACATGATTGTATATTTAGAAAACCCCATCACCTCAGACCAAAAGCTCCTTAAGCTGGTAAGCAACTTCAGCAAAGTCTCAGGATACAAAATCAATGTGCAAAAATCACAGGCATTCCTGTACACCAATAACAGACAAACAGAGAGCCAAATCATGAGTGAACTCCCATTCACAATTGCTTCAAAGAGAATAAAATACCTAGGAATCCAACTTACTAAGGGATGTGAAGGACCTCTTCAAAGAGAACTACAAACCACTGCTCAACGAAATAAAAGAGGACACAAACAAATGGAAGAATATTCCATGCTCATGGATAGGAAGAATCAATATCATGAAAATGGCCATACTGCCCAAGTTAATTTACAGATTCAATGCCATCCCCATCAAGCTACCAATGACTTTCTTCACAGAATTGGAAAAAACTACTTTAAAGTTCATATGGAACCAAAAAAGAGCCCGCATTGCCAAGACAATCCTAAGCCAAAAGAACAAAGCTGGAGGCATCATGCTACCTGACTTCAAACTATACTACAAGGCTACAGTAACCAAAACAGCATGGTACTGGTACCAAAACAGAGATATAGACCAATGGAACAGAACAGAGCCCTCAGAAAAAATACCACACATCTACAACCATCTGATCTTTGACAAACCTGACAAGAACAAGAAATGGGGAAAGGATTCCCTATTTAATAAATGGTGCTGGGAAAACTGGTTAGCCATATGTAGAAAGCTGAAACTGGATCCCTTCCTTACACCTTATACAAAAATTAATTCAAGGTGGATTAAAGACTTAAATGTTAGACCTAAAACCATAAAAACCCTAGAAGAAAACCTAGGTAATACCATTCAGGCCATAGGCATGGGCAAGGACTTCATGTCTAAAACACCAAAAGCAATGGCAACAAAAACCAAAATTGACAAATGGGATCTAAGTAAACTAAAGAGCCTCTGCACAGAAAAAGAAACTACCATCAGAGTGAACAGGCATCCTGCAGAATAGGAGAAAATTTTTACAATCTACCCATCTGACAAAGGGGTAATATCCAGAATCTACAAAGAACTTAAACAAATGTACAGGAAAAAATCAAACAATCCCATCAAAAAGTGGGCAAAGAATATGAACAGACACTTCTCAAAAGAAGACATTTATGTAGTCAACAGACACATGAAAAAATGCTCATCATCACTGTCCATCAGAGAAATGCAAATCAAAACCACAATGAGATACCATCTCACACCAGTTAGAATGGCAATCATTAAAAAGTCAGGAAACAACAGGTGCTGGAGAGGATGTGGAGAAATAGGAACACTTTTACACTGTTGGTGTACAAGTGAACAATGGTTGAACTAGTTTACAGTCAACCATTGTGGAAGCTAGTTCAGCCATTGTGGAAGACAGTGTGGCAGTTCCTCAAGGATCTAGAGCTAGAAATACCATTTGACCCAGCCATCCCATTACTGGGTATACACCCAAAGGATTATAAATCATGCTGCTATAAAGACACATGCACACGTATGTTTATTGCAGCACTATTCACAATAGCAAAGACTTGGAACCAACCCAAATGTCCATCAATTACAGACTGGATTAAGAAAACGTGGCACATATACACCATGGAATACTATGCAGCCATAAAAAAGGATGAGTTCATGTCCTTTGTAGGGACATGGATGAAGCTGGAAACCATCATTCTCAGCAAACTATCGCAAGGACAGAAAACCAAACACCGCATGTTCTCACTCATAGGTGGGAATTGAACAATGAGAACACTTGGACACAGGATAGGGAACATCGCACACTGGGGCCTGTTGTGGGGTGGAGGGAGTAGGGAGGGATAGCATTAGGAGATATACCTAACGTAAATGACGAGTTCATGGGTGCAGCACACCAACATGATACATGTATACGTATGTAACAAACCTGCAGGTTGTGCACATGTACCCTAGAACTGAAAGTATAATAATAATAATAATAATTCCTGTATGTGAAGGTTATTATGAGAATCAAATGAGTTAATACATACAAATTCTTAGAACAGCTCCTGGCATGCAGAGTAAATTTATAATAATTAGGAACTTAACTGAGAAATAAAAGCATAAGTATATTGCTTTCATATAGTGGTCACATTACATAAAAATGCATAAATTTTTATTATGTGGTCACATTATCTAAAAATGTGAAATTAACCAGGCGTGGTGGCTCAGGCCTGTAATCCCAGCACTTTGGGAGGCCAAGGTGGGTAGATCACTTGGGGCCAGAAGTTTGAGACCAGCCTGGCCAACATGGTGAGATCCCCATCTCTACTAAAAATACGAAAAAAAATTAACCAGGCATGGAGGTGGGTGCCTGTAATCCCAGCTACTCAGGAGGCTGAGACACGAGAATCACTTGAACCCGGGAGGCGGAGGTTGCAGTGAGCCGAGATGGCACCATTGCATTCCAGGCTGTGCAACAGAGTGAGACTCTGTCAAAAAAAAAAAAAAAGAAAAAAAACAGAATTAAATAGTAGAAGAGACAGCTTTAAATGTTCAAAATGGTACCACAGGGAGAGGAACTGGGAAGTGGAGAGTAGTGAGATCTCCCACTGCTGAATGAATGCTGCTGTCTCCTTCTCTTTCCCAGTCAGGAGTATCTGGTAATACCTATTCCTTGCGCCAACTAGGAAATCACTGACTTCCGGCCAATCATTTATAGTCTGCTCCATTCCCTTCCCAATGTTCCCAGACAGAAAAGCACATGTGCAGATTAAAGCACAGACTCAGATTAAAAAGAGTTCCTTTATATTATACTAAAATCACTGATCGCTAACCAGGGCTCGTTTTAGAACTTTCCCTAAACAGCCTGAGCTTCCATAGTTGAATCAGCAGCTGGGCACCTCAGATGCTGTCTCTCAGAGCATCCTGGCTTCAACACAAACGTCACCAAACTGCCCACTTCAATCATTCCTAAATGACTTTGACAATGTTTGTCATATTCCTTATTACTGGTTCTTTAATTTCCTGTATTTTTAATTGGCTCTCTTTACTGAAATAAAAATTTACATGAACAAGTTTTTTAAACGAACATTTTATATCACTACCACAAATGGAAAAGCACTGTATTTGCTACAAAAGAGGAACTGTAAGAAATAAATAAAATAAGAATGTAACACTGTTACTAAATTCCAGCTAGATACTATTGCTTACTCATTTGTCAAAAAGGGAAATTAGCACGTTTTGAGACATGATTAAGATATGTTAGTCCTGGCTGAGCATGGTGGCTCATGCTTGTAATCCTAGCACTTTGGGAGGCCAAGGAGGGTGGATCACTTGAAATCAGGAGTTCCAAACCAGCTTGGCCATCATGGTGAAACTCCATCTCTACTAAAAACACAAAAAATTAGCTGGGTGTGGTGGCATGCACCTGTGATTCCAGCTACTCAGGAGGCCGAGGCAGGAGAATCGCTTGAACCCAGGAGGCGGAGGTTGCAGTGAGCCAAGATCGTGCCACTGCACTCCAGCCTGGGCGACAGGGCGAGACACCGTCTCAAAAAAAAAAAAGGAAGAAAAGAAAAACAAATGGCTGGCATGGTGGCTCACGCCTGTAATCCCAGCACTTTGGGAGGCCGAGGTGGGCGGATCACCTGATCAACATGGAGAAATCCCGTTTCTACTAAAAATACAAAATTAGCCAGGCATGGTGGTGCACGCCTGTAATCCCAGCTACTCAGGAGGTTGAAGCAGGAGAATTGCTTTAACCTGGGAGGCAGAGGTTGCGGTGAGCCAAGGTCCTGCCATTGCACTCCAGCCTGGGCAACAACAGCGAAACTCCATCTCAAAAAAAAAAAAAAAAGGTAAGGGAATCATAAAGAATAACTGGCCGGGCGCGGTGGCTCACGCCTGTAAATCCCAGCACTTTGGGAGGCCAAGGCGGGCGGATCATGAGGTCAGGAGATCGAGACCATCCTGGCTAACACGGTGAAACCTCGTCTCTACTAAAAATACGAAAATTAGCCAGGCATGGTGGCACACGCCTGTTGTCCCAGCTACTTGGGAGGCTGAGGTGGGAGAATTACTTGGACCCAGGAGGCGGAGATTGCAGTGAGCTGAGATCTCGCCACTGCACTTCAGGCTGAGCGACAGAGCAGACCCCCTCTCAAAAAAAAAAAAAAAGAATAACTTTTCACTATGTGAGCCATTGTTGTTTAGTGCATAATGTCTGCATACTCCCCAGTATCCCCTGCAGCTCCTCCACAGTTATGGGGTCCCGCACTACAGGAAGACAATGCATTTTAGCTCAGAGTACAGGTCTCAAAAACTTGGCTAAATATTTCCCCCTTCCACTCATACCAGTGTACAGGGAACAATAATGGATTAATGGATTAATAACCAAAGAGAGGGCAGGTAGGTCCCAACTAGCATCTGCTCCACTCGGCCCGCTGGTGACTAGACAGGGCACAGTAATAGTGTTCACCACTTCTCTTTCCCCCAAACCTCCTCTGGAAATTCCAGGCTTACCTCAATATTCCCAGGGTTCAAGTGACCAACTCAAGGGCTCAGGCTGCCGAGGCCCAGCCTCACGTGCCCAGAAAGCGGACGCACCCAGGGGTTGCTCCGGGAAGGAAGGAGAAATGACGGTGAGTAGAAGCCAATGTCAGCCGCTCTAGCTGGACCCTCCTTCTACTGATGTCTTGACCTGCAGCCCACAGCCTCTGGGCAAGGAACCAAAGTCGTTTTGAGCCAGCAGGGTCAGACTTCTAGAAGCGGCCAGCGAAGGTAAATGATCTGTCCTTTACTCCCTGGAAAGCAGTCTGGAGAGGTGAAACCAGCCAAGACTTCAATATCAGACAGATCTGGATTCAAATCCCGGCTCTGACTCTCACTTGCTGAGGAACCTAAACACCTCCTTTTGTTTCACTCAGCCTCCATCTTTTCAAGTGGAAAAGAACTGCTTGGTAAGGTTGCTGTGGGGAGTGAGTAAAGCAATATACGTAGTGCTTAATCTCACAGACAGCAGATGCTCCAGAAATGCTAATTCTCTTGCCCACTGGTATTCCTCAGGCAGCCACCAGTCACCTTCTTCTGAAGCTGTTGGAGGGATACGGGCAGGCAGGAAGCTCAGTCTGAACAACCAGACTTCAGACCAGCTCAGACACAAGGTGAAACAGAAACCAAAAGCTCAGAGTACATGACTTACCTCCTCCAAACCTTTGCTCCAGCCACTGCCACTCCCCAGAGAACGCCCTCCCCATCCCCTCCCACCCACTGCAGAGAGTGCTCACATTCTCCACCGTTTATCAGACACTTGTTTCTCACTGCCTGGCACTGTGAGTTGTCGTTTATTAACTAGTGTATTGTCTTCTTTGAAAAATAATTTTTTAAAAAAATATACCTTATCCATATACATAAAGCAGTCCCCCAATTCATGAGTGGATACGCTTGTGGTTTGTATTTGCGTTTTAATTACTAAGCAATCTGCTTCATCCCTTTGTGCAAAGTATTGCCTTAGGTTACAGTGTAGGAAACTGTATTAGCTCATCCTCACACTGTTATAAAGAAATACCGAAGACTGGATAATTTATAAAGAAAAGAGGTTTAACTGGCTCACAGTTTCACAGGCTGTACAGGAAGCATAGTGACATCTGCTTCTGGGGAAGCCTCACTGTATTTATTTATTTGAAGGACTGATTTTTTACAAAGTGAAAACCTCTCCTATGGCCTCTTCAATCCCTCCTTGAGGTCCCCACTGTTAACATTTTTATTCTTTCAGACTTTTTTCTAGGCTTATAAAGCCATAGTAATTCTTGCTCTGCCACTTACTAGCTGCATGACCTTGAAGGAGCAAGTTACTTAACGTCTCAGTGCCTTCCTCGACTCATTCATAAAGTAGCTATAGTGATTCCTGCATGTGAAGGTTATTATGAGAACGAAATGAGTTAATACATGCAAAATACTTAGCTCCTGGCATGCAGAGTAAAGACATAAACACATAATAAGTAGGAACAAATATTGTTTTACATATGTAGAGGAAAGAAAGACATCACATATACCATTTTGTTTACAAAAGCAGGGTAAGTATACTGTGCCAGTATCAATCATTGTGTTGCATCTGAGCTCCAAGTCCACCCTGTTCTGTTTGGTGACACCGAGCTACATCCCATAAAAAGATCTCCTTTGCCAGCTGGCACAATTTTAGGCTTTGTCAGTAGAGGGCACCAGAGGGACGGTGCAAGGCGTAGCAGAGAACTGGGTTTCTCTTCCGGGTTCTGGTGCTTTTCTTCCTGCTCTTAAAGCCATGACTGCCAGCAGCTTGTAGAACAACACCCAGTGGTGCTCACCTTCAGGGAACTTTGGCAGCCTCCCAGCGAGCAGCTTCCTGCTCACCAGCCGGGGCTTGCTGACTGCAGACAGCTTGAGTGCTCTTGTACCTTTAGCAGTTAGCCTCCTTTCACTAGTTAATAATTCTTCCTATTACATTTTCCCTTTCAAATTACTGGTGTGGTTTCCATCTCTAACTGGACCCTAACTTTTAGCTCATGCTTAGTATCTATCAGATAGCTTGCAAAATTTATTTAACCATTCCCCTATTGAAGGGAAAGTATTACAGTTTCCAGTGTTCGACTATTATACACTGTACAGTAATGAACATGTGTTTTTCATCCACATGACTGTTTTTGAAAGAAAAAAACTCCTGGAAGAGGAATAAATTGCTCTGCCATAGGGTTGTGCATTTAAGTCTTTGAAAAATGTTGTGAAATTGCTCTCCCTATAAGGTTGCACCAATTTATATTTCCAAAAGTAGGTGAAAGTGCCCGCTTCCCCATACCCTCACCAGTCATTTTTCTTTAACATGTATTAATCTTAGGGGTAGTGTCTCATTGTTTTAGTTTGTTTTGTTCGGTTACTAAGGAGATTGAACATTTTTTCATAACTTTGTTGTCTATTTTTATTTCTTCTGTCCAACACTTGCTCATATCCCTTATTCATTTTTTAGTTGGATTGTCACTTTTTTATAATTCATAGAAATTCTTTGTTGATTCATTCCTAAAGGTATGTGTAGTTTTACAGATTTTATTAAGGGCCTTCGTTCTTAGTTATGTAGCAAATGTTTTCCCCTGATTCATTTCATGTCTTTTTTTATGTGATAAAATATACATAACATAAAAGTTACCATTTTCATCACTTAAGTGTACAGTTCAGTAACATTAAGTACATTAATACTGATGTGTAACCACCACTCATCTCCAAAACATCTTCATCTTCCTAACCTTCATTGTATGTCTTTAAATGCATTCTTTGTGTCTTATATTATACAAAAGTTTTACATTTTTATCTGTTCTAATTTATCAGCCTTTTCCTTTATGACTTCTGGCTTTTACGTCTTGTGTAGGGAAATTTTTACTGGTGCTGTATTTTCTATATGTTCTTTTAATGCCTTTCTAGTCTTGTTTTAACATTTATATCTTTAAGCCATTTGGCATTTTTGTGCTGGTATGCATGGTCTGAGGTGGGCTTCTAACTTTACTTTCTTGTGGGAGGACCCGATTATCCTAATACCTTTTTTAAAAAATTATCTTTTCGCTGGGTTCGGTGGCTCACGCCTGTAATCCCAGCACTTTGGAAGTCCTAGACAGGCAGATCACGAGGTCAGGAGATGGAGACCATCCTGGCTAACACAGTGAAACCCCATCTCTACTAAAGATACAAAAAATTAGCCCGGTGTGGTGGCGGGCACCTGTAGTCCCAGCTACTCAGGAGGCTGTGGCAGGAGAATCGCTTGAACCTGGGAGACGGAGATTGCAGTGAGCCGAAATCACGCCACTGCACTCCAGCCTGGGTGACAGAGCGAGACTCCATCTCAAAAAAGAAAAAAAAAAATCCATCCTTTTTTTTATTATTTTATTATGTCACTTTTGCCAGAAAGTACCTGCCTTCTCTCCCAAAGCAGATTATCATTTCCTAGAAGGGAGGGACCTTTCTTGCATCCATAAGTTTCCTTCCAACCTGGCAGGTAGTACATATTGTACATGTTGGTTGGTGGTGTGACTGATAGGAAGTTGAATGAGAACTAGCACATTTTTAACGAAGCAAAGCAGCAGCTGTCAGAACTCAGAATCAAATAAAAGCTGTCCCCCAATTCATGAATGGATATGCTTGTGGTTTGTATTTGCGTTTTAATTACTAAGCAATCTGGCTCATCCCTTTGTGCAAAGCATTGCCTTAGGTTACATGTAGGAAACTGTATTAGCTCATCCTCACACTGTTATAAAGAAAACCTAAGACTGGATAATTTATAAAGAAAAGAGGTTTAATTGGCTCACAGTTCCACGGGCTGTATAGGAAGCGTGGTGGCATCTGCTTCTGGGGAAGCCTCAGAAAGCTTTTATTCATGGCAGAAGGCAAAGCAAGGGCAGGCATCTTACATGGCAGGAGCAGGACCAAAAGAGTGCGGAGGTGCCACACACTTTTAAAAAACCAGATCTCATGAGAACTCTATCACAAGAACAGCACCAAAGGGATGGTGCTCACCCATTCATGAAGGATCCATCCCCATGATCCAATCACCTCCACCAGGCTCCAGCTCTGACACTGGGGATTACCTTGACATGTGATTTGGGGCAGCACCACACATCCAAACCATATCAGAAACAGAGGATGCGTAAGATATTGTTTCTGCCCTTATGAAGTTTGTGATCCCTAAATGCCCATCACTAAGGCGCTAGTTAGAGCACTGATGATCCATACATTCAATGGTGCTGTAGCAGTCATGAAAAGGATCAAGCAGATCTATATGTTCTGATACAGAACAGTCTCCAAGATATGTTAAATGAGCTAACCAAGGTGCAAAACAGTGCTAGTATTCAGGGGGGAAAATGAGGGAAGGACACACATACACATATGCTTATATAAGAATAAAATGTCTCTGAAAGAATACTCAAAACATTAGAAACAATAGTTATCTCCATAAAAGGAACTGAAGGTTTGGGGGACCGTGTGAAATTCACTTTTCCCCATGGACCGTTTTGTACTATTTAAATTGTTTAACCATCTGGTTGTAGTTCTATTTCTAAATAAAGAAAATGGGAATTTTATAAGTATGTTTACAATGAAACAAGAAAAATGACACAGGTATATGTGAAACAGTAGGGACGCAGAAGAGTGCCAAATTCAGAAGTCTCAACTTTGTTGCTCCAGAATCACAAGGTGGTGCTGTAAAGGGAGGTTTCTGTCTTGCTGTAGGGCGTTGTCAATCTCAGGCGATGTGGCTGGAGGGCAGGCAGAAGGAAGCCTCTGGAAAGAACTAGGAAATGCTGCTCCACCTGTGCGTGGGGGGTCGAGGTGTCTGTGCAGAGATGGCAGTGGGCAGGAAGGTTGCTGAGATCTGTTCTCTTCCTGCCTCTGATTTCCATTGTCTTTTCCAGAAATTTCAACATCCTACTGAGCACAAAGAGAAATAAAAGAGGAACTCTGACTGAGTGGTTTGTCACATGCAGGGACCTGAAGAGTCTCGACACCGGCATAACTTTTTTATGGCCAGCTGTACTTTCAATTCCTGGCAGAATGACTCACATTTCTCATCAGTAATGGAGTAGTCTATTTTTTTATTTGTTTACAATCTTCAAGATAAACCAAGCCCATGTCTCACAGGCCTGAAACTGTTGATAAAGTTGACTTATCCTTGATGTTTCAAGATGGTAACTCAAGTGGAGAGGCCGTGGCTCCTATCTCCAAGGCTACTTAGCTTCTCTGGGCCTTGATTTTCTGATCTCTAAAATGGGAACTAAAACACCTCTCCGTCACTCTCATCATCATTTTTAGCAGCAGCAGGTGGCTAAACCCAAGGGCTGGAGTTGTAAATTTGGCAACAGCAAGAAGCCCCAGGCCAAAACTGGCTCACTGTCCCCTTGCAGTGTGGCCAGACTGAGCTTTCAGAAAGGCATGAGTGGTAGGGGTGAAGATTCTTACTCTCTGATCCCTTCTGCCCTAGTGGAAGGATCCTTCTGAAGTTTCTAAGGATTTTTTTTTTTTTTTTTTTTTAGAAGGAGTCTCGCTGTGTCACCCAGATTGGAGTGTAGTGTCACTGGCACGACCTCGGCTCACTGCAACCTCCACCTCTGAGGTTCAAGCAATTCTTGTGCCTCAGCCTCCCAAGTGGCTAGGACTACAGGTGTACATCACCACACCTGGCTAATTTTTGTATTTTTAGTAGAGACAGGGTTTCACCATGTTGGCCAGACTGGTCTCATACTCCTGGCCTCAAGTAATCTGCCTGCCTCAGCCTTCCAAAGTGCTAGGATTACAGGTGTGAGCCACCATGCCCTGCCTCTAAAGATCTTTTTGAAGGTTCTTCAAATGATGAAATAGCAGCCTGATCCAATAGAGTGCTGGGCTTCTAATTGTACGTTCTGAGTGGAGGAATACCAGCAGCAATGTGTGCGTTGTGGGTGTCATGGTGAAGACGACTGACTCTGTAGATGAACCCCTTGACTTACACTGATTTGTTAGAAACCAGTTTAGGGGCCGGGCGCGGTGGCTCAAGCCTGTAATCCCAACACTTTGGGAGGCCGAGACGGGCGGATCACGAGGTCAGGAGATAGAGAACATCCTGGCTAACATGGTGAAACCCTGTCTCTACTAAAAATACAAAAAAAAAAAAAATTAGCCTGGTGTGGTGGCGGGCGCCTGTAGTCCCAGCTACTTGGGAGGCTGAGGCAGGAGAATGGCATGAACCCAGAAGGCGGAGGTTGCAGTGAGCTGAGATCGTGCCACTGCACTCCAGCCTGGGCAACAGAGCCAGACTCCGTCTCAAAAAAAAAAGAAGTGTCTTAAGGGAGTTTCCCATGTTTCCCATCTGCAGCTTGCTTCCTGTTCTGGAGAATATATCCAGATCATTATTTTGCAACAGGGATGGCTCAGGGCAATAAAAAGTGAGTCAATACCCCTTATCCTTGCTTGGCAACACTGATTATATTAATTATAGCCACAGAAATCACCACCAAAAACACAGACGGGTACTAGATTGGAAAAACATACCCTGCCCAAGAGGGCAAAGCTTCCCTGCAAACCTGACCAAGTATTCAAAAAGCCAAAAAATCACCCAATCTGGTAGCTAAATTCCATTAATCAGCACTGAGATGCAAAAAGGATTAAAGAAAAAAAGAGAATACCCCCCACACCCAGCACTCAGTTGAAGATATAAAACATGACTGATGCATTTGAAGCCCCTGTAATTCCTCCCCATTGGCATGTTCCTCCCTCTCTCCCCAAGCCCCAAGCCCATCCCAGACAACTACTACTCTAAACTCCTCATCACCCCCATGCATCTGTATATTTGTACAATATACATACGAATTTATAAGCAACATAAAAGACTCTTATGTGTTTTAGCATTCTATAAATCATATTCTATATATTATTTGCTCATCATTATGTTACTGATACATATATTTAAACTGTATGAAATGCCAATATTTGGTTGTTTCTGATCTGTAAGAATGGCAATTTCATATGGTTCAACCTAATAATTCTAGCTAATTTTGTTTCACTACTTGATAGTATTCCTTTATATGACTATACCACAATTTATCTATGCTCCTGATGAATCTATAGATTGTATGTGTTGCTTCTTTTTATTTTATTTCTTTGTGCTCTCACAGTGTTGCTCAGAAAACTAACACTCCTCCTTATCTCCTGGTACATGTGCAAGATTTCTTTTGGGGCCAGGCGTGGTGGCTCATGCCTATAATTTCAATACTTTGGGAGGCTGAGACAGGAAGATTGCTTGAGGCCAGGAGTTCGAGACATTCCTGCACAACATAACAAGACCCTGTCTCTACAAAACAATGTTTTTAAGTTTATTCTGGGACATAGATCCAAAAATAGATTTGCTAGATTTTACTGTGTGCAAATTTCCAACATTTATAAATATTGCAAATTGCTCTCTAAAATGAGTGTGTCAATTTACATTTCCTAGATCTATGTGACAGAGTTCCCTTCACTCTGTATCTTCACCCATACTTAGTACTGACAGAGTTTTAAATATTGATAATATGATGGACATAAAATGCTATCTCACGGTGGCTATATTTTTTAAATTCTCTGATGACCAAAGAGAGTGGTTATGTTTTCATATGTTTATTGCTCATTGGTATTTCCTTTTAATTACTGGTTCATATTTTTTGCTCATCTTTGAACTAGTTTATATGTTTACCCATCTAGATTGGATTGTTTAATATGTTATGGATTTGTAGAAGATTATATATATAGTATATGTATGTACATCTCCTTTATCAGTTATACAACATGGCAGATATCATTTCCCAGTTTGTGGCTCATCCCTCAGGTTTTGTTTTTGTTTTTGTTTTGAGACCAAGTCTCGCTCTGTCACCCAGGCTGGAGTGCAGTGGCATGATCTTGGCTCATTGCAACCTCCACCTCCCAGAGTCAAGTAATTCTCATGCCCCAGCCTCCCGTGTAGCTAAGATCACAGGTGCGCGCCACCATGCCCACCTAATTTTTTTTAGTAGAGACAGGTTTCACCAAGTTGGCCAGGCTGGTCTTGAACTCCTGACCTCAAGTGATCTGCCCGCCTCAGTCTCCCAAAGTGCTGGGATTACAGGCATGAGCCACTGCACCCCAGGCTCATCCTTCAATTTTTTAATGTTGTTTTTGGTGTTTTAAAAGTCAAGAAGCAAGTGTTTCTTCTTAAATTCACAAATGACAGTTCCTATAGTGGGTTATCAAGGGAAAAGGTGGGGCGTCACAGGAAATATCTCTAACCCTTTAGGTTGAGATCATAGAGAATTCTATGATCAGTAAAACAGACCGAGAGTGCAAAAGGGTGATATAACCAGGGAAATGTCACAGCATTGCCAAAACTCCTGAAAGCCCATTGGAGGTTTGTGGTCATTGGTTTGAAACAAGACCTGTCTGTAACATGGAAGGTTTTTACCCCAGCCACATCCTGGAATTCCAGTACAAATTTGGAGGACACGGATTTATGTGATTAGCCTGAGTTGGGATTCTGCCACCTCAGTGGAACTGAGGGAAAGGCAAGGGTGCTGGTGCGTACAGGAGACTTTAACAAAGACATGTGGACTCCAAGCTGAGTGAAGAGTGAGTGAGGGGTGGTGCTGATATCGGGAAGACAAAAGATAGGGTCAGTCAACCTAACTGGAAGGCCCGGTGGCACTGAAGATCCTTGAAGGGAAGGTCCCAGAAGAAGCAAGATGGAATGATGTAAGGTGGTTGTCAGAGAGGGGCATGCTTGGAATTGAACTGTGAGTGAAAGTACAGATGGTAGTAATGACAAAGTTTACTGGATGCATGATTGGGTGGACATGGAGGATACACTCATTGAAACAGCGTGGGGAAAACTTGTGACAAACGCAGAGTGAATAATGGGAAAATACATAGCAAAATGGAATTATAAATAAATATCCTTTTTTCTTTGTGTGTTTTTGTATTTCCCAAATATTCCATAATGAACATACATGACTGTGTAATCAGAAAAAAAGTTATAAAATAAAATTCCTTTATTTATTAGTAAGTCTATTTCTACTATTTACAAGTACTCAGCTCAAAATCTCACAAAGTTATTTCCATTCTAGAATTTCACCAGTATCTCCCAGGCATTTTACAGAATCACTTAAAATGAGACCTAAGTAGACGTGTAAGTTTCACAGCATAAGTTCTTTCTTTCAAGAAATACCTACCTGAAATATGCATGTAGAAGTGGGGAGGACTGGGTATACAGTGGACAGAATTGGGGGCAAAACTCTTCTTGAACACCTTTAATATATTTTCTTTTCTTCGAACCATACAAATGGCTTTATAAAAATATTACCTACTCAAAATTACTTAAAAAGTAAAACTTAGTACAATTTAAAATTTTTAATTTAAGAATCTTTTTATAAAAATTCAGATTTGCAAAAGTTATGTTAGGAAATAAACAGTTGTTTGCATTGCCAAATAAGTAAATCTTTAAACACAGAATTTCCTCTAGTTTTTTTTTTAAAGGGATTTCATTTTTTTAATGTATTAAGAATTCCATTTTTAAAAAACACCTGCCTGTAGCCCTAGCTGCTACTCAGGAGGTTCTGGGGGGAGGATCACTTGAGCACAGGAGGCAGAGGTTGCAGTTAGCCAAGACGGTATCACTGCACTCCAGCCTGGGTGACACAGTGAGGCTCTGTCTCAAACAAAACTAAACTAAACTAAACTAAATTTAAAAATTTGGTTCCTACTCAAAATTCAAAGATACAAATGTGTTGCTACATTCTTATCACATCCTTAAGAGCAAACTGCAGACTTCCAACAAAACTGAAACCCTACCAGAAAAAAGTTAAATGATTTGTCACATACAATGCAAATCTCACCAGGGGACAGTTACACTTGTTTGGTGTGGCTCCGGAGTTTAGAATGAAAACGAGTGGTTTTAAATAGCTTCTAAGGAGGCAGAAACAGAGAACAGAGAAGAGAACAATTAAAGCTGTCCAAAAGTGAAACCAGGTGACTTGGAGGGACAGGGTGGCAAATCCAGAGATACAAAGAATTGCAAATCCTCCAGGAATGGCTTCGAGGCTTCAGTAAGTCACTTAGCACTCTAAGGGCTGGAATGCAGGGTCACTGGGGTCCTTTCAAGCTCCCAAATCCATGTCCCCACTTGTGGTGAGTTCCCTCTGCTAGAAGGGTTCAGCAGAGGTGAGGGACAGTGGAGGAGGAGTCTGTTACAGAATGAGAGGTTGGAATAAAGCACGCTTCAAACAGATTAACCACTGGCACCTGAAGACCTCTAGCTACAGACGCACATTCACACTATTAAAAGGTCCAAGGTAAAGTTCATCCCTTTCTGTAGGCAGGCCCCAGAACATGAGCAGTCATTGTGTGGCAGTACTCAAATATGAAGCAGTCACCCGGAAGAGCCAGGACACACATGTGTGAAGTTTTAAAGATTATCACCAAAAAAGAATTAAAGCACTTAAAAATGAAGGTGGAGAGCTCAGAGGCTCTGAGAACAAATTTACAAACACCTAAAGGCCCAAGAATTCCAGGTTGAGAACAAGTTGACCAGGTCACTCAGAAAGCATCAGATCTGTAAGGTTCTGTGAATCATGTATGGCACAAAAATTACCTGTTTGAGGTAAACTTCTAGTTTAGTTTACCTCCATGGAGATTTGATCATTATTGATTAAGGGTTGCTATTCAGCAACATTCACCATTGTGTTGTACCAGTCAGTGTCTGTTCTGATGGGTCGGTACTGCAGTGTACTGTATGATTATATGTTTAACACCGCCTGGGCATAGGCGGAATAGAATGCATTGCTAGGGGTAAGTCCTGTGATATCCAACCTGCCCACCACCATTGTGAATCCCTGAAGCAGAGGCCAGCAGGTGCTATGGCTCTAATAAAAATAAACACCAGTAGTTAAATAATTGTAACATTTGTAATAACAATTGATTTTTCATGTCTTTAATTTTGCTTGGCAGTATCCAAACTTCTATGAAAGAAAGAATGAATGAGGCCAAACACGATGACTCATTCCATTGGGAGGCCAAAGCGGGCAGATCACTTGAGGTCAGGAGTTCAAGACCAGCCTGGCCAACATGACAAAACTCTGTTTCTACTAGAAATATGAAAATTAGCCAGGTGTGATGGTGCACACCTGTAATCCCAGCTACTCAGGAGGCTGAGGCAGGAGAATCGCTTGAACCCAGGAGACGAAGGTTGCAGTGAGCCAAGATCGTGCCACCACACTCTAGCCTGGGTGAGAGAGCGAGACTTCGTTAAAAAAAAAAAAAAAAAAAAAAAAAAAAAAAAAAAAAAAGAAGAAGAAGAATGAATAAAAGAGAGGAAGAAGGGGAAAGAGAGAAACATTTAATTACAGCCCTTGTAGGTGAGTACAACTAGGCAAAATATATAGGAACCTCACTCAATCTACCTATTCCCTTCATAAACGTCTTGGCATACAATGACTATCACCACTGTCAAATAGCTGTGATCAAATCACCTGTTATTCCTGAACTCAAAATTCACACAGACATGCACACACAAATACAGACAAGCATAATGTTTCACAAAATCTTGGAGGTAACACTCTACCAACCGTGCACACCTCCCGCTGAGGAGGAATGAGCCAAGGATGACTATGTTCTGGTGTCTGGATAGATCCACGACTCACAGCTGTAAATGCCCAGGGACCTCCGAAGTGCTTGCTGGAGGCCTCTAAAAACAACATTTCCTGATTCTAGAATTTAACCTTACACAAGCACTAAGTTCTACCAAAACAGAAATAGGAAATACACCAGAGGCTCAAAACTTAAACATCAAACCCCAAATGTTCCTGACGAAGGAGGTCTCGCTCACGTCCGTGTGAAGAGACCACCAAATAGGCTTTGTGTGAGCAATGAAGCTTTTTAATCACCTGGGTGCAGGCGGGCTGAGTCCAAAAAGAGAGTCAGCGAAGGGAGATAGGGGTAGGGCCATTTTATAGGATTTGGGTAGGTAGTGGAAGATTACAGTCATAGGAGGTTGTTCTCTGGCTGGCAGGGGTGGGGGTCAGAAGGTACTCAATGGGGGAGTTTTTGAGCCAGGAAGAACCAGGAGAAGGAATTTCACAAGGTAATGTCATCAGTTAAGGCAGGAACAGGCCATTTTCACTCCTTTTGTGATTCTTCAGTTACTTCAGGCCATCTGGATGTATATGTGCAGGTCACAAGGGATATGATGGCTTAACTTGGGCTCAGGAGCCTGACAGGAAGTTTTATCAACAGCGTTTTGTGCAACTGAACTCAGAGCCAAGAGCTGGCCTTCTTCTGCTGTGGACATCACGAGCTAGTGAGGGAAGAATTAGGTCTCACTCAGAGTATGTCAGGGGTACTGCTAGTGCTAAGTTGCTGCTAATAAAGTCAGCTGGAATTACGCACAAAGGAACTTAAGTCCTGCTATTTCTGTTGCAGTTACAACTAGAAGACCCTACCACCTAAAGGCCTTTATATGCACCTCAGCACAGTTAGATTTAAATAGATGCACACATACACATTCTTTTTCGTCTTCCCAACAGCTGATGTTTTTCTCTACTTTACAGACAAGGCTGAAAAAAGCTAGCTTGATTTAGTTAGTATTTCTGAGCAAAGGAATCACAGGACAATATGGAAATGCAGGGCTTTGATCTCCAGATCCTTTGCTCTTTCCTCAGTACCTCACCATCCTTCGCTTGCCTTCACATGTCAGTTCTGCCAACTGGACAAAGACTGTGACCACTAGCTTTTAGCCCTGACTGTTATGAACACAGTTTTGGGAGATCATCCTGACACGTGTAAGAATTAAAGAAAGAGGAAAGAAACATGAAAGGTGGCTTGACAGTCAAGGACAGGTTTATTTTAGAGAAAGCAAATTTGAAAGGGGCTTCTGGCTGAGTTAGGTCAGAGGCCACTCACTTACAGATTAAGAGTTTTTAAGGATTTAGGGTGGGAGAGTTTATCAGAGGCTTGGATTGCTTTTGTATCTCTTTGTTGCGCTTATCTGGGAGGAAGAGTGTGTCCCTTCCCATACAATCTTTCTGCAGCTGTAGGTATACCCCGCCCCCCTCCAGTCTGCTTTTAGCTTCCCTATCTTAGTGTACCTGAAGGAAAAGGAATGTGCTTATTAAGGCCCATTGTTTTACTGGAACCTATTGTATGAGGGCAAAGTTTGGCAGTTAACCAAGAGACTTTCCCCACCCCCTAACCTCCCTCTGTGCCAGAGCTGTCTTATCTGTATTTTACTCTCTTCTCTTTCTGGCTGCTTGCTGTTAGAAGGGAAGTGATTTCCTTGAAATGCATGAGGCTAGAAAGGGAACTGGAACTTAAAGTGGCAGTGTTTGTCTGAGATGAGATGACGGTGCTCCTGCCCTATCAATATGGATTAGACATTCCCTCTGTCAAGCTACATTCAAATCCACGTGACAATCAGAGACATCAGAACAGTGTTCTTGTGAATATTCTTATAACAAATGTATTGTACACGAATTTCACTTTCACATAAATAATTATAAATGCAGGCACCACTGAGAATTGTTTTTCTTCATTCCTTAAGATTTTTTTATGAGCATTCACATATCAAATGAAACACTCCTAATGCCCTTCCACGCCCCAAGCCATTCCAGTTCACCTGGCTGAAGGAAATCCTATAAATGAGGACTGCCAGCAGGTTGTTCACATCCCCAGGACTTAGCTGCCTCGTCTATAAATGAAGGCGTTAACCACAGGACTTTGGATCTCCCTATGAGGGCTCACCTTCAAGGGTTCAAAATACAGTTCCAGGAATTAACAAAGAAAAGTTCCTCTAGAAATTGAAAAAAAAAAAAGAAAAACTCAAGTACATAAAAATATTCAAAATCTTAATGAAGAAAGCATCAAGGCGTCCTTACAGAGCCACTCCCTTCAGGCAAGCCAGACATCCCCTCTGCCAAGAAGAGCCCTGAGAACAGCTTCAGTCTCTGACATAGCCTCTCTCCTCATCCCTCAGGCCAGAGGAGCAAAGTGTAGTAGTAGTGACAAGGTGGGGACTGTCCACTGCAGTCTACACTGCAGTTGCCAACCCTGAGGACATCCGTCCAAGAGAAAGGTGCTGGCCTGTAGATTGAGTCCTGATTCAAGCTTTGCCTGAAGCCAGTGCTATCCACTCCTGGGTTTCCATGTGAAAGAGGCAATAAATTCCCTTCTTTGCTTCAGTCAATTTGAATTGGGTGTTCTGTCAATGGTACCTGAAAGGTTCCAACCCCAACATTGATTTTTTTTTTTTTTTAAACAAGGTCTCGCCCTGTTGCTCAAGTTGGAGTACAGTTGTGTGATCTTGGCTCACCACAGCCTCTGCCTCCGGATTCAAGAGATTCTCTTGCCTCAGCCTCCCAAGTAGCTGGGATTACAGGTGCCCGCCACCACGCCTGGCTAATTTTTGTGTTTTTAGTAGTGAAGAGGTTTCGCCGTATTGGCCAGGCTGGTATTGAACTCCTGACCTCAAGTGATCTGCCTGCCTCAGCCTCCCAAAGTACTGGGATTATAGGCATGAGCCACCGCACCCAGTCCAACATGGAATATGACATCAGGTTATAAAGTTTCTGCTTGCAGAGCAGCTGAGTGTAAATGAGCCATCATCTTCCTACAGGGAAACCTGTCTCTAACCAAATAAAAACTTCCTATGTGAGCACCTTCCTTACACAAAAGCAGGAAATGGGCCTGGCATAGACCAAATTTTCACCTCACTAGATATGCAGAAGAGAAGTCTTAGGAAGGGGGAGATTAGAGAGAGGGTGGCTGGACTGTAACCTCATTGTCCAATGTTCAAGGCCGTGCAGAGGGGACACAGAATTATAACTAAGGGGTAGTTGTCTAGAGAGGCAATCTAAGCTCAGTCTAACCTAAGAACGTGGTTCTTTGAACACCAGGGAATCTTAAAATGTCCCTGGTCCCCAGGTCAGACACAGTATTTCACACCTATAGTCCCAGAACTTTGAGAAGCTGAGGTGGGAGGATCACTTGAGCCCAGGAGTTTGAGACCAGCTTGGACAACATAGTGAAACCCCATCTCTACATTAAAATACAAAAGTTAGCTGTGCATGGACACACACCTGTAGTCTCAGCTACTTGGGAGGCTGAGGTGGGAGGATCGCTTGAACCTGGGAGGTCAAGGCTGCAGTGAACAGTGATCCCACCACTGCACTCCAGCCCAGGTGACGGAGCGACTCTGTCTCAAAAAAAAAAGTACCTGCACAAACTAAGGTCAATTACTCTCTCTTCAGGGTACACATCCAAAACCAAGGCTACAATCCAAGTCTTCAATAAGGAAAGTTTTCTGGCCAGGCGTGGTGGCTTGTGCCTATAATCCCAGTATTTTGGGGACAGAGGTGGGAAGATCACTTGAGTCCAGGAGTTTGAGACCAGCCTGTGCAAGAAAGTGAGATCCCTCTGTCTCTACAAAAAATAAAGAATAAAAAATATCCGGGCATGGTGGTACACACCTGTGGTCCCAGCTACTTGGGAAGCTGAGGTGGGAGGATAGCTTGAGCCCGGGAGGTCGAGACTACAGAGAGCCGGGATTGCCCCCCTGCACTCCAGTCTGGGTGACAGAATGAGACTGTCTCCAAAAAAAAAGAGTGTTTTCTAACATTTAAACTTGTCAAAAGAAAAAGAAAATCAGAATTGACTGTGTCAGAAAACAGGGTGTTTCCTGTTTCTAGAATGCCAGGTGAGACCACCGATTCCTGTGCTGGGCAGGACGCTGGAGGACACAGCCAATGATTGGTTTGAGGTCTAAGAACCAACAAAAATTCTCTGCTATAATGAAAGTGCGTCCAGGGGCACAGGGAATACTAGTTTTTTCCTTAGTGTGAAAGCAGGCTGGGGCATCTGTTTCTTTGTTCCCTGTTTGTCCACTCGTCGACTCACATCATCATTGACAGCAGTGAGGATGGATAAGATGTCTTCCTGTCTGCAACAAAAAAGAAAACAATTATTTTTTTAACGGAGTCTCACTCTGTCACCCAGGCTGGAGTGCAGTGGCACGATCTTAGCTCACTGCAGCCTCCACCTCCTGAATTCAAGTGATTCTCATGCCTCAGCCTCCCGAGTAACTGGGATTACAGGTGCCTGCCACCACACTCGGCTAATAGTAAAGACGGGGTTTCACCATATTGCTTGCCCTGGCTGGTCTCAAACCCCTGACCCAGGTGATCCGCCCACCTCAGCCTCCCAAAGTGCTGGGATTACAGGCATGAGCCACTGTGCCTGGCCCAGAGAAGAAACTTTTTTCAATCAGGAGGTAGAAACCACACACCAGGTCTTAGAAAAGACACCAGGTACCATGTACCAGGTCTTAGATCAACAAATAAGCAGCAGATGCCACAGATACCAACAGTGTCCTCTCTATCTGTAGCCTTGGGAGAGATACAAAGATAAACATGACACAATTCCTGAAGTTAAACACTTAGAATGCAGATATAAAACATTTACCAAGGATGGCATATACACAACATGCATAACACAAGGCAGAATGTGGTCGACACCAAATGAAAGGTCAGGGTCCCCCTGCAAGTTCAGAGGAGAATGCACTTCTGTCTGGGGGGAGAGAAAAGGCTTCATGCAGGTGGTAGCATTTGAGCCTGGACTTGCAGGACATATAGCATTTAGCAGAACGTTCTCAGGGCAGGCAATACATATCACTGGAAGCAAGCACAGGTTCTGAAAACAGATTCAATTTTAAATTGTGGCTCCATCACTCATTCATTGTGTGCTCTTAGGCTGGTTACTCACTGCTCCATGTCTCCGTTTTCCCAGCTCTAAAAGAGGAACCATAACAGTCCCCATCTTAGGGGTTGCCAAGAGCATTAAAGGATGTATATTGGGTCAAGCACTTAGAACACTGGCTACACTGTTCTGCTGACCATCATTTTTAGTATTAGTATGACTACCCTCATCCCCTCATCCTTACCCTCACTACTTTTCAGGGAAGGGATACAGGCCCCTACCTGCTCTCAATCCCTGCATCTTGCTTTGCATCTGCTCTCTATTACCAGCTCTTCCTGTGTCTGTTTTCTTCTTATCACTTAGTCTCACCTGAAATATTACCTGCACCAAGAAGCTATCATTACCCTGTTTTGATTTGTTCATGGCAGGGATCACTTCCTGAAATTGTCTCTTTTTGTTAGAGACAGGATCTTGCTCTGTTGCCCAGGCTAGAGTGCAGTAATGCAATTGTAGCTCACTACAGCCTCAAACTTCTGGGCTTAAGCAATCCTCCCACTTCAGACTCCCTAATAGCTAGGACTACAGGTGCATGCCACCACACCTCGCTAATTTTTTTCTTATTAATTTAAATATTATTTATATTAATATTAAATAATAATTGAATAAATAAAACTATTAAATAAATATTAAACAATTAAAATATTACTAATTTAAATATTAAACACTGAAAACTATAAAACATTGATGAAAGAAAGTGAAGAGGACACAAATAAATGGAAAGATATCTCATGTTCATGGGTTGGAAGAATTAATCTTGTTAAAATGACCATACTACCCAAGGTGACCTACAGATTTAATGCAGTCCCTATCAAAATACCAGTGACAGGCCAAGCGCAGTGGCAAATGCCTGTAGTCCTAGCTACTCGGGAGTCTGAGTTGGGAGGACTGCTTGAGCCCAGGAGTTCAAGTCTAGCCTGGACAACATAGCAAGACCCTATCTCTACAACAAAACAAAACAAAAACAAACAAAAAAATTACATTCTTCACATAAACAGGAAAAAAATCCTAAAACGTATATGGAACCACAAAAGACCCCAAATAGTGAAAACAATGCTGAGCAAAAAGAACAAAGCTAGAGGCATCACACCACCTGACTTCAAAATATACTACAAATCTAGAGTTACCAAAACAGCATGGTACTGGCACAAAAACAGACACGTAGATCAATGGAACAGAATATAGAGCCCAAAAATAAATTCACACACCTACAGCCAACTGATTTTTGACCAGAACACACAATAGGTAAAAGAAAATCTCTTCAAAAAACAGTGCTGGGAAAAGTGGATACCCACATGCAGAAAAAGTGAGACTGACCACTTATCTCTCACCACATACAAAAACCAACTCAAAATGTATGAGACTTAAATGTAAAACCTGAAACTATGAAGCTACTGCAAGAAAACATGGGGCAAACATATCACGACATTGGGTTGGGCAAGGATTTTTAAAATAAGACCTCAAGAGCACAGACAACAAAAGCAAAAACAGACAAATGAGATTACATCAAATTAAAACCCTTTTGCACACACAAAAAAAACAGAATGAAGAGACAATCTACAAAATGGGAAAAAATATTTGCAAACTATACACCTCACAAGGGGTTAATATCTAGAATACATGAGGAACTTAAACAACTCAACAGCAAAAAAAACCAAATAACCCCATTTAAAAATGGGCAAAAGACTTTAACAGACATTTCTGAAAAGAAGACATGCAAATGGTCCACAGGTATAAGAAAAAAGTAAATAGTTTAAGCCAAAATAAATGATTTTGACTCATTAGATTATGATAGAACATACTTACCAAATGCCCTCTATTTACATAAGTATCATGTGAGCATTTATCATATCACTTCTGGGGGTATTAATCTATCAATCCCACCTAATAGCATCCCTCCTATGCCTAGAAGGAATAATATTATCATTATTCATCATAAATACCCTTATAGCTTTAAATATATACTTCACCCTAGCAAATATCATACCCATTACTCTACCAGTATTTGCTGCCTGCGAAGCCACGGTAGGCCTTGCTTCACTAGTTTCAATTTCCAACACATATGGTTTAGGCTATGTACATAACCTAAATTTACTTCAATGCTAAAAATAATTATTCCTAGAATTATACTACTACCAATAACATGACTCTCTAAAAATTATATAATCTGAATCAATATGGCTACCCACAGCCTAATCATCAGCTTCATTGCCCTATTATTCTTTAACCAATTCAACGATAATCTATTCAACTTTTCATTAACTTTCTCCTCTGATCCGCTAATATCACCCCTTCTAATGTTAACAGCCTGACTACTACCTCTTATAACTATAGCAAGCCAGTACCACCTCTCCAGTGAATCACCCCTATGGAAAAAACTGTATTTCCATATTGATTTCCCTACAAATTGTTCTAATCATAGCATTTACAGCCACAGAACTAATTGTATTTTATATTCTCTTTGAAGCTACACTTATCCCTACCTTAATTATTATCACCTGATGGGGTAACCAACCAGAACACCTCAATGCAGGTACATATTTCTTATTTTACACACTAGTGGGATCCCTCTCCCTACTTATGATACTTATTTATGCCCAAAATATCCCAGGCTCACTGAGCATGATAATAATAACATTCAATACTCAAGAACTACCAATCTCCAGATCCAGCAATCTCATACGATTGGCATGAATAATGGCCTTCATAGTAAAAACATCCCTATACCAACTTCACCTATGACTTCCCAAAGCCCACGTATAAGCCCCTATTGCCAGCTCAACAGTACTTGCAGCAGTGCTCCTAAAATTGGCGGCTATGGCATAATGCGACTTACCCTCATCCTCAGCCCTCTGACAGAACATATAGCCTATCCTTTCCTGATATTATCCTTATGAGGCATAACTGTGACAAGCTCTATCTGTCTACGACAAACTGATCTAAAGTCAGTCACTTATTGCATATTCCTCCGTAAGCCACACGGCACTTGTTCTGGCTATCCTCATTCAAACCCCCTGAAGTGTTACCGGTGCAATTATCCTCACAATTACCCATGGACTTACTTCGTCCCTACTACTCTGCCTAGCAAATTCAAACTACAAGCGAATCCACTGCTGAATCATATTAGTCTCTCGAAGATGTCAAACATTACTTCCACTAATAACCTTTTGATGACTCACAGCAAATCTCACCAACCTTGCTCTACCCGCCACTAGTAATCTAGTAGGAGAACTCCTTGTAACAATGGCTTCATTCTCCTGATCAAACATTACTATCATGCTCATAGGACTTAGTATATTAATCACAGCCCTTTATTCCCTCTATATACTTGTCACAACACAACGAGGAACACTAACATACTATATTAACAGCATTCCTTTACACTAGAAAACATACTAATATTTACACATCTTTCACCAATTCTCCTACTATCTCTAAATCCTAAAATTATTATAGGACTTACACCTTGTAAATATAGTTTAATCAAAACGTTAGATTTTGGGTCTAATAATAGAAGTCCACAACTTCTTATTTACTGAGAAAGTATGCAAGAACTGCTAACTCATGCCCCCATGCCTAACAACATGGCTTTCTCAACGTGTAGAGGATGAGAGTTATCCATTGATCTTAGGAACCAAAAATATTGGTGCAACTCCAAATAAAAGTAATAATCATGTATTTTTCCATTACTATAATAACCTAATCTCCTTAACCTTACCAATTATTATTAACTTTATCAACCCTCGCAAAAAGAACTCATGTTCATACTAAGTAAAAACAGCTATCACATGCACTTTCACCATTAGCCTCATTCCCACAACATTCGTGTGTACAGACCTAGAAGCCATCATCTCAAACTGATATTGAACAACAATCCAAACCCTAAAGTCTCATTAAGCTTCAAACTAGACTACTTCTCCATAATGTTTATTCTAGTAGCACTATTAATCACTTGATCTATTATAGAATTCTCAATATGATATATAAAGTCAGACTGAACATTTATCAGTTTTTCAAATACCTACTTATTTTCCTCACCACAATATTAATTCTAGTTACTGCCAACAACCTTTTCCAATTTTTTATCAGATGAGAGGGCGTAGGAATTATATCTTTTCTACTAATTGGCTGATGACATGGTCAAGCAGATGCTAACACAGCAGCGTCCAAGCAATTCTATACAATCGCATTGGTGACATTGGCTTTAATTTTAGCTACAGCATGATTCCTCTCGTCCTCCAATACATGAGAGCCTCAACAAATACTTATCCTTAACCCTACCCCCAACCTTCTTCCATTAATTGGTTTTCTCTTAGCAGCAGCAGGAAAATCAGCCCAACTTGGCCTCCACCCCTGACTTCCTTCCGCTGTGAAAGGCTCAACCCCAGTCTCAGTCCTGCCTCACTCTAGCACTATAGTTGTGGTGGGAGTTTTCCTACTTACCCGCTTCCACCCCTCAACATCACTAATCATCACGGAAATGCAAATCAAAACCACAGTGACAGCTGGGCGCGGTGGCTCAAGCCTGTAATACCAGCGCACTTTGGGAGGCTGAGGTGGGTGGATTACTTGAGATTAGGAGTTCCAGACCAGCCTGGCCAACATAGTAAAACCCTGTCTCTACTAAAAATACAAAAATTAGCCAGGTGTGGTGGCACATGCCTGTAATCCCAGCTACTCGGGAGACTGAGGCAGAACTGCTTGAACCTGGGAGGCAGAGGCTATAGTGAGCTGAGATTGCACCACTGCACTCCAGCCTGACAGAGCGAGATGTTGTCTAAAAAACAAACAAAACAAAAAACCCACAGTGAGATGCCACTTCACTCAAGTTAGAATGGCTATTATCAAAGAAACAAAAGAAAACACATGTTGGCAAGGATCTGGAGAAAAGGGAACACTTATGCACTGTTGGTGGTATTGTAAATTAGTACAGTCATTATGGAAAATAGTGTACCAGTTCCTCATAAAATTACAGATAAAAAATACTATATGAGGCCGGGCGCGGTGGCTCAAGCCTGTAATCCCAGCACTTTGGGAGGCCGAGACGGGCGGATCACAAGGTCAGGAGATCGAGACCATCCTGGCTAACATGGTGAAACCCCGTCTCTACTAAAAATACAAAAAACTAGCCGGGCGACGTGGCGGGCGCTTGTAGTCCCAGCTACTCAGGAGGCTGAGGCAGGAGAATGGCGTGAACCCGGGAGGCGGAGCTTGCAGTGAGCGGAGATCCGGCCACTGCACTCCAGCCTGGGCGGCAGAGCGAGACTCCGTCTCAAAAAAAAAAAAAAAAAAAAAAAAAAAAAAAAAAAAATACTATATGATCCAGCAATCCCCATACTAAGTATACAGACAAAGAAAATGCAATCAATATGTCAAAGAGATATCTGCACTCCCTATTTACTGCAGCATTATTTACAATAGCCAAGATATGGAATCAACCTAAGTGTCCAAAAATGGATATATGGATAAAGAAAATGTGATATTTATAAGAGACAGAATACCATTCAGTCATAAAAAAGAAGAAAATTCTGACATGTCTGACAACATGAATGAGCCCAGAGAACATCATGTTAAATGAAATAAGCAAGACTCACAAAAAAATCTGCATGTTCTCACTCATGTGGAATCTTTGTTTAAAAAGTTGATATCATAGAAGCAGTGAGTAAAACAGCAATTATGGAGATGAGAGAGGGAAGAAGGGAAGGGAAGATGAGGGTACAAAGTACAAAGTCAGTGGGTACAAAGTTACAATTAGATAGGAGGAATAATCTCTGGTGTTCTATTGCACAGTGGGGTGACTATGGTTAACAGTAAGGCATTCTGAGTTGGGCACTGTGGCTTGAGCCTACAATCCTAGCTGCTTATAAGGCTAAGGCAGGAGGATTGCTTGAGCCCAGGAGTTCAAGACCAGCCTGGGCAACACGGTGAGATCCCATATTTAAATCAATTGATCAATCAGTAAGGTGTTACATATTATAAAATAGCTAGAAGAGAGGCTTTTAGAGGTTCTCACCACAAAGAAATGATAAATGCATGAGGTGATGGATACACTACCCTGATTTGATCATTTACACAACACATATATGTATTGAAACATCAAATTATAACCCTGAAATATGTAGTTATGAAATATTAATTAAAAATAACAAAGAAATTTCTGGAGTACCAAAAAAAAAAACTAGACATTGCTTAATCATGCATGTATACTGTCTCCTTTTAATATTGTTGAATTTTAAAATAATAATAATTTAAATATTCACATATTTTTATTATCTGTCCTTCCTTTACTGGACTTTTAGCTCCCTGGAGAGCAGATTTTGTCTCTTGTACACAGCTGCACCTCCAGCCCCCAGTTCAGTACCCAGTACAGTAAGCACATAGTATGACCTCAATAAATATTGCCTTGTTACTGAAGCCATAGACATTAACCTCTGATGTCTGTGATGAGGATGGAGGGGCTGGTAAAGAAGAGAGAAAAGCAAAGTTGACTCAAGACTCCAATCCTGAATTCCCAGAAGAGCACTATGGCCATTCCTTCAAATGGAAATTCAGGAGCTTCTGGAGAAGGCTGGGAAGATGAGCTCAGAAACATGTATGCTTAATGTGAGGTCCAAGGGCTAAACAGAGGTAGGATATCTAGCGGGCTGTTAATGAGATGGGCTCAAGCAAGTCATTCATTGGCCCAGCAAATGTTTAACAAGCTCACAATATATCAGGTCAGGAGCTGAGGATATAAAGTTAAATGAAACAGGGTCTCTGCCCCCCAGGAATTCAGAGATGAGTGGGCCAGAGATGGCAACTTTGGAGACGTTTTCATGGAGGTGCCCATGGCCTCCATGGGCAGCTAAAGCTGCCAAGAGGAGAGCATGTGGCAAAGACAGAAGGCAAGCTGTCAGAGCAGTGGCAAATAGAATGCCAAAGATAGCACATAGGTGCTCAGGAAATAGGAGTGAGTGATAAATAAACAAAGGAACAAATAAAAGGCCCCCATGCTTTTGTTCACGCTACTCCCTCTGCCCAGCACATCTTTCACCTGATTCTTTACCTAATATCTATTTGTCATTTCTAGAAGCCTCCTCTGATCCTTCAAATCTGGGCAAGGTAGTCATTCTGCATGTTCCCATAACACCTATACTTCACAATGTGCACTTACCAGCTGGGGATGCCCTTCCCCATCTGTTTGTCTATCCCTCTAGCTTGTAAGCAACCTGAGGGCAATGACCCTGTCGTTTTTTTTAACTCTATCTCCCTTTCCAGGTCCAGGCTGGTACTCAATACAAGGTTGCTAGATGGATGGATGGATGGATGGATGGATGGATGGATGGATGGATGGATGGATGGATAAATAGATAAACAGAAAGGTAGGCAGATGGATGAACAGGTACATGGATAGAACGATTTAGAACTCTCACCCTTACCAAAGGTGTTGAATGAGAGTAAAATAAAAAATAAATAAAACAAATTAATTAAAAATGGAAGGAAAAAAAGAACTCTCACCTTGGGACCAAGACCTTCAGATGATTACACAGAGACTGAATATACCAGCTGCCTTCCTCCACATGCCGAAAGGATACATAGCCTGGGACAGTGGCCAGACCAAGTAGGAAGTCAGCCTCGACGGGAATACTGTCCTGCAGGGAAGCGGGGGCCTGCTCAGGGTTCAGAGCATCTGCTTCGATGGATTTGGAAGGCTGTATCTTTTCACCTTGGCAGGCCTGGATGAAAAAGAGTTTAGGTTTTTCAGCCAGTCCAGGGCACTGCAGGGCTGTGAAGTGAGACGTGATTTCCCGAATGGGAATGAGGGCCTCATCCGAAGAGTAGACAGCTCCATATTCCCCATGGGTCAGAATACAGAACACGAAGCAGTCCCCATCGGCATGGGCTGGATTGCACTTCTGCTTCTGCAGGACCTCCTCCATTACCACTTTCGTCACATCATTGTATATATGCACTGTGAAGCCAAGCCACTGGAACACACCCCTCAGGATCTCTGTTTAAAAAAGAAAAAAAGAGAGAGAGAGAGAGAGAGAGAGAGAGAGAGAGAGAGAGAGAGAGAGAGAGAGAAAGGGGAAATAATAAAATAATGCAAAACAAAATGAAGAACTGAAACAAGGCCGGGTGCAGTGGCTCACTCCTGTAATCTCAGCACTTTGGAAGGCCGAGGCAGGTGGATCACTTGAGGTCAGGAGTTTGAGACCAGTCAGGCCAACATGGCAAAACCCCATTTCTACTAAAAATACAAAAATTAGCCAGGTGTGGTGGCTCAGGCCTGTAATCCCTGCTGCTTGGGAGGCTGAGGCACGAGAATGGCTTGAGCCTGGGAGGCAGTGTTTGCAGTGAGCTGCAACTACACCCCTGCACTCCAGCCTGGGCAACAGAGCAAGACTATGGCTCAAAAAAAAAAAAAAAAAAATGAAACGATGCTAATAGTTACAAAAATTGCACAGCAAATAGCCTAAAGCTTTGGATTATTTTTATTTTCATAACCATAAAATCTTACAATGAATCTCCTATCATGTAATACCCAGTGTTGTCACAACAGTCCTGAGAATTGGCAGTGGCCAGTGTTTCATTTCATCCTGTTTCACAGTTGAAGAAGCTGAGGTCTCTTGACTGTCCCATGATCACACACCTAGTTAGTGGTGGAGTTGGAGCTCACACCCAGGTTGTCTCGTGCCAGTCCAGCATACTCTCCCCCAGTACACGCACTCCTCTATTCAGAATTGTGAATAGTCAAAGACTCTTGCTACTCTTTAGCAGACTGGGTGATGCCCCAGGGATATACAAGAGGCTCAGAAACATAATATCCATCCTTACACGTATATGGAAAATAAAAGTCACAGAAAAAAATGTGAAAATAAAAAATAATTTTAAGATCCCCAATTTGCACTTGATAAACTATTCTAGACTTTCTTACCAGCATCTTTATGGGTTCCTCGTCTGTCCCTCAGGGAGATAAAGCTGTGGTTGTTGACAATGACACAGAGGCCTCTGTGGTCCCGATTCATCCTGTACGTAGGTGCCCACTTGAAGAACAGATAGAGCCACTTAGTAGGAATCCTCATCTTAGGACCTTAAATGTTTCTAACCAACCATACCAATGGGTCCACTGTGAGGAAGAGCAGGATGTACCTCCCCATGCCAGTTGTTTAAACCATGTTTGTTGTTGTTGTTGTTGTTTTGAGACAGAGTCTCACTCTTGTTGCCCAGGCTGGAGTGCAGTGACACGATCTCGGCTCACTGCAACCTCTACTCCCAGATTCAAGGGATCCACCTGCCTCAGGTGCCCACCAACACCCCCAGATAATTTTTGTATTTTTGGTAGAAGTAGGGTTTCACCATGTTGGCCAGGCTGGTCTTGAACTCCTGACCTCAAGTGATCCACCCACCTCAGCCTCCCAAAGTGCTGGGATTACAGGCGTGAGCCACCATGCCTGTCCAAAACCATGTTTTTATACTCTAGTCTAAACCCCTTGGAATATTTATGCCACATTATTTCTTTTTTTTTTTTTTTTTTTTTTTTTTTTTTTTTTTTTTTTTTTTGAGACGGAGTCTCGCTCTGTCGCCCGGCCTGGAGTGCAGTGGCCGGATCTCAGCTCACTGCAAGCTCCGCCTCCCGGGTTTACGCCATTCTCCTGCCTCAGCCTCCTGAGTAGCTGGGACTACAGGCGCCAGCCACCTCGCCCGGCTAGCTTTTTGTATTTTTTAGTAGAGACGGGGTTTCACCGTGTTAGCCAGGATGGTCTCGAACTCCTGACCTCGTGATTCGCCCGTCTCGGCCTCCCAAAGTGCTGGGATTACAGGCTTGAGCCACCGCGCCCGGCCTTATGCCACATTATTTCTAAAGTCACTTTTTTTTTTTTTTTTTTTTTTCCGAGACGGGAGACTCGCTCTGTCGCCCAGGCTGGAGTGCAGTGGCGCGATCTCGGCTCACTGCAAGCTCCGCCTCCCGGGTTCACGCCATTCTCCTGCCTCAGACTCCGGAGTAGCTGGGCCTACAGGTGCCTGCCACTGCGCCCAGCTAATTTTTGTATTTTTAGTAGAGACATTTGAAAGACTGGGGATTCTGACCACTCTGCAACTCACTTTTACTGCATAATTGTGATCTGAATAAAATTTCAAAGATTCTTTGTTAAGTCCTAGAGCCCAGGACAAAGGATAAATCTCATTTGCACTAAAGATCAGACACTTCCTTTCTTTCAGGATGCCACTCCCAGTATCAGAGGCAGAGAGTCCTCAAGATCCTGGCCCCAGTGTGGAATTAGCTAATTAATTCCAAGGGGAAATACCAGGTCCTGATTAAAATTCAGACTTCACCTGGTTTGGCTGGAGAAGCTCAATCATGAAAGTTAAGAAAATGGAATATGTATATTAATATTGTCAAACCCAGGGTTTATGCAAAAGTATCTTCATTTTCATATTAGCAACACGAATGAAGAAAGCATATGCAAGGATTTCATGAGACAACATAAATATCAAAGATTTTTTTCAGATGGTTCACTTCTGGAGTGATCTGATGCCTTCAAAAAAAGGGAAATCTCTTTTGTAATTTTATTTATGAGTATAAAAATAATATACAAGCTGGCATGATGGTACTCGGGTGGCTGAGGCAGGAAAATTCTTTGAGGCTGAGAGTTCAGGACAAGCCTGGGCAATATAGAGAGACCACCATCTTTATAGATATATGAATATATATATGTGTGTGTATATATCTATATACTTAATATGCAAGTATATATAAAGTATACTTATATATAAAGTATTTATATACACGTATATATTCTTATATATAAAAATGGCTGATATATATTCATATATATATAAAGATGGCTGTATATTCAATTTTAAAAATTCAATATATAAATATAAAAATTCAATATATAAATTCACGTAGGAATTTAAAAATATGTGCAATTATTTTTGAAGACTATTGTAAACAGCATGTGATGGCAAATTAGCTGAGCTGCTTTAGCAGAGCCTCTGTGCAGCTAAAATCATCCTTGAAATCATGGTACATCTTTATCCAAGCAGAAAATAAGTGGCTTCAATGGATAAGAAAAGAAACTACCCCTCTCCAGAAATAACCCAAAGGGTATGCATGACTCAAAGTGCAATAGCATTTCCTCCATAGTCAAAGGGATCAATCACTTCTGATTGATAAGAAAAAGGTGGGAAGAACAGAGATAATTATAGAGAGAGGGAGAAACAAGTTGGAAACAAACAGCTTGGAGCCCTTAAAGTCATCAAAGGCCGGAACCGAGGGAGAGAGCCCCTAAAGAAACCGTCCTTTTGATTGAATTTGGAAAAAAAAAGTTTTTTATTAAAAACAGAAAAAAAAGAAACCATCCAGACCTGTGTGCTGGTTTCAGAGTTTAGAGTGTTAGCAGATGCTCCTTGCATCCCCCTGAAGACCAGGCTTGGTGCACCATTTGTGGCTCTGTTACCTAGAAAGAGAGGTACTCAGACTCCAAATATCTTCCCCAAGCACTTAGATTTCTTTACTAATAATTTTCGCATCTAATTCTGGAGAATCATGCTTCTCTCAAGGCCCTACTGAGACAATTCAGCCACCATGCCTTTCCTGATAGGAGAGACTGATGTGTCTTTGCATTCCTTTTTGCTTTGTCTGGGTTGGAAACTATGCTGCTGGCAGGGATTGGGTGGGGAATTGATTAAGATCGCATGGATCAGCTCAAGGGTTCCAGGTCAAGTATGGTTGGGTTGAGTCAGCATTTATGTCACTGGATATAAATAAAGAGGCTAGGTGGACCTCGAGAAGAAAAAAGAGGGCGACTGGGCGCGGTGGCTCACGACTGTAATCCCAGCACTTTGGGAGGCCAAGACGGGCAGATCACTTGAGCCCAGGCGTTCGAGACCAGCCTGGACAACTTAGTGAGACCCCCCCATCTCTAGAGAAAAAAAATACAAAAAATTAGCTGGGCATGGGGACACACACCTGTAGTCCCAGCTTCCTGGGACGTTGAGGTGGGAGGATCACCTGAGAGGTCAAGGCTGCCATGAGCTGTGATGGCACCACTGCACTCCAGCCTGGGCAACAGAGTGAGACCCTGCCTCAAAAAAAAAAAAAAAAAAAAGAAAAGAAAAGGAAAAAAGAGAAAAAGAAAGTTCCAGCTGAGCATCGGCTGAGGATCACACTGCTTTGAAGTGTTCCTGCCAACTCCCTGATTCATCTGGATTCTGTCACAGAGAGAAAGTCAGCGATGGGTTATTTGTCACATGGCACTAACAGGAAAATGTAACGTCAAACACTTTTCTTTTTCCATTCGCAGAAAATTTGTAGTAGAATCCACCAAACTCTGTCCTTGTCTCTGGGGCATGAATTGGTTATTAACTACTGCTAAGGGTCAGTCCTCAGGCTGAGCAAGTCCATCTTCCCCAGATCAGAAAACACAGTAAAAGGGATCCAAGCTTCAGTGGCTCAGAGCACCTATAAATTCCTCCTTACCACGGGAAGAGGTAACGCTCCAGGGGAAGTCATGTCTAAATTTTGGAACCGCAGAATTGTAAAGCTGAAAGAAACTGCCTTATTCTTCAGAGGGGTGAAGCAGTCACCTGAGCTCACATAAATAGACAGTGGGAGAGCCTAGTCTTAGGAGAGTAAGCTCTGGAATCAGACTGCTGGGTTCAAATCCCAGCTTCGCTTCTTTTTAGCTGCAGTGCCTTTTAGCTGCAGTGCAAAGCACTAGATTTCATGGGTCTCAGTTTCCTCATCGTTAGTGAGAATAACAGTAGTACCTACCTCCAGTGATTGGAGGACTGAATGACATAATCCCTGGAATCTCTCTGAGCAGTGCCTAGTACATGACAAGGGCTTAATAATGGTAACCTGGTCAATGTTATCAACATCATAGCACACAACCTCCATGTTAGGCAAAAAGAGAAATTGCTAGCAAAGCTGTGTGTCTTGGACTCTGAAGGATAATTTTCCAGAAAAATAAATAAATAAGGAATGGTCTGTGACAAACTTTCGATACCACAGAAAGACTTCGCCAAAGCCTGTTTGTTCATAAGCAGTTTAACCTGATGGCAGATTCTGGAATATTTTCCTAAGGTTATGGTTTCTGGGCAGGGATTCAGGGAACTAAACACACTATCCTCAAGTCCCTCCTCTTGCTTCTTCTCTCCCTCTGAAGCAACATGTGAAACCACTCCATAGAGGACACGTGCCCAGACTGCACATTCTGCTGTCACTACTGGTCTGAAGGCTTCAGCCCTGCTGGGGGCTGTTTCTGCTGCACAGAGGGTGACGTAATTCTGAATGGTGGAGGGAGAACAGCCGCCTGCAGTCCCTAGAATCTACTATACTAGGCATTCAGAGCAGAAACCACCCAGCCCTCTTCATTCTGCCATAGAAAAGCCGAGTATAATCCATGCATTCAATGTCTTGCCCTGAATTGGAATAAAAAATGAATTATTCATTATTTGTAAAGTCTCTCTTCCAAGTCACCTTGAATTCCTTGGTATATATCAAATATGTCTATCCCTGCCATACTGATCTAAGTTGTAAAAAGTATATGAGAAACACCTACCATTACTCCTTGCATGCTTATTTTGCCAGGACTCCTCCTGCTGAGAAAAAAAAAAAAAAGGCATAAAATGTCGGAAATTCACACAGTTAGCATGAGGAACAAAAACTAGACTTGATGCAGGGAAGGACAGATATCTAATCCACAGTCATAGAAATAAAGAGACATGCCTCTCCTTAGGAAAACGTTATGCCACACTAAAAAAAAAACTGATTTGGCCGGGCATGGTGGCTCACGCCTGTAATCCCAGCACTTTGGGGGCCGAGGCAGGTGGATCGCCTGAGGTCAGGAGTTCGAGACCAGCCTGGCCAACATGGTGAAACCCCATGTCTACTAAAAATAAAAAAATTAGCCAGGTGTGGTGGTACGTGCCTGTAATCCCAGCTACTTGGGAGGCTGAGGCAGGAAAATCACTTGAACTTGGGAGGCAGAGGTTGCAGGGGGCTGAGAAAAAAATCAGTTCAATTTTTAAACATATTAGGAGGTGTTGCTTAAAATTCAATGAGAGTTTCTTCTCACTGAGCCTAATTATTGGCAGTGTTCTTTTAAATTAAAAAAAAAAATCCTCAGGTGCTTAAGAAACACGAGACGTTTCACCAAGTTTTATTTTATTCATCACTTGGTGGAGAGGGAAAGGGCTGCCCAGATAACTTTTAAGACAGCTTCCAACCCTAAAAGTCTGTGAAAACATATTAGGTGCTGTGCCCCAGTCCCCCTGCACTTCTAGTACTGCCACAACTATCCCCCAACTGCATGTGGCCGTGGCCAAGTCATCATCCCATGTCAGCAGAACCACAGCGCTTCAGAGGCCACAGCTGAGCCACGCCCCTTTAGAAACCACTGAATTTCTCAGTCAACAAGCAGAATCGTGTGTGTGTGTGTGTGTGTGTGTGTGTGTGTTTCTACATGCATGTCAGTATCTGAGCACAAAACTAGTTGAAAAAGTGGGTGGGAAGACTTACACTTAGCAGACAATTTAACTTAGAATTCGGGAATCCTAAATGTCAGCGCTGGAAAACCACATTTTAAAGAGCTTCTGGGATGGCCAGGCACAGCAGCTCATGCCTGTAATTCCAGCACTTTGGGAGACTCGGGAGGGTGAATCACCTGAAGTCAACATGGTGAAATCCTGTCTCTACTAAAAACACAAAAAAAATTAGCCAGGCATGGTGGCGGGTACCTGTAATCCCAGCTACTAGGGAAGTTGAGGCATGAGAATCATTTGAACCTGGGAGGCTGAGGTTGCATTGAGCTGAGATTGCACTCCAGCCTAAGCGACAGAGCGAGACTCCATCTCAAAAAAATTAATTAATTAATTAATTAAAATAATAAAGAGCTTCTGGGGGAGTGGGGAGGTAGGAAGGGGTTTGCAGCTCTCTAAACGAAGCTATGCCCATGGCCAAGGAGTTGGCCCATAAATGTTGGTTTAATTGGATTACAGTAAAAGAATCAAGGGGAGCAGCCTCGCTCCCTCAATACCTCAATCAGATATCTAAGCGCTTTTCCAGGACTGGAATTAATTTAATCAAGGGCTATTTTCCTAGAGAAAAGAAGTCAGTTTAAGATTTTATAAATAATTGCAATTCTGTCTTATTTCCCATTGGGGAGATGGGGAATTCAAATGAACAAACTCACAGCAAGCAGGCGGAGGTATTACCATTTCTTTTAATTAAGGATGTACTTAATCTCTTAAGATCACTTACAAAGTGCCCTCCCAAAGCTGAGATTCCCTCAAATGGCTAAATACCTCCACCTGCCAAATAGGGTTCAGGGCAGAGCCACAGAGCAGGCCTCTGCCGGCTATGTCACGTCCTGATTGTCTGCATAGTCTTCAGGTGGGCATTTGCCCAGCCTTTGCCAAACTCCAGGAGCTACAGGTCATCTGGCCAGTTTCCACTGTCTCCTTCATTTAAAAAAACAAAAACACCTTCCTGGGGAGAAAGGAGGGTGCTTCTTTACAGTAGAATGCTGATAGCCAACTTACGAATGTGGAGAGAATACTGGAGTCGGAAAAGCATTGGTTTACAACCAACATAGTAAACGCTGGATCACACAAGAATCATCAGCGGACGCTCAATCTAGGGGGAAACTTTTCATATGCAGCAGGATATTTACAGAATCTTAAAATGTCTCTCCAGCACTTGCTTATTAATTGTGTGGGGAAAAAATAGTAATTATATAAAATTAACTACAGAGTGATGATATTCAGAAAATATCTTGACCAAATAATCAAAATTAGCACCACGAATAGGGGGGCAGATGGACACGATGTATCTCCAGATGGGATGCCCTGAGAAAGACACAAACATCACTTCGGTGATATTCTGGCCAGAATGTACAGCTTGAATCTAATTATGAGGAAATACCACATGTACCAAAGATAAGGAAAATTCTATTTAATGAAAGGTGGGAGGAGTGACTGCATTTTTCAAAAGTCTCAATGGCATAAAAGAGGAAATTAAATGTCATAACAGCTGTGGAAGTGTTCAAGATTAAAGGAGACTAGGCCGGGCATGGTGGATCACACCTGTAATCCCAAAACTTTGGGAGGCTGAGGCGGCCAGATCATTTAGGTCAGCAGTACGAGACCAGCCTGGCCAATATGGTGAAACCCCATCTCTACTAAAAATACAAAAGTTAGCTGAACGTGGTGGTGCACACCTGTAATCTCAGACACTTGGGAGGCTGAGGCATAAGAATTGCTTTAACCTGGGAGGTGGAGGTTATAGTGAGCCGAGATCATGCCACTGTACATCAGCCTGGGTGACAGAGTGAGACTCAGTTTCAAAAAAAACGTTAAAGGAGACTAAAGGATCATGACAACTAAATACAATATTGTATTGTATTTTTAATTTTTATTATTTTCTTTTAGAGAGGGTCTCACTCTGTTGCCCAGGCTCACCTTGAACTCCTGGCCTCAAGTGGTCCTCCCACCTCGGCCTCCCAAGGTGCTGGGATTACAGGTGTGAGCCACCACACCCAGCCTTGTGTTGTATTTATATAGGATCCTATGTGGAATTTTGTACTAGATGGTTTAAAAACTGTCAAGGACATTATTGAGTTCAACAGACAAAATTGGAATATGGACCATTGATTTGATGAAAGTATTAACATAACTTTACTGGCATTGATAATTGTGTTATAATAACTCTGTAAAAGAATATCCTTATTATTAGGAAATACACACCAAAATATTTAGGAGTAGGCCAGGCGTGGTGACTCACGCCTGTAATCCCAGTACTTTGGGAAACTGAGGCAGGCAGATCACGAGGTCAGGAGATCGAGACCATCCTGACTAACATGGTGAAACCCTGTATTTACTAAAAAATACAAAAAATTGGCCAGGTGTGGTGGCTCATGCCTGTAATCCCAGCACTTTGGGAGGCCGAGATGGGCGGATCACGAGGTCAGCAGATCGCGATCATCCTGACTAACATGGTGAAACCCCGTCTCTACTAAAAATACAAAAATTAGCTGGGCGCGGTGGCGGGTGTCTGTAGTGCCAGCTACACGGGAGGCTGAGGCAGGAGAATGGCGTAAACCCGGGAGGTGAAGCTTGTAGTGAGCGGAGATCGCGCCACTGCACTCCTGCCTGGGTGACAGAGCGAGACTCCGTCTCAAAAAAAAAAAAAAGATACAAAAAATTAGCTGGGCATGGTAGCAGTCGCCTATAGTCCCAGCTACTCAGGAGGCTAAGGCAGGAGAATGGCGTGAACCCAGGAGGCGGAGCTTGCAGTGAGCCAAGATCAGGCCACTGCACTCCAGCCTGGGAGACAGAGCAAAGACTCCATCTCAAAAAAAAAAAAAAAAATTAGGAGTAAAAGGCCACTTATACTTACTCTCAAAAAGTTCAGAATGTATGCAACTTACTCTCAAAAAGTTCAGAAAAAAATTATGTGTGTGTGGAGAGAGAGGGAGAAAGAGAGAGCAAGTGTGAGTGAATGCACAAAAATAATAAAGCAAGTGGGGTAAAACACCAACAATAGGTAGGTAAATCTAGGAAAACAGTACATAGGTATTCTTTGTATTATTCACATTCTTGCAACTTTTCTATAAAATTGAAATTATTTTTAAATCTAAAAATTGTAACTGTAAAAATATCAGACCATGACAGTAGTAAAGAAGCCATAAAAGAATTTTTAAGAATAAAAAATAAAGGCCAGGCACGTGGCTCACACCTGTAATCCTAGCACTTTGGGAGGGCAAAGTGGGCAGATCACTTGAGGTGAAGAGTTCGAGACCATCCTGGCCAACACAGTGAAACCCTGTCTCTATTAAAAATACAAAAATTAGCCAGGTGTGCTGGTGCGCACCTGTAATCCCAGCTACTTGGGAGGCTGAGGCAGGAGAATCGCTTGAACCTGGGAGTTAGAGGTTGCAGTGAGCCATGATCCTGCCACTGCACTGCAGCCTGGACGACGTGTGAGGCTCCGTCTCAAAAAAAAAAAAAATTAAAAATAAAACTTCTACAAACAACTGAATTAGAAAATGAACAAAGGACTTAGACATTTCTCTAAAGAAGATATACAAATGGCCAAAAAGCACATGAGAAGATGCTCGACAGCCCTAGTCATTAAGGAAAGCAAATCAAATCCACAAGGAAATAAGGCCTCACTTCCATTAGGATGCCTACTATCAAAAATGAAAGAAAATAATACGTCTTGGTGAGGAAGTGTTGCTGAGGATGTGTGCACAGTTGGTGGAAATGTAAAACGGTACAGTCACTGCGGAAAATAGAATGAAGGTTCCTCAAAAAATTGAAAATAGAATGACTATATAATCCACCATTTCCACTTATGGGTACAAACACAAAAGAATTGAAAGCAGCATCTCAAAGAGATATTTTTACACCAACATTCATAGCAGCATTATTAAAAATAGTCAAAAGGTGGCAGCAGCCCAAGAGTCCATCAATGGATGAGTGAATAACAAAATGGAGTACAGTAAGTCCTCACTTAGAGTCATCAGTAGGTTCTTGGTAACTCCGACTTTAAGTGAAACAATGAACTGTATGCTATAGAAACTTAACTCTTAGGGTTTTTTGTTATCGTTTTTTGAGACAGGGTCTCCCTCTGTCGCTCAAGCTGGAGTGCAGTGATGCAATCTCAGCTCACTGCAACCTCCACCTCCCAGGTTCAAGCTATTCTTGTGCCTCAGCCTCCCAAGTAGCTGGGATTACAGGCGTGCACCACCACGACTGGCTAATTTTTGTATTTTTAGTAGAGATGGGATTTCACCATGTTGGCCAGGCTGGTCTCGAACTCCTGGCCTCAAGTAAGCCGCCTGCCTTGGCCTCTCAAAGTGCTGGGATTGGAGGTGTGGGTCACCATGACTGGCCAACTCTTGTTTATATCAATTAGCCTATGGTAAAATTGGTTTCATTATGTGGTATGTGGCTGGGAGTGGTGGTACATGGCTGTAATCTCAGCACTTTGGGAGGGTAAGGCGGGAGGATTGCTTGAGCCCAAGAGTTTGAGATCAGCCTGGACAACAAAGTGAAACCCCACCTCTACAAAAAAATTTAAAATAAAAATAAATACATTATACAGTATGCTATCACTTAAAGTCAGTTTCCAAAAATCTATCAACCTTGTAAGTGAGGACTTATTGTATATACACACAGTGGAATATTATTCAGCCTTTAAAAAGGAAGGAAATTCTGAGATATGCTGCAACTTGGATGAACCCTGAAGACTTTACACTAAGTGAAATAAGCTAGTCACAAAAGAACAAATACTGTATGATTCTACTTATATGAGGTACCCTGAAAAGTCAAATTTATAGACAGAGAAAGTAGAACAGTGGTTTCCAGGGGTTGGAGGGAAGGAGAAAATGAGAAGTTATTGTTTAATGGGTACAAAGTTTTACTAAAAGATGATGAAAAAGTTCTGGGATGGATGGTGGTAATGTCTGCACAACAATGTGAAGGTATTTAACATTACTGAACTGTATACTTAAAATTGATTAAGATGGTAAATTTTGTTACATGTATTTTACCACAATTGAAAACAAACAACAAAAAATTTCCCAGACCAAGCTAACTTCATTGATGCTGACAGATGTTGGCAAAGAAATTACCCAAGTCTGCTGGAAGAACCACAAATCCCAGGGAAGACTGTCACATGTCTCCCAAGGATCGTGATCACATTGTGAGGAACAGACTGCAAATTCTCCCAACGTTTCCCCTTCCACCCGTCCTTTCAGAGCGGAGCAGCACAGAAACCAGAAACCCTTGCCCTCTGGGTTGTCCAGCTACATGCTTGGCAAACCTCTTCTTCAATACAGTAAGAATTTCAAAACAGTAACAGCAGAACATTAAACAAAGCTCTGTACTTGAACTCTGGAATTACTATCAGGCGCCCTGTACTCCATAGATTATATGTCCCTAAAGCTGGCTCTAATTGCATCCCACAGATAAGAACAGAGGAACCATTTCAGAGCAACTCAAGGGTGTGTGGAGTCAGTTCAGACTAACTAGTGAGAGCTCAAACTAACTAGCTCTCACTAGTCGGCTAGTGTCAGTCAATTGTTAAATTTTCAGAAAATGTGCACTCTGGTTGATATCTTGTTGTTTACTTGCAATCACCATGGTGAGAGCATTTACAGTAAATGGTACAAACCAGGGCTAATCTCTTTTTCTTTTTGGGGGATTGCGGGGGGGTTGGAGGGTGGAGCTGGTTGTTAAACATTGACCAGCACACCACTGAACCTACCGGTAAGGCTTCCAAGAATGTTTTAATGTCTGTTTGGGAAACTAGTTCTTCCTCTCCTTGACACAGTAACTCGGCTTCCTTGTCTACAGGAGGTGTCACTAGCTGGGCAGCTGAAAATAAAATCACAGACAGGAAAACAAAAATTACCTTCTGACTAGTAGCAATCCAAAATAATCAGCCATCAAAAGCAGCCATCAAAAATAATTATTTTGAAGAGAATTGTAAATTTTTTTTTTTTTGAGTCAGGGTTTCACTCCTGTTACCCAAGCTGGAGTACAATGGCATGATCTCGGCTCACTGCAACCTCTGCCTCCCAGGTTCAACCAATTCTCCTGCCTCAGCTTCCTGAGTAGCTGCCATTACAGGCACGCCACCATGCCCGGCTAATTTTTTGTATTTTTAGTAGAAATGTGGTTTCACCATGTTAGCCAAGCTGGTCTCGAACTCCTGACCTCAGGTGATCCACCCACCTCGGCCTCCCAAAGTGCTGGGATTACAGGCGTGAGCCACTGCGCCCAGTCTGAGAATTGTAAATTTCTCATTGCATTTGCTTATGGAAGCCTACATATATACCCAGAAAAAAAAGTGTAAATTTATAAATTATTTTTATTCCTTGTATTGTTTTATTTTCTTTTCTATTGTGTTTGTTATTTTATAATTTTATTAGTTCCTTAAAATTACTATATACTTTACTAAATCATATTTCAAAACTTATTGTTGTTTTAAGCTGCTAAAAAAAAAAAGTTATAGTGCTTAATGTACCAGATAATTGCCAAGTAGAGATTTCAAAAGCATTGTCTCAAAAAATATCAGAATTCAGGCTATAATAGCAAAAAAAGAAAGAAGTAAAGGAGGGTAAAAAGAATGGAAGAAAAAAGAAAATCCATTTAAAAGTGGTAATTATATAAAAATGTTATAGCCATAAAATGATTTCTAAGGGGACGATTAATAAAAACGATCTATATCTGTATTATTAATATATTCATGAAAATGTCAGCTATGGCCGGGCATGGTGGCTCATGCTTGTAATCCCAGCACTTGGGAGGCCGAGGTGGGTGGATCGCTGGCGGTCAGGAGTTCAAGACCATCCTGGCCACATGACAAGACTCTGTCTCTACTAAAAATACAAAAATTAGCTGGGCGTGGTGGCAGAGACACCTGTAATCTCAGCTACTCAGGAGGCTAAGACAGGAGAATCGCTTGAACCTGGAAGGCGGAGGTTGTGGTGAGCCGAGATTGTGCCATTGTACTCCAGTCTGGGCAACAAGAGCGAAACTCCATCTCAAAAAAAAAAAAAAATCAGCTCTATTATGTGGGGGGAAAAGCAAGTTTTAGAATATGATTAGCATGGTCTTCGTTAAAAATATACGTGTCTCTCTCTCTCTGTGTATGTAATATCTCTGTACACTTACAACTGTTTCCTTATAGAAGGAAATCAATAAGTATATATTCCAAACAGTGGTTATCTTTGGGAAATGGGTTAGTAATAGAAAAAGAAGAAAAGGAGAAACACTTTTACCTTCTACACTCTATGTTATTTTAATTATTTGAATTTTTATTTAATTTTATTATAATTATGTACCTTATTTTAATAATAAATTAAAAATACTAGGCTGGGCGAGGTGGCTCATGCCTGTAATCTCAGGACTTTGGGAGGCCAAGGCGGGTAGATCACAAGGTCAGTAGTTTGAGATCAGTGTGGCCAATATGGTGAAACCTCGTCTCTACTGAAAATACAAAAATTAACTGGGTGTGGTGGTGCATGCCTGTAATCCCAGCTACTCGGGAGGCTGAGGCAGGAGAATTGCTTAAACCTGGGATGGGGAGGTTGCAGTGAGCTAAGATCGTCCCACTGCACTGCAGCCTGGGGAGAGTAAGAGTCCGTCTCAAAAAAATACCAAAGCAAACACCAAGGCTCAAGATAACTTAAAAAGTTAGGCAGGTGGTCCTTAAACAAAGCCAGTGTCCTCGCTTGGACTTTGGATCACACACACTTACAGAAAAGTCTAAACTCTGCACACCTACTCTTTTCAGTCCTTTAGACTTTCATCTTAACAGCAGAACTAGGCTCAAACTCTTAGAACTAAAGAAAGTCAATATTAAAATATCAATAATGATTGACACCCAAAAGAGATCACACACAGGTAGGTTATAGAAAAGAAAAATCAAAATTAGAATTCTGCTGATATAAAGCTCAGTCCTGGGCCAGGCTCAGTGGCTCATGCCTGTAATTCCAGCACAGATCACTTGAGGTCAAGAGTTCAAGACCAGCCTAGCCAACATGGTGAAACCCTGTCTCCATTAAAAATACAAAAATTAGCTGGGCATGGTGGCAGGCATCTGTAATCCCAGCTACTCAGGAGGCTGAGGCAGAAGAATCGCTTGAACTTGGGAGGCGGAGGTTTCAGTGAGCCAAAATCATGCCACTGCACTCCAGCCTGGGTGACAGAGCAAGACTCCATCTCAAATGAAAATAACAAAGCTCAGGCCAGGCACGGTGGCTCACGCCTGTAATCCCAGCACTTTGGGAGGCCGAGGTGGGCGGATCACGAGGTCAGGAGATTAAGACCATCCTCGCTAACTCGGTGAAACCCCGTCCCTACTAAAAATACAAAAATTAGCCAGGTGTGGTGGCGAGTGCCTGTAGTCCCAGCTACTCAGGAGGCTGAGGCAGGAGAATGGTGTGAACCCGGGAGGCGGAGCTTGCAGTGAGCTGAGTGCATGCCACTGCACTCCAGACTGGGTGACAGAGCGAGACTCCGTCTCAAAAAATAAAAATAAAAACAAAATTCAGTCTTCAAGACTCACTGAGGCAAATGTAATTAACTACATAGAAGCTAGTGTGTCTTCTTTAGAATTTAAATACCCAAATTAATATGACCACTTGCCCTTTGTTTACTTCATATGGGATATGACATTACAGAAAAATGACAATGTGTTTAGAAAAAAACTCAGAGCTCATATGAGGATTTGAAATGTTCTTTCCATATCAACCTTCTGCTTCTTATTTCTCATTTGATAATTTGATGATAGAAAGAACTGTTTTTATTCTTCATAACTTAAATTATGCATTTATTCATCATTTTATTGCTTGAGATTTTATCAATTTGACAACAGTATATTTTGCTCCTCAACTCATTCTGTGTTAACCAAATTCTTAGAGAGACGTTTCCTCTTAGCTAGTTTCATTTTCAACCAAAGAAATCTGCACACTAGAGTCACTCACTGAACTAAATTAAGGATGTGGCATAAAAGTTTCATGAATAGGCCGGGTGCGGTGGCTCACGCCTATAATCCCAGCACTTTGGGAGGTCGAGGCGGGCGAATCACAAGGTCGGGAGATCAAGACCACAGTGAAACCCCGTCTCTATTAAAAATACAAAAAATTAGCCGGGCGTGGTGGCGGGCGCCTGTAGTCCCAGCTACTCAGGAGGCTGAGGCAGGAGAATGGCGTGAACCCGGGAGGCGGAGCTTGCAGTGAGCCGAGATTGCGTCACTGCACTCCAGCCTGGGCGACAGAGCGAGACTCTGCCTCAAAAAAAAAAAAAAAAGGCCGGGCGCGGTGGCTCAAGCCTGTAATCCCAGCACTTTGGGAGGCCGAGACGGGTGGATCACGAGGTCAGGAGATCGAGACCATCCTGGCTAACACGGTGAAACCCCCGTCTCTACTAAAAAATACAAAAAAAAAAAAAAAAAAAAAAAAACTAGCCGGGCGAGGTGGCAGGCGCCTGTAGTCCCAGCTACTCGGGAGGCTGAGACAGGAGAATGGCGTAAACCCGGGAGGCGGAGCTTGCAGTGAGCTGAGAACCGGCCACTGCACTCCAGCCCGGGCGACAGAGCGAGACTCCATCTCAAAAAAAAAAAAAAAAAAAAAGTTTCATGAATATACTCATGCGTTTTTATGTATAGCTCTTGTTTAACAGTGGAGAAATTGACTCAGAAAAACACAGATATTTAGCATATTGACACGTGGTGAGGCAGCCAGGTTTGACTTCTGCCTTGTGCTTTTACCTGTATAAAATATCACAGCAGAACTATCTTTATCAGACAGACTTGGGAAAAAAAAAAAACCCACAAGAAAATAAAGTTCTTCTTTGATAGTAGTTTCTGAGAATGTGAGGTCTTCCTGACTTTTCTCTCTGAGAGAGTCATAGTAGCCACGTGTATTGAATGCTTAGTCCATGCCAGACATGCATTTTACAGAAATTATCTCCTTCAATCCTCACAAAAACCTAGGAGGTTGGTACTATTATTATGCCCACTTTACAGATAGGGAAAGTGAGACATAGAAAAGCCAAAAAAGTACCACTGCACCACTAGTCAGCGGAGTCCTGGCCATCCGACTCCATAGACTCCACTCTCACGCCATGCTATCCTGCCTTCTTTTTCATGTTATTTCAGTTAAAACAAAATTCCCTATACTCTCACTCCCATATTAGAATCAGAAAAAGACATTTGTCTAAAACTACTTCCCTGCACTGGAATATAAGTTCCAAGAGGGCAGGAGCTTTGCTCTGAACTTTGCTATATCCCCAACTTCTAAAGCAGTGCCTAGTACAAAATATGAACTCAACCAATATGTGTTGAAAGAACAAAGGGGGAGATTTCTGGCTTTCCTAGCAGAATATTATCAGAATGATGAGTAAATATCACACACGGGCCAGGAGCGGTGGCTCACACCTGTAATCCCAGCATTTTGAAAGGCCGAGGTGGGTGGATCACTTGAGGTCAGGAGTTCAAGACCAGCCTGGCCAACATGGTGAAACCCTGTCTCTACTAAAAATAGAAAAATTAGCCAGGCATGGTGGCAGGCTCCTGTAATTCCAGCTACTCGGAAGGCTGAGGCAGAAGAATCACTTGAACCCGGGAGGTGGAGGTTTCAGTGAGCCAAGATCACACCACTGCACTCCAGCCTGGGTGACAGAGTGAGTGAGACTCTGCCTCAAAACAAAACAAAACAAACAAACAAACAAAACATCATGCATGGCCAATTGCTTTAAGAATTTCCATGGTCTAGTCCAAGTTAGCAAGCACAAGCTACTTACCTTTCTCTCTTTTGTATTTCTCTATGTTTCTCAAAAGTTTAGGTACAACCACTTTGCAGAGGTCCTCCAAGCATGTCAGATTATCTTCATCTATTTTATCTTGTTTCTCTAGAAGTGCCAGGAAACTTAGGGAGGTCTACAAGAGAATCAATAGAGTTACATTTACTTGCCTACTGATTATCCACTCGCTCAAATGTTACCTGCATGGCCAGTAGGCACTAGGTTTTGCACTGATAAATAAGATATAACAGCATCTGCCCTCAAGTTGCTCAGGAGTGTAGGGGAAGAGGCGTTACCAAGCAAATCTGTATACAATCTATATTAATACCAGATACCAAATATATATAAGTCTATGCAACACGGACAGTGCTTGCTGTATATTAACAGCACAACAACTGATTGAGTAGATACTATTATATTCCCCATTTTAAAGATGAAATAATTGAGGCACAAAGAAGTTCCAGTAACTTGCCGAAGGTCACAAAGCTAATTAATGGCAGAGCTGGTACAATCTGATGCCAAAGTCCATGTTATTAACCACTGAACTCTAAGTCACAGCTTTAAGTGATACTGATTAGGAAACCAGCAAAAGAGGGACAAAGAAATGAGGGGAAAATGTTTTGAAAGAATTTTGTATTTGGTATTTTAAAAGAAAAAGAATTTTCTGAAACAAAAAATCACAATTTGGCTAGTATTATTATTACCATTATTATTTTTTTTTTATTTTTATTTCTTTTTTTTTTGAGACGGAGTCTCACTCTGTCTCCCAGGCTAGAGTGCAGTAGTGCAATCTTGGTTCACTGCAACCTCCACCTCCATTCAAGCCATTCTCCTGCCTCAGCCTACTGAGTATCTGGGATTACAGGCTCATGCCACCACACCCGTCTAATTTTTGTATTTTTAACAGAGACAGGGTTTCAACATGTTGGACAGGCTGGTCTTGAACTCCTGACCTCAGGTGATCTGCTCGCCTTGGCCTCCCAAAGTTCTGGGATTACAGGCATGAGCCACCTGCCAGGCCAGAAACTCGTATCTTGACAACATCCTACCAGGAGGAATAAAGGGCTAAGATGTGATTACAGAAGCAATGATGGAAATTCATTATACTTTCTAAAAGTTTATTAGATATTTAGTACATCACACACACACACACACACACACACACACACACTCTTAAATGGGACCTGGACATTAGTTTAACACCACTCTGGTGAACACTAGCAGCAAACATCTGAAAGCTCTTTTTTTGCTTGTTTGCGAAAGAGTAAGTTCAGGTGTGGTTTCCTTTAGACTCAACGTTCTATGCTGATTGCTGTGCTGAGAACGGATTTCCTGAGAGTTGTGAGATCTCTCAGGATATGTGTAGGCCAGCTATACTGCTTACATTTCTATGAAAGCTATCAAAGAGAAAGCCAAGAACGTCCCTCAAAGGCAAGGTTATTTGTGCTCCCCCAGAGAGACCGTATGAATTTAGAACCTTTCCGTTTTGTCTGAGAGGTGTTCAGGCCCTTTTCCAATGGTGGGTAAGTAATTTATTTCTGTGATAAGGTCTTTTGCAATTGCAGTTGCAGATAATGCAGCCTCACTGAGCCCTGGTATGGAAACATCTGTGTTGCTTAAAGACTGTCCTTTACACACTTCCAATGGCTGGCCTAATTCCAAAATCCAATACAGATCAACCTGAATTATCTGAGGTGTGTAACTCAGCCACAATTTTGACATGAAGAATGAGATCTCCCCACCCCCCAAACAACAACAACAAAAAGCTGAGATCATTTGGAATCCAAAGAGGAAATGTGGTTTTCCTGAATTTGACCTGGTAACATCACAGTTCCATGCCACAGCTAAGCACAGTTATGTTTCCTTTTACTAGTACTGAGAAAAACAAAATCAATTGGCCACCTGAGCATGTGCATTTGATTATTTAAAAGCTATTTTAGTAGGGGAAAGATGTTTGGAATGCTACTGACCATAAAAATAATTCTGGCCGGGCGCAGTGGCTCATGCCTGTAATCCTAGCACTTTGGGAGGCTGAGGCAGGTGGATCACCTGAGGTCAGGAGTTCGTAGACCAGCCTGGCCAACATGGTGAAACCCCACTTCTACTAAAAATACAAAAATTAGCTAGGTGTGGTGGCGGGCGCCTGTAATCCCAGCTACTCGGGAGGCTGAGGCAGGAGGATCGCTTGAACCCAGGAGGCAGAGGTTGCAGTGAGGCGAGATGGCACCATTGCACTCCAGACTGGGCAACAAGAGTGAAAGTCTGTCTAAAAATAATGATAATAATAATAATTTTGTAGCCACAGATGTCTTCAAGTAGAGTTCTAGAACCTCTGCAAGCAAAAGAGAGAAAAAAAAACATTTTCCAGCTTTTCTTGTTTGAAAACTAACACTCAGCTTTAACAAACGACCTTTCTCTCATCCCTCATCCCCCACCTCATATTGTTCAGAGAGTCCCTAACATAGGACGGGGTATAACAATAAAAAGTGGTCTCATTTTACATATAAACCTAAACACTGGAAAATTTGTGAGTGGATGCCTTGACTTGGGAGAGAATGTTATCAAAACCACCTGGAGCACTTGTCAAACTACAGGAATCTCCTCTGACTTTGAGAAATTCTGTATTTAAGGTATAATGCTACCATTTTAGCAGGTAATTGCTTTGCACCACTGCAAATGTGGGCACTGAAATTTTATGGCAAAAGCAGAATATCCTTACAATGCTTTATAAAAAAAATTCCCTAAAACAAAATCGCCTGATTTTTAAAATTCTCCAAGAATTACTGAACCTTTAGGTTGTGTGTGTGTGTGCGTATTTGTAAACACATGTGTATATATGTAGTGTGTGTATATATATTTACCCAAAAGCAATGAGCCTGCCAGCATCTAGTTTATGGTCTTGCTATGACATCTGTCATTAAAAGAAGCCAGGGCTTTTGGGAGAAATGAGAGATTCCAGGACTGGGAAGAAAATATATAAGAAGAACCTGGGATATTTTTGCCAGATAGTAAAGAAACCATCAAAGCCTACTAAGGTCATGTCAAAATGACTTAGGAACCAAACTGAAGACGCATCCCCTGGGAAAAAATGGGACAATTGAACTTTTTTTCTTCTTCTTCTTTTTTTTTTTTTTTTTTTTTTTTTTTTTTTTGAGACAGGGTCTCACTCTGTTGCCCAGGCTGGAGTGCAACGGCACAACCATTGCTCACTGCAGCCTTGAATTCTCTGGGCTCAAGTGATCCTCCCATGTCAGCCTCCTGAGGAGCTGGGACTACAGGTGCACACTACCATGCCCAGCTAATTTTTGTATTTTTTGTAGAGACCAGGTTTTGTCATGTTGCCCAGTCTAGTCTCAAACGCCTGAGGCTCAAGTGACCTGTCCGCCTCCACCTCCCAAAGTGCTGGGATTACAGGTATGAGCCACCATGTCCAGCCTCAGTATGAACTTCAGTAAGGATAATAATTGCAATAGGTTGAAATACCTCACATATGTTTAAATCCATGAGTTTAAATTTATATATATTTTGTAACGGGTCACCTTCGGAGAATAAGAAACCAATTAACTTAAAAGCTGGATAACTAGGCGGAGCACAGTGGTTCACGCCTGTAATCCCCAGCACTTTGGGAGGTTGAGGCAGGTAGATCACTTGAGGTCAAGAATTTGACACCAGCCTGGCCAAATGAAACCCCATCTCTACTAAAAATTCAAAAATTAGACAGGTATGGTGGTGCATGTTTGTAATCCCAGATATTCAGGAGGCTGCGGCAGGAGAATCACCTGACCTGGGAGGCAGAGGTTGCAGTGAGCCAAGATCACACCACTGCACTCCAGCCTGGGTGACCAAGAGAGACTCCATCTCAGAAAAAAAAAAAAAAAAACTAGATAGCTAAACAAAAAGAATCAGGGATTTACATATAAGCTGTACCACTGGGTAACCAAATAATGGATGAGAGGAAAATGAAATGATAGAATTCTAATAACTGGCCAGGTGCAGTGGCTCACACTTGTAATCCCAGCACTTTGGGAGGCTGAGGCGGGTGGATCACACAAGGTCAGGAGTTCCAGACCAGCTTAGCCAATATGGTGAAACCCCATCTCTACTAAAAATACAAAAAGTTAGCCGGGTGTGGTGGCAGGCTCCTGTAATCCTAGCTACTCGGGAGGCTGAGGCAGGAGAATCGCTTGAATCCAGGAGGCAGAGGTTGTAGTGAGCTGAGATCATGCCATTGCACTCCAGCCTAGGTGACAAGAGTGAGAGTCCATCTCAAAAGAAAAAAAAAAAAAATTCTAATATCTCCATTTTTGCAACCCCTCAAAATTCAATATATAAACTGGTTGAACATCAACAGTTGTTAATATCAAAGATAAAGAGAGAGAAAATCAGGTACCTCCTGATGAAAAAATAAGACTACCCATAGTCCTGCCAAACGGATCTGACCTGAGTCTGATGAAGCCTCTGGATTCAACTGCCAGTCTGCAGGAAATGCAGAGGACAGAGGAACATGCCAAACTGCACCACGAGTGTGCAATTCGCAAAACCCAACCTGTGAGAAACTCCACAGGCCAACCGCCCAGAGATTCTTCAACAGACACATTTTAAGAAAAAGAAAGAGATTTGGGGACAGGGAGGAAATCTAACCTATAGATTAAAAGGCACTTGAAAGAAAAACTGGACAAGGCCAGGCACAGTGGCTCACACCTGTAATCCCAACACTTTGGGAGGCCAAGGCAGGCAGATCACTTGAGGTCAGGAGTTCTAGACCAGACTGGGTGAAACCCTGTCTCTACTAAAAATACAAAAATTAGCTGGGTATGGTGGTACATGCCTGTAATCCCAGCTACTGGGGAGGCTGAGGCAGGAGAATGGCCTGAATCCAGGAGGCGGAGGTTGCAGTGAGCTGAGATCGTGCCACTGCACTCCAGCCTGGGCGACAAAGCAAGACTTTGTTTCTAAATAAATAAATAAATAAATAAATAAATAAATAAATAAATAACACAGCAGATGCCAACAGAAGTGAGCATTTACTGCATGCTATACCAAATACTGGCCTCATGCTAATGCTTCATGCACATTGTTTCAGCTAATTCTCCCAAAAGTCCTAGAAGGAATTCATACAATTGCCCACAATTTTACATCTAAGAAAACAGAGACTAGAAAAATTCAATCATTGGCCTCACAGCACAGGTTTAGAATTAGAATCAGGACCAGAATCTAGGCTCATCCAGCACCAAAGCCAATGTTCCTAACCATTGTATGATACTGTCTCCCACAAAAAATAAATCTCCCTAAAAACCCTTTCCAGCATCTTTCTAATCATTGATTAAGACAGTGCCCACACAGACCCATTCTGTATGACCCACTCACCATTTCGGTTTTGGGAAGAGAGTCGTTCAGAAGGAAGATCATCTCCTTTAAGTTCTCTGAGTCAATGCTTTGTGATAGTTCGTAGAGCAGGTTTCTAAGACACATACCCAAAATGACAAATAAAGCCTTACACTTGCAGAGGACACCATAATCAATCAAGTGCTTTCATAAATGTTTTCTGTCAGTTGAATGATCAACTCTATGTGTAGACAATTATTAATCCCATTTATAGATTCAAAAAATTAAAACTTTCAGTTTCTAAGTAACTTGTTTAGATAAAGATAACACAGTAAGTAGTAGAAGCAAGCCTTCTGACTCCAAGTCTAGTGCTGTTTTTAACCACACTAAGAAGGCATATTAAAAAAAAAAAAAAAAAGAGGCATAAAACACAGTTCTGACATGCCCTCCCATCTCCTGATTCCATCTAGAAATTCAGGCTTACTTTACAGGCCCTTAGTAGAGAGGACCCCAGACCAGCCAAGGTACAGTCGATTGTATATTGAAAAGGGAAGAAAACTATCCCAGCTTCGAGATAGTCATATAATCCAAAACCAGAAAAAGTGAGGATTTCATCCACATACTAACACCCCTATGTGTCAGAGACTGTCCCTCAGATGTTTAGCCAGAAGAACGGAAATATGGATTTCTGGAATTCATCATTCCTTCCACTGACTCAAGGGCAACTCAGGTTCTGGGAGCCAGCTCCACCACTAAGGCTTAATGTGTTCTAATCGCACAGACCATAAAACACCCTCCAACGGCTCCTCTTCATGAGGTTCTCTGATGTGGACACTATGTCAGTGAACAATTTTAAACACTGTCATCAGCCTGATGCAGTGGCTCACACCTGTAATCCCAGCACTTTGGGAAGCCAAGGTGCGTAGATCACTTGAGGCCAGGAGTTCCAGACCAGCCTGGCCAACATGTTGGAAATCCCGTCTTTACTAAAAATACAAAAATTAGCCAGGTGTGGTGGTGGGTGCCTGTAGTCCCAGCTACTCAGGAGGCTGAGGCAGGAGAATCACTCGAACCCAGGAAGCGGAGGTTGCAGTGAGCCGAGATGGTGCCACTTCACACCAGCCTGAGTGACAGAGCGAGACACCATCTCAAAATAAAAATAAAAATAAAACGCTGTCATCCATGATAAGACCAATGCCTAAATTTTACCTCTTTGGGCAAAATGCCTGTTTTTACCTCTCTGGATTTCCACCCAAAAATATAGAAATTTCTATAACTAGACATGCTAGACATGGCATAAATGACATCCCTCTCTACCCCAGAAACTCATCTCTTTTTTCATCTTGCTTATTTTGCTCCAAGTATGCATTACTCTCTTCTCAAGACCCCGGGAAACACGTAGACAGACTAGTGGATCCCAGGAGGGAGAAGATCTGCACGTGTGGCGGCTGGTAAGCAGGGAATACGCAGGCTCTGCCACACTGAGGTGGGCTTCACTGCCAGTGAGAAGTAAAACAAAGGGAAGCCACCTCTAGGCCCAGAGCTTGGTCTTGAAGCTTTGCTGACCTCCCAACTCTCAGCTCATTAGCATCAGAGGCTGAGAAGGAGATTTAGAATCTCCTGGTTTATCATCCAAGGAGGTAGATAACCAAAAGATCTTAACTGCAGCTTCCTTTCAAAGCCCAATGGCCAGACTGAACACTAGATGGGAGATCCTCCCATCTCTACCATAGACCCATCCTCACCTAAATAGAGAGATCTTTCCTTTGATAGGTAGCAATTGCTCCACTTCCTCTTTGGTATAGTTGAGGTACTGCAGCAGCTTCTTCTGCCCTATGATATATAGGAGTTCCGCCAGGAAGAAAGAGTCTCCCTCACTCAGCAGATCCTCTGCCAAGAGATGTTCAAAAACATCTGAGGCTGAGCTGGACTTCTCCAGCTTCTTGTTGGGAACCAATCCTATGCAGAGAAACTTGAGGCGCTCCACATCTTTGACCTCCAAGTTTGAATCAATAATCAGAAGCTTCTTACGAAAGCTCACTTTACAGTTTTTATCTGAACTGGAACCTTGAGATTTCATGGCCATCCTGAAAGGGACCGAGAGGTGGGGCAGGGCATTAGAGAGTGAGGACATATGGCCGCCTGACTTCCCAGGCCCTCCCCTCACCACAGCCTCCTCTGTTCCGGGCATTAGACTTTCCTGGAAGTGCTGACAAAAATTACTGCGAGGCTACCTCAAAAACCAACAGCCCAGAAAACTTTTCCCCCAACACTTGCAAGTTACTTTTTAGGAAGCTTGGAGGGTGCTTATATTGGAACTCAATTCACCTTGATTTCTCCCCAAATCAAAGTGTTCCCAGAGGGAGAAAGTTAAGATGGAGGGACACAGCACAATGTCCCCCAAGCCTGGTAGCCTGATTGAAGCCCTTACATTCATTTCTACTAAGTGGCAGAAATAGCACTTGGATCTATGCTTTAAGTTTTAGACACAAAGCAATCTGGGGGAGGCAGTGTTATCCTTATGATCTATCAACCCAAAGACAGCGAGGTACCATGAAGTATGTGTATTACATCTTAACTTCAGACTGCTACCTGTAAGAGGGCAGGCCTTTATCTTACAGAAAGGGAAGGCATAATCCTAGACCTCAAGCCTGAGCAACATGGCGAGACCTGGTCTCTACTAAAAATACAAAAAATTATCAGGGCATGGTGGTACGTGTCTGTGGTCCCAACTACTCAGGAGGCCGAAGTGGAAGGATCATTTGAGGCTGGGGGGCAGAGGTTGCAGTGAGCCATGATCATGCCACTGCACTCCACCCTGGTGACAGAGTGAGACCCTGTTTCAAAAATAAAAAAATAAATAAAATATCCTAGACCTCAGCAGGAAAGGGTGGCTTGAGACAAGAGTTGCTCAAATCAGTGTAGGAAGTTACAAATTACATGAGTCGGCTGCTGTGTCTATGGAGTAGCCATTCTTTTGTTTCTTTACTTCTCTAATAAACTTGTTTTCACTAAAAAAATACAAATTACATGAGTCAATGTTTCCATCTGACTAGTTTATAAACTACGCTATTCTCTATACTAAATTTCGTCATAATCAGAGGAGCAATGCAGTGATAAAATTTTCATTGTAATATTATTTATTCTATAAGCATTTGAGGTATATAGTTATTATGCAGAACTTGGCTATTTTTAGAAACAAGAAAATACTTTATAAAGGAAGGAATAGGTAGGGTGCCGTGGTTCATGCCTATAATCCCAGCACTTTGGGAAGCCAAGGCGGGTGGATCACTTGAGGCCAGGAGTTCAGGACCAGACTGGGCATGGTAAAACCCCATCTCTACAAAAAATACAAAAATTAGCCAGGCATGGTGGTACACGCCTGTGGTCCCAACTACATCAGAAGCTGAGGTGGGAGGATGGCTTGAACCTGGGAGGCGGAAGTTGCAGTAAGCCAAGATTGTGCCACTGCACTCCAGCCTGAGTGCTGGAAGGTGAAAGAACGAGACTCCATCTTAAATAAATAAATAAATAAATAAATAAAGGAAGGAAGGAAGGAAGGAAGGAAGACATAGCAAAAATCAAAACCTCCATAACAAAGAGTGGTTACATTGAGGGGACATAACTATAGATAATACACATTTCCTTCTGGGCTTCCAACTGAATTTCTCAAATTTTATGCATATGTGAACACACACATTACTTTTGGTGTTAAAAGAAACAAAAAAAAAAAAAAACACAAAAAATGTCATTTTTAATTGTGATAATCCAGGGGATCTTCCCTGCTACTAGCCCTGAGGTCAAATGAGTGGTTTATTGGAGACACCTTTCTATTCTACCACATCTTGCATTTGCCTCGTGGTTTCTTGACAATTCCGATCTTTAGTTTTAGTGAGTCTACCAAACTTTGTCTCTGTGAGCTCACATATTTCTGCCCCAGTAAAAGGCTATGTTTGAGGCTTCCGGATTTTTTAACTTTTGTTTTCCCAGGCATGACAAAGAAATCTAAGAAAAAATAGTGCCATTGCTGACAAGTTTTTGCAAGTTGCTACAACATGAAGCCATGAAGCAAAGGAAAAGATCCAAGCATGAGACTCTGGGGTAAGAAGGGTTGTTAATTACATACCTTCAGATCAAGCTCCACCAATCCTCTGGAGGTAAACGATTCTCAGGGAAATTGCCTGAAAACAAAGTTTTAAAGAAAGTAGAATCCTCTGTGTGCTCCAAGGTCCAAGGAAGCTCCCATTTGCTTGGGAAGAGACTTCAAGACTTGCTGATCGTTAAGTGAAAATTGGATCTTCAGGACTGGGTAGCCTGCTATTAATTTCCTGCTGATGTCATCATTGCTTATCTGCCGTTTTCCCTCCCCTTTTCCAGGGTTAAGATAACTTTGACAAACAGCGTCTCCTAAAGGCTAATTTACAACTTTCTCACTGTAGAGCTTGGGGTTTCCCCAGGTAAAGCAAAAGCTTCCTAGAAAGGAACCCGTGGAAGCCACGAAGTGCTCCAGGCTTTCCTCTGATCTCCGTTTCCTTGGTAAGTCAAAAACGGGAACATCTATTTTCCTAACCATCTCCTTACCCAAACACACTTCACTTTTCAAATAAAGCCAAAAAGCTCATGAAATAGTTGTCGCCCATGTTAACCCTTTCTTATGTCCACATGCAAATAAACAAATTACTTTTTTTTTTTTTTTTTTTTTTTTTTTGAGATGGAGTCTTTCTCTGTCTCCCAGGCTGGAGTGCAATGGAGCCATCTCCACTCACTGCAACCTCTGCCTCCTGGGTTCAAGTGATTCTCCTGCCTCAGCCTCCTGAGTAGCTGGGATTTCAGGCATGCGCCACCACGCCTGGCTAATTTTTTGTATTTTTAGTAGAGATGGGGTTTCACCGTGTTGACCAGGCTGGTCTCAAACTCCTGACCTTGTGATCCACCTGCCTCGGCTTCCCAAAGTGCTGGGATTACAGGCGTGGAGCCACCGTGCCCAGCCCACAAATAGAATTTTTAAAAGATAAAAGAAAAGTGGGGATTCACTTTCAGACTTTGTGGGAGAAATTAAGAAATAAAAAGAAAAAGAAAGGAAAAAAAAAGAAAAGTGGGGATGGTGAATTACAAGCCCATTTAGAGGTACCTGCAAGAGACTCAACCAATTTGTGGTAGACAAAACTGACAGTATGTGTTCTCACAGCACATTCAAACCAGCAGGAAAGTGAGACTTTGAAGACATTATTGCTAATAATAAAAACAATACTGCACACTAATATTGCAACTACCGTGTGTCAGGTACAGGGCAGTTACAAATATTTACTCATTTCACCATCCCGACAACACTCTAAGATAAATTCTGTTACTATGACCGCTGCTTTGACATGTGAAAACTAAGGCACAGAAAGGTTAAGTAATTTGCCCAATGTCACACAGTGAGTGGCTGGAAGAGCCAAGATTTAAACCAGCAAGTTTGGATCAAAGTCACTACACTATAATTAAGCTAATTCAAATGTGCAGCACTCTGGAAAGAGGTATAGAGTCTTAGAAAGATGTTTTTTCTATGGGAAAAAAAGCAAGACTTATGACGCTTTGATTACAAATGTATTAAAATGTCCTTTCCATGTCCTAGGCATCATTCAGAGAACTTCTGTGCTTAAGAAAGACAAGTCCTGGGGCCGGGTGCAGTGGCTCATGCCTGTAATCCCAGCACTTTGGGATGTTGAGGTGGGCAGATCATGAGACCAACCTGGCCAACGTGGTGAAACCCTGTCTCTACTACAAATACAAAAAAAAATTAGCTGGGCGTGGTGGGGCACGCCCGTAATCCCAGCTACTCAGGAGGTTGAGGCAGGAGAATCGCTTGAACCCAGGAGGTGGAGGTTGTGGTGAACGGAGATCACACGATTGCACTCCAGCCTGGGCTACAGAACAAGACTGTCTCAAAAAAAAAAAGAAGAAGAAGAAGAAAGACAAGTCCTGGCCAGGCACAGCAGCTCACACCTGTAATCCCAGCACTTTGGGAGGCTGAGGTGGGCAGATTGCTTGAGGTCAGGAGTTCAAGACCAGCCTGGGCACCATGGTGAAACCCCGTCTCTACTAAAAACATAAAATTTGTTAGGCTTGGTGGCGCACACCTGTAATCCCAGCTACTCAGGAAGCTGAGGCTGGAGAATCACTTGAACCTGGGAGGGAAAGGTTGCAGTGAGCCAAAATCGTGCCATTGCACTTCAGCCTGAGCGACAGAGCAAGACTCTGTCTCAAAAAAACAAAACAAAACAAAAAATACCCTTCTTAGGAAAGGGGGGCTGGAGCACAGTGGGCTAGGTTACTTACTACCCCAGTCCCAGGGAAGGTGGGGCCCTGACCCTAGAATGCTGCAGCACAGTGAGGAGGGGGCCCCAGCTGACTGTAAAGTGTGTAGGGGCCACCTTCTCTGCCTGTTCTGTTGGGACCAGGCTAGTCATTATTTGTCCCAGCCTGGGACTCCCCCTGTGGTTTCCAATTTGCAGTTACTTTAATTTAAAATATAAATATTATTTTCTGGAAAATAACTTAAAAAGAAAGAAAGACAAGCCATAAGTCTTGGTCTTCTATTTAGCTGTTTTATTATAAATATTACATTTATTGGGCCATTTAGGGAGGCAATTTATTGAAACTATCACTTTCTCTCACCCTGTTCATAAAGTATATTAACTCTTTCAATGTTGATTCAATAATATTAAATATTTAGCAGGCAGTTGAAAGCCCTGAATTGGACACAATTGGAAAGCAAAGTGACCTGCTTTCCATAATAACTGACGGCAGGTACTGCCATTTCTAAACTTCTCTGATGAACTCATAAAAACTCCCAGCCTTAGTTGGCATTATTATCCACATTCAACAGATGAGGAAACCCAGATTCAGAGAGGCAAGGAATCTTGCCACCATCCCAAAGCTACAAACAAGAATTCAGGGTTCAAACGTGGGTCTCTCTGACTCCAAGCCCTTTGCTCTTGATCCCCGGGCTACCACTGCCCGAATCTCAGTATGACATCGTGTAGCATCTGTAACTGTGGGCAGGGGGTGGTGATGCCGCAGCGAGGCTTCACCTCGGTGCCACATGTGCTTTAAGAAGGGACAATCCAGTCAGACATTCCTTGGAGGAGGAAGTATTTGATCTAGGCCTGGAAGGCAAAGGTAGAATAAAGACCCAGGAAGTAAAACTGAAACTTTTATCCTAGTACTCTAGGGAAACATTTGAATCAGGTTACAGAGGGGAGATGGTGTGCAGTGCAGATGTTTGTACTCAGCATTTTCTGCTTCCTCCTACACACAGTTACTGAAGGCATGGTAATGGTGGTAGAATAAACGTGTCTTACAATCTCTTTCCTGATTGGTTGCAGTCTACTGAGGCCATGGGAAGGGCCAATCAAAACCTTGATGGCCTGTTGTAGATGTGGATGTCAACGACTGCTTTAGTTCCACATTAGTAGGGGGTAGTGGTAGCAGTGGTTGGCTTTCCTTTACATCCAGTCTCTGGTCCAATTTCCCCACCCTCTGTTCGGGTACACTTTAAAGAGTAATGACTCCTGGCTGGGCACAGTGGCTCACACCTGTAATCTCAGCGCTTTGTGAGGCCAAGGCGGGTGAATCACCTGAGGTCAGGAGTTTGAGACCAGCCTGACCAACACGGAGAAACCTTCTCTCTACTAAAAATACAAAATTAGCTGGGCGTGGTGGTGCATGCCTGTAATCCCAGCTACTCAGGAGGCTGAGGCAGGAAAATCACTTGAACCCCAGAGGCAGAAGTTGCGGTGAGCCGAGATTGCGCCATTGCACTCTAGCCTGCTAAACAAGAGTGAAACTCCGTCAAAAAAAAAAAAAGAGTAATGACTACTAAAGGATAGGCATAAGCGATGAGGGAGGAGGAAGGGATATACTGGCTAGAGAAGAGCTCAGAGCACCGAAACCTCCACCCCAACCTATGAGGGTCCTCAGAAGGTCTTGAAGTAAAAAGTCCTCTAGATTTGACACCCCCAACCTCCAGGACCCCCTTATGCCCACTTTGCTCCATAGCTTTGTTACAGGATCTTTGGGGTGTCAATTTTCTGGCTGGAAACTTCTCTGGCTGCAGCACCTTTGCCCAATTTCTGGCCTGCGTCTAGGAAGAATGAGGTATGCAGACAAGTGAGGGGTGAACAAGATGAAGAAGAGCTTTATTTAGTGCTATAACAGCTCAGAGGAGGCCCACAGTGGGTAGCTCTTCTCCGTAGGCAGGTCATCTGTCCAGTGCTCAGTTCTCGGTAGAGAGGAGGCCCTGGAGAGGGTGACTCCTCTCTGCTGGCAGGTCGTCTCTGCAGCTCTCAGTGGAGAAGGTAGCTCTTCTCTGCAGCTGGCCATCCCACTGTCTCCAGCTATCAGCAGTGAGTACTCCTCTCTGCAGCTGGTCATCCCGCCACCTCTCTGCCCTCTTTGTCCTCTGGCCATCCTCTGCCCTCTCTGGCTGAGCCCAGGGCTTTTATGGACCTCAGAGGGGAGGAAGTGGCTGCCAATCGGTCCATGGGCACCCAGAAGAGGCACTATGAGTCCCTATTCCAGTCCACAGGACTGGCAGCCCCACCCCCAGCCTTCAGGCCCTCCCTGGTCTGAAGGCGGGCCTTGCTGGGGACCTGCCCCCTTCCACCCAGGACTCTGTCTGCCTCCCATTGCCATTCAAGGCCCCAGGGCTTGGAACCAACCCCACTTCAAGATTGGAGCAGGTGCCAGGAGTGAAGAGAGGCCAGGCAGTGGGAGCAGACACCCACAAGACTGCAGGGATGGGGTGGGAGGGAGTCCTTCTTGGGGCCCTGAAGGTGCAGGCTGCAGAGATGCCCAGGTCCTGCACCTAGGAGGGTTGCTGCAGCCACACCCCAGTGTTGGGAACAGGCCCCCAAATCTGGCCATTAACTGGCCCCAAAACTGGCCATAAACAAAATCTCTGCAGCACTGTGACATGTTCTTGATGGCCATGACACCCACGCTGAAGGTTGTTGTTTTACTGGAATGAGGGCAAGGAACACCTGGCCCACCCAGGTCAGAAAACCTCAAAAAGGCATTCCTAAACCACAAACAATAGCATGAGTGATCTGTGCCTTAAGGACATGTTCCTGCTGCAGATAACTAGCCAGAGCCCATCCCTTTGTTTCAGCCCATCCCTTTGTTTCCCATAAGGAATACTTTAAATTAATCTATAATCTATAGAAACAATGTTTATCACTGGCTTGCTGTCAATAAATATATGGGTAAATCTCTGTTCGGGGCTCTCAGCTCTAAAGGGTGTCAGTCCCGATTTCCCACTCCACACTCTATATTTCTGTGTGTGTGTCTTTAATACCTCTTGTGCCGCTGGGTTAGGGTCTCTGTGACCGAGTTGGTCTCAGCACCCAGGAAGGCAGATCCTGCCTGCTCCCAGCCCTCCTCCAAGAGCACAGGGAGGCTCAGATCCACAGCTGCAGTCTGGGTGTGGCAGCTGCAGCAGCACCCAAGGAGTTCCCGCTCCAACTCAGAAGGTAGGGGGCACCCACCAGCTCCATGGAGTGTGCACCCTAAGCCGTGCCTCCCTGCTGCAGCCAGCGTGATGGCAGCAGCTACTGCCATCGCCTTTATCCACATATTCCAGACCTTCCCAGAGCTGTCATATGTAGTATATGGGCATGAAACTAAGGTCTGAAGGCGTAGACTTTTTCTGTTAAAGATCCCATCAGAGATTTCCAGATAGTCAACAGGAAGGAGACAATAGCTAGACAAGTAAAATGCAACCAGGCCCGGGCAGTGTGGCACTGTCTCCTATAGTCCCAGCTACTGAGAAGGCTGAGGTGGGAAGATCACTTGAGCCTAGGAGCTGGAGACCAGCCTGGGCAACATAGCAAGATCCCATCTCCAAAAAAAAAAAGTGACCCATTTTGTGCTCGCTATGCTACATAATAGAAGAACAGAGCAGCTGGGAAATTCTGGGGTGGCAAAACCTCAAAGTTCCGCAAGATGGCAGTAGTTCCTAAAAGTTAAATTAGCAGTAGGTTGTCTAGGGAACTAGGTGGACGTGATTAAATTGAGTAATGTGGGCTGGACGTGGTGGCTTATGCCTGTAATCCTAGCACTTTGGGAGGCCGATGCAGGCGGATCACCTGAGGTTAGGAGTTTGAGACTAGCCTGGCCCAATGATGAAACCCTGTCTCTACTAAAAATACAAAAAAATTAGCCGGGCGTGGTGGTGGGTGCCTGTAATCCCAGCTACTCAGGAGGCTGAGGCAGGAGAATCTCTTGAACCTGGGAGGAGGAGGTTGCAGTGGGCCGAGATCATGCCATTGCACTCCAACCTGGGCAACAAGAGTGAAACTCCGTCTCAAAAAAAAAAAAAAGAGAGAGAAAAAGAAAAATTGAGTAATGTGTACTATATTTATTTATATATATTATATATATTTATAAATATATTTAAATTTAAAATGTTATATAAATAAATTACAAAAATAATTTTATATAACATAGATTGTATAGTATATAAATTTAAAATACATTTTTTATATATCAATAAATTTAAAATGTGGTATATAAGAAACCACTATGTATGTTTATATACTGCAGCCTCAACCTCCAGGGCTCAAGTGATCCTCCCACCTCAGCCTCCAGAGTAGCTGGAACTAAAGGCATGTCCCACCATACCCAGCAAATTTTTAAAAATGTTTTTGTAGAAACTGGCTCTCACTTTGTTGCCCAGCCCGATCTCGAGCTCCTGGGCTCAAGCAATCCTCCCACCTCAACACCCCAAAGTGCTGGGATTATAGACATGAGCCATGGCACTTGGACTGAGTAAAACAGTTTTAATGCTGCTCAAAAAATATAAAAAAGATAAGGGCAGAAAGGCCTTTCACTTTGAATTTACTTTGTTGTTTCTAGGACAAAAAAACAGCGAGAAACTGCTAGTATTTGACATAATTTTTCAGAAGGAAGCATATGACTTAGCCACATCTATAAAAATTCACAATGAGGCAAGTGACAAGAAATGTCACCAAATCAACGTATACAAAGAAGGGGTTTGTTACAGTGGGTAGAGTCAGGTCTGAGCAAGGCAGGAGAGGGCTCCCCCGACACACACCAAGAGTGTTGGGCAACCATCAGGTGATGGTCAGGCAGTTGTTAAATGTTTCTGTAAAGTAATAATTGGTCACAGGTGGTGCCAGGGACCGGCAGACACCCCCACCCCCCCGCCACCATTCCAACAGAAAACACCTGAAACTGATCATCAGCTTCCCAAAAAGATCTCAGGAGTGGGGAGAAGTAACGAAAGATCCTGGAAGTACGCCAGCATATAAAACCCCAAATCAAGAGGGCAAGCCCTGCACTTGGTTTCTCAGGTCACCCGCTTGGCCCTCTTCCAAGTTATACTTTCCTTCATTTCTTTCCTTTCTTACTGTTCTAAAGCTTAATAAATTTTTTCAGCTCACTGCAACCTCTGCCTCCCAGGTTCAAGTGATTTGCCTGCCTCAGCCTCCCGAGTAGCTGGGACTACAGGCGTGCACCACCATGCCCGGTTAATTTTTATATTTTTAGTAGAGACGAGGTTTCATCATCATGTTGGCCAGGATGGTCTGGAATTCCTGACCTCAAGTAATCTACCCTCCTCGGCCTCCCAAAATGCTGTGATTACAGGCATGAACCACCATGCCCAGCCTAAAGCGTATTAAACTTTCACTCCTGCTCTGAAACTTGCCTCAGTCCCTCCTTCTGCCTTATGCTCCTCAGTCGAATTCTTTCTTCTGAGGAGGCAAGAATTGAGGTTGCTGCAGATTTGCCACCAGTAACTTGGATACCATCCACCAGTAACAACTTCTGTTAAGATGGCAATATACCTCAAATGTATTTTATTTTGAGACAGGGTCTCATTCTGTTCCTCAGGCTGGAGTACAGTGGCACGATCTCAGCCCACTGAAACCTCCACCTCCAAGTTATACTTTCCTTCATTTCTTTCCTTTCTTACTGTTCTAAAGCTTAATAAATTTTTTCAGCTCACTGCAACCTCTGCCTCCCAGGTTCAAGTGATCCTCCCACCTCAGCCTTCCGAGTAGCTGGTACTACAGGCGCATGCTACCATACCCAGCTAATTTTTATATTTTTAGTAGAGACAGGGTTTTGCTGTGTTGCCCAAGGTGGTCTCAAGTTCCTTGGCTCAAGCGATCCACCATCCTCAGTCTCCCAAAGTGCTGGGATTACAGGCATGAGCCACTGCGCCCAGCCAAACTTATCTTTATATGTTTGTTACAGGCAAAAGTACCCCAAGGTTGAGGCTCAGCCCAGGAGGCCAGCTGGGTTCAGGAAAAAATTCAAGAGCATGCTGACAGAATAAAGTGAAAGCAAGTTCATTAAGAAACTAAAGGAATAAAAGAATGGCGACCCTAGGGAGAGTAGCCCTGATGGGCTGCTGACTGGCTATATGTATAGTTGCTTCTTGACTATATGCTAAACAAGAGGTGGATTATTCATGAGTTTTCCAGGAAAGAGGTGGGGAGGTCTGGACCTTTCAGACCATACAGGGTAACTTCTGAAAGTTACTATGGCATTTGTAAACTATCATGGTGCTGGAAGGACTTTTTTTTAGTGTACTAATGTATTATAATTACCACAGAATGAGCAGCAAAGGTCATCAGAGGTCCCTTCTTTCACCATCAGGGTTTTGGCTGGTTTGGGTTGGCCTTTCTACTACACCCTGTCTTATCAGCAGGGTCTTGTGGCTTACGTTTTGGAAAACTAGTCCTGCCAAACTCCTCTCATTCAGCGTAATCACTATCAAAATGCCAGAGGCCCTTTTTGCATAAATTTGCAAGCGAATTCTAACAGTTACACGAAAATTTAGGGAAAGGTAAACCCAATACGGCCCTAACAATTTTGAAAAAGAACAGGCCAGGTGCAGTGGCCTAACCCCTCAGCACTCTGGGAGGCAGAGGTGGGAGGATTGTTTGAGGCCAGGAGTTTGAGACCAGCCTAGGCAACATAGCAAGACCTCATCTCTACAAAAAAAAAAAAAAAAAAAAAAAAAAAAACAAGGAAGAAGAAGAACAAAGTTGGAGGACTATATTTCTGGATTCCAAAACTTACTACGAAGTTACAATAATCAAGACAGTGTGGTACTAGCATAGGAAAAAGCAACATAATTGAGTCCCGAAATAAACCCTTATAGCTTGTTGATTTGTGATAAGTATAAAATAATTCTATAGGGAAAAAATAGTATTTTCAGTAAGTAATGCTGAGACAAGTGAACATTTATGCGCAAAAGAATGAGGCTGGACCCTTATCTCACACTGCATACACAAAAATAACTCAAAGTGGGTCAAAGAAGAAAACATAGGTGTAACACCTCATAGGCAATTGATTTAGACAATGGTTTTTCAGGTATGACACCAAAAGCATAAGCAATAACACAAAAAACCGAAATCAAGTGAACTTCATCAAAATTTAAAACTTGTACTGTAAAGGATAGTATCCAGAAAGTGAGAAGACAATCCATAGAATGGGAGAATATATTCGCAAAGATTGTACCTGATAAGAAACTAGTATGCAGAATATTAAAAAGAATGCTTACAACTCAACAATAAAGACAACCCACTGGTGTGGTGGCTCACGCCTGTAATCCTAACCCTTTGGGAGGCTGAGGCAGGCAGATCACCTGAGGTCAGGAGTTCAAGAACAGCCTGGCTGACATGGCAAAACCCTGTCTCTATTAGAAATACAAAAATTAGCCGGGCATGTTGGTGGGCGCCTGTAAATCCAGTTACTAGGGAAGCCGAGGCAGGAGAATCGCTTGAACTCAGGAGGTGGAGGTTGCAGTGAGCCAACATTGCACCACTGCACTCCAACCTGGGTGACAGAGCGAGACTCCATCTCAGAAAAATAAATAGATAAAAAATAAATAACCCAATTTTAAAATGAGAAAGGATTTGAGGCCAGGCACAGTAGCTCATGCCTGTAATCCCAGCATTTTGGGAGGCCAACGCAGTCAGATCATCTGAGGTCAGGAGTTCGAGACCAGCCTGGCCAACATGGTGAAACGCCATCTCTACTAAAAATACAAAAATTAGCTGGGCGTGGTGGCAGGCTCCTGTAATCCCAGCTACTCCCAACTACTAGGGAGGCTGAGACAGGAGAATTGCTTGAACCCAGAAGGCAGAGGTTACAGTGAATCAAGATAATGCCACTGCACTCCACCCTGGCAACAGAGTGAGACTCCATCTCAAAAACAAACAAAAAAACCTCACACACTGCTGGTGGGAATATAAAATGATGCCACTACTTTGAAAAGCAGTTTGGCAGTTCCTCAAAAGGCTAAACATAGAGTTACTATATGATGAGCACTCTCACTTCTAAGGTATATACCCAGAAGAACTGAAAACATATATCCATATAAAAATTCATATATAAATATTCATAGCATCATCCAAATAGCAAAAAAGTGAAACAATCTAAATTTCGATCAACTGATGAATAAATAAAATGTGGTATATCCACACAATAGAGTATTATTCAGCCATAAAATGTAATGAAGTACTGGTACACTCTACAGCATAGATGAACCTTGAAAACATGCTAAGTGAAGGAAGTCAGACACGAAAGGCCACATGTTTATTTTTATAAACTATTCAGAACAGGCAAATCATAAGAGACAGAAAATGGATTATTTGTTTCTAGAGGAGGATTAGAGTGGCAGTTCACTAGTATAGAGTTTCTTTCTAGGTAGATGGAAATGTTCCTGGAATTAGATAGTGGTGATGATTGCACAACTCTGTAAATATACTAAAATCCACAGCATCATGTACTTTAAAGCGGCAGATTTTATGGCATGTGAATGACATTTCAATAAAAAGAAGATGAGGAAACCTAGGATATGTCACAATCCCATGCCACAACTACTTACACTTCCAATATAAACACTACATCAACAATAGTTTACATCATGTTCAGTACATTGCTTGCTAAAGGTCATGAATATATCAAAATATTTTATAAAAGTTAAAATTTAGGAGATCCATCATTTCTCTTTTCATTCACTGATTCATTCAATATATATTTATGTGTGTGCCAGGCTCTTCACCCGGTGAAGTGTTTAGGAGAGATACAAAGATAAAACTGATGAGAATTCTGCACTCAAGCTACAGCATACTCTCCAAGAATTACAGTGCGAGATGTAAAGTGAAAAGAAGCCTTGGAGGAGATACACATGAAATAGTATTGTTCAGGAGAAGGGGCGATAATTCCAATGGAAGAGATAATGACTTCATGGAGGATAGAAGGAGACAGTATTTGAACTGCCCTTGAAGTATGGTTATATTTTGGGGATGTGGAGATGTGGGGTACGGTAATATGCTGGGGTTCCAAATGGTCCAGAAATATACAATCACCAGAACCAAAGATCCAGGGGTAGGAGCTATGAGCTGTTCAATTTGGCTAACAGTGTTTGGAGTGGGATCTTGAAGAAGATGAAAATGAAGATACCAACTAGACAGTTAAAGAAAGACTTCGAATGTTTGACTGAACTGCAATTTTATTGTGTATGCATTTCAGAATCCTTTTTTTTTTCATATTCTCTACAGATTTTTAAAACATTTTATTTTAATTATAAGTTCTGGATACAAGTGCAGGATGTGTGGGTTTGTTATATTGGTAAATGAGTGCCATGGTGGTTTGCTGCACCTATCAACTCATCACCTAGGTATTAAGCCCAACATGCATTAGCTAGTTATCCTGATGCTCTCCCTCCTACAGCCCCCACAACAGGCCCCAGTGTGTGTTGATCTCATTCCTGTGTCCATGTGTTCTCATTGTTCAGCTTCCGCTTACAAGTGAGAACATGTGGTGTTTGGTTTCCTGTTACTGTGTTAGTTTGCTGAGGACAATTGGCTTCCAGCTTCATCCATGTCCCTGTAAAGGACATGATCTCATTCCTCTAAAAAAAAAAAAATTTATTTCCATAGGTTTTTGGGGAACAGGTGGTATTTGGTTACGTGCATAAGCATTTCAGTGGTTATTTGTGAGATTCTGGTGCACACATCACCTGAGCAGTATACACTGAACTCAATTTGTAGTCTTTTATCCCTCACCCCACTCCTACCCTTTCCCCTGAGTAGCCCTGAAGTCCACTGTATCCTTCTTATGCCTTTGCATCCTCATAGCTTATCTCCCACTTATGAGTCAGAACATACAATGTTTGGTTTTCCATTCCTGAGTAACTTCCTTTAGAATAATAGTCTCCAGGTTGCTGTGAATGTCATTCATTCATTCCTTTTTATGGCTAAGTAGTGTTTAGGTGAGGTTATTTTTAAGTAATTAATATTGAGTAAAGAAGATTCATCCATAGTGGCAAAGCCACATAACTTCTAAGTATCTTAAACTACATTTAAATGGTACCAAGACATGCAGTCAATTCTAAAAGTTCAGCTAATGATATTTAATAATATAGGAAAATATTCACAACATATTTTTGTGTAAAAAAAAAGCAGACTTCAAAATGGACTATGCATTATGATTCCACTCATGTAAAAGCTGCACACGAACAAAGATTAACAGATATAAACAAATGGATGAATGAATGGAGAGATAGATGATAGATTGAGTGGTGGTGGAGAATAATAGACTTTTTAAAAATTTGTGCCTTTCTGTATTTTCATTTCTTTTTTTTTTTTGAGACGGAGTCTCGCTCTGTCGCCCAGGCTGGAGTGCAGTGGCCAGATCTCAGCTCACTGCAAGCTCCGCCTCCCGGGTTCACGCCATTCTCCTGCCTCAGCCTCCCGAGTAGCTGGGACTACAGGCGCCCGCCACCACACCCGGCTAATTTTTTGTATTTTTAGTAGAGACAGGGTTTCACCATGTTAGCCAGGATGGTCTCGATCTCCTGACCTCGTGATCCACCCGCCTCGGCCTCCCAAAGTGCTGGGATTACAGGCGTGAGCCACCGCGCCCGGTTGCCTTTCTGTATTTTCAAAACCATCTAAATAAGTATTACCTTTGTAGTTAGAAAAGAATATGTATTTTAAATCCATAATTCAAATACTTATTTATATGTCAAACTGGATTAGGCTGAATTATCAGCAAGTGAAGAAAACAGTTCCTTCATCCATGGAGAAACATCAATTTATGACATTCTTTGAATTCCTCTTCTGTTAGAATTCTTTATGAATTTAAAATAGAAACTAGCCAGACTCAAGATTTCAACACAAAGATTACATCACGTTCAGTACATTGCTTGCTAAAGTAAGGTCATGAATATATCAAAATATTTTATGCAAGTTAAAATTTAGGAGATCCATCATTTCTCTTTTCATTCCATCACTGATTCATTCAATATATATTTAAGTGTGTGCCAGGCTCTTCATCCGGTAAAGTGTTTAGGAGAGATACAAAGAAAAAACTGATGAGAATTCTGCACTCAAGCTACAGCATACTCTCCAAGAATTACAGCATGAGATGTAAAATGAAAAGAAGCCTTGGAGGAGATTCACATGAAATAGTACTATTCAGGTTCATGTATCATGTTCAACAGTACTGTGTCATGTTCAATAATAACCAATTAAAAGAATTAATGAAAAATCTGATTCACTGTATCACCAAAAGCTCTAACAGCTGCACTGCACAGTATTCCATGGTGTATATGTACCACATTTTCTTTATCCAGTCTATCACTGATGGGCATTTGCTATTGTGTCTTTGCTATTGTGATGAGTGTTGCAGTGAACATACATGTGCCTGTATCTTTAAAATAAAATGGTTTATATTCCTTTGGGTATATACCCAGTAATGGGATTGCTGGGACAAATGGTATTTCTAGTTCTGGATCTTTGAGGAATCACCACACCATCTTCCACAATGGTTGAACTAATTTGCATTCCCACCAACAATGTAAAAGTGTTCCTATTTCTCCACAGCCTCACCAGCATCTGTTGTTTTTTGACTTTTTAATAATCACTATTCTGACCGGCATGAGATGGTATCTCATGGTGGTTTTCATTTGCATTTCTCTGATGATCAGTAATGTTGAGCTTTTTTAAATATGTTTGTTGGCCATATAAATATCTTCTTTTGAGAAGTGTCTGTTCACGTCCTTTGCCCACTTTTTGATGGGGTTGTTTTTTTCCTTGTAAATTTGTTTTAAGTTCCTTGTAGGTTCTGGATATTAGATCTTTGTCAGATGAATAGATTGCAAAAATTTTCTCCCATTCTGTAGGTAGCCTGTTCACTCTAATGATAGTTTCTTTTGCTGTGCAGGAGCTCTTTAGTTTAATTAGATCCCATTTGTAATTTTTGTTTTTGTTGCAATTGCTTTTGATGTTTTTGTCATGAAACCTTTGCTTGTGCCTGTGTCTTGAATGGTATTAACTAGATTTTCTTCTAGGGTTTTTATAGTTTTATGTTTTACATTAAGTGTTTCATCTTGAGTTAATTCTTGTATAAGGTGTAAGGAAGGGGTCCAGTTTCAATTTACGGCATATAGCTAGCCAGTTTTCCCAGCACCATTTATTAAATAGGGAATCTTTTCCCCATTGCTTGTTTTTGTCAGGTTTGTTGACAATCAAATGGCTGTAGACGTGTGGTCTTCTTTCTCTAGTCTCTATTCTGTTCCATTGGTCTATGTGTCTGTTTTTGTACCAGTACCATGCTGTTTTGGCTACTGCAGCCTTGCAGTATACTTTGAAGTTGGGTAGTGTGATGCTTCCAGCTTTGTTCTTTTTGCTTATTGTTGTCTTGGTTATATGCGCTCTTTTTGGTTCCATTTGAATTTTAAAGTAGTTTTTTTCTAATTCTGTGAAGAATGTCAACGGTAGTTTAATGGGAACAGCATTGAACCTATAAATTACTTTGGGTAGTATGGCCATTTTCATGACATTGATCCTTCCTATCCATGAGAATGGAATGTTTTTTCATCTGTTTGTGCCCTCTCTTATTTCCTGGAGCAGTGGTTTGTAGTTCTCGTTGAAGAGGTCCTTCACATCTCTTATTAGTTATATTCCTAGGTCTTTTATTCTCTTTGTAGCAACTGTGAATGGGAGTTCATGATTTGGCTCTCTGCTTGTCTATTGTTGGTGTATAGAATGCTTGTGATTTTTGCACGTTGATTTTGTATCCTGAGACTTTGCTGAAGTTGCTTATCAGCTTAAGGAGCTTTTGGGCTGAGATAATGGGGTTTTCTAGATATAGGATCATGTCATCTGCAAACAGACAGTTTTACTTCCTCTCTTCCTATTTAAATACCCTTTATTTCTTTCTCTTGCCTGATTGCCCTGGCCAGAACTTTTTAATACTATGTTAAATAGGAGAGAGGTCATCCTTGTCCTGTACCAGTTTTCAAGGGGAATGCTTCCAGCTTTTGCCCATTCAGTATGATATTGGCTGTGGGTTTGTCATAAATGGTTCTTATTATTTTGATATGTTTTCCATCAATACCTAGTTTATTGAGAGTTTTTAAAATGAAGAAATGTTGAATTTTATTGAAGGCCTTTTCTGCATCTATTGAGATATGTGGTTTTTGTCTTTAGTTCTGTTTATGTGATTAATGTTTCTTGATTTGTGTACGTTGAACCAGTCTTGCATCCCAGGGATGAAGCCAACATTCCAAACATTTTATTTATTTTTTATGTTTTTTGAGACAGAGTTTCGGACTGTCGCCCAGGCTGGAGTACAGTAGCAAGATCACAGCTCACTACAAGTTCCACCTCCCGGATTCATGCCATTCTTCTGCCTTGGCCTCCCGAGTAGCTGGGACTACAGGCGCCCGCCACAACGCCCGGCTAATTTTTTGCATTTCTAGTAGAGAGGGGTTTTCACCATGTTAGCCAGGATGGTCTTGATCACCTGACCCCGTGATCCACCGGCCTCGGCCTCCCAAAGTGCTGGGATTACAGGCGTGAGCCACCGCGCCTGGCCTCCAAACATTTTAATCACATAAGAATGCATCAGTTGTATTAACTAGGTTGAGATAAATATAAACTCTCAATTTTTTTCCTGCACATAAAAGTCCAGAGGTAGGTAATTAGGGGTGGCACAATGATTCCACAGTGATTCTGCTCCTTCATGCCCTCATCCAACAAGGCTTCTTGCTGCTCACCACCCAGCTACCCCTAAGTGTGGCCCTTATCTTCACGGTTCAAGATGGCAGCTAGAGCTGCTAGGTAGTTAAGATCCCTCTCACACACTTTCCTTCTGTCATAATTAACACGGGGTTTTAGTTCATGAGGCCAAGCATACACATCACTTCCCACTGGCATCCCTATACAATATTAAATGCAAAGACACTGCAGGAGTCCTGTGCTCAAAACAAGCGCAAAGTAACTTTTTGTTGTTGTTTGTGGTGCTAGTGGTTTTATTTATTTATTTTTTCTGAGACAGGGTTTCACTGCCTCCCATGCTGAAGTGCAGTGGTATGATCACAGCTCACCACAACCTTGACCTCTATGGGCTCAGGGGATCCTCCCACTTCAGCCTCCCAAGTAGCTGGGACTACAGGAACACACCACCATGCCCAGTTAAATTTTGTATTTTTTTTTGTAGAGATGGAGTCTTGCTATGTTGTCTAGGCTAGTCTTGAACTCCTGGGCTCAAGTGATCCGTCCACCTCAGCCTCCCAAAGTACTCAGATCACAGGTGTGAGCCACCATGGCATCAAAATAACTTGGAAAGTAGGAATAATTGCTTGTTGTTCCTGAAAACTGTCTCTTCCACACTTTTCAGCCTCTGTTGCATGATCGTGACAAAATATATACAAATAGACATACAGATACACATCAGTTAAAACTAACTTCTAGAAAAATAAATAAATCATAAAATAATTATTTAAAAAGTGGCATTCTGGCACATTGTCCAGTGGTACCCCTGTTCAGCAATTTTTAAAAATGTAAAAAATAATAATAGGCCACGTGCAGTAGAGCCACTCCACCACTTTGGGAGGCCAAGGCTGGTGGATCACCTGAGGTCAGGAGTTCAAGACCACCCTGGCCAACATGGTGAAACCCTGTCTCTACTAAAAATACAAAAATTAGCCGGGTGTGGTGGCAGGCACCTATAATCCCAGCTACTCGGGAGACTGAGGCAGGAGAATTGCTTGAACCTAGAAGGCAGAGGTTGCAGTGAGCCAAGATCATGCCACTGCACTCCAGCCTGGGCGGCAGAATGAAACTCTGTCTCAATAATAATAATAATAATAATAATAATGCAACTCTAATGATATTTCAAACAATGGTCCCCTTTTAGGTCACACTATCAAATCAGAGAAAGATATACTTGATTAGCTGTAAAATGCAATTTGTGGTCTAGGTGAACGAACAAGTAACCTCTAAATCATAAGGCTATTGTTACAAACTGAATGTTTGTATCCCCCACAGAATTCAAAGGGGAGACAATATCCCCAATGTGACAGTATCAGAAGGTGGGGCCTTTGGGAGGTAATTAGGTCAGGAGGGTAGAGCCCTCATGAATGGGATTCGTGCCCTTAAAGAAGATACAGATGAGAGCTTGCATCCTCTTTTTCTGCCATGTGAACACATGAAAAGACTGACATCTGGTAAGATCTGGAAGCAAGCCTTACCAGACACCAGATATGCTGCCACCTAGATGTTGGATTTCAGCCTCTGAACTGTGAGAAATAACTACTGTTTAAGTTACCTGGTCTATGGTAATTTGGTATAGTTGCCCAAATGGACTGTGATGGTTAATACTGAGTATTAACTTGATTGAATAGAAGGATGCAAAGTACTGTTCCCGGGTACATCTGTGAGGGTGCTGCCAAAGGAGATTAACATTTGAGTCATTTGAGGCCAAGGTGGGCGGATCACAAAGTCAGGAGATGGAGACCATCCTGGCTAACATGGTGAAACCCTGTCTCTACTAAAAAGCACAAAAAATTAACTGGGCGCGGTGGCAGGCGCCTATAGTCCCAGCTACTCGGGAGGCTGAGGCAGGAGAATGGCGTGAACCCGGGAGGCGGAGCTTGCAGTGAGCCGAGATTGCGCCACTACACTCCAGCCTGGGCAACAGAGTGAGGCTCCGTCTCAAAAAAAAAAAAAATAATAATTTAGTCAGTGGACTGGGAAAGGCAGGCCATCCTCAATCTGGGTGGGCACCATCTAATCAGCTGTCAGCACTGCCAGAATAAAAGCAGGCAAAACATGGAAAGACCAGACTGGTGTAGTCTTCTGGCCTCCACCTTTCTCTCATGCTGAATGCTTCCTGCCCTCAAACATCAGACTCCAAGTTCTTTAGCTTTGGGACTTGAATTGGCTTCCTTGCTTGCAGATAGTCTATTGCGGGACCTAACCTTGTGATCACTTGAGTCAATACTCCTTAATAAACTCCCCTTTATATATACATCTATCCTATTAGTTCTGTCTCTCTAGAGAAACATGACTAATACATGAACTAAAATAGTTCCTGTCCTTTTTTTTTCTTTTAAGAGATGGGGTCTTGCTATATTGCCCAGATTGGTATGCGGTGGTTATTTGTAGGCACAATCATAGCATGCTATGACCCTGAACTCCTGGGTTCAAAAGATCCTCCTGCCTCAGCCTCCCAAGTAACTGGGAACACAGGTACCCACCCCCACACCCAGCTAATTTTTGTATTTTTATTAGAGACAGCGTTTACCATGTTGGCCAGGCTGGTCTCGAACTCCTGACCTGAAGTGATCTGCCCTCTTTGGCCTCCCAAAGTGCTGGGATTACAGGCATGAGCCACTGTGCCTGGCCTTTTGGTTTCTTATGTGTAGGAGAGGATAAGTTTCTTCCTCAGAGTGTGCTGCAGCCAGACATAGTATTTCTCCTTGGCAGAAACTCTGCTGTTCCAATCATAAATGTGGCCATTGAGTTCAATGTGGAGATCCAGGAGTGGGCGTTTTCTGGAGAAAACAAGAAAGGCAAAATTTAATGCCATGCAAATATCAAAGAGAAGACAGATTGTCCTTAGGGCGAAATGAGCCAACAGATGTGAAAGTTATTTGAAACTGTTCCCTTCTAAAGGCACCACAAACTGCTTAGCAAATGATCCAAACTAACTTGCAGCACTCTGGCTTGGTGGCCACCATCCCCTCCCTCAAGGGGCTGCTGAGTTTCACTCTGGGAACATACCAGCCAGATGATAACCCACGTGGATCACCTATGCAAACAGGGATGGGCTCAAAAGGCCAGTAATACCACTGGCCCATGGACTATCTACGGCTGAGTGGCTCCTGCTCTAAACCCCGCTTCCTGCTGGGCCACCACTAAGGAGGCCAGGTAAAGAAGGCCATGAGATTTATTCCTGGGGTACACAGAGATACAGCCCAAAATGCATTTTGACAGGTGGCTCAGAAACATCATTCTAAATTGTAATTAGGGTGCAACTGAAAAAGGCCAGTTAATCTTATACTTGAGGTACATTGTGGCTTCATTCAGCTTAAACAGAAACCAGGACACTGATGCTTCTCTTAGATAAGTATTCTTGCCAATAAATATTTAAAAAAATATATAACAAAGCCTTCCAGATCTAAACAGTCAGATACCACTTTTCACCTATCAAATTGTCAAAACTTGGGGAAATACAAGAGCATGTGGTGTCAGGGAGAATTCAGGGACACAGCTACTCTCCCATAAAGCTGATATGACCATCCTATAGGACATCTAGTAAGATGCATCCGAGGCTTGAAAAATGCATGTCCTTTGACTCAGTAATTCCACTTCTGGGAATCGTCTCCCTAGAAAATAATTAAGGATAAGAACAAATACTAAGCTGCAAGGATGTTTCTTACTTTGTATGAAAGCAAACACTATGCAACAACTGAAGACTGATCAAGTAAATTAAGCTATGGCCATATTATGGGCTGTTGTACACACATTAAACTGATGCTGTAGAAATGTGACTACTGACATACAAAAATGTTTGTGATCTAGTGTTAAACAAACTAAAAGCAGGTTATAAAGTGGTGGCAGGCTGTGAGTGTCTTTTAGGCGATACACGGGCTAGAGGGGTGTGGGTCCTTGCCCTCTCCTTGTGTGCCTCATCGCTATGCCTTGAAAAATTGAGGAAATCAAAGACTTTCTGCTCACAGCCAGATGAAAGGATGACAAATCTGTCAAGATCAAGAAAAATAAGGATAATGTGAACTTTCAAGTTCGATGCAGCAGATAACTTCAGAGAAAGAGAAGGCAAAGAAACTGAAGCAGCCCTTGTCCCCTGCTTTAGCAGTAAAGGAGCTGAAATGAGCCAGACATGCTGATTTGAACTGTATTAAAATTTTTTAAATTAAAAATAAATAAATAATAGATGATGATTCCATCTGGGCTTACAAACATACTTCTGGGCTGGGTGCGGTGGCTCACGTCTATAATCCTAGCACTTTGGGAGGCCGAGGCAGGAGATCACTTGAGGTCAGGAGTTCAAGACCAGCCTGGTCAACATGGTGAAACCCCGTCTCTATTAAAAATACAAAAATTAGCAGAGCGTGGTGGTGCGCGCCTGTAGTCCCAGCTATTCAGAAGGCTGAGAGGGGAGAATTGCTTGAACCCAGGAGGTGGAAGTTGCAGTAAGCCGAGATGTGCCACTGTACTCCAGCCTGGGCGACAGAGCAAGACTTCACCTCAAAAAACAAACAAAAAAGATATACTTCTATATGACTGTGTGGGTATCAAATAAAAAAAGATCTGGAAGGTGGCCAGGTGTGGTGGCTCACGCCTGTAATCTCAGCACTTTGGGAGGCCGAGGTGTGTGGATCACTTGAGGCCAGGAGTTCCAGACCAGCTTGGCCAACATGATGAAAACCCTGTCTCTACTAAAAATACAAAAATTAGCCAGATGTGATGGCAGGTGCCTGTAATCCCAGCTACTCGGGAAGCTGAGGCAGGAGAATCACTGGAACCCAGGAGGCGGAGGTTGCAGTGAGCCAAGATCATGCCACTGCACTCCAGCCTGGGTAACAAGAGTGAAACTCTGTCTCAAAAAAAAAAAAAAATTAATTAAAAATAAAAATTTGTGGCCAGGCACAGTGGCTCACGCTTGTAATCCTAGCCCCTTGGGATGCCTTGGGATGCCGAGGCGGGCAGAACACCTGAGGTCAGGAGCTCAAGACTGGCCTGGTCAACACGGTGAAACCCAGTCTCTACTAAAAATACAAAAATTAGCCGGGGCGTCGTGGCACACGCCCGTAATCCCAGCTACTTGGGAGGGTGAGGCAGGAGAACTGCTTAAACCTGGGAGGCAGATGTTGCAGTGAGCCAAGATTGTGCCGCTGCACTCCAGCCTGGGCAAACAGCAAGACTCCATCTCAAAAAAAAAAAAAAAAAAAAAAAAAAAAAAAAAAAACTTGTTCTTTGTATTTATTTATTTATTTATTTATTTATTTATTTATTTATTTGAGACAAGGTCTCCAATACTGTACTCCAAGGCTGCAGTACAGTAGTACAATCACGACTCACTGCAGCCTCAAACTCCTGGGCTCGAGTGATCCTCCTACCTTAGCCTCCCAAGCAGTTGGGACTACAAGCGCACACCACTGCACCCAACTAATTTTTAATTTTTTTATAGAGTAAGTTCTTACTTTGTTGCCCAGGCTGAAAATTTCTTAATTTTGAAGAAAAGTATTCAAACTACAAACTAACTAACTACAAAGTATTTATAAATCGTGCCAGGTCTATACTGTAGTCCTAGGGCAACCCCAATGCAGGAGGGAAAATCTCTTTTCCTCCCAGAAGAGAAGGGCAGCAAACGTGGCACAGTGGTAATTCCTATCCTGTGGCACGAAAATAAGCAGGTGGTCCAGAACTGACCACCTCCTGGGGGCTCACCTTTCTTGTCTCAGTTTCTGGGAGAGGCACTGCAGGTACAGGGACGGTGAGCTGTAGGACCGCTCCAGCAGGGACACATCCGCAGTGCACAGGCTCCAGAAGAAGTCAGCTTCTCGGTGAACTGTGCTCAGCCCTCGCTGCTGAGCCTTGAATTCCACATTCTTCATTGCTGGCCCATCTACCTCCAAGAGGCTGCTGTCCTCCAGCTGGCCCTCTGACACTACATAGTTCTGAATAAAAAACACCTTTGGCTTCCCTGCTAGATAAGGGCATGAATCTCCCATGAACATCCTCCTGATGTGATGCAGGGGGAGTCCTGAGTGAGTCTGATCCACACCATACACGCTCTGGGAGCCTCCTCGGCTCACCAGGACACACACAAAGCTATCGTAGTCTCGGTGCTCGGGCATACAGGCAAATTGGCCAAGAATCTGGGATATACCATTCACGCTGAGATGCAAGAATTTCTGGACTTCATAGCCCAGGGAAGTGAAGGTGTCTTGAAGAAGCTCTGGGGAAAACACAAAACAAACATGGAAAACAACACTGGAGTGAGGAGAGCTCAAGAGGACTGGGTAGGAATCCTAGCCATGGTCTAATCTCCATTATGAAAAGCTTCTGCTTTTGTGTCATATTTTGACGGGCTCGAGTCCTGGGCAGTTGGAACAGAAACCATCTGAATCATGAAAGACATGACTTTAGGTCCCTAAATATGGTCTATACCCTGCTATACCACTGTTCCTGCCTGATGCCAGCCACAGGCAGACTGAGCCCACTCTAGTCCAGTCAAACCAAGGGGAGGACAAAACCTTTCTTTCTTCAACGATCTTCTTATTGAAATCCAGACCTAACAATCTTTCTCTCTTCTGAGTGGCTCACTCTGGGGGAAGCCTACCACCACATCATGAAAGTACTCAGGCAGTCCCTCAGAGAGTCCCACATGAAGAACAGGCTTCCCGCCAACAGCTAGCACCAACTTCCCAGTCATGTGAGTGACCACTTTAGAAGTGGATCCTCCAATCCCAATTAAGCATTCAGATGACCCAGCTGACAACTGACCACAACTTCACTAGACTCTGGGCCAGAACAGCCCCGCTAAGCTGCTCCTAAATTCCTCACCCACAGGTGAAGATATAATTAAATTAGTACTGTTGTTTTTAGCCACTAAATTTTGGAGTGATTTGTATACATTTTTAGGTAAATAATTCACTAGGTAAGTCCTTTGACCTTTCCTATCAGTAAAAGGAAAAGGTTTCTTACTTTTCTCCTTTGCTTGGCCCACAACTAAGGATTAAACAATGAATCATTAGCTGGGCTCAGTGGCTCACACCTGTAATCCCAGCACTTTGGGAGGCTGAGGCGGGCAGATTACCTGAGGTCAGGAGTTCAAGACCAGCCTGGCCAAAATGGCGAAACCCCGTCTCTACTAAAAATACAAAAATTAGTCAGGTGTAGTGGCACGCCCCTGTAGTCCTAGCTACTCAGGAGGCTGAGGCAGGAGAATCGCTTGAACCCGGGAGGTGGAGGTTGCAGTGAGACAACATTGCAACACTGCACTCCAGCCTGGGCAACAGAGTGAGACTCTGTCTCAAAAAAAAAAAAAAGAAAATGAATTATTGTATCATGTAATAATGAAGAGATACAAAGGAAGTGCTGATATTCCTAAGTCTATAATCAATCAGCATCATTAACAAGGAAATAGGAGACATGATTCACAGGTTGCAAATAACCCATTAAACAGTGAGGGCAGCCAGGCCCAGTGGCTCACGCCTGTAATCCTAGCACTCTGGGAGGCCGAGGCGGGCGGATCACCTGAGGTCAGGCGTTCGAGACCAGTCTGGTCAACATGGTGAAACCCTGTCTCTACTAAAAATACAAAAATTAGTCAGGCGTGGTGGTGCTCACCTATAATCCCAGCTACTTGGGAGGCTGAGACAGGAGAATCGCTTGAACCCAGGAGGCAGAGGTTGCAGTGAGTGAAGACTGCACCACTGTACTCCACCCTGGGCGACAGAGCAGGACTCCGTCTCTAATAATAATAATAATAAATAATAATAATAATAATAATAATAATAATAATGAGGGTAAATGCCTTCACAGGATCTCTGGGTAGCTGTTATCAGGACTGTAATTTTGTACAGCCTTTTTGAAGAGCAATTTGGGAGTATCATTAAATTTTAAATGTGTATGCGCTTTATAAAAAAAAGAAAACTCTCTGTGCGGTAGAAGAGGCCTGGACGCACTGTCCCCTAGTCATCTCCTCTGAGGGTGCAGGCGAGCTTCAATATCCAGTACTGAATCCAGGCTGAACAAGGAGAGAACCTGGACTAGGACTCCAGTTCCATCACTGCTATTCTATTCCAAAGGACTTACATGTCTCTAATCGTGGAGTATTTGCTCCTCCAGGAGGCAGAAGCAAACAGGGAAACACCAGACTCAAAGCTCTTTTGTTTACTTATCTCAAGATTGGTTCACATCCCTCAAAACCTCTCTTCACTGATAAATGTCCTTCCTTATCAAAGTCCTTGAAAGAAAGCTTCACCACGATCTCCCTTCCCATGCTGATATGTGAGGCTTGGACAGAACAAATGCTATACTGTGCCTTCCAGCTCTTTCCTTTATTTGTGCTCCCGGGAGGTTCTGGCTGGGGAAGCCCCTGTCACATGACCGTAAGCAGACAGTCGCGTGGTCCAGGGCAAAAGAGGAACCAGCCTTGCAATCACAAGATGTGGGTTTAAGTCCTAGTTCCTCCATCTCCTCTTACTAGGGTCTGCATCTTGCATGGTCTTGGAAGAGGACTGAGCTACAACAGCAGACAAGCTAGGAAGGGAATGGGAATCTGAGGTCTGGGGCAGAAATCCTTACCTAAAAGAACAGAATAAAAATGGCTAAAGCTGGAGGAAGCCAAAAACCATGCAGGTCCCAAATGCCAAAAAGAACAGCAGGTCTGAGCCTCAGACAAGACAGAGCATTGCTTAAATGTGTGGCAAGGCAGTCACTCCATAGGCCCAGCCTGAAGACATTACCACTGACATTTCCCATTAATGTCACAATTTTTCTCTGTGAGATGGTGAGGTGGAGTGGGAAGAGTTGTTAGCTGGCACTTGCAACTTTATTGAGCCAGCAAGAACAGGCATACAGCCCAGTCTGATGTACAGGATCAAAAAGGTAATGACAGTGTGACTTTGAGTCAGTTTGAGTCAGCCCCAGTTTATTCATCTATAAAACAGGATTAAAACGAATGCTTGGCCAGGTGCAGTGGCTCACACATATAATCCCAGCACTTTGGGAGGCTGAGGTGGGAGGACGGCTTGAGCTCAGGAGTTTGAGACGATCCTAGGAGTCACAGGGAAATCCCATCTCTACAAAAAATAAAAAATTAGCCAGGCATGGTAGTACATGTCTGTAGTCATCACAGCTACTCAGGAGGCTGAGGCAGGAGGAACGCTTGAGCAGGAGGTTCTTCAAAAGGTGACTGTGAGGGCAGGGTACGGTGGTTCATACCTATAGTCCCAGCACTTTGGGAGGCCAAGGTGGGTGGATCGCTTGAGCTGCGGAGTTCAAGACCAGCCTGGGCAACATGGCAAAACCCCATCTCTACCAAAAATACAAAAATTGGCCGGGCGTGGTGGCACACATCTGTGGTCCCAGCTACTTGGGAGGCTAAGGAGGATCACTGGAGCCCAGGAAGTAGAGGAGCCAAGATCACCCCACTGCACTCCAGCCTGGATGAAAGAGTGAGACTCTGTCTCAAAAAAAAGGTGACCGTGAGGATCCAATGAGATTTCTGTAAAGATGCTTTGCAAACTGTGTTTATTCAGATATAAGATATTGACTTTAAAGGAAACAAAGGAAGCCATTTCAAAATACAAATCACCAATCTTATGGTGTTGCGCATCTCTCATGGAATCTCTCTCTTAGGACCTGGAGGGAGGTCTCTATATTCTAAACTAAAATGGGCTCAGAGCAGACAAAGTCCATGTCCTATGTAGGCAGAACAGTAACTGTTTTGTCCTTGCACATAAATAGAGGAAGAAAAACTTGGGGGCTGGGTTTGGAAAATAAAACTTCAACAAACTACAGAAGTCCCACTTCTCCTTCTAGAACCCACCCTGGAAAACCCACACCCAACCCAGTCTGATCTCCAAAACTTCCAACGGTTCTTTAGAACTTCTTGAAATGATATGGGGGAGGTAGGTAGGGGAAAGGCGGGGGTTCTTCTGGCCTTGTAGTTAGTACAGGGTTGTTCATTCAAGGCCAGGGTCAGCACTACTCACAGGTTTGAGGACTTCACAGATAAACCAAAAAAAACAAAATACAGTAAAATATCATGACTTCGTTAATTTAGAATTTGTTTTGATCTAAATGAGGGTGCATTTATCTTGACAATTTCTATGAACAGGGCTTCATTAAATAAATGTATAAAATAAACGAGAATGAGGGAATGCTTCACCAGTTAATTTACAATCACTTACTGAGTACCTTTAATAAGCCCATGTTAACTGCTATATAGAGCACATGGGCAAAACACAAGATGGGCAAAACATTCTTAGTGAAAAAGGGAGTTCTGAGGTCAAATGTGTTTGGGAAATGCAAGGTGGACAAGGCTAAAACAGGTTTATTCGCAGGAAGAATTCTCAGAGCCTTCAATAGGTCAATATGCATTGCAAATATCTGGGGGGGGAGAGATTAGACAGCACTTCTCAAATTTACTTGACCAGAAAACTCTTGTTTTACAAAGTTCCCCTTATTGCCTACAGAAATACTTGGACAAGAGAATACATATCAAATATATGATGTACTTAAATCAAAGAGCTTGTTGGGGAAGCAAAGCTTACAAATGCACATAAAACAAAGATTACATGGTGGCTCATGACCATAATCCCGTGATTTGGGAGGCCAAGGCAGGAAGATCACTTGAAGCCAGGAGTTCAAGACTGCCCTGGGCAATAGAGCAAAAAACCCTGTCTCTACAAAAAACAAAAATAAGTTAGCCAGACATGTTAGCATGTGCCTGTAGTACCAGGGACTCGGGAGGCTGAAGTGGGAGGATTGCTTGAGCCCAGAAGTTTGAGACCAGTCTGGACAACATAGTGAAACCCTGTCTCTACAGAATATTATAAAAATCAGATGGATGTGGTGGTGCCTGTGTGTAGTTCCAGCTACTTGGGAGGGTGAGGTGAGAGGATCACTTGAGCCTGGGAGGTTAAGGCTGCAGTGAGCCGTGATTGTTCCACTGTGCTCCATTCTGGGTGATAGAGCAAGACCCTGTCTCAAAAAAGAAAAGGAAAGTACAGAAAAATGTTCAAGCTTTTCAGAAAGAGCAGGGTAGAAAAAAAAAATACTTCCTCTTGGCCAGGTGCGATGGCTCATCCCTGTAATCCCAGCACTTTGGAAGGCCAAGGCGGGCGGATCACATGAGGTCAGGAGTTCAAGACCAGCCTGGCCAGCATGGTGAAACCCTGTCTCTACAAAAATACAAAAATTAGCCGGGCATGATGGCGGGTGCCTGTAATCCCAACTACTCATGAGGCTGAGGTGGAGAATCGCTTGAACCAGGAAGACAGGTTACAGTGAGCCAAGATAACGCCATTGCACTCCTGCAGCCTGGGCAACAGAGCGAGACTCTGTCTCAAAATAAAAACAAAAACAAAAAAACTTCCTCTTAAAATTTGCAAACATCGTCTTTTATTTTTATTCAGGGGACTTAAAAACAACCAGAGCTTCAGGCCAAGCCGTAAAGCCCATCTGTCAGAGATGTGAGACGTTTGCTTCTATATTCCTAACAGAATTAAAAAGTACAGTGTTTAAAGATGACCCACCAGGGCCTAGCACAGATCCAGCTTTGCTATCACTGACACAGATGACACAACACCAAAGACTTATTTTTCAATTCTACCAAACTGAGATAATTAGCCCCCAAATCCCTAAGCATTTACTTCTGCCTCAAGAAAAGGTTACTGAACTCCATAAGGATTCTTCTCAAGAATCAACTACCAAAGAATAACCTTATTTCATGCACAACACAGCTCTGAGAACAGATTCCACCTCATTGCCTTAATATTTGCTTCACACAGGGCCAAGCATAGTGCTTTGCACATAGTAGGCCCTCAATAAACATTTACCGGACAAAGAAATAAAGCTATAAATACTTGGGAGACTTGCATGCTCTTTGGATAAAAGTCTGGTTTTTTGAGGACAGAAGGGAAGACAGGTAGAAGAGAGTCTGCTAAACTCTAAAGATAAAAAGGAATGGCTTTTATAAACACACTGACACTGGGAGCGCTTATTCCTTCATTCATTCACCCAACAAATATTTATTGAACACCTAGGTACCAGGGATTGTTCCAGGTACTGGAGACCCATAGTAAGAGAGATGGATAAACTCGCCCACCTTCATGGAAATTACATTGAGGCAAAGTAATTAAAAGCATAGGCTTTGGAGTCCAGCTTTTGATCCCAGCTCAATCAGTACTAGAGAAGGTAGGAGTGTAGTTCACTGCTCAGCTTCCTCACCTTGAAAAGAGAGAGAATAGGCCGGTCGCAGTGGCTCACGCCTATAATCCCAGCACTTTGGGAAGCTGAGGTGGGCGGATCACGAGGTCAGGAGATCAAGACCAGCCTGGCCAACATGGTGAAACCTTGTCTCTACTAAAAATACGAATTAGCCGGGCATGGTGGCGGGTGCCTGTAATCCCAGCTACTCAGGAGGCTGAGGCAGGAGAATCGCTTGAACCTGGGAGGCGGCAGTTGCGGTGAGCTGAGATCGCGCCATTGCACTCCAGCCTGGGCAACAGGAATGAAACTCCATCTTAAAAATAAATTTAAAAAAAAGAAAAAAGAAAAATTAGCTGGGTGTGGTGGCACATGCCTGTAATACCAGCTACTCAGGAGGCTGAGGGAGGAGAATCGCTTGAACTTGGGAGGGAGAGGTTGCAGTGAGCCGAGATTGCACCACTGAATTCCAGTCTGGCAACAGAGCAAGACTCCGTCTCAAAAAAAAAAAAGAAAAAGAAAAGAAGAGAACATAGAAAGAATATTCCTAGTAAATTAGTTCTAAGTAGAACAAAAAAAAATTGAATGGAGAGAACAGCACCTATATTATGGTATTATTTATGAGGATTAAGCACGAATCCATGTAAAACAATTAGCACAGTACCTGGCATGTAGTAGATTTTTAATAAATTATGTACTCTGAGCACAGCTATGCCCAGGTTAGTCCTATCGTGTTCCTGTTTGTTTCTTTCAGAGCCCTTATTTCGGCTGGCAATTATCTTACCCGCTTGTAGGACTCCTGCACTCCTCCCAAGTGTTCAAGGTTAACCAGGTGGCAAAGTTAACTAGACAGAAGAAATCCACATTACTCTAGATGAAGCCCCCTAACTGCGGATTAGATGAAAAGAGATGAAGGGTGCTGCACTAATAACAACCATTTTCAACCAAGGCAGGATTCTGGGCCTAGAATCTTCAGTGACAAATCACCAGGAGGGGAGGAGGAAAATGAAGAGCTGGAGGCCTAGAGAGATGGTGTGAGGAGAGGAGACTGTGCCTTTCCACTTCATAATAATTAATGTTCTCCTGCTGCTCTGAGTCTGTGCATGTAAGTGGATTCGTGACCTCTCAGCTGATGAAAACCATAGCACAAGAAGAATAAAAGTGTGCTGTCTTGTTTCTTACCTGCTAATTAGCCACCTGAGCCCAGGGGGGTTTATAAGAGGCCTCAAGCCCAATTATTGATTTTGTTCCCAGAGGCAGGGAAGGCTTGAGTCAAATCACCCTGATTCTCAGGGGAAAGGCAGCACTGAGCATCCAGGGTACCCTCTAATGGCCCAGGCCTACTCTTGTCCAGCAATATACCACCGATATGTTGAACTTTAAAGGACTACGTCCGCCCAGGAGGGACCTGCTGTCTAGAGTTGCCAGTCTGATTCTTGGAGCTCATATATAGACACATTGGCAGCCATGGGGCAGGAAACAGATGTACTAATGCAGTCAAGACCAATACCTACTCATACCTGCGGCCAAAAGCATGATGCCCCAGGCTCTGCCTCCAATTCTACCGTCCTCTTCCATCTTTCTCTCTTATCAGGTCTCTGCCCTCCTGTACTTTGTACTTAGATTCTCCTTTGCCAAGCCCATTCAGACTGTGACTGGTAGGAGTGTTGTGCTCAGCTTTCCACTTGAGTGTTTATCCAAGAAGTTGTCCCCTCTCAGGTTATGGCCTCCATTCCAGTGCACCACAGCCTATGGAGATGCATCCCACTCATGCATCCCCTTGGGCCTACAGCGGGCCTCAGTGCCCTGGTCTCTCACTTGTCTGAGATCAGATTCTATGTACCAAGTGCAAAGAGCCATGGTGAGCTCTTGCTTAGGTGGTTTATGGCTAGAATTAAACAAGCAAATGAGGAAATAATGCTAGTTGGCACCTAGTACAGGCTCATACTGTGCCAGGCACTATTCTAAGCCCTTTCCAAGTATGAACTCATTCATTCTGCCCAACCTTCCTGTGAGGTAGGTCCGTTATTAACTCACTTTACAAAAGAGAAACTGGGACTTAAGGAGGCCGAGAACTCAGCATTACAGGAAAAATAAAAATACAATTTAAATTAAAAAAAAATTAGAAGCCAGGCACGGTGGCACACGTCTGTAATCCCGGGAGGGATGTACTCGGGAGGCTGAGGCAGGAGAATTGCTTGAACCCAGGAGGAAGAGGTTGCAGTGAGCCAAGATCACACCACTGCACTCCAGTGTGGGCAACAAGAGTGAGACTCTCTCTCAAGAAAGAATAAAAAATAAAAAATAAATAAAGAGGCCAGGGACATTGCCCAAGGTCACAAGCCAGAACATGGCATAGCCATGATTCAAACCCACACTGTCATATTCCATTTCTCAACTCTGATCGTGCTCCTATAATGCAGAAAAATACGAATATACATTCAGCCCCTGCTCACAAGATGCCCACAACCCAGCAACAGAAGCAAGCACAGACACTGAGTTATAGCCAAAAAACTTGGTTTTTCAATTCACAGCAGGTCATGGCTTTTTTTTTTTTTATGATTCTCTTCACACAACAGATATGTGTACAACATCTGCTGATGAATGAAAAACACTGACTAAAACCAGAAGTACAGGACAATTACATAATCTCTTAAAACAGGAAGTGACTCATTAAGAAAATATTTTCTCATTCTCATATGGGTACTAATGGCTAAAAAGGAGAAGACACTTATCTTTCTCACATCTAACCAAAAATAAGACATGACCAAGCAGGATCATATCTGAAATCCTGGAAAATTTAGTCTTATATTTGACCTTCTCTTAGCCTCTCTTCCCATAAAACTCCCCATGGTAACATTTTAAGTGAGCCTAAAAGATAGTTCTGACTCATTTTAAGAGAATGTTGAGAAGCTCTAAAACTGGAAATATAATGATCGATCCTCTTAAGGAAGAGCTAAATAATTAAACAGAAAGTCATTCCACTTATCTATGCTCTTCTCATTCTCTTTTGATGCAGCACCAGTGATTCAGTTTGAGTCAGACATCCAACAACTGAGCAAAAGCAATGGTGACTCACAGATAGAAGAGACTGAGGCCAACAACCAAAGCAAAGGATAGCAGAACTGACACATTGCTCAGAAAATTTCCAAAGCTCTGTAAGTGAGCACACATTTATCATGTCTTTAATGTTCCCAGGAAAGTTTTTGTCATCTATCTAGGTGAAATGATGGGGCATGTGATAATATGTGAAGCCAGAATGCCTTCCATTAATATTAATGTATCTCTGGGTTCCAGGACTCCTCCCTGCTATAGCATCCAAATGAAAAGGCAAGACTGAAGCTCACTAACTACCGTAAATGATGTCTTTGTGTCAGAGACACTGTTACATGTTCCCCAAATCCATTTCATTTTCCTCCTGACACACAGCTAGACTAATTTCTCCATGTCTACTACAGTTAGATGGAGCCACATGACTGAGTTCTGACCAATCTAAGGAGGTGAAAATGATACATATTATCACTTTTAGGCCTGGTCCCTAAAATCACTTATGAGATCCTCCACACATTCTCTCTTCCCTTATTTGCTAGCCAGATACAAAGGACTCTGCAGAAAACTCAAGACCTCAGAAGATGATGGAGCCACTGAATGGCCACATGAACAAAGCCCCCCACCGCCCCCAGCCCGATCCACACTAGCCTGTGACATGAATGAGAAACAAGTCTCTGTTGTGTTGAACCACATATTCATTTTTCCTTTTCTTTTCTTTTTTTGAGACAGGGTCTTGCTCTATCACCCATGCTGGAGTGCTGTGGCACAATACTGACTCACTGCAGCCTTGACCTCCTTGGGTTCAAGTGATCCTCCTGCTTCAGCCTCCCGTGTAGCTGGGACTACAAGTGTGCACCACCACACCAGGTAATTTTTTTTTTTTTAAGACAGAATTTCACTGTCACCCATGATGGAGTGCAGTGGTGCAATCTTGGTTCACTGCAACCTCTGCTTCCCAGGTTCAAACAATTCTTCTGTCTCAGCCTCCCAAGTAGCTGGGACTACAGGCGTGCGCCACCATGCTCAGCTAATTTTTGTATTTTTAGTAGAGATGGGGTTTCACCATTTTGGCCAGGCTGGTCTTGAACTCCTGACCTCATGATCCACCCACGTCCACCTCCCAAAGTGCTGGGATTACAAGTGTGAGCCACCATGCCTGGTCCACACTAGCTAATTTTTAACTGGGCTCAAGCGATCCTCCCATCTCAGCCTCACAAAAGGCTGGAATTCCAGGCATGAGCAACCACACCCAGCCTGAAGCACAGATTCTTGAACTGGTCTGTCATGGCAACTGGTGCTCATCACTCTAATGAATATAGCTTGCCTGTGCCATGATCTCAATCTGAGGGCACCGGTTAATCTGTAGCTTCCACACCTACCTGTCTCATTGCCAATGCAATCGATTATCAGGCAGATTCCTAGGGGCTTGCTCTTCATCTTGTATCTCTCTTCAGGTATGCTCTGGAAAGGAAGGCAAGAATTGCTAAAGACTCTGGATATTGCTCTGTTTCTATGAGGTTCCACCATCTCTTCTTTTGGATTTCCTTTGACAGGTGAATCATTCAACAGACACAGCCTGAAGTTTCCCATTACGGCAAATGTTTCCCATTAATATCAAATTTTTCCTCTATTAGGGTAATGTGCTCAAGACAAATTATTTTATTTTTATTTAATTTTAATGAAAATCCCAGTCTCTTTATTGGCTTTGTGGAATAAAGATAATTTGAAAAACAGAGAAAACATGAGTCATTTGTCTCCACAGTAACCTGAAGTTATATAAGTGGTATCTTCCCAAGTACAAAGGGAGCCCTTCTATTGCTTCTGCTTACAAAGAAGTGTCAACCTAATAAAAAGGCAGAACAAGTCAAAGTTCAGGAAAGTATCACTGCTGACTTACATGTTCAGCAGTCACTGAGTTGAGACAAGGGGTACTTTGGAACTTCCCTGCATTCCAAAGTTCACTAATGCAATCCTCCCTTTAACAACTTTCTCTTTGTTATTCAGAGTTCCCTTGTATGGAAGTTCTCAGGAGAACAACACTCTCAGCCTCTCATTGTCTCAAAGAGTTCTTAATGGACAGATATTTTTAAAGAAGTCAGGGTTCTCCACAGCTATGTACATATAATACCAAATCAGACCATTTATTCTGTACCTGAGGCATAAAAGCTGCTGATTCCTGAATGGATGTCTTCACTGGTTCTTCTGAGGGATGAGAGAGAGAGATCATTTACAAAGCTGAAGGAGAGCTAAGTCCACCCCCACACTGGCTTAGTTTCTTTGTATCACAACTGTTCTCCCTTCCTATTTTCTTCAATTATCTCTTCTTTCCCCAGCTATACTTGGCCCTGAGGTTCCAACCTCACACTGAAGAAAGTGACATAAGAAAACACAAGTCCCAGTGCTACCAGGGGCTATCTGGAAAAGTTGCTTAAACAGCAAGTGAAGAAGGCTCTCCCCTACCTCACTCTAGGTGAGGAACAGTTGACTGGTGAGTTTTTAACTTGATAGGAGAATCTAATAACCTCACCACCCAACAATACTGATAGCTTTCCTGTATGTGCTGAAACTGTTGACAATACCTAAAGGGAACAGCCTTAGACAGTGCAGAGCAGGGAAAGCTTATATGTGTTTGCTAGCTATAAAACAGATGGCACTGTTTTCATAGTCCAGTGATACTGGGAGATCATAAAATAAAATGTCAATGGCAAGACAGTGACAATGAGGGCAGTGAGCCTGGCAAATGCAGATGAGCCTAAAGCTAATTTGCTAGAAAAAAATGACTTGATTAGGTCAGGGAGGTGAAGGAACGACCAGTTCTGAGCCAAGATTGTGCCACTGCACTCCAACCTGGGCAACATAGCGAGACTCTGTCTCCAAAAAAAAAATAAATAAATTTTAAAAAAAGATACACAGGATATATTAAGTGAAAAATGGATTGTTAAATAATATGTATACTATTGATTTTGTGTACTTAAAAATATCTATTTGTGTATATATACTTACACATGTATTAATATATGCTTAAATATAAAAGAATTAAGAGGTATAAAAATCAAACATTAATAGTAGCTATCTCTGATACTTGAAAGAGGAAATTTCACTTTCTATATATATATATATATATATATATTTTTTTTTTTTTTTTTTTGAGACGGAGTCTCGCTCTGTCGCCCAGGCTGGAGTCTGGAGTGCAGTGGCCGGATCTCAGCTCACTGCAAGCTCCGCCTCCCGGGTTCCTGCCATTCTCCTGCCTCAGCCTCCGGAGTAGCTGGGACTACAGGCGCCCGCCACCGCGCCCGGCTAGTTTTTTGTATTTTTTTAGTAGAGACGGGGTTTCACCGTATTAGCCAGGATGGTCTCGATCTCCTGACCTCGTGATCCGCCCGTCTCGGCCTCCCAAAGTGCTGGGATTACAGGCTTGAGCCACCGCGCCTGGCCCACTTTATATTTTTTGTATTTTAGCAATTATATATTAACAGAACAAACAAAGAAAACCCACAAAATAATCTATGTGATATATCTATCTCAGTTTAAGGCATTTAGCAAGAACTTACTAAATTGAAGTTATCACCATCCTCATCAAATTCAATGATGGCTGAATAGTTGAAATCTATTTGGAAGTCCAAATTAATATAAATATTTGGTTTGATTATTATTTATTTGGATGGAATCTCGCTCTGTCATCCAGGCTGGAGTGCAATGGCACGATCTCGGCTCACTACAATCTCTGCCTCCTGGGTTGAAGCGATTCTCCTGCCTCAGCCTCCTGAGTAGCTGGGATTACAGGTGCGTGCCACCACACCTGGTTAATTTTTATATTTTCAGTAGAGACAGGGTTTCACCATGTTGGTCAGGCTGGTCTCGAACTCCTGACCTCGTGATCCACCCACCTTGGCCTCCCAAAGTGTTGGGATTACAGGTGTTAGCCACCATGCCTGGCTGACTATTTTAAACCTCTATTAAATTAAGTCCAAGTTATTACAAAGCTTTTTTGGGGGGGATAGAGTCTTGCTCTGTCACCCAGGCTAGAGTGCAGTGGCAAGATCTCAGCTCACCGCAACCTCCACCTCCCAGGTTCAATCAATTCTCCTGCCTCAGCCTCCCAAGTATGTGGGACTACAGGTGTGCACCACCACACCCAGATAATTTTTGTATTTTTAGTAGAGACGGGGGTTTCACCATGTTGCCCAGGTTGGTCTCGAACTGCTGACCTCAGGTGATCCACCCACCTCGACCTCTCAAAGTGTTGGGACTACAGGCATAAGCTACCATGTCCAGCCCAGAAACCTTATTCTTTATTAGCAAATAAACCAAGTCCAAGCAAGAACAAGTAAGCAGCTCTCCTAACAGGATCACAGGGATATTGGGATTAATTCCTATGCAAATCTACTAGGTCTCCTACTTTCCCTTTAAACAGCCTTAGGAATACTAATTCTCATTACCTCACCAGTGTTTTAAGAAACATGCTGTTATTTCAGGAATTAATTCGCTTCTTGGTAGTTTTTGCTGGAAAGCACAGTATCAGGTAGAGAATGACAGGCATGAGCTACACCATCTGACTAATCCAGGCCAAAATAAGTTTTCAGGTACACACAGCACAAAGACTGAGTCGTAAGGTATCCGTAAGGGGACTGCCACACAAAGAGGGCTTCTATTAGGCCACTGCCCCACTCAAAACATTCATGATGTCCCACCACACACAGGACAGATTCCAAGCCCCTTGGATAAGACTGAAGCCCTCCATCGCAGCCCATCAATCCCTGCTTCCTGGAGTTCGGAACCACAACCATGTGCTTCATCAGTGTAAGACTGAGTCTCAGCTCTCACTTTAAGGAGGACTCAAGCAAATGAAGTAAATTTTTGCTGGGTACAGTGGCTCACGCCTGTAATCCCAGCATTTTGGGAGGCCAAGGCAGGTGGATTACTTGAGGTCAGCAGTTTGAGACCAGCCTGACCAACATGGTGAAATGTTGTCTCTACTAAAAATACAAAACTTAGGCTGGGCGCCGTGGCTCATCCCTGTAATCCCAGCACTTTGGGAGGCCGAGGCGGGTGGATCACCTGAGGTCAGAAGTTTGAGACCAGCCTGGGCAACAGAGTGAAACCCTATCTCTACTAAAAATACAAAAATAATCTGGGTGTGGTGGCACAAGCCTGTAATTCCAGCTATTTGGAGGCTGAGGCATAAGAATCACCTGAACCGAGGAGGCGGAGGTTGCAGTGAGCCGAGATCATACCACTGCCCGCCAGCCTGAGTGACAGAGCAAGACTGTGTCTCAAAAAAACAAAAAAATTAGCTGGGTGTGGTGGTGCATGCGTTTAATCCCAGCTACTCAGGAGGCTGAGGCATGAGAATTACTTGAACTCAGGAGGTGGAGGCTGCAGTGAGCCAAGAGTGCACCACTGCACTCCAGCCTGGGTGACAGAGTAAGACTCCATCTCCAAAAAAAAAAAAAAAAAAAAAGAAGTAATCTTTTAAAAAATGATCTATGGGATCAAGTGCTAATGTTTTAAGAGAGAAAACATATCATGCGGGTTGAAATTGACCTGTCTTTAAATTGCACGTTTTCTTTCTTTCTTAGGAAAGGGGGGATATCATCTGTAGAATATCCAGATTTATTAAATGGGCTATAAGACAAGAACTTCTTTACCTTTCCTCTTCCTGCTGCTAGATATTTGGTTTAACATGGTTCATTATCATGGTTGGATGAATGTTTAACATGGCCTGGTTACAGCTCCATTCCATTTCAGTTATAAACGTCACATCTCTTAAAATATAGCCAAGATGATGAAGCTGATGGAGTATGACGGTGTTCAAACTTAGATAAGCTAATTCAATAGACAACTAGAAATGCCAACGAGTCCATCGTAAGAGCTTAACCGGTTTTTATTTTGAGAGCTTAGATTATGTAGATAAAGGAAACTGCCAACTCTAAAAATGCAACAGTTGTACTAAAATTATCAAGCATTTATAAAGAATGAATATTAAAAAAACGTGGTCTTACGTTGAGTGCCAAGTTGCTCCTTAAGTCTTTGTTCTTTACTTCTCCCATTGTGGAGCTTCAAACACAAAGAATAAGGTCACACTTCCTGTTTGTTATTTCAGAGGTACATTATACATTACACCTCTTTAAATGTCTCAATAGGATTCTTAACCCAGGAAAAAAATAAAAATATCATCTCCACAGTTAAATTATCTAAAGAATAGCAAGAGCTGTTAACTCCATAAATCCCATATCATATTACCAAAGAACAGGGAAATTCTGCTTTTAAAAAATGAAAATAGGCCAGGAGTGGTGGCTGACACCTATAATCCCAACACCTTGAGATGCCAAGGTGGTTGGATCATCTGAGGCCAGGAGTTCCAGACCAGACCAGCCTGGCCAACATGGTAAAACCCCATCTCTACTGAAAATACAAAAATTTGCTGGGCATGGTGTGGGTGCCCCTGTAATCCCAGCTTCTCAGGAGGCTGAGGCAGGAGAATCACTTAAACCAGGGAGGCAGAGGTCGCAGTGAGCTGAGATGGCGCCATCTGGGCAAAAAGAGTGAAAAGTGAAACTCTGTCACAAAAATTAAAAAAAATAATAAAATAAAAATATGCTAAGCTAGCATAGTAGAATGTTTCAAAACAGCCCAATAAAAGCTGATGTTACAGTATAGTATAGTTGCTAGCACAGCTCCAGGTTAGGATAAGCTGTTAGAACATGAGATTGACATTCCACCTGTTTCTTCAACATGGGGCAAAGTACAGTATGGTTAAGAGTCGGATTTCTAGGCCAGACAGACCTGTAGGAATCCTGATTCTGCCACTTATTAGCTATGTATTCTTGAGCAAGTTATTTAACTTCTCTATGTGTGTCTCTTCATATGCCAAATGAGGATAATAATAATAGATATCTTACAGATTTTGTATGAAGATTAATGCACACAAAGTGCTCAGCACAGTGCCAAACACACGGAAGTACACAATAAATGTCCAGTTATTGCTTTTCTATCATTGCCTAGCTACACATAAGCAACATATGGTCCTGATTCTTGATAATGAAATATTCTTCATAAACCACTTCTGAGGGCTAGAGTAAGAGTAATCAGAGAATGAAAGATTAAACCGACCCTTTCTCTTCTTAGACGACAGGTCCTATGTAAGATACACATACCACATGCTGTCAACCCATCTGAGACACTCAGCTTTCAAATGACAGTTCTTCTCTGAAGCTAACCTAGCCAAAAGAGAGAAGTACACTATCTGTTAAGCTGTGTCAGTAGCTAAGTCTGTGTTTCTAAATTAAAAACATGTAAGTTGCCGGCCGGGCGCGGTGGCTCACGCCTGTAATCTCAGCACTTTGGGAGGCTGTGTTTGTCGGATCACGAGGTCAGGAGATCGAGATTATCCTGGTTAACATGGTGAAACCCTGTCTCTACTAAAAATACAAAAAATTAGCCTGGTGTGGTGGCCGGCGCCTGTAGTCCCAGCTACTCGGGAGGTTGAGGCAGGAGAATGGCATGAGCCCGGGAGGCGGAGCTTGCAGTGAGCCGAGATCGCACCACTGCACTCCAGCCTGGGTGACAGAGTGAGACTCCATCTCAAAAAGAAAAAAAAAAGTAAGTTGCCTTTTTCACTAATAATTAGTAACTTAGCCAGAGGCTGATCATATCAGATAGAAACTGGCCCCGTGCATAGATATGTATTCACTTATACATACTATTAGAGAGAGGTAACATATCACATCAAAGATGGATTTTAAAAGCATTGTATTGTAGCCATATAATTTTTAAATTTTTTTTTTTTTTTTTTTTGAGACAGAGTCTCACCCTGTCGCCCAGGCTGGAGCGCAGTGGCGCCTGCAAGCTCTGCCGCCCGGGTTCAAGTGATTCTCCTGCCTCAGCCTCCAGAGTAGCTTGGATTACTAGTGCCTGCCACTGCGCCTGGTTAATTTTTGTAGTTTTAGTAGACACAAGGTTTCACCATCTTGGCCAGGCTAGTCATGAACTCCTGACCTTGTGATCCACCCGCCTCAGCCTCCCAAAGTGCTGGGATTACAGGCGTGAGCCACCGTGCCCAGCCATAATTTCTTAATTCTATAATATCTGGTGGTATCCTGTGGCATTTAATCACACAGTAATTTCTGAAGCACTTCTGCAGACTCATATGAGTTAACTTCTAGGTATTTGGCTCCTAAACCTCTTAAGGAAGTCACTGCATTCATATGCCATAGTGCCTGCTTACTAAATTAATGAATGAATAATCAGGGTCACTTTTTTTTAGATGGAGTTTCACTCTTGTTGCCCAGACTGGAGTGCAATGACACAATCTCGGCTCACTGCAACCTCTGCCTCTTGGGTTCAAGTGATTCTCCTGCCTCAGCCTCCCAAGTAGCTGGGCTTACAGGCATGCACCACCACACGCAGATAATTTTGTATTTTCAGTAGAGACAGGGTTTCTCCATGTTGGTCTCAAACTCCCAACCTCAGATGATCCGCCTGCCTCAGCTTCCCAATGTGCTGGGATTACAGGTGTGAGCCACCGTGCCCAGCCTTAGGGTCACATATTAAATATAGGAAATTTAAGGAGAAACTAATATGCAAAGCATATGGGCTCACAACAGGCTACACAGCAATGAACATGCCTCATTTACAAAATAGAAACACAGTAATAAAAATATGACAGGTTTTCAACTAAGAATGACAATATAATTTATATTAGACAGACAATAGCAGAGAAAGCTCAGAAACCTGGATCTGAATCCTAAATCTGCTTTTTCTCATTATTTGGTATTACAGAGACTAAGAAGAACAAAAGAAAGCACATTTCATTCTTTTAAAAAATGTACGCTAGGCCAAGCGCAGTGGCTCATGCCTGTAATCCCAGCACTTTGGGAAGCTGAGGTGGGCAGATCACCTGAGGTTGGGAGTTCAAGACCAGCCTGACTAACATGGAGAAACCCTGTCTCTACTAAAAATACAAAGTTACCCAGGCATGGTGGCACATGCCTGTAATCCCAGCTACTTGGGAGGCTGAGGTCAGAGAATCGCTTGAACCCGGGAGGCAGAGGTTGCGGTGAGCCGAGATCATGCCATTGTACTCCAGCCTGGGCAACAAGAATGAAACTCTGTCTCAAAAAAAACAAAAAGTACGCTATATCTAAGCTATGGCACGACAAGTATACAGTTTATTATATACATCACAGTGCAATGGAAGGAGTATGGGCTGGACCCAGCTCTGCTAGTAGTTAGAGGTACACAATCGCTTAATGTTCTTTAGGGCTACGTTTCCTTATTTTGTTCATTAAGGGGATTGGATAATATAATCTGCAAATCCATTTTAGCTCTGAAATTGTACTGCTCAGTAGTGTCTCTTACAGACATATTCGCCATGAAACCATTTATATTACAAGAGTGGTTAATGTTTTCATTACATCCTTTTACAAAAGCATTTACATATATATATATATTTTTTTTTCTTTTCTTTTCTTTTTAGAGACAAGGTCTCACTGTCACTGAGGCTGGAGTGCAGTGGCACACTCACAGCTCACTGCAGCCTCAACCTCCCAGGTTCAAGCAATTTCTCCCACCTCAGCCTCCCAAGTAGCTGAGACTAGAGGCACACCATCATGCCCAGCTAATTTTTGTATTTTTTGTAGAAATGGGGTTTTGACATATTACCCAGGTTTGTCTCGAACTCCTAGGCTCAAGCAATCCGCCTGCCTCAGCCTCCCAAAGTGCTGGGATTACAGGCATGAGCCACCACACCCAGACAAAAGCATTTTTTTTCCTTCTTTTTTTTTTAGGGGCTTTCTGGCAAAAACTGAAAATCCTGCTAGACAAATTCTAAAAGAGCTGTTAACACTGCCAAAAGCATTTCTAATTTAACGAAGAAATTGTACCTGGGTCTAAGTCCTCACTACAAACTCCACATACCTTTATATGAACATGAGGATAAGATTACACCAAGATTTAACTTCTCAAGATAAAAGATTAACTGAAGAACAATTCTGATACCTTGTACTAAGTACTACGAACACAACCACCATAAGTGACTATGTGATACTTATGCTCATGAACACCCTCAAAAATCTTGTTTCATCACTCAATAACAAAATAACTTTTGCTGAAATCATTAAAATTAGCTCAGTAAAAAAGCAAATGCACAAAGAAGTACAAGGATATTTATTTTATAGCATTATTAGTAGTAACAAAAGATTGGAAAGCATCTAAACATACAGCAACAAGAAAGGGCTAAACACATTATAACACATTTAGAAAATGAAACTATTTAATCATTCAAAATAATGATTAAGTAGAGGCAGTTCCATGTTAATCATATGGAACAATTTCCAAGAATTTACAAGTCAGGACAATGGACATAGGGTGCTATCATCTGCAAAAGAGAAAAAAGCAAAAATGAAATATATGTGTAGACTATCTCTGGATAGTTACAGAATGAACTAGTTCACAACAGCTGCCTTTAGGAAAAATAATTAGAGGTCAGTATTATAGGGGTAGGAAGAAAACATACTTTTTTTTTTTTTTTTTTTGAGGCAGAGTTTTACTTTTGTCACCCAGGCTGGAGTGTGATGGTGCGATCTGGCTACTGCAACCTCTGCCTCCTGGGTTCAAGCGATTCTCCTGCCTCAGCCTCCCAAGTAGCTGGGATTACAGGCGCCCACCACCACATCTGGCTAATTTTTGTATTTTTAGTAGAGATGGAGTTTCACCATGTTGGCCAGGCCAGTCTCGAACTCCTGACTTCAGGTGATCTTTCCAGCTCAGCCTCCCAAAGTGCTGGGATTACATGCGTGAGCCACCGCACCCGTGCGAAAATATACTTTTAAAACTTCTTGTAGTACATTTAAAATTTTTTTCCATAGGTATGGTGCATCTATTTCTATTTTTAAAGTTACATTTTCTTTTTTTAAGTTACAATGTCAAGTGAATAAATGAACAGTGAAAAAAAAGTCCAATTGTCCAACTGTATATATATACAGATACAAATGCAAACCCACATAAAAAGAGTCTAGAAGGAAATACACCAAAATATTAACAGTGGTTGTCTTTGAGTAGTGGAATATAGGTGATTTATTTTCTTTTATCTTTCTCTATATTCTCCAAATATCTCAATGAACATGTATTAGCTTTGAAATTATAAGAAGTTACATGTTTTTAAAACAAATATACATTTCTATCACAATTTTTTCAGATATTAAATAAAGTACATGCTGTGAGAATATGTATATTTTTATTAGAATTCTGAAACGGTTTCATGCTGGGATTCCATATGTTTGCTCCAGACTCACCCTGAAGTTATTTGAAGGATCCTTGAGACTCTTTTGGATTGCTGCTTGGAGAACATTCTTATAACCTGTCCCTGCTCCTTGAGCTATAAAAGCAGAAGAGAGATACTGAGTTAAAACTTATAAATTATTATCAAATAAATCTTCAACAGTGGTTCAGTCCAAGGTCAACCATCAGCTTTCAAAATACCCTAAACTTTCCAGCCACCTTACTGAATTCAAAATTTCAGATGACTCTTCGACCCAACATCATTAAGAATGGAGTATAGGGCGCCCTGGCCCTCCCCGCCGCAGCCCCCGCCCCCGGCCCACCCGGCCCGTGGCTGCAGGGTGGCAGTGGCGCGGCGTCGGCGGCGGCGGCAGCAGCGGCAGCGTTTATGTCGGGTCCCACGGGGTCTCGCAGCAGCATGGCGGACTACCTGATCAGCGGCCGCACCAGCTACATGCTCGAGGACGGGCTCACCGCATAGCAGCTCTTCGCCAGCGACGAGGGACTCACCTACAACAACTTCCTGATTCTCCCAGGATTCATAGACTTCATAGCTGATGAGGTGGACCTGACCTCAGCCCTGACCCGATGGTCACGCTGAAGACGCCACTGATCTCCTCCCCCATGGACAGTGTGACAGAGGCTGACATAGCCATCGCCATGGCTCTGATAGGAGGTATTAGTTGCATTCACCACAACTGCACTCCAGAGTTTCAGGCCAGTGAGGTGCTGAAGGTCAAGAAGTTTGAATAGGGCTTCATCACAGACCCCGTGGTGCTGAGTTCCTCGCACACTGTGGGTGATGTGCTGGAGGCCAAGATGCAGCATGGCTTCCCTGGCATCCCCATCACGGAGACGGGCACCATGGGCAGCAAGTTGGTGAGCATCGTCGCCTCCCGAGACATCGACTTTCTTGCTGAGAAGGGCCACACCACCCTCCTCAGTGAAGCGATGACGCCAAGGATCGAGCTAGTGGTGGTTCCAGCAGGTGTGATGTTGAAAGAGGCAAACAAGATCCCACAGCTTAGCAAGAAAGGGAAGCTGCCTATTGTCAATGATCGAGATGAGCTGGTGGCCATTATCACCGACACCCACCTGAAGAAGAACCGAGACTACCCTGCGGCCTCCGAGGATTCCCATAAGCAGGTGCTGTGCGGGGCAGCTGTGGGCACCCGTGAGGATGACAAATACTGCCTGGACCTGCCCACCCAGGTAGGCGTCGACGTCATAGTCTTGAACTCGTCCCAAGGGAACTCAGTGTATCAGATTGCCATGGTGCATTACATCAAACAAAAGTACCCCCACCTCCAGGTGATTGCGGGGAACGTGGTGACAGCAGCCCAGACCAACAACCTTATTGACACTGGTATGGACGGGCTGCGCATGGGCATGGGCTGCGGCTCCATCTCCATCACCCAGGAATTGATGGCCTGTGGTTGGCCCCAAGGCACTGCTGTGTACAAGGTGTCCAAGCATGCCCAGTGCTTTGGTGTGCCCATGATAGCCAATGGCAGCATCCAGACCGTGGGGCATGTGGTCAAAGCCCTGGCCCTTGGAGCCTCCACAGTGATGATGGGCTCCTTGCTGACCGCCACCACGAAGGCTGGCGAGTACTTCTCAGACGGAATGCAGCTCAAGAAGTATCGGGGCATGGGCTCACTGGATGTCATGCAGAAGAGCAGCAGCAGCCAGAAACAATATTTCAATGACAGGGATAAGCTGAAGATCACGCAGGGTGTCTCGGGCTCCATCCAGGACCAAGGGGCCATTCAGAAGTTCATGCCCTACCTCATAGTGGGCATCTAGCATGGCTTCCAGGATATCGGGGCCTGCAGCCTGTCTGTCCTTCGGTCCATGATGTGCTCAGGGGAGCTCAAGTTTGAGAAGCGGACCATGTCGGCCCAGATCGAGGGTGGCGTCCATGGCCTGCACTCTTATGAGAAGCGACTGTACTGAGGACAGCAGTGCAGGGTGAGGTGGTGGAGGGAGTGCACCCCAGTGTCCACCTTCGGGCACAGCCTCCCTCCATCACTGAGTGGTCCACAGATTTGCACTACAGGTTCCCCAGCTCCTTTCCAGGGAGAGAGGAGGGGAGGCTCTGAGGGGTCTGCAGCCACCCTCACTGAGCATCCCCTGCAGAGTCAGGACTGCTCCCTGGGCTAGGCTGCCCTGGGATCCCCCCTGAACCCAGCCAGCCGGGCTCTCAGGCCCTGCACCTGCCTCAGGTCTTTCTTGCTGTAGCCTGCTCCAGCCCAGCCCCCACCCCAGGGGCAGGAGGCTCCTCCTGGCTTCTCCTGTAGGACACCTCCCTGTCCCCAGTCCCTCAGGAAATGGTGCTCTCCTGGCCCTGCCTCTGGCCCTTCCCGGGCGGCTGCCCCCTCAGCCATGTGGCATTTCTGAGCTCCTGACCTAGGCCAAGGGGAGGTCTCTGCCCCCTTCCCTGACCCTGGGCTACCCTTGGGTCCTGCTCCTCAAGCCACTCCCCAGTCCCTGGCCCTGGGGAGGAGGCCGCCCTGGTCATGGCTGCCTGCCTGTTATTCCTGACTCACCACCGTCCCCAGGTGTACCATTCCTGCCCTCTCCTCAGCTGCAGTTGAAGGCTTTAACTTTGCACACTTTGGGATCACTGGTGAGTCACTGTGTGTTAAATAATCGGAATAAATCAAGTAGGTCTCAAAAAACAAACAAAAAAAAAGAATGGAGTATAAATGCTACTTCTGTTCTCGATCTTTGATCAGTCATTTAGAGTGTGTTGGGGTGGAAGAGTGCTCTATAGATCAATGAGTCTGAGCCATGCCCTTTAGGCTGTGATGGTATGGTGGCAGTGAACTTGCTAACAGAGCCGAAGCTGAGGTTGAGTCTAAAAGACAATGAGGGATGCAAGTAAGGGAGAAGGCCAATGTGAGTCTGGTCCTTTTTATCAAGGAAGAAATCGAATGTGCTCTTTTCCATAAGGAGGTTTTATGAAATTTGGGACACATGCAAGGAAAGTATGAGACCCAAGTGACATCACCTGAAGTTGGATAGTGGTTGTGAGGCCAAATACCAGAGCAAGGCAGTAGGGTTCAGCATACATGCAAAACTCCTGAATGTCTATAGCTCTGCCAGCCTGTGCAGATCCCAGATTCTTTCTTGAAGACTGAAATGTTAAGAACTGCTTGGCAGCATTTTGCAGAGATCATGAATATACAGGGCAATGGAGTTGGCATATCTGGGATATGAAGAATATAAAGGGACGTGATTTCTAGCCACAAGCTAAAGGGGGCTTTGGTCATCCGGATTCCATTCCATCCACTTATCCAACAAATGAATCTTTACCAGTCACGCCCCGCCCCATGCACAGAGTACTTCCTCTAGGCCACTGAGAGGCCAACATTCTTACCAGACTGCTTGTATTTCTGGATTTTTGTCTTCAGGTCTATTCTGTGGATGTTCTTTAGGCATTTTTCTAATAAATCCAGTTGATCTGGGGCAACCAGATTTAGTTTCTCCAACTCAACCACAAGGTCCAAGAAACTCTAAGAGAACAACCAACAAAAAACAAATGTCAATAGAGCTAGCTAGACCAGGTGCAGTAGCCCATGCCTGTAGTCCCAGCACTTTGGGAGGCTGAGGCGGGAAGACTGCTTGAGCCCAAGAGTTTGAGACCAGCCTGAGCAAAATAGCGAGACCTCCATCTCTACAAAAAATAAAAAAATAAGCTGAGTGTGGTGGCATACACCTGTGGTCCCAGCTACTCAGGAGACAGAGGTGGAGGATCACTTGAACCCAGAGGTCAAGGCTGTAGTGAGCAATGATTGCGCCATGGCACTCCAGCCTAGGCAGCAGAGTGAGACCTTGTCTCCAAATAAAAAAAAAAAATAGAGCTGACTAATAAGCCCCACGTGCAAACCTCAGTCCATGTGATTTATAGCAGTAAGAAAATGTGACAAGATGAGCCCTTTCAGTGACCTTCAGTGATCTTAAACCAGATATCTCTGTCATGAGCAACTTAGACTCCTGATTTTTACTCAGAACAGAGGTGGTGGTAAGTTTTTTGGTCATCAATCTGCTCCTTGGTTGCAGACAGACACGTGTGCCATGTTGTGTCATTGAGAAGGACCGTGGAAGAGCAGGGCTGAAAAGAGAACCCTCCTGAGTTTATTATTTTCCAAAAGGCCAGGCTGGTCTCATAGTGAAAAACTCTAAGGGCTTCTCCGAAAAAGGGAGAAGGAAGGTAGCTGGGGAAAGACTTTATGAGAAAAATCACATGATATAAAGTTTCCAAAATATTTGAATCAGTGCTGGACCTTCCAACTCATTCTGACCTTCTGACTCAGGGGGTTATAAAAAAGCGAAATTACAACAAGGTTTGAGTGTTCTGCTATTCATTTACCTTGGGCCACAGTGATTATGAACAAACTATAGTTCAGAAACAGGCATTGCTTTGGGATCTATTTCCTTTGCATTTAACATTTGGTTACTGAAGTGCTATCTTTATTTTTGAAAATAATAATCATAATTTAAATATATAAAAATGACTGAGAGAGACAATTACTAGCAGAAACCAAAAAGGGAGTTCTAGTTTCATTTTCCTTCCCATTTTGCGTTTAATGGGACTTAAGAAACAAAACTAAAATCATTAGGAACATGAGGAAATTCTCAAGCAATGACTTATCTGAATCGTCAGAGGCAGGCACTGGCCTGCCAATTTTGAGGACCTATTGTCATGTTTTAGAAACAATAGGTTCTCAGACATTTCCTGGCCTATCCTTAGGTCAACAGTACCACGTAGGGCCAACTGGAATGTTGTTTTTATTTATTTATTTATTTATTTTGAGATGGAGTCTCACTCTGTAGCCCAGGCTGGAGTGCAATAGCACAGTCTTGGCTTACTGCAACCTCTGCCTCCTGAGTTCAAGCAATTCTCATGTCTCAGCCTCCCAAGTAGCTGGAATTACAGGCGCCCACCACCATGCCCAGCTAATTTTTGTATTTTTAGTAGAGATGAGGTTTTGCCATGTTGGCCAGGCTGGTCTTGAACTCCTGACCTCAAGTGATCTGCCCGGCTTGGCCTCCCAAAGTGCTGGGATTACAGGCATGAGCCACTGTGCTAGGCCAACTGGAGTTTAAATATTTTTCTTTTTTGTTGTTGTTGTTTTTTTGAGACAGAGTCTTGCTCTGTCGCCCAGGCTGTAGTGCAATGGCGCAATCTCGGCTCACTGCAACCTCTGCCTCCTGGGTTCAAGTGATTCTCCTGCCTCCGCCTCCTGTAGCTGGGATTATAGGCGCCTACCACCACGCCGGCTAATTTTTTGTATTTTTAGTAGAGACGGAGTTTCACCAGGTTGGCCAGGCTGGTCTCAAACTCCTGACCTCAGGTGATCCACCCACCTCTGTCTCTCAAAGTGCTAGGATTACAGGCATGAGCCACCACGCGTGGCCATGGATTTTAAATATTTTTCTAGTAATCATGATATCCCCTAGATCTTCACCACTACCTGGTTTTCTTTTCTTGTCTTTTTTTTTTTTTTTTTGAGACGGAGTCTCGCTCTGTCGCCCAGGCTGGAGTGCAGTGGCCGGATCTCAGCTCACTGCAAGCTCCACCTCCCGGGTTCACGCCATTCTCCTGCCTCAGCCTCCCTAGTAGCTGGGACTACAGGCGCCCGCCACCTCACCCGGCTAGTTTTTTTTTTTTGTATTTTTTAGTAGAGACGGGGTTTCACCGGGTTAGCCAGGATGGTCTCGATCTCCTGACCTTGTGATCCGCCCATCTTGGCCTCCCAAAGTGCTGGGATTACAGGCTTGAGCCACCGCGCCCGGCCTTCTTTTTTATCTTTTTTTTTTTGAGACAGAGTCTTGCTCTGTCACCCAGACTGGAGTGCAGCGGCGTGATCTTGGCTCACTGCAAGCTCTGCCTCCCGGGTTCATGCCATTCTCCTACCTCAGCTTCCCAAGTAGCTAGGACTACAGGCACCTGCCACCACACCCAGCTACTTTTTTTGTATTTTTAGTAGAGATAGGGTTTCACTGTGTTAGCCAGGTTGGTCTCGATCTCCTGACCTCGTGATCCACCCGCCTCGGCCTCCCAAAGTGCCAGGATTACAGGCGTGAGCCACCACCCCCGGCCTCCTGGTTTTCAACTCTAAATCTCTACTTTTACCATTTCCCAGATACATCAGTCACAAGAACCTCCCCCCACCCCACTCCTACATGCAGCCTAGACCCCACACTGACCTTGAGTCAGCTGAGAAGAAATAGATGGCAGTAGGAGAGCGATACCATAATGGACTAGCACCTCCTTCCTGTTTCCACCCAGCACAAGCAGATGGGATGTCCTCCCCACACCCCCGTCAAACCAGGGAGGGAAACACATATGAGCCAGGCCTATGAATTTTACAGAAATGAGGATAAAATCCAAGGATAAAAGAAACATCCAAGGCCACACCAGAAGATACTATTATCCTATTTCTTCAATTCATAAACCAATTCTCTTCCCATTCATGTTATTTAAAAACCACCTGAGATGTCTGACTCCCACTACAGTGGCAGCAGACTACCTGCTTCCCTCCCTTTGTATCAAAAATAGTAGCTCCCACTTCTGATAGGCTCTTGGGACCATGAACCAAAAAGAAGAAAACTCACCTTCTCCTTGTTTATCTTGCCTCGGCCCATGTAATCCTTCATGAGGAAAATTAATGAGGATACATCAGATTTATCCAAATCCTCACCAATCTCTGCCATCAGCACTCTGCAAACCAGAAAAGTTCATGTAGGTAATTCAGACACAAGTCCTGAGACAACTCCAAGTGCCCACACCTCCCCTATGCAACAATGGATTGAAAGACTAGTTCTTGCCCCTGTGTAAATGTGTCCCTCCCTCATAAAACAGCAAGCCTGGATCACCCCAGGAAGAGATCTTAAGGGAACTCAAAAAAGGGATCTTGTCCTTGTGCATTTAATAGGAGATGGTACCTCCTTTGCCAACTAACAGCTTCTGAAAACAACTCAGAGAACGGAAACTTCCCTAAAGAATCCCCTAGCTCCCCCAGAGGTTATAGTGAAATGACTTAAGAACCCAAATAACTAACATAAAAGACAGAAATAGAATTTGAAGGAGCCTTGTTGTCTCTGTTTAACAAGCTCTCAGGTGATGTTGATTCAAGGACCATATTTTGAATTGCAAGATGCTAAAGGAAAGAAACACCTGACATATCCCAGCCCACTTCTGAACTTAAAGGGTACAGGCATCTGGATCACGGGGATTCTGAACTTAGATGTCTTTGCCTAGAAACCCTCTCCTGACTCAGTGGTAGCTGGAGCTAACACTATATATATATATAATTTTTTTTCCAGGAAATAGACTTTGAGAACCAACAACCGCATTTTACTGGGGGCTCCTAAGGACAACTTGTGGTTAGTATTGTTAGCATGACATTGTCATCAAGCCCATTTTCCCAGTTAGCCTCTCAGATTCTCGAGGATGACAGATTTTTCATTTTGTGCTAGAGCTTACCAAAACACTTAGCACATGCCAATACACAATGAATAAATAAATCTAGCACTCCCCGTCTACTGGCCCCCTTCTCTTCCCAGAGGGCCTGAAGAATCTCCACTCATCATAGCAAGGAAATGGGAAATGGAGAGATTGCCCTAATTTACTCACTGAAACTCAGTTGGTACCTCCCAGAAAGTCTGAAGACTACTGACATTAAAACTGATGGCTGAATAGGTGGAAGATTAAAAAAAAACAATAATAACAACAACGATAATAATCCCTTGTATCTGTAGAGTGCTTCACAGTTTAAAAAGTACCTCACATAGTAAATTATTACAGCTGATGCTCATAACAACCTTATAAAGTCAGGTATTATTAGTTTTCGCTTTACAAGTAGGAAAACAAAGGCCCAACAAGGTTAGTGATTGGCCCAGGCTGCCTGGCCATAACTGATAGATCTGAGGCTTGAAACAGGTCTTCCAGCTACAGTGAGCTATGATCACGCCACTGCACTCCAGCCTGGGTGACAGAGCAAGACCCCGTCTCAAAAAAAAAAAAAAAAAAAAACAGGCTTTCCAAGTTCAAATCTCATATACTTCCCAGAGCCCACACTGCTTTCAGCTCTTTTTAGTATAGTTCTTGATAATACATATCATCTCCAAATACACATTATCAACATAATAAAAGGCTGGTGGTCGAGAGAAAAAACACCAGCTGGGCACGGTGGCTCACGCCTATAATCCCAGCACTTTGAGAGGCCGAGGAGGGCAGATCACTTGAGGCTGGGAATTCAAGACCAGCCTGGCCAACATGGCAAAACCCTGTTTCTAGTAAAAATACAAAAATTAGCCAGACATAGTGGTGCATGCCTGTAATCCCAGCTACTCAGGAGTCTGAGGCGGGAGAACCCCTTGAACCCAGAGGCAGAGGTTACAGTGAGCCAAGATCGCACCACTGCACTCCAGCCTGGGCTACAGAGTGAGACTTTGTCTCAAAAAAAACACCAACTTAAGGTTACAAGTTATCTTCCTTTCCCCAGGAACTCAGTCTCTCAGTAGCTTCCACGCCCCTCTGAACCTCTAAAAGACATTAACATGTGAGCAGGAGGAAGGAGCAACCCAAAGCTTGTGGGAACTAAAGCAGACTCCAGTGGCCATTTCCTCTTTGGACTGAAGGGGTTTAAATGTGGTTAACTGAAAAGATTTTCAATTCGGGCTCTCCAACGTCTCCAAGGGCAGGAAGCACAGGAAGGGATCCCACCCTGATAAACTTCCTCAGCAGGGGTAGGGCTAACGGGGATTCAGAAGGGATGATGGAGTTTCTACAAAGGTAGGAAGATTACTGTCAGACTTGTTATTTCCTTTCTTTGTACCAGAAATTATCAAAGACTGACTTCACAGAAAATGAACTAGTAAACACCGCCACAGATCTCACACTGTCAGAGGCTGGCAAGAATGACTAGCTCTTAGTCATTCCTATCTTTCTTCATGTCTTGTCATTCTATCCTTCAGGCAAACACATACCATCTGTCCCTTCTACCTGCATATGATCCCAATTCCTTTGAGAAAGCATGTTTCAGCCAGGGGCAATGGCTCATGCCTATAATCCCAGCACTTTGGGAAGCCAAGACAGGTGGATCACTTGAGGTCAAGAGTTCAAGACCAGCCTGGCCAACATGGTGAAACCCCGTCTCTACTAAAAATACCAAAAAAAAAAAAAATTAGCCAGGCATGGTGGCGCACGCCTGTAGTCCCAACTACCTGGAGGCTGAGGCTGAAGAATCGCTTGAACCCAGAAGGCAGAGGTTGCCGTGAGCCAAGATCACGCCACTGCACTCCAGCCTGGGCAACAGAGTGAGACTCTGTCAAAAGAGAAGAGAAGAGAAGAGGAGAGAAAAGAAAGGAAGGAAGGGAGAGAGAGAGAGAGACAGAGAGAGAGAGAGAAAGAGAGAGAGAGAAAGGAAGGAAGGAAGGAAGGAAGGAAGGAAGGAAGGAAGGAAGGAAGGAAGGAAGGAAGGAAGGAAGGAAGGAAGGAAGGAGAGAGAAAGAGAAAGAGAAAGTTTCAAGAATTTAAAGGGTTCACAGGAATGAAGTGACGTCATCTGGCAGTTGGATAAGTGGGCAGAGACAGTAAAGTGGCTGCACTTCTTATTATCCTCGTTTCTGCCATTCAGTAGAGTCTGAGACACTTCAATCCCTCCCACCTATCCAGCCTCAGGAAGAGTTGATGAATTACCTATAGTCCGAAACAAGGTGAGGGTTCCTGAGCAGGTGGGTCTCCACAGCTTTTCTGTCCATCTTCAAGATTCGTTTGAGCAGGTCAAATCGCCTCACTCTGTAGAGCAGTTCAGCCAAGTCCCCGACAGACAGCTTACCTCTTTCACGTAAAATATCCAGAAGGTCCCTGACATTAGGTGGAACCACATCTATAGCAACATCCCGGCACAAAAAGAGCAGCATCTCCTTCTCATCTGTGTCAAGTGCTTCTTCGACCTGATGGATGACCTCAGCAGACATCCTACTCTTAGAGAAGCTCACAAGGGTCTGCAGAAGTACAGCTCCGGGCCAGTCAACAGAAAGCCAGCAGGCAGTCAACTTCATTTCTGAGGGCTGACTTCATTTCTTTCAGAATCCTTTCCAGTGGGGGAGTTCTGTGGTTAAAAGGGAATTTTTCTGAAAATCTTATCAAGCTACCTTACGCCTAAGATTGAAAGTACGGGCTCTTTCTTTCTTGGTGGTCTCCCTGACCTAAGTAGATTAACTTTTATAGAAAGGGATCTATAGAAGTCTATAAAAAGGGATCCTTGGTAGACAGAGCCAAAATGTCAGACTAATCCAAAGCGACAGAGAAGAAAACCTACATTGTAAAGGAAATGAAACAACAGATGAAATCATCTCCTAGGAAACCCCACATTCTTTTTCAGAATTCATCAGAATGTAAAGCATGTTACAGGGAAAATTACAACTAAGGGGCTAATGACCTCAGTAGGAGGAATAAGGAAGAAGTATGTAGTAGGAGGAAGAGGGAAAAGCCCAATGACAGACAGCCTGACTAAACCAGGGAAACTTGCATCACAGGGTTAAATCTCCACTTCAATGACTCCACCCACGTGGCCTTGAACAAACAATGGGGAAAAGAAGTTTCTGTCCCTGTGCCACTCCTTTTTTCTAGTTGCTCTCCTACTTCAAAAGCCCCTCACTCACACCCGGAGGCAGAAAACTCTGCTGCCATCCTCCTAGACCCCAAGCCCTTTTCACAACTTCATCACGAATGCTCACAGAACCTGCCAGCAAGTTGTCAGGTTTGGATAACGTCTTCAGACCCTGAGCCCCACGGAGGTGCCAGAGGCCCTGACTCTCAATGCACTGCTACATGGCAGCAATTGCCATCAGTACTTCTGATGTTCTCAGTGGAACATCAGGAAGTTACAGAGGATCTGGGGAAAGATCTCACTCCAGGGATGGGGCTGGGTGGGAGGGATAAGGAGCTCATGCAATGGGTGTGTTCTTAACTTCTTCCATTGAAACATCCTATTTTCCTGCAAAATTAAAGTTGCTAACCTATCTACTATAAGTTTCACAGCTAAAACTTAAATCACCTCCTGTGTTCTTCATCTGTTCCTATAAGACAGTATTTCAGGTTAAAACCAAATTTATTAACAAAAAATAAGTGGAAACACAACCCAACTCTAAATTGCCAATGGTTGCTTTATATTTGTGTTCAAGTATATTTATATATTTATCTAGCTGTATTTAGTGAAAGAAGCACTGAATCCATTTATTTATTTACATACAATATCAGTCCACAAAAGATTTGAGCTATCTTAAATAAAAGCACATAAATAGAAAATTTTATATGAGAACAAGGAGAAAAAAATATGTTAGAAATTTGAAATGGGCGTGCCCATTCATCCAAACTTCACTTAATATGATTATTTGTAAATAACTGGAGAAATTAAATTTGCTAAGTTAAATTTACTAAAATAAATTTGCTCAATGCAAGTGGAAAAATTGGCACTCAGAAAGATAAATACAAATTTTATGTGCTCTGGAAAGCCCAAATCTATACTCCACTCACAGGCCAACAGTGCTTTAATCTCTAATTCTCTATTTTTTCACAGTCATCTAACTTTTGTAATTCATAAATATCAACAATATAACAATGCCACCAAGAGTTAACAAATTAGATGATCATTTTAAAAAATGTGATCTGCTCAGTTTGTTTCTTCCAACCATCACACCCAGTCACGCACACTCAGCAAGAGCACTGGCATACTGTCTTCCCTCTGTGCTCATGGGGGCAGAGTTTGGCAGCAAAATCTAGATTACTCAGTGGTAGCATCTGGCACACTGAAAGAAAATATCAAAAGGAAACTACAGATCCCGTGTGGAGCCAGCCCACTCAGATGCAGCAAAATATCAGCATGTGTGTACGCTGGAGGCAGTTCACTGTGGCTAGAGGTGCTGGGCACTTGAGAAAGGAGAGCATACTAGGGAGAGGTAGGGCTGGGGTCCGAATAATCACCACTTTGTTGCGGTTTCTTTTAAGCCCAAGCCAAGAAACTAACATAAAAATTACTCTTAGACTAGGGAAGCTCATAAGGTCTTCAGTTTTTTGTAGAGACAGGGTCCCACTGTGTTGCTCAGGCTGGTCTCAAACGCCTGGGCTCAAGTGATTCTCCTGCCTCAACCTTCCAAAATGCTGAGACTACAGGTGTGAGCCACCACACCCAGATGAGTGAGTTCTTTAGAGCCCAGTAAAAGGACTTGTGCCCATCAGTTACCAGCTCCACCCAGCCTGAGCTGCCGGACTCAGTGTCCCATTCACTTCTTCTGAAGACTCACTTGCCTTCACCTTACTCAGATGAAGGGCAAAAGGAATATCCAAGCCCAATTATTTTTCTTCCCTGCTTTCAAATACCCAATCCTCCTAACTGATCAAGATTCCATTAGTTTCACTTCTCCCCGCAGTGTTTTCAGCAGTTCACTTTCCCCAGTCAGACAAAATTGGCAACTGTGTGTGTTTTCTAGAATTTTAAAGGAATTCCCCTTAACTCCCCTCACAGGCATATTCTAATTTAATGACTATATCTCCCCTTCTTTTCCACACCCACACCCTGGGACAAACTGTCCCCGACCTTCACAACAAGAGCAAACAAAACCTGAGATCAATTTCTGTTTCATTTCTCTTGCAGAAGTCATGAGACTATCGCCAATTATTATTCAAAACGCCAACAAAGCTTAGGCAAGTCAGAGTTATCTTTCACACACTAGCTAACAGGAGCATCCGGTTCTGGAAACAGAAATACTCCAGGCATTTTATATAGCAATTACACTTAATACTGGAACCAACAAAACTGCTAAGAGGACTGGAGGAAGGGGCTCTGGGGTGGGATTCTAACAAAGACTCCTGGGGCTGCTGGAACAACCTTGCCTCAGCCAGGGAAGTGAGGATCAGGAGGCTGCCACTAGAACTGAGCTCAAAGACCCTCTGACAGTGGAGACCCAGAGATCAGAGGGCGCATGCTACAAACTCTGGCCAGCATTTTCAACTATCTCGCCTTTTTCCCTCCTGCCTGCCAGCCCTGCAGCATCTAGGGTGACCGAGTCCCAGGAAACCCCTCAGTCCCAGGCAAACAGGGATGGTTGATCACTCCAGCACTCCTGCCTTAATGAGTAAGCCTCTAACACTCCTACAACTCGAGTAGCAAGTAGTTCCGAAGGAAGGGAGAAGAGATAACACAATCTGAAAACTACTTACCACCACACCCTGCTGGTTTCCTGAGCCGGGCCCTATGGCTGCTCAACAGTTTCATTTACAAGAGGACTCTGGTCAGTTCCTTTCCCACACCCTTCAAGGAGTGCTCCAACCTGCACCACTCTCTTCCATCCCAACACCACCTCCAATGCCATTTCTCATCCATGTATCAGGCACAAAGTCCTGCCACCTTCTACCTTTCCACTGCCCCAGCCGGTCCCTGCTGTCCCTCTGCTTGCCTAGGGCTAAGCCTCCCTGTGTGCCCTCCTGTCTCTACTAAGTCCCTATGTCTACTCTCATCATCCTCTCTCTACCTCCAAAGACAGCTCCTCCCAGCTCGTAAACATGTGCAAGTCTCTTCCATCTTAAAAAATAAAGCCAAAACCCTCAAAAAAGCCTGAGGGTCCCCTAGACCGACCATCCTTTCACTTTATTCCCTTTCACATAAAGCTGGGACCTCGTGAAGGAACAGTCTGTACTCAGTGCTTCAGTTTCTTCAACCACAATTCACTCCTCAACAGGCCTCCACCTGGATCGCCTCAACCCACCATCTCCTCTACACAGCCACATTCAGTCCTGAGCCATACTGGAATATCAGGCAAAAGGGACAATCAGCAATACTGATGCTGTCTTTATTTAAATTTTTGGTATTTTGTTCATCATAGATTTTTGGCATTTATGTCTGTTTTTTAAAAGATTGCATTAAAATATTATCTATGTTGATGACTGACTTTTTGAGCACCCCCTTACATGTTGTCCTGAAGCGAGTGCCTTGTTTGCCCCTACTAATATCCCAGCCCTGATGACACAGCTCTTGTTGAGGCCCTAGTGACCTCCTGGCTGCCACATCCAAAAACTTGGAAGTCCTCTTTCAACTGACTGCTCAACTCCAGCTGACACTGCTAATTGATCCCTCCTTGAAACTCTTCTCCCTTGGCTGAGCTCACACCACTATATTCTACACAGACCCTTCTCTAACTTTCTCCTACTCCTCAGCATACTCTTTCTGCACCTGTCCCTTAAGTGCTGGTGCCTACCATCCATCTCTCATCCAAACTCATTCCCCTAGTCATTATGTTCCCCTGCTTCCGACCTTACCCTCTCCAAATCTACCTTCCATCTAAGTGAACTTTCTAAAGTTCATGCCTGAACTGGCCAGGAACAGGGGCTCACACCTGTAATCCCAGCACTTTGAGAGGCCAAGGCAGGCGGATCACTTGAGGCCAGGAGTTCAAGACCAGCCTGGCCAACATGGCAAAACCCTGTCTCTACTAAAAATACAAAAACTAGCTGGTCATGGTGCTGCATGCCTGTAATCCCAGCTACTCGGGTGGCTGAGGCACAAGAATCTCTTCGGCCTGGGAGGTGGAGGTTGACAGTGAGCTGAGATGGCGCCACTGCACTCCAGCCTGGGCAACAAGAGTGAAACTCTGTCTCAAAAAATACAAAACAAAACAAAACACCTCTATTGAAGCACTTAACACACTTCCCTGGTACCCACATTAGCCCTAACCAGGTGTCAGCAAATGCAGTTTAGTGTAGTCAGGCTTCTCAACCTTTCTCACAGAACACCAACGCTACCTCCATCAAAGGCACATATTGTTCCCTGTAATCAGTAGCAAAGCATGCAGCAGGACCAGCTAAGCCATCCAAAGACGTATTTAACATTTCCTTCTTTCTACTGCTTCTCTATGTGAAGCAAGGTCATCGTATGGCATGAAAGCAATGTCATGTCCAATGAGCTATGGCGTGAATGCAAATGTAATTTCTAAGCAACCCCACAAATTGGGCGGCAATGGAGAAACCTGTCTTGCCAGCTGCAGAAAGCACCATGCAAACCTGAACTTTCAGGTGTCTGGGAAGCCCCAGTGGAGATGTAAACGTGAAACAAAGTGTCATCCAGAAATTTCTAAAAGGAGAAGAGGTTGCACAATTCTGGGTAAAGTAGAATGTGGCCATCTCACAGAAGTTTTGTGCATTCATCCTGAACATAACAAAATTCACCTTCCTACTCTATTGGTGTGCAGAACAACAGATGATCCCAATTATAAAATGACATAAAATTAGAAGTTATATTTTATAAAATTCTTTGATGAGGCTGCTATGGTTTGAATGTGTCCCCTCCAAAGTTCAGGTGTTGCCAATACGATAGGATTAAGAGGTGGGGCCTTTAAGAGGTGATCATTCCCTGGAGGCGCCTCCCTCCTGAATGGGATTAGATGACCTTATAAAGGGGGTTGATAAAGGGAGTTTCTTTTTTTTTTTGCCCTCCCACCTTTTGCCATGTTAAGACACAGCATTCCTCCCCTCTGCAGAATGCAGTGTTCAAGGCACCAGATTGGAAGCGGGGAGCAGCCCTCACCAGATGCCAGCACCTTGATCTTGGACTTCCCAGCCTCCAGACTGTGAGAAATAAATTTCTGTTTTTATAAATTACCCTGGTTGTGGGTATTTTGTTACAGCAGCACACAACAGACTAAGACAGAACAGACTTTTCATGACTCTCAGGGAAGCTCCCACAAATTCCAACCAGACAGTATCTCCAATAACTTCCTTGGTTCCTAACAGTTACATGTAGGCTGCAGAAAACAAGAATGAATCAGAAATGAGAAAGCATCTAGATCAAAAGATCATAAATCATCATCTAATTGGATATAGAAACATGGGGAAAAGTCACCAGGAGCAAGGGAGGTAAATCAGTTGATGTAGTGCCCTTAACTAAATTTAAATTTTCACTTCGGCAGGTATATTTGTTCAGCTTACACAACAGATTGCCCACTGTAACTAAATGTCCAAGAGTGGCCCTGCAGGAGATAGCTCTGTTCAAAATCAGAAATTGTGCATCACACTAGGGACAAACTTCTGATACATAGCTCAAGCACTAAGAGTATCATCCCCACTTCAGCCCAACCCATAATCTAACTCCAAACCAACAAATATCTCAATGGTCCCCAGACAGTATTTTTCTGTCCCAGCAACTTCACTCAAGCATTTGCCTCCATTTGGAAAGCCCCTTCCCTCCTCTCAGTCTGTGCCTGAAATTATATCTTATCTTTCAAGATAGCTCTTCCATAAACTTGTCTTGATCCCCAAATCAAGTCATCTCTTCCTGCTTTATAGCACTGTTTGTGTTCTCTTCCAGCATTTTATCTTATTCTATCCTGTGTGAGACTCAGTTGAGTACTGTCATATGTGGAGGTCCTTGGGGATAGATAGGCATTTACTCATATTCATTAGACTGTGGTAAACAATGGCCAGGGCTGCCAAGCTCAGCCGTCTTGGGTCTTGAACAGACTGGTCATCATTGGACCATTGCAGCCCATGTGTAATGCTTACTCATCCCTTCATAACATACAATGAAGCAAGATGGAGCTGGTGGTGTCGTTAAGATACCATACTTGGAATCCAGTTGTTGGATCCACAAGAGTGAGCTTGTGAAAGGAAGCTTTTGCAACTACATGCGTTAACAATGCTATTGCTTTAGAGTGACTTGCAATGTAATTCTAAGAGGATGGGTAAGTCCCCATGCAAAACTTCCTGGACGCTGGCAGGACCTCATTGTGAGTGGGGAGAATACAATGTATCCAACCAAGGGGATGTTTGGAACTCATCATCAATCTATTACCAGGCTTCAATTTATTTGACAGAGAAAAATGAACAACAGGTCAAGCTGCCTGAGTTTAAGCAAGATGTCAGATTTTAATGCTTCGGCAAAGACTGAGTTCAGAGACCAGGTTTCAACTTCAGGTAGTATGAAGAAGACCTATGGCTTAGCCTCACTTCTTTTTAGGTATCTAAACCATCTGATGTCACCTTTAGAGGAACTGGATGTCTAATTTCATGCAACAGCAGTCAGGAAAACAGGCATTCCTTCTCCTCAAGGTTTTGATCAAAGGAATAAAAAGTGGCTCAAGAAACAACCCCATCTATTCAAGAGAATAGCATACTATCAATTATGCTACATTACTGCAATAAAATATTTAGGAGACATTCTCTTAAGTTAATCTAGACAAGATTGGCTTAAATTAAATTTCAACTTGGCAGGTATATTTGCTCAGTTTACACAACAGATTCTCCATTGTAACTAAAGGGCCAAACTTGGCCCTTTGGGAGATAGCTGTTCAAAGTCAGAAATTGTACATAATACTACGGATATAAAGTTCTTAAAAATACTTTTATATAGCATTCATTTTCTATAAAAAGCACTACCTGCTTTTTGCTCTAAGAAAATCTGGAAAATAGAGAAAAGTAGAGAAGAAAATAAAAATTCCCCACTTGCTTCAGTCTCATCACCATCCCTGGTACCTACTCATCCGTCCCCCTAGTTTCTCATCTCTTGCCTGGTTCCTTGTTCTAGGTTCCTTGACATTCCTGGTGACTACCCAGGTTAAAGGATAGACTCATTCTACATTTAGGCTGAATGATAGCCAGCACGTTTACAGAAAGCCTAGGCAGACAGCAACTGATATAGTGTCTCCTCTGGGGGTATAGCTTTGTGCTATATACAACTTGCCTGTGCTACCACATATTTTATTAACAGCTCCATCACAGAGCACAACCTTATAATTACTTACCAGATTAAAATAATCCAGCCTTATGATTATTTGCCAGATTAAAATAATCCAGCCATGGCTTAGAATAGAAGTCAAGTCAAGTATAAAATCTGAACTATGGGGTTTCAATAGCATAACATGGCCAAGGTTTTGAGCGAAACTTTTGCGCTGCTTCTATGTTTTCCAATTAGAAAGGGAGCTCCAGATAGCAGAGAGAGATCTACGCGCTCCCATTCCTTAGCCCCAGCGGGTGCTCAGTAAATGGTGAAGGAGTTACTTTTTTCATTTAACTCTTGATTCCAAGTTGTGGTTATTGTTGCAGGGAATTTGGTTTACTCACCAGATAGTATTCAAGCAAGAGACTGTCAGGTACCTACTCTTTTAAACAATCTCATTGACTTTGAAAACTACTTTTGAAAGCTCCAAGTAAAAACAAACAAAAAACACAGATATATAAGCCAAAGGGAAGATACAAAGGAAGTTCAAGGAGAAAACTCAAGAATTTCACAAGTAGGAAAGGTAGCTTTGGTTCCCATTTCTAAAGTCACATGACTAAAGAAACTCATTACCCTGGGAAACATTTTAAACCTTGGAGTAAGTAACTATGAGAGGATTTTCCAATTACATTTTTTAAAGTATATAAATATACATATAAATGATTCACTTCTTCAAATGAAGAGCTCACTGCAGAAGATACAAATTATCTTGAGTATGCAGATGAAAGTGGTATCAAGTGGTGTATAGCTTCTCTCTTTCATAACAAGTACTAAATCAACAAAGATGGCAACCCAGTATCGAGAATAAGAGAAAAATAATGTAGAAGATGTTTATCTATTTGGGCCAAAAACCTAAATCACCAAAAAAAGAAAGTGGCTAGAAGTGGAGACCATCAAAGGAACATAAATACAGAACAAGTGTAGAAAAGCAAGCAATTTTCGAAGGAGAATCACTTGAACCCAGGAGGCAGAGGCTGCAACGAACAGAGATAGCACCACTGCACTCCAGCCTGGGTGACAGAGTGAGACTCTGTATCAAAAAAAAAAAAAAAAAAAAAAAGCAGCTGGGTGTGGTGGCGCGCACCTGTAGTTCCAGCTGCTCCAGAGGCTGATGTGAGATGATTGCTTGTGCCCCGAGTTAGAGGCTGAAGTGAGCTATGATCACCACTGCACTCCAGCCCGAGCAACAAGCAAGATCTCACCTCAAAAAAAAAAAAAAAAAAAGGAAGGCCCCACCTTGAATCTTTTTTAGAAAAAAGCAGGTTGTAAATAAACACAATTTTAAAAAATGAAATACTTTGCAAACTAGAAAACAAAAACATTATGAGTGTTTTTTTTAAAAAATATGTAAAAGACTGTATCTGAGAGCACGAATGTGGGGGGAAAAACATTACACTGAAACCTTTGGTTATCTCTAGGGAATGAACCCCTGGGGGTTTTCTCTATTTACTTTGCATATTTTAACCCAGGTAATTGTAATACAATTTGACTGAAGAGTGTCTGAAGAAAATACATTACAGTACAGAATGTTAGGTACAATCCTGAAGCAAGTGCAAAGACAGCCGCTGAGCATATGAAAGTACAGAGAAAGGGCACCAGGGTGGGGTGTCAAGTCTTCTGAGGGGAGATGACAGGAGGAGAGTATAACGGAGATACAGGGCATTCCAATAATGATAGTGCTTTTCACCTCACCGATCTATAGTAAGAAAGAACAATTGGGTTCTGCAAGTTACCTGGGCATACTAAAAGAAAATACAAAACAAACAAACAAATAAACAAAAAGAACCCATGGTGTCATAACTGCCCCACCATGGCCCACAGGCTTCCCCCAGGCAGTCTGTCAGTGGATCTTGTCTAAACTACCTTGACTCGAAATTACCTGTGTAGGTAACTGCTGAGTCTTCCTCAACCATATTGTGAGGTTATGGGGACAAGAACCAAGTTTAGATCCATTTCTATGTCCTCGGCACCCAGAACTCTACCTGGCCCAAAGAAGCTCAATAAATGTTGGTAGGATTATACTGAATTAAAGGCAAGGAGGCACTGGAGTCCATAAACACGAGTTTAATTAGTCCCTGGGGCTCTACAGGGAAGAAATAATCAGACTTCAAGGGTGCCCCATTCCCCAGAGTCCATTCCTGGTATTTGAAAGAGCAACATGCCTCAGAGTGTTGTGAGTCCACTGGAGGCTCAAAGAAGAGACCTAGGGCCAAAAGCGAGGACTCAATTCTTTTCTGCCAGTATGGGGGACAGTGCCCCAACGTCCCAGGAGCCCAGGGCGACACCAGCCCAGGGGCGGGGATCGGGCAGGATTCTGGATCTACTCACGCCCGGGCAGCCGTCGGCTCTTCCCACTGGATCTCCGCCGGGACCAACTCCCACCCTCGCCGGACAAGCTCAGACCTGCTGCTCCGCAAAAGCAGAACTGGAAATGCTCCAGATGGGACGAGGAACAAGGACAGAAAGTCAAATACATCAACAGGTGGCTTCGCCGGAGGGCGTCCGAAAACCTCTGCCTACTGAACCGCTTCACGCCTAATCCCCGCCGCCCACCGGCTGAAATGTTACCACACAAGACATAAATTCTCGAATCCTGTGTGCGGAATTTCCCGCCCCCTCGCAGTTGAAACTTGCACAGGGCCACTCGCGTGTCTCTGGGAGGTAAAATTCTCCATGCGTGGTCAAAGGGCGTATGCATAGCTCAGTACAGTTACGTGCGGCCCCACCAGGACTGAGTGGGGACCGCCGCTGCGCCCCCACCACCTACTAGGAGCTGCGGTAGGACCTCCGATGCCCCAGGGGCCTAGGCAATTTCCGCTTCAGCTTCCTGGAGGCCCCCAGCCCAAAGCTCAAAAAAACTGCACCTTATCCCGCCCACCCCGGGTCATGCAAGACTTTCGGGGGGAGGGGGAAACCCAGCGACCCTGCAAATGGCTTCACCTTGGAAACCGGTACAAGGAAGCAAGCAAGTACAAGGAAGCAAGTAACCGGTATAAGGAAGCAAGTAAGGAGGTCAAATGTCAGTTACAAACAGAAACGTAAAACATAAAGTCGCTAGAGAAAGCCATTTTAACGAGGACATTTGACCCAAAAGCTGTAAGTAAAACAAGTATTAACAAAACAAGAAAATGTATGTAAAGCAAACATTTACAAACATTAAATGTATGTAAAGCAAACAGTAAATATTCAAAACTTCCTTTCGACCCAGTCTTTTTTGTTTATATCTTGGAGTTGGGCCGGGCGCGGTGGCTCACGCCTGTAATCCTAGCACTTTGGGAGGCTAAGGCGGGCGGATCACCTGAGGTCGGGAGTTCGAGACCAGCCTGATCAACATGGAGAAACCCCGTCTCTACTAAAAATACAAAATTAGCCGGGCATGGTGGTGCATCCCTGTAAGCTCAGCAACTTGAGAGGCTGAGGCAGGAGAATCGCTTGAACTCGAGAGGCAGAGGTTGCGGTGAGCAGAGATCCGTGCCATTGCACTCCAGCCTGGGCAACAACAGTGAAACTCTGTCTCAAAAAAAAAAAAAAAAAAAAGATCTTGGAGCTCGAGCCAGGTTTTTTGTTAAACAAAACTTTTGTAAGGTTATTTAGGGGAATCACCAACCCGAAAAGGGCCAAAAACTCCGTTCCTCTTATCTGAAATCTCTCTCTAAAGCAGGTCAAACTTTCCAGAGCCCGCTCTTAGTTCTAGATTATTGCAGTTTGTTGATACTAAAAAAGCTTTACTTATGCTATATGCTAACCCCCTACTGGTTTCACCCTTCTTTGCTTAAGAACAAATTTCAAATGTCAACCAATTAAAACATTCGCAAGACCTCTGGCGTCCTTGATTTTACTTCCTACTCCGTGGAGCCAAAAACTGATTATGAATTTCAGTGGCCTTTGTTCTACTGCGTGCCACTTTTAATATTAAAAGAACATGGCCTTCTGTCCAAATCCGGACACTCTCAAGTAAGAACATCTTGAAGTCATTTTACATTTCCCAGTCCTTTTGAAGCGGTGGAAAAATAGCAGAAACAGGTTCATTTTAAAAGGCTCTAAAAACGTTTCTTCAGTCAGGCATTCCCAGCTTTTCCAAGGCAAGCTTTCCTTGCACTTGGGCAAAATAGATATTAAACTGCTCTGGAAAATAACAGCCCTGACTAGGCTATTGTTAAATTCCCTACAGGGCGGCGGCTCCCACTGAGTGAGGTCGAACGCACACACAACTGTTGGGAAAGTCCACGTTCCCAACAACTTTCGAAAGGAAAAATGCCAGATCTTCTCAATAGTTCACTCCAAGAATTGAACTCTCAAGATCATTTTAAGCAAAGTTTACACGACGCTGAGGACCCGCCACTGAAGCTCGCGGGTGGGCCTCTGCGGCTGCGGCTGCGGCTGCAGGGGGCGGCTAGAGTTAGCCAAGGGTTACTTCCGGTCTCTCAGGTCCATCGGGGTGAAGCTTGGACCGCAGTGGCCCAGGTCGCCCCTTTCTGGGAATCCGGGGCGGAGTTGCCGGTAGAAGGGGTTCGGGGGTTCGGAGTGGGGCGGAAGCGGAAGCGGGGGCATTCCGCTCAGCCCGCGGTAAACAACCGAGATAAGAAATCTACAAAACTGAGTCAGGTTCCAGAAGCGCCCCCGCCATCCCCTGGCCACTGCCGGCCACCTGCAGTTTCCCGGAGCAGAGGGCTGTGAGGAGCGGCAGGCGCAGGGCCTGCTGCAACGCCGATTCAGGGCCGGGCGTCGGGGCTTGGGGTCTGGGACAGCTCCGGCGCCGCCGGCGGGGGCTAGAGCGTGGGGCACGTACCGTCCTGTCGCGGCCGGACTCTCCTGCCGCTGACACCTCAGCCTTAGCTCCCCTAGACGCCCGGAAGGCGCACGCAAGATGGAGGCAAAGAAACCGAAAGCCTGGAAGCGGACTTGGTGCTGGGCGATGGCTGTTCGCGGCGCTTCTCTCCCACACCCCCTCCCGTGGTCTTTGGATAGCCCTGGGCTTTGCCTCAGCCGTCACTGGACAAAAGTCCAATAGCCGGCACTCACTGTGTTAGGCCGAGTCCCCATCCCTAGTTCCGGGAGTCCCTTTTAGTTGAGACTCGTCGGTGAGGCTGCCAGCTCGCTGTTTCCTGCTTTGGCTTGTGTGACTGAGTATGCAGTAACCGAGGGTGGATGTCGACACAAGTTCCACGCGTTAGGAGTAAGCACTGCGAGGTGGTTTGTTTTTTTTTTTTTTTTTTTTTTTTTTTTTTGCTTTCTTTCTTTCTTCTTTCTTTTTTGAGACGGAGTCTCGCTCTGTGGCCCAGGCTGGAGTGCAATGGCGCAATTTCAGCTCACCGCAACATCCGCCTCCCTAGTTAAAGCGATTCTCTTGCCTCAACCCCCCGTGTAGCTGGAACTACAGGCGCGCATCACCACACCCGGCTACCCGGCTAATTTTTGTGTTTATTAGAGACGGGGGTTTCACTGTTGGCCAGGATGGTCTCGAACTCCTGACTTTGTGATCCGCCCGCCTCGGCCTGCGAAAGTGCTGGGATTGCAGGCGTGAGCCACCGCGCCCGGTACGAGTGTTTATGATTTGATGTCTGGGAGTCATAGCAAACGTGAACGCACTTTGTGGTTTTTTTGTGTGTATGTTTTTGTTTTTTGTTTTCCTTCTTGAGACAGGGTCTCGCGCTGTCGCCGAGGCTAGAAGGCAGTGGCGCCATCACTGCAGCCTGGACTTCCCGCGCCCAAGCCATCCAACCCCCTCAGCCACCCGAGTAGCTGGGACCACAGGCGCAGGCCATCATGCCCGACTAATTTTAGGGTTTCACCATGTTGGCCAGGCTGGTCTCCAACTCCTGGCCTCAGGTGATCCTCGCCCGCCTCGGCCTCCCAAAGTGCTGGGGTTACAGGCGTCAGTCTCCGTGCCCCGCTAAGTTTTTATTTATTCCTATTAACTACTTTATTGTGATTCTTAAAAAGCTTTAACTTTCCTTGAAATAATTTTAAACTCACAGGAAAGGTGAAGAATAATACCAAGAGAGACTAACTGCAGGACGGCATGAAGAGCTCAGGATTCACCCCTAGTGAAACTGAAAATTATTTAAAACAACAAACAACCATTAACTATTTTAAGCCTCTGAAATGGTCCTAAGGGCAAACAGCAAATGAAGAAACATGTGTTCCAAAAAATCTATAAAAACTCTTGCATCAGAATGTAAGAGTTTGTGGTATTTAAACCAAACCTCTCCCTTTGTTCAGCAAGACAGACTCCACTCCAGACCGCTGCAACTAAGAACCTCTCTCTTCCCACAGCTCCCAGTCAGAGACCAGCATGTCAGCATTTCTCGTCTTGCCCATAGCTACCTGATGCTGAAGCTAAATCCTGGGGGAGTATGGTGGAGAGGTGGCAGAGTCCTTCTTCCATTCAGAGGCTCCACCTTGGGTGGAGTGCTGAGACACAAGAGGAGACTTTAGCTCTTTTTCTCCATTACTTTCACCCCATATTCACCCCCAAGCTTTTTTTTTTTAATCTCTCTATCTTCCCAAGATAGTTGCATTCTGATTTTGATTAATCTTCAGTACATATGCTATTATAATCATGTAAACGGTAGTCACAGCCAAGTTATGTACCAAACTATGATTACTTTTCCTTCCCCACACAACTTTTAGTTTTTTCTAGGGTTAATAATTGTCTTGTTTTGTTGGTTTTTCCATGTAATTAAATACTAAACTGTCAGTTATCCAAGTTTGGTTTTTTGTTTGTTTTTGAGAGGGGTCTCACTCCAGGCTGGAGTGCAGTGACCCGCTCACAGCTCACTGCAGCCTTAACCTCCTGCCGCCTGAGTTCAAGTGATCCTTCTGCCTCAGCCTCCTGAGTAGCTAGGACTACGGGTCCTAGCATGCCACCATGCTAGGTGTGCCCCTACAGGTGCCACCATGCCCAACTAATTATTTTAAAAAAATTTTGTGGTCAGGCGCAATGGCTCACTCCTGTAGTCCCAGCACTTTGGGAAGCCGAGGCGGGTGGATTACGAGGTCAGGAGTTCAAGACCAGCCTGGCCAAGATAGTGAAACCCCATTTCTACTAAAAATACAAAAAATTAACTGGGTGTGATGGTGGGCGCCTGTAATCCCAGCTACTCAGGAGGCTAAGGCAGAGAATTGCTTGAACCCAGGAGGCAGAGGTTGCAGTGAGCCTAGATTATGCCACTACACTGCAGCCTGGGAGACAGAGCGAGACTCCATCTCAAAAATATATATACACACACACACATACACATGTATATATATACATATGTGTATATATGTATATACTATATAGTATATATAGTGTTCATATATATACACTGTATATAGTACATATAGTAGAAGTGGAGGTCGTGGGTTGGGGGGAGTCTTGCTATGCTGCCCAGGATGGTTTTGTTTTTTGTTTTTTTTTTTTTTGAGACGGAGTCTGCTGTGTCGCCCAGGCTGGAGTGCAGTGGCCGGATCTCAGCTCACTGCAAGCTCCGCCTCCCAGGTTTACGCCCTTCTCCTGCCTCAGCCTCCCGAGTAGCTGGGACTACAGGCGCCCGCCACCTCGCCCGGCCAGTTTTTTGTATTTTTTAGTAGAGACGGAGTTTCACCAGGTTAGCCAAGATGGTCTCGATCTCCTGACCTTGTGATCCGCCCGCCTCGGCCTCCCAAAGTGCTGGGATTACAAGCTTGAGCCACCGCGCCTGGCCCCAGGCTGGTTTTGAACTTGCCTCAAGCGATCCTCCTGCCTAGGTCTTTCAAAGCACTGGGATTACAAGCATGACCGCCGCTGCTCTTGGCCTTTCTTATCATTTCAGTACATCAAGAAAATTTTATTACAGATCAGCACCTGTCCTTAATTTGGAAACTACTATTCAAGGACACCTAGCTTAGCACCTCCATCACCACTTCCAACCCACCCTATCGCAAGTGAAAGCCGTTTCTGGTTATCAGTAGAACCATCACAGTGGACTTACCCCAGGCCTACCTTGCATGCCCACTGATTCTCACCACTTCAACACATACCAGTATGACTTCTAACCCCGCATATCCATATGTCATTCCTTAAGGGCTTTTTCTGGCTCACATTGGAAGCCCATATTGTCATCCCATTTGGCAAACCAGTAGGGGCAGGCATTTAACCCCCTACCCCCTGTGCCATCCTCATCCTTTGGCTTCAGCAGCCCTCAAAGAATGACTATACACCTATGTTGACACTCCCACCTGCAGTCCACTTTCCATTTACATCCTCTTACAATCAGCCACCCCTTGGGCTTAGGGATGTGCATACTTCCAGCACAGTTTGTCCCTGGGGTATGGACTTGGAGAAGAGGCCAATGTAGGCTCTGGTGGGAGTCTCAGGGCTCTTTGAGTAGAGAACATCAGGTCTTGGGTACCTAAAGAGGGTTTTTTTTTGTTTTTTTGAGACGTCTCACTGTGTTGCCCAGGCTGGAGTGTAGTGGCGCAATCCTGGCTCACTGCCACCTCTGCCTCCCAGGCCCAAGTGATTCTCTTGCCTCAGCCTCCCAAATTGCTGGGATTACAGGCGCCCACCACCATATCCGGCTGATTTTTGTATTTTTAGTAGGGACGAGGTCAGGACGAGGTCAAGACCAGGCTGGTCGTGAACTCCTGGCCTCAAGTGAGCTGCCTGCCTCAGCCTCCCAAAGTGCTGGAATTACAGGTGAGAGTCACCACACCCAGCCCCAAAGAGGGTTTTAAACAGAGGGTCTCAGTGTGGGCATGTCCTCTTGACCTTGCAGACTCCTCCCACCTCTGATCATTCTCCCCACCTGAGGGAAGGGCACAGCCCAAGAAGAGCTGGAGCAAGGCCCTTCTAAATCAGGGCCCACAACAGGACCCCCAGTGCCTGGGTCCAAGGGCATTATTGCTTAAGCCTCTCTGACTTTCTCTTTCCACACTTAACAAAGTAGCAACAAATGTTCACGTTTTCGTCAAATTCACTGGTGGTAAACCTTGGCTGCACATTAGACTGTCCCCAAGGAGCTTCAAAAACCTCAGTGGCCAGGTACCATTCCAGACTAATTATATCAAAATAGCTGAGAGTGAGACTCAGGGATTGGTAGTTTTTAAAGCTCCCCGTATGATTTCAACGTACAGTTCAGTTCAGAACAACTGATCTAATCCAAACATTATCTCACTCCCTCAACCACAACCCAATTTTCAGATGAAGAATCTGAGGCTTAAAGTGAGTTAATAAATTGAGAAATCTCACAACTAGCTAGTGACAGAACTAGGACAGGATGCCAAGAATTTATCTAATGCTTTTCCTTATATCATAGTGGGTGACTTGGGAAGTAGAGAATTAATAGCCACAGCAATGACTTTATATCTACTTTCTTAGTCACACATCCCGCCTCAACTCCTCTAACATTCTGTGAGAATATATTCTTGGCTGGGTATGGTGGCTCATGCCTATAATCCCAGCACTTTGGGAAGCCAAGGCAGAAGGAACACTTGAACCCAGGTGTTCAAGATCAGCCTGGGCAATATAGGGAGAGCCTGTCTCTACAAAAAAATTTAAAAATTAGCCAGGTATAGTGATGCATATATTTGGTCCCAGCTACTCAAGAGGCTGAAGTGGAAGGATCACTTGAGCCAGGGAGGTTGAGGTTGCAGTAAACCATGAGCACAGCACTGCACTCCAGCTTGGATGAAACCCTGTCTCAAAAAATATATATAAATAAATAAACTTAGTTTAAAAAGAATATATTCTTTTTTTTTTTTTTTTTGAGATGGAGTCTCACTTTGTTGCCAGGCTGGATTGCAGTGGCATGATCTCAGCTCACTGCAACCTCCGCCTCCCAGGTTCAAGCAATTCTCCTGCCTTAGCCTCCCTAGTAGCTGGAATTACAGGCGCCTGCCACTATACCCAGCTAATTTTTTGTATTTTTAGTAGAGACGGGGTTTTACCATGTTGGCCAGGCTTGTCTTGAACTCCTAACCTTGTGATTCACCCACCTCGGCCTCCCAAAGTGCTGGGATTACAGGCGTGAGCCACCGTGCCCAGCCATAATTTTTGTATTTTTAGTAGAGACAGGGTTTCACCATGTTGGCCAGCATGGTCTCGATTAAAAAAAAAAAAAAAAAAAAAAACATTCTTGAGAAGAATAAACAAACACCTAATTCTAATATGATGGTGCTATGGTTTGGATATTTGTCCCCTCTAAACCTCATGTTGAAATTTGATCCCCAGTGTTGGAGATGAGCCTCATGGGAGGTATTTGGGTCATGGGGGCGGATACCTCACGAATAGATTAATGCCTTCCCTTAGCGGTGAGGGAGTTTTTCTTCTATTAATTCCCACAAAAGCAGCTTGTTAAACAGAGCCTGGCACTTTCCCCTTTTTCTCTGTTTCTTCTTCTCTCACCATGAGAGAAGCCTTTGCCTTCCACCATGGGTGGAAGCAACCTGAAGCTTTCACCAGAAGTCAAGCAGATGCCAGTGCCATGCTTCTTGTACAGCCTGCAGAACCATGAGCTAAATAAACCTCTTTACTTTATGAACTACCCAGTCTCAGGTATTCTTTTATAGCAACACAAAACAGACTAAGACAGCTGGGTTAGTATAGAAATAGTCAACTGTAGATTTGTAGCAACAGACTTCACAAGCAAAGCAAGGTGCAGAAATTAGTAGTTAACTAAGTCATTTCCAGAAATATAACTGGCACTATTACATAAGAATTAATAGTACTGGCCGGGCGCGGTGGCTCAAGCCTGTAATCCCAGCACTTTGGGAGGCCGAGACGGGTGGATCACGAGGTCAGGAGATCAAGACCATCCTGGCTAACATGGTGAAACCCCGTCTCTACTAAAAATACAAAAAACTAGCTGGGCGACCTGGCGGGCGCCTGTAGTCCCAGCTACTCTGGAGGCTGAGGCAGGAGAAAGGCGTGAACCCGGGAGGCGGAGCTTGCAGTGAGCTGAGATCCGGCCACTGCACTCCAGTCTGGGCGACAGAGCGAGACTCCGTCTCAAAAAAAAAAAAAAAAAAAAAAAAAAAAAAAGAATTAATAGTACTGCCTCTGGAACTAGTTCTGGGTTTGCATTCCAGCTCTACCTCTCACTAGCAGAGTGAACTTCTCGGTAAGTTTCCTCTTTGTGCCTCAATTTTCTCATCTGTGAAAAGGGAATGACAGTAATAGTCCCAACCTCATAGAATTAGTACACAAATTAATCTTTAGCATATGCCTGGCATGGCCAGGCACAGTGGCTTATGCCTGTAATCCCAGCACTTTGGGAGGCTGAGGTGGGAGGAACACTTGAGGCCAAGAGTTCAAGACCAGTCTGGGCAACATAATTATGTCTCCACAAACATAATTTTTAAAAATCAGCTCTGTGTGGTAGTAAGCACTTGTAGTCCAGGAGGCCAAGGCGAGCATATTGCTTGAGCCTAGGAGTTCAAGGCTGCAGTAAGCTGTGATCACACTACTGCACTCCAGCCTGGGTAACAGAGTGAGACCCTGTCTCTGAATAATATGCCTGGCATATAGTAGGTGCTAAATAAATTAAATACTATGTACCAGGCATTTATCTAGCCTCTGGGAATATAGTGGAAGGAAAAAGCAAAGGTCCTACACTTGAAGCTTAGAAGTTATGTTGACAACTTCCATTTCACCTTTTCCCAAAATTTTCCCCCCATGGTTGAGTGCAAGTGAGCAAATAATTTATTTTATTTTACTTTATTTTTATTATGTATTTATTTTTGAGATGGAGTTTTGCTCCTGTTGCCAAGGCTGGAGTGCAATGGCACAATCTCTGCTCACTGCAACTTCCACCTCTTGGGTTCAAGCGATTCTGCTGCCTCAGCCTCCACCACCATGTCCAGCTAACTTTTTGTATTTTTAGTAGAGATAGTGTTTCACCATGTTAGTCAGGCTGATCTTGAACTCCTGACCTCAGGTGATCTACCCACCTTGGCCTCCCAAAGTGCTGAGATTACAGGCGTGAGCCACCGTGCCCGGCCATTTATTCATTTTTATTTTTCAGAGATGGAGTCTTACTGTGTCACCCAAGCTGGAGTGCAGTGGTATGATCATACCTCACTGCAGCCTCAAATTTCTGGCCTCAAGCAATCCTCCTGTCTCAGCCTTCTGAGAACCTGGGACTACAGGGATGTGCCGCAGTGTTTAGCCAATATTTTTAATTTTTGTAGAGAAAGGGTCTTGCTTTTTTGCATAATCTAGCAAATAAATTTTTTAAATAATTTATGTCACACCAAAAGGCTACGCTATAATATTCATTCATTGGCAAACATTTTTGAGCTCCTACTATGTGCCAAGTACTACACAAAGAAATAGAGGCCAGACGCAGTGGTTCACACCTGTAATCCCAACACTGTGGGAGGCAAAGGCGGGCGGATCACTTCAGGTCAGGAATTTGAGACCAGCCTGGCCAACATGGCAAAACCATCTACTAAAAATAGAAAAATTAGCCGAATGTGGTGGTGCATGCCTGTATTCCCAGCTACTCCGGAGGCTGAGGCAGAAGAATTGCTTGAACCTGGGAGGTGGAGGTTGCAGTGAGCTAAGATCGCACCAGCCTGGGAGACTGGCTCAAAAAAAAAAAAAAAAAGAAAAAGAAAAAGAAAAAGAAAAGAAAAGAAAAAGAAAAAAACGAAATAGAGTCTTTGTCCTCAAGGAATTCCTAAAAGGGGCATTGAGCTGTAAAACTCTTATTGAATAATGCAATACTATGCATGCATTTCCATGTGTTTATACATATAATTTTATTGATAATGTATAAAAGGTAATGCCTTGTTTATCAGGAAATAATTTTTACCCAACAACCTAGCCAAGAATTAGGGATTATTAAGAAAAAGAGGTGCCTGTAATCACAGCACTTGGAGAGGCTGAGGCAGGCAGATCACCTAAGATTGGGAGTTCGAGACCAGCCTGGACAACATGGTGAACCCCTGTCTCTACTAAAAATATAAAAAATTAGCCAGGCATGGTGATGTGTGCCTGTAATCCCAGCTACTTGGGAGGCTGAGGCAGGAAAATAGCTTGAACCCAGGCGGCAGAGATTTCAGTGAGCCATGATGGCGCCATCGCAATCCAGCCTGGGCGACAAGAGCAAGACTCCATCAAAAATAAAAAAGAAAAAGAAAAAAAAAGAAAAAGAGGCATTTGCATGTACAAAATAGGTGTCACTAAACTAACTCTGTTTGTAAGATCCTTGGGGTCTAGCTATTTTCATCACAAATGTTAACAAGTTCCTTTGGCTAGTTTCCTACATTACAATGAGCTGAGAATTAGGAAGGAGCTTCCAGAGCTGGATCAGGAATAAGAAGTGGCAGCTGGTGATGAATGAAGCAAAATAATATGTGATGAAAGTGACAGAAAAATCATTTTCTGTCATGGCATCTCTCTGCCATGGACCAGTGCGATCACAGATGCTTTTGGTCAGAGGTTGAGTCAGAAAAACGTTTAAAATGTTCTGTGCATGCTGTTTTAAGAGTGAGAAAAATATTTAATGCATTTTAGAAGGCTTTTTGTGAAAGAAGATTCAAATTTTTAAAAGGTTTAATTCTTAGAGAGTTGAGTTATCTGGAAGATTCACTTAAATGATGATACCAAATAACTGGGAAAATATTGCCTTTGATCATCATTCATGCAAAATAATAAATTCTGCAATAAGAACAATGTAAAATATAATGTATAATAAAAATGTTGCTTATAGGTTAAAGATGAGAGCAAAAGGAAGACTTCAAGCTGGAATTGCAGAAGGAGGATTTGAGAGTAACGCTGGGTCAGAAAATTGAGCAAAAGCGTAATGGCAAGATTGAGTGAGAGGAGGTGATGGTCTAAATGAAGCAATTATTGTTGAAAATGTTAAAAATGCAGCAGAATAGCCTGGGCAAAATGGCAAGACTCTGTCTCTACAAAAATTACAAAAATTAGTCAGGTGTGGTGGCTCGAGCGTGTGGTTCCAGCTACTTGGGAGGCTGAGGTGGGAGGATCACCTGAACCCAGGAGGTTGGGGCTGCAGTGAGCCATGATTGCACCGCTGCACTCCTGCCTGGGCAACACAATGAGACCCTGTCTCAAAAAAAAAAAGTGCAGCAGGGTAAATTCCTGTTTGATGAACTTCTTACAATGAATGTTTACAGCCCTTGCTGGGTTAGAAAATCAGTTTGAAAACATACTTTATATATTTCTTTCAAGTCTATGTGTACTTAGTCTAATTCATGCATTTATCCAGTAGACATTCGTTGAGTACCTACTAAGTGTCAGGCATCATTCTAGGTTCTGAGAGTGTCTCTAAGAACACAACTAGCTGTGCCCTCAAACCGATCCTAGAATGTAGACTAATAAGAATTAACAGAGAAAACACTAAAACTTGTATGCTTATTAATCACTGTGTAAGTAATAAATGCAAGTCTTGGCCGAGCACGGTGGCTCAAGCCTGTAATCCCAGCACTTGGGAGGCCGAGACGGGCGGATCACGAGGTCAGGAGATCGAGACCATCCTGGCTAACACAGTGAAACCCCGTCTCTACTAAAAAATACAAAAAATTAGCCGGGTGAGGTGGCGGGCGCCTGTAGTCCCAGCTACTCGGGAGGCTGAGGCAGGAGAATGGCGTGAACCTGGGAGGCAGAGCTTGCAGTGAGCTGAGATTCGGCCATTGCACTCCAGCCTGGGCGACAGAGCGAGACTCCGTCTCAAAAAAATAATAATAATAAAATAAATGAAAGTCTCATTTAAATAAAACAAAAGCCGGCCGGGCGCGGTGGCTCAAGCCTGTAATCCCAGCACTTTGGGAGGCCGAGACGGGCGGATCACGAGGTCAGGAGATCGAGACCATCCTGGCTAACACGGTGAAACCTCGTCTCTACTAAAAAATACAAAAACTAGCCGGGCGAGGTGGCCGGCGCCTGTAGTCCCAGCTACTCGGGAGGCTGAGGCAGGAGAATGGCGTAAATCCGGGAGGCAGAGCTTGCAGTGAGCTGAGATCCGGCCACTGCACTCCAGCCCGGGCGACAGAGCAAGACTCCGCCTCAAAAAAAAAAAAAAATAAAATAAATAAATAAATAAATAAATAAATAAATAAATAAATAAAACAAAAGCCTTGTGATCTCCATTAGTCAGAGTAACATAGATTTGGCTGGGCACAGTGGCATGAGCCTGTCGTCCCAGCTACTTGGGAGGCTGAGCTGGGAAGATCACCTGAGCTCAGAAGGTCAAGGCTACAGTGAGCTGTGATTGCATCACTACACTCCAGCCCGAAAGACAGAGCGAGACCCTGTCTCAGGAAAAAAAAAGTAATATAGACTTAATACAGTAGACAGTGTGGTGTAGCAGAAAGAACATGGGCTGTGAAGTCAGAGATCTGAGTTCAAATTTTGACTCTGAGACTTAATAAGTATCTGTGAGACTGTAGCCAAGTTAATGAATCTCTCTGAACCGAATTTTTCTTATAATAGAGATAGTAAATACCTTCTTGTGTAAGAATAAATGGAATACTATGTGTAGTGATGGTAGGTCAAGTTTATGAAGAATTGGGCATCCTTTGCTTTGGTGAGAACATTGGTTTAGCTTTGGGGAGGGCCCATAACTATCAGGGGCATAAAAGGAAGAAGAGGGTTTTGTTTTTGTTTTTGAGATGGAGTTTCGCTCTTGTTGCCCAGGCTCTCGTTGCCCAGGCTAGAGTGCAGTGGCACATACTCAGCTCACTGCAACCTCCACCTCCCGGGTTCAAGTGTTTCTCCTGCCTCAGACTCCCAAGTAGCTGAGATTACAGGCACCTGCCACCACGCCTGGCTAATTTTTTGTATTTGTAGTAGAGATGGAGTTTCTTCATGTTGGCCAGGCTTGTCTCGAACTCCTGACCTCAAGGTGATCCACGCGCCTCAGCCTCCCAAAGTGCTGGTATTACAGGCATGAGCCACCATGACTGGCAGAGAAGAGTTATTTTGGAGATAAGAGGATAAATGTCAGTTACAGGTAAATGGGAATTTTGGTATAGCCCATACATTAGATACTATCGAGTATGTTAAATTTCATGGATATTGTCTTAATTCATTTGGGCTGATATGATAAAATAACCTAGACTGGGTAGCTTATAAATAACAGAAATTTATCTCTCACACTTCTGGAGCTGGGAAATCCAAGATCACTGGCAGATTCAGAGTCTGGTGAGGGCCTGATTTCTGGTTCATAGATGTGGTCATCTTCTCACTGTGCCCTCATATGGTAGAAGGGACAAGGGAGCTCTCTATGATCTCTTTTATAACGGCACTAATCCCATTCATGAGGATTCCACCCTCATGACCTATTCGCCTCCCAAAGGCCTCACCTCCAAATGTCATCACACTGGGGATTAGGTTTCAACATGAATTTCAGGGGGAAACATTCAGTCTACTGCAGGTATGATAGTGATATTGTGATCATGTAGGAGAATGTCTTTGTTCATAGAAAACACACACTGAAGAATGTAGGGGTAAAATATCATGGTGTCTGCACATTACTGTCAATGATTCAGCAAAGTGTGTGTGTGTGTGTGTGTGTGTGTGTGTGTGTGTCTAGAGAGAGAGATAAAGTAAATGTGGCTAAATGTTAACAATTTGTGTCTATAGGTAAAGGGTATATGTGTATTCTTTAAATTTTCTGGTTTTCAGGTTTTGTTTTGTCTTGTTTGAGCTTTGTTTTGTTTGAGACAAAGTTTCTCTGTTGCCCAGGTTGGAATGCATTGGCACGATATCAGCTGACTGCAACCTCCACCTCCCAGGTTCAAGCAATTCTCATGCCTCAGCCTCCGGAGTAGCTGGGACTACAGGTGTGCACTACCATGCCCAGCTAATTTTTGTATTTTTAGTGGAGACAAGATTTTGCCATGTTGGCCAGGCTGGTCTTGAACGCCTGGCCTCGTGGGATGTGCTCACCTAAGACTCTCAAAGTCCTGGGATTACAGGCGTGAGCCACCACACCCAGCCTGGTTTTCAGGTTTGAAAATAAAAAGTTGGAAAAATATCTACACATGATTCTGTATTCCACCAATTGTATTTGGGACACAATGTAAGACTTTTCGAGCACATAATTTTACTTAAAAATATTATCTTGAGGTTTTTTTGGGGGGCAGAAATATGAACAATTTCTGTGCAAATATTAGTCAAAAACACCATATCCAGAGAAAAATATATTCTCTGATGTTCAATAAAAATTAACATACATTCTACTTGGAAGACATTATCAGGGAGGTGCTTTGCACCTCCTGTGTGATTGCATATGAATTTTTTTTTTTACTTTTTATTTTTATCCCCCTGATTAATCTATTTTGTTTGTTTGTTCTTTGAGACAGGGGCTCCCACTGTTGCTCAGGCTAGAGTATAGTAGCATGATCATGGCTCACTGACACCTAGACCTCCCAGGCTCAAGCAATCGTCAGTAGCTGGGGCTACAGGCATGTGCCACCATGCCCAACTAATTTTTTATTATTTGTAGAGACAGGGTCTCACTATGTTGCCCAGGCTGGTCTTGGACTCCTGGGCTCAAGCAATCCTCCTGCCTTGGCCTCCCAAAGTGCTGGGATTACAGGTGTGAGCCACTGCACTCTGCCTGCTTTATTCTTTGCACATGTAAGGCCATGTAAATCTAAGAATGTGGAAAAGCCTAAATGAAGTATACACAACTATTTGTGGTTCTAGTGAATTTACATGTTCTGCTCTGGCAAGCTGGAGTAACAGGGACTGGAGTACCCTCCTGCCTGAAACAATTAAAAAACCACGTAGACAAAATATCTACCTGCATTCTAGCGTGGGCAAGTAGCAAGACTCCATCTCTTAAAAAAAATTACAAAAGAGCAAAGAACCAGGAAAAGATCACTCATATGAGAAAAATAACAATCAATCAATCAATAGAATTACACCCAGAAATGCCATAGGTAACAGAATTAGGATATTTGCCTTGGCTTTTGAGGTGAGGTAAAACAAACAAACAAACAAAAACAAACAAGCAAAATAATTAGAGATAGGGATACTAACACAGATTCTATAGCCATATTTCAATAAGATAGAGGAAAGACTGAGCATGTTAAGTTCAGATACGGAAGATATAAAGACTCATATTAAAACTATGGATGGGGCCAGATGCAGTAGCTCACGCCTGTAATCCCAGCACTTTGAGAGGCCAAGGTGGGAGGATCGCTTGAGGCCAGGAGTTTGAGATCAACCTGGGGAATAAACAGAGACCTCATCTTTAGAAAATAAAAAAATTAACTGGGCACGGTGGCACACACTCTCAGCTACTCAAGAGGTTGAAACAGAAGGACTCCTTGAGGCCAGGAATTCAAGGCTACAGTGAGCTATGATTGTGCCATTGCACCACTCCAGCCTGGGTGACAGAGCGAGACGCTGTCTCTGAAAAAGAAAAAAAGCTCTAGATGGGCCAGATGTGGTGGCTTATGCCTGGAACCCCAGCACTTTGGGAGGCTAAGACAGGAATCACTTGAGGCCAGGAGTTCAAGACCAGCCTGGGCAACATAGCAAGACACTCATCTCTACAAAAACAAACAACCACCAAAAAACACATACAAAAAAACTTCTAGATGCAAACTACAATGTCTGAGGAAGAATACATTGCATGAGGTTAAAAGCAGATTAGATACTGAAGAAAAAATTAGTGACCATGAAGACACACAATATAAATTATCTAAAATGAAATACAGAGGCCATGCATGGTGGCTCACGCCTGTAATCCCAGCACTTTGGGAAGCTGAGGTGGGCAGATCACTTGCGGTCAGGAATTCGAGACCAGCCTGCCCAACATGGCGAAACCCCATCTCTACTAAAAATACAAAAATTAGCCCAGTGTGGTGGTGGTCGCCTGTAAACCCAGCTACTCAGGAGGCTGGCAGGAGAATCGCTTGAACCTGAGAGGTGGAGGTTGCAGTGAGCCAAGATTGTGACATTGCACTCCAGCCTGAGCGAAAGAGCGAGACTCCGTCTAAAAAATCATCATCATAATAATAATAGTAAAATGAAAAACAAAAAAATACTGAAAGAGAAAAATAAAGAGTATCAGTGAAACCATAACACAGTATCAGGGAGGCTAATATATGTGTAATTAAATTCCCTGAAGGAGGGGATGGGAGATAGAAAAAATACTTGAAGAGGCTGGGTGCTGTGGCTCATTCATGCCTGTAATCCCAGCACTTTGGGAGGCCAAGACGGGTGGATCACCTGAGGTCAGGAGTTTGAGACCAGCCTGGCCAACATGGCAAAACCCCGTCTCTATTTTTAAAATAACAAAAATTAGCTGAATGTGGTGGCGGGTGCCTGTAATCCCAGCTACTCAGGAGGCTGAGGCAGGAGAATCACTTGAACCCGGGAGGCAGAGGTTGCATTGAGCCCAGATTGCGCCGCTACACTCCAGCTTGGGCAACACAGCAAGACTCTGTCTCAAAGAAAAAAAAAAAGAAAAGAAAAAATACTTGAAGAAAGAATGGCTGAAAAATTCCAAATTAGACAAAAAAAAACCCATTGATCAAAGAAGCTTAATGAGCTCGCTTCCTCTAAGCAGATTGAGGTGATCTGCGAAAATGGTTCACTATTCATTTGCCCTAGAAAACTTCACAAAATCATGCAAATCAAAAGGTTCAAATCTTTGTTTTCTGTAAGAATATGGGTGAAATTATCTGGGCCATCAGGGTAGGCATACACGAGAAGCCACCAAATATTTGAAAGATGTCACTTTATAAAAATACTGTGTAGAAGCCACATTACAATGGTGGAGTTGGTAGGTGTGCCCAGGCCAAACAGTGGGGCTAAACACAGGGTTGCTGACCCAAAAAGAGTGCTGAATTTTTGCTGCACATGCTTAAAAATGCAGGGTAATGCTGAATTTTGGTTTTGGATATAGATTCTCTGATCATTGAGCCTATCCAGGTGAACAAAGCACCCAAGATGCACTGCTGGACTTAACAGAGCTCATGGTCAGAATAACCCATATGTGACCTCTGCCTGCCACATTGAGATGATCCTTACTGAAAAGAAAAAAATTCTACTTTTTTTTTTTTTTTTGAGACAGAGTCTTGCTCTGTCACCCAGGCTGGAGTGCAATGGTGCCATCTTGGCTCACTGCAACCTCTGCCTCCCAGGTTCAAGCGATTCTCCTTCCTCAGCCTCCTGAGTAGCTGGGATTACAGGCCAGTGCCACCATGCCCGGCTAATTTTTGTATTTTTAGCAGAGAGGAGCTTTCAGCATGTTGGCCAGGCTGGTCTCGAGCTCCTGACTTCAAGTGGTCCGCCCACCTCGGCCTCCCAAAGTATTGGGATTACAGGCATGAGTTGCCACACCTGGCCAGAACAAATTATTCTTTTTTTTTTTTTTTTTTTTTGAGACGGAGTCTCGCTCTGTCGCCCAGGCTGGAGTGCAGTGGCCGGACCTTGGCTCACTGCAAGCTCCACCTTCCGGGTTCACGCCATTCTCCTGCCGCAGCCTCCCAAGTAGCTGGGACTACAGGCGCCCGCCACCTCGCCCGGCTAGTTTTTTTTTGTATTTTTTAGTAGAGACGAGGTTTCACCGTGTTAGCGAGGATAGTCTCGATCTCCTGACCTCGTGATCTGCCCTTCTCGGCCTCCCAAAGTGCTGGGATTACAGGCTTGAACCACCGCGCCCGGCCCGGAACAAATTATTCTTTAACCGGAAGAGGAAGTTGAATTGAAGAAAAAGGTATCTCAAAAGAAACTGAAGAAACAAAAACAAAAACTTGTGGCATGGGAATAAATTCAGAATAAAATAAATGCTAATAAAAGTTTGCGGCCAGGTGCAGTAGCTCATGCCTGCAATCCCAGCACTTTGGGAGGCCAAGGCTGGTGGATCACTTGAGGTCGGGAGTTCAAGACCAGCCTGGCCAACTTGGTGAAACTCTGTCTCTACTAAAATACAAAAATTAGCTGGACATGGTGGTGTGCGCCTGTAATCCTAGCTACTCGGGAAGCTGAGGCAGGAGAATCACTTGAATTCAAGAGGCAGGGGTTGCAGTGAGCCTAGATCATGCCACTGCACTCCAGCCTGGGCAACAGAGCGTGCATCTCAGAAAAAAAAAAAAAGTTTGCGTTTGGAAACCATTATTCTAAGTGAAGTAGCTCAGGAATGGAAAACCAAATGTCATTATGTTCTCACTTACAAGTGGGAGCTAAGCGGCCGGGCGCAGCGGCTCATGCCTGTAATCCCAGCACTTTGGGAGGTTAAAGCAGGCGGATTGTTTGAGGCCAGGGATTTGAGACCAGTCTGGCCAACATGGGGAAACCTAGTCTCTACCAAAAATACAAAAATTAGCTGGGTGTGTGGTGCTCACCTGTAATCCCAGCTACTCAGGAGGCTGAGGGAGGAGAATCACTTGAACTTGGGAGAGGGGGTTGCAGTAAGCCAAGATCGCACCACTGCACTCCAGCCTGGGTGACAGAGCAAATGAGACTTTGTCTCAAAAAAAAAAAAAAAAAAAAAAAAAGGTGAAAGCTAAGCTATGAGGACACAAAGGCATAAGAATGATACAATGGACTTTGGGGACTTGGGGAAAAGAGTGAGAGGGAGGTGAGGGATAAAGGACTACGTGTTGGGTACAGTGTGCCCTGCTCAGGTGATAGGTGCACCAAAATCTCAGAAATCGCCACTAAAGAACTTGTTCATGTAACCAAACACCACTTGTTCCCCAAAAACTTATTGAAATAATAAAGAAGCTTGATGAACCCCAAGTACAAGAAACATGAATAAAATTGCACCAACAAACATGATAATCAAATTGCTTAAAACCAATGATATGCCCTGGATATGAATGACCTATCAGTCTGTCCCATAACTTTCCCTTTGGACAGGAAAGGACTAAGCTAAAGACACAGTATCTCTGGAATTTTGCCAGGATATGAAGTTTAGCGTCTGCTCCATTCCAGACTTTTTTTTTTCTTCTTTAAGATGAGGTCTTGTTCTGTTGCCCAGGTTCAAGTGTAGTGGTGCAAACATGGCTCACTGCAGCCTCGACCTCCTGGGCTCAAGCAATCCTCCCACCTCAGCTTCCTAAGTAGCTAGTACTAAAGGTACATGCCATCATACCTGGCTAATTTTTAAATTTTGTAGAGACAAGGTCTCCCTATGTTGCCCAGGCTGGTCTTGGACTCCAGGACTCATGCAGTCCTCTGGCTTTGGCCTCCCAAAGTCCTGAGATTACAGGTGTGAGCCACCATGCCTGGCTAAGACTTTTTAAATGAACCAGATCAGCCCTAACACAGGGATTCAGTCCTAGACAATAGCAGCTGTCACAGAGTTGTTCCATCTCTCTTCTTTGCCTGCCTGGCTTGATGATCCCCTTAAATTAGAATCTATGCTCTTGTCCTTGCACCATCTTACTTGCATAACCCATTTGGACAAGATTTTCTGGGTTTGGCTGTTGGCACTCTCTTTAGACATTATTTGGTAAATGTTCTCTGCCCCAGACCTCAGGACCTATACCACATGGACCCCACCACCATTCCTACCCATTTTTCTGTGAAAATTTTCCAGAAATAAATTTCTCATCATGTGGCCAATCAACCCACTACAATCTCAACCAAGGCTGCATATGCAAAACCACTTTGTTGTTTTAGCTTTTGTCACTTTTTGGAATTATACATTTTGTTATGCTATTTATTCCCCTTAGCAAGAATAATTAATTGCCCTTAAAGGATAGTGGAAGGCAGAAAATAATTATATAATGTGGAGCATGCTCAGAAATATTAAATTAGTTTTTCCACCAGGATATAAAGGTCCATCTTCTGCTGAGAAGTCTATGAGAGGCCAAGTAATCATTTATGAGAGTGGCTGCATAACACATTGGTTCACTGCAGACTCTCTTATTGGTTTTTGATACAGTTTCACACTGGCTTCATTTGCCAATTGTGTTGTTTAGTTGGGAAGTAAAAGGCTCTTGAGATTGGGGTGGAGATGGGGAGGGGAACACTGATTGATTCCTGGCTTGGGACAGGAGATTGTTGCTATATTGCTATACTCTTACAGGCATCTCCTTTATCAAAATATAGCCAAGATGTGAAATTGAAATAGCAATTCTCCTTACTTAAAAACTCTTTCTTTCTTTTTTCTTTTTTTTTTTTTTTTAATTCTTTCTTTCTTTTTTTGAGACGGAGTTTTCGCTTTTCTTGCCCAGGCTGGAGTGCAATGGCACAATCTCAGCTCACTGCTACCTCTGCCTCCCAGGTTCAATCGATTCTCCTGCCTCAGCCTCCCAAGTAGCTGGGATTACAGGCGTGTGCCATCACGCCCGGCTAACTTGTTGTTTTTGGTAGAGACCGCGTTTCACCGTATTGGTCAGGCTAGTCTCGAACTCCTGACCCCAGGTAATCGTCCCAGCTCCGCCTCTCAAAGTGCTGGGATTACAGGCATGCGCCCGACTCCTCCTTGTTTAAAAATTCTAGTAAGTGGCCAGGCGCGGTGGCTCACAACTGTAATCCCAGCACTTTGGGAGGCCAAGGTGGGCAGATCACAAGGTCAGGAGTTCAAGACCAGCCTGGCCCACATGGTGAAGCCCTGTCTCTACTAAAAAAAGTACAAAAATTAGCTGGGCATGGTGGGGCGCACCTGTAGTTCCAGCTGCTCAGGAGGCTGAGGCAGGAGAATAGCTTGAACCTGGGAGGGGGAGGTTGCAGTGAGCCAAGATCGTGCCACTGCACTCCAACCTGGGTGAGAGAGCAAGACTCCATCTCAAAAAACAACAACAACAACAAAAAAAAAAAACAGTGAGGGGGATGCTGGGTATGGGGGCTCACGCCTGTAATCCCAGCACATTGGGAGGCTGAGGCGGGCAGATCATGAGGTCAGGAGATCAAGACCATCCTGGCGAACACAGTGAAACCTCGTGCAAAAAATTACCCAGGCGTGGTGGCAGGTACCTGTAGTCCCAGCTACTCGGGAGGCTGAGGCAGGAGAATGGCATGAACCCAGGAGGCAGAACTTGAAGTGAGCCCGTATGTGCCACTGCACTCCAGCCTGGGTGAGAGAGCGAGACTGTCATCCAGGCTGGAGTGCAGTGTTGGCTCGCTATAACCTTGAAACCTTGAACTCCTGGGCTCAAATGCTCCTCTCACCTCGGCCTCCCAAAGTGCTGGGATTACAGGCATGAACCACTGTCTGTGCCTGGGCTCCCTCACTCCCTCTCTCCATTCCTTCTCTCCCTCCCTCCCTCCCTCATTCCTTCTGATGGAATCTCACTCTGTGACCCAGGCTGGAGTGCAGTGGCACGATCTTGGCTCACTGCAACCTCCACCTCCCAGGTTCAAGCAATTCTCCTGTCTCAGCCTCCAGAATAGCTGGGATTACAGGTGCCTGCCACCATGCCCGGCTAATATTTGGATTTTTTTTTTTTTTTTTTTTGTTGAGACGGAGTCTCGCTCTGTCGCCCAGGCTAGAGTGGCTAGAGTGCAGTGGCCCGATCTCAGCTCACTGCAAGCTCCGCCTCCCGGGTTCACGCCATTCTCCTGCCTCAGCCTCCCGAGTAGCTGGGACTACAGGCGCCTGCCACCTCGCCTGGCTAGTTTTTTGCATTTTTTTAGTAGAGATGGGGTTTCACTGTGTTAGCCAGGATGGTCTCGATCTCCTGACCTCGTGATCCGCCCGTCTCGGCCTCCCAAAGTGCTGGGATTACAGTCTTAAGCCACCGCGCCCGGCCTAATATTTGGATTTTTAGTAGAGACAGGGTTTCACCGTGTTAGCCAGGATGGTCTCAATCTACTGACCTCGTGATCCGCCCACTTCGGCCTCCTAAAGTGCTGGGATTACAGGTGTGAACCACCGCACCCGGCCGTGTTTCTTTCTTTTTTAAAGGATTCACTTTATTTATTTATTTTTTAAATAGACAAGGTCTCACTATGTTGCCCAGGCTACAGTGCAGTGGCTATTCACAAGCAGATCCCACTACTGATCAGCACAGGAGTTTTTGACCTGCTCTATTTCTGATCTGGGTCAGTTTACCTCCCAGGTTCATCCTTCCTTGGGCAACCTGGTGGTCTCTGCTCCCCGGAGGTCACCAGTGTTTTGTTTGTTTGTTTGTTTGTTTGAAATGGAGTCTCGCTTTGTCGCCCAGGCTGGAGTGCGGTGGTGTGATCTTGGCTCCCACAACCTCTGCCTCTTGGGTTCAAGTGATTCTCCTGTCTCAGGTTCCCAAGTAACTGGGATTACAGTCATGTGCCACCGAGCCCATTAAGATCGACCTTAGATGGTCAACTAAAAGGGGAATTTATTGCTCTATAAAAGTTGATTTAAAAATCAAAGAATAAATAAAATGACTTTAAACATTTTCAATTCAATTCAGAAAATACTTATTGAGAGTTTACTTTTTTTTTTTTTTTTTTAATTTGACAGGGAGTCCTGCTCTGTCGCCCAGACTAGAGTGTAGTGGTGTGATCTCAGCTCACTGCAACCTCTGCCTCCCGGGTTCAAGTGATTCTTCTGCCTCAGCCTCCCGAGTAGCTGGGATTACAGGCGTGTATCACCACGCCCAGCTAATTTTTGTATTTTTTGTAGAGATGGGGTTTCACCATGTTGGCCAGGCTGGTCTCGAACTCCTGACCTTAGGTGATCCGCCTGCCTTGGCCTCCCAAAGTGCTGGGGTTACAGGTCTGAGCCACCACACCCGGCCAAGAGTTTACTCTTCACACAGCACTGCGAAAGAAAAATAATGTAACTATGTGTAAGTAGTTTAAATGAGAATTTATATTTATTATAAGAATTATTGGCTGGGCACCATGGCTCAGGCCTGTGATCCCAGAGCTTTGGGAGGCCAAGGTGGGAGGATCATTTGAGCCCAGGAGTTTAAGACAAGCTTAGGCAACATAGCGAGACTCCATCTCTATATGAATTTTAAAATTTAGTGGGTATAGTGGTGCATGCCCACTATAAAAATTTTAAAATGATGATAAAGTATGCATTTAAAAATGAAATTAGCCAGGTCCGGGTGCGGTGGCTCACTCCTGTAATCCCAGCACTTTGGAAGGCCAAGATGGATGGATCACCTGAGGTCAGGAGTTCGAGACCATCCTGGCCAACATGGTGAAATCCTGTCTTTACTAAAAATACAAAATTAGCTAGGCATGGTGGTGTGCACTTGTAATCCCAGCTACTTGGGTGGCTGAGGCAGGAGAATCACTTGAACCCAGGAGGTGGAGGTTGCAGTGAGCCGAGATCGTGTCATTGCACTCTAGCCTAGGCAACAAGAGTGAAACTCTGAAAAAGAAAGAAAAGAAAGAAATTAGCCAGGGAAAGTGGTGTGTGTGTGCCTGTAGTTTCAGCTACTCGGGAGACTGAGGTAGAAGGATCTCTTGAGCCTAGGAGATCAGGACTGTAGTGTGCAATAATCACACATGTCAATAGCCGCTGTACTCCAGCCTGGGCAACATAGCAAGATGCTGTCTGGAATTAAGTTCAAATTCAACATTTGTGAATGTTTCCTATGTGCAAGGCACTGTGTAGGAGATAGGATAAATAAGGCAAGATTTGCAAGATTTCTAATCTGGTAGAGAATAAGGCAAGTATAAAAATATCTGAGTTACAGGGCGGGCGTGGTGGCTCATGCCTGTAATCCCAGCACTTTGGGAGGCCGAGGCGGGTGGGTCACCTGAGGTCAGGAGTTCAAGACCAGCCTGGGCAACATGGTGAAACCCTGTCTCTACTAAAAATATAAAAGTTAGCCAGGCGTGATGGTGTGTGCCTGTAATCTCAGCTACTCAGGAGGCCAAGGCACAAGAATTGCTTGAACCTGGGAGGTGGAGGTTGCAGTGAGTGGAGATCACACCATTGTATTCCAGCCTGGGCGACAGGGCGAAACTCTGTCAAAAAAAAAAAAAACAAAAAAAATCCGAGTTACAAGGTAAAGCAAGATATGTTTTATTAGGAGAGTACAAAGTTCTGTGCAATTTTTTTTTTTTTTTTTGAGATGGAGTCTCGCTCTGCCGCCCAGGCTGGAGTGCAGTGGCCGGATCTCAGCTCACTGCAAGCTCCGCCTCCCGGGTTCGCGCCATTCTCCTGCCTCAGCCTCCCAAGTAGCTGGGACTACAGGCGCCCGCCACGTCGCCCGGCTAGTTTTTTGTATTTTTAGTAGAGACGGGGTTTCACCATGTTAGCCAGGATGGTCTCGATCTCCTGACCTCGTGATCCGCCCGTCTCGGCCTCCCAAAGTGCTGGGATTACAGGCTTGAGCCACCGCGCCCGGCCTGTTCTGTGCAATTTTTTAAAGTATAATGACGATTTGGTTTCTTTTTCTTTTTTTTTTTGAGACAGAGTCCGGACCTTGTTGCCCAGGCTGGAGTGCAGTGGTGTGATCTCAGCTCACTGCAACCTCTGCCTCCCGGGTTCAAGTGATTCTCCTGCCTTGACCTCCTGAGTTGCTGGGATTATACAGGCGCCCACCACCACCACGCCCGGCTAATGTTTTTGTATTTTTAGTAGAGAGGGGGTTTCACCATGTTGGCCATGCTTATCTCGAACTCTTGACCTCAGATGATCTGCACACCTCGACCTCCTAAAGTGCTGAGATTACAGACCTGAACCACCGCGCCCAGTCGGTTTCATTTTTTCTTTCTTTCTTTCTTTTTTTTTTTTTGAGACGGAGTCTCGCTCTGTTGCCCAGGCTGGAGTGCAGTGGCCGGATACCCGCTCACTGCAAGCTCCGCCTCCCGGGTTCACGCCATTCTCCCGCCTCAGCCTCCGGAGTAGCTGGGACTACAGGCGCCCGCCACCTTGCCCGGCTAGTTTTTTGTGTTTTTTAGTAGAGACAGGGTTTCATCGTGTTAGCCAGCATGGTCTCCATCTCCTGACCTTGTGATCTGCCCGTCTCGGCCTCCCAAAGTGCTGGGATTACAGGCTTGAGCCACCGCGCCTGGCGTCTTTTTTTTTTTTTTAAGTTTTATTTTAGGTTCGGCGGTACATGTGAAGGTTTGTTATACAGGCAAACTCATGTCTTGGGGATTTGTCATACATTTCATCACCCACCCAGGTGTGTTAAGCTTAGTACCCAATAGTTATTTTTTCTGATCCTCTCCCTCCGCCCATCCTCCACCTTCAAGTAGATCCCAGTGTCTGTTGTTCCCTTCTTTACATTCGTGAGTTTTCATCATTTCACTCCCACTTACAAGGGAGAACATGCGGCTTTTGATTTTCTGTTCCTCTGTTAGTTTGCTGAGGATAATAGCCTCCCGCTCCATCCATGTTCCCACAAAAGACAAAATCTTGTTCTTTTGTCAATGGTTGCATGGTCAATTTAGAAGAGAAAAAAATAATTATCAAGAATCAAATCTCACTGATTCAAACCACAGTTTTAAATTTGTTTAGCCAGGCATGCTGGTGTAGTCCAAGCTACTTGAAAGGCTGAGGCTGGAGAATCATTTGAGGCCAGAAATTTGAGTCCGGCCTGGGCTACATACACAATTTTAGAGATCCTATCTCTAAATTTTTAAAAATACAAATAAACAAATAAATGTATGTTTCTAGGAAAAAAGTTTGGTTGATAAAATACATTGCATGTGGACAAAATGTCTCTGATGCCCGCCAGGTAGTGAGAAGCTGCATGGTTAGTCAGCATCCGGGAAAAAAGTAGTAGTCCTATACTGAAATGTAAGTGCCAAGAAAAGATCAGTTTGTTTTGTTCATTGATGTATTATAAACTGCCATGAATATTACTGGTACATAGGATGTGCGCAATATATATTTGTTAAGTGAAAAAATACAATTCAAAGAAAAGGAACTAAGAGGTCTGCCGCTGTTCTAGTTACACTTCCATGGAGCTTCCTTGACATTGGAGGACGGTTGGGTCAGCATGCCCCACTATTTAGCATGCCCCATTATTTGCAGGCAGGGGTTCTATTCCTTATAATTCTGCAAAAACAAAACAAAAAAACTAAAATGACCAATATGTTAAAGGAGAAATTGCATGCAATGACCATGGAGTAACTGGTTGCATGTGGCACAAATTGATCTTGACTCTTCATGGTCAGTATTTTTTTTATCACCAACTCATTAACAAGTAGGGGAAGGTTATATAGTATGTGTCAGAATGCTTAGGCCTAGTTTACTTCTTCTTTTTTTTTTTTTTGAGACAGAGTCTCGTTCTGTTGCCCAGTCTGGAGTGCAGTGGCGCGATCTCGGCTCACTACAAGCTCTGCCTCCCAGGTTCACGCCATTCTCCTGCCTCAGCCTCCCGAGTAGCTGGTACTACAGGCACCCACCACCATGCCCGGCTAATTTTTTGTATTTTTAGTAGAGGCGGGGTTTCACTGTGTTAACCAGGATGGTCTCAATCTCCTGATCTCATGATCCGCCCACCTCAGCCTCCCAAAGTGCTGGGATTACAGGTGTGAGCCACCACGCCCAGCCAGGCCTAGTTTACTTCTAATCTTCTTGCCTTGGGATTGAGGAGGTGCCTTCCAATTCTGGAATCTGTGTCCCAGACACTGCCAAAAACCTTTTATTAATAATGTTTTCTGGGGCTGGGCATGGTGGCTCATGCCTGTAATCCCAGCACTTTGGGAGGCTGAGGCAGATGGATCATGAGGTCAGGAGATCAAGACCATCCTAGCCAACATGGTTAAACCCTGTCTCTACTAAAAATACAAAACTTAGCCAGGTGTGGTGGCAGGCACCTATAGTCGCAGCTACTCAGGAAGCTGAGCCAGGAGAATCGCTTGAACCCAGGAGGGGGAGGTTGCAGTGAGCCGAGATTGTGCCTCTGGACTCTAGCCTGAGAGACAGAGCAAGACTCTTTTTCAAAATAAAATAAATAAAATAAAATAAAATAAAATAAAATAAAATAAAATAGAATAAAATAAAATAAAAATAATATTTTCTGACCGACAATTGGAATTCATGACTCCTCTTATTTATTGGAAAATATGTGAGTCTCCCCAGTCTTTCATTCCTACTAATCTTTCTAGAGTCATAAAATGAGGTGTTAATTGGTGGCAAATAATTTCTACCACTTTACAAGTAGTTTAGATCTCTGAATTCATTCATTCTTCATGAATTCTCTATTAATTCCATCATTCAACAGATACTTCCTAAACACCTATTAAATAGGTACAGTCCCTGTCTTCCAGAAAGCCATGGTTTAAGGAGGAAGTCAAACAAGGCAATGTATAATTATGATACATTGTGATAAGTGCCCTAATAGAAATATATATAGGGTATAAGGCTACAAGAAATATCTTTCATTTTGTAAGGTTGCTTATAAATGTAGAAATTGATATATTAGAATTATAGTTACTGACAAACCCACATCAACTGTAAGGAAGCCTTTATAGGTGAGACATGGTGGCTCACGCCTATAATCCCAGCACTTTGGGAGACTGAGGTGGGCGATTCACAAGGTCAGGTGTTTGAGACCAGCTTGACTAATACGGTGAACTCCCGTCTCTACTAAAAATACAAAAATTAGCCGGTCATGGTGGCAGGCACCTGTAGTCCCAGCTACTCAGGAGGCTGAGGCAGGTGAATCACTTAACCTGGAAGGTGGAGGTTGCAGTGAGCTGAGATTGTGCCACTGCACTCCAACCTGGGTGACAGATCAAGACTCCATCTCAGAAAATTAAAAAAATGAAAGCCTTTGTATGTAATGAATTAGGAATTAATAACTTGAGTTAAGGCTGGGCACGGTGGCTCACACCTATAATCCCACCACTTTGGGAGGCTGAGGCGGGTGGATCACGAGGTCAGGAGATCAAGACTATCCTGGCGAACACAGTGAAACCCCGTCTCTACTAAAAATACAAAAAATTAGCCGGGTGTGGTGGCAGGCACCTGTAGTCCCAGCTACTCAGGAGGCTGAGGCAGGAGAATGGCGTGAACCCAGGAGGCGGAGCTTGCAGTGAGCCCAGATCGTGCCACTGCACTCTAGCCTAGGCGAGAGAGTGAGACTCTGTCTCAAAATAAACAAATAAATAAATAAATAAAATAAAATAACTTGAGTTAAATCTCTAAATTGTTAACTATATGAATTGTGATGTTTCCTTGTTGGAAATTATCATCTATAGACATAGTTTTAATTTCTAATTATGTTTCACTAGCAAGTATTGTCAGAATATAAAATCTAATTTTAAGCCTTTATATCTGTATCAATCTCTCATGCTATTGTATTATGTTACTACCACATGGGATTCCAAGGTCCAGGTGATACCACTGCCTGTGAACCCGATTCTTCCTCAGTAAGATGATCCCATCTTGCTGAGGAAGACACTCTTTATTTTTAGAACAGTTATTGCTATGGTTACTGTGAACCAGAGGTGGCCCTCAGTACTATGTCTCCTGTTCTCTGACTGTTCTTTATTTCCCACGGTAATTTTGAAGCAGGAAAATAAATGACATAAAAAATATATATAGCACAATACTCACAAAACATTCACTTAAATGTGTAATTCATTTGAATGTATAATGTGATTTTTTTTTTTGAGATGGAGTCTCGCTCTGTCATCCAGGCTGGAGTGCAGTGGCGTGATCTCAGCTCACTGCAACCTCCACCTCCTGGGTTCATGCCATTCTCCTGCCTCAGCCTCCCGAGTAGCTGGGACTACAGGTGCCTGCCACCACGCCAGGCTAATTTTTTGTATTTTTAGTAGAGACGGCATTTCACTGTGTTAGCCAGGATGGTCTCGATCTCCTGACCTCGTGATCTGCCCGCCTCGGCCTCCCAAAGTACTGGGATTATAGGTGTGAGCCACCATGCCCGGCCAACGCAAATATTAAAAAAAAAAAAAGCTTCATTTTCTATAATAAGGTAAAATGCCTAACCACTGTATTTAAAATATGAAAGTAGGAGGGGCGTGCGTGGAGGCTCACGCCTGTAATCTCAGCACTTTGGGAGGCCAAGACGGGTGGATCACGAGGTCAGGAGATCCAGACCAGCCTAGCTAACATGGTGAAACCCTGTCTCTACTAAAAATACAAAAAATTAGCCAGGCGTGGTGGCAGGCACCTGTGGTCCCAGCTTCTCAGGAGGCTGAGGCAGGAGAATGATGTGAACCTGGGAGGCGGAGTTTGTAGTGAGCCGAGATCGCGCCACTGCACTCCAGCCTGGGCGACAGAGCGAGACTCCGCCTCAAAATAAATAAATAAATAAATAAATAAATAAATAAATAAAATAAAAATATGAAAGTACATTTAGAACGATATTTGATTAGTTACTAAATCAGCAGAAAAATGTATGTTAAATGCTGTTTTCCCAAATTCATCTTGAGAATTAATTAAAATGAGAGTGAGTACAACATTTGCAGGGAGTACTAAATGTTTTTTCCTTTTCTTTATTTTTTTGAGACGGAGTTTCCCTCTTGTTGCCCAGGCTGGAGTGCAATGGCGCCATCTCGGCTCACTATAACCTCTGTCTCCCGGGTTCAAGCGATTCTCTAGCTTCAACCTCCTCGTCTCTACTAAAAATACAAATATTAGCCGGGCATGGTGGCGGGTGCCTGTAGTCCCAGCTATTCGGGAGGCTGAGGCAGGAGAATCGCTTGAACCCAGAAGGTGGAGTTGCAGTGAGCCGAGATGTGCCACTGCACTCCAGCCTGGGCAACAAAGAGCGAAACTCCATCTGGAAAAAAAAAAAAAAAAACCAAAAAGGAAAACCACAAAATGTGTGAATTTTTCAAATTGCACACAACCTTCTGATTTACATTATAAGTATGCATGTTCTTATTTTGCAATGTTCTTATTTTGTAACGCATTCTCAGAAACATAGGTGTTTAGCAACAACCAAACCAAAATTCCAGTTAGTTTTGTAATTTGGGGCATGAGTTACTTCATTTTGTTGCATATGACATTAAACAGAAAAATATACAGACCTTGAGACAAGGGGATTTTGTCCTTTTCTTTTTGACTTCTAAAGCAGTTTTAAATTGTTTATATATATCAAAAGTAATTCAGTATAATACAGTATATGGCATTAATAATTTAATCTTTAAATTAGCATTTTGGATAGTTTATTATAAATGTAAACTTACAACAATGTAATACTATATATAAATTAAAAATATATATCTATATAACATAGTATATAAAATTAAAATAAGATTCCTCTTTTCAATAAATCCTTTCTGACAGAATCAAAGGCAAGTCAATGCAAAACAAAAACAAAAGCAAAAAATTTGCTTTTTCTCCTCAAATTGGTATTGCGGTAAACCATAACTTGAGGGATTCCACTTTCATAGATAATGTTTGTTTGTTTGAGACGGAGTCTTGCTCTGTCGCCTGGGCTGGAGTGCAATGGTGTGATCTTGGCTCACTGCAAACTCTGTCTCCCGGGTTCAAGTGATTGTCCACCTCAGCCTCCTGAGTAGCTGGGATTACAGGCACCCGCCATCATGCCTGGCTAATTTTTGTATTTTTGCAGAGACAGGGTTTCACCATGTTGGCCAAGCTGGTCTTGAACTCCTGACCTCAGGTCATCCGCCTGCTTGGCCTCCGTAAGTGCTGGGATGACAGGCATGAGTCACCACGTGTCGCCTCTCGTAGATATTTTAATTGGAGTACTTTGCAACTCTAGAGATTTGGAGGGCCAGTGAGGATTATATAAAATTTTGAAACTCACATTGCCAACTGAGAGACCATCATGAAGTAACATTTATTTTATTTTTTATTTTTTCTGAGACGGCGTCTTGCTCTGTCATCCAGGCTGGAGTGCAGTGGCGTAATCTCAGTTCACTGTGGCCTCCACCTCTTGGGCTCAAATTATCCTCCCACCTCAGCCTCTCAAATAGCTGCAACTACAGGAATGTGCCACTACGTGCCACCACAGTGACTAATTTTTTCTATTTTTTGTTGAGACAGCATCTCTCTCTATGTTGCCCAGGCTGGTCTCGAACTCCTGGGCTCAAGTGATCCACCCACCTTGGCCTCCTGGAGTGCTGGGATTACCCACATGAGTCACTGCGCCTGGCCACATTTAATTTTTTAAAAATAAACTACTTGGGTTGTACTTAATAAACTATACATTTAAAATACTCTTTAAAAATCTGATGAAGGCTTCAAATGCTATTTTTAATTTTTTGAATTTAGAGACAGAATCTCACTGTCACCCAGGTAACTTGCCCTCCAGGCTCAAGTGATCTTCCTGCCTCAGCCTCCTGAGTAGCTGGGACTACAGGTTCACACCACCACGCCCGTCTGATTTTTAAAGATAGACCCCTGTGGAGACGGGGTCTCACTTCGTTGTCCAGGCTAGTCTCCTGGGCTCAAGCAATCCTTCCACCTCAGCCTCCCAAAGTGGCAAAATGATAGTTGTGAGTCCCCATGGCCGGCTATTTTTTTTTTTTTTTTTTTGAGACCGAGTCTGGCTGTGTTACCTAGGCTGGAATGCAGTGGAGGGATCTCGGCTCACTGCAACCTCTGCCTCCCATGTTCAAGTGATTCTCCTGCCTCAGCCTCCGAAGTAGCTGGGACTACAGGCACATGCCACCACACCTGGCTGATTTTTGTATTTTTAGTAGAGATGGGGTTTTACCATGTTGGCCAGGCTGCTCTCGAACTCCTGACCTCAGGTGATCCACCCTCTTTGGCCTCCCAAAGTGCTGTGATTATAGGTGTGAGCCACTGCGCCTGGCCCCAGTTGCTATTTTTGAATAACTGAATATTGTGAGTAAAAATCACAGTAAATCCCAACCTGTGATGTAACATTTTGTTATATGTAAATATTTTCATATATGTACATTGAAAATACACAAATAGGCTGGGCATGGTGGCTCGTGCCTGTAATCCCAGCACTTTGGGAGGCCGAGGCAGGAGGATTGCTTGAGGTCAGAAGTTCGAGACCAGCCTGGGCAACATAGTAAGACCCCATCTCTACTAAAAAAAAATACAAAAAAATTAGCCAGGCATGGTGGTACATGCCTGTAATCCCAGCTACTTGGGAGGCTGAGGCAGGAGAATCGCTTGAACGTGAGAGGCAGAGGTTGCAGTGAGCCGAGATCACATCATTGTACGCCAGCCTGGGCAACAGAGCAAGACTCTGATTCAAAAAACAAAAAAAAAAGAAAATACACAAAAGTACACAAATATGGAAATGAAAGTTAAGACAAAGATTAAACATTTTTAAATGTCTTACTAATCATGATGACTACACGCTATCGTTAGTTAACAGATCAGTACACTGTTAGGACAAGTTCATTGTTCTGATAGTGGGTTCAGGTCCTTATTTATTTTTATTTTTATTTTTTAGAAACAGAGTCTCGCTGTGTCATCCAGTTTGGAGTGCAGTGGTGCGATCTCAGCTCACTGCAACCTCTGCCTCCTGGATTCAAGCAATTCTCCTGCCTCAGTCTCCCGAGTAGCTGGGACTGTCACAGGTGCACACCGCCACGCCTGGCTGATTTGTTTTGTATTTTAGTAGAAACGGGGTTTCACCGTGTTGCCCAGGCTGGTCTTGGACTACTGAGCTGAGGCAATCCGCCCATCTTGGCCTCCCAAAGTGCTAGGATTACAGGCGTGAGCCATTGTGCCTGGCCTTCAGGTCCTTATTTCAATCTTTTTTTTTTTTTTTTGGTTGACTCTTCTCGTGATGAGGTCATCCTATTTACTGGTAATGTTGCTGACAGAGTTCATAGCTCTTCTATTTTATCCTTGTTTGTTTGTTCTTGGGTTATTAGTATTAGCTTCAATCAGCAGTTTCTTTGTAAAAAATCTTTTTAAGCCACTTATCTACTTCATGAAGGTTTAGTTAAAACTAGTAGACAAGGCTGGGTGCAGTAGTTCACACCTCTAATCTCAGTACTTGGGAGGTCAAGGTGGGAGGATTCCTTGAGCCCAGGAATTTGAGACCACCTTGGGCAACATGGTGAGCTCCCTGTCTCTACAAAAATAAAAAAAAATTAGCCGGGCATGGTGGTATGTGCCTGCAGTCCCAGCTACTTACGAGTCTACAGAGGATCACTTGATCCCACGAGGTCCAGGCTGCAGTGAGTTGTGCTTGCACCACTGCACCCAGCCTGGGCAACACGGTGAGATCCTGCCTCAAAAAAACCCACAAAAAAGTGGGGCATGGTGGCTTACGCCTGTAATCCCAGCACTTTGGGAAGCTGAGGTGGTTGGATCATTTGAGGCCAGGAGTTCGAGACCAGCCTGGCCAACATGGTGAAACCCCATCTCTACTAAAAATACACAAAATTAGCTGGGCATGGTGGCTTGTGCTTGTAATCCCAGCTATTCAGGAGGCTGAAGCAGGAGAATCTCTTGAACCCGGGAGGCAGAGGTTGCAGTGAGCCAAGATCGCACCACTGCCCTCCAGCCTGGGTGGCAGAGCAAGACTCCATCTCAAAAAAAAGAAAAAGAAAAAACCCCACAAAAAATGAAAAACAAGAAAACAATAATTAGCAGATAATAAATCCCAAAACTGAGGACATATAAAGTACAGTCTGTAGCAATTTGCTGAAAACTCCTTTTGTTCTCTCCTTTGGAGGGTAGACCTCTTACTTTCACTTCAGGATGACTTATCAATAATTCTCTGTGACTGCTTTGGTATCCGCCATGTAAGAGCAAACTTCACTGTGAATGTATTAAACATTAACAACAGTTAATTCATTTTTTTTTTTTTTTTAGATGGAGTCTCACTTTATCACCAGGCTGGAGTGCAGTGGTGCAATCTCGGCTCACTGCAACCTCCACCTCCTGGGTTCAAGCGATTCTCCTGGCTCAGCTTCCTGAGTATCTGGGACCATAGGCGTGAGCCACTATGCCCAGCTAATTTATTTTTATTTTTAGTAGAGACGGGGTTTCATCATGTTGGCCAGGACGGTCTTGATCTCCTGACCTCGTGATCTGCCTGCCTCAGCCTCCCAAAGTGCTGGGATTACAGGTGTGAGCCACTGCGCCCGGCCACCAATTCATTTTCATTAAACATGAAAATAAAAACAGAGGTTTAAATACTTTCTCCTTTTGCCCCAAGGGATAGTCTTGTATATTCCCTGGGTTTTGTTAGAAAGTGAGTGATTCATAATTTTTAAATTTTTAAAAATTATTAATTTTTTTGAGACAGGCCCTCACTCTGTTGCCCACTTTGGATGGAGTGCAGTGGCATGATCACAGGTCACTCTAGTCTCGACCTCCTGGGCCCAAGAAATCCTCCTGCCTCAGCTTCCTGAGTAGCTGGGACTACAGGTGAACACCACCACGCCTGGCTAATTTTTTTAACTTTTTTGTTTTTTAGAGACAAAGTCTTGTCCTCTTGCCTGGGCTGGTCTTGAATTCCTGAGTTCAAGCGATCCTCCCATCTCGGCCTTCCAAAGCGCTGGGATTACAGATGTGGGCCACCATAACTTGCCTATTTTTAATTTTCTATCAATTACTGAGAAAGAAGTGTTGAAATCTCCAAACACATCATAATTGTGTTTTGTCTGTAAGTTTTCTTTGTTTTTGCTTTATGTATTTTGAAGCCCTGTGCATAAACACTTAAGATTCCTTAGATCCTCTTAATGAACTGACCCCTTCATTATTATGAAATGTCTCTCTCACAGGTAATGTTCTTCATTCTGAAATCACTTTGATATTAATATATTTCAATATTCTTTTCATTGGGGTTTTCATATGGGCAGTTTATAGTTGGGTCTTTTTTTTTTGCTGAAGTTGATCATCTCTGTCATTCATGCATTCATTTATGAGACAGGGTTAGGTTATCTCCCAGGCTGTAGTGCAGTGGCATTATCTTGGATCACAGCAACCTCGGCCTCCTGGGCTCATGCCATCCTGCCACCTCAGCCTCTCAAGTAGCTGGGACCACAGGCATGCACCACCACACCCATATAATTTTTGTATTTTTTGTAGGGATGGGGTTTTGCCATGTTGTCTGGTCTGCTTTTGAACTCCTGAGCCCAAGTGATCCACCCACCTGGGGCTCCCAAAGTGCTAGGATTACATGCCTGAGCTATCATGCCCGGCCATCTCTTTTAACTGAAATGTTTTAGAGTGGGCTGGGTGCGGTGGCTCACACCTATAATCCAGCACTTTGGGAGGCTGAGGTGTGAGGTGTGTGGATCATCTGAGGTCAGGAGTTTGAGACCAGCCTGGCCAACATGGTAAAACCCCGCCTCTACTAAAAATACAAAAATTAGCTGGGCAGGTGGCAAGTGCCTGTAATCATAGCTACTTGGGAGGCTGAAACAAGAGAACTGCTTGAACTCGGGAGGTGGAGGCTGTAGTGACAGTGAGGTGAGATCTCGCCACTGCACTCCAGCCTGGGCAACAGAGCAAGACTCCGTCTCAAAAAAAAAAAAAAAAAAAAAAATGAGGAGCATGGTGGCTCACACCTGTAATCCCAGAGCTTTGAGAGGCTGAGACAGGTGGATCACTTGAGCTCAGGAGTTTGAGACAGTCTGGGCAATATGGCGAAATCCAGTCTCTACCAAAAATACAAAAAATTAGCTGGCTGTGGTGGCACTTACCTGTAGTCCCAGCTACTTGAGAGGCTGAGGTGGGAGGATTGCTTGAGCCTGGGAGGCAGAGGTTACAGTGAGCTGAGATTGGGCTACTGCACTCCATCCTGGGCAACAGAGTGAGACCCCATCTCAACAAACAAACAAAAAACAGAGAAGAAAGTATGTATTAAATTATATGTAAATTAAAAAATAAATGCTTTCCTTTTTTTGCATGGAGTCTTTATGTTTCATGTTACTATATTCTATTTACCACTATCAGTTTATTAGAAATTTGTCTCACTTTAGCATTGTTTTACATTTAAAAACAAGAAATTTACAAAGAAAAAGTCACCTTGGGCATGGTGGCTTACACCTGTAATCCCAGCACTTTGGGAGGCCAAGGCAGGTGGATCACATGAGGTCAGGAGTTCAAGACTAGCCTGGCCAACATGACAAAACCCATCTCTTCTAAAAATACAAAAATTTGCTGGGCGTGGTGGTGGGCACCTGAAATCCCAGCTACCTGGGAGGCTGAGGCAGAATCACTTGAACCCAGAAGTTAAGGTTGCAGTGAGCTGACATTGTGCCACTGCCCACCCCTCTAGGTTGGGAGGAAGACTCATTCTCAAACAAACAAAAAAGAAAAAAATTCACCTTGGGATTTTCTACGTTTCGTTATTTAAACAAAATTATCACCCCTCCTCAACGAGTGTTAAATCTATTTTTGTTTTTTCGGAGACAGAGTCTTGCTCTGTCGCCCAGGCTGGAGTGCAGTAGCGTGATCTCAGCTCACTGGAACCTCTGCCTACTGGGATCAAGTGATTCTCCCACCTCAGCCTCCCAAGTACTTGGGATTACAGGTGCCCACCACCATGTCTGGCTAAATTTTTGTTTTTTTGTTTTTTTTCTTTTTTTTTTTATTTCTTTACTTTAAAATTTTTGTTTTTTTAGTAGAGTTGGGGTTTCACCATGTTGGCCAGGCTGGTCTCCAACTCTTGAGATTAAGTGATCTGCCTGCCTTGGCCTCCCAAAGTGTTGGGATTACAGGCATGAGCCACTGCACCTAAACAAATCTTTAATTAGGGATATAAATTTTAAAAAGTCAATGATGTTGGGAGAATGTCTAATTTATTGTTAGAAATACAGAAAAAGGTCAGGCGCAGTGGGTCATGTAATCCCAGGACTTTGGGAGGCCAAGACAAGTAGACCATTTGAGCCCAGGAGTTTGAGACCAGCTTGGGCAACAAGGCGAAACCCCAGCTCTACTAAAAGTACAAAAAGATAGCCTGGGCCGGGCGCGGTGGCTCAAGCCTGTAATCCCAGCACTTTGGGAGGCCGAGACGGGCGGATCACGAGGTCAGGAGATCGAGACCATCCTGGCTAACACGGTGAAACCCCGTCTCTACTAAAAATACAAAAACTAGCCGGGCGAAGTGGCGGGCGCCTGTAATCCCAGCTACTCGGGAGGCTGAGGCAGGAGAATGGCGTAAACCCGGGAGGCGGAGCTTGCAGTGAGCTGAGATCCGGCCACTGCACTCCAGCCCTGGCGACAGAGTGAGACTCTGCCTCAAAAAAAAAAAAAAAAAAAAAAAAAAAGATAGCCTGATGTGGTGGAAGGATCCCTTGAGCCCAGGGAGGCTGGGGCTGCAGTGAGCCAAGATCATTGCACTCTAGTCTGGGTGACAGAGCAAAACCCTACCTCAAAAAAAAAAAAAAAAGAAGAAGAAGAAGAAAGTAAGGTGTTTCATGACACAGGAAGAATGAAGACTAAGCAAGAGTAGAAAATACCACAATTAAGAAAAATGAACATGATACATGGATGTGTTAACCAGAAGAGGGTAGTGAGTATTTACAGTAGAATCTGGCTTCCTCTAAACCATCTGAAGAGGACAATAAAAGCAGCAAGGCCAAGTCCCATTTAAAAACTTGTTAGTGCCAGCTAGGCCAGGACTAATAAAAAAAGATTAAAACAAACTTCTTAGAACATGTCCATTTGCTCAAATATATGATGCCTGCCTGTTATATGCAGAACGCACTACTGCTGTTCTCCAACCCCCTATGTATTCTAAACCAAATCTGATATGGCTTGAGACTTTTATTTTTAAAGAATGACAAAAAAAGATTGGCATATATATATTTTATTTTACTTTATTAAATCTTACTAATATTCTGTAAGGGACAAACCAGATGAGTAGGCTATAGTGAAGAAATCTTATTTTGGAGAGTTAAGAAACCACTATGATACTTCCAGGTATTATCTTCAGTGATGCTTCTTATCTTTATTCAGGGAATTCAGGTAATATTCAGCTCCTACAGCTACCACAAATGCAGCAAATCCCCATTTGAATCCTTTAAAGAATACATCAAAAAAGGAAACAGGCTTTGCGAAGCCGCCCATGTATCTCCAAGCTTCATTGCTAGAAAAAAAAAAGGAAAAAATTATAATCATATACAATTGTGTGTATATACATTGAATATATTTAATTTTCATCTTTCTAATTGACTTAAATGCTACCCTACAGAAGATCATTTAAGTGAATCGCAACAGGAATCTTTCTGTGGCATAGGATAATTAAGTATATGCCCAAGTTTCACATATAAAATAGAAGAATGAACTCTTGATGGTTTCACATTTAAGAGTCATATGCCTCAGGATTTTACAAAACCCTCCAATGCAAGATTCACTTCAGCTTATCTGTCACAGGTCAGATGGACTCTGCCCACACTAGTCATTATAACATCATGGAAAGATGATGTTAGAGACTTGGTATTAATCTTTGGTATGCCACTTATATTAGATTCAAAATCTTGTAGGCTGGGCAAGATACTTAGCCTGTCATGGTCTGCTTCCTGTTCTATTCAATGATGATCATTATCTCCTTTATAATATCATAAAGATTAAACAGACTCATGCATGATATATTTTGGCAGAGGAGTATGGCGTATGTAACACTTGACATTATTGCTACTATTCAAAAGGATCTCTGCTTCTCCCTACCATAGCAGCCTGAATTTTAGACGACTGATATCCTGCTCTGATAAGCACAAGCCAGTGAAAAAAATCACGTTATGAAAAACAAAAACCATTTAACTCTAGAGATATGACTTAGGAAATACGAAAGCTAATTAAATCTAATTGAGATACCAAAACCAGACAAAGATGTTAGAAGAAAAGCAGCTACAGAATAATATCCCTCATGAACATAGATGCAAATATTCTTTTTTTCTTTTTGGGATGGAGTCTTGCTCTGTCACAGAGGCTGGAGAGAGAGCAGTGGCACAATCTCAGTTCACTGCAACCTCCACCTCCTGGATTCAAGTGATTCAACCACCTCAGCCTCCCGAGTAGCTGGGATTACAGGCACGCACTACCATGCCCTGCTAATTTTTGTTTGTTTGTTTGTTTATTTATTTATTTAGGACAGAGTCTCACACTGTTGCCTCACACTGTCGCCTGCCCTGGAGTGCAATGGCGCTATCTCGGCCAACTGCAACCTTCACCTCCTGGGTTCATGGGATTCTCCTGCCTCAGCCTCCCCAGTAGCTGGGATTACAGGCGCACACCACCACATCTGGCTAATTTTTTGTATTTTTAGTAGAGACGGGGTTTCACTATGTTGGCCAGACTGGTCTCGAACTCTAGACCTCGTGATTCGCCCACCTTGGCCTCCCAAAGTGCTGGGATTATAGGCATGAGCCACTGCACCTGGTCGTATTTTTTTTTTTTTTAGTAGAGATGGGGTTTCACCGTATTGGCCAGGCTGGTCTCAAACTCCTGACCTTGTGATCCACCTGCCCTGGACTCCCAAAGTGCTGGGATTACAGGCATAAGCCACTGTGCCTGGCCCATTTTTGTAATTTTAGTAGAGACAGGGTTTCGCCATGTTGGCCAGGCTGGTTTCGAACTTCCAGCCTCAAGTGATCCGCCTGCCTTGGCTTCCCAAAGTGCTGAGATTACACGCATGAGCCACCACACCTGGCGCAAATATTCTTAACAAAATTTTAGAAAATTGAATCCGGCAGGATATAAAAATGGTAATACATCATAATGAAGTAGGGTTCACTCCAGGAATGCAAGATTGGCTTGTATTTGAAAATAATAGAAGTAATTCGCCATATTAACAGAATAAAAAAGAAAAAACTATGAACATTTCAACAGATGCAGAAAAAGCATTTAACAAAATCCAATATCCATTAATGGTGATAACAGGATAGGCGTGGTGGCTCATGCCTGTAATCCTAGCACTTTGGAAGGTCAAGGTGTGTGGATCACCTGAGGTCGGGAGCTTGAGACCAGCCTGGCTAACATTTTAGTCTCTACTAAAAAAACAAAATTAGCCGGGTGTGGTGGTACATGCCTGTAATCCCAGCTACTCGGGAGGCTGAGGCAGGAGAATCGCTTGAACCCAGTAGGCGGAGATTGTGGTGAGCCAAGATCTCGCCATTGCACTCCAGCCTGGGAAACAAGAGCAAAATTTCGTCTCAAAATAAATAAAAAAAAAAAAAAAAACAAAAAAAAAAACAATAAAACGCTTAGTAATCTAGAAATAGAGAGAAATTCCTCATCTTGATAAAAGGCACCTAGGAGATCACTACAAGAAACATTATACTAAGTGGTGACCCACCAAATGTTTTCTGCCAGTTGGGAATAAGGCAAGGACATTCACCGCTTTCATTCAATATTATACTAGTGGTGTTAGCCAGTACAAAAATGGAAGAAAAAGAAATAAAAAGTTTACAGATTGAAAAGGAAGAAGTAACAATGTATTTGTAGACAGAATGATTGTTTATGAAGAACATTCTAACAAATCTGTAAAAAAAATCTACTTGAACTAAAAAGTGAATTTAGCAAGGTAATGAGATATAAAATCAACATACAAAAGTCAACTGTGTTTACAAGTATTAGCAATGAACAACTGGAAGTTGAGATTTTAAAATACTATTTACAATATCATCAAAAAATAAAATAATTCAGGCTGGGTGCTGTAGCTCAGATCTGTAATTCCAGCACTCTGAGAGGCTGAGGTGGTCAAATCATGTGAGCTCAGGATTTTGAGACCAGCTTGGGCAACACAGGAAAACCTCATCTCAACAAAAAATACAAAAATTAGCTGGGCATGGTGGCACACACCTGTAGTCCCAGCTACTTGGGAGGCTAAGGTGGGAGGATGATTTCAGCCCAGGAGGTAGAGGCTGCAATGAGCCAAAACTGCACCACTGCACTCCATCCTGGGCGACAGAGACTCTGTCTCCCAAACAAACAAACAAACAAAGCCAGGCATAATGGCTCACACCTGTAATCCTAGAACTTTGGGAAGCCGAAGCAAGTGGATCACTTGTCAGGAGTTCAAGACAAGCCTAGCCAACATGGTGAAACCCCATCTCTACTAAAAAAAATACAAAAATTAGGCCGGGCGCGGTGGCTCAAGCCTGTAATCCCAGCACTTTGGGAGGCTGAGACGGGCGGATCACAAGGTCAGGAGATCGAGACCATCCTGGCGAACAGGGTGAAACCCCGTCTCTACTAAAAATACAAAAAAAATCTAGCCGGGCGAGGTGGCGGGCGCCTGTAGTCCCAGCTACTTGGGAGGCTGAGGCAGGAGAATGGCGGGAACCCAGGAGGCGGAGCTTGCAGTGAGCTGAGATCCGGCCACTGCACTCCAGCCTGGGTGCCAGAGCAAGACTCCGCCTCAAAAAAAAAAAAAAAAAAAAAAAAAAAAAAAAAAAAAAAAAAAAAAAATTAGGCCTGGTGCGGTGGCTAATGCCTGTAATTCCAGCACTTTGGGAGGCCGCGGCGGGCGGATCATGAGGTCCGGATATCGAGACCATCCTGGCTAACGTGGTGAAACCCCACCTCTACTAAAAATTACAAAAAATTAGCTGGGCATGGTGGTAGGCGCCTGTAGGCCCAGCTACTCGCGAGGCTGAGGCAGGAGAATGGTATGAACCCAGGAGGCGGAGCTTGCAGTGAGCTGAGATCGTGCCATTGCACTCCAGCATGGGCAACAGAGACTCTGTTTAAAAAAAAAAAAAATAGGGCCGGGCGCGGTCAAGCCTGTAATCCCAGCACTTTGGGAGGCCGAGACGGGCGGATCACGAGGTCAGGAGATCGAGACCATCCTGGCTAACACGGTGAAACCCCATCTCTACTAAAAATACAAAAACTAGCCGGGCGAGGTGGCGGGCGCCTGTAGTCCCAGCTACTCGGGAGGCTGAGGCAGGAGAATGGCGTAAACCCGGGAGGCGGAGCTTGCAGTGAGCTGAGATCTGGCCACTGCACTCCAGTCTGGGCGACAGAGCGAGACTCCGCCTCAAAAAAAAAAAAAAAAAAAAAAATTTGCCGGGCGTGGTGGCACATGTCTATCTCAGCTACTACTCAGGAGGCTGAGGTAGAAGAATTGCTTGAACCCAGGAGGCAGAGGTTGCAGTTAGCCAAGATCATGCCACTGCACTCCAGCCTGGGCGACAGAGTGAGACTCTGTCTCCCAGAAAAAAAAAAAAAAATTAATAAAATAAATAATTAATTCAGTATAAATTAAATTTGTGCAAGACCTGTACATAAAGCAATAAAATACTGCTGAGAAAATGAACAAGACCTAAATTGCCCATGGACTATAAGACTTAATATTGTTAAGACATCAATTATCTCTAAATTTTTTGTTTTCTTTGTTTTAAGATGGAGTCTTACTCTGTTGCTCAGGCTGGAGTGCAATGGCACGATCTTGGTTCATTGTAAACTCCACCTCCCAGGTTCAAGTGATTCTCCTGCCTCAGCCTCCTGAGTAGCTGAGAGTACAGGCACCTGCTACCACACCTGCCTAATTTTTGTATTTTTAGTAGAGACAGGGTTCACCATGTTGCCCAGACTGGTCTTGAACACCTGACCTTAAGTGATCCATCCACCTCAGCCCCCCAAAGTGCTGGAATTACAGGCGTGAGCCACCATGCCCAGCCCCTAAATTGATGGGAATCTGATTCTATGTGGATGTGAAATAGATTCCCATTGTGAATATATGTGAAACAGATTCAATGTGATCCCAATTAAAATCCAAGCAGGGATTTTAATAGAAATTGTCAGGTTCATTCCAAAGTTTATATGTAAATGCAAAGGACCTAGAATAGCTAAAACAATTTTTTTTTAATTGGAGATCTTGGCTGGGCACAGTGGCTCACGCCTGTAATCCCAGCACTTTGAGAGGCCGAGGGAGGTAGATCACGAGGGTGGGAGATTGAGACCATCCTGGCTGACAGGGTGAAACCCCGTTTCTACTAAAAATACAAAAAATTAGCCGGGCGTGGTGGCGGGCGCCTGTAGTCCCAGCTACTTGTGAGGCTGAGGCAGGAGAATGGCGTGAACCCGGGAGGTGGAGCTGGCAGTGAGCTGAGACTGCACCACTGCACTCTAGCCTGGGCGGCACAGCGAGACTCCATCTCAAAAAAAAAAAAAAAAAAAAAGTTGGAGATCTTATGCTATGTGATTTAAAGACAATGTGGTATTGGCATAAGGGTGGACATATTAATGAGGGTAACAGAATAGAGTCCAGACATAGATCCCATAGATACAGTCAATTGATTTTTTTATATTCTTGAGACAAGGTCTCTCTCTGTTGCCCAGGCTGGAGTGCAGTGGCCAGATCTTGGCTCACTGCTACCTGGACATCCTGGGCTCAAATGATCTGCTCACCTAAGCCTCCTGAGTAGCTGGGACTACACGTGTGTGTCACCACATCTGGCAATTCTTAAAATTTTTTGTAGAGACAAAGTCTCCACGTACTGCCCAGGCTGGTTTCAAAATCCCAGGCTCAAGCGATCCGCCTGCCTTGGCCTCCCCATGTGCTGGAATTACAGGTGCGAGCCACCACCCTCATTGAGTGTCAAAAATCACTCAGTGGATTTTTGACAACATTCTTAAGGTAATTCAATGGAGGTACAACAGTCTTAATAAATGGTGCTGGAGCAACTTGATGCATATATGTAAAACTACTAACCTTCATCCTTACTTCATATGACACAAAAATGAACTCAAAACAGATCATAGAATGTAAGAACTATAAAAGCTTCTAGAAGAAAGCATAGAAGATAACCTTAGGGTGCAAAAAGCATACATTGTAAAATAAAAAAAATTGCTAAATTGTGAATTCATCAAAATTTAAAACTATCTGAAAGACATTATTATGAAAATAAAAAGACAAGCCACACTATGAGAAAAAACATCTGCAAACTTAAAAAAAATTTTAAAAATATCCTTGCACAGGGTCATACTAACTTCTCTGTATTACAATTGTAGTATACATGTTTCTGAAGCAAGCACCACAAAACTTTTATCTGATAAAAGACTTACACTTAAAACAGGTAAATTTTCTTATCTATAAACGATATCTCAATAAAGCTGATTTAAAAATTCTAATGTGGCTGGGTATAGTGGTTCACACCTGTAATCGTAACACTTTGGGAGGCCAAGGTGGGCAGATCGCTTCAGCTCAGGAGTTTGAGACCAGCCTGGGCAACATGGCGAAACCCTGCCTCTACTAAAAATACAAAAATTAGCTGGGCATGGTGGCCGTACCTGTAGTCCCAGCTACTAGGGAGGTTGGAGTGGGAGGATCGCTTAAGCTGGGAGATGGAGGTTGCTGTGAGTGCACCACTGCACTCCAGTCTGGGTGACAGAGTGAGACCCTGTCTCAAAACAAAAAACTTCAAAGTAGCTGGGCGTGGTGACTCATGCCTGTAATCCCAGCACTTTGGGAGGCCAAGGCAGGAGGATCACGATGTCAAGAGATAGAGACCATCTTGGCCAACATGGTGAAACCCCGTCTGTACTAAAAATACAAAAATTAGCTGGGCATGGTGGCGTGTGCCTGTAATCCCAGCTACTTGGGAGGCTGAGGCAAGAGAATCGCCTGAACCCGGGTGGCGGACGTTGCCGTGAGCCTAGATCGCACCACTGCACTCCAGCCTGGCAACACAGCAAAACTCCATCTCAAAAACAAAAACAAAAACAAAAACAAAAACCAGTAAATATTTTAGGCTTTGTGGGTAAAAGAGGTAAAACGGAAGCAATTATGTAGGTACATTTATAGGAAAACACACTTCCACAAATACCTTATTAATAAAATTCAAAATATAATAAGTGAGTACAATTTTTTTTGTAATACAGGTCTACTGACGAAAAAAATGGAACTCCCTAGCCGGGCGAGGTGGCGGGCGCCTGTAGTCCCAGCTACTCGGGAGGCTGAGGCAGGAGAATGGCGTGAACCCGGGAGGCGGAGCTTGCAGTGAGCTGAGATCCGGCCACTGCACTCTAGCCCGGGCGACAGAGCAAGACTCCGTCTCAAAAAAAAAAAAAAAAAAAAAAAAAAAGGAACTCCCATTTTGGGGGGTAACATTTTGCTTAACTGGGGCTCAAAGTAAAAAGCCATTTTTCATGATTCTCTAAGGAGAATACATTGAAAAGCAACATAGACACTTAATTTTCTAGGATACATTCTATCTAAATTGCTTAACTCATCTTACCGGCCCCATGGATCCCTTAGCCCTTTTGCAGCCAGCTTCTTCTGGATATCTTCTAATGGTGTCCCTTCTATCTTCCATTGTCTATAATCTGGAAGTTCCATTTTATGGTGTCCATGTTCATGTTCATGTCCATAGGCCATGTCTATAAGGAAAATATTAACACAAGTGAGATATATGCAAATTGTAGATATCAAATACCCAAATTTATTGTTTATGTTTTAAGGTGAAGCATTTAATATTAAAAAAAAAAAAGCCAATATAAATACTTGTAAATTTCAGTTAAAAGATTTTATAAAAGTGTCTTATTCCACAACCATGTTCACTGAGGAAATACACATACACAAAATATAAAAAAGAAAAATAATTGGCAATCCCACCACTCAGAGATAACCACTTACTATCTGGTTCTTTTCTTCATTATAACAATAGTAAACATTTATGGAGTCCTATGTGCCAGGTGTACTATGCTAAGATGCTTTATGTGTATTAACTCCATTACTTCTAAAACAACTCTTTGAACTTAAATTATGAGTTCCCCATTTTACAGATACGGACAATGAAACTCCAAGCAGTTAAGTAACTTTCCAAAGGTAACAAAAATAGTATAGCTGGGATTAGAAACTTGCAGTTTAGTTTCAGAACCCTGCTCCTAACTTATTATTATTATTATTACTTCTTTTTGAGACGGAGTCTTGCTCTGTCGCTCAGGCTAGAATGCAGTGGTGGATCTTGGCTCACTGCAAGCTCTGTCTCCCGGGTTCACGCCATTCTCCTGCCTCAGCCTCCCGGGTAGCTGGGACTACAGGCGCCTGCCACCACGCCCGGCTAATTTTTTGTATTTTTAGTGAAGACAGGGTTTCACCATGTTAGCCAGGATGGTCTCTATCTCCTGACCTCGTGATCTGCCCACCAAAGTGTTGGGATTACAGGTGTGAGTCAGCGCGCCCGGCCTCCTGCTAACTTCTAAGCAATATTGTTTTCCTTTTGAATCCTTTCTTTTTTTTTTTTTTTGAGACGGAGTCTCGCTCTGTTGCCCAGGCTGGAGTGCAGTGGCCGGATCTCAGCTCACTGCAAGCTCTGCCTCCCGGGTTCACGCCATTCTCCTGCCTCAGCCTCCCGAGTAGCTGGGACTACAGGCGCCCGCCACCTCGCCCGGCTAATTTTTTGTATTTTTTAGTAGAGACGGGGTTTCATCGTGTTAGCCAGGATGGTCTCGATCTCCTGACCTCGTGATCCGCCCATCTCGGCCTCCCAAAGTGCTGGGATTACAGGCTTGAGCCACAGCGCCCGGCCTGAATCCTTTCATAATGCATAAATATATATAACAAAAAGGTTATACACACTGTTTCAAAAATTTTTCTTTAGATGATTCTTTTAAAATGCAGTAATGCTTTTAAATACATATGATTACATGAAGGGTTTCTTTAAAGAGACAGATAGTAAATATTTTAGGCTTTGTGGGTAAAAGAGGTAAAATCGAGGCAATCATGTAGGTACATTTATAGGAAAACACACTTCCAGAAATACTTTATTGATAAAATTCAAAGTATAATACGTAACTGAGTACAATTTTGTTGTAATACCGGTCTACTGACGAAAAAATGGGACTCCCATTTTGGGGGGTAACATTTTGCTTAACTGGGGCTCAAAGTTAGTGATCCTTAGCATCAAAGTGATTACAAATGTTCATTTGTAAAAGCCATTCTTAGCTCATAGACCTAACAAAAATAGGCACTGGGCTGGATTTGGTCCACAGGCTGCAGTTTGCCGATCCCTGAACTGGGCCAACAGAGACCTTAGGACTCCTTTTTAATCAATAAATTTGCTTCCTTAAATAAAACATGTCCTCAATGGTTATATAAACACTTCAGTTTTACTAGTGTTATTTTAATATATAATATAAAAATAAATCAGCTCAGTCTTCATTTAAATTGCTAATTCAAATTAAGGGGTATGGTTTAATAACACTATACTATAATTTGTATAAGGTTGGCAGTAGCAATTCTTTTTTTTTTTTCAATTTTTATTTTTCCAAATTCTAATTACTTGGCAAACAGTAGCCATTCTATAATCACTGCTTTTCCAGAAGTAAAACCAAGTAATTATTACCATGATGTCCATATTTATAACTATGAACAGGCCCAATAAGGTAGGATTTCTTTTTTTTTTGAGACAGAGTTTTGCTCTTTTTGCCCAGACTGGAGTGCAATGGTGCGATCTCGGCTCACGGCAATCTCCACCTCCCACGTTCAAGTGATTCTCCTGCGTCAGTCTTCCGAGTAGCTGGGATTACAGGCGTGCGTCACCACGCCCAGCTAATTTTGTATTTTTAATAGAGATGGGGTTTCCCAATGTTGGTCAGGCTGGTCTCGAACTCCCGACCTCAGGTGATGTGACTGCCTCGGCCTCCCAAAGTGCTGGGATTATAGGCATGAGCCACTGCACCCGGCCTGGTAGGCTTTCTTATATTGTATCTTACAAGATAGAGGTAATTATTAGAAAGTGTATATTAAAGACACATTATTGCGAGGCTGAGGGATGAGAATCGAGTGAACCCAGGAGGCAGAGGTTACAGTGAGCCAAGATGGTCCCACCGCACTCCAGCCTGGGCAACAGAGCGAGATTCTGTCTCAAAAAATAAATAGTTCCGAGGGGGGGCGGAGCAAGATGGCCAAATTGGAACAGCTCCAGTCTCCAACTCCCAGCGTGAGTGACACAGAACACCGGTGATTTCTGCATTTTCAACTGAGGTACTGGGGTCATCTCACTAGGGAGTGCCGGACAATCGGTGCTGGTCAGCTGCTGCAGCCCAACCAGTGAGAGCTGAAGCAGGGCGAGGCATCGCCTCACCTGGGAAGCGCAAGGGGGAAGGGAATCCCTTTTCCTAGCCAGGGGAACTGAGACACACAACACCTGGAAAATCGGGTAACTCCCACCCCAATACTGCACTTTAAGCAAACGGGCACACCAGGAGATTTTATCCCATACCTGGCCGGGAAGGTTCCACGGCCACGGAGCCTCCCTCATTGCTAGCACAGCAGTCTGAGATCTAACTGCAAGGCAGCAGCAAGGCTGGGGGAGGGGCGCCCGCCATTGCTGAGGCTTAAGTAGGTAAACAAAGCTGCTGGGAAGCTCGAACTGGGTGGAGCTCACAGCAGCTCAAGGAAACCTGCCTGTCTCTGTAGAATCCACCTCTGGGGACAGGGCACAGCTAAACAACAACAACAACAAAAGCACCAGAAACCTCTGCAGACGCAAACGACTCTGTCTGACAGCTTTGAAGAGAGCAGTGGATCTCCCCACACGGAGGTTGAGATCTGAGAAGGGACAGACTGCCTGCTCAAGTGGGTTCCTGACCCCTGAGTAGCCTAACAGGGAGACATCCCCCACTAGGGGCAGTCTGACACCCCACACCTCACAGGGTGGAGTACACGCCTGAGAGGAAGCTTCCAAAGTAAGCATCAGACAGGTACACTCACGGTTCAGCAATATTCTATCTTCTGCAACCTCTGCTGCTGATACCCAGGCAAACAGGGTCTGGAGTGGACCTCAAGCAATCTCCAACAGACCTGCAGCTGAGGGTCCTGACTGTTAGAAGGAAAACTATCAAACAGGAAGGACACCTATACCAAAACCCGATCAGTACGTCATCATCATCAAAGACCAGAGGCAGATAAAACCACAAAGATGGGGAAAAAGCAGGGCAGAAAAGCTGGAAATTCAAAAAATAAGAGCGCATCTCCCCCTGCAAAGGAGCGCAGCTCATCGCCAGCAACAGATCGAAGCTGGTCAGAGAATGACTTTGACGAGATGAGAGAAGAAGGCTTCAGTCCATCAAACTTCTCAGAGCTAAAGGAGGAATTACGTACTCAGCGCAAAGAAACTAAAAATCTTGAAAAAAGAGTGGAAGAATTGACAGCTAGAATAATTAATGCAGAGAAGGTCATAAACGAAATGACAGAGATGAAAACCATGACACGAGAAATACGTGACAGATGCACAAGCTTCAGTAACCGACTCGATCAACTGGAAGAAAGAGTATCAGCGACTGAGGATCAAATGAATGAAACGAAGCGAGAAGAGAAACCAAAAGAAAAAAGAAGAAAAAGAAATGAACAAAGCCTGCAAGAAGTATGGGATTATGTAAAAAGACCAAATCTACGTCTGATTGGGGTGCCTGAAAGTGAGGGAGAAAATGGAACCAAGTTGGAAAACACTCTTCAGGATATCATCCAGGAGAACTTCCCCAACCTAGTAAGGCAGGCCAACATTCAAATTCAGGAAATACAGAGAACGCCACAAAGATACTCCTCAAGAAGAGCAACTCCAAGACACATAATTGCCAGATTCACCAAAGTTGAAATGAAGGAAAAAATGTTAAGGGCAGCCAGAGAGAAAGGTCGGGTTACCCACAAAGGGAAGCCCATCAGACTAACAGCAGATCTCTCGGCAGAAACTCCACAAGCCAGAAGAGAGTGGGGGCCAATATTCAACATTCTTGAAGAAAAGAATTTTAAACCCAGAATTTCATATCCAGCCAAACTAAGTTTCATAAGTGAAGGAGAAATAAAATCCTTTACAGATAAGCAAATGCTTAGAGATTTTGTCACCACCAGGCCTGCCTTACAAGAGACCCTGAAGGAAGCCCTAAACATGGAAAGGAACAACCAGTACCAGCCATTGCAAAAACATGCCAAAATGTAAATACCATCAAGGCTAGGAAGACACTGCATCAAATAACGAGCAAAATAACCAGTTAATATCATAATGGCAGGATCAAGTTCACACATAACAATATTAACCTTAAATGTTAATGGACTAAATGCTCCAATTAAAAGACACAGACTGGCAAACTGGATCAAGAGATCAAGAGTCAAGACCCATCAGTCTGCTGTATTCAGGAGACCCATCTCACATGCAGAGACATACATAGGCTCAAAATAAAGGGATGGAGGAAGATCTACCGAGCAAATGGAGAACAAATAAAAGCAGGGGTTGCAATCCTAGTCTCTGATAAAACAGACTTTAAACCATCAAAGATCAAAAGAGACAAAGAAGGCCATTACATAATGGTAAAGGGATCAATTCAACAGGAAGAGCTAACTATCTTAAATATATATGCACCCAATACAGGAGCACCCAGATTCATAAAGCAAGTCAGAGACTTACAAAGAGACTTAGACTCCCATACAATAATAATGGGAGACTTCAACACTCCACTGTCAACATTAGACAGATCAACTACATGGAAACTGAACAACCTGCTCCTGAATGACTACTGGGTACATAACGAGATGAAGGCGGAAATAAAGATGTTCTTTGAAACCAACGAGAACAAAGATACAACATACCAGAATCTCTGGACACATTTAAAGAGACAGAAAGTTAACAAGGATATCCAGGAATTGAACTCATCTCTGCACCAAGCGGACCTAATAGACATCTATAGAACTCTCCACCCCAAACCAACAAAATATACATTCTTCTCAGCACATTGCACTTATTCCAAAATTGACCACATAATTGGAAGTAAAGCACTCCTCAGCAAATGTAAAAGAACACAAATTATAACAAACTGTCTCTCAGACCACAGTGCAATCAAACTAGAACTCAGGACTAAGAAACTCAATCAAAACCGCTCAACTGCATGGAAACTGAACAACCTGCTCCTGAATGACTACTGGGTACATAACGAAATGAAGGCAGAAATAAAGATGTTCTTTGAAACCAATGAGAACAAAGATACAACATACCATAATCTCTGGGACACATTTAAAGCAGTGTGTAGAGGGAAATTTATAGCACTAAATGCCCACAAGAGAAAGCTGGAAAGATCTAAAATTGACACTCTTAACATCACAATTAAAAGAATTAGAGAGGCAAGAGCAAACACATTCAAAAGCTAGCAGAAGGCAAGAAATAACTAAGATCAGAGCAGAACTGAAGGAGATAGAGACACAAAAAACCCTCCAAAAAATCAATGAATCCAGGAGTTGGTTTTTCGAAAAGATCAACAAAATTGACAGACCGCTAGCAAGACTAATAAAGAAGAAAAGAGAGAAGAATCAAATAGACGCAATAAAATATGATAAAGGGGATATCACCACCGACCCCACAGAAATACAAACTACCATCAGAGAATACTATAAACACCTCTACGCAAATCAACTAGAAAATCTAGAAGAAATGGATAATTTCCTGGACACTTACACTCTTCCAAGACTAAACCAGGAAGAAGTTGAATCCCTGAATAGACCAATAGCAGGCTCTGAAATTGAGGCAATAATTAATAGCCTACCAACCAAAAAAAGTCCAGGACCAGATGGATTCACAGCTGAATTCTACCAGAGGTACAAGGAGGAGCTGGTACCATTCCTCCTGAAACTATTCCAATCAATAGAAAAAGAGGGAATCCTCCCTAACTCATTTTATGAGGCCAACATCATCCTGATACCAAAGCCTGGCAGAGACACAACAAAAAAAGAGAATTTTAGACCAATATCCCTGATGAACATCGATGCAAAAATCCTCAATAATATTGGCAAACTGAATTCAGCAGCACATCAAAAAGCTTATCCACCATGATCAAGTGGGCTTCATCCCTGGGATACAAGGCTGGTTCAACATTCGCAAATCAATAAACATAATCCAGCATATAAACAGAACCAAAGACAAGAACCACATGATTATCTCAATAGATGCAGAAAAGGCTTTTGACAAAATTCAACAGCCCTTCATGCTAAAAACGCTCAATAAATTCGGTATTGATGGAACGTACCTCAAAATATTAAGAGCTATTTATGACAAACCCACAGCCAATATCATACTGAATGGGCAAAAACTGGAAAAATTCCCTTTAAAAACTGGCACAAGACAGGGATGCCCTCTCTCACCGCTCCTATTCAACATAGTGTTAGAAGTTCTGGCTAGGGCAATCAGGCAAGAGAAAGAAATAAAGGGTATTCAGTTAGGAAAAGAAGTCAAATTGTCCCTGTTTGCAGATGACATGATTGTATATTTAGAAAACCCCATTGTCTCAGCCCAAAATCTCCTTAAGCTGATAAACAACTTCAGCAAAGTCTCAGGATATAAAATTAATGTGCAAAAATCACAAGCATTTTCATACACCAGTAACAGACAAACAGAGAGCCAAATCATGAATGCACTTCCATTCAAAATTGCTTCAAAGAGAATAAAATACCTAGGAATCCAACTTACAAGGGACGTAAAGGACCTCTTCAAGGAGAACTACAAACCACTGCTCAGTGAAATAAAAGAGGACACAAACAAATGGAAGAACATACCATGCTCATGGATAGGAAGAATCAATATCGTGAAAATGGCCATACTGCCCAAGGTTATTTATAGATTCAATGCCATCCCCATCAAGCTACCAATGAGTTTCTTCACAGAATTGGAAAAAACTGCTTTAAAGTTCATATGGAACCAAAAAAGAGCCCGCATTGCCAAGACAATCCTAAGTCAAAAGAACAAAGCTGGAGGCATCACGCTACCTGACTTCAAACTATACTACAAGGCTACAGTAACCAAAACAGCATTGTACTGGTACCAAAACAGAGATATAGACCAATGGAACAGAACAGAGTCCTCAGAAATAATACCACACATCTACAGCCAGCTGATCTTTGACAAACCTGAGAGAAACAAGAAATGGGGAAAGGATTCCCTATTTAATAAATGGTGCTGGGAAAATTGGCTAGCCATAAGTAGAAAGCTGAAACTGGATCCTTTCCTTACTCCTTATACGAAAATTAATTCAAGATGGATTAGAGACTTAAATGTTAGACCTAATACCATAAAAACCCTTGAAGAAAACCTAGGTAGTACCATTCAGGACATAGGCATGGGCAAGGACTTCATGTCTAAAACACCAAAAGCAATGGCAGCAAAAGCCAAAATTGACAAACAGGATCTAATTAAACTAAAGAGCTTCTGCACAGAAAAAGAAACTACCATCAGAGTCAACAGGCCACCTACAGAATGGGAGAAAATTTTTGCAATCTACTCATCTGACAAAGGGCTGATATCCAGAACCTACAAAGAACTCAAACAAATTTACAAGAAAAAAACAAACAACCCCATCAAAAAGTGGGCAAAGGATATGAACAGACATTTCTCAAAAGCAGACATTCATACAGCCAACAGACACATGAAAAAATGCTCATCACCACTTGCCATCAGAGAAACGCAAATCAAAACCACAATGAGATACCATCTCACACCAGTTAGAATGGCAATCATTAAAAAGTCAGGAAACAACAGGTGCTGGAGAGGATGTGGAGAAATAGGAACACTTTTACACTGTTGGTGGGATTGTAAACTAGTTCAACCATTATGGAAAACAGTATGGCAATTCCTCAGGGATCTAGAACTAGATGTACCATATGACCCAGCCATCCCACTACTGGGCATATACCCAAAGGATTATAAATCATGCTGCTATAAAGACACATGTACACGTATGTTTATTGTGGCACTATTCACAATAGCAAAGACTTGGAATCAACCCAAATGTCCATCTGTGACAGACTGGATTAAGAAAATGTGGCACATATACACCATGGAATACTATGCAGCCATAAAAAAGGATGAGTTTGCATCCTTTGTAGGGACATGGATGCAGCTGGAAACCATCATTCTTAGCAAACTATCACAAGAACAGAAAACCAAACACCGCATGTTCTCACTCATAGGTGGGAACTGAACAATGAGATCACTTGGACTCGGGAAGGGGAACATCACACACCGGGGCCTATCATGGGGAGGGGGGAGGGGGGAGGGGGAAGGGATTGCATTGGGAGTTATACCTGATATAAATGACGAATTGATGGGTGCTGATGAGTTGATGGGTGCAGCACACCAACATGGCACAAGTATACATATGTAACAAACCTGCACGTTATGCACATGTATCCTAGAACTTAAAGTATAAAAAAAAAAAAAGTTCCAAGATATGAGGAAAAAATTGTACATACTAACTGTGAAAAACCAACACATTATTATTTGTAAACATGTTAAGATACTAAAAAAACATTATGTTGATGATTTTGACATTTAATTTTATATATATGTATGTTTTTTTTTTAAAGATAGAGGGTCTTGCGCTGGATCATAGCTCACTGCAGCCTTAAACTCCTGGGCTCAAGTGATTGTCCTGCCTCAGCCTCCTGAGTAGCTAGGACTACAGGAGCGTGCACAACATCTGGCTAATTTTTAAATGTTTTATAGCGATGGAACCTCCCTATGTTGTCCAGCCTGGTCTCAAACTCCTGGCCTCAAATGATCCTCGATCCTCTGGCATATGCCTCCCAAAATGCTGGGATTACAGTGGGGTTACAACCATGCCCAGGAGGATTTTCACATTTAAATAAAAATGAAAATCAATACTCTCAAACACAATTTAAACCTACAACATAACTCTGATTGAAACATTTAACCCATTATTACTTGGTAGATTCAATAAAATGAAGGAAAAAATTATGGTGTCAGATTTCAGACTGACTTTTGAGACTGAATACATTTATTACAAAAGAAGACCATTACAAGTGCTTATTTACAATGATAATGTCTTGGCTTCCGCATACCATGTTTTCAAAAAATCTTTTTTAAAATAAGGTTTCCTTTTAAAAATGCTTAAAGAGATTACAAGACAAACCCTTATTTTGGCAAATGTCAAGTCTAGAATATTAACCTGAGGATCAATGTATTTGGAAGAGTATAAAACAAAGGGTCAAGAATTTTGATAAAATAGTTTTTGAAAATAAAAGTTGAAACATTACCATGGTATAAAGACTATTTTGAAATTATAATACTACTGTGCTTAAACTATTAAGTAATTTGAAAGATAAATCTTTGAAAGAAAACATGAAAGTATACATACCCTCATTTCTCCTATACAAATTTATTTATAAATACATTCAATGTATTTTCTCTTCTAGCTAATTATTTCAGAAGTATCCTTTTCATAGGAATTTACTAAATATAAATTTAAATGACTTTTCAAAAAGAGCAGAAAGTTGAAAACACTATCTCTAGGAAACCTTTCATTTTCTTTTTTCTTTTTCAGTTTTTTTACAAACAGGATCTTCCTATGTTGCCCAGGCTGCTGTTGAACTCCTGGCCTCAAGCATTCCTCCCTCCTTGGCCTCCTAAAATATCGGGATTACAGGCGTGAGCCATGGCACCTGGCCTATTTTTCTTTTTAAACTTATTTCTATTTCCAAATAGCTATAAATCAAACAATGATATCGTGATCATGTACAGTAAGAGCTTGAAATTCTCCTACTTTGCACTAGTAAAAGTAAAATCCAAGGCAAATCGCTTAATTTCCCTGAACTTCAGTTTCTTCATATAACATGAGGATAAAACTTACCTTGCAAGATTGTTGAGAGCTGAGGAAAACACATTGTGATGTACTTTCTACTTTCACACTTAGGTGGTGAGAATGCAACTTAGCACAACCATTCTGAAAAACTGGCATGACCTAGAAAAGCTGAACATGGCCGGGCGCAGTGGCACATGCCTGTAATCCCAGCACTTTGGGAGGCTGAGGCAGGTGGATCACTTGAGGCCAGGAGTTGAGACCAGCCTGGCCAACATGGGGAAACCCCGTCTCTACTAAAAATACAAAAATTAGCCAGGTGTGGTGGCACACACCTGTAGTCCCAGCTACTCAGGAGGCTGAGGCAGGAGAATCACTTGAAACCAAGAGGTGGAGGTTGCAGTGAGCCGAGACTGCACCACCGCACTCCAGCCTGGGTGACAGAGTGAGACTCTATCTCAAAAAAAAAAAAAAAAAAAGAAAAGAAAAAAGAAAAGCTGAACATATGAATACCTTATGGCCATCAATTCCACTCCTAGTATATATTCTAGATAGATACCATCCAATATGGTAGCCACTAGCACTTGAAATGTGGCTGGTACAATTGCGAACTGGGTATTTTAATTTAATTTTAATTAATTTAATCTCAAAACAGATGATCAAATTGTTATTAGAAAATATTAAAGTGTCTTTGGAGGCCAGGCATGGTGGCTTACGCCTGTAATACCAGCACTTTGAGAGGCTGAGGCAGGTGGAACACCTGAGGTCAGGAGTTCAATAAAAGCCTAACCAACATGGCAAAACCCCATCTCTACTAAAAATAAAATTAGTTGGGCATGGTAGTGTATGCCAGTAGTTCCAGCTACTAGGGAGGGTGAGACAGGAGAATCACTTGACCCTGGGAGGTGAAGGTTGCACTGTGCTGAGATCGCACCACTCACTCCAGCGTGGGCGACAGAGTGAGACTCTGTCTCAAAAAATAAATAAATAAATAAAAATAAAATAAAATATATAAATAAATAAAATAAAGTGTCTTTGGAACAATTTGGATATATGAATTTATCAACTGTAAATCTTATAATCACAGATCAAAGGTTTCCATTTATGGAATATAAAAAATATATTTAAAATATTTTCTTAGAGACATCAAGACTCTTGTCTCTAAAAAAACAAAAAAAAATTTTTTTTTTTGAGATAGCCTCACTCTGTCGCCAGGCTGGAGTACAACGGGTGGTGGGATCTCGACTCACTGCAACCTCCGCCTCCTGGGTTCTAGTGATTCTCCTGCCTCAGCCTCCCGAGTAGCTGGGATTATAGGCGTGCACCACCACACACGGCTAATTTTTTGTACTTTTAGTAGAGACGGGGTTTCACCATGTTGGTCAGGATGGTCTCGATCTGCAGACCTAATTATCCACCTGCCTCGGCCACTCAAAGTGTTGGGATTACAGACGTGAGCCATCATGCCCAGCCTAAGAAATATGTTTTTATTTATTTATTTATTTTTATTTATTTATTTTTTTTCTCTACTGTCCTTATTAATCAAAAACGCCTAAGGGATAAAGAAGCACATGCTCCCTAGCCAACGCTGACGGAACACACCCCGAGAACTGGTGCGGTCGGACCCACTTTTCCCGCGAAAACTATTTTTATTTTTTGAGATGGAGTCTCGCTCTGTCGCAGGGGCTGGAGTGCAGTGGCTGGCTCTCAGCTCACTGCAAGCTCCGCCTCCCGGGTTTACGCCATTCTCCAGCCTCAGCCTCCCGAGTAGCTGGGACTACAGGCGCCAGCCACCTCACCCGGCTAGCTTTTTTTTTGTATTTTTTAGTAGAGACGGGGTTTCACCATGTTAGCCAGGATGGTCTCGAACTCCTGACCTCGTGATCCGCCCGTCTCGGCCTCCCAAAGTGCTGGAATTACAGGCTTGAGCCATCGCGCCCGGCCAGAAATATATTTTTAAAACAATCTTTATAGCCACATTGTTTATTCTGTCTCCCAACTGCAAACAACCCAAATGTCCAATAACAACAGAAGCGATTATGGTGTAGTCACACTATATATTATACAACCAAAAACTACATGCAAAAGTATGACTGAATCTTCACAAACATAATAATGAGCAAGGGGTGAGTCAGAAAAAAAATACACATGCATTCACATCCCATTTATATAAATTGAAACGCCTAACAATTCACTTTTTAGGAATTCATCATAGACGGAAAAATTAAAGTAAAACAAGTGAGTGCTTAGCACAAGTCAGGATAATGGTTACCTCTTGGTGGAGGAGATGGAATCACAGAAACATACAGGCAGCTTCTAACGCAGTGTTTTTCAACCAATTTTTAATTATTGTCCCTGTAAGGAACCTTTCTAGACATTTTATTCCTAATCACAACACTCCCACCATGAAAATTTAACACTACATATATACTATATATCTGTTTATATACTGTGGCCCTTTGGAGGGACACAACTCATTGTAGTAACTAAGACCTACTACCCCAGCCCCACCAATTTTCACCCCCCTGAAATGCAAAATCACCCCTGTTAAGAATGCATGTTCTAAGGTATTGGCAATGCTTTATTTTCTAATCTAAGAGGTGGTTAGGGGAGTGTCTGCTTCTGTTAGCTATAATTTTTAAAAATGTATGTTTTATACACCCTTCTGTATGTATACTTGACAATAAAAAATAAAATTAGAAAAATTGACTTAAATTGTGCTGAGGACTGAAAAATGGTGGTTATTTCCGTTTCAGAGCAGCTGAAATAACAGTAAGGAAATTAAATAAAGAAAAAAATGCAACCAAAAATTTTAAAACCTATCTATCTGTGTCTGAAGTGAATCTAAAAGTCTGATGAAGGTCAACTTCCACTAAAGGAAGCTGGCTCTAAGAAGATGTGTGCTGGTATCCTTTGCCTAAGAAAGAAATAAGAATATAATGCCACTTCCACTACGTGCAATTTTAGTTTACCGAAGACTATCAAGTATATATTTTAACTTCCTCGTATTTAAAAAACTGTGATTATATGAATATTAGGAAATAAAAAACAAATGAACTATTTTATTTTTACTGATGCTGTTCTTCTGCCTTTGTTCTATTCAAAGCCAAACAAAGATAATTTTGCGTGTGGCAAAGGCGGGAAAAAGCACTTCTATGTAACAACTACAGTAATGCTCACTGAATCCTCCAACCACCCCTCCCTACCCCAACTTAAACTAAGACTTCATTAGTTCTCGCCTGCTAGTTCTTCGATCTCCCTTCCAGCCTCCCATCCTTCTCCATTTATTTAGTCTCTCCTTTTCTACACTCCCCAGAATAGAATCTAGCTCTTAATCCTAATCAACGGGTCTCCCACCAACTCCCTAATTTACCTGACTGCAATCTGACCTCTCAGGACACTCAACTCTGCAACCGGAACCAACCGGAAGCGGAGGTTGTCACCTCGAGTTTCTCACGGCAGGAAAGCGGAGAAGCCGCTTAACGTTCCGGTACTGGGTTAGAGATTCCTAAATCAGGAAGAGATTACATGAAGGAGGCTGGAAGTCGATTATCTTCCCCACATATGTGCATCTTCAATCTGACTGAGGTAACAGATACTGTAGAAGAGAGAAGGGCAGGGAAGAGAACATGTTCTTCTTGCTTGGGGACGGAACCCTTAGACACAGCACAGCGGGCAGGGCCGCGGACATACTGCAGCCAATCAGGGAGCCTGTTGTTGAACGCGCGCTCTCACCCAATGAGAGGTTTGGTTGTTGCGCTGCAGTTGGCAGGCTGCTGCGGGAGGCGGTGGCGGTAGGAAGCCGGAGACAGCAGGGTGACAGGTAGGCGGTGGTGCTGTCTTTGGGGAACGCAAAGTGCTAGGTGAAGAGGGTTTTTCTTCTCCCTCGGCCGCGGAAACTACAGAGGGGAGCTGGCGAGGGTGGTCTGGAAAGGCGGTAGCTGGTGTGTTGGTGGTCCCAGAACCTCTCGTAAACCAGGTAGCATCTTGGGAGGGTCCTGAGGACGAGAAGGCGGCAGCCGAGGCTGGTGGAAGCCGAGCCCTGTGGGTCGACGTGGGGGCCCACCTAGGGCGTGGGGGCTGCGCTGGCGCCAGCAGAGAGGGAGGAGGGAGGCGGGATCAAGGCGGTGTAGTGAGGGCTGAAGGGATTCCTTGCACAAAGCCCCAGGCGAGAAAAGGACACGGCGTTGAAGACAGCTAAGAGAAATCCCAGTGATTGCTTCTTAGGGCTATTTCCTGGGGGTGGTGAGGGGGAGCGGAGAATAAAAATATTTACTGGCGGTCAGATCCTGAAGACTCATTATTGTTGTACATTATGTAATCTTTGGCTGTTATTTACCCAAACAAGTAGGTTGACCCTCCTGGGAGAGAAGGTCTTGCAACCTATTAATGTATTAGAACACTTTTTTCCTTGACTTGAGTGTCTTTTACCTTGGCAGGTTCTGTAGGCGAAGGGTGGTAGCATGGAGGATAGAGTAGTCACGAAGAGCTTATCCCAAATATGGACTTGACAGATACTAGTTTGCGATGAATGTGGCCAGGTTCATGTTTTGTAGTTTGTGAATTTATTTGAGGGTCAAGGCTGACAACATTTTAAAAAAATATTCAGGAAAGTGGGGATCCTTAAAAAATTTACAGTGAGAGCTAAGTGTAAGTTGGAAAATGACTAGAAAATTAGTTGGCAGATCCCTTCCTCCCCCCAGGATATTGTGGAAGTTAGCGACTGTGCAAATAAGGTGGTGGTCTGAATTTGGGGAAAAAAGTCATTTTTTTTTTTTTGAGACGGAGTTTCGCTCTTGTTGCCCAGGCTGGAGTGCAATGGCGCGATCTCGGCTCACAGCAACCTCCGCCTCCCGGATTCAAGCCATTCTCCTGCCTCAGCCTCCGAAGTAGCTGGGATTACAGGCATGCGCCACCACGCCCGGCTAATTTTGTGTTTTTAGTAGAGACTGGGGTTTCTCCATGTTGGTCAGGCTGGTCTCGAATTCCGGACCTCAGGTGATCCGCCTGCCTCGGCCTCCCAAAGTGCTAGGATTACAGGCGTGAGCCACCGCGCTTGGCCGAAAAAAGTCAACTTTTAAGTAGTTTGTTCTGTAATCAAGTCTGATAAGCTAGTTATGAATTATTAGGTTTAAAAAGTGGACTCTGAACCTCTCGGGCAGAGGCAAAATATATTTATAGATATAATTAACCGAATTATCTTATTTTAAAAAAGTTTTATAATTCATTGTTTCCACAATAAAATGTAGAATTAAAATAGGAATTCTATTCAGTATATGCTATGGAAGGGCAAACGACATAAAAACTTGATTTTATAGCTCATTGAAAAACAATTTTCAAAGAAGCACTGGAAAATAATTTTAAAGGAAGCGTTATAAATTTCTAAAATGTAAGGTGTTTGAAATATTGTCTTTAGCTTAGGAGATAAGGTCTAATGTAGTAGCAGCAACTCTATAATTTTCCTAACTTTATTTCAGTACTGCATGTCAGAAAAACTTTATGTGATTTTTTTCTATTAATGATAATTTATATTCCTATATATGAACCTAAGTCAAAATTTCGTTTTTTCCTCAAAATTTTCATTGGGAAAGAGGTGCATCATTAAAGTTTGTTTGTTCCCAGATGTTCTCAGTACTGAAATATTTGAGAATGCTTTAGATAAAAATTTTAATTGACGTTTGGTGTTTTGTTCTTTGCCTTTTCTCTTTTTCCAAGAATAATGCAATCTCAGTCACAAAGAAAATTTCTGGTTCTATTTTAGGTGCAATTCTGTAGTGTTTTGAGTACCAGTTAAATCTTTGCTTTTATGCGTGTGTGTGTGTGTGTGTGTCTGTGTGTTTCTTCTTACGTAACCAGCCTACTAGAGCTGTCTTAGAGAACTAATGGCTGATTTTGAATGGCCAGTAGGTGTCATTGTAGAATGCAGTAAGTTGAGCATCGAGTAGGAAATTATCAAGTAGTTAAAGAAACACTAGTCCAAATTAGCATATAGTGTGGTTAGATGATTATTTATACGTTATAGAAGTTCTCTCTTATGAAACATTTCAGTATTGGAGCTGTTTATAAATAAGGAATTTGAAACAATGATTGTAAAGGAGTTTGTTTGCCATAAAATAGACCTTGAAAGTGTGTTTTTTAGCCCAGCCCTTAAACTATCTTGACATGTGATTCAGATTTAAGTTTGATTATTTGTAATACACAGTTTTGGCATCGTGTAATAGTTTATTAAGTTCTAGAATGATTGAGATTTTCAGCTTGACTGAATCTTATAGAAAAACCAATGCTACATAATAAAAAACTGATAAAATATGGGCAGAAGTTTCGAAACTAGTTATCACAATAGTACTTTGTATTGTTCTTTTTTTTCCCCCTTAGAGATCCTTGTTCCGAGTTACTGTTCTTTTAAAGCCAGAACAGAAGATTTTTTTTGTCTGTCATTGTCTGTGGCTTCTTATTTTTTTTTGATTTCCAGAGTTGCTTCTTTTTACATTTTTATCTGCTTAGACTATGTGCTTTTCTCGGGATGTTGAACTGAACATTTATTACTGACTAAAATGTAGTGGATTCTGGAGGGAGCCAGCACAGAAAGCTCTGAAAGTAGCTTACATCTGTTCTGAGTACAGCTCCTTACCTTTCTAGCCTTCTGTTGAGCCCTTGTCACTTGGTAGCTCTGCTCCTCAAGCCTGTGATTGATACAGTGTTTTAAAAAAGTTTGGAACTAATTTAAGAATTCTTCATGGAGTTGGAAATAGATACCTCAAAACAATTTAGGAGTTTTTAGAAAGGCATACACATATCACTTATATCATCTCCACTTCCCTTCAGAATCTTACAGATGAGAGGAGTGTGAAGGGGCTAGATGTATTTTGGAAACAAATTCCCTTGATTATTTGGTTCACCACTGGTTTCCACTTCAGAGTGGAAGTGCCTTGATCTGATTAAAAGGCTCTGGCACTTGTGGTATGAAGCAGTAACAGTAGTTTCAGCTTTAGAGAAAGGGCTGCCAAGTCTACTAATTTACTAGTATTTTTATAGCTCAATAAATTGTCATTTCATGTCATAGCTAGGATAGCTTTTTTTTTCTTTCTTTCTTTCTTTCTTTTTTGAGACAGAGTTTCACTCTTGTTGCCCTGGCTGGAGTGCAGTGGCGCGATCTTGGCTCACAGCAACCTCCGCCTCCCAGGTTCAAGCCATTCTCCTGCCTCAGCCTCCGAAGTAGCTGGGATTACAGGCATGTGCCACCACACCCGGCTAATTTTGTATTTTTTTTAGTAGAGACGGGATTTCTACTAGTTGGTCAGGCTGGTCTCGAACTCCTGACCTCAGGTGATCCGCCTGCCTCGGCCTCCCAAAGTGCTGGGATTACAGGCGTGAGCCACTGCACCCATTCTGTCATAGCTAGGATAGTTTTTCTAGCCAGGAGCTGGAGTTGCCAGAAATGAAATTTGTGCTGAATGTTTTGGTTTGGATTAGTTCTTACTTGGCACTTATCTGCTTTCCATAAATCAAACTAATTTCTTTCATGATTCAGACCTGTGCTAATTTGTATAGACATTTCTATCCTATTCTTTTACTGTCCCTGAAAGCTATCTAGTTCTAGAATTAAACTAAAATTGGAAAATAAGAGTTGGAGTAATTCAAGGTCGTTTTCTGATAATGCTATATGATGAATATATGCTTTAATCTTTGCATAAACATTCACTCAGTAATATATACTAAAAATTGGCATTGCAAATGTGTTTACCTTGACTTGGGTCCAGTTTAGAAACTTATGGTTCATCTTTGTGAATTCTAGACTTTCTGTTTGGGTATCTGGCTGCCATGGAGACAAATCTGAGGAAAAATATGAGTAGACTTTAGAGAAAAGCGTAAAAACCCAATTATGTAATATATTAAGAGGTGTGACTTTGATTATTTATAGAATTATAGTACTTTCTAGGTTTGAAATATAACTGCCAAAAAATTAGTCATAAAATATGGTAAATGGCATCAATTTATTGAATGGCAAAGCATGGGTTACAGAATATTTTGTCCTATTTGAACACATGAAACTTCAAAAAGTGTTAGAATCCAATTTATCCATCACCTTTGTCATTATGAATACTTAGCTGTTGATAGTGCTTCTTTTTTTTTTTTTTCTGGTGAAAAGATATTAAGATATATACTTAGAATTAGCCAGCCGAACTCAGTTTAGATGATCCCAATTTTGTTGGCAACCTCCAAAGCATCATAATCAGGAGCCAGTCAAACATATGCCTTCTTCTCTTCATCAGGTCTGATTAGGGTCTTGACCTTGGCCTTATCAATGTTAAAGAGCTTCTTTATAGCCTATTTGACCTGGTGCCTGTTGACTTTAACATCCATAATGAACACAAGTATGTTGTTGTCTTGTATCTTCTTCATGGTAGCCTCAGTGGTCAGCAGGAACCTGATGATGGCATATCTTACAAGGCTATTTGGGCTGCCTCTGGGGCTGCCTTGGGCCACCGGGACATGGGTGCCTTGCAGATCTTCTTTTTTTGTGTATGTGGTTGTGGACTCCTTTCAGCACTGCTTTCTTGACCTTCAAAGCCTTTGCTTTGGCTTCTGCTTTCAAAGGGGGTAGGAGCTTCCTTCTTCGCCTTTGGCACTATCTTGTGAAAAGAGTCTCCCTGATTCTTAATTAATATAGACTGTTGTTAGCTACTAAGACTTGCCAATTAACCTCCTTAAATTATATATATGAAAGGAATTTAAGGAGGTTAATATATATATTATATATATATAATATATATATATATATATATAAAATGGATGAGAGAGACAAGTTAGATACTGAGCAGGGACTGAAAGTTATACTTTTTCCATATTCTTTTCTATTGAGGCTTTTTAATCTGTGTATTCATTCTTTTTAAAATTTATTTATTAGTTTATACTTTTTAAATGAAAAAGGGTGTGGGGATGGGGGAGAGTATACTGCTGTCCTTTCTACATTATAGGGTAACTGTAAGACTCAAATAGAAAACATAATGGCTGGGCACAGTGGCTCAGGCCTGTAATCCCAGCATCTTGGGAGGCCGAGGTGGGTCGATCACTTGAGGTCAGGATTTCAAGATCAGCCTGGCCAACATGGTGAAACCCTGTCTTTACTAAAAATACGAAAGTTAGCTGGGCATGGTGGTGCACACCTGTAGTGCCAGCCACTCGAGTGGCTGAGGCAGGAAAATCGCTTGAACCTAGGAAGTGGAGGTTGCATTGAGCCAAGATTGTGCCACTGCACTCCAGCCTGGGTGATGAAGTGAGACTCTGTGTCTCCAAAAAAAAAAAGGGCAAGAAAACATGAAGGGCTTTTTAAAAATCTAAAGTTAATTTGAATTTGCAGTATTTTACAGTATCTACTGTTTATGGAAAATACTAGGGGAAATGAATATAAAATTTAAGACTTAAATGTTTCCGTTCCTTAAGGTTCTGAATCTTCTCTCATTTTATACTTTGTTACTCTGTGATCTTTTTTATTTAATTACCATCCAAATATGATGGTTCTCAAATCTGTGTCTCTAATCCAGAGTTTTCCCTTGAACTTTCGTTCCTATTCTATACATGTAATTGCCTGCTGGATGAAGATGATCTACAGGTCCTTCAAATATAATATGTTTAAAAGTGAATTCATGTTTTCCCTTTTATCATCTTTCTAACCTGCTGGAGCTGGAACCCTGATGTTGTCTATCTTTAACACTTACCCCTCGTCTGAGCAATGCTGGGTTCTGTTGACTTTACCTTCTTACTCTTTTTTTGATTCCATTTACTTCTCTCAATTTCTATAGCAGCTAGAAATATTATGAAGAGTTAGGGCCTAGAGGCAACTGTGTAGATTAGAATCCCAGCTCTACTGTTTACATCTCAGTGTCCTTATCTTTAGAAATAGAGTTATACAAGCCAACAATTGCAGTCTTGGGCATTTGTTCCAGAGAAACTGAAACTTACATTCATATAAAAATCTGTGTGAATTCTCATAGCATCTTTATTCCTAATAGCCAAAAACTGGAAACATAAATGTTCATCAACAGGTTAAATAGACTATAGTGCATCTGTATCATGGACTGCTATGCAGCAATAAAAAGGAGTGGATTGTTTGATATGTAACAACTTGAATGGGTCTCAAGTGAAAAAAATCTGAAAATTGCATATTCCATGATTCCATTTATATAACATTCTTGAAATACTAAAAATAAAGAGATGGAGAACAGATTCGTGGTTGCCATGGTTTAGTTATCAAGGAGAGGGGAGTGGGTGGGACTACAAGAGTGTCTTGGTGACAGAACAGTTCTGTATCTTGATTGTGGTGGTAATTACATGAGTCTACATATGTGATAAAATTGCATAGAGCTATACACACACATATACATGAGTGCTTGTAAAACTGGTTAGATCTGAATAAACTTTGTAGACTGTAACAATGTTAATTTCCTGGTCTTGATATTTTACTGTAGTTATTCAAGGTGTTCCCATTGAGGGAAAATGGGCAAAGGGTACATGAGACCTGCTGGCAATTTTTTTGCAACTTCCTGTGAGTCTATAATTTCAAAATTAAAAGTTTTTAAGAAGAGTTGTTAGGATTAAATGAGCAGATACACAGAATATTTTTATTATAGTACTTGGTGCATAATAAATATTAGCTGCTATTAATAGTAATAGCAGCAGCAGCAGTAGTAGTTGTTCAGGCCTCTAACCTCTCACTGGGCCTCTCACTAGGACCATTTCAACAGTTGCCATATATATATAAATTATATATATATAAATTATATATAAAAATCTAATTAATATATTTAATAATTATTATCATATTTGGAGACAAGGTCTCACTCTGTTGTCCAGGCTGGAGTGCAGTGGTATGATTACAGCTCACTGCAGCCTCTACCTCCTGAACTCAGATGATCTTCCCATCTCTGCCTCTTGAGTAGCTGGGATCACAGGTGCTTGCTACCACGCCTGCAGGGTAGTTGGCAAGCTGGAGACTCAGGAGAGCTGATGGTATAGTTCCAGTCAGACACAGTCCAAATGCCTGAGAACCAGAGATAACATAGTAGCAGTCACTCAGGCTTGAGACTCTGAAGAGCTAATGTTTCAGTTTGAGTTTGAAGGCAGGAGAAAGTCAAGTCCTTAGGCAGAAGAAACTGACTCTCTCTACTTGGGGGAGGCTTAGCCTTTTTGTCTATTCAGGCTTTCCACTGATTAAATGACATCCACCCACATTAGGAAGGGCAATCTGCTTTACTCAGTCTATAGATTTAAATGTTAATCTCATATGGAAACACCTAGAAAAATGTTTAGCTAAATATCTGGGCAGATGAGATTGGAAACATTTTTATCCCCGGTAGAATGGAAGCTCTCTGACCAGAGAAAAGTGTCATGACATACTGGTAAGAAACAAATGTAATTTGATATGAAAATTTCTGTGATTTCTCTTTTTTTCTTGAGATGGAATCTGGCCCTGTTTCCCAGGCTGGAGTGCAATGGTGCGATCTCGGATTACTGCAGCCTCTACCTCCCAGGTTCAAGTGATTCTCATGCTTCAGCTTCCTGGGTAGCTGGGACTACAGGCATACACCATGACGCCTGGCTAATTTTTGTATTTTTAGTAGAGGCGGGGTTTCACCATGTTGGCCAGGGTGGTCTCCTGACCTCAAGTGATCCACTCGCCTTGGCTTCCCAAAGTACTAGAATTACAGGCGTGAGCCATCGCGCCTGGCCTAATATCTGTGATTTCTATTGGTGACCAAATTATAAAAATATTATGGTTGTTTGTTTTATTGTTTTGCCTATACTCACAATCTAATGACATTATACATTTTAGTTAGAGATTGGTAAAAAGAGTGATACAATTTTCTTCTTATCAAAGTTTATGAGTTTTATTATAGATCCCTGGGGGTCTGTGGACCCTATGTTGAGAACTGCTGTGTGAACAGGAAGGAGAGGGCTTTGAATTGATGCAGGGTTGTATGCTATGCAAAAGCTTCATAGAGGAGGCAACTGTTGGTCTGAGTGTTGGAAGAAGGGGAGGGCAGTTAGGATAGAGTGTAGATGAAAGGCATTCCAGAGAGGAGTGCAGCATAAGAACATGTGTGAGGTGTGAGATAGCCTGGCATATTGTGAAATTGTAGATCAACATTGATGAGGGGAAGTCTGTGTTGAGCCAGGGTATAATTTCTATTCTTGCTGACAAGACCATTTTGTTCATGTGTCTCTTGAGCAAATACTGGTTACAAAGGCCATTTAGCCAAACCAATAGATCCATATCTTTGGTCTCTTCAGGTATAGTGAACAAAGAGATACTGTTTGAAGTTCTGCCTACTGGGAGTTCTTTTTCTCCTGTCCTGTAGGGCTACTTCTCTCTAAGGTCAATGCCAGCATATTGTATGCACCCATGTGTAAACCGGCCTAAGTTTTTTTTTTTTTCTTCTTTCATTTGATCCTAGGGAACTCTACAGGGCCATAGATTAAGGAAGAGTTGATTAGTAGAAGTAAGTGCCATGGGTGTCTGAGCCATTTGTTCTTTTAGCTTACTTGTGCTTTTGGAGCCTCCTATAACCTCATTACAACCATTGTAGTCAGGATTAGTTGGTTATGTAGTGGTACAACCAACCTTCAAATAAAGGCTTAAAATGTGAAAAAGAGATTTATTTCTTCTCATGTAAAATCTTCTGCAAGTTGGGTGATTCCAGGCAGCTGTTCTTCATTTGATGGGTCAGCATTGCGTATCTATATTTATCTCTGCTTCTATTACCATAGTGACAAGAGAAGAACAGGCTGGAGAATTGCATACTGGCACATAAATGTTTCTACAGAAATGATTTCTGCTCTTTGGTAAAAAAAAGTCATAAGGTCACATTTAACTTAAAGAGGATAGAAAAATATAGTCCTCCCATGTTCCCTTGAAAGGTCACATCTGACACACAATATCACTTCCATTTAATGATGGAATGCCGCCAGCACGTATAGCTTTGTGGCTTGGTGGATTGGAACACTCACTTCTTGAGAGTATGTTGGGTCACATGGTCAGTCACTGCTGGGGCTCAAAAGTCAAGCAAGGAGCTATTCTCAAAAGAAGAGTAGTCATCTGCAGAGAGGGCATAACTCTCTTCAGAAGCAGTAGTTCTCATCCAGGGGGACACTTGACAATGTTTAGAGACATTTTGTTGGTCACAATTCAGGGCAGTGCTATTGGCATCTAGTAGGAAGAGGGCAGGGATGCTGCTAAACATCCTATCATGTAAAAGCCATTCACAATGTCAAGGGTGACTAAAATGCCAATAGTGCCAAGGTTAAGAAATCCTGCTTTAGATGGACTTCTGTGCCTTATTGTGATTCTCCTATTAGGGCCTACTGGTAGCTTTATACAGCTACTTTATCATCTACCACAGACACTGAATACCATGAATTTGCTGGATCTTAAGGCCCAAATGGCAGAACATTTTTTTTTTTTTTTGAGACGGAGTTTCTCTCTTGTTACCCAGACTGGAGTGCAATGGTGTGGTCTCTGCTCACCACAAGCTCCGCCTCCCGGGTTCAAGGAATTCTCCTGCCTCTGCTTCCCAAGTAGCTGGGATTACAGGCATGTGCCACCACACCTGGCTAATTTTGTATTTTCAGTAGACACGGGGTTTCTCCATGTTGGTCAGGCTGCTCTCCAACTCCCAACCTCAGGTGATCCGCCCACCTCGGCCTCCCAAAGTGCTGGGATTACAGGCGTGAGCCACTGCGCCCGTCCGGCAGAACATCTTGTAGTGCCACCTTGACCTCTTGCCTTCTCATGTCCTAGGCCCCATTTAAAACTGGCAGCTATTAATGAATTATTCAGGAAATGGGCAGAGCATCACACTAAATATGGTTTATGTTATTTCTAGAATTTAAAGAGTTCCACTGTGCATTGTGCTTCTTTATTTTATTTTATTTTATTTTAGTTTTAGAGATAGGGTCTTTCTCTGTTGCCCAAGCTGGTCTCGAACTACTGGCCTCAAGTAATCCTCCACATCAGCCACCTGAGTAGTTAGGATTACAGGCATAAGCCACTGCTTCCAGCACTATGCTTCTTTCTAAGTGGTGGCGGCAGACTGAGCTATGATAACTTGTCCTTCATTTTTATATTTATTTTTTTTTTTTAGAGACAGGGTTTTACTCTGTCACCCATGCTGGGGTGCAGTGGCATGATCGTAGCTCACTGTAACCTCAAACTCTGGGCTCAAGTGTTCCTCTCACCTCAGTCCCTGGAGTAGCTGGAGCTATAGGTGCACACTACCATGGCCGGTTAATTTTTGTATTTTTTATAGAGACAGGGTTTTGCCATGTTGCCTAGACTGGTCTGAAACTCCTGGGCTCAAATGATCTGCCTTCCTTGGCCTCCCAAAGTGCTGGGATTACAGGTGTGAGCTCCTACACCTAGCTTAGAGTTTTAGTGGTTTTTTTTTTTCCCTCTCTTGTTACCCAGGCTGGAGTGCAATGGTGCGATCTCGGCTCACCATGAGTTTTAGTTTTATTTTTTTTATTTTTTATTTTTTTTGAGATGGAGTCTCGCTCTGTCGCCCAGGCTGGAGTGCAGTGGCCGGATCTCAGCTCACTGCAAGCTCCGCCTCCCAGGTTTATGCCATTCTCCTGCCTCAGCCTCCCAAGTAGCTGGGACTACAGGCGCCCGCTACCTCGCCCAGCTAGGTTTTTGTATTTTTTTAGTAGAGACGGGGTTTCTCCGTGTTAGCCAGGCTGGTCTCGATCTCCTGACCTCGTGATCCGCCCGTCTCGGCCTCCCAAAGTGCTGGGATTACAGGCTTGAGCCACTGCGCCCAGCCTGAGTTTTAGTTTTATAAGATGAAAAGAGTATGGTGATGGTTGGACAACATTATGAATGTATTTAATACCACTGAAATGTACATTAAAAATGGTTAAGATGGTAAATTTTTTGTTAAGTGTGTTTTACCACAATAAAAAAAATTGGGAAAAAACACAAAAGAATAAAAGATGCCAATATTTCAAATATTTTTGCCTTTAGGAAGAACTTATTATGAACTATGTCAGTTAATTAAGTAAAGTTTAAACCAACTGCTTTAAACATTTATTTATTCAGTATTTGAAAGGTTTATTCTAAAATTCAACATAGGCCAGGTGCAGTGGCTCATGCCTATAATCCCAGCACTTTGGGAGGCCAAGTCAGGAGGATTGCTTGATGCCCAGAGTTCAAGACCAGCCTGGGCAACACAGCAAGAACTCATCTCTGAAAATTAAAATTAAAATTAAAAAATTCAACATATTTTCTGGGAATCTATTTTTCTACTTTAATTTTGTGCCTACATACCTAAACAGGTTGTATATCCAACATGTTTTTAGGTTCTTCAGAGTTGGATACTACTTTTTATGGGGGAAAATATTTTTTACTTGAAATACAAGGAATAGATCCTTTCCCCTCTCCACCCCTATGTCACTTAAATGAGAGTGAATTGTATTTAAGATATGCCCAAGCTTTAGCACCCATAATGTAGTCTTTAAAGTATTATTTCCTACTGAAAGGAGTTCCTTGGAGAAATGTGTGGTTCTAGGCCGAAGGCAGGATTTGTGCAAGGTAAGGCTGGAACTTCTTGTCCTAGCAGGAAGCTAGGAAGTTATCTTCATTAACTAGGTTTATGTCAAAAGGGCTTAGGAGCTTTGTAGAGGGTCCTTCAAGACCATTCCCACATTTCATGATTTCCAAGATTGACTCTCAGGACTCAACATTTTATTCACAGTTATAGTTTATTACAATGAGATGATACAAGGCAAATCAGCAAAGCAAAAGGCAAATGGAATGAAGTCTGGAAGAAACCAAGCTCAAGCTTGCAAGAATCCTCTCCCAGTAGAGTTGCAAAAGATGCCATTAATTTTCCAGTAGTGACTTGTGTGCAGAGCCTCAGGTTAGCACCTAATGAGATTTTAAGGGCTTCTCAGACTATTCCTGAGTATGCATATAGCTCTGAGTACACATCCCTTTGCATAAATATGACCTTCTGGATTCCCGGGAAGTTGTTGGAGCTTTTCAGAGTCCTTTATGGACATCTCATTCCCCAGCTTCTCTTTTCTGGGTTTTTTGTTTGTTTTTGAGGTAGGGTCTCACTCTGTTGCCCAGGCTGGAGGGCAGTAGTATGATCTCGGCTCACCGCAACTTCCCGCTTCCGGGTTCAAGCAATTCTGCCTCAGCCTCCCGAATAGCTGGGACTATAGGTGTGTGCCACCATGTCCAGCTAATTTTTATATTTTTAGTAGAGGTGGGGTTTCACCACGTTGGCCAGACTGGTCTCGAGCTCCTGATCACAAGTGATCCACCCGCCTTGGCCTCCCAAAGTGCTGGGATTACAGGCATGAGCCACCGTGCCTGGCTCCCAGCTTTTCTTTTTAGGCTTTTTGACTTGCCTGTTGTTTGCCCTAACTGTATCCACTGCCTTAGGCAGCCAGGATATTAAATTACTGCTCCTGTTTTAGACAAATACCCCTAGGGAAAAGACTTTGCACTGGTTGATCTTCAAGTCAAATTAAAGAAGTCCTTGCAAATGGGGTCTGTATTAGTCCATTTTCACACTGCTGATAAAGACATACCCGAGACTGGGAAGAAAAATAGGTTTAATGGATTTACAGTTCCTCATGACTGGGGAAGCCTCACAATCATGGCAGAAAGCAAGGAGAAGCAAGTCACATCTTACATGGATGGCAGCAGGCAAAGGGAGAGCTTGTGCAGGGAAACTCCCATTTTTAAAACCATCAGATCTCATGAGATTCATTCATGAGAACAGTGGAGGAATGATCCATCCCATAATTTAATCATCTCCCATGACACATGGGAATTGTGGGAGTTAGAATTCAAGATGAGATTTGGGTGGGGACATAGCCGAACCATATCAGGGTCTTCCAGGAACTATCAGACGGGTCAAATAATTAGTTTTTCAGGAACGAGGCTTTGAAGGCATTGCAGACCAGTCTGTCACCTTTAGTGGCTGCCCGTCTGCTGTCTCTTAGTGTGATTGTGGGCTATTTGTTGTCAAGGCTACTGTGGAGCTGGGGAGGTGAAATGGGAATAGGGCAAGTTAAAACTCCTTGAAGGCTGGGCACAGTGGGTACATCCTGTAGTCTCAGCTACTTAGAGATTCAGCTACTTTTCTTGAATAAACACTTCCCAGATTGCGTTAACCTTTTGCCTAATTTCCAAAGTTCTGAAAAAGTTCATTCTGATACTTTTTACCAGTGTCTTGTTGCTTTTATGGAGGAGAGGATTTTCTGAGGTCATTACTCTGCCATGACCCCAATAACACTTAGGTGAATAGGGATCTTTTCTTGCTTCCCTGTACATCTAGTGACTACCTGCTTTGTCTAGCCACTGAAATAGGGACTGTGGATTTAGTGGTGAATAAGAAGACAACCTCCTGCCGTAGGAGAAAATAGGCAGTAAACAAGTACTAGTAAATGTGGAGAATAGTAAAGCAGATCATGGGATAGAGAGTGATTGTGATTGGTGATGAGTAGTGGGTTTTTTTTTTTTTTTTTTGGATTGAGCAGAGACCTGGATGAAGTAAGAAGGAAACCAATGTGTGCAGCTGGGCAGCAAAGGGAATAGAAGCACAAAGCCTCTTAGGCAAGAACGAGTTTGGCATGTTCAAGAAACATTAAGAAAGCCCATGTAGCTAGAGCAGGCAGATATCCAAAAAAGGACGAAGATAATTGACATCACTAAATTTATATGGATAATTTAAAAGTATTGATATCCAGGACCTATAAGTGGACAACTATGATTTTTGTTAGATCACTGTTTTCATTACCTTCTTCAGTAGGCTAACTCCCCTGCAGCCTGGGGACCAGGAAGGGATGCTGCATTGAGTTCTAATGCTAATACAAACCTGTGTCATTTTGAACTAAGAGCTGGTTTCTAGTTCCTGGCATTGAGTGTCTCTCAGAATGTCTTGGTAGGCACTCAGTTAATAAGATCTGTTTTGAGAATTACAGTGATGAACACTTTTTAATGTCCTTTATAGTAGATGTATGAATGATTTTCGACTCCCCTCTTTAACATATGTATTTGTTACCTTTTATTGTGTAGCCCCAAAATTTAGTAGCTTAACATGACAACTATTTTATTTGCTGACAATTCTATGGGTCGGTGGCACGATCTTGTCTCACTGCAACCTCTGCCTCCTGGGTTCAAATGATTCTCCTACTTCAGCCTCCTGAGTAGCTGGGATTACAGGTGCCCACCACCATGCCTGGCTATTTTTTTTGTATTTTTAGTAGAGACAGGGTTTCACCATGTTAGGATGGTCTTGATCTCCTGACCTCATGATTCACCTGCCTCGGCCTCCCAAACTGCTGGGATTACAGGCATGAGCCACCGCGCCTGGCTTGGGCAGTTCTTTTTTTGATCTTCCCTGAGATTACTCATGTCATTTCACTGGGACTGTTATTTAAGATGGCTTCACTCACACATTTGTTGGGTAGTGCTGGCTGTTGGCCGGCCTATGTCTATTCATTAGGCTAGCTCTGGCTTCTTCACATGGCTGCTAGATTTTAAAAGTAGAAAGAAGGGCAAACTCCAGTGTGCAAGTACTTTTCAAACCTTTGCATTACATGGGATAGTTTTGCATTCCTATAAATGTTTTCGAGCTCTGCTCTGGGATGCAGTTACATTTATTTGAAAATAGTTCCAGATTTTGATTTTACAGATCATCTGCGGTCAGGAGTTTGAGACCAGCCTGGCCAATATGGTGAAACCCTGTCTCTACTGAAAATACAAACATTAGCTGGGCATGGTGGCGGGCACCTATAATCCCAGCTACTTGGGTGGCCCAGGCTGGAGAATTACTTGAACTCAGGAGGCGGAGGTTGCAGTGACTGGAGATCGTGCTATTATACTCCAGCCTGGTTGACAAGAGCGAAATTCTGTCTCAAAAAAAAAAAAAAAAAAAACCACACACACACACACACACACAAAAAGATTTTAAGATTTAATAGAGAGTACTGGATCTGTGTTCGCTGTAGGGCTAGTAAGTCCCCATTACTTAGGAAGAACTCTTATGTGTACTTGACCCCATCCTCAATGGAATTGGTGAGAAGTGGCACTATTTCTGGCCCAGTGTAAGTTCTGGACACTGCTACCTCTAATCTGGTGCTTCTTTTCCTGGCTTCTGGTAGTTTCCTCACACATACAGTGTGCTGATCAGCTTTCGTTTTACTACTAGAGTCCTTTGCAGATCTCCAGGGTTTGTTCTCAGTACAGCTCTCCACGTTACCCTGCCCTCTAACACTTTGGTCTACCTGTACTCTTAGCTCTGCCTCCTTAACTCAGAGAGTCTACCAGTTTTCACTTGCCTTTCTCTTCCTTACCCTGCATCCTAGAAAGTCTTAAGGAAGGAAGTTGAGGCAACTTCATTGTTCTTCATTGTCTACGTCCAGTGTCATGAAAACTTGTGTTTCATGTATTTTCTTTCTTTCTTTTTTCTTTTTCTTTTGAGATAGAGTCTTACTCTGTTGCCTAGGCTGCAGTGCAATGGCACAGTCACTTCTCACTGCAGCCTTCACCTCCCAGGTTCAAGCGTTCCTCCCACCTCAGCCTCCTGAATAGCTGGGACTACAGGCATGTGCCACCATGCCTGGCTAATTTAAAAAATTTTTTTTGCAGAAACGAGGTTTCACTGTGTTGGCCAGGCTGGTCTCAAACTCCTGGGCTCAGTCTGTCCTCCTGCCTTGGCCTCCCAGAGTGCTGGGATAACAAGTGTAAGCCACTGTGACCTACCTTTGTTTCATATTTTCTTTCGTGTTTTTTTTTTTCCCCTACTCCTGTTGCCCAGGCTGTAGTGCAGTGGCATGATCTCGGCTCACTGCAGCCTCGCCTCCCCGGCTCATGTGATTCTCCTGCCTCCGCCTCCTGAGTAGCTGGGACTACAGGTGCATACCACTGTGCTGGGCTAGTTTTTGTAGTTTTAGTGGAGATGGGGTTTCACCGTGTTGCACAAATTAGTCTCGAACTCCTGAGTTCAAGTGGTCCACCCTCCTTGCCCTCCTTGCCCTAGGATTACAGGCATGACCCACCATGCCCAGCCTTCTTCCATGTCTTAAATTCAGGCGAGAAGGTAAATTCACTTTCTGTCACTCTATCTTGTTGAGAAATGGAAGGCCCTTCACTCCTCACACTTTTCTCCTTCTCTAGTATTAGGCTTATGATTGAGGATTGGGGTATTCTCTATGGTCTTGGACCAATCTCAGTTTTGGGCTGGTTTTTGTGCCAGGACCTTACAGTTTTCCTGCCCCCACCCCACACAATGACAGACTAGGCAATACATATGCTTAATACTAAGGGAATGATTAATTGAGGGAGAACTGATATCTTTATGAGTCTTCCCAACTCATGAACATGGTATATCCTCCGCTTTATTTAAACTGTCTTTATTTTCTCTTGAAAATGTTTTCTTGTTTTCATTGTAGAAGTCTTATACATCTTTTGTTAGATTTATTTCTAGTCTTATTTTTTTAATGCTGTTGTAAGATGCATTTTTAAAAATTTGTGTTTGGTTTATAGAAACACAATTTTTTTTTGTATTAATTAACCTTATATTCAGAAACTGAGTCTTGCTCTGTCCCCCAGGCCGGAGTGCAGTGGTGCGATCTCGGCTCACTGCAACCTCTGCCTCCTGGGTTCGAGTGATTCTCCTGCCTCAGCCTCCCAAATAACTGTGATTACAGGCACCTACCACCACACTTGGCTAATTTTTATATTTTTAGTAGAGATGGGTTTTCACCATGTTGGCCAGGCTGGTCTCGAACTCCTGACCTTAAGTGATCTGCCTGCCTCAGCCTCCCAAAGTACTGGGATTATAGGCGTGGGCTACTGCACCTGGCTATTTATTATACTGGTTCTTAAAAATAGTTAGGAAGTCTTTATTCTTATTTTTATTTTTTTCCTTTTTCGAGACAGGGTATCACACAGGCTGGAGTGCAGTGGCGCCATCTTGGCTCACTGTAACCTCTGCCTACCGTTTCAAGAGAGTCTCCCTCCTCCGCATATTTATTATTTTCTATTCTCGGGATGACTTTTATCATCTTGGTGTGGTTTCTCCTGTAACTGGAATAATTCACTGGTGAAAACATCTTTACTTGAGATTTTCTTTAAGGAAAGATTTTTAATAATACATTCCATTTCTTTATTTGCTTTGGGGCTGTTTGGATATTCTGTTTTTTTCAGCATTAGTAATTTATATTTTTAAGAAATGTGTCCATTTTATACTGACATGGTTTTCTCTTTGTTTTGTTTTGGGGGGATTTTTTTTTTTTTTGAGACAGGGTCTCACTTTGTTGCCCAGGCTGGAGTGCCGTGGCACAGTTACGGCTCACTGCAGCCTTAAACTCATGGGCTCAAGCAATCCTCCCACCTCATAGCCTCTTAAGTAGCTGGAACCACAGGTGTGCGTCACCACACCCAGCTTATTTTTTAAATTTTTGTAGAGATTTCTTCTTTGACCTATAGATAATTTGGGAATGTAATTTTAGGCCAGGTGCAGTGGCTCATGCCTGTAATGTCAGCACTTTGGAAGGCCGAGGTGGGTGGATCACAAGGTCAGAGGATTGAGACCACCCTGGCCAATGTGGTGAAACCCCGTCTCTACTAAAAAAAAAAAAAAAAAAAAAAGCCGAGGGTGGTGGCAAGCACCTGTAATCTCAGCTACTTTGGGCGCTGAGGCAGGAGATTCGTTTGAACCCAGGAGGCGGAGGTTGCAGTGAGTAAAGATCGCGCCACTGCACTCCAGCCTGGGAGACAGAGCGAGACTCTGTCTCAAAAAAGAAGAAGAGAATTCAAATTGTGTTGTTGCTAGGTACAGTGTTCTGTATTAGTCATTTTGGTTGTTTGTTAATTGCACCATTCACATCTTACTGAGTTTTGGTTGCCTTTTCTGTCAGTTTGCTGAGAGAGATGTGGGTCTCCAACTATTATTATGGCTTTGTCTTTTTCTCCTTTTAATTCTGCAAATTTTTGCTTTGTGTGTTTTTCTTTTTTTTTTTTTAGGACAGAGTCTTGCTCTGTTGCCAAGGTGGGAGTGCAGTGGTATGATCGTGGCTCACTGCAGCCTTGACCTCCTGGGCTCAAGTGATCCTCCCAACCTCCCAAGTAGCTGGGACTACAGGCATATACCACCACACGCTGGTTTTGTTTGTTTGTTTGTTTGTTTTCTAGATAATGGATTTCGCCATGGTGCCCAGATTGGTCTTGAACTCCTGAGCTCAAGCTTCCCAAAGTGCTGTAATCATAGGCTTGAGCCCCCACGCCCTGCTGCTTTATGCATTTTGAGATTACTGGGTACATATAAGTTTATGATTGTGGTACCTTCCTGTTGGATTGATCCCTTCATTAATATTACTTTAATCTCTAATAATCATTCTTGCCATATATTCTAAATCTTTCTCTGAAATTAGTATGTCTTTTTTAAGGACGTGCTTCTTTGTTTAATCCAGTCTGACAAAATTTGTCTTTTACTAGAAGAATTTTTTCTATATCGGGTTATCCACTCTTTTGGCCTCCCTAGGTCATAGTGGAAGCAGAAGAATTGTCTTGGGCCACACATAAAATACACTAACACTAATGATAGCTGATGAGCTAAAAAAAAAAAAAAAAAAAAAAAAACCTCATTATGTTTTAAGAAAGTTTACGAATTTGTGTTGGGCCACATTCAAAGCCCGCCCTGGGCTGTGAGTTGGACAAGCTTGGTCTATATACTGTAATATAATTATTAATATAGTTGGGTTTATATGTATAATCTTACTGTCATTTGCTATTTGGCCCATCTGTTTTGTTTTGTTTTTTAATTTCTTGCTTGCTTTTAGATGTTATATTTTCCTTCTAACTTGTTTTATATATATATAATTTTATTGTAATGGTTATCCTAAAAATTACAACTTCCTTCTTTAACTTTTACAGTATAATACAAACTATTACTATTACTAGTGTCACACAACTGCTAAAAATCTTAGAACCTTTAAACCTTACAAGGCATTTCAGTTACTGTTTTGAACTGTCACTGTTAACATTTCCTTACACTATTTACCCTGATATATATATTTTTATGCCCCAGAACTGAGCAGATGATATTATTTATTCCTACGTTTCCATGTTTATGATTTAGGATAATTTCCTTCTGCCTGAATAATTCCTTTTAAGTCTCTTTTCGTGCAGGCTTGTAGGTGAGAATCTTTTTTTTTTTGCAAATTTTTAAATTTCACCTTTATTTTTGAAGGATACTTTTGCTGGGCATAGTATTCTAGATTGGCAGTTGTTTTCTCTTTGGCCCTTTAACAGTGTTATTCTATTATATTCTGACTTCTGTTGTTTCTGTTGAGAAATTTGTGAGTCTTACTATTTTGCAAAGAGCAACTCTTTTTTTTCCTATGGCTGCTTTTATGATTTTTTCCCCCCTTACTTCTTCCCTTCCTTCCCTAGTTTATGGCATCCTAGGTAGAATTTCCTTTTAATATATCCTGCTTGGTGTTGGCAAAGCATTCTGAATCTCTAGATTGATTTCTTTCATCAGTTTTTGAAAACTCCCAGTTATTCTTTGTTAGAATATTACATTTATCAATTTCTCTTCTTTTCTAGGACTTCTGTTTTTTACATATATATATGAGAAATGTGACACACACACACACACACATTAGACATTGTGAGTGTGTGTCACATTTCTCTTAAACTTCTCCCTCTCCTCCTTTCACTTCTTTCCCTTTCCCCTTCCTCTGTCTTCCATTCTTTTCTCTTTATGCTTCGGTTTGGGTATTTTTTATTGTTTTGTCTTCTAGTTAACTCATCCTGTTTTCCACTGTGTCTCATTTGCTTTAAGATCAATATATTAAATTCTTCAGATTATGAGACTGATGTGCTGCCGGCTATGCTGAGAGGGCTCTATATTGAGTTCTTAATTTCATATATTGTGTTTTTCGGTTCTAGAGTGCTTATTTAATTATTTTTGTAGTTCCTAATCCTTTAGTGAAATGTTGCATCTTCAGCAGTTTTGTACATTTCCCCTTCTGTTTTCTGTTAATCAGGATTACTTTAAATAATTGTCCTTGCGTCTTAACTTCATTTTAAAAATGTCTGTGAGTCTGATTCTCTTGTCTAGTTTTCTCCTAATTATTGGTCTTTTTTTTATCCCTTTGTATTTTTAGTAATTTTTAAATCGTGTGCCAGACTTTGTATATGAAAGAACCATAGAGGCGCTATATACAGTATTCCCAGTAGGGATCACATTTTTCTCTGTTGCACAAATTGGTAAGGACCTAATTACCTTCAACCAGACAGGGATTGAGCTATTTTAGGGTTGTCTTAAAGTTTAATAAAACTCATTGTTCTTATCATTTGGCCTTTTTGTTTGTTACTTTTTAAACTGAGAGTCTACTGAGTATCTATCTCTTTGGCCCCGGAAGACTATGGGAGATTTGTCTCTGTAGAGGTTTCCCACATAGCCATTCTGCCTACAGACTGCTTCAAAATTTTGGCAATTGTCTTGGTGGTTGTGGTTCAAAATTCCCAAGGTACACCCTATTTCCATGATATCAAGTGCCCCTTCTTAAAGTACTACCAGTCTCTTTTGTGTCTTTCCAGAAATACTTCCTTAATCCTGTTCAAGTTCTTCCCTCCACTGCAGAACCTTCTTATAAAACAAAACTCACATGTGAAAGCCCAGTATATGAGGTAAAGTGTCAGCTGCTATAGTGGAGTAGGGAATCCTGACACATCTTCAGTTAATATAATTCGAAGAGAATTTTATCACAGTATTCTTTGTATCAAAGAAAGGAGAGCATAATGTAGTCAGCAAACACATGAAAATAGTTATTACTTTCTAAGAAAAGTCTCCATTTTAGCAATTTGAAAATGATTCTGACAATCTTTTAATGTGTTTTACTGCCAAAAATTCAGCATAATAGCATTTTTTGTGTTCTTTTCTAAAAAAGGTAAGTTTTTCAGTTATGTGAAACTCAACCAAAATAATTTTGTAGCTTATGATACTTATTATTTAAGCTTGGTTTTATACTGCATATTATGATTTTAATGAGGGTATTTTTAAAATGATTGTGTGTTTTTGTGTGTGTGTGTGTATGAGAGAGAGAGAAAAATCACTATAACATGTTTCAAAAGAGTCATATAATTTTTGCCTGGAAGGGACTTAATATTACAGATAATGCAAGTGAGGCTTGAGATAATTTAAGTAATCTACTCAAGGTCTTACAGATAATTAATGGCAAATTTGAAATTAAAATTCAGACTTTCTGTCTTCAAAATAATGCGTTTTAATTAGGTTTGATAAAGGTATACAAGTATGCTAGTTGTTACAGAAATTTTTGGATCTATAATTATTTCTTAAAATTAGATAAGCTATATTGTAAATGCCTATCAAAACTGTTCTTTGTATTACATTCTTGAGACTATTTCCTCAATATTTCAGTTTTCTATTTGTATTTTTTATAGAACTGGAAAATATTTAACTCTTAACAAATGAATTCCCCACTTGAACTCTGCCGAATTCCTGTGCCACCTCCTCCTTTAGAAAACTGATCTTAATACAGGTAAAATTAAGACTTTAACTTTTTAAAGGATAAAGAATAAATTTTCTATATCATTAGACATGTTAGCATTTTTGGTAACCTTTGCTGGATAGCTTCTATTTATTAAGCAGTTTTACTTAACATAATGACATGTTAATTATTGCCTTTGAATTCTATTTTTGAAAGTTTTTCCCTTTTATAAATGTGTTTTTAAAATACCTTTCTGTTATCTAAACTTTATTGAAGAATTGAATTTACTCAGCATAACTGTATTATCTGGCTACATCTAGATCAATGCCATCCAATAGAACTTCTTTGATGATGGCTATATTCTATATCTTTGCAGTCCAATATAGGACACTGTAGCCACAAGTAGCTTCCTATGTTAGACAGTGCAACTCTGGGCTTTTCCTTAGGAAATTTGGTGATTATGCTAACAGTATGTCTTAAATGCCTAAGTTTTAGACTTACACCTTGAAATATCTTCATAGTTGTTGATCAAGTTTGAAAATTAGCAGTAGCAAAACCATCACTGGCTATTTCATATGTTGTCCTGATAATTGTATAGCTTGGTTTATCCCATAATTTTGATCCACAAGAAACCTTTGAGAGCACTTACCACAGTTCGTTTTGCTCACTGTTGTATCTTTAACATTTTACTTGGTACCTAGTATGTAATTGGTATTCACAGTGCATATTAGTTGAAAGAATGGATGAATAATCTCTGTACTTTACGGGAAAAAAATGCCTCCTAAATTGTTCAAAAATTAAATGATTATATTGATAATATTTCTATAATAATAATAGTAGCAAGCATCCATTGAAGACTTATGTTGTACAGTCACTGTTCTAAGTAAGACCTTACGTGTGTTGATTTATTAAATCTTTAAAAATAAACCTTTGTTATAGGTACGTATTCTCATTTTATACGTGAGGAATTTGAAGACAGAGATTAGTTAAGTAACTTTCCCAAGGACACATATTATTGTACTTAGAGACCTTGGACAAATACTGTGAGTTTTCTTCCCGGCAAGTAGTTCTTTACCTTCTTCAGATCACATTCCAGCAGCTTATTATTTTGTTCATTATGTTGTAGTTAGGGCTTGCTAATAAAGGTTGCCATTACCATCTCTGGTACAGTGGTGCACACATGTAATCCCAGCTCTAATCCCAAGGCGGGAGGATTGCTTGGGGCCAGGAGTTCAAAACCAGCCTGGGCAACATAGCAAGAACTCATCTCCAAATAATGGTAGTACTATTAATAATAAAAAGGTCGTCATTGTCATAGTTATCAAAAAGATAGTCATTTTCTGTGATAGCCTCTTAGTTTTACATTCTGGAACTAAGGCAGTATGGATCTGAATTAAGCTGCATGCTGGAATATCAGCTTGAGTTCTTTTAAGTATAGTTTTTACCAGGTGATGGGATAGATGTAATATACAGTAGAAGAAATGATCTTCAGAATTTTATATTGTATGATTAGATAAACCGAAAGCTTGCAGGGCCAGGCACCGTAGCATATGCTGTAATCCTAGCTATTCAGGAGGCTGAGGTGGGAGGATTGTTTGAGCCCAGGAGTTCAAGACCAGCTGGGGCAAGATAGCAAGACCCCTATCTCAAAAAATAAAAGATACCTTGTAGTCTATTTATAGCTGTGCTCTGTAGATATCTCTATGTACTAATAGTGCTGTGCGTAGTTAGAAAATACATGTTTGGCCAGGCGGATGGCTCACACCTGTAATCTTAGCACTTTGGGAGGCCGAGGCGGGTGGATCATGACGTCAGGAGATTGAGATCATCCTGGCTAACACAGTGAAAGCCTGTCTCTACTAAAAATACAAAAAATTACCAGGGCTTGGTGGCGGGCGCCTGTAGTCCCGGCTACTCAGGAGGCTGAGGCAGGAGAATGGCGTGAACCTGGGAGGTGGAGCTTGCAGTGAGCTGAGATCACACCACTGCACTCTAGCCTAGGTGACAGAGCAAGACTCTGTCTCAAAAAAAAAAAAAAGGAAAATATATGTTTACAGAATTTCTCTGTAACCAGTACTATTGTTTTTCAAATGAAGATACTAAAATCTATGTTTAGGATTTTAGAGTTAGAAAATAACTATTGTAGGAAACTGAAGCACTGAAGCCCAAAGGGTTTAAATGAGTTGTCTGAGGACATATAAACAGTATGGTTCATTGACTATATATATGTATATATTTTTTTATTTTAAGTACCTCTCTTACATCCAGAAATCATAGTATGTTTGTTAGCTTTGAATGCATAGTAGTGAGCAATGCAGAAATGTACCCTGTTCTCTTGGAATTTACAATCCAGTGGGGAGATGGATAATCAATAAGTAATGAGGTCTGATAAACAAATTACAAAACGCAAAGTTCTAGGCAGGAAATAAAGATTGTGTTGGAATGGAAAATACTGGGGAATGGAAAAAGAGCTGCTCTTTACGTAAAGTGGTTCGGAAAGGCTGCTGAGACTTACAAGATCAGAAGGAGCCAGCCACTTAAATAGCAGGAGCAGGACAGCATTCCAGGCTGGAACAGCCTGCACAGATGTGCTGGAGGTAAGGTGCACGTAAAGCTATAGAGAAATTGAAAGGAGAGTATGGCCAGAACATAGAAAGCTGTGGGAGAGTAGTATGAACCATAAGATAGGGGCCAGATTACATAGTGCCTTTTTCAATCATAGATTTCAAAATTATAGCATTAGATTCAAATCTGAGTTCTGCCACTTAAACTGTGTTACCTTGTGTAGGTCACACAGCCATTTACACTTTAATTTTCTTATCTATTAGATGAGAATAACAAGCTACTTCATAGTACATAATATCATGAAGATTATATAATGCTTATAGCAAACACTTATGTAATGTTTATCTTGTGATAAGAACTGTTCTAAGAATACAAAAACTATATGAAGTAGGTACCACTATTATTCCCAGTTTTGAAATGAGAGAAATGAGGGACAGAGGGTTTGAGTATAGCTAGTAAGAGGGTACAAGGGTTTAAACATAGCTAATAAGTGACCTTAACCTTAGGCAACCTTGCTACAGAGTTTGTGATCAAACTGTGATCCTCAGGATCCTTTAAAGGGGTCCATGGGGTCAAAACTATTTTTCATATTAATATAAAGATAGTATTTGCCATCTTCACTGTCATTCTGTCATAAATATACAGTGAAGTTTTTCTGCAACAGATTGAATGCAGAAGCAGTTATGAGGCTGGGCATGGTGGCTCACGCCTGTAATCACAGCGATTTGGGATCACTGGAGTTCAGGAGTCTGAGACCAGCCTGGTCAACATGGCGAAACCCCATCTCTACTAAAAATAAAAAAATTAGCTGGATATGGTGGTGCGTGCCTGTGATCCCAGCTACTTGGAGGCTGAGGCAGGAGAATTGCTTGAATCCGGGAGGTGGAGGTTGCAGTGAGCTGAGATTGTGCCACTGCACTCCAGCCTGGGCAACAAGAGACTGTGTCTCTAAAAAACGAACAAACAAAAAACCAATTATGAGATTCACAAAAAAAAGAACAACAACATCAAAACGCTATTCTGAATTTGCTTTTGTTTTAGAAGAATGTAATTTTCACTTTAAAATGTTAACATGTAATAGGCTTATTTTTAAATTAATTAATAAATGAACATTTTTAGTGAAAGAAATTCTGAAACCAAAAAAAGCTGAGAACTGGTGCTGTACACCACTAAATTCTGCCACCTGTTATTAAATCAAATAAAATATAGGAAACACCTGGTATCATGTTTATACTTAATAGGCTCACTGGTAACTTATTTCCTCACTTTTAAGACACATTTTTTCCACATTTTGATATTTTTAGAAATCAAGGTGTGACTTGTCTGAAGAAACTTTTCAGCAGCCAGCCAAGTAAATTGTGAAGTAGTAGTAGTCATTTATACTTGGTATTTCTAGAATTTAGCTTTGTGTATTCTTTTATTCAGTTATTTCAGTTGATATTAGTGGCACCACATGGGGTTGAAATATTAATTGGATTTGTGTCCCTAATTGTTTAAAATGTCTGCTATATATCACTGTAAGATACAGCTTTGAAATGAACAGTTATCTCAGTAGAAGATTGCCTGACATATGTCAGTTAATTCAAAGACAACAAAATTGCCAAATCATTCAGTCTCTTATATCAAACATTGGCAAGGTTGGTGTTACTAATTCATGCATCTGGGACAACATCTACTTGTCAGAAATTTCTGGACGATACATGAAGAAGGTATTTAACTTCCATTTGGTATTTAGTTTTCCAAGTAAAATAAGTTTAAGTTAAACTTATTTTAAACTTAGTTAGTTTCCAAGTTTAACTAAGAAAACAGAAATCTCAAGTTTTGTTATGGCCAGAAATAACACTGTCAGTGCTGAAGGTGCTCAAAATCAACAGATGATTGAATGCCTGCTATATGCCTGTCATTTGGGATACAGTGCCTGTCTCTGTAAAGTACGGATTTTAGTAGAAAAGACAGACATTAAGTAAACAAATAAATGATAATTACAGATTGTGCTAAATGCTATGAAGAAAATGGGCAGAGTAATGAGGTTGGAGGGAGGAGGAAGGTAGGGGTAGCTGATTAAAGTATATAGGGAAAGATTCTCTAAGGAGGTAATACATGAACTGAGTCTGCTCCAGCCATGTACAGAGCTGGGAGAGAATGCCAGGTGGCAGGTACAAAGACCAAAGGTGGCCAGAAACATAAAGGGTAAGTTTTAAAAAGTGGCATGTGATTATATGAGGGACCTTATACTCTTGTCTTAGTTAAGCTTTTTGTTTTCTTTTTCATAAAATATTATTTTGTATTTTCTTTTAAAGTACTTACTAAATTACTGTCTTAAAACTAGTAGTAGTTTTATAGAGTTGGGAAATATGATGTGTTATGATTATAATTATTATTAATACCACTATATTTCTCTATTTAAAGGTATTTCATTTTTAGTCATTTTTTAAATGGTATGGGTGGAAACAATAGAGGTTTAATGTGCTGAATTTGTGGTTATAGGAAAGATCAAATAGGAATTTAAAATAGTAATTTGGCCTGGAGATGATACTTTTTTTGTTTTTGTTTTTTTAAAACCAGAGGATGGTCATCAGGATTACTTGGGGGGGCTTTTCCAAAATAAATATTCTGGATCCTATATCAGACAGGGATTCTGATAAAAGTACATATCAAAAGATTTGTGTTGCTTTTTAAAAAGTGTTTGGCTTGGCTGGGTGCAGTAGCTAATGTTTGTAATTTCAGCACTTTGAGAGGCTGAAATGGAAAGATTGCTTGAGCCCAGAAGTGAAACCAGTCTGGGCAACATAGGAAAACCCTTTCTCTATACAATAAAAAAAATTAGCCCGGGCGTGGTGGCTTACACCTGTAATTCCAGCACTTTGGGAGGCCGAAGCGGGCGGCTCACGAGGTCAGGAGATCGAGACCATCCTGGCTAACACGGTGAAACACCGTCTCTACTAAAAATACAAAACAAATTAGCTGGGCATGGTGATGGGCGCCTGTAGTCCCAGCTGCTTAGGAGGCTGAGGCAGGAGAATGGTGCGAACCCGGGAGGCGGAGCTTGCAGTGAGCCAAGATTGCACGACTACACTCTAGCCTGGGCGACAGAGCAAGACTCCCTCTCAAAAAATAAAATAAAATAGCCAAGCATGGTGGCACATGCATAGTACCAGCTACTTAGGGGGCTGAGGTGTGAAGATTGCTTGAGCCTGGAAGGTCAAGGCTGTGAGGCTGCAGTGAGCCCTGATTGTGTCACTGTACTCCAGGCTGGGAGACAGATCTCATCTCACACACACACAAAAAATCTTTCTTTTTGACTTCTAAAGGCAGTTTATGTTCTTTAGAGAACATTTGAAAAAAAAAAAATTGATTAATTGTAGTTTTTTTCTTGCCCTTTTCAGTAAAGTAGTAGTATACCTTAAAAAAAAAAATTCCTTGTAGTTAGCTAAAAGATGACTGGTTTATACATTTCTCCTAAAACACAGACATCTTGATTTAAACCATTTTCAGTGTTTTAAATGATTATAATTATCTAAAAAGCTTTTAATTTTGATGTTTAAAAAATGTTTTTGTAGCCTGGACAACATAGTGAGACCCTGTCTCTACAAAAAACAAAACTATAAAAAATTAGCCAGGTGTGGTGGTATATGTGTATAATCTCAGCTACTCAGGAGGCTGAGGCGGGAGGATCGCTTGAGCCAAGGAGTTTGAGACTACAGTGAGCTATGATTGCACCACTGCAGTCCAGCCAAGGTGACAGAGACCTGTCTCTAAAAAAATAATGTTTTCATAATTTTTGTGTAACAATAACTAGTTAGAAAAGATAATGGAAGTGAATCCCAATCGTAATTGCATCAAAATATAAAAATCACCTAAGAATTAATTGGAAATTGTGTTGACCTCCATGAAGAAAATACAAAATTTATACTAAGACATAGAGGATTTTTAAGAAAGAGCAGTGCTATGCTCCTCTGTGGAATAACTCAGTATTGTGAAGATGTCATTTGGAATTAATTTATACATTCTCCTGAGGATAGGATGTGGGGAAGGAATTTATTATCAAAAGTCTAATATTCATGTGCAAGAATAAGGCAGGCAATAATGATGAAATATATTTTTAGAAAAAATGAATTAGGATAAGGCGGATTGATCACTTGAAGCCAGGAGTTTGAGACCAGCTTGGGCAACATGGTGAAACCCCATCTCTACCAAAAATACAAAAAATTAGCTGGGCATGGTGGCACACACCTGTAACCCAGATACTCGGAAGGCTGAGGCAGGAGAATCGCTTGAACCCGGGAGGTGGAGGTTGCAATGAGCCGAGATCGTGCCACTATATTCCAGCCTGGGCAACAGAGTAAGACTCTGTCTCAAAAAATAAATAAAATAAAATAAAATAAAATAAAATAAAATAAAATAAAATAAAATGATAGTAAATAAATGATTGCAGTCCTTGTGCAAAACTAGTGGGAAATGTAGCTGGGAAATAGTTTCAAATATATGTAAGACTTTAGTAGTATTTCAAGTCTCTGCAAAAACAGAAACAAGAAAAGGCATACAAACAATGTATTAGAACAATTGGAAGAAAAAATTGTTAGATTTTAATCTCATATCATATTCTAAAATAACTTCCAGATTGTTTAAAGAGTAAACCATGAATGTGGTTTTTAATTTTAGAAGAGTGAAGCCTTAACTAAGCAAGCAAGGTGATTTTTTTTTTTTTTTTTTTTGTTTGAGACAAAGTTTTGCTCTTGTTGCCCATGCTAGAGTGCAATAGCACTATCTTGGCTCACCACAACCTCTGCTCCCCAGGTTGAAGTGATTCTTCTGCCTCAGCATCCCAAGTAGCTGGGATTACAAGCATGCGCCACCACACCTATTTAATTTTGTATTTTTAGTAGAGATGGGGTTTCTCCATGTTGGTGAGGCTGGTCTCGAACTTCCAACCTCAGGTGATCTGCCTGCGTTGGCCTCCCAAAATGCTGGGGTTATAGGTATGAGTCACCATGCCTGGCTGATTTTTAAAATACAGTAATATATATTGTGATTTCTTTTTTGTTATAGGGTATTCTGATTCCAATTTTCATTGTGCTAGTTTTAAAAGTCTTATATATTAATACATGCAGTCAAACTGATGGTTTTTTATTTAGATTAATTGAGGTTTCTATGCTATGGTAGTAGCTTTATAAACAGAGCAGGAAGAAATTATTCTGTACACGTAACAGCCATATGCTTCTTAAAAATCTGAAAAATTACAGTTTTGAGAGTAGATTTGAATATGCTATCAATAATGTTTATATCTTATAACCTTAAATTTTCAAGTACAATTTTTAGAATTTATACTATGGAAGAGAACAACACAAATGCACAAATATGTACAAGGGTGTTGATTGCAACAAGTTTTTGGTAATATAAGAAAATTGAAAACAGTCCGTGTCCATCAGTAAGTTATTGAACAGGTAAGGTTTGTGCTTACAGTTCTGTGGCTGTTAAAAAGAATGAGATAAGCTGGGCACAGTGACTCACACCTCTAATCCCAGCACTTTAGGAGGCCAATGTAGGCAGATCACCTGAGGTCAGGAGTTTGAGACTAGACTGGCCAACGTGGTGAAATCCCATCTCTACTGAAAATACAAAAATTAGCTGGGTTTGGTGGCGCACATCTGTAATCCCAGCTACTCACGAGGTTGAGGCAGGAGAATCCCTTGAACCCAGGAGTCGGAGGATGTAGTGAGTCGGGATCTTGCTGCTGTGCTTCAGTCTGGGCGATAGGGTGAGACTCCAACTCAAAAAAAAAAAAAAAAAAAAAGTTCTAGAATATATATATGTGTGTGTGTGTGTATATATATATCCAATATAACCATTCTCTAGGCTGGCTGTTCACTCAGATGGTAGTTTCTTTTGCTGTGCAGAAGCTCTTTAGTTTAATTAGATCCCATTTGTCAATTTTGACTTTTGTTGCCATTGCTTTTGGTGTTTTAGTCATGAATTCCTTACCCATGCCTATATCCTGAATGGTATTGCCTAGGTTTTCTTCCAGGGTTTTTATGGTTTTAGGTCTAACATCTAAATCTTTATATTTATTTATTTATTATTTTTTTTTGAGATGGAGTCTCTCTCTGTCGCCCAGGCTGGAGTGCAGTGGTGCGATCTTGGCTCACTGCAACATACGCCTCCTGGGTTCACGCCATTCTCTTGCCTCAGCCTCACGAATAGCTGGGACTACAGGCACCTGCCACCACGCCCAGCTAATTTTTTGTATTTTTAGTAGAGATGGGGTTTCACCATGTTAGCCAGGATGGTCTCAATCTCCTGACCTCGTGATCCACCCACCTTGGCCTCCCAAAGTGCTGGGATTACAGGCGTGAGCAATCGTGCCCGGTGATATATTTTTAACAAATGTAAAAAGCACACTGTAGAACACTATATATGATGTGAACACATGACTATTTAAATAACATATATTTACATACATATATGTTATAAATATATATATAAATACAGATCTGGAAGAATGGTTGACAGTGTTTGTGGATGGAATAGGTGGTTGGGCTAAGTTCCATTTTTTTTTTTTTTTACAGGCATCTATGATATTTTAAAATTATTTAAAAATTTAATGTCAACTAAATATGTATTTATAGCTAGATATTTTTGTAAAACTATAGAGGTAATAGTTGAGATACAGAGCAGGTATGGCCTTTTATTTTTCCAGTAAAAAAAACAAAGGTCAGTAATTTAATAACTAGCAATAAAGATAAGGGAGTTGTTTAAGGTTCCAATTTTGTGTATTTTGGGAAGTATGTCCTTTTTGTCACCACTACAACGAAATTTCTGAACTTTTTTTTTTTTTTTGAGACAGGGTCTCACTGTGTTGCTCAGACTGGAGTACACTGGCATGGTCATAGCTCACTGCAGCCTTGAACTCTTGAGATCAAGCATTCCTCCCACCTCAGCCTCCTTAGTAGCTAGGACTACAGGTGTGCATGACTACATCCAGCTAATATTTTTTATATGTACTTTAAGGTCTAGGGTACATGTGCACAACGTGCAGGTTTTTTACATAGGTATATATGTGCCACGTTGGTTTGCTGCACCCATTAACTCCTCATTTACATTAGGTATTTCTCCTAATGCTATCCCTTCCCGCTCCCCTCACCTCATGACAGGCCCCGGTATGTGATGTTCCTCGCCCTGTGTCCAAGTCTTGTCATTGTTCAAGTCCCACCTATGAATGAGAACATGTGGTGTTTGGTTTTCCGTCCTCTTTTTTTTTTTTTTTTTGAGACGGAGTCTCGCTCTTTCTCCCGGGCTGGAGTGCAGTGGCTGGATCTCAGCTCACTGAAAGCTCCGCCTCCCAGGTTCAGGCCATTCTCCTGCCTCAGCCTCGGGAGTAGCTGGGACTACAGGCGCCCGCCACCTCGCCCGGCTAGTTTTTTTTTGTATTTTTTAGTAGAGACAGGGTTTCACTGTGTTAGCCAGGATGGTCTTGATCTCCTGACCTCGTGATCCACCCGTCTCGGCCTCCCAAAGTGCTGGGATTACAGGCTTGAGCCACCGTGCCCGGCCCCGTCCTCTTGATAGTTTGCTCAGAATGATGGTTTCCAGCTGCATCTTTGTCTCTACAAAGGACATGAACTCATCCTTTTTTATGGCTGCATAGTATTCCATGGTGTATATGTGCCACGTATTTTTAATCCAGTCTATCATTGATGGACATTTGGGTTGGTTCCAGCTGTTTGCTATTGTGAATAGTGCTGCAATTAACATACGTGTGCATGTGTCTTTATAGTAGCATGATTTGTAATCTTTTGGGTATATACTCAGTAATGGGACCACTGGGTCATATGGTATTTCTAGTTCTAGATCCTTGAGGAATCACCACACTGTCTTCCACAATGGTTGAAGTAGTTTACACTCCTACCAGTAGTGTAAAAGCGTTCCTATTTCTCCAGCATCTGTTGTTTCCTGACTTTCTAATGATCACCATTGTAACTGGTGTGAGATGCTATCTCATTGTGGTTTTGATTTGCACTTCTCTGATGACCAGTGATGATGAGCATTTTTTCATGTGTCTTTTGGCTGCATAAATGTCTTCTTTTGAGAAGTGTCTGTTCACGTCCTTTGCCCACTTTTTGATGGGGTTGTTTGATTTTTTCTTGTAAATTTGTTTAAGTTCTTTTTAGATTCTGAATATTAGCCCTTTGTCTGATGGGTAGATTGCAACAATTTTCTCCCATTCTGTAGGCTGCCTGTTCACTCTGATGGTAGTTTCTTTTTCTGTGCAGAAGCTCTTTAGTTTAATTAGATCCCATTTGTCAATTTTGGCTTTTGTTGCCATTGCTTTTGGTGTTTTAGTCATGAAGTCCTTGCCCATGCCTATGTCCTGAATGGTAATGCCTAGGTTTTCTTCTAGGGTTTTTATGGTTTTAGGTCTAACGTTTAAGTCTTTAATCCATCTTGAATTAATTTTTGTATAAGGTGTAAGGAAGGGATCCAGTTTCAGCTTTCTACATTTGGCTAGCCAGATTTCCCCGCATCATTTATTAAATAGGGAATTCGTTCCCCATTTCTTGTTTTTGTCAGGTTTGTCAAAGATCAGACGGTTGTAGATGTGTGGTGTTATTTCTGAGGCCTCTTTTCTGTTCCATTGGTCTATATCTCTGCTTTGGTACCAGTACCATGCTGTTTTGGTTACTGCATCCTTGTAGTATAGTTTGAAGTCAGGTAGCGTGATGCCTCCAGCTTTGTTCTTTTGGCTTAGGATTGTCTTGGCAATGCGGTCTCTTTTTTGGTTCCATATGAACTTTAAAGTAGTTTTTTTCCAATTCTGTGAAGAAAGTCATTGGTAGCTTGATGGGGATGGCATTGAATCTATGAATTACCTTGGGTAGTATGGCCATTTTCATGATACTGATTCTTCCTATCCATGAACATGGAATGTTTTTCCATTTGTTTGTGCCCTCTTTTATTTTGTTGGACAGTGGTTTGTAGTTCTCCTTGAAGAGGTCCTTCACATCCCTTGTAAGTTGGATTCCTAGGCATTTTATTCTGTTTGTAGCAATTGTGAATGGTAGTTCACTCATAATTTGGCTCTCTGTTTGTCTGTTATTGGTGTATAGGAATGCTTAGGATTTTTGCATGTTGGTTTTGTCTCCTGAGACTTTGCTGTAGTTGCTTATCAGCTTAAGGAGATTTTGGGCTGAGACAATGGTGTTTTCTAAATATACAATCATGTCATCTGCAAACAGGGACAATTTGACTCCCTCTTTTCCTAACTGAATACCCTTTATTTCTTTCTCTTGCCTGATTGCCCTGGCCAGAACTTCCAACACTATGTTGAATAGGAGTGGTGAGAGAGGGCATCCCTGTCTTGTGCCAGTTTTCAAAGGGAATGCTTCCAGTTTTTGCCCATACAGTATGATATTGGCTGTGGGTTTGTCATAAATAGCTTTTATTATTTTGAGATACATTCCATCAATACTTAGTTTATTGACAGTTTTTAGCATGAAGGACTGTTGAATTTTGTTGAAGGCCTTTTCTGCATCTTTTGAGATAATCATGTGGTTTTTGTCTTTGTTCTGTTTATGTGATGGTTTACGTTTATTGATTTGCGTATGTTGAACCAGCCTTGCATCCCAGGAATGAAGCCGATTTGATCTTGGTGGATAAAATTTTTGATGTGCTGCTGGATTCAGTTTGCCAGTATTTTATTGAGGATTTTTACATCGATGTTCGTCAGGGATGTTGGTCTAAAATTCTCTTTTTTACTTGTGTCTCTGCCAGGGTTTGGTATCAGGATGCTGCTGGCCTCATAAAATGAGTTAGGGAGGATTCCCTCTTTTTCTGTTGATCGGAATAGTTTCAGAAGGAGTGGTACCAGCTCCTCTTTGTACCTCTGGTAGAATTCAGCTGTGAATCCATCTAGTCCTGGACTTTTTTTGGTTGGTAGGCTATTAATTATTGCCTCAGTTTCAAAGCCTGTTATTGGTCTATTCAGTGATTCAACTTCTTCCTGGTTTAGTCTTGGCAGGGTGTATGTGTCCTGAAATTTACCCATTTCTTCTAGATTTTCTAGTTTATTTGCGTAGAGGTGTTTATAGTATTCTCTGATGGTAGTTTGTATTTCTGTGGGATCGGTGGTGATATCCCCTTTATCATTTTTTATTGCATCTATTTGATTCTTCTCTCTTTTTTCTTTATTAGTCTTGCTAGCAGTCTATCAATTTTGTTGGTCTTTTCAAAAAACCAGCTCCTGGATTCATGGATTTTTTTGAAGGTTTTTTTTGCGTCTCTGTCTCCTTCAGTTCTGCTCTGATCTTAGTTGTTTCTTGCCTTCTGCAAGCTTTTGAATTTGTTTGCTCTTGCTTCTCTAGTTCTTTTAATTGTGATGTTAGGGTGTCGATTTTAGATTTTTTCTGCTTTCTCTTGTGGGCATTTAGTGCTATAAATTTCCCTCTACACACTACTTTAAATGTGTCCCAGAGATTCTGATATGTTGTGTCTTTCTTCTCATTGGTTTCAAAGAACATGTTTATTTCTGCCTTCATTTCGTTATCTACCCAGTGGTCATTCAGGAGCAGGTTGTTCAGTTTCCGTGTAGTTGTGTGGTTTTGAGTGAGTTTCTTAATCCTGAATTTAATTTGATTGCACTGTGGTCTGAGAGATAGTTTGTTATAATTTGTGTTCTTTTACATTTGCTGAGGAGGGAGTGCTTTACTTCCAACTATGTGGTCAATTTTGGAATAAGTGCAATGTGGTGCTGAGAAGAATGTATATTCTGTTGACTTGGGGTGGAGAGTTCTGTAGATGTCTTATTAGGTCTGCTTGGTGCAGAGCTGAGTTCAAGTCCTGGATATCCTTGTTAACCTTCTGTCTTGTTGTTCTGTCTAATATTGACAGTGGAGTGTTAAAGTCTCCCATTATTATTGTGTGGGAGTCTAAGTCTCTTTGTAGGTCTCTAAGGACTTGCTTTATGAATCTGGTTGCTCCTATATTGGGTACCTATGTATTTAGGATAGTTAGCTCTTCTTGTTGCATTGATCCCTTTACCATCATGTAATGGCCTTCTTTGTCTCTTTTGATCTCTGTTGGTTTAAAGTCTGTTTTATCAGGAGGTAGGGTTGCAATCCCTGCTTTTTTTTGATTTCCATTTGCTTGGTAGATCTTCCTCCATCCCTTTACTTTGAGCCTATGTGTGTCTTTGCATGTGAGATGGGTCTCCTGAATACAGCATACTTATGGGTCTTAACTTGTTATCCAATTTGCCAGTCTTTGTCTTTTAATTGGGGCATTTAGCCCATTTACATTTAAGGTTAATATTGTTATGTATGAATCTGATCCTAACATTATGATGTTAGCAAATCCAGGTAGTTTTAAAAAATTTTTTTGTAGAGATGGGAGTCTCATGCTGTGTTTCCCAGGCTGGTCTCAAGCTTCTGGCCTCAAGCAATCCTCTCACCTCAGCCTCCCAAAGTGCTAGGACTGCAGGTGTGAGTCACCATTCCTGGCCTTCAAACTTCCTATACGATCAGACCATGCCTGCCTGTCCACCCTCAGTTCTTGCCCTTTGTGCTCTGTACTCCAAACCACTTGGATCTTCTTTTAGATTCTATAACTTTCTGTGCTTTTTCTTGCCACAGGACCTTTTGTATAAGTGGTTTCCTCTTCCTGGAATGTTCTCTTTCTACTCCCCTTAACTCTATGGATCCTTGATATCTCAACTTAAGCAGTACCTCAGAGAAGCTCTTTTGATTCCTTAGTCAATATTTGGCTCCTTTGTTTTATACTTTTGTGTGTCTTTCTTTCTTTCTGTCTTACCCTTCATCTCTTTGCAAAAATATGTTTGGTCTCCTCCACTAGATAAGTGGTTCATTAAAGTGGGTGTACATCTGGATTTGTTTATTATTCTATTTCCAGATCCTAGCATAATGGCTGCCATATAGTTAATGCTTAAGAATTACTTATGGAATGAATCAATCAATTCTTACTGAATCCCTTTTTAGCTTTTTCGGCAGCTGCCTACTTGGGTGCTGATAAACTTCCAGGGGTGACTCCCTTGGTATTTAAATGGAATTACAGTTTACATCCTACAGCTTGCTTCTTCTTTCTTTCTTTCTTTTTTTTTTTTTTTTTGAGGCGGAGTCTCGCTCTGTCGCCCAGACTGGAGTGCAGTGGCGCAATCTTGGCTTACTGCAAGCTCCGCCTCCCGGGTTCACGCCATTCTCCTGCCTCAGCCTCCCAAGTAGCTGGGACTACAGGCACCCGCCACCTCGCCCGGCTAGTTTTTTGTATTTTTAGTAGAGACAGGGTTTCACCATGTTAGCCAGGATGGTCTCGATCTCCTGACCTCGTGATCCGCCCGTCTCAGCCTCCCAAAGTGCTGAGATTACAGGCTTGAGCCACCGCGCCCGGCCTGCTTTTTCTACTTGGGCATTTTTCCAGTTCATTTATTTATTAATTTATTTTTGAGACAGGGTCTCACTCTATTGCCTAGGCTAGAGTGCAGTGGCGTGAACATGGCTCACTGTAGCCTTGACCTCCTGGGCTCAAGGGATCCTCCTGCCTCAGTCTCCTGAGTAGCTGAGACTACAGGTGCACACCACTCTACCTGACTAAGTTTTTTTTTTTTATTTTTTGTAGAGATGGGGTCTCACCATGTTGCCCAGGCTGGTCTGGAACCCTTGGGCTCAGTCCTGTGTCAGCCTCCAAAAGTGCTGGGATTATAGGCATGAGCCACTGTGCCCAGCTTTTTCTCCATTTTAGAAGATTTATGGATCTATTTTCTTCAGAGGCCTTATTTTGTATGGTGCATATATGTTTATAATCAGTTTGCTGAATATGTAACCTTTGCTTTCTGGTTTATCTGGCTTTGTCATTTATACTCTCTCGGTTCGTTTTATGATATGTAGCTTATTCTGGTTATGTATTTGATAAAACTGTAGACAGTGCATTTGTCTGGATAATGTGCAACTTGATTTTACTCAGGACACTTATCTTTGCCACTTTGAAGTATAATTTGCTGGAGAAAATATGAAAGCATTAGGATAATAGGTTTCAAATGTATCATTAAACATAAAACTTAACTTTTACTTTATTTTTGAGGCAGAGTCTGGCCCTGTCGCCCAGGCTGGAATGCAGTGGCATGATCGTAGCTCACTGCAGCCTCTATCTCCTGTGGTCAAGTTATCCTCTGACCTTTTCATACCAAGTAACTAGGATTGGATGTGCACACCACCACACCTGGCTAATTTTCTTGATTTTTAGTGGAGACAAGGTCTCACTGTGTTGCCAGGCTGGTGTTGAACTCTGAGCTCAAGTGATTCTCCTACCTCGGCTTCCCAAAGTGTTGAGATTCAGGTGTGAGCCACCACGCCCAGCTAGAACTTACTTCTGGAAATTTTCTTTTAATTGTGCTTCAAACTAAAACAAGTCACTTTATCTAAAATGTATACTAGATTAATTTCCCTTGGTGAAAGGCACATATCATTTATTTCTAGTTGTTTCTATAAGTACTACTGTCCTCAGCTTCAATGCTTTTTTCTTTTAGAGATAAAAGAGGATTAGAAGGTAAAAGAAAATGCTGGGAACTGACCGTTGTGTGGTGGAAGAATGGTTATCAGAATTCAAGGTAAATTGGATTGGAGATCAGAATGTATTATATTATTCTGTATTTCTAATTCAAACAGTGAGTATGTGCTCTATGGAGAAACGTATAAAAATATGGTAGGAAGTGAAAATGACAAAATACAAAATAACGTGCTTCTGTAATTGCAGTTCTTAAAAATGGTACTAATATGAATAATGGCTAGAAGGTGATATGTAAAAATGAAAATAGTTGTTAAGATTGATGAGACGCTATTTTAAAATATATTCAGTAAAAGAGAAGATCCACCAAGCTTTAATAAGGCACAAAAATAGGATTTGCGCCTACGTTTTTCTATCCTGTAATTAAAAGTCAAATAGTCTTGATGGAAAACTATGTAATTTATGAATACTGTGGAATTATAAATGTTTTGGCAAAACATAAATGCAAGAATTGAAACATCCTACATTTTTTAAAAGATGAGATTAATTTAGGATGGCCCATTTCAGGAAATCTTGGTATAATGTGTGATTTCTAATCAGTATTTATGGTTGAGTAGTTAGAAGAATTCTATACTATAACATCCTAACTTAATTTGTTTGCACTCTGATGGTTCTTTCTTTCTTTTTTTTTTTTTTGAGATGGAGTCTCACTCTGTCACCTAGGCTGGGGTGCAGTGGCGCTATCTCGGCTCACTGCAGCCTCCACCTCCCAGGTTCAAGCGATTCTTCTGCCTCAACCTCCTGAATAGCTGGGATTACAGGAGCCCACCACCACGCCTGGCTAATTTTTGGTATTTTTAGTAGAGACAGGTTTCACCATGTTAGCCAGGCTGGTCTTGAACTCCTGACCATAAGTGATACGCTCGCCTTGACCTCCCAAACTGCTGGGATTCCAGGCATAAGCCACTGTGCCCAGCCTATTTCTTTATATTAATTATTTTTACTTTTCTTACTTGAGTTTGTCATAAATCTGTTCAAGAACTACTTGTGTAAAATAAAGTTCCTCACTTCTCAAATGTTCACTTTTGTTTTCCTTTGGTGGTTTCTTTTAGGCATTACCTGACACTCAGATCACCAGTTATGCAGCAACTTTACACCGGAAAAAAACACTTGTACCAGCCCTCTATAAAGTTATTCAGGATTCGAATAATGAGGTAGGAGAGCTCAAGAAAAATAATTTCTACATAGTGAAATGAAATATGTTTACCAAAACATGTAAATTTAAGTTTTATAGTTTTCTCTCCTTGTGAATCTGGAAAATTTTCTTTCTGCTGTTTTTCATTCTGATAGTTGCTTTGGCTTTCCCTGTTCCCTGCCTTTCCATATTTTGAAATGTTTTGGTCAAATTTTTTCCTGTTGAGTGTGCAGTATGTTCTGATTGTTGATTTTAGTGACCATCATCTCAGTGGATTATTTATTTGAAACTTTTCTGTTGCCTATTCTGGAATGTTTCCTGCTCTGGAAGCCATATTTTAACTGTATACTGATCCAGCTTTATTTATCTTAAGTATTTTTACAGTTATTTTTCTGATAATATATAACTAGGTATAATCACTCTAAAATCAAACTGATAACATAAAATGATGCTGCTAGTCAATTTAGCTTGAAAAGGATCAGAGGAAGCACTTTTTAGTCTAAGTAGTCAAGATCGATAAACTTAGAATAAGAGTTTTGTATTATTTAACCTTGTGACAGAAGGAAAAAGTGCAGTTATTGAGTCTGTATGTTAACTTGTGCAAAATACACACATTATCTTTCCATTAACACAGTAGTGTGACATACAGTTTTATCACCACTGGATTCATGTATGCTTAAAATGAAAATGAAAGGAACACACAGGAAAGTAGCTTCTTATCTTCCCAGATACAGCCTCCAAGAGTGCCTCTGCTGTGTACTGGAGTGAGTTTGAAGAAGTTCAGGTAATCCCCTCCTAACCAGCAGCTTAACTTAAAGTGCATCTTCATTTTTGTCCTATCACTAAAAGCTTGCTTATTGACCTCCTTCTTTCCTGTCTCCTAAATTGCGATTGGCTCTCAGTTAGACTTGCATATGTTGCTATTTGTAGCAGCAATTGCAGGATTCATTTGCTTTTTCTCTTGCAGTGTATTTCTGAATGTTTTATAACTCTGGGTATGCGTAATGTACGTATATGCATATCCATATGGTCAAGAGTTTTCAGAATTCTTTGTTTGAATAATGAATGTGTGTATTCCCTACCCCTTGTTTTGCGCTATTTTAACATTTAAGCTTTGCTTATTAAAATGTATTTGTTTTAATGCTTTCTCTTTAGATTGTAAGCTCTTCATGGGCAGTGGTCAGATATTCTATATTTGTAACTTCTCTACAATCTAGTATTTTATCATGTACATAACAAACATAGAATAATATTGATTGGAAGAACAGTGAAGTACAAAATGAGATTCTAAAATGACATTTTCATTAGGGCTCAGAAGTGTATAAGAAGTAACCTTTTCCTATTTCTTTGTATAATACTTTGGAAGCTTTTACATTAAAAAAACTATTCTCATTACTTTCTGTTGTCATATTTCATAATATTAATGTGTGGGACTTTGGGGCTCTCATGGCTAGAAATGGAAAAATTACAACTCGAGGGATGTGAGCTCAAGATCCAGCATTCATTATAATCAACCAGTTGCTAGAGGAGGTTTGAGTTTCTCTCCTGTCTCCTGTCAGGTTAGAAGGCTCTAACCATGTGTTCAGACTTCAGAAAAACAGAATGATAAATTTGATAGAATTTCAGAACAATTCTGGACTTTAGTCATAGAAGGAGGTCCCTTTTAATTCTGATTTTGTTATATTCTGAAAGAAACAAATGTACTATTTAGGTTACAAGAAATTATTTTAGAAAATTGTCATGTGCCATATTTAATATGAATTAGAACTTACAATAGTTGCCGGTGCAGTGGCTTACGCCTGTAATCTCAGCACTTTGGGAGTCAGGGTGGGGGTGGATCATAAGGTCAAGAAATCAAGACCATCCTGGCCAACGTGATGAAACCCTGTCTCTACTAAAAATACCAAAAATTAGCTGGGTGTGGTGGTGCGTGCCTGTAGTCCCAGTTACTTGGGAGGCTGAGACAGCAGAATCGCTTGAACTTGGGAGGTGGAGGTTGCAGTGAGCCGAGATTGCACCACTGCACTCCAGCCTGGTGACAAAGTGAGACTCCATCTCAAAAAAAAGAAAAAATATTTGGAAACTTTCATATTTTCTGATTCAAATCTACTACTCTACAGCACTCTCTTGCCTTTTCTGGTGTTTAGTGGTTGAAGTATCTCAGGTTGTATCAAAAGCCATCTCTTCTACTTAGGCCTGGATCCTATCTTCTCTAGCTACCTTAAGGACTCGGGTCCTGCAATTATTCCTTCTGTCTTCCATCACTGATCTTTTTTTCTTTCCCTGATGAGTGGAATATGATAAACAACCTTATTCTATTTTTTAAAAACTTTATTTGAGCTTACCTCCTATTATCTACCCCATTTCTCTGTCCCTATTCACAGATGAACTTCATAAAATATTGCTTATTCATAGCCTCTGTCTACTTGTCTCCTTTTCTTCACCTCACATTCTTTAACCCACTCAAGTTAGGCTTCATCTTCATTATTCCATCAAAATACTCTCGGTGTGTTCATCAAATAGCATGTCTCTTAGCAATTATCATGTCAAAACAGTGTTTGCTAAATTTGGGAAAGGTGTCGGTTATGATTTTTTCTAACCCAAGGATAATGATTTTTAATACTTTTTGATGTGGGTGGTGGTGCCATTTAAGGGAGGTCAGAATCATTTATATTAAGAATTTGAGAACATGGTGCTATGAGACATACGCTTCAAGTTAAAGTTTTTTTGTTGTTTTTTTGTTTTTTTCTGAGCCAGGGTCTTACTCTCTCTTCCATGCTGGAGTACAGTGACAGTATTATAGCTCACTGTAACTTCAAACTCCTGGACTCGTGATCCTCCAAACTCAGCTTCTCAATTAGCTATGGGCACATGCTACCACACCCTGCTAATTTTATTTTTTATTTTCTAAAGACAGAGTCTCACTTGTTACCAAGGCTAGCCTTGAACGCCTGGGCTCAAGCGATCCTCCCACCTTGGCCTCCCAAAGTGCTGGGACTACAGGCATGAGCTGTTGAGCCTGGCCACAATTAAAGATTTTAACACATAGCATTGGCAATTTTTCTTTTTCTTTTTTTTAAGACAGGGCCTCACTTTGTCACCCAGGCTGGAGTGCAGTGACTTGAACACAGCTCACTATAGCCTGAACCTCCTGGGCTCAAGCAATTCTTCTGCCTCAGCCCCCCCAAAATAGCTAGGATTACCCAGGCGTGTGCCACCACACCTGGCTAATTTTTGTATTTTTTGTAGAGATAAGGTTTTGCCACATTGCACAGGCTGGTCTGAAACTCCTGGGCTCAAGCCATCAGCCTGCCTTGGCCTCCCAAATTGCCGGGATTACAGGCGTGAGCTACTGTGCCTGACCAGCAAATTTTTAACAGTCTTACTTTGTAGTAGTATCTGATTAAAAGTTACCGGATTGCCAACATCTACCCCCCATTCGCTTAAAAAAAAAAAAAAAAAAAACAGAGTAATAATGTTGGTAACCCTGTATTACTTCACTGTGCTTAGTTAAATTATAGTGTCCCACATGCCAGTGTACCTGTTGCTACTGAGAAAGAGGAGTTTAAGGTCTTCACAGAAGAAATTCATCATAATTGTACCGTGGCCCGTGAAGTTTAGAGAAGGCAATCTTTGGAGAGTTTTTTTACTAAAGAGGAGATTGAGTTTGAAACATGAGTATAAATTTTTAGTAAACCAAATTTGTGAGAGCAACAGTTTTTTACTTCTCCCAAAGAACTGAATATTGCTCTCAGTATTTAAGAAAGATGCCAGCAACTGACAGTTTCCAGAAGTTTATTACTTGTTCATTATTGGCACTACATGGAATACACTGTTTGTGATTAAACAATCTATACCTCCATTCTAATATAAGAAATGTGGGAGAGTGGAAACATCAACTTGATGTCAGAAGACCTGAATTTAGTGTCTTACTTCACCATTAACTTCAACGACTTTTGACCAGTTATCTGATTAGACCAATCAGATAATCAGACTTCAATGTAAGGGAAGAGTTGCAGTATTTTACTTTTGTGTCAGTCTTGCTCTGTTACCCAGGCTGGAGTGCAGTAATGCTATCATGGTTCAATGCAGCCTCAAACTCCAGGGCTCAAGCTATCCATCCTCTTCAACCTTGTGAATAGCTGGAGCTACAGATGTGTACCTCCACACCCAGCCTCTGGAAAATTTTTTAAGATTTTAAAAACTGTTCTGATAGTGATTTAGCATAAAGGGCTTAGTATTTACTAGACTAGGATGTGTATGTATGTAAATTTTTTAAACTTTAGAATTCTTCCAGAGCTAATCCTAACTCTTCTAAATATATTAACTGTATAATTGACATGGATTTGTTAAGTTTTTATCATGACAGTGACTTTTTATTGTAGAGTGTTAGATTATTACAGATGTATATAACTATATTCAAGTAGATTTCCAAAGTTATATGCATTATTTTAATCATTCAGAATAGAGGAAAGCACATGAAATTACTGAACTATTATTCTTTTTTTAAAAGAGTTAGTGTTAGTTTTATACATGATATAAATGATGAATTGATGGGTGCTGACGAGTTGATGGGTGCAGCACACCAACATGGCATAAGTATACATATGTAACAAACCTGCACGTTATGCACATGTACCCTAGAACTTAAAGTATAATAAAAAAAATAAAAAAATAAAAAAAAATAAATAAAAAAACTATAATTCAAAATTCAAAGTTAAAAAAAAAATAAAAATAAATTTTGAAGTTCTTAAAAAAAAAAAAGAGTTAGTGTTAAACTTTAAAAATTATTTTATGGTTTCTTGTCAATATTTTATATGAATTTTAAAGTCATAGCCCAGTTTTGTGCAGCCTACAGTTATTCCAGCAAACCCATTCTAAATTGGCAGTACATATTTAGGGAAAAGTGGGAAAGTTTATTTTAACTGTTCATTTTCTTCAGTTTTCTAGATCGTGAAGTTCCTCATAAGTCATATTGTGTGATATCGTATGAAAAATTAGCCAATCGAACACTGAAAAAGCTATTTCTGGATACTTTTCTCCTTTTTAAAATCTTTCACATAAACACAATAAGTAAAATTTAAATCAGTTTTAAAATGGTTTGCTTCACTTGTATGTATTTTAAATATTAGCTAGAATTTTGGATGCGCAAATATTTATTGCAAAATCCCTTCTACTGAGTGGTATATAACTTTTTTTTACATGGAATGTGGATGATTTAATGAATTTCATATTGCAGTGAAGACACTGAGTACTTAGAGACAATGACATCAATACAATGAAAACTGATTCCACAGAACACTTACAAATGCATACATTTTCCTCCAAAGAAGCATGTTTTTCACAGATTTAAGTAACCAATGATTTACATAGGATGCTTCAGATTCCTATGTGTATTATTTTTCAGTAAGAGTGGTATATAATTTGTTTAAATCATAGTCTCAGTTGAGATTTTAAGTTTATTCCCAACAATATTATGCAAAATTATCTTATTTCAATGGAAAGTTTTTGAAATGGAGGATAGTAAGAGTTGATAAGAATAGAAAGGAAAATTCTTCTTAAATATAAATGTAGTACATTGGCTAAAGGACTAATAATCTAGTAAATTTAGTAGTACAGTATACTGAAAGGTACATTGATACATGGGCACAAAATACTTCTTATAGTTAGTGGATTGGTCAGTTTAATATGTGGTCTCTTTACACAAAGGTTTTGGTTAAATTAACTCAAAATGTGGAGAAATTAATATTAAGACTATTTTAAAAGTATTATACAGATATAGGTGCCTTTAAAAAAAACAACAACAAAAAACAGTTGCAACCAAAAGAATTGAAATGACCAATGCACTTTATTTTCCTTTTAGCTCCTGGAGCCTGTCTGCCATCAGCTGTTTGAGCTCTACCGTAGCTCAGAGGTTCGACTTAAGAGGTTCACACTGCAGTTCTTGCCAGAATTGATGTGGGTTTATTTACGGCTTACAGTTAGCCGAGACAGACAGAGTAATGGTTGCATTGAAGCACTTCTGTTAGGAATATACAATTTGGTAAGTTGACGGTGACAGAAATTTTAAGTATTTTGCAAGGTCCTCTGAAATACTTAAGGAATGTTTAGAGAAAAATAAATCGGCCGGGCGCAGTGGCTCATTCCTGTAATCCCAGCATTTTGGGAGGCCGAGGCAGGCATATCACTTGAGGTCAGGAGTTTGAGACCAGCCTGGCCAACATGGTGAGACTCTGTCTCTACTAAATATACAAAAATTAGACAAACATGGCGGTGTGTTCTTGTAATCTCAGCTACTCGGGAGGCTGAGGCAGGAGAATCTCTGGAACTGGGGAGTTGGAGGTTGCAGTGAGCCAAGATTGTACCACTGCACTCCAGCCTGGGTGAAAGGAGTGAGACTCTGTCTCAAAAAAAAATTAAAAATAATAAATAAATAAATTGAGGCCAGATGTAGTGACTCATGCCTATAATTCCAGCACTTTGGGAGGTCAAGGTCTGAGGAGCACTTGAGCCCAGGAGTTTGAGACCAGCCTGGGCAGCTTAACCAAATCTTGTCTCTATAAAAAATTAGCTGGGCATGGTGGCATATACCTGTAGTCCCAGCTACTCAGGCGGCTGAGATGGGAAGATTTCTGGAGCCCAGGAAGTCAAGGCTGCAGTGAGCCATGATCGTGCCACTGTGCTCAAGCCTGGACAAGAGAGCAAGACCACGTCTCAAAAAAACAAAAAACAATTCAAATGTCTATAAATGTAACTTGTTTGAACTAATTAGGTTGAGTACAGGGGTAAATATTGATAATGCATTTTTTGATAATGTATTTTATAAAGTATGTAAAACTACTATAATTGATAGCATTATTAATATTTATTTCTTCAAATTATTTTATTTGACCAATATTTATAAATGTTTTTGGATGTATGGCATTGAGTTGGACACTGAAAATATGGAGAATTACATGTGTGGCACCTACTTCTAGGAAACTCCTGCTGTGTTCGAAAAGACATGTTTACACATAACTAGTAATGCGGTTTGTATAATAAGAGGATTTTAGAGAGAAACTCAGATGTTAGCTGAAGTTATCATGGCAGGCTTTATTGAGGCGATGGCATCTAAGCTGGGCCTTATGAAGCGGTATAGTTTTGGCCCGTTGAGATAAGGAGCAGGTGAGATTTCAGGAAGCAGCTATCAATTGAACATAAGCAGAGAGGCAGGACAGTCAGGTCACGTCCTGGAAATAGAAAGTAATTCTGTTTGAAGCACAGAGTACATATGCAAGCTGGAAAAGACAATTTTGTGTCAGTTTTGGAGAGTCTTTTTAAAGTGAAGAGTTTAGATTTAGGTTCTCTTCAAAGCAATTAGAGGGTTTTGAGCAGAAGAATTGTATTATATATTGGGAAAACGAATCTTGTGGTGGTATGCAGAGAGACTTTTGAATTATAAATTGAATTTAGTCACCACTTCTTATATGTTAAAGGCTATATACATAATTGAGAAGAGTGAGGCAAATGGACATGAGATTTCTGTTTCTCTGAGGGGAGGACATCAGTTTCAGGAAAAAAGTTCATATGGTATTATAGCATGGTAGGATTTTTAAAATCTTAGTAAGAACACAGTGGAAACTAGGGGGAGGAAAGAAACCATAAACACTTCTGAGATACTAGGGGCTTTACATAGAACTCGAAGATTGAGACTTGATCACTTCTGCAAGATGAGGAGGTTATGCTAGAAAGGTTACAAGGACTGTAGGAAGCAAGGTGAAAAGGTGAGGGAGAGTTTAGGAACATGGGATAATCTGCGTAGCACTTTTCTGAAGACTTGGGCAGCACAAGGCACCTTTTCTTGTGCAATTCAGGGAAACAAAATAGCACAGCATCATATTTCCATTCCCATGTGCCTCTACAAAATTGGGCAGTTACCTGAACTCATCAATAAAGAATCGTGAATTTTATGAATGTATCTTGGAGTCATTGAGTGGGGTAGCAATTGAGAAACCAAAGTGTTATTTGTCATAAAAGTTGTAAATTTGTTAATAGTTATTTGATAATATATCATGTATTTGATAGTACATTGTTTATAAAACTCTTTTCTTCTAAGGAATTCAGTACCGTAAACATTATTATTCTATTTTTTTCTCATGATGTCCATTTAAGGACCATTGGTATTGAAATTTCTGCGCCTTGAAGTCTTATATTTTGTGTATTTAGTATACATTGTAAATAGACACTCCACATAATAAAGTTTAGTTTTATAACTGAAAGGTAATAAAGTACAAGAAAATTGAATCTCATGGTAAATATTCTTCTGTACCAGTGCTCACTCTTCTAAGTATTAGTTACTTTAAAAAATCATTAGCAAACATTTCCATCGCTAGAAGTCTGAAGGAAGGAGCAAGGGCTTTAGAATGACTTGTATTCGCTTCAGAACCATGCTCTGCCACTTATTGGCTGTTTTAAATTGGGACAAGTTACTTAATATCTTGACTTCAGTTGCCTCATCTGTAAAAAAGAAAACATTGTTAGTAGGATTAAAAACAACTTGAAGAATTAATTATGTTGCCTAAGGTGTTTATAAATGTTCATTATTATTACCATCAAAATTAAAATTTAAAAACAATGAAAATTGATCTAGGAATAAAATTCTCTACTTTCCTAACTTGCCTGATAGTTTTTTCTTTTCAAGTAGGAAATCTGTTTTATTTACCACTGTGTTTCCTATAGTGCTTACCAGCAGATACTTAGTAAATGTTTGTTGATTTAATGATGGAACTTGGTGTTTTAGACTATGCTTAGCATTAAGCTATCATTTTAATTAATGTGTTTAGTGTAATAAAATTCAATAATGAGACACATGAAACATTTTGCAAAGTGTCATGTTGGACAAATTGTTGACATAACTTGTTGGTGCTGTTTGACAATGCAAAATTAGTATACTATAGAAAAATGCTCAGTTATATGTCAGAAGTGTAACCCTAGGCTTTGGACTCCTTTTAATTTGCTTGATGTCTGTGTTCTTCCTTTTCTGTGGTTCTCAGTTTTTCTTAATCACACTGGGAGTCGTCCATATATTCTTTTCTGTTTTTCCTTCTTTCCCTCCCCAGCACTTCTTTGTTTCAAATAGCCCCAGGGGAAGTTTTATATTTCCCTTAAACAAAATTTAGCATATCCTTTTCACAAATACCTGCAAAGATAAATCAAATTAGGCTTAATTTGAAATTTAAGAATAAAATTAAAACATTTTTGTCTAACTTAAATCAGGCCCATTCATGTTAGCATAGACTTTCTCTGAAGCACAGTGGCCCAAATGTGGTGGGACCTGGTTTGACTGCAAAGAAGTTATATCCTCAAGGGACTTTTCAGACCTATTTTCCTACCATAATTAGAGGTATGGTCATTATTCACATGTAATTGGTACTCTTCTGTGACATCATAAACTCAGAAATGAGCCCTATTCAGAAGTTCTTTGGGGTTTGTGTTTGGTGATGAGGATTATTGCTGCTGTTATTGTTTCTTCTTTGTTTTTTGAAATGGAGTGCAGTGGCACAATCTCAGCTGTCGCCTAGGCTGAAGTGCAGTGGCAATCTCAGCTCTCTGCAACATTTGCCTCTGGGGTTCAAGTGATTCTCCTGCCTCAGCCTCCCAGGTAGCTGGGATTATAGGCATGTGCCACCATGCCCAGCTAATTTTTGTATTTTTTGTAGAGATTGGGTTTTGCTTTGTTGGCTAGGCTAGTCTCGAACTCCTGACCTCAAGTGATACTGCCTGCCTTGGCCTCCCAAAGTGCTGGGATTACAGGCATGAGCCACTGTGCCCAGCCTGATGTTTCTTCTTTTTAGGCAATGCGACTACTCAGTCTCTGACTACTGCCATGTAGGTCTAGTAAGGGCAGTCTTCTCTCTATGGATTTTACGCCAGTGATGTATGCTAATATGAGTTGTAAGGGAAATAGACAAAAATAAGACAGTGGGGAAAAGGATTGTTGCAGTTTTCACTCCTCTGATTGTTGTCGTCTGTAGGCATATGTGTGTGTGTGTGTGTGTGTGTGTGTGTGTGTGTGTGTGTGTATATATATTTTTTTTGAGACAACATCTCATTCTTGTCCCCCAGGCTAGAGTGCAATGATGTGATCTCGGCTCACTGTAACCTCCGCCTCCTGGGTTCAAGCGATTCTCCTGCCTCAGCCTCCTGAGTAGCTGGGATTACAGGTGCCTGCCACTGTGCCTGGCTAATTTTTGTATTTTTAGTAGAGATGGGATTTCACCACGTTGGCCAGGCTGGTCTCGAACTCCTGACCTTAGGTGATCCGCCCGCCTCTGCCTCCCAAAGTGCTGGGATCACAGGCGTGAGCCACTGCGCCTGGCCACACATATTTATTTGTAACAGGAATGTTGGAGGTGCCGGAGATGGAGAAATGAAGGATACCATTGTCCATTGTCTTTTTTATGAAAAGAAAGTGTTTTTAATAAAATCACAAGAACTTTCTTGTAGCTTAGTAAAAATTACCTAAATATGAATTTATTTTTAATGACTTAGACTAATAATCCTTTTGTTTGTTTGTTTTTGAGACAGGGTGTCATGCTGTCACCCATGCTGGAGTGCATTGGGTGATCTCAGCTCACTGCATCCTCCACCTCCCAGGCTCAAGGGATCCTCCCACCTCAGCCTCCTGAGTAGCTGGGACTACAGGCCTGCAGTACCATGCCCAGCTAATTTTTGTATTTTTTTGTAGAGACGGGGTTTTGCCGTGTTGCCTAGGCTGGTCTCGAACTCCTGAGCTCAAGCGATTCGACTGCCTTGGCCTCCCAAAGTGATGGGATTACAGGCCTGAGCCACCACACTTGGCCCAATAATTATTAATTGTGGCTTATTTCAGGTCATTCGTTTATTGCTGAATGATCGTAAGAATCTTTTATTCGCCGGGCACGGTGGCTCACGCCTGTAATCCCAGCACTTTGGGAGGCCGAGACGGGTGGATCACGAGGTCAGGAGATCGAGACCATCCTGGCCAACACGGTGAAACCCTGTCTCTACTAAAAATACAAAAAATGAGCCGGGCGTGGTGGCGGCGCCTGTAGTCCCAGTTACTCAGGAGGCTGAGGCAGAAGAATGGCGTGAACCCGGGAGGCGGAGCTTGCAGTGAGCTGAGATCTGGCCACTGCACTCCAGCCTGGGCAACAGAGCCAGACTCCATCTCAAAAAAAAAAAGAATCTTTTATTCAAGATTCATTCATAAATGTTCTCACCATTTTTTTAAAAAAGGATAACTGAGGCGTTGTGTTTGTTAATTAGCTTGATTATTTTAATCATTTCACAGTGTATACACATATCAAAACATCATGTTTTATGCCATAAATATATAATGTTCATTTGTCAATTATACCTCAGTAAAGCTGGAAAAAATTCATTCTGTATTAAATTAATGTATTTTTCTTGTTTTCGTAAGTGTGGATCTCTTGGATAAGACTTTTCATTTTAATCTGTTTAGCATAGCCGTGTTTTTACTAAAAGATTTAATCACTTGTAATCTTCCCATCCTGTGTGTAAATTTAACATCAAATTCATTTGTTTGCCTGCCTCATGTCTTTGCTGCCATATTATATTTGATTTAGTATAGAATTGTACCCAATATCTATCTCTCTGTGGATTTTGTGGATTATAACTCTACTACCAAAGTGTACAAATTTGCTAATAAGTTAGAAAATATAAACTAGGGTGGTAATATTTTTATCCATGACTGTTTCTGAAATCTTCCTACTGCCAATCATATAGTCTGTAAATTAAGAAAGTAATTATTATTTCTTATAAATCTGTGATTATTTCATTATCTATTTTTTTAATATAGGAAATTGCTGATAAAGATGGGAACAATAAAGTTCTGTCTTTCACTATCCCCTCCTTATCCAAGCCTTCAATATACCATGAAGTAAGTAACATTGGAAAGGTGGAATTATTTTAAATTATATTTAATAACAAATCAAAAAAACAGTTTCTTACCAGAGATAAATATTCCTAAAATATCTTTACTGATTCACTTCTTAAAAGTGGATGTGCTGGGTGCAGTGGCTCATGCCTGTAATCCCAGCACTTTGGGAGGCTGAGGCGGGAGGATCACGAGGTCAGGAGATTGAGACCATCCTGGCTAACACGGTGAAACCCCGTCTCTACTAAAAACACAAAAAATTAGCCGGGCGTGGTGGCGGGGGCCTGTAGTCCCAGCTACTCGGGAGGCTGAGGTGGGAGAATGGCATGAACCCAGGAGACGGAGCTTGCAGTGAGCCAAGATTGCGCCACTGCACTCCAGCCTGGGTTATAGAGCGAGACTCCTTCTCAAAAAAAAAAACAAAAAAGTGGATGTTTGTTATTAGAAGACTGAACTGTGACAAGAGAGGCAGAAAAGAATGAAAAATTTTCTCTAGTTCTTTTTGTTTTTTTTTTCTTCTATATCTTTTTTTTTTTTTTTGAAGACAAACTCTTGCACTCTCCTTCAGGCTGAAGTGCAGTGGTGCAGTCTTGGCTCACTGCAACCTCTGCCTCCTGGGTTCAAGCGATTCTCCTGCCTCAGCCTCCCCAGTAGCAGGGACTGTAGACACGCACCACCATGCCCATTAATTTTTTTATTTTTAGTAGAGATGGGATTTCACCGTGTTGGCCAGGCTTATCTCGAACACCTGACCTTGTGATCCGCCCACCTCGGCCTCCCAAAGTGCTGGGATTCTAGGCGTGAGCCACCGCATCCGGCTCTAAGTATCATTTTTTACTTTCATTAGTCTTTTATGAATTTTTTAAAAATTCATTAATTTTTTAATATTTATGTTTTTAATTTTTAAAATCATAAGCCTTAAAAATATTCTTTACTTTTAAAGTCTTCTATACTACTTAGAAATCACCTTAGATTGATTTGTTTTTGTTATTCTTTATTATTCTGGGAAAATAACTACTTAAAAGAATGTTGACACTCTGTTATATTTCAGTTTAAAGGAATCTAATTGCTGCATTCTAGGTGTTCAGTACATTATACTTTTTAGCTTATATTTATTTGGTTGAAGAATTTGAGAACACTGATAATCATGTAGGTAACTGATGCCTTTTGAGCTGAACTTTTTCTGCTTTCTGTCTTTAAGTAAAATCCGATAAGAAACTGTTATGAATCAAACTTCTGATCTGCAGTGGCCTTTATTGTTGCTACACTAAGTTGTGAGGATAACATTTAGAGAAACTTTACTAGTAGTCTAAAAATTATATTCTATTTTCCTGTCAACACACAATATCCTGACCATCTCATAGCTCTTTGCACTATTAATTTGCTTAATTAATTCCCTGGGACTTTGTTTTGTGTTTAAAATAGAATGTCTCCCATTTAGCCAGGAATCATTTTAGCACAATGTATTCCTGAGTAATAGATTTTAATTAAGTTCTGTGTATCATGTTATGAAGTAAAATGGAGAGTAGTAAAGTATTAATGAATGGATGGTTCTTCTATTTTTTTCTTTTTTTTTTTGTTTGAGACAGAGTCGACTCGCTCTGTCACCCCGGATGGAGTGCAGTGGCGCGATCTCGGCTCACTGCCACCTCTGCCTCCTGGGTTCAAGCTATTCTCCTGCCTCAGCCTCCCGAGTAGCTGGGACTATAGATGTGTGCCACAAGCCCGACTACTTTTTTTGTATGTTTAGTAGAGATTGGGTTTCACCATGTTAGCCTTGATGGTCTCAATCTCCTGACCTCTTGATCCGCCCGCCTCGGCCTCCCAGAGTGCTGGGATTACAGGCGTGAGCCACCATGCCCAGCCTGGATCGTTCTTCTAACTTTAGAAACACGAACTCAATGATGTTAGTATTTTTTTTTTTTTTTTTTTTGAGCCTGAGTCTGGCTCTGTCGCCCAGGCTGGAGTGCAGTGGCCGGATCTCAGCTCACTGCAAGCTCCGCCTCCCGGGTTTACGCCATTCTCCTGCCTCAGCCTCCGGAGTAGCTGGGACTACAGGCGCCCGCCACCTCGCCCTGCTAGTTTTTTGTATTTTTTAGTAGAGACGGGGTTTCACCGTGTTAGCCAGGATAGTCTCGATCTCCTGACCTCGTGATCCGCCCGTCTCGGCCTCCCAAAGTGCTGGGATTACAGGCTTCAGCCACCGCGCCCGGCGATGTTAGTATTAAAGAGACATCTGGGCTGGGTGTGGTGGCTCATGCTTGTAATCCCAGCACTTTGGGAGGCTGAGGTGGGTGGATCACTTGAGGTCAGAAGTTTGAGACCAGTCTGGCCAACAACATGGCGAAACCCTGTCTCTACTGAAAGTACAAAAATTAGCTGGACGTGGTAGTGGGTACCTGTAATCCCAGCTACTTGGGTGTCTGAGGCACAGGAATCGCTCGAACCCACAAGGCGGAGGTTTCAGTGAGCCACGATCGTGTTACTACACTCCAACCTGGGCAGCAGAGCGAGACTGTGTTTCAAAAGGAAAGAGAGATATTTGATTATAGTATTTAATATTGTTTGTATAATTATAAGCAACTGTGCTCTGTTCTGGAATTTTTAACCTTTAGTTTTTTCAGCAACTTTTCTTATTCCTTTAAATATAGATTTAGTACATAACCTTTTAAAAATATTTTTAGTTTTATATTTTACAGACAATTTCCAAAAGAAGCTATAGAATTTATATAATTGAGAATTGAAAGATTCTGAATGTTTTCTGTGAAGAATGAGAAGAATAAATGATTTAAAACTTTTGTGGAAAAGAAAATTAAATATTATTACATGATACAGATTTTTACTTCATGGTAGAGACATTGTCTCATAGTGTACCTTATTTTTGTAGCCTTCAACAATTGGATCCATGGCTTTGACAGAAGGGGCATTGTGTCAGCATGATCTCATCAGAGTTGTTTATAGTGATCTTCATCCTCAGAGGGAAACATTCACTGCACAGAACCGGTAATGGTCAAAACTGTATATAGTACCAACTTGTATGTATGTATGCATGAATATATGAATGAATGAATGAATGAATGAATGAATGAATGAATGACAGAGTCTCACTCTGTCACCCAGGCAGGAGTGTAGTGGCACAAACATGGCTAACTGCAGCCTGGACCTCCCAGGCTTAAGTGATCTTCCCACCTCAGCTTTCCAAGTAGCTAGGACTACAGGTATGCACCACCAAGCCTGGCCAATTATTATTTTTTTTATTTTTTGTAGAGAAATGTCTGCTGTGTTGCCCAGGCCGGTCTCGAACTCATAGCCTCAAGCACTTCTCCTGCCTCAGCCTCACAAAGTGCTGAGATTATAGGCATGAGCCACTGCACCTGACCCATTTATTTATATATTTAGAGACAGAGTCTAGTTATGTTGCCCAGGCTGGTCTTGATCTCCTGGCCTCAACATGATCCTCCCACCTTAGATTCGTGAGTAGCTGGGATTACAGGCATGCACCACTGCACTCAGCTAACAATTGTTAACTTATGCTTAGTAGTTAACTATAATTACTTCAGTTCTAGTTTGGTATGAGAAGACCCCAAAAGGTAAATACATCATAGTCATGAAATACCCATTTTCTAATGTTTGGTATTATGTTATGGTCATCTTGTATAAAGCAGTTTAAAAAGTGAACGTGCAGTCAGTCAAATCAGGATTCATATTCTAGTACTGCAGTTTAGAAATTTTTCCCTCAGACAGTTTATCTACTCTGTATACCTTGCTTTCTTGGTTGTAGAATGGGATTCGTTCCTGAAGTTAGACAGAGTTTGAGGGACAGGTTCCAAAATTGCCCTCACTTCTGACTAAATTGAAAGTTTTGGGAGTTCCCAAAACCAAACTCTTGTTTGATAATTTGCTAGAAGGACTCACAGAATTCACTGAAAGCCATTATACTCACAGTTATGGTTTATTACAAGGAAAGAATACAGATTAAAATCAGCCAAAAGAGACACATATAGTAGAATATGAAGTGTTTAAAACACAAAGCGTCTGTTGTCCTTTCCCCTGAAGTCAGGATACATTACAACCTCCTGGCATCAGTGTATCACAGTAAACACAAAGTACTGGTAATGGGGTAGGCTCATTTAAGCTCTGGTTTCCAGAGTTTTTTTATTGAGGCATCATTATGTAGGCGTGATTGATTAGGTGGATTGCCCACTGTTGATCTCAGCCTCCATGTGGACTGATGCAGTGTGACCCAGAGCTACCACCTTAAATCGACATGGTAGTTCTTTCTGGCATGGCCAACTCCTACCTAAGAAAGTCAGATGTGGTCAGTCCAGCCCTAAGTTCTGGTGTTACCAGTCCCTGCCCTAAACAAAGACTCTTTATCAGATATGACACAGATTAACCTCTTAGGAGCAAATGCCAGACCTCTCTTTGGGGAAGGCCAGTTTATAGATGGCCCATGAATTATTATGGTTCAACTTAAGGTTTTTCAACTTTACAATGGTATGAAAGCAATATGCATTCAGTAGAAACCGTACTTCAGTACCTATGCAACCCTTCTCATTTTTACTTTCAGTACAGTGGTCAGTAAATTACATGAGATACTCAATTTTATGATAAATATAAAATAGGCTTTGTGTTAGATGATTTTCGCCCAACTGTAATGTAAGTGTTCTAATGTAAGGGCTAATGTAAGTGTTCTGAGCACATTTAAGGTAGGCTGGACTATGCTATGATGTTCAGTAGGGTAGATGTATTACATGCATTTTTTACTTATGATATTCTCGATTTACAATGGGTTTATTGGTATGCAATTCCATCATAGGTCGAGAAACACCTATATTTATTATACAGGCTGTCTCCTGGTCTTTGGCCAAGGCTCAAAAATGATCATGTTTATCTGGGCATCTACATTTAGTATAGCATTTATATGACAGATACTATCATTATGAACATGCCTAACATTTGGAGGAACCAGTGTAGGTTACAGATAGATTTAAATGAGTAACTAATTCATCCTTTAATGTTTGCATATATTTTCATATTTTTGCACAAATATGATTACCTCACCTGTCTTCTTGACCTACCTCATGGTAAACTTGTGCAGAACTATTTGTCATAGAAATTAGCTGTTGATTAGCTAAATCTACTTCCTCCTCAGGCAAGTCATGTTCCATTAGTATTCATTCGAAGGAGGCTTCAATTCAATTTCCAATACGTATGACCAGTGTTATAACCTTACCAACAATGCCAGTATTATACCATGTCACAGGATGGCAGTAAATGAAACCTGAAAAATAAGAGCCAAAGATACTGGCACATTCACAGAGTACCAGTCAGTCATTAACAGTTATCCCAGTTCATCATCATATATGACCAGAATATCTCCCAGAGAGAAGTCACCCAAGTTTACAGACTTCTGTTCAACCTTATTAAGTTCTAAAAGCAGGAGTGGTCTCACAAACTTATGACTTTTACTCTTTCAGGCAGCTAGTATAATTGAGCTAATAGTATCATCTCTTGCTCTGAGCCTCTTCTAGAGTGCTGATGTATTTCCCACATTGCACAACTCATTTATTCATTTTTAAAAATCTCGGCTGGGCACAGTGGCTCATGCCTGTAATCCCAGCACTTTGGGAGGCCGAGGTGGGTGGATCACCTGAGGTCAGGAGTTCAAAACCAGCCTGGCCAACAGGGTGAAACCCCATCTCTACTAAAAATACCAAAAAAAAACCCAAACAAACAAAACATTAACCAGGTGTGGTGGTGGGCGCCTGTAATCCCAGCTACTCGAGAGGCTGAGGCAGGGAGAATCGCCTGAACCTAGGAGGTAGAGGTTGCAGTGAGCTGAGATCATGCCATTGCACTCCAACCTGGGTGACAGAGTGGGACTCCAGTGGGACTCCATCTAAAAAAAAAAAAAATAGGCCGGGCGCGGTGGCTCAAGCCTGTAATCCCAGCACTTTGGGAGGCCGAGACGGGCGGATCACGAGGTCAGGAGATCGAGACCATCCTGGCTAACACGGTGAAACCCCGTCTCTACTAAAAATACAAAAACTAGCCGGGCGAAGTGGCGGGCGCCTGTAGTCCCAGCTACTCGGGAGGCTGAGGCAGGAGAATGGCGTAAACCCGGGAGGCGGAGCTTGCAGTGAGCTGAGATCCGGCCACTGCACTCCAGCCTGGGCGACAGAGCGAGACTCCGTCTCAAAAAAAAAAAAAAAAAAAAAATAGTCGAGTGCAGTGGCTCACGCCTGTAATCCCAGCACTTTGGGAGGCTGAGGCAGGTGGATCACGAGGTCAGGAGTTTGAGACCAGCCTGGCCAACATGGTGAAGCCCTGTCTCTACTGAAATTACAAAAGTTAGCCAGGCATGGTGGCGCGTGCCTGTAATCCCAGCTACTTAGGAGGCTGAGGCAGGAGAATCACCCCAACCTGGGAGGCAGAGGTTGCAGTGAGCCGAGATCACGCCATTGCACTCCAGCCTTGGCGACAGAGTGAAACTCTGTCTCAGAAAAAATAAATAAATAAATAAATAAAAATAATAAAAAATAAAAAATCTCAGCTACTATTTATCTCTCTCTTCATTTATACTCAAACTTTTCTCCCTTGGAGAGAGGTTAGGTTTGGCCATTATGTTGGTCTCTATTTCTGGCAGCAAAACTGACTAGCAAGTGCCTCCCCATCAATTCACTCCCAAGAATGTAGGGTAGATTTATATAAAGAACTAATATGCTATCACAACTAGGTGATAAATATACATTCTCTGTCAATCCTAATTTTGCCAGATGGAATGAAGGTACAGCCTAGCCCATCAGGCCTTTAGGAATTCTGACATAAAGATTTGAAGGTATAGTTCCAGTTTTTTTTGCTTAGGAATCATCTCTGCTCCTTGCACCCACAGTTGCAGCACTGGTACTGCAACCACTGCTTTAGGTGAGGAAAAAAAAAAATGTTGAGGTGATGTGGAAAAGAAGGGAAAAAAGTATAGCACCACCACCACCTTCTGTCACTATGAGAAGAACAGAATAGTGATGATGACTATCCCAGCATCATCTCTCCACTGCCTCCTCCCAAATCCCCCAGAAAAACAGAGGAATCTCTCCAGTGATAATTGGCCCTCCCTTGGCCCCGCTCAGGTTAAGTACACAGTCATGAAGGCCCATAAGCCAGCCCTTCATGCCTGTATCTCACCCCCGCCTTTTAGACCAAAAATACCTCATTTGATTGTTCCAATTATTTTCTTTTTCAATTGCTTTCATTCCACGCAATTGCTTGTTCCATTACCCTGAGGATGTCTCTTTGCCCATTGTTGGACTTTTGGTCTTTAAAGTGTGTTTCTTGCTCCAAAAATGTAACTAAGCAGTCCATATGGGTACAGTATCTTCTGGTCCTCTTACAGTACTCTGAGCATTTGATCCACAGTCTGATAAGCAAAACCTAATGCAGAGTGTCTGTTCCTGTCAGGACCCATTTGTGGCCTCCAGAGACTGCTGGCATCTGTTCAGCTTGCCAGCTATGTGCAGGGCCTTCCCCCAGAGGAATGTGCCCCATAGCCATCTGCAGTCTTTGTCTGTGTTATTGGCATTTTATGCCTCAGAAGGTACAAAAAGAGTATGTCTAAATTCAACCCATCTCTGCATTGCTGCAGTACCACCATGTCCACTCATTTCATGGACCCAAGTGATCACTCCAGGTGACGACACAGGGATATTTGCCCATAGGTGCCAGTCACCTGATTCTAGAAGGAGGTTCTCCTGATGTGCATTGACATATCCTACTTATGCACTCTTCAAATTCCCATAGTGATTTCCATATGTCTGTTTTTTCCCATACAGACACCCCTTTAATAGGCCAGTTTTATATTATGTTTCTGCCTGATCACATGGCCAGACCACTGGCCACCACTCATGAGCTGATAAAAACCCAAACAGGTCAGGCATGGTGGCTCATGCTTATAATCCCAGCACTTTAGGAGGCTGAGGCGGGTGGATCACCTGACGTGAGGAGTTTGAGACCAGCCTGACCAACATGGTGAAACCCTGTCTCACTAAAAATACACAAAATTAGCTGAGCATGATGGTGGGCACCTGTAATCCTAGCTACTTGGGAGGCTGAGGCAGGAGAATCACTTGAACCCAGGAGGCAGAGGTTGCAGTGAACTGAGATCGCACCACTGTACTGCAGCCTGGGCAACAAGAGCGAAACTCCATCTCAAAAACAACAACAACAACAACAAACCAAACATAGCAGCAAACTGCATGCAATTCAGCCAACCTGCCAAGCTGGTAAGTTTTTACTTTTTTTTTTTTTTTGAGACGGAGTCTTGCTCTGTCGCCCAGGCAGGGGTGCAGTTGTGTGATCTCTGCTCACTGCAACCTCCGCCTCCCAAGTTCAAGCGATTCTCCTGCCTCAGCCTCCTGAGTAGCTGGGATTACAGGCGCATGCCAGCATGCCCAGTTAATTTTTGTATTTTTAGTAGAGATGGGGTTTTACCATTTTGATCAGGCTGGTCTCGAACCCCTGACCTTGTGATCCACCTGCCTCGGCCTCCCAAAGTGCTCGGATTACAGGCGTACATGCCCAGCCTTTTTTTTTTTTGAGACGGAGTCTTGCTCTGTCACCCAGGCTGGAGTGCAGTGGCGCGATCTCAGCTCACTGCAACCTTCACCTCCCTAGTTCAAGCGATTTTCCTGCCTCAGCTTCCTAGCCTAGCTTTTTAAAGAATAAATCTTGGGCTGGACACAGTGGCTCATGCCTATAATCCTAGTGCATGGATTGAGGTCAGAGGATCACTTGAGGCCAGGACTTCAAGAACAGCCTGGACAGTATAGCCAGACCCAATCTCTTTAAAAAAAAAAAAAAGAACAGTATGGTGGTACATGCCTATGGTCCTAGGTACTCTGGAGGCTGAGGTTGAAGGATCAAGCCCAGGAGTTTGAGGCTGCAGTAAGCTATGATTGCACCACTGCACTCCAACCTGGGCAACAAAACGAGACCCCATCTCCTAAAAAAAAAAATTGTATTTCTTTCTCTAGCAGCACATAGATATTTTATTCTTTTTAATGATGAGTTATTATTCCATTTTATTTATGTACTATCACTTTTTAGCCAATCTCTTATTGAGTAAATTTAGATTGTTTTCAGTTTTTTGCTATTATAAATAATATTGCTGGGAACACATTTTTTGTGCATATATTTGTGTGAGAGCACAAGAAGTATCTGTAGGATAAATTCCTAGCAGTGAAATTGTTATACTAAAGAATATCTGTGGCCAGGCACAGTGGCTCATGCTTGTAATCCCAGCACTTTGGGACGCCGAGGTGGGTGGATCATGAGGTCAGGTGTTCGAGACCAGCCTGGCCAACATGGTGGAACCCGTCTCTACTAAAAATACAAAAATTAGCTGGGCGTGGTGGCAGGTGCCTGTAATCTCAGCTACTCGGGAGACTGAGGCAGGAGAATCGCTTGAACCCGGGAGGCGGAGGTTGCAGTGAGCCGAGATCACGCCACTGCACTCCAGCATGGGTGACAGAGCAAGACTCCATCTCTTAAAAAAAAAAAAAAAAAAAGAATGTCTGCTTTTTTTAGTTTGAGTAGATATTGTCACATTACCCTTTCCAAAACAACTATACCAATTGAATGTCCTCCTAGTACTTTGAGAGTTTTTCCTCCTACTAACTGCCAATACCATTTTCAAAGTGGTTTTTTTTTTTTTTGAGACGGAGTCTCGCTCTGTCGCCCAGGCTGGAGTGCAGTGGCCGGATCTCAGCTCACTGCAAGCTCCGCCTCCCGGGTTTATGCCATTCTCCTGCCTCAGCCTCCCGAGTAGCTGGGACCATAGGCGCCCGCCACCTCGCCTGGATAGTTTTTTGTATTTTTTAGTAGAAACGGGGTTTCACTGTGTTAGCCAGGATGGTCTCGATCTCCTGACCTCGTGATCCGCCTGTCTCGGCCTCCCAAAGTGCTGGGATTACAGGCTTGAGCCACCGCGCCCGGCCCATTTTCAAAGTTTTTAATCTTGACTAATCTGATAGTTAAAAACTGGTGTCACATTGTTATTCATTATTGTTTTTCTTTTCCTGTGAACTGCGTATTCATGTCCTGTGTCCTTTTTTGTTTTTCGCCGATTAGTGGGAGAGGTTTGTTTCACTGTATTGCCCAGGCTGGTCTCAAATTCCTGGGCTCAAGCAGTCCTTCCACCTCGATCTCCCAAAGTGCTGGGATTATATATATGAGGCACTGTGCCCATCCCCATTTTTCTTATTGAGCTGTGTATTTTTTTTTTCTTAGTGACTTGCAATAGTTCTTTGAATATTGAGGAATTGACACTGGTTTTTCATGTTGCACGTTTTCAGTTAATTATTGACTTTACATTTATTTTTTAAATTGAGATATAATTCACATACCATAAAATTTACCCCTTTAGGGAGCCAGGCGCGGTGGCTCATGCCTGTAATCCCAGCGCTTTGGGAAGCTGAGGCAGGTGGATTACTGGAGGCCAGGAGTTTGAGGCCAGCTTAGCCAACATGGTGAGACCTTGTCTCTACTAAAAATATAAAAATTAGCCAGGTGTGGTGGCGCATGCCTGTAATCCCAGCTAGCTGAGGCAAGAGAATCACTTGAATCCAGGAGGCGAAGGTTGCAGTGAGCCGAGATTGCACCTTTGCACTTCAACCTGGGTGACAGAGTGAGACTCTGTCTCAAAAAAAAAAAAAAGGGCCAGGCGTGGTGGCTCACGCCTGTAATCCCAGCACTTTGGGAGGCCAAGGTGGGTGGATCACAAGGTCAATAGATTGAGACCATCCTGACCAACATGGTGAAACCCCATCTCTACTAAAAAGACAAAAAAAATTAGCTGGGCGTGGTGTTGGGCGCATGTAGTCCCAGCAACTCAGGAGGCTGAGTCAGGAGAATCACTTGAACCTGGGAGGTGGAGGTTGCAGTGAGCCGAGATTGCGCCACTGCACTCCAGCCTGGCGACAGAACGAGACTCTGTCTGAAAAAAATAAAAATTAAAAATAAAATTTACCCCTTTAAAGCATACAATTGAGTGGTTTTTATTACTAGACATTTTACATGAGTGGATCTATACAATATATTGCCTTTTGTGTATGGCTTCTTTCACTTAGCATGTTTACAAGGTTTGTTTCTGTGGTAGCATGTATCAGTACTTTCTTTTTATAATTAAATAATATTTCATTGTGTAGATATACCACATTTTATTTATCCATTCATCAGTGGGTGGACATTTGAGTTATTTCTATTTTTTCTTTTTTGGCTATTATGAATAACTCTGCTCTCTTTAGTCTATTTGGGCTGTATAACAAAATACCTTAGACTGGGTAATATATAAACAATAGAAATGTATTGCTCACAGTTCTGCAGACTGGAAAGTACAAGCTTAAAGTGCCAGCAGACTCAGTGTCTAGTAAGGGCTCATAGTCTCTGCCTCATAGATGGTGCCTTCTAGCTAATCAAATTCAGGAGAGCAGAGCTGTCATGACCTAATCATTTCCCAAAGGCCCCATCTCTTTTTTTTTTTTTTTTTGAGACAGTCTAGCTCTGTCACTCAGGCTGGAGTGCCGTGTCACGATCTCGGCTCACTGCACCCTCTGCCTCCTGGGTTCAAGTTATTCTCCTGCCTCAGCCACTTGAATAGTTGGTATTACAGGTGCACAACACCATGCCTGGCTAATTATTATTATTATTATTTTTTAAGAGACGGTTTCACTATGTTGGCCAGGCTGGTCTTGAACTCCTGATCTCAGGTGATCCACGTGCCTCGGCCTCCCAAAGTACTGGGATTACAGGCGTGAGCCACCTCGCCCAGCTGCAAAGGCCCCACTTGTTAATACCACCATATTGAAGATTAAGTTTCAACATGAATTTAGACCACAACAGCTGTTTTGAACATGCATTCACAAATTTTTGTGTGAATGTACATGTTCAGTTCTTTTTAGTATATACTTAGGAATAGAATTGCTAGGTCATACGGTAATTCAACACTTAACTTCTTGAGGAACTGTCATGCTCCTTTCCAGAGTGGACGTACCATGTTATGTTTCTACAACAGTGTATGAGGATACCAGTTTCTCTACATTCTCACACTTATTTTCCATCTTTTTGATTGTAGTCATCTTAATGGGTATAAAGAGTGATATGGCATTCTGGTATTTATTTGTTTTTGCTGTGTTTTAGTTTTTTATATAGCCAACTTTATCAGGAGTACACATACATTTTTTTCCCCAAAGCCAAATATGCTTTAGCTCTGCATATTTTTCTTTCTTTCTTTTTTTTTTCTTTTCTTTTTTTGTTAAGACAGGGTCTTGCTTTGTTGCCCAGGCTGGTGTGTAGTGGCGTGATCATGGCTTACTGCAGCCTGCCGCCTAGAACCCCTGAGCTCAGGTGCTCCTCCTGAGCTCAAGTGCTTCTCCTGCCTCAGCCTCCTGAGTAACTAGGACTACCACCATGTCCTGCTAATTAAAAAAAAGAAAAAAAATTGTAGCAACGGGGTCTCAATATGTTGCCCAGGCTGCTCTTAAACACGTGAGCTCAAGCAATCCTCCCCGCCTCAGCCTCCCAAAGTGCTGGGATTTCAGGAATGACCTACTGGACCCAGCCTTCTATTTCCTTTTTTTTTTTTTTTTTTGAGACAGAGTCTTGCTCTGTTGCCCAGGCTGGAGTGCAGTGGCATGCTCTCAGCTCACCACAACCTCCGCCTCCCGGGTTCAAGTGATTCTCCTGCCTCAGCTTCCTGAGTAACAGACTACAGGCGCATACCACCATGCCCAGCTAATTTTTGTATTTTTAGTAGAGATGGGGTTTCACTATGTTGGCCAGGCTGGTCGCAAACTCCTGACCTTATGATCCACCCACCTCGGCCTCCCAGTGTGTTGGGATTACAGATGTGAGCCACTGTGCCCAGCCCTTCTGTTTCTTTATAGTGTCTTTTTCATCCTAGTAAGTTCCTTAAATGTCTGGCAATCTTTTTTCCCTCGTGTTTAAGAATAGGGGAATAGGCTGGGTGCGGTGGCTTATGCCTTTAATCCCAGCACTTTGGGAGGCTGAGGCAGGCAGATCACCTGAGGTCAGGAGTTCGAGACCAGCCTGGCCAAAATGGTGAAACCCCATCTCTACTAAAAATACAAAAAAAATTGGTTGAGTGTGGTGGCGGGCACCTGTAATCCCAGCTACTTGGGAGGCTGAGGCAAGAGAATGGCTTGAACACGGGAGGCAGAGGTTGCAGTGAGCTGAGATCGTGCCATTATACTTCAGCCTGGGTGAGAAGACGGAGACTCTGTCTCAAAAAAAAAAAAAAAAGTTGGGGGGGGAGGAATAAAAAATGAGAAGCTCTGACCATGTTAGTATATGGCTGATTTGAGCTAGTATTGGTACAAAAGTTATTGTGGTTTTGCCATTTAAAAAAATTAATTTTTGCACCAACCTAGTAACTGACTATAAATATAAACTTCACCATAGGATCCCACGAGGCCATTCATCTGGAAAATTTCCCAAATCCGTATCTTTAAGTCTTTCCTCTTAGAGTGGCCAAATTATCTAGAAACAACTCTTCTGATACCTTAACTAGAGATCTTGTTGCTAGTATTTTGGTGGCCAAGTGGCAATATCTAGTCAGTTATATTTCACTTCACTTAATCTTCCTATTTTCAGTTTGGCATCCACCCCCATCACCGTTGGGGCTCCCAGGTAGAAATTAGTTTTTATCCTTTCAGAGAAGAAATCTCCATTGTTTTACCTAGATGTATGGAGAAAGTGAAGGGATCTGAAAGTATGGCTGCTTCCAGATCAGACTTTCAACTTGATTTTTAACTTTTCATTTTGAAATAACTTCAGACTTACAAAAAACATTGTTAAAATAGTACAAAGTGCTTCCATAAACCCTTCGCCATTCATCTGTGGGAAGCTTTTTAGAGGTACAACTTCCCTGGTTCCTACCCGAGGTTTTAAGTAGGTCAGCTGGGTTAAGGCATAGAAATGTATGTTTTTAAAAAGGTCTTTAAATAACTAATGTGCATCCAGATTTAGGAGCCACTTTCTTAGACATTATAAATGTTAGGAAAGCATTTATTCATTCAACAAGTATTTATTAAACAATACTGTATTAGACACTGTGCTGGACACTAATGATAGAGATGAATAAATCAGGGTCTCTATTCTAAAGTTGCTTATTACTAAATGGGAGAAAGAGACATAAAGGAATAAAATTACAATTCAGTGGGATAAATGCTATATTAGAGCTACACAGGTAAGGGACTGGTTTACTTTAGCAGAGAGAAATAAGAAGGGCTTTATGGCTAAGGTAAAAATTTGATCTAGGACTTGAAATCTTATCAGGAATCACCCAAGTAAAAAAGTATATTCTATTAAGAAGGAGCAGCAAGCATTAAAGCAAGGAATTCTGATTGGTTACAGCATATTGTTGGAATGGTAAGAAGATTGATATAGTGTGGTATATGTGGTTGGTAATGGAGGGAAGTAAGGCTGGAGAGGAAGGATGAAGGTGGATTTTAAAGTACCTTGTAATAAGGACTTTGATTTTAAAGGACCTTGTGATAAGTTTGGATTTTATTATGAAGTCAGTAGGAGGATGGTAGACTTATTTATAGGGGAGTCATCTGTTCAAGCATGATTGATTGATTTTTTGAGATGGAGTCTCACTCTGTTGCGCAGGCTGGAGTGCAGTGGCACGATCTCGGCTCACTGTAAGCTCTGCCTCCCGGGTTCAAGCAATTCTCCTGCCTCAGCCTCCTGAGTAGCTGAAAAACAGGCTTGTGCCACCATGCCTGCCTAATTTTTGTATTTTTAGTAGAGACAGGGTTTCACCGTGTTAGCCAGGATGGTCTCGATCTCCTGACTTTGTGATCCACCCACCTCGGCCTCCCAAAGTGCTGGGATTACAGGCGTGAGCCACCGTGCCTGGCCTGATTTATTTTTTAAAAACAGAAATATAGATGACAAGATGACAGCAAGGGATATGACTTGTAATAAGGATAATATAAACAGGGAAACCTTTGAGAAAGATGCTATGTTGATCTGATTAAGAAATCATAAAGGTCAATATTAAGGCATTGTCATAACCAGTTGCTAGTAGAAGTAATTATTTGTAATCCTTTTAACCTTGCATTTGTTATTTTTAGGTTTGAAGTCCTGAGTTTTCTCATGCTGTGTTATAATTCTGCTATTGTATATATGCCTGCCTCATCTTACCAATCTCTTTGTCGGATGGGTTCCAGGTGAGAAGAGTGATTATTACTAATCTTCATATTTATTTGACAGATATTTATTGAACACATTCTCTAAGCCAGGCACTGTTCTAACTTCTGGTAATACAGCAGTAAACAAAACTCAGGGAGCTTACATTCCTGTAGGAGTCCTTATCCTCATGAGGCTGTTTTTTTTTTGTTGTTGTTGTTTTATGAGATAGGATTTCTCTCTGTCACCCAGGCTGGAGTACAGTGGCTCAATCATAGCTCACTGTGCCCTCGGCCTCCTTGGCTCAAGGGATCCTCCCGTGTGGGCCTCCCAAGTAGCTGGGACCACAGGTGTACACCACGACACTCAGCTAATTTTTGTAGAGACAGGGTCTTGCTCTGTTGCCCGGGTTTCTTTTGAAGTTCTGGCCTCAAGCATTCTTGCCACATCAGCCTCCCAAAGTGCTGCGAGTACAGGTGTGAGCCACCACGCCTGGCTTCATGCATTCTTGAAAATGTTTTCAGCGTTAAAGAAATATTTTCTAGCTGAACACAGAGTTGTACCAAGACATCCAAATCTAGGGTTGTTTAGTGACATATCTTATCATTCCCTGGTTGCCAGTTTTGGTAAATCACTTTGAGATCTTTGAAAAGAATAGTGCTATATATATGGGAAAGTCTTAAGGAATGCGAACCTCTTCCCATACATTTCATAAATAACTGTCTCTGTGTTGCAGAAAGTGATTAGCAATAGTACCAATGATGTGTGCGTCTCATTTGTATGTCGGGGGTGGATATTCTGTATCTCATGGATTATAATCTTCACTAAATCAGAATTTCTAATAATTTGGACAGACCTAGGCTGAAATCTTGTTCTGTCAGCCAGGCTGGAGTGCAGTGGTGCCATATCAGCTCATTCAATCTTTGTCTCTCGGGTTTAAGTGATCTTCTCACCTCAGTCTCCTGAGTAGCTGGGTCTACAGGTGCCCACCACTGTGCTGGGCTTTTTTTTTTTTTTTAAATAGAGACTGGGTTTCACCGTGTTGCATAGGCAGGTCACAAACTGCTAGGATTGAGTGATCTGCCTGCCCTGGCCTCCCAGCGTGCTAGGATTACAGGCGTGAGACACTGCACCTGGCCTTGAATTTCTACTATGGAAAAAATGTAGGCCAGGTGCAGTGGCTCATGCCTATAATCCCAGCTCCTTGGGAGGCTGAGGCATGTGGATCGCTTGAACCTGGGAGGCAGGGTTGCAGTGATCCAAGATCGCGCCACTATACTACAGCCTGGGCAACAGAGTGAGACCTTGTCTCAAAAAAAAAAAAAAAAGAAAAGAAAAAAATTTAAGTGATATAAATTAGTTTGGAGACCATGGATGTTTAGAGTCACAGAAGTTCAGTTATAGAAGGAATTCTGAATTCAGCCTTTCAAAATGATTTTTACTTGAGGATATCAATCCCCCAAAAAGGTTAAATGTTGTGTTAGTTTTCTATTACTGCGTAATAAATTGCCACAAATTGAGCAGGTTAAAACATCACACATTTATTGTTTCACAACTTTTGTGGGTCAGGAATCCAGATGACTTAGCTGGGGTACTCTGCTTAGCATATTACAAGGCTGCAGTTAAGATGTTAGCTGGAGTTGCAGCCTCATCTGAGGCTCAAAAGTTTTGTTGGCAGAATTGAGTTCCTATGGCTGTAGGACTGAGGGCATCAGTTTTTTGTGGCTGTGTGCTGGAGGCCATCCTTTGCTCCTTGCCACATTGGCCTTCCAACACAGGCAGCCTACAACATGGCAGCTTACTTCTTCAACATAGGAGTAAGACTCCAGCAAGACCTGTTACCTTATGTAACGTACTCATGTACACATAATCATGGAATCCCATCACCTTTGCCTTATTCTATTGGTTAGAAGCAAGCTGTAGATCCTACCCTTGCTGAAGGGGAAGGGCATGACACAGTGTGAATACCAGAAAGATCATAGGGATCATGGCTCTCCAAGAGTCTGTCCACCACAAGTGCTTTGCTCAGGGTCACATGCTATTGTGTTACTGGGAAGAGATCCTGCTTAAACAAAACTTATTAATTTTTCCCATCTAAATTAGCTGTTACTTTGATTTTATAGATTACTTAAAAATATTTGTTTCTCAACTGTAATAACATGATTAATGTCTAACAAAATTCTTGTCTCTAATTTAGATGCTGCTTAAGCACTTACTGCCTATCTGCAGATAAATTTATTTATAATTCATTACTTTAGGTTCATTAAAAGAAAACTGCCTGCTCTCTCATTGACAACATTATTGTGGCCTTAAATAGAATTTTTTTCTTTTTCTTTTTTTTTTTTTTTTGAGATAGAGTCTTCCTCTGTCACCCAGGCTAAAGTGCAGTGGCACAATCATTATACATAGCTCACTGCAGCCTCGAACTCATAGGCTCAAGCAGTCCTTCCACCTCAGTGTCTTTAGTAGCTATGACTATAGGGATGTGCCACCATATTTGGCTAATTTTTAAATTTGTTATAGAGATGGGGTCTCACTGTGTTGTCCAAGCTGGTCTTGAACTCCTGGCCTCAAGTGATCTTCCTACCTTGGTCTCCCAAAGTACTGGAATTATAGGCACGAGTCACCACACTCAGCCTAATAGAATTTCTTAATAACAAAAATGATGGCGGAGTTTAGTGGTCCTCAAACTTTTGTTCTTTTGTTCATATATCCTCTACGGAATTTTGAAAAACTATGTACTCCTTGTATGTTGTTGACATTAAAAATTTTTCATCCTATCTTAAGTAGGTAAAAATTATATAATTTCTAGGCCAGGCACGGTGGCTCATGTCTGTAATTCCAGCACTTCAGGAGGCTGAGGTGGGCAGATCACCTGAGGTCAGGAGTTTGAGACCAGCCTGGCCAACATAATGAAACCCTGTCTCTACTAAAAATACAAAAATTAGCCGGGAGTGGTGGCACATGCCTGTAGTCCCAGCTACTCGGGAGGCTGAGGCAGGTGAATCGCTTGAACCTGGGAGGCAGAGGTTGCAGTGAGCCGAGATCAGGCCACTGTACTCCAGCCTGGGCGGCAGAGCGAGACTCCATCTCAAAAAAAAAAAAAAAGAAAGAAAGGAAATGATATAATTTCTAGTATGTAAGTATCAACATAATTAAAAAAAAAAACTGTTGGGTCACTGTTTTAAATGTGTGTAATATAAATACCATAATGATGTGATACCATCATCCATTTGAGGAATAAACGAAGAAACTTTTCTTTAATGGTCTAATATTACATTTATTCCTTTTCCTCCTTGAAATTGACAGAGAAATTTCCATTCCCCTTTCGCCACATAGTTTTATCTTAATATAATGCTATTTTTATTTTATTTTATTTTATTTTTTTGAGACGGTGTCTCACTCTGTTGCCCAGGCTGGAGTGAAGTGGCGCGATCTTGGCTCACTGCAAGCTCCACCTCCCAGGTTCACGCCATTCTCCTGCCTCAGCCTCCTGAGTAGCTGGGACTACAGGCGCCCGCCACCATGCCCGGCTGATTTTTTTTTTATATTTTTAGTAGAGATGGAGTTTCACCGTATTAGCCAGGATGGTTTCGATCTCCTGACCTCATGATCCACCTGTCTTGGCTTCCCAAAGTGCAGGGATTACAGGCATGAGCCACCGTGCCTGGCCGTATAATGCTGTTTTTAAATAGCAGGTCTTTTATTGTATATCTCTGCTACAAAAAATTTATAAACAGAATTTTTAAAAAATTTCCCAAGACCATAAGGCACTAAACACTAAAAAATGTCTTCTGGACTTACTATTAAAATTATTTTACTAAATTGATCGATTAAATAATGTAGTATATTACAACTGTTGATCATTATCAAGCATAACTTTTTTGGAAGCATCACTTAGTGAGATGGAATGGATGTTAGGGAGTTGTTTATAGTTCTTTGTTTAAAAATGGCCTCAGACAACAGTATTTTGAAATGTCCTTTTGAGATTTCTATACTTCCCATTAATTCACCCTGATACAATTTGGGTTGAGTGAAAGTTAGACATTTGTGTGTGTATGTGTGTGAAGAGAAAGAAGGATGATTGTGAAAGAGAGGGTTAGCTATTTTAGAAAAGTTGCTTTTATGGGCAGTCCACTAGAATGAGTGCTTTATGAGAGCACAGATTTCATTTTTATTTTTTATCTTTCACCTGTTCACAACTGTATGCCTAGGCCCAGAACAATGACTGGTATATAACAGGCACTCAGTAAATACTTGAGGAATGAATAAATTGAATAAATGAACTTAGGAAAACAAAAACTATTTTATTTAAGGAATCTGGAAATCACATGTTAAATAGTGTATTTTCCTAGGGTTTGTGTGAGTGGGTTTCCACGGCAACATGAAAAACATTGGAAAGAACTCTGTGGTCGAATAGTATTGGATCCTGAATTTATGGTGCAGCTTCTCACAGGGGTGTATTATGCCATGTAAGTAGGTGGAATATAAAATTGTATGAATTCTTCCTAATGTTTAGAAACTTTGAAAATTTCTCTTTCTTCCTTATCAGACACAGTACTGAATCTTTTGTTCCATGATGGGCTTATCTTCTTTTTCTAATATGGTTTCCTTTTAGTACTTTTAAAATAGCCAAAATATAACATAACTAGTCATTAAAATTGGAGTCTAGAAATTGTCAGATTTTCTGTATGAAAAACTATCTGTACATAGTTCATAACCCAGGTTTTCATGAATGCATTAAACAGATTACTCTAAATATCAGCATGTAATAAAAACCAGTTTCTGTGAAGAAACATTTGTAAACATAGTATTTAAAATCTGTTTTGTTTTTATAACCAAAAGTGGGATAGTTCACAAATGAAATGACATAACACTTGGTATGAAAGTTTTGCTTCACAACCAAAATAGGACTTGGAACAATTTAAAAAGTTGTGCTGAAGATTAGATATTTGCTCAGGAGAGTAAATGATCTTCTTTATAGGTATAATGGACAGTGGGACCTTGGCCAGGAAGTTCTTGATGATATCATTTATAGAGCCCAGCTAGAGCTTTTTTCTCAACCACTATTGGTAAGTTATTATCTTTACTCTTTATTAAATATACTTGTGCCTTAAAAAGGTACTAGTTTAAAAATGTAAGGCAATCCAAATAATTAGGGGAAAAATTTTATTCCATGGTAACAGTTGGTTAACTGTTAGAGAAAAAACAAAATAGGTTTAGGTCCTTTCCACCTTCCAGTACCAAAATAAAGTTCAGATAAAGTGAATAATTAAATGTTTTGAAATCCTTTAAGAGAGAAGAAAAGGTTCTAAATATTCAGATTTCTAGAGAAGGGAAGACTTTCTAAGCATAAATAATAGGACAAGTCACTAAAATAAGTTTGATTCCCACCTTCCAGCCCCCACATAAACACCTGAATTCTAAGCCATTAGGTTTTTGGGGTTTTTTTTGTTCCTTGTTTTATATTTTTTTGTAGAGACAGGGTCTTTCTGTGTGGCCAAGGCTGTCCCCAGCCTCCCAGAGTGCTGGGATTAAAGATGTGTGACACCACACCCAGCCTATTCCATCAGTTTTTTAAAATTTATTTTTTATTTTTATTTTGTTTTTGATATGAAGTCTGTCTCTGCCACCCAGACTGGAGTGCAGTGGTGCGATCTTGGCTTACTGCAACCTCTGCCTTATGGGTTCAAGCGATCCTTCCATCTCAGCCTCCCAAGTAGCTGGGATTGTAGGCACCACCATGCCCAGGTGATTTTTTTTTTTTTTTTTTTTTTTTTTTGAGACAGAGTCTCACTCTGTCACCTATGCTGGAGTGCATTTGCGCGATCTCAGCTCACTGCAACCTCCGCCTCCTGGGTTCAAGCGATTCTCCTATCTCAGCCTCCCGAGTAGCTGGGACTACAGGCGCGTGCAACCACACCTGGCTAATTTTTTATATTTTTAGTAGAGATAGGGTTTCACTGTATTAGCCAGGATGGTCTCAATCTCTTGACCTCGTGATCCACTCACCTTGGCCTCCCAAAGTGAAGTTTTGTATTTTTAGTAGAGACAGAGTTTCACTATGTTGACCAGGCTGGTCTTGAAAAATCCTGATCTCAAGTGATCTGCCTGCCTCGGCCTCCCAGAATGCTGGGATTACAGGCGTGAGCCACCGCGCCTGGCCTCCATCAGGTTTTTTAAAAGCAAAATTAATATATGCAGGGTACAAACTGAGAAACATATTTTCAGCAGTCATGATATGAATAAGCAAATTAATATTTCATTCTATGTAAAAAGATCTTGGCCGGGCGCGGTGGCTCAAGCCTGTAATCCCAGCACTTTGGGAGGCCGAGACGGGTGGATCACGAGGTCAGGAGATCGAGACCATCCTGGCTAGCACGGTGAAACCCCGTCTCTACTAAAAATACAAAAAAACTAGCCGGGCGAGGTGGCGGGCGCCTGTAGTCCCAGCTACTCGGGAGGCTGAGGCAGGAGAATGGCGTAAACCCGGGAGGCGGAGCTTGCAGTGAGCTGAGATCTGGCCACTGCACTCCAGTCCGGGCGACAGAGCGAGACTCCGCCTCAAAAAAAAAAAAAAAAAAGATATTGTACTCTCCCACAAAATAAACAAATCTCCAAATGGTAAGTGATCAATTAAAAAACTAATGTAAGGCTGGGTGCGGCAGCTCACACCTGTAATCACAGCACTTTGGGAGGCTGAGGCGGGTGGATCACCTGAGGCCACAAGTTCAAGACCAGCCTGGCCAGCGTGGCAAAACCCCGTCTCTACAAAAAAATACAAAATTTAAGGCCAGGCGCTGTGGCTCACACCTGTAATCCCAGCACTTTGGGGAGGCCAAGGCTGATGGATGACGAGGTCAGCAGTTCAAGACCAGACTGTCCAAGATGGTAAAACCCCATCTCTACAAAAAATTAAAAAAATTAGCCGGGCATGGTGGTGGGCGCCTGGTAATCCCAGCTAATCGGGAGGCTGAGGCAGAGAATTGCTTAAACCCGGGAGGTGGAGGTTGCAGTGAGCCAAGATTGTGCCATTGCTCTTCAGCCTGGGCGACAGAGTGAGGCCCCATCTGAAAAAAAAAAAAAAAATTAGCTGGGTGTGGTGGCGCATGCCAGTAATTCCAGCTGCTTGGGAGGCTGAGGCATGAGAATTGCTTGAACCTGGGAGGCAGAGGTTGCAATGGGCTGAGATCATGCTGCTGCACTCTAGCCTGGGTGACAGAGCAAGACCTTGTTTCAAAAACAAAACAACAAATGTAAATATCCAGTAGTGGAGTGAGGAAGGCATTCTTTATGTTATAGTGGTAGTATGAAACAACTCTGAATATCCCCTGAAGAAGCAGTTTGGTAATGTGTGTTTATTTCTTTGGCCTTCTATCCCATGTCTAGCAATGTATTCCAGGAAACTAAACTTAAATTTAATACCGAAATTATAAATACCGAAGACAATGTATTATAAGCACAACATTGCAGTTTTATTTCTAATTGCAAAGGAATAAAAACAGTCTAAATGTCCCACAGCAGAAAATGATTTAAGTTACATAATATTTACTTGATGAGATTATATATATGAGGTTTTATATTAAAGGGAAGTGCTAGCTTGTATGAGGTAGAAAAACAGCATACAACTATTTTTTAGATCTAGACAGGACAGAGGAAACATATAAAATGCTATAATAGTTGTCTAGGTGATTTGACTGTGAATTTTTATTCCTTTCCAATTTCCTAAGCTTTTTGTAGTATTTTGATAACAGTATTCTTAAAAATACTATTTTCTACTTGCAGCATTGTAAGAATACAGCTTTTTATTTCATTGTTTCAAAAAATCACTATTATTTTTTGAGACAGGGTCTCACTGTGTCACCCATGCTGGAGTGCAGTGGTGTGATGACAGTTCACTGTAACCTGCACCTTCTGGGCTCAAGTGGTCCTCCTGCCTCAGCCTCCTGAGTAGGTGGGACTACAGGTGCATACCAGCACACCTGGCAAATTTTTGTATTTTTTTGTGGAGACGAGGTCTCACCTTGTTGCCCAGGCTGGTCTCAAATTCCTGGACTCAAGTGATCTGCCTGCTTCAGCCTCTCAAAGTGGTGGGATTACAGGCATGAGCCACCTTGCCTGGCTCAGCTTTTTAAAAGCCATTTTATTTATATCATTTTAAAAATATTTTAAGCGCCGGGCGCAGTGGCTCACGCCTGTAATCCCAGCACTTTGGGAGGCCGAGACGGGCGGATCACGAGGTCAGGACATCGAGACCATCCTGGCTAACACGGTGAAACCCCGTCTCTACTAAAAACGCAAAAAATTAGCCGGGCGTGGCGGCGGGCGCCTGTAGTCCCAGCTACTTGGGAGGCTGAGGCAGGAGAATGGCGGGAGCCCGGGAGGCGGAGCTTGCAGTGAGCCGAGATCCGGCCACTGCACTCCAGCCTGGGTGACAGAGCAAGACTCTGTCTCAAAAAAAAAAAAAAAAAAAAAAATATTTTAAGCTAAATATAAATTTATCGAGGTAGCATTTGCAGTAATTCTCCATTTGAATTCTCATTTGTTTCCTAATCTTACCCTAAGAGTTATATTAAAACAAATGGATAAAAAGATTTAAAAATTACATCATCATAGTAGTACCGTGAACTTATGAAACTCTTTAATAGTTGATCCTTTCAACAATCTTGTAAATTAAGTAGAGGTGGCATTTCCAAGGCAATACAGGTAAAGAGATTAGTAACTCTAGTTACAGTATTCCTTTATTGTCCATGGTCTCTGAGGGACACAATAATAATAACCTTTTTCCCTATTCAAATCTAGAGCCATATGATAAACAGAAAAATAGTTGGTATATGGGGAACAAGTATTTTCATTACTGTTAAAAGCTAAATTGAAAGACTTTCCTCCACATCTAGACCTTGGAACAGCCCACTGGCAAGAATGTTTGAGTGAGCAGATCAGGCACACCCATCCAGGCTGCTTAATTCCACGTGGGCTTGTCCAAGTAGAGAGGGAAGGAGCAAGACAATCCTTTAGCTCAAGATTTTTGCTAGATTAGTACAACCCAGTTAGGAAACATGGATCAGTCAAATGGCAATTACCAGTTATGTCACTTTCCTCTTCAGGGAGCAGAAAATGGTAGGACAAAATGCCAGAAGTATTTAGCGAACATTTCTCCTCATGTAAACAGAAGAGTGGAGAACATCCTAATGTTTTATCAGAGATTAAATTTTGCATGTTATTTATCTGAAGAATCAGACAATTCTAAATTGTCTCATAATCAGAGTTTACATGTTAATTCTTTCTTTGGCATGCTTTTTGTCTTTGAAAGTCAATAATTTTAAGGCATCATTGGGGTATGTGACTCATATTTTAGAAATTCTCATTTGAAAAGCCTGCTTAAAAGAATACAGAACAACAAAGATACATTTATTAAACATTATAATGCAAATTTTAAATACATATTCAAAAGTTATGGACACATGCAGTATAAACAAAAACTGCATATTGATTGTAAACTTGTATAGACTTATATTATCATTTTAGGTTGCCAATGCCATGAAAAACTCATTACCATTTGATGCTCCTGATTCTACACAAGAAGGCCAGAAAGTCCTTAAAGTTGAAGTCACTCCAACAGTGCCGAGGATTTCTCGGACTGCAATTACAACAGCTTCAATCCGTCGTCATAGATGGAGAAGAGAAGGTGAGTACAAAATCCCCATAGTCCACACATGGAGTCAATTAAATTTGTCACTGTTTTTACAGACTGTCTTAGCACATGATATTAAAAGACCCTGTGTAAAGTACATTTTTTTTTGTTAAAAATATCACTAGAAATGTGACTAAATGTCTAAAGTTATTTTAATATGTATTTATAAAATAGATGTTTAGATTGCTATATGAAGATTAAAACAAAATAAGATGAGGTTAATTTTTGTCTTTTTTTGAACTAAATAAGAAAAATAGGAAAGAAGTTGCTTTAATCTTGTTACCATACTGGAAAAAAAAAGGTGCACGTATGAGCACTGTGGGAAAAACTATATAACTGGCCAAACTAACAGTATAATGCAAGCTATTCATAAAATGATTTATTCTTGATTTTGGATTTTTATCTTTGCCTTTCCTTTTTTTGTAAGTGCTGAATCCAGCAGTATTTCATACACATGGTACTTGAATAGTCAAGCTGTCTTGCCTAAGAGATACTGCCATTTTAATGATCCTGATTTTTCTGTCTTAATTCATTTGCGAACCTCACATTGTTCATCTGCTGCCTTATGTGTGTGCATGCTGTGCACACACATGTAACTATATAAATAGTGTTTGTGTTTATATCATATCCATATATACATTTTCTTATCTGCCTGGGTCAAAATGCTCAGAAAATAATAGAGCAGCATAAAAGCACTAAAATTTTATATGTTGAATCCCAGATGGCTTTGACTTCTCAAACGAGGCTGACTCGAGTATTCCTGGCTCCCCGATCCAACACGGCTCCACTGACCTAGGGATCAAACGTGTGCAAGAGGGGGAGGTGCTGGTGCGCAGGACCCCTGAGCATGGCTCACCCGAGCCCAACTCAGCAACAGCCACAACAGAGGGTAGGACAGAGATGAGGAGGCAGAAGTCAGTGAGGCAGTTGCTGGAGAAGGATCCTGGCTCTCTATCCCCAAGCAGAGCATCTTTCCATTCTAATGTGTGTTTCCAGTACCCCAGGGTGTATTAGCTTCTCCTTGCAAAGCACCCTCCCTCCTCATATGCATAGCACCAGATCAGGTGCAATCTTTAGTTACCATTTGTTCTGGTCTGAAGTCTGCATCCTGTGTAATCAAGGAACAGCTTGGCATGGCTACTAACAAGGCAGGGTCCTGTCTCCAAAAGGTCTGCAAATGCTTGGAATTTTTTTTATTACTGAGCATGTTTATTCTAACATTAGGAAAGAAAAATGCACCCAGTGGACATGAGCCTTATTCATCAATATGAATGATTTTAATTATACAATAATTTATTCTTTAAAATTTTTGAAGAGAGTTTTAAAACATTAGCATATTATCTTTAAGATATTGAAGTGGAGCCAGCTGGTTTATGTGTAATTCTGTGGTGTTCAATGAAGAATTTCTTAGCTCTTTGACCAAGTATGCTGATGTTCATTGGCTTTATCATCTGTAGATTAAGTTGCTTAGGTCTAACTAGTAAACTACTGACACCTTCTATAAATGTGCTATCCTGATGCACAGTACGTTTTACAATTTATTGTAAATAATGGTGGTATTAAATTCAATGGAATTAAAATGTATTATTATATTTAGAGGTCAGATATCCTAGTAGAGCCTTATTTCTATAATGTAGGTATCACAACATGGAGGGGTTTTTAAATACCCTTCCCTCGAACCCCCATCTGCAAAAGAATGCTTCTCTTTGTTGGGAAAGTATTTACTTGCTGTTTTGCATGTAATGCCATAGGAATTAGCTTTGTAAAGGAGGGAACTGTAGCCAGTTTTTAAAAAGTTATTTAATGTATTGCTACTGTGGATCCTTTATACTTATTTATTAAATCAAGCAAGTAGCTTTAAATGAGGTTATATATTTTTACTTAAAGACCAAACATACATAAAGCAGTTAATTTCCACCATAGGGAACTCTCTTGCTCTTTGGTGCATTAGAAATTTGAGCATGCTCAGTAAGAATCTAAATCTACCCTCTGTTCCCTTGCCCATTTACCCAGATTGACCTTATTTCATTTAACAGTGTTGCATGTGCATGACCCAGGGACCCAAAAAAGTTGATGCTGTTTGAGAGATCCTTTAAATGGCTCTGAAAGATGCAGCCTTCCCTTTATTCCCTGTATCTTATTACATTATCCCTAGGAGTAAGTTTTATCTTGTATAAACATGTAACAATAAGATGATGAATAGATGTGGAACCTAGAGTTGGCCTAAACTGAACATTCTTGAATGACTGAGCCACTTGATATTTATCTACTACTATTGCTAGAATATTGGAAGTATTTATGCTAAATATAGTACCATGTTAATCAACAGTTGCTCAAATTCCAGAAAGTGTAGGATTAGGTTGAAGCATTCCTTCAAATACATCAAGTCATACACTTTGAAACAAATGAACCAAAATAGTAGTTCCTTTTTAATATCCTATAAAATATTAAAATATCCTATTTTAATATCTATCACTGGTAAAATTTCAATTTGGGGGAGGGAGGGAGAAGGTGTAGTCACAAGGAAAGAGGAATGTTTCCTTTTTTTTTGAGACGGAGTCTCGCTCTGTCGCCCAAACTGGAGTGCAGTGGCCGGATCTCACCTCACTGCAAGCTCCGCCTTTTGGGTTCACGCCATTCTCCTGCCTCAGCCTCCCGAGTAGCTGGGACTATAGGTGCCCGCCACCTCACCTGGCTAGTTTTTTGTATTTTTTAGTAGAGATGGGGTTTCACCAGGTTAGCCAGGATGGTCTCGATCTCCTGACCTTGTGATCTACCCGTCTCGGCCTCCCAAAGTGCTGGGATTACAGGCATGAGCCACCGCGCCTGGCCGAATATTTCCTTATTTTACCTTTTAATCCAGATTGTTTGTAGTTTTATTTATTTATTTTTTTGAGGCAGGATCTCACTCACATCACCCAGGCAGGAGTACAGTGGCACAATCAAGGCTCACTGTAGCCTCAACTTCCTGGGCTCAAGTGATCCTCCCTCCTCAGCCTCTGGAATAGCTAGGACTACAGGCATGCCACCACAGCCGGCTAGTTTTTTGTATTTTTAGTAGAGATGTGGTTTTGCCATGTTGCCTAGGCTGGTCTCAAACTCCTGGGCTCAAGCAGTCTGCCCACCTCAGCCTCCCAGGGTGCTGGGATTACAGGCATGAGCCACCACCCTGGCCTATTTGTAGTTTTAAATCAATATTAACAGAAGCCAAATGTATAGGTAAAGTCAGCCATGAATAGAAATGTTCATTAAAAATCCATTTCATAGCTTCTTGGGGTTCAATGTAAATACAAAAAGGAATAAAAAAAAAAAAAGAAAAAAAATCAATTTCAGATGTCTCCTCTTCGGACCAGGAATGTATTGTTATCACCTTTGGAGAAAATTACAAAGGAAAAATGTTTTGAGACACAGTTGCCTTTTTCTTTCTTGAGGGTTTCTTCTCGATCCCCAGATGGTCTCACTCTGTTGCCCAGGCTGGAGTGTAGTCGCACAGTCATAGCTCACTGTAACCTCAAACTCCTGGGCTCCAGCAAACCTCTGGCCTCACCCTTCTCAGTAGCTAGGACAACAGGCATGTCACCATGCCCAGTTAATTTTTAAATTGTTTGTAGAGATGGGGTCTTGCTATGTTGTACGGACTAGTCTCAAACTCCCAGGCTCAAGCACTCCTCCTGTCTTGGCCTCCCCAGGTGGGATGCACTGCACCCAGCCTCCTTAAGATTCATAGCTTACTACCACCTCGAATTCCTGGACTTAAGTGATCCTCCCACCTCTGCCTTCTCAGTAGCTGGGACTATAGGTGGGTGCCATCACATCTGACTAATTTTTTAACTTTTTATGGAGATAGGATCTTGCTATTTGCCCAGGCTGGTCTCAAACTCCTCAACTCAAGGGATCTGCCTGTTTTGGCTTCCCAAAATGTTGGGATTACAGGTGTCAGCCACCATACCCCACCAAACAGAAGAAAGGAAATTACTAAAACCTATGAAAAGTTTTGGTAATTCTGAACTCTGCTGAAGCTTTTGGATTAACATAGATTATTGACTAGTTTTCTGCTATGATGGTTTTAAATAATTTTACAATTAAAATTGGGTTTATTACATGTTGAAATTGAAGAGACAATATAAGCCCATCACCTACTTTTCTCCTGATGTCGAGTACATTCTATTTGTGACTTTTAAAGCTGGAGTTAAGATTATTACTAAACTGGCCAGGCACGATGGCTCATGCCTATAATCCCAGCACTTTGGGAGGCCCAGGCAGGTGGATTGCTTGAGCCCAAGGGTTCGACACCAGCCTGGGCAACATGGCAAAACCCCCGTCTCTACAAAATATACAAAAATTAGCCAAGCATGGTGGCCCATGCCTGTAGTCCCAGCTACTTGAGAGGCTGAGGTGGGAGGATCACTTGAGCCTGGGAGGTTGAGGCTACTGTGGGCTGTGATCATGCCACTGCACTCCAGCCTGTGCAACAGAGTGAGACCTTGTCTCAAAAAATATATAATAAAAATAAACAAATGTTTTTTAAAATTATTACTAAACTGAAGACAATACCTGTGATTAAAGTATAATCAGTATTCCATTATATATACTAAGCATTTCTTAGTATATAAAATATCAATAGATTCTCTTGCATGGTGGCTTTTATGTTATCATCTTTTTTATGGCCATATTGCTTGGGCATCAGATCTGCATGTAGCAAGATTCAGAAGCTAGCACTAAGTCTCTCAGTCTCCTTTCCTAATAAATATACCTAATGATACATTTCTGTTCACTCCCAGTTTTATATCACTAATATTAATTCTGACCCAATAACTATCCTTCCTTGGGCATTTTGGAGTTCTTTATACTAATTGTAAGTAAATTACTAAAATGTGTCATATGAATATAAAGTTTTTATTTTGAGGTATATTATAAAAGTACATTATATACAGTTCTTTTGAAGAGGTTGAGAGAAGTGGTGTCAGCTGCTACTGTTCTTAGCAAATGCATTTTCATATGGCTTTGCATGATGATTAAAGATTATTAAACTGCTGGATATAATAAGGTGCCTTTTGCTTTAAGGATAGCTTATTTCATTCTTTAGAAGGAAGAAAATAATCCATATGAGTAAATGTAGCTAAGTAAATAGTTTATTTTTCCAGGTACTATGTTAAATAAAAGATTGTGTTTAAATATTTTGTATATATTTTGCTTAGGTAACCTGTATCTCTAATATTTGTTTAGATTCTTTCCTAACATTTTTACCTTACCTGTAATGTTGATATCTGTTTTGTAGATTCAGATTAAACTTTATGGCAGTCTGGAAAATGTATTTAATGAGGTAGCAAGCCAATACGAGTTACTGAAAGAAGCAAATGTATTACTTTCTAAGAGAATGTTGATCATACTCTCAGTAAGAGAAGTGGCTTTCTGTAAACTGCAAGCTCAATATATTATATATTCTTCTCTTCTTCCCACAAAAACCCAAGATAAGAATTCTGTTGTTGGCCGGGAGAGGTGGCTCACGCCTGTAATCCCAGCACTTTGGGAGGCTGAAGTGGGCAGATCACTTGAGGTCAGGAGTTGGAGACCAGCCTGGCCAACATGGTGAAACCCCATCTCTACTAAAAATACAAAAATTAGCTGGGCGTGGTGGTGCACGCCTGTAATCCTAGCTACTCGGGAGGGTGAGGCAGGAGAATTACTTGAACCAGGGAGGCAGAGGTTGCAGTGAGCTGAAGATCGTGCCACTGCACTCCAGTCTGGGTGACAGAGTGAGACTCTGTCTCAAAAAAAAAAAAAAAAAAAAAAAAATTATTTTGTTAACTGCAGTTTCTGCATGAAACGAAATGTGATGGGACACTATAGTATTTTGTGATTATGACATCTCAATACTAAGAATCTAAAATATTACAGAATAATTACATAAAATATTATCAAAACATATGATATAGAAAATATAAATCCTTCTTAAATACCTCTGCTGGTTCCCTACCACTGCTCTCTGATAATATTTTCTTCACATTAATTGATCAAAATATGGAAACCAGTGAGTAGAAAAGGCCATAAAATATGACTGTGAAGTTACAGAAGCAATATAGTTTTGAGTTATTTTTAAAAATTGCTAGTTCCATGTTAAAGGTTCTAAAGCCATATAGAAGCAGTTAACCAACTACTGAGTAAATATAAATTTTATTATAGTTAAAAAGAGTTTGGCCTGTAAGCATAAATGAGTTTTTGGTATAATTCTGGGTAACCGGAATTAGAAGAGGGTCTCTTGCACATCTTATGGTGGGTTAAAGAAGGTATGAGGGGCAAAGTTGTTGTTGTTGTTTTTTTTTTCCAGTAGGTAGATATGGTCATTTCAGAAAAAGAATGATAGAGTGCATTATAAAAATTTATGTTAACTGTTGTATTTTACCTAGTTGTTTTACATGCCTAAATATTGACAATATACTAGATATGTTTGTGGATAGTTTTACAAAAACTGGACTAAATAAAGCTAAATTAACATGTTTGAGCATAGTAGAATTCTGTGTAGATTAAGATTTCCCCTAAATTATTTAGGGGAAGTGTTGATAGTAGGGCCATTGACAACCTATAGCAAGCATTACCCAAGAGATAAGGTCAGTATTGTTATTCACAGCTGCTTCTCATTTAATTTAGCTATTGCTGAGTCTGTCTGATTTGTTTTCTTAGGTGCTGAGGGTGTAAATGGAGGAGAGGAGTCTGTAAACCTGAATGATGCAGATGAAGGATTTTCATCAGGGGCTTCCCTCAGCAGTCAGCCAATTGGGACCAAACCATCCTCCTCTTCTCAGAGGGGAAGCTTAAGGAAAGTAGCAACTGGGCGTTCAGCCAAGGATAAAGAAACAGCCTCTGCCATCAAATCCAGTGAGAGCCCTCGAGATTCAGTAGTTCGCAAGCAGTATGTACAGCAACCAACTGATCTTAGTGTAGATTCAGTTGAGCTGACACCAATGAAGAAACACCTGAGCCTGCCTGCTGGCCAGGTGGTGCCAAAAACCAATAGCTTAAGTCTAATCCGGACAGCCAGTGCTTCTTCAAGTAAATCATTTGACTATGTAAATGGCAGTCAAGCAAGTACCAGCATTGGGGTTGGCACTGAGGGAGGTACTAATTTAGCAGCTAAGAATGCTAATCGATACTCAACTGTCAGTCTGCAGGAAGACCGGCTAGGTCAAGCTGGCGAAGGTAAAGAGCTTCTCAGCCCAGGAGCCCCCTTAACCAAGCAGTCTCGATCCCCAAGTTTCAATATGCAGCTAATATCCCAGGTGTAGTTTTGACATCCTCCCTCATCTTTCTGCTTACCTTTTAAACTGAACATTTCATTGTGCAAGAAGACACTTCATCCCACATTGTGAAAATATTGGTCACTGTTATCAGATTTCATTTAGTTTAGGTATCTTCATACTGTATTTTGTATCAAAACAGCAATAAGGTTTTCTTTATCCCTCTTTCCTACATCTTCACGTATTCCTTGTAAATGTGTTTGTGAAGCAGTATAAAATGTTTGCCTTTTCCATGCCTTCCTTTCTCCTTGGGTGATGTGCAATCCATTGTAGGCTGATCGGTCCCATTTCAACACTGTGAGACTGAGGATATGTTAGAGGAAATGGTGTATATGATCCCTATGAAACGATTCTTTGGCTTTTGTTTAAAAACAAAACAAAACGGGTTTGTTCTCGTCATCTAGAGAACTATGAAGATTACTGGATCATATTTTTTTCTCTCAACCAGGAGTGCCTCAGAGATTCTGCTATGACTTTGGACTTCTCTGAGTCTGTGCAATCATTTTCTGGAGAAGCATGGGGAAAGGTGGTAGACTGCTGCACTTTTTCATTAAAATGAGGGTAGCTCTTTCTCCACCCCCCCATCTCCTTTATCCCGAAGACATAAATGTTCAATTACGGAGGCATTTAAATCAAGTTGTGACCACCTCCATTGGAGGACAGGGCTCTAAGTTGATTGTGTAATTGATAATGCACTTTCTCAATGGCTCTATAGTCATTATTAACATGTCTTCCCTCTTCCCCACAAGGACATATAAGGTCATTTCTGTCCTTCAAGTTTGGCCAACTAACAAATCAGAATCTGAGGGGCATGTTCTATTTCCCAGGAATGATTGACACTTTGGTGCTGGGGTTTTGTGGGGGGAGGGGTGGTTTTTGTTTAGCTTGTGTGGAGATTGTGTGTGTGAGAGGAGATTTTGATTCTTTTTTTTCTTTTCCTTTGTGAGCTGATGGCTGAAGTATAACAGTACATCTTCAGGTAAAGAGAGGGATTTCTCAATCTACTTTGTTATGTCAGACTATAAGAGAAACCCTTTCAGCTGCTTTTTAGATGTACCTAAATTCAGTCAGATATTTTGGATTAAGAAACCTAAAGTCCTGATACATTACATACTCCAAGGAAATATATCAGGGACAGACAATTGGCTGAAAACACTGATACTGATACTTCAATGTGACACATTTTTATAGAACATTTCTACCAGGGGGTACTGACCTTGATTTCTCCTATAAGGACCACACTGCCTTTGTGTTTAATGTAATGCAATTTGTGTACCTTCTAATCATATATCTGCAGTTTCTCATTTTTATAAAACTTTGAAATCATGCCAGTAAGCTAGATGTTGAATGTATGTAAGTAGCATTTGGTAACTGCTAAGAGGTTACAAAAACATTATTGGTATAAAAAATTTTCTTAGTTCTGATCTGGTTGGATAAGATTTTATCATAACCTCTTCTGGGTCTCAGGCTCTGATGTTTGAAAAAGAAGGGAATATATTGGGTTTTAAAAAAATCAGTGTATTGTGACTTAAACTGTTGTAAGTTATCCTTCCACAGAATACATCAGAGCTATTAGTGCTTTGTACATTTAGATGTTTTTACTTGATTATTGTTTAAGAAAAATATACTGAATTTATAGAAAGCAAGTATTCTCCTAATTAACAAAAGTTAAAATTTTATCCCTACCATTAAAATTACAATAGATTTTGATAAATAACAGAAAAAAATGCCTTTTTTTTCACACCTAGCAATGCTCCCATTTTTATTGTAAGAACTTTCTTTTTTCCCTAAGAGACTTTCTGTTAGACTCTTTTTATATGAGATGCTTGTTTGAATTTGGTAGTCTGTAACATTTTCCAGCTCATGTGAAAATGGAAAACTAGAACCTGAACTAGTATAATGTTGCCAAAGTCCGGGGTAAAGCTAAAAGTTGATAAATAGACAATTTATTGATTTGTGTGTGTGTGTGTGTATATATATATATATGGTGTGTATATGTATATATCACAAAGTTGTATTTTAAATATCCTTTCTTTTAATTTAAGGGATGTCAAATAAATGAAAGGAGTTTAAAAATAGCCAAAATAAATGAGCTGTAAAGGTCTATAACATACTAAAAAAGGCAGTTTCAGGTATGTAAGGAAAGGAGCATTATACTTACCTAGAAAGTGAAACCTTGGCTATGGCTGGAGGTCAGTCACTTTATGGCATAAATTATGGTTTTATCCGAGAGGTAAAAAGACTGTTTTCAATTCAAATTGTGCATTTATTGGCATCTAAATCTAGCATGATTTTACTTAAAGCACAAAAGAAATACCACACAATATCAAATTACAGCAAAAGTTACAATAAATACAACAAAATTTTCCTTTGGCTAGAAATCTTATGTTATACCTGAAAAATTGGTTTTAAAAAATGTTCATCATGGCCGGGCGCGGTGGCTCATGCCTGTAATCCCAGCACTCTGGGAGGCTGAGGTGGGCGAATCACAAGGTCAGGAGTTCGAGACCAGCCTGGCGAAACCCTGTCTCTACTAAAAATACAAAAAATGAGCAGGGCATGGTGGCAGGCGCCTATAATTCCAGCTACTCGGGAGGCTGAGGCAGGAGAATCGCTTGAACCCAGGAGGTGGAGGTTGCAGTGAGCTGAGAACGTGACACTGCATTTCAGCCTGGGCGACAGTGCAAGACTCTGTCTCCAAAAAAAATAAAAAGTTTATCTTAGAGGATTTTATTTATCTGTATGTGTATATATATATATATGCTTGTATGTATACATACACACATTAACATTTTATGACCCTGTAACATTTGTTTTCTATTCTTTTAGGTGATATGAGTTGACCTCAGTGAAGAAACATTCCGTTTAGTCTAAACCTTGCATTCAGGGTCTTACAGCAGATTTCTTGTGCAATAATTATTATTAGTTAAAATGGAAGGTGTTAGTTTAACAAACTGAGAGTCAAATTTTCTAAGTTTTCAACTATGCATTTTAACATGCATTATTTTTGGCATTTAATTTAAAATAGTTTGTTTCAGATATACAACAGCTGTTACAGATATATGCCAGCAATATTCATACTTTTTAAACAAGCTTTTGTTGTATATTTCCTAATTTCCATAAGTCTAACCATCTATGAAAAAGATATTTAGGGAGAAAATACTTGTTTTCTGTAATAAAACAAATAGGTTGGTGCCATGTATGCCAAGTTGGATAAAAGAATACAAAGAAATAGCTGAAGGCTTGGGAGCTCTGCTCTGCCACTAATTACTGGAACGCAAACTAAAATGCAAAGTGAATAGTTAACTCAGAAGATTTGATTTTTTGAGACAAGGTCTCACTCTGTCCTCCAGGCTGGAGTGTAGTGGCACTATCATGGCTCACTGCAGCCTCGACCTCCCTGGGCTCAGGTGATCCTCCCACCTCAGCCTCTGGAGTAGCTGGAACTCCAGGCATGCCCCACCATGCCTGGCTAATTTTTGTATTTTTAGTAGAGACGAGGTTTTGCCATGTTGCCCAGGCTGGTCTTGAACTCCTGGGTTTAAGAGATCCACCCACCTGGCGTCCCAAAAGTGCTAGGATCATAGACATAACTACCACACCTGGCCTGAAGACTTTTAAATGTGAAAATATTTTAAGAAGCTAAGGGGAAAATCGTTATTTTAAAATCCTGATCCCCTTACCTTTACCCCTTACCATTCCCATTCCTTTCCAATTCACTTTTCTTTGTCTGCTTATGATGGAATCAGAACTGTGCTAAGAAGAAACCCTAGAGATAATCTAGTTAGTCTCCCACTCCCTCACCCCAACATTCATCCTCAAGAAACGGAAGCTCAGAGGTTGTGGTGTGATCAAGGTCATATAACTAAAGCAGAGCCAGAATCAAACCCAGTCTCCTGTGGGTTTGGGGAGGCAGTGGGTTTTTAACTCCATTTTTGCAGTTTCTTTATAGTTCTGGTCTAGTAGTTGGTGAATACAGCACATTAAGAAAAGTGTTAAATCCAAATGTACAGTAATCTAGATGGGGAAGTGTTGGAAATGTTAAGTATATCTACAGATGTAAGGATCAATACATTATTCTAATTTATGCGTATTTTCTGCCACATAACAGTTGTATGCTGCCATTTTATAGTTGAATACATTTGTTGGGATTTATTTAAATGTAAAATAAACCCAATGAAATGGCTTTGATCAGTGTTTTCTAGTTATTTTAAAGTAATTTTTGAGTCAGCCAGCTTTCAGTCACCAGTGTGGCAAGCTAATTATATTGCACAATAGAGTATTGCAAAGTAAAGATTAAATAAACTTGATTCCGTTAATTCTTAATGTAGAAAGAGACTGAATCTTACTTATGCTTAGAGCAAATGCAAGCAATATTTCCTTCTATGATTGAAAAAGGTTTTATAGTGTGAAGCTTATGATTCCATAATGGAACAGTGACCATGATGTCATTTAAAGTGTGTATATACCATATAAAATGTCTTAAATGCGGTAGTTTCAGCTATATAAGCTCAGTATTTCCAGTCTGTATTCTCAAATTCCAGGTAGTAGCTTTAAATTAATTAAAATTGTTTATTAGACACTGGAATACTGAGAATAACTTCAGATTGTTTTGTTTGCACTACTTTTGTGAATATTTTAATGAAATGGAGTCAATTTTTTAGTACTTCAGTTGTTGACAATCAGTTGTCTCGTTTAAATCTCTGCATGTTCATTTGTAAATAAAAAATGTAGTACCTGTCTTTAGGGGTAGTCCCCTATTTATTACAAACACTGGCAAGGAATATCTCTCCGTTTCTGACCTTGGATTACAAAGTATGTTTTGGGTTTTTCTTTTTTAATCAGTATTTCAGTTACACATTTGTTTTCAGCTTTAAAAAGTTTAACAGGTCATGCCAATGATCAGAAAATCTGTAAGAATTTTAGAGCAATTTTTCTATGTACGGCTATGTTAAACAGTCTGAACATGAGACTTTTTATCTTTCAAGTTGAATGATTATTGTCGTCGTTTTACCACTAAGTTGGTTGAGACACTTACTTGTAATACTTTAATTTTTTAAAAGTGTTTTTAGAAACAAGCTGTTTGAAAACTAATTAGAAATTAGAATATTTGCCTGGTTATGAGAAGATGGAATGCAGTGTAAAACTGTTAACAATGCTAATAAAATTATGAGTCATCACAGTGGTACAGTTTTCCATGCCACGGTGGTCATATTGATAATGTAAGACAAATTTTAGTATTACTTGCATTATGTGTACCTAATAGGTATATCATACTGGTACTGAGCATATATAGAAAATACTATTCATGGAGGAGTCATCACCACCCAACCTCCTTGCCCATGTGGGCATATTTCTTCTGAACCTGACCACACAAGTACAACATTTTAGTAACTTCAGTCTTTTCAGTATTTTTGTAATCTTAGGCATAGTCCTATGAGAAATATATGTAAGAGCAAACAATTCAGGATAGAAATTAGCAGAAAGCTGGGAATGATGTGAAATAACTGGCAGCATAGTACAGAAATGTAGGGTATATGTTTTGCTTCTGGATTTTTAGAAATTGTGTTAATCATGTTTACAAATTAAGGCATATTCAGATGTCTGCTATTATGTTTAATATTGATTTTATAAAAAACAGAATTAGGTGTAGCTTAAAGTATAAAAGTCTCTTTAAAAATGTGTATCTGGAAGTAGGTCTAATAAAGAAATCCTTTTATTTTCAAAGAAATGAACTTAATTGGACAACTCATCCCCAGTTACAGAATTGATACCAATATGGTTTGCTGTATTTGAGTATAAACAGCTCAGTGTTAATTACATCAAAGGAAGTTCTTTACATCTTCATTGATTACAAAATTTACCAAAGAAAATGTATCTACCAAATATAATTTTTAAAGTACTTGTTAAGGAATGAAGCCTCTTTAACATATAAAGTATCTTAAAAATATTCTCATCTGGAAAATAGATTTACAGTAGCTACAAGATTCCATTTTAGGTTTTCTTATGTCAATAAATGTCAATATTTCACACTTCCAGCAAAAGTACCCGTTAAAGACTAAGTCTAAACATTATTCCTCATAGCAGTTTCTTGTCTCCTTAAATTAAGAATCCTACTCATCAGGATTGAATAAAAAGGGGGATACTCCTAAAATTGGTATATTGTATAATATCATGGGTCGTTTAGGTAAAATTTAGGGGGACATTATGGAAATGTACCTATTTTAAAGGGCAGTGGCAATTATTGTAAGTATAATATTGGTTAAACTGGTAAAGTTTGTTAAATATGTCCATGATCATTCTGAGTGTTTTTTTCTTTGCAGAAAAACAGATTGGATTAAGAAAAGCTAAAACATTCATTTTTTAAAATGTATAGCCCAATAAGAACTGAATAATTTATTTCAAAAGTTAAATAATTTTTTTTGGAAATCATGAAATGTATTTGCATATTAATATTCCAAACAGGTTTTATGTATTGTTTTTTATAGCAGGGAGTAGTTAAAAAGTAATGAATATACTGATCAGCTGTCTTGGAAAGAGAGGATTAGCTTTCTAACAATCACTGATACAGGTTTGGGTTTGGTGGGGGGGGCGGGGGGTTTGTTTGTAAGTTTTATCATCCATACTGAATAGAGAGAGATGCTCCATGTTTAAAAATATTTGTAATAAGTTCATCTACTTGACATTGAATCTTTTTTATTCTTATTCTAAAATTATTCTGCCCTTACATTCAGTTTAACTGGTTAAGTGAAACAGTTTTTAGGGTGCAAAAATTATTTTCCCACTGTTTTTCTTGTGATAATTTGGGTCTCCTGAGCTATAATTTCTGAAGGATTTTTACTACTTTGGCATTATGTAATCTGATCTCTTTCACACTGGACAAGTAAATAAGAAATATCTCACTTTCATATGTTTGCTTCTCAAAAGGATATGGAATGTACACATCAGCTTTTTTTTTTTTTTTTTTTTACCAGCATCAACCTATAACTTGGTATAAACTTCCCAAGTATTTAGAGAATAGTGCTGGTGAAAATTTAAATAGGATAGGTATATAGAAATTACAACTTGTACTGAGTGATGTCCTTTCAACCTAGGACTAGTGACAACCTTCATTTTTTCAGAGCTGAAGAAAAAACCGTGAATTTAAGATCATATTTATTGGTGCATGTAAGCCATTATCCTGTCTTACTGAACCGATTAATGCTGTTGATGTTGAAATGTGAAATGTAGTCACTGTTGACCTTGTAAATATCTGCCAGAGATGAAAAAATATTTTAAGTTATTGTAAATAAAGATGTATAAAATTCAGTATCAGTCTGCAATGCAGAAACATATCTTAGATGTTAAAATACTGTGTTTGAGAGATGTGTAATTTACCCTTAGATGTATCTAGTTACATTAAGAGTGTAAATTTTTTGTACAGTATAAAAATACAGCTCTATTTGGCTTTTAACTGGATTTCCCTGAGTTGATTTTATGTGACCTAAATGTTATACCTTAAAAGGGTCTTTTCATATTTTTTCAAAGTGTACCATTTTAATTATGTATATCTGAACCCTTATATCATACCCTACTACATTAAGGCAGTATATACAATTATATATAACACCACAAAATGAGAAACAAGACAAAGGCAGGTGTGAAATTAATGCATAAAACATGTGCCATATATTTCTGTAGTTAATTGTAGGGGTACAGATTTAGCACTGAACGTTAAAGCAGCCAAATGTAAAGACAGAAGTAAGATTAATTACATAATTTTCAGATATCCTTAAGATTCAACAAGTTTCTCAGGTAAGCACAACTATTTCTAATGTTAAAATATTTTCTTTCCTGGGTCCTTGTAAAGAGGAACCAACATTATTACGATACAATTAACAATACAATTTATGAAGGTGCTTGTTTCTTCACACCCTTACCTGCAGTTAGTTCTCTCATCATTAAACTTTTTGGCCTTTCCCACATTGTCTTTCCTAAAGATACTTTAGCCTTTGTTTGGAACATGGGTTTAATCAAGGGTTAAGCCCTAGGCCCTTTTTCCTTTCCCTTTCTTTACATGCATTTTCTGGGAAAATCTCTTTTGTGCCTTTTTTCTTTATGATTGTTATTCCTTGCTGAGTCAAAGCTTTATTTGCCATTTTATTTCAGATTCAAGCAAACAAAGTACATTATCTTTTTGATATTTATTATCCCTTAATCCAAAGATTGGCAGATCCAGAACCAAGACTGTGTTTTTCTCTTTTGACTCTGGATCTGCATTAGTAAGGATGAGATTCACAAGCTGACAGTTACAATTTTTTCCCTTTATTAGAAATGTAATGGTTGTTCATTTACAAAATACAGAAAAAGGGCCGGGTGTGGTGGCTCACGCCTGTAATCCCAACACTTTGGGAGGCCAAGGTGGGTGGATCACCTGAGGTCAGGAGTTCAAAATCAGCCTGGCCAACATGGTGAAACCCCGTCTCTACTAAAAGTACAAAAATTAGCTGGGCAGGGTGGTAGGCGCCTGTAATCGCAGCTACTAGGAAAGTTGAGGCAGGAGAATCACTTGAACCTGGGGGCGAAGGTTGCAGTGAACCGAGATCGCGCCGTTGCACTCCAGCTTGGGTGACAAGAGCAAAACTCCATCTCAAAAACAAAACAAAAGAAAATATAGAAAAAGTACAATGGGAAAAGTAATATTTTCCTTTAAGGTATTGTAATATAATTGTGATATTAATAGAATAGTGGAGGCACTTTATATATGCACACATATACACACTATCCCTACACATACAACTCTTGTCCAGGTAAGTCACAGTGTTTTATGGTACAAAGATTCTTCCTATGTGAATTAAACAATAACTAACATTGGGTGCTTAGGATGTGCCAGGCACTATTCTAAACACTTTAAAGAAAATGCAATAATTCATTTAATACTCAATACAACAGCATTAGATAAGTACTATTCTTCTTTTATGAGAAAAGTAAAGTACAGCTGTCCAAAGTCACAGAGCTAGTAAGTGGAAGAGCTGACACTGAACATAAGACACTCAGGCGAATGTACTTGTGAACTTAAACATTATAATAATACTGCTTAATTGCATTGATTGTTCTCAACTATTAGTACACTTGCCAAACACCTACCCCAGAAAACCAGCCCCTCTGTGAGGGATGGGAAGAAAGGGAGGGGCTGGAGCTCAACAGAGCGAGATTGCTAATAGGCAAACTAAATCCATGAAAGAAGCCCCAACATCCTAAGTATCCATAGTTGTAAGTTGACTTCTCTCCTATGTATATACAATGGTTCTTGTGAACCATCCTGAGGGAAAATGAGAAAATAGTCTTTTTGTGGTTCATGTAAGGAAGCTCAGTTGAGAAAAGCTATTTTACAGCATAATAAAGCAGAAGAGACTGCCAAAATAGAAAACTTAAAAATATATGACAGTTTTTTCTATGACCCTTCCCATCCACACAAAAAAGCTGCCAGGTAGCATGGGAGGAAAACAGAACTTTGTTAGGCTGATGACTATGTTATGATTTAATGTTAAATTTTTAAGTACATGAGAGAGGGGAGAAGAATAGTCTTTTATGTTTAGGATACGTAAAGGTCTTTATCTGGCCCTGGGTGATAATCCAAATGGGATAGATATAATCTGTGATAATAGGCTGGGCGCAGTGGTTCATGTCTGTAATCCCAGCACTTTGGGAGGCCAAGGCAGGCAGATCATCTGAAGTCAGGAGTTTGAGACCAGCCTGGCCAACATGGTGAAACCCTGTCTCTACTAAAATTAGCTCGGTGTGGTATTGCACCCTTGTGATCCTACCTATGCTGAGGCACGAGAATCGCTCAAACCTGGGAGGCGAAGGTTGCAGTGAGCCAAGATCGCACCATTGTACTCCAGCCTGGGTGACAGAGTGAGACCCTCTCTCAAAAAAAAAAAAAAAAAAAAAAGAACTGAAACAATGCTAATAGTCTCAAAACAAAACATTCTTATACTCTTATATTCAATAAGCTTTTTATTTTATTCTCTCCAATATTCAGTAGGGAATTCCCCACACATACTCCCCAAACATAGGCTTTCTTCACTTCCAAGTAAAATTACAGAATGTTAAGAAATCTATATATATTTCCTTTATTCACAAATGTTATATTGACTTTATACACACTGTAAAACTCAGAATTGTTTTTTGTGTGTTTTTTTTTTTTTTTTTTTGAGACGGAGCCTCGCTCTGTTGCCCAGGCTGGAGTGCAGTGGCGCAATCTCGGCTCACTGCAAGCTCCGCCTCCCGGGTTCACGCCATTCTCCTGCCTCAGCCTCCCAAGTAGCTGGGACTACAGGTGCCCACCACCACGCCCGGCTAATTTTTTTTTTTTTCTATTTTTTAGTAGAGATGGGGTTTCACTGTGTTAGCCAGGATGGTCTCTCCTGACCTCATGATCCACCAGCCTCAGCCTCCTAAAGTGCTGGGATTACAGGCGTGAGCCACCGCGCCTGACCAATTCAGAATTGTTTTCAAAAACTAATTACCCATTATTGTAATTACTCTGTGTACTTTTTTTTTTTTTTTTTGATAGGGAATTTCACTTATTGCCCAGGCTGCAGTGCAATGGTGTGGTCTTGGCTCACTGCAACCTCTGCCTCCTGGGTTCAAGCAATTCTCCTGCCTCTGCCTCCCAAGTAGTTGGGATTACAGGCGCCCACCACCATGCCCGGCGCCCACCACCATGCCCAGCTAATTTTTATATTTTTAGTAGAGACGGGGTTTCACTACTGACCAGGCTGATCTCAAACTCCTGACCTTAGGTGATTCACACCCACCTCGGCCTCCCAAAGTGCTGTGATTACAGGCGTGAGCCACGACACTCAGCCATCTGTGTACATTTTTTTTTTTTTTTTTTTGAGACGGAGTCTCGCTCTGTTAACAGCCCAGGCTGGAGTGCAGTGGCGCAATCTCGGCTCACTGAAAGCTCCGCCTCCCGGGTTCACGCCATTCTCCTGCCTCAGCCTCCCCAGTAGCTGGGACTACAGGCGCCTGCCACCGCACCCGGCTAATTTTTTGTATTTTTAGTAGAGACGGGGTTTCACCGTGTTAGCCAGGATGGTCTCGATCTCCTGACCTCATGATCCGCCCGTCTCGGCCTCCCAAAGTGCTGGGATTACAGGCGTGAGCCACCGCGCCCAGCCCATCTGTGTACCTTTTTAAGGATTACTGTGTCAAATCTTTCACTACTTACTTGATGATGTCATCTCATGTGTCCTCACTGACTGCTTCATCATCCCTGGTACAAAAAAAAATATCTTGGAGGTTTTGGCTGCCATATTCTCTTTTATTCCTAGATACTCAGATATAATCACTTTTCCCGAGCATGACTGAAATCAAATTGACATATAAAAAAATTTCAGGGTAGAAGTTTTTTTTGTTTTTTTTTTTTTTTGAGACGGAGTCTCACTCTGTCGCCGGGGCTGGAGTGCAGTGGCCGGATCTCAGCTCACTGCAAGCTCCGCCTCCCGGGTTCACGCCATTCTCCTGCCTCAGCCTCCCGAGTAGCTGGGACTACAGGCGCCCGCCACCTCGCCCGGCTAGTTTTTTGTATTTTTTAGTAGAGACGGGGTTTCACCGTGTTAGCCAGGATGGTCTCGATCTCCTGACCTTGTGATCCGCCCGTCTCGGCCTCCCAAAGTGCTGGGATTACAGGCTTGAGCCACCGCGCCCGGCCGGGTAGAAGTTATTTGCTGAGGCATATGTCACTGACAGATCTATTGAACCTTTATCAAGTGTGTGTTTAACATACAAGATCTAGGCCACTGCGTATCTCACAAAAATTTTTATTGCCAATTTTTAATTCTCTCTAGCTCACTGGTTCTCAGCCCTGGCTTCACATTAAAATCATCTGGCCGACCGGGCGCAGTGTCTCACGCCTGTAATCCCTGCAGTTTGGGAGGCCGAGGTGGGTGATCACCTGAAGTCAAGAGTTGTGTCAAGACACCAGCCTGGTCAACATGGTGAAACCCCATCTCTATTAAAAATACAAAAGAATTAGCTGGGTGGTGGGCGCCTATGGTCCCAGCTACTCTGGAGGCTGAGGCAAGAGAATCACTTGAACCCAGGAGGCTGAGGCTGCAGTGAGCCGAGATCGCGCCACTGCACTCCAGCCTGGGCAGCAGAGTGAAAGTCTGTCCCAAAAAAAAAAAAAAAAAATCATCTGGGTAATTTTTTAAAACAATTCTGATGACCAGGCCCCACTCAGACTCTCAGGGAGTAGGATCTGGTATCACATAGTTTTCAAAGATCCCCAGCTAATTCTCATGTGCAATCAGGATTGAAAATTCCCTTTAATGCTATACCAATCTTTGGCATAGGTAAGCTTTCTCTCTTCTGTCCAGAACCTGACTCAATAATAAAATTTTCCTAGAGAAATACCTAGTATAGTAACTGACAATATAAGAAAGAAGTATCATTAACCCATTCCATAAATATACCTCCACCCCAAAGAATAGATCCATCCCTATCAATGCTTTAGTCTGCATTCCCTAACTCAGGCCACTGAACACTGCAGGTGTTAATACATCTTCATTGGCCCCTTGCACTTCTTGGCCTGTCCCCTTTCTCATTCCCTTTAGTTTCTTTCTTTTTTTTTTTTTTTTTTGAGACGGAGTCTCCCTCTGTCGCCCAAACTGGAGTGCAGTGGCCGGATCTCAGCTCACTGCAAGCTCCGCCTCCTGGGTTTACGCCATTCTCCTGCCTCAGCCTCCCGAGTAGGTGGGACTACAGGCGCCCGCCACCTCGCCCGGCTAGTTTTTTGTATTTTTTAGTACAGACGGGGTTTCACCATGTTAGCCAGGATGGTCTTGATCTTGTGACCTCGTGATCTGCCCGTCTCGGCCTCCCAAAGTGCTGGGATTACAGGCTTGAGCCACCACGCCCGGCCTCATTCCCTTTAGTTTCTGTTCCGCAGCTTCAGCCCATAAAGTATCACTTTCTCAGCAGCCTCAACTCTTTTTCTATGAAATAGAGGCCATGATGCTAGAATGAATGTTCTTTATTTCCTGTTTCCCACTACCACTTCAAAGTTCTGAACTATGTCTGCAATCCTCATCCCCTTGCTGCCTGTCTCAGATGAGAGATATCTCACATCATTTCTTATTTTTCTCACAGTCCCTGCACAGTTCTCATTTTTACCACTTGGCTTAAATCTATATACAGATGACCCTAGATCTGTATCTCTAGGCCTAGACCTCTTGAATGTTAGACTTTTAAATCCAACTGGCTGCTGGATAGCTGGATACCTCTCGGGCACTTCAAAGTTAAGATGCCTCAAGCTAAACTCATCTACCTTTTTCCTCTATCAGTAATCTATCTCTCACATCACACCAATGAACTAATACCCAGGCAACCAAGCCAGAAACCTGTGAAGTATATCTCCTCTCTCCCTCACCTCTATTATCCAGTCCCCAAATCCTGCTGACTGACCCCCGCTTTTCCCAAATTAATCCTTCCCACCTTTACTACTAAAGCACAAACTCATATCCTCTTCATATCGACTGCTTCAATAGCCTCCTAACTAGACTCCTTGTCCGTAAATTTATCCTCCTTAGTGATGGATATTAAATGCTTATCAGTACCCTGGTTAAAATTATCCAGTGGTTCCAATATAGGGGATAAATTCCATGTTATTTAGCCTGCATACAAGGCCCTGTGGCCTACTTCTACCCCATCTCCTATCATTCTTAAGTAACAACAAAGTGCTTTGTACTACCAAACTCATTTGTACAATCACACCCTTTGTCCTTTGTACTACCACACCCAATTTGTACTCTTACTGAAATGTCTTCTCTAGTACTTTCTCTTTTGCTTAAGTCTACTTGTCTTTTGAAATTGGACTGGCCGTTCCTCTGCTATCCCCCAACCCAACCCCCAGATTAAGCTAAATGGCCGTTGTCCTTGTAGTTCTCAGTACACCTTTTTGAATTTTTTTTTTTTTTTGGTACAGATGGGGTCTCCCTATGTGCTCAGAGTGACCTCGAACTCCTGGGCTCCAATGATCCTCTCACCTCGGCCTCCCAAGGTGTTGGGACTAAAGGTGTCAGCCACTGGGCCCAGCCTACACCCTTTTGTGTCGAAATTATCTGATTCTTTCTACTGAACTAAAATCTAAATTCCTTAAGGGTAAGGGCCATACCTAGGCATTATGCCCCTGGTAGAGTTAGGGGCTCAAAAATTTTATTAAGTAAACTATTCAGAGACCCAGGGAGAAAATGGACTTTTTCAAGGAGCAATAGCATCAATAGAATGCTTTTCACAACACTGGCAAAGACAAAAGTTAGCTCAGTTTCCCAAACTTAGGGACCAATATAAATGTATCTTAACTTGTTCATAAGACCTACTTGGTTCTGGTTGCTTAATCTAGATCTCTCACTGATACCTATACAGCTATTTAGGTTATATTTCAATTTGGAAGATATGAACTGAGATCATATTCTTGAATTTGATCAAGTAAAATATGGTTTGGGTAAAAAACCTTGTTTGAATATAAAAATGAACTTAAAAAAAGATTTCATTTTTTAACTCAGTCATCTTGAAGAGGAATATAAAGATTCTGATTTTCTTCAGTATGCTGACAGATGAGATCACTGGTGAAGAAAAAATATAAGCTGATACCATCTTGATTCTGCAGTCTATTTAAAAATTAAAACTTTAAGAATTATTTTCTCCTTAAAGAATCTAAATTTGATGACTCACATTCCTTTTTACATTCCTTTTTTAATAGATATAAAACGTTGAGTTTGTTACAATTTTGAGTAAAATTTCCTCTGGGTTCTACATAGTATGTTTGCTCCTACTTTATTTTTTTCTTTTTCAAAGCTGAGACTTTATCCCAAAGTTTGGTAATGCTAAAATTGATCAGAAGCTCAGCATGCAGGGACAGGGCTTATCAGCTAGTAGGTGTCAGTGTAGGTCTATATTGATAAACTGGCTTTTTCAACTGGGGCCTCCTGTCTTTTCTGATTAGCTTGCCTGAAAAAGTCTTTAAATTTAATGCCCAGGGGATATATGACTCATTGCCAGCGTTCTGGGAGCCGAGTAAGACAAGGTTTTAAGCTTGTCCTCCTCATTTCAGTATGACCTCATTTCTACTCCCAGTTGTGCCTAGTGGTAGAGTCTAGATCCTCTCGGTTCACCTTGTAATCTCCTGGTCCTCCACAAAGTATGACAGGAGATCTAGCATCTAATTGTTTCAAGACTTCCAACCAATCTTCCAGTCTCAGCTTCATACTCCTTTTTTTTTTTCTCCCCCAACCAATCCTCCAGTCTCAGCTTCATGCTTTTTTTTTTTTTTTTGAGACAGTTTCGCTCTAGTTGCCCAGGCTGGAGTGCAATGGCACGATCTCGGCTCACTGCAACCTCTGCCTCCCGGGTTCAAGCGATTCTCCTGCCTCAGCCTCCCAAGTAACTGAGATTACAGGCATGCACCACCACACCTGGCTAATTTTCTATTTTTAGTAGAAACAGTTTCACCATGTTGGTCGGGTTGGTCTTGCACTCCTGACCTCAAGTGATCCACCTGCCTTGGCCTCCTAAAGTGCTGGGATTACAGGCATGAGCCACCGAACCAGACCCATGCTGTTGAGACTACTACCTGGAGTTCTGTGACAGGAATAGGCTTATTACTGGCTTCCTCCTCTGCAGGCCTGGATTCCAGCTAACCAACTTATGTTAACCTGTTTTTCTAGTTTGTTAATTTTATGTTTATACTTCAATAAAAAATTCTGACTGTTATTTTAGTGGTATTTAAAAGGTCTTCAATTCACCCTGTTTCATAGATTAGAGATTTTTTAAAGCCAGTCCCTAAATTTCAAACTATTACCCAATTACTGCTTGTGCCTCTACCCCTTACAATATTGAGCTTCTATTTCCCCCTTTGGAATAGTCTACTGCCCTACGCAAAATTTCCATGAATACATGGGGAGTTGCCATTTTATGGTCCCCTCTGACTTCAACTTCCTGCTGCTCCTAAATCCTTTGTCTCCATTCTGAAGGTATGGCTCTTTGTTTTTATCTTAGTATCAATCTAAATGCAAAACTCAGCTCCTTCCCTCTATTTTCCACACATATACCATTAAAAACTACGTCCAAACCCACCACTCACACCAAGGCCTCTGTGGTCTGTAGAAGCCTTTTTTCAAGATGTGGAAAGGAGGAATGAAGGGGAGTTTACTGACATGATAGAAATATAAAAAAACAGCCAGGTGCAGTGGCTTACTCCTGTAATCCCAAAACTTTGGGAAGCCCAGGAGGGTGGATCACTTGAGCTCTGGAGTTGGAGACCAACCAGGGCAATATGGTGAAGCCCCCTCTCTACAAAAAATACAAAAATTAGCTGGACATGGTGGCGTGTGCCTGCAGTCACAGCTACTCAGGAAGCTGAAGTGGGAGGTCTGGTTGAGAATAGATAGTCCAGGCTGCAGTGAACTGTGACGTAGCCACTGCACTCCAGCCTGGGCAGAGGGAGACCACATCTCAAAAAAAAAAAAAAAAAATTATATATATATAAAAGACACATAAGTAGAACATACTATTCAACACTCCTAGATCTTCATCTTTTTTTTCAAGTTTTTCTTTTTTGAGAAATGGGGTCTCAATGTGTTGCCCAGGCTGGAACGCAGTGGCTAGTCACAGGTGAGATCACTGCTCGCTGCATCCTGGAATTCTGGGATGCAAACAATCTTGCTTTTCTCAGCCTCGCAAGTAGCTGGGATTACAGGTGTGTGTGCTGGGCTAGTCATCTTCACATTTTTAAACACTCTTCAAGCACATCGTTGTTAACTGTTAAGCTATGTACTTTATCTTCTGTCTCTAGTCACTCCCCACATTCTTTTTATTAACAATGCACAAAAAAATTGCCTTTCTCTTCCGTTTTCTTAACTCCGCCTAGCCAAAATAGAATGAGGTATCAAGGCTATGATCATTTCTTTCTCAACTGGATTTCCTAAACAGCTTCCAAATCTTGTGACTCTGTATCTTCCCTCCCAATCCTACCTCCTTTATCCAAAGATCTTTCAATACAAATCTGACCAGTGCCCTAACGGCCAACTAAGCCCTTCATAATAACAGACCGAACGCTTGGCATTTTACACAGCTGTTACACGGATTTGGACCTTCTACCTGGAAAATGTTACCCCTCTTGACCTGTTTTAAATCTATTCAACACTCGGGTTTCAGTTTAAACATCTCTTCCTCCAAGAAAATTTTTCCTGATTCCTTCTGGACTTTTAATTAGATACTCCTACCATGTGCTCCAATGCACTTCCCATATAATAGCATTTTTCTCAATATTGTCCGTTCAATATCTTCACGTGCTAGGAAACTATAGTGAATGCAGAGATTGTAGGTGTCTCGCTCGATAGTGAATCCTTATCTTCTGGTTCGCAGAGTACTCTGTAGTTTTGTTTTGTTTTGAGTAAGTGAATCCAAATGAAATAGTACCCTGTTCTTAATACTGTATGGATCCCATCCAGGTTCATTCCTTTTCTTCCTCATTTTCTCTGTCTTGTCTTTTTTATATTTTGGATAGTTGAAGTCAGTCATTTTCTCTGTCTATTCATTCTATTTCCCCAGGCTCTTCATCCCACTAGCCGTCCGATCCCATCTCCATAATTCAGTGCTTCTCCTAACGTCTCTTTTCCCTACCCCAAACCCTGGAGATGTACAAGATCCTACCTTTCACGCCAAATGAAGAAAATATTTTAAAAAGAAACACGAATCAATTTCCATTACCTTTTTCTTCAAAAGATACCTGGCGAAACCAACGAACACTTTTTTTTTTTAAGACGGAGTTTCGCTCTTGTTGCCCAGGCTGGAGTGCAATGGTGCGATCTCGGCTCACTGCAACTTCTGCCTCCAGGGTTCAAGCGATTCTCCTGCCTCAGCCTCCCGAGTAGCTGGGATTACAGGCATGCGCCACCACGCCCGGCTAATTTTGTATTTTCACTAGAGACGGGGTTTCTCCACGTAGGTCAGACTGGTCTCGAGCTCCTGACTTCAGGTGATTCGCCCAGCCTCGACCTCCCAAAGTGCTGGGATTAGAGGCGTGAGCCACTGCGCCCGACCCCAAGCAAACAGCCACCACTCAGCCAGCTATTCCGCAAACTTCCTCGCATCCACACAACACTTCCTCCTCCCTTCCCCGGAAACGGAAAGAGGAAAGGAAAGGTAAGGCCCACAACTCAGGGCCTAAGGATCCGTTTTCCTCAGGTTTCCTGATGGGCGGGGCCGAGTGGCCGGCGCCGACTGGCCGGTAGAGCCGTCGCTCTTGGCCGACTCCTCTTCCTATTGGCTTCCCCGGGCACCGCCCCCTGAACAGGGCGGGAGATTCGGTGTGCCGCACGCAGGCTTCCCATCCCCCAGCTGGCCTGCAGGGCTCCTTACCTCCGCCGTCGTCGGGCGCGAATTACTAGAAATTGGCTTCTCCCATTGGGGCCGAAGGTGCTTTCCCTGCGGCGGCGACTCAGCGGGGTGTCGTTCGGCCGGCTTGAGGCGGCCGGATCGGCGCCAGGCGGAAACCTAGCGGTGAGTAGTGGGATGTCGGGGCAGCCTGCCTCCCTCTTCTGCTTAGCTCGCGGCTTGTGAGGTGCGTCCAGGTGCACACAGCCCCGCCTCGGAGCTTGGCCCCCAGCGTCCCACGTCGCGCATGTCAGGGCTTTCCCTCGGCACTCGGGGCATGGTCTCTGCGCCTCGCTGCCTCCCACAAGCTGCCCGGGGGCTCGAGAACCCTTTGCGGGTGGAGCGCAGCCAACTGGCCAGAGATTGAAGGCGCAGGCCAAAGTCCTTTAATACTTGAGGTGAGAGGCTCGCTCTGGGAGGACCTTTCGTTAGTCTGCCCAGCAGTTAAAAGCCTTTTGTGAAAGGGACGCCTAATATTAACATACCTGATTCCCAGCTTACGAAGCCCTCTGGTTGGAAAAGGAGAACTGTGAAGATCTGTAACGAAAGTGGTAAAGTGCCCTGTGAGGTATGAAGAGGAAGAGATCGCGTCCCAGAACCAGTGTAGCTAGAACCTTTGATGTCATCCCAGCCTGGAGGCACCAGTGTGTCCTGCTAACTAACTGATCGGTCACCTTGGAGCCACGTTTGGCTGTAAAATGTTGATAAGCCAGGCCCTTTTGGTAGAGCTTTTTAATCAAAAAGATGTTGAGACGTTACTTTTCATTTTACAATTGAAATCCTAATAGAATCGTTACACTTTCCCCCAGTTAAATTGCAATCTGAAGAAAAATAGCACGGCCCTACACCGTTATATAAGGGCACTGCACGTTAAACGGGCATCATCACTTATTGAGCAGTTTTTCTGTTAGATGTTGAATGAGTTAGAGATGTACAAGAGATCTGCATGGTGAAGTTGAAGTTTAAAGTAAAAATATCTCAGTGTGTACTGCATTAAGGAGCTAAAAAAGAAAAATGTTAAAGAAAAAAATACCGGTAATTGGCAGCATTCAGTGATGCTCTTTTATACATCAGGCATATGATTTCGTTTAATCGTCAGGACTTTGGACAAAGTCACACAGTTATAAAGTATGGAGTGGAGATTGGAACTCACGTTTCTCTGATATTAAAATTGGTGGTTAACCACTAATCTATCCAACCTTCTTTTTCAAAGGATTATGTTTTTAAAAATTGCAGCAGATCTTTCATTTGCTTTCAAAGGAGAGTGTGTTGCTAACACTTGGTGCTGCTGAATTGCCTTGAAGTTAACTCCTTGAAAGGGGTTGACTGATAAGCACCAAGGCAGTGCCTTGAAGGGTCATAATGGTCCCTAAATATTGCATTTTATTGTGTGATTGTTAGGTTTTTTGTTTGTTTTTCAGGAACTGTTAGAAAGGAAAGAAGGAAACGTTTCTCATGAGGTCTTTGTAGACATTTTCTTTAATTTGGTGATTTTGTACTATTTAGTAAGATGCTCCAAAATTAGAAAAGGAAATGTTTGTATAAATGCACTTGGCTACAAACAAGACTGAGGCTGCCTCTGTCCAGGCAATTCTTATATAGAATACCACAGGGAAGTTGCCTAGGACAATACTAAGTTGCCTAGAATATTTGTTTTTAAATTTTCCTAGAAAATCTCGTCCTCCCATCCCCAAGAACAACTAAACTTTGGCCAATAAGAATTATGTAACAGACCTTTACTTGCTTTTTGCTTTGATTACCAGGAAGCTCAGAGCCAAAAATTCATTGTGTGATTTTATTTTCTGCTTTCCTTTGTAGTACACAGCAGCGTATAATTAAGTAAAATAATGTAGATTATGCTGACTCTGGCCATGCTCTTTGAAGTATGCTTGATAGAACTAGTAATGTTTCACCCAATGAACTGGAAAGTTAGAGAAACTATAGAATTCTTTGGACATTCTATAGTTATGGGCTATAGAATACCCTAACCCTAACTGACATGTAGAGAAATAACTAGACCTATTATGAATGGTTTTCAGAGGTCAAAACAAGCATTTAGCATTCAGCACAGTAGTTCACACCTGCAGTCCCAGCACTTGGGGAGGCTGAGGTGGGCAGATCACTTGAGCTCAGGCCAGCCTGGGCAACATGGTGAAACCCCGTCTCGACAAAAAAATACAAAAATTAGCGAGGCTTGGCATTGCACACCTGTAGTCCCACCTACTCAGGAGGCTGAGGTGAGGTGTTGCAGTGAGCTGAGATCACACCACTGCACTCCAGCCTGGGTGACAGAGATGAATGACCCTGTTTCAAAAAACAAACAAAAAAACCCCCACAAAAACAACCCAGAACAACAAAAAAAACAAGCATTTAGGATAACATTTTTATTTGATGGCAGGAGAGGTATGTGGTGTAATAGAGTGATCAGGAAGTTAGTAATCTGCCAGGTACAGTGGCTTACACCGGTAATCCCAACACTTTGGGAGGCCAAGGCAGGCCGATCATGAGGTCAAGAGATCGAGACCATCCTGGCCAACATGGTGAAACCCCGTCTCTACTAAAAGTGCAAAAATTAGCTGGGTGTGGTGGTGCACACCTGTAGTCCCAGCTACTTGGGAGGCTAAGGCAGGAGAATCTCTTGAACCCGGGAGGTGGAGGTTGCAGTGAGCTGAGATTGAGCCTCTCTGCACTCCAGTCTGGGACACAGCAAGATTCTGTCTTAAAAAAAAAAAAAAGAAGGAAAAAAAGAGAAGAAGTTAGGATCAGTCAGACCTGGATTTCAACCCTAATAGACTTTATAATTGTGTGTATTGGCATTAATAATTTAATGAGTTATTAATATTTAATGAGTTAGCCTCAGTCTACTCATTTGTAAACTGGGGACATTATATATATAAAGAGAGAGATGCAAAATACCTATGTGAGAGAAATTGAGGATTTAATGAGCTGGTGTACATAAATGTGCCTAATACAGTGCCTCACAAACAGTGCCCTCAAAAAACCTGTTTCTTTATTTTATACAAATATGTAAATGGATTAAACTTTTTCTCTAATATACCCAGATTCCCCATAATAGGAAGCAGTATCATGACTAGAAAGAAGGCCCAAGAGGACATGTTTTACAAGCAGTGGTCATAAGTTATAGATGAAGTATTTATTATCTTTATTTTTTATTTTTATTTTTAAAATTTTTCCTTCATATCATAGCTAAGTCCACAATTTTTTATTTTTTGTTTAAACAAATTTTTTTGACCTGGTGTGGTGGCTCACTCCTATAATCCCAGCACTTTGGGAGGTAGAGGTGGGTAGATCGCTTGAGCCCAGAGATTTGAGACAAGCCTAGGCAACATGGTGAAACCTCATTTCTACAACAAACACAGAAGTTAGTCAGGGGTGTGGTGGCACAAGCCGGCAGTCCCAGCTATATGGGAGGCTGAGGTGGGCAGATCACCTGAGCCCAGGAGGTCAGAGTTGTGGTGAGCCAAGAGTGTACCACTGCTCTAGGCGGCAGAGCCCAGACCCTGTCTCAAAAAAAAGAAAAAAAAAAAATTAGAGACAGGGTCTCACTCTGTTGCCCAAGCTGGAGTGCAGCAATGTGATCATAGCTCAATGTAATCTCGAACTCTGGGGCTCAAGGAATCCTCCCACTTCAGCCTCCAAGTAGACTATAGGCACATGCCACCACTCCCAGCTGATTTTTTTTTTTTTTTTTTTTGATAGAGGCAGGGCCTTGCTATGTTGCCAGGCTTGTCTTCAACTCCTGGCCTCAAGGGATCCCCCTGCCTCAGCCTCCCAAAGCACTGAGATTATAGTCATGAGCCACTGCACCCAGCCCAGTATTTATTATCTTTATACACAAAGTATGAACCTCATAGAGTTGTGCAGATTAAATGAGAATACATATGGAGTACTCAAAACTATGTCTAGCACATTGTAAGTACTCAAATTTTGTCCTCCTATCTTCCCACTCCATCCAGATGTTCTCAGTATCTAGGGCTTCCTGGCCAAATCGGTAATGGTCTTTTTGTCCTTTACTATACCATTATAACAGCTTTAGCTTTGTAAGGTCTACATGTTATCTATTTATCATGCTTGTCAAAACTTGTGGAACTTGTTTTTGCCCCATTGCTTTCATTTTTCTGTTAGCTGACCCTGACTGAGTTCTTTTTCCAATTACAGGTGACTCTGTCTGAATTTTGCAGCTGCAGAATGTGTAGTACCTTAAAAGGTAAATGAAAAGTGAAACAAGTCATTTAAGCATGTTGCTTGTCAAAATGAAATTTGGTAACATTGAATTAGTTCTCTTCCTGCAGATAATGAACTCAGAAGAGATAAATGGCTGGTGGTGGTGCCCGTGCCTGTAATCCCAGCAGTTTGGGAGGGTGAGGTGGGAAGATTGCTTAATTCCAAGAGCTCAAAACCAGCCTGGGCAACATAGTGAGACACTGTCTCTACAAAAAGAGGAAAACCTGCCAAGCATGGTGGCATGTGCCTGTAATCGCAGCTACTTCAGAGGTTGAGATAGGAGGATTGCTTGAGCCCAAGTGGGTGAGACTGAGGCAACACAGTGAGACCCTGTCTCAAAAAAAAAGAAAAGAAAGGGAGGGAGGGAGGGAGGAAAGAGAGACACAGTCAATATTTTCTCTTGCCAAAAGAAAAGGTGAAAACAAGATTGTAAGAAAGAGAGAAGAGAAAAGAAATCACCAAGACACCAAGAACACTGAATCTTAGTTTACATTTTTTGGGTAAACTGATTAGCTGGCAACAGTTAAAATCATCATTAGTTATTTTCAGGCCAGTAGCATAATAAGTTCTGAAAGTACATTTTGTCAGACTAGCCACAGTTGATCAAACTTTTGCTTGCCAAACTCTGGAGGTTTGTTCAGTGAGGAACTGAGTGTTAAGTGTTCGAAAGATTTGTGTTTACTGTTTAGTTACCAAGATACCTAGAAAGCCATATTCATATTTGTAAAGTTGTTTGGTAAGCATTCCATAAAAGTAAAGGGAGGTGCTTGAGGGTTTTTTGTACAGGTTTGGGACACAAATGAAGTTTAACAGACTCCCCACAATTGACTATAGCTTTCTAGTGAACAGATAATATAATCCACCAAACCGTTATTCTTTGTTTGGCTGTCACTTTTCTAAACACTCATATATTAACCACCCCATTTCTGTTAATGTGCTTATCTAGATTGGTTGGAGCATTCATTAAAACTTGAATTGTTTTTCTGAGTATATTTTATTTTTTTCTGAGTATATTTTAGCTACCTTGATAGGATTTAGCTCTTCTCAAATCTCAGACATCTCTTCCCCTCCCCAATTTTTTAGATAAAGAATTGAGTTACCTACAGTCGAATATATAGTAATATAGTAATGCATAATATATTTTTTATACTTAAAAAGACTTTAAAAATATTAGATAAAGACATGTATTCATTATGTGAATGTTTAATTTGGTGGTTGATATGAATTCTTCATCACTGTTGAGTAACTTACTGTTTTTGTTTAGGTTGGCAACAATGAGTAAACCAGAGTTAAAGGAAGACAAGATGCTGGAGGTTCATTTTGTGGGAGATGATGATGTTCTTAATCACATTCTTGATAGAGAAGGAGGTACTAAGTGATTGTACAATTTGAAGAGATGCTTATTATAATGTTTAAGGATTATTTCACTTTTAAAACTTTTAACATTTTATTTTGAAAACATAGCACAAAGGATTGATCTAGTTAGTAAAACTAAATAAAAACTGCTTTAATTTTTAGTTTAATTCTTTCAAACTTTAATTGAAAATGTTCAATAAAGCCTAATCTAAAATGAAATGCTCAGTAGCGGTAGTCACTGATAACTACCCATTGTAATTTAAAATATGTGCTTATTTTGAACCCTAAAAATACACACTTTCGAGATTGTGGGGGTTTTTTTGTTTTTGTTTTTTGTTTTTTAACTATTTATATAAACTGTGGAAGAGTGGTCAGTTTTAATCAAAGAGAAAACCTTTTTTCCCAGCTTTTAAGTAATGACAATATAAATATTATAATTTCTTTACTTATTTAAATGTAATGTTTAGAAAGAATTTATACCTGTCATGCTCTAATTCTTTGGATGTTCTTATAGGAGCTAAATTAAAGAAGGAGCGAGCTCAGCTTTTGGTCAACCCCAAAAAAATAATGAAGAAGCCAGAATATGATTTGGAGGAAGATGACCAGGAGGTCTTAAAAGATCAGAACTATGTGGAAATTATGGGAAGAGATGTTCAAGGTATTTGAGGGGGTGAAATATGCACTCATGTTTCTGCTAGTAGCAAAATTGCTTTATAAGATACACAAAAGTAGTCTGGTAGGTTAAACAGTGGTGTTCTATATTATCGTGTTTCTCATTTAAAAAGCATTTGCTTTAATTTCTCCACAGTTCTTTTTTTTTTAACAACCAGTCCTGCACATAGTTTTCAGTAAGAAGGAATCTATAGACCAACCATTCTAAAGTTATTTTCTTTTTATTTTATTTTTTAAATTTTGCCGGGATACATGTGCAGAATGTGCAGATTTGTTACATAGGTATACATGTGCCATGGTGGTTTGCTGCACCTTTCAACCCGTCATCTAGGTTTTAAGCCCTACATGCATTAGCTGTCTGTCCTGATGCTCTCCCTCCCTCCACCCATTCACAGGCCGTGGCGTGTGTTGTTCCCCTCCTGTGTCCATGTGTTCTCATTTTTCAACTCCCACTTATGAGTGAGAACATGCAGTGTTTGGTTTTCTGTTCCTGTGTTAGTTTGCTGAGGATGATGGCTTCCAGCTTCATCCATGTCCCTGCAAAGGATATGATCTCATTCCTTTTTATGGCTGCATAGTACTCCTAAAGTGATTTTCAGTATGTTTGTTTGTTTGTTTATTTATTTATTTATTTATTTATTTATTTTAGAGACAGGGTCTCTGTCGGGATGCCATGGCAAAAACAGCTCACTGTAGCCTCCAACTTCTGGGTTCAAGAGATCTCCCAACTTAGCCACCTGAGTAGCTAGTACTATTTTTAAGATATTTATTTATTTATGGCCCGGGTTGGTGGCTCATGCCTGTAATCCCAGCACATTGGGAGACTGTGGCAGGAGGACTGCTTGGGCCCCAGGAGTTTGTAACCATCCTGGGCAACATAGTAAGATCCCGTTTCTACAAAAAAAAAAAAAAAAAAATGTTTTTAATTAGCTGGAAGCTGGGTATGTGGTGGCTCATGCCTGTAATCTCAGCACATTGGGAGGCCAAAGCAGACTGATCGCTTGAGTACGGGGGTTTGAGACTAGCCTGGTGTGGTGGCACACACTTGTGGTCCCAGCTACCAGGGAGGCTGAGGTGGGCGGATCACTTGAGCCTCGGAGGTTGAGGCAGCAGTGAGCCGTGATCATGCCACTGCACTCCAGCGTGGGCAAGTGAGACCCTGTCTCAAAAAAAAAAAAAATTATCTGAGCATGGTGGTGTGTACCTATATATTGCCTCCCAGTTACTTGGGAGGCTAAGGCACAGGATTGCTTGAGCCCAGGAGGTTGAGGCTACAGTGAGCTATGATTGCACCACTATACTCAGCCTGGGTAACAAATCAAGACCCTAGGTCAAAACAAAACAAAAAAATATGTTTCTAACTTATTTAAAATAACTTTCTAAAGCAAGTTACTTTATTTTTACCTTGATCTTTACAGAACTAGGAGGAGCATTTCAAGAAGTAGTGTTCTAACCCAGGGATGCTGGTATTGTGTGTGTGGCTTTAATTTTTATATCAAAGCCAGATTCCTGCAAGATTATTAACATAAAACATTTTTTAGGCTTGAATTATATTTTAGTTAGGTTTTTCCTGGGTACAAGGAACACAGATCCCCACAACCTAGCTTAAAAAAATAATGACAAGGAAAGAAATCTATATTGTTGGGCACTAGGAGAGTTGGAACTGGGACAGTGTAAAAAACTGAGGAACTGTGCTTTCATGAGTCTCTGGGTCTCCCTGTGTCATCTCTGTGCGTCTGTTCTGATTTCTCTATGCCACTTACTTTCTTCACGTACATGTGCTTTATTCTCGCATACTTATAAATGTCCATCAAGTTCCCAGTGTTAAATAATTTGGTTTTTCAGTTCTCCCATTCTAGATTCTCAAGAGTCGATTTAGCTCAATTCATTTTTAAAATCTCGACATAGAAATAGCATATAATTGGAGTACCCACAGATGAATCACAGTTGAGTTATCTGTGCCTATTACTTAGTTCATTAACTATGGGGGTAGAATCATATCCTCCCTGTATAGAGTTATACAAAAAATGACCACTGCTCCTCAATAGATTTAGTGGGCTGGGTAGGGTCTCCTATCAACTATCTACAGCTAGACAGTTGACATTTTTTGAGGATATTCCAAATAAAACTTGGTGTTCTTGACTCCCTATTATGCCAGGCCTAAGAAGAAATTGAAAACAGTATTCCAAAAATGAAACTTTTATCATAAGAATCGTTTCTTTAAAAAGTGGTATGTTTGTTGTAGAAATTCAGTGCTTACCAACCTTTCTCACATAACAGCACTCACAGCAAATGATATTTGGAGGCACAATGGAGTAAATAGAGGAGGATGCTGCAGACCAAGGACAAATACCCCAGGGCCCTACCCCTGCTACTGGCCTTGACTGGCATCCTCAAAGGCCTGAGAGAATCAGTACTCAGCACATGTGAAACCCATACCTTTTATTTATTTATTTATTTGTTTATTTATTCATTCATTCATTCTTCACACTGGTTGGGGAGCTTTGCCTTATTTTTTTGCATCACGCCCTGTGTTTTTCAACCTTTTTAAAATTATTGTCCCTTAATTAGACTTTTTAGACATTTTCTCCTAATCACTTTTTCCCACCCGTAAAATTTCAGTACTATATATATGCTGTATATCTGTTTATCTACACCTGTAGTGTAGTTGCAGCACCTGTAGTTGCAGCTACTCAGGAGACTTAGGTGGGAGGATCACCTAAGCCCAGGGAGACTAAGGTTGTAGTGAGCCTTGATTGTGCCACTGGACTCCAGCCTAAGTGACAGAGTGAGACCCTGTCTCAAAAAAAAAAAAAAAAAAAAAGGCAATACTGGTCAACCAGGTGATCTCCAGCAAACTTACATTCAAAGACTCCAGTCTTACATCAAAATCAATCACTACTGCATTAGTTACACTAATAAAAAGTGTTTGTTTGAAGGGCCACAGACTATTATATTAATAATGTCAAAGTCTTTTTTCCACACTCCCCCCTGTACCAAGATCCAGTTTTACCCAGTTGGGAGAAGTATTGTACCTGTCAAGAATGCCTGCTTTACAGAACATGGAACCGTTAACATTTCAGTGTGTATCTTCTGTCTGTTCATACATGCGTGGGCACACATAAGCTTGCAACATTATGTTTATGATAGGCTTTTTGCAATTAATAATGTATCATATATACATTACTCTGTCATTAGACATTCTTCCACAATAAGAGTTTTGAAATATATTGCCAAATATCCTCCTAAAGTTTATACAGATTACACTATTTAATCATAGTTACATCTTCCTAAAGACTTGGTTTTGGCCAGGCGCAGTGGCTCACGCCTGTAATCCCAGCACTTTGGGAGGCCAAGGCGGGTGGATCGCCTGAGGATGGGAGTTCAAAACCAGCCTGGCCAACATGGTGAAACCCCGTCTTTACTAAAAATACAAAAAATTAGCTGGGCGTGGTGGTAGGCACCTGTAATCTCATTTACTCGGGAGGCTGAGGCAGGAGAATCGCTTGAACCCAGGAGGCGGAGGTTGCAATGAGCCAAGATGACACCATTGCACTCCAGCCTGGGCAAAAAGAGTGAAAATCTGTCTCAAAAAAAAAAAAAAAAAAGGAATCCCAAATCCTGTCTCTACAAAAAAATACAAAAATTAGCTGGGTGTGGTGGTGTGCACCTGTAGTCCTAGCTGCTCGGAAGACTGAAGTGGGAGGATGACTTGAGCCCAGGAGGGTGAGGCTGCAGTGAGCCACAGTCACACCATTGCACTCTAGCATGGGTGACAGCAAGAATTTATCTCATGCACACACAAAAAAATTTAGCATCTGAACCATTTTAAGTGTATGGTTCAGTGGCATTAGGTACATTCACACTGTTTGTAACCAGTCTCCCAAATTTTTCTCATTGTACAAAAGTGAAATGTATTCATCTGTAGTTGGACAGTTGGGTTGCTTCCACCTTTTGGGTATTGCGAATAATGCTAGCTGTGAACATGGGTGTACAAATACCTTTTTGGGACCCTGCATTCAATTCTTTTGGGTATATACCCGTAAGTGGAAATGCTGGATCATGTGGTAATTCTATTTTTAATTTTTTAAAGAACCACCATACTTTTTGCACAGTGGCTGCACCATTTTACATATCAACCTACAGTGTACAAGGGTTGCAGTTTCTCCAGATTCTTACCAACACCTATTTCCTTTAAAAAAAAAAAAAAAAAGTAGCCCTTTTAATGGATATGAGGTGATGGTTTTATTTTCTTTTAAATTTAACATATCATGAAATTTCTCAGAGATAAGTCTTCGGACAAAAAGAACTGTAATAGCTAGTGGTATTGCATTCTAATATATAAACAATGTATGGTTTTCTATATGATACTTTTGGATTGTTTCTAACTTTTTATTAGTGTAACTAATGCAGTAGTGATTGATTTTGATGTAAGACTGGAGTCTTTGAATGTAAGTTTGCTGGAGATCACCTGGTTGACCAGTATTGCCTTTTTTTTTTTTTTTTTTTTTTTTTGAGACAGGGTCTCACTCTGTCACTTAGGCTGGAGTCCAGTGGCACAATCAAGGCTCACTACAACCTTAGTCTCCCTGGGCTTAGGTGATCCTCCCACCTAAGTCTCCTGAGTAGCTGCAACTACAGGTGTGCACCACCATGCCTGGCTAGTTTTTGTATATTTTGTAGAGGTGGGGTCTCACTATGTTGACCAGGCTGGTCTCAAACTCCTGGGCTCAAGTGATCTGCCAGCCTTGGCCTATCCAGAGTGCTGAGATTGCAGGCGTGAGCCATTAGGCCCAGCCTGCTTTTTTTTTTTTTTTTTCAATTTTTAAGATAGCATATCCATGATGCATCAACTGGAATTTTCCAGTTCATTTTCCTCCAGTAAACTGATAACTTAATGATACTTTTTTTTTTTTTTTTTTTTTTTTTTTTTTTTTTTTTTTTTTTTTTTTTTTTGAGACGGAGTCTCGCTCTGTCACCCAGGCTGGAGTGCTGTGGCCAGATCTCAGCTCACTGCAAGCTCCGCCTCCTGGGTTCACGCCATTCTCCTGTCTCAGCCTCCCGGGTAGCTGGGACTACAGGCGCCGCCACGTCGCCCGGCTAGTTTTTTGTAGTTTTTAGTAGAGACGGGGTTTCACCGTGTTAGCCAGGATGGTCTCGATCTCCTGACCTCGTGATCCGCCCGACTCGGCCTCCCAAAGTGCTGGGATTACAGGCTTGAGCCACCGCGCCCGGCCCAACTTAATGATACTTTTAATGCTATCTGAGTGTAGTAGGCTTTCATGTTTCTCAAATTTTATCTTAAATCTTTTACAGTTTCGCATTCGTACCTTATTTAAAACCAGTCATTTTAGTTAATAACTTTTTCAAGTTTATATTTTGTCTATATTTGACATAGAGACAAAAATAAATTATATAGACCCGGCGTGGTGACTCATACCTGTAATCCCAGCACTTTGGGAGGCCGAGGTGGGCAGATCATGAGGTTAGGAGATCGAGACCATCCTGGCTAACATAGTGAAACCCCGTCTCTACTAAAAATACAAAAATAAAATTAGCTGGGTGTGGTGGTGGGCACCTGTGGTCCCAGCTACTCGGAAGACTGAGGCAGGAGAATGGCATGAATCTGAGAGGCGGAGCTTGCAGTGAGCCTAGATCGTGCCATTGCACTCCAGCCTGGGTGACAGAGTGAGACTCTGTCTCAAAAATAATAAGGAAGGTGGCATTTCCAACTGAGGTACCAGGTTCATCTCACTGGGTCATGTCGAACAGTCGGTGCAGAACAGTGGGTGCAGTCCACCAAGCAAGAGCTGAAGCCAGGTGAGACATTGCCTCACCCAGGAAGTGCAAGGGGGAAGGGAATTCCCTTTCCTAGCCAAGTGAAACTGACACAACTCCTGGAAAATCGGGTCACTCCCACCCTAATACTGCACTTTACCAAACAACACACTGGGAGATTATATCCCACTCCTGGCTCCGAGGGTCGCACGCCCACAGAGCCTCCCTCATTGCTAGCGCAGCAGTCTGAGATCTAACTGCAAGGCGGCAGCGAGGCTGGGGGAGGGGCACCTGCCATTGCTGAGGCTTGAGTAGGTAAACAAAGCAGCTGGGAAGCTCAGACTGGGTAGGGCCCACCGCAGCTCAAGGAGGCCTGTCCACCTCTGGGGACGAGGCATAGCCAAACAACAGGCAGCAGAAACCTCTGCAGATTTAAATGTCCCTGTCTGTCAGCTTTGAAGAGAGTAGTAGTACTCTCAGCATGGAGTTTGAGATCTGAGAACAGACAGACTGCCTGCTCAAGTGGGTCCCTGACCCCTGAATAGCCTAACTGGGAGACACTCCCTACTAGGGGCAGACTGACACCTCACACCTCACATGGCCGGGTACCCCTCTGAGATGAAGCTTCCAGAGGAACGACCAGGCAGCAACATTTGCTATTCAGCAATATTCACTCTTCTGCAGCCTCCACTGCGGATACCAAGGCAAACAGGATCTGGAGTGGACCTCCAGCAAACTCCTACCCTCCAGCTGAGGGTCCTGACTGTTAGAAGGAAAACTAACAGACAGAAAGGACATCCACACCAAAACCCCATCTGTACGTCACCATCATCAAAGACCAAGGGTAGATAAAACCACAAAGATGGGGAAAAAACAGAGCAGAAAAGCTGAAAATTCAAAAAATCAGAGCGCCTCTCCCCCTCCAAAGGAACGCAGCTCCTCGCCAGCAACAGAACAAAGCTGGAACAAAGCTGGATGGAGAATGACTTTAACGAGTTGAGAGAAGAAGGCTTCAGACGATCAAATTTCTCCAAGCTAAAGGAGGAAGTTTGAACCCATCACAAAGAAACTAAAAACCTTGAAAAAAGATTAGACGAATGGCTAACTAGAATAACCAATGTAGAGAAGTCCTTAAATGACCTGATAGAGCTGAAAACCATGGCATGAGAACTACATGACAAATGCACAAGCTTCAGTAACCGATTTGATCAACTGGAAGAAAGAGTATCAGTGATTGAAGATCAAATGAATGAAATGAAGTGAGAAGAGAAGTTTAGAGAAAAAAGAGTAAAAAACGAACAAAGGCTCCAAGAAATATGGGACTATGTGAAAAGACCAAATATAGTTCTGATTGGTGTTTCTGAAAGTGACAGGGAGAATGGAACCAAGTGGGAAAACATTCTGCAGGATATTATCCAGGAGAATTTCCCCAACCTAGCAAGGCAGGCCAACATTCAAATTCAGGAAATACAGAGAACGCCACAAAAATATTCCTCGAGAAGAGCAACTCCAAGACACATAATTGTCAGATTCACCAAAGTTGAAATGAAGGAAAAATAAGGGCAGCCAGAGAGAAAGGTCGGGTTACCCATAAAGGGAAGCCTATGAGACTAACAGCGGATCTCTTGGCAGAAACTCTACAAGCCAGAAGAGAGTGGGGGCCACTATTCAACATCCTTAAAGAAGATAGTAGGGGCCACTATTCAACGTTCTTAAAGAATTTTCAACCCAGAAATTCATATCCAGCCAAACTAAGTTTCATAAGTGAAGGAGACATAAAATCCTTTACAGACAAGCAAATGCTGAGAAATTTTTGTCACCACCAGGCCTGCCCTACAAGAGCTCCTGAAGGAAGCGCTAAACATGGAAAGGAACAACCAGTACCAGCCACTGCAAAAACATGCCAAAATGTAAAGACCATCGATGCTAGGAAGATCAACTAATGAACAAAATAACCAGCTAACATCGTAATGACAGGATCGAGTTCGCACATAACAATATTAACCTTAAATGTAAATGGGCTAAATGCTCCAATTAAAAGACACAGACTGGCAAATTGGATAAAGAGACAAGACGCATCAGTGTGCTGTATTCAGAGACCCATCTCACGTGCAGAGACACACATAGGCTCAAAATAAAGGGATGGAGGAAGATCTACCAAGCAAATGGAAAACAAAAAAAGGCAGGGGTTGCAATCCTAGTCTCTGATAAAACAGATTTTAAACAAACAAAGATCAAAAGAGGCAAAGAAGGCCATTACATAATTGTAAAGGGATCAATTCAACAGGAAGAGCTAACCTAAATATATATGCACCCATTACAGGAGCACCCAGATTCATAAAGCAAGTCCTGAGATACATACAAAGAGACTTAGACTCCCATACAATAATAATGGGAGACTTTAACACCCCACTGTCAACATTAGACAGATCAACGAGACAGAAAGTTAACAAGGATATCCAGGAATTGAACTCAGCTCTGCACCAAGCAGACCTAATAGACATCTACAGAACCCTCCACCCCAAATCAACAGAATATACATTCTTCTCAGAACCACGTCGCACTTATTCCAAAATTGACCACATAGTTGTAAGTAAAGCACTCCTCAGCAAATGTAAAAGAAAAGAAATTATAACAAACTGTCTCTCAGACCACAGTGCAATCAAACTAGAACTCAGGATTAAGAAACTCAGTCAAAACCACTCAACTACATGGAAACTGAACAACCTGCTCCTGAATGACTACTGGGTACATAACGAAATGAAGGCAGAAATAAAGATGTTCTTTGAAACCAATGAGAACAAAGACAACATACCAGAATCTCTGGGACAGATTTAAAGTAGTGTGTAGAGGGAAATTTATAGCACTAAATGCCCACAAGAGAAAGCAGGAAAGATCTAAAATTGACACCCTAACATCACAATTAAAAGAACTAGAGAAGGAGGAGAAAACACATTCAAAAACTAGCAGAAGGCGAGAAATAACTAGGATTAGAGCAGAACTGAAGGAGATAGAGACACAAAGAACCCTTCAAAAAATCAATGAATCCAGGAGCTGGTTTTTTGAAAAGATCAACAAAATTGATAGACCGCTAGCAAGACTAATATAGAAGAAAATAGAAAAGAATCAAATAGATGTAATAAAAAATGATAAAGGGGATATCACCACCAACCCCACAGAAATAAAAACTACCATCAGAGAATACTATAAACACCTCTCTGCAAATAAACTAGAAAACCTAGAAGAAATGGATAAATTCCTGGACACATACACTCTCCCAAGATTAAACCAGGAAGAAGTTGAATCACTGAATAGACCAATAACAGGCTTTGAAACTGAGGCAATAATTAAGAGCCTACCAACCAAAAAAACTCCAGGACCAGACGGATTCACAGCTGAATTCTATCAGAGGTACAAAGAGGAGCTGGTACCATTCCTTCTGAAACTATTCCAATCAATAGAAAAAGAAGGAATCCTTCCTAACTCATTTCATGAGGCCAACATCATCCTGATACCAAAGCCTGGCAGAGACACAACAAAAAAAGAGAATTTTAGACCAATATCCCTGATAAACATCGATGCAAAAATCCTCAATGAAATACTGGCAAACTGAATCCAACAGCACATCAAAAAGCTTACCACCTTGATTAAGTGGGCTTCATCCCTGGGATGCAAGGCTGGTTCAATATACACAAATCAATACACGTAATCCAGCATATAAACAGAACCAAAGACAATCCACATGATTATCTCAATAGATGCAGAAAAGGCCTCTGACAAAATTCAACAGCCCTTCATGCTAAAATCTTTCAATAAATTCAGTATTGATGGAATGTATCTCAAAATAATAAGAGTTATTTATGACAAACCCACAGCCAATATCATACTGTATGGGCAAAACCTGGAAGCATTCCCTTTGAAAACTGGCACAAGACAGGGATGCCCTCTCTCACCACTCCTATTCAACATAGTGTTGGAAGTTCTGGCTAGGGCAATCAGGCAAGAGAAAGAAATAAGGGATATTCAGTTAGGAAAAGATGAAGTCAAATTGTCCCTGTTTGCAGATGACATGATTGTATATTGAGAAAACCCCATTGTCTCAGCCCAAAATCTCCTTAAGCTGATAAGCAACTTCAGCGAAGTCTCAGGATACAAAATCAGTGTGCAAAAATCAGAAGCATTCTTATATACCAATAACAGACAAACAGCCAAATCATGAGTGAACTCTCATTCACAATTGCTTCAAAGAAAATAAAATACCTAGGAATCCAACTTACAAGGGATGTGAAGGACCTCTTCAAGGAGAACTACAAACCACTGCTCAGTGAAATAAAAGAGGACACAAACAAATGGAAGAACATTCCATGCTCGTGGATAGGAAGAATCAGTGTCGTGAAAATGGCCGTACTGCCCAAGGTAATTTATAGATTCAATGCCATCCCCATCAAGCTACCAATGACTTTCTTCACTGGAAAAAACTACTTTAAAGTTCATATGGAATCAAAAAAGAGCTCACATTGCCAAGACAATCCTAAGCCAAAAGAACAAAGCTGGAGGCATCACGCTACCTGACTTCAAACTATACTACAAGGCTACAGTAATATGGTACTGGTACCAAAACAGAGATATAGACCAATGGAACAGAACAGAGCCCTCAGAAATAATACCACACATCTACAACCATCTGATCTTTGACAAACTTGACAAGAACAAGAAATGGGGAAAGGATTCCCTATTTAATAAATGGTGCTGGGAAAACTAGCTAGCCTTAAGTAGAAAGCTGAAACGAGATCCCTTCGTTACACCTTATACAAAAATTAATTCAAAATGGATTAGAGCCTTAAATGTTAGACCTAAAATCATAAAAACCCTTGAAGAAAACCTAGGCAATACCATTCAGGACATAGGCATGAGCAAGGACTTCATGTCTAAAACATCAAAAGCAGTGGCAACAAAAGCCAAAATTGACAAATGGGATCTAATTAAAGAGCTTCTGCCCAGCAAAAGTAACTGCCATCAGAGTGAACAGGCAACCTACGGAATGGAAGAAAATTTTTGCTATCTACTCATCTGACAAAGGGCTAATATCCAGAACCTACAAAGAACTCAAACAAATTTACAAGAAAGAAACCAACCCCATCAAAAAGTGGGCAAAGAATATGAACAGACACTTCTCAAAAGAAGACATTTATGCAGCCAACAGACACATTAAAAATGCTCATCATCACTGGCTATCAGAGAAATGCAAATCAAAACCACAATGAGATACCATCTCATACCAGTTAGAATGGCAATCATTAAAAAGTCAGGAAACAACAGGTGCTGGAGAGGATGTGGAGAAATAGGAACACTTTTACACTGTTGGTGGGACTGTAAACTAGTTCAACCATTGTGGAAGACAGTGTGGCGATTCCTCAAGGATCTAGAACTAGAAATACCATTTGACCCAGCCATCCCATTACTGGGTATATACCCAAAGGATTATAAATCATGCTGCTATAAAGACACATGCACACTTATATTTATTGAGGCACTATTCACAATAGCAAAGACTTGGAACCAACCCAAATGTCCCTCAATGACAGACTGGATTAAGAAAATGTGGCACATATACACCATGGAATACTATGTAGCCATAAAAAAGGATGAGTTCATGTCCTTTGTAGGGACATGGATGCAGCTGGAAACCATCATTCTCAAAAACTATCACAAAAACAGAAAACCAAGCACTGCATGTTCTCACTCATAGGTGGGAACTGAACAATGAGAACACTTGGACACAGGAAGGGGAACATCACACACCGGGGCCTGTTGTGGGGTGTGGGGAGTGGGGAGGGATAACATTAGGAGATTCACCTAATGTAAATGATGAGTTAATGGGTGCAGCATACCAACATGGCACATGTATTCATGTGTAACCTGCATGTTGTACACATGTACCCTAGAACATAAAGTATAATAAATAAAAAATAAATAATATAAATATATAGTTATACATTCTGTATTCTAATTATATATTCTAGTTGTAGTTCTATAATTGCAGTAACAAGTTCTCCTTAAATAGACTTGTGCATATATGAAAACTAGATATAGGAGTAGCATTGCAGATCACTGGGGTAGCGATGAACTGGTCAGTAAATGGTGATGGGACAATTGTATATTCCCATTTAAAAAAAAAGACCCTCTATCTCCCTTTATAAACAGATTAATTACCTTAATTATTTAAACATGAAAAGCAAATTGTAAATGCTTTTAGATGAAAATAGAATATGGTTTTGGTCTTGATTATAGAAAGTTTCCTTACAAAATATGTAATCAAAAGACAAGATTGACAAATTCAACTAATTACCATTCATTGTTTCTCAAGAAAATGAGAAGACTACAGACTAGAACAAAATGTTGCAAAAGACATGTCTGATAAAGGACTTTTAATCCAAAATATACAAGGAGTTCTTAAAATTCAGCAATAAGAAAACAATTAAAAATAGGCAAATAGGTATTTGAACAGATACCATATGTGTATTTGCCAACTATTTTTATTCTTTATTACCAAGGAAAATAAACAGATGGCCAATAAGCATATGAAAATATGCTCAATATCATATCATTAGGGAATTGCAAATTTAAACAAAATGAGATACCACTATACACCTATTAGAATAGCCAAAGTCCAAAGCCCCAATACCACCAAATACTGGTTAGGATGTGGAGCAACAAGAACTCATCTATCTCTAATTAATGCAAAATGGTACAGCCCCGTGAAAAACAGCTGTGCTGCTGCTTACAAAACTCAACATACTCTAACCATATAATCCAGCAGTTATGCTCCTTAGTATTTACCCAAATGAGTTGAAAACTTATGTCCACACAAAAACCTGCAGGTGGACCTTTATAGCAATTTCATTCATAATGGCCAAAACTTGGAAGCAACAAAGAGGTCACTCAGTAGATGAATGGATGAACAAACTGGCACATCCTGAGCATGGAGTATTCAGCACTTAAATAAAAAAGCTATCAAGCCGGCCTGGCATGGTGGCTCACGCCTGTAATCCCAGCACTTTGGGAGGCCGAGGCCGGCAGATCACGAGGTCAGGAGATCAAGACCATCCTGGCTAACACGGTGAAACCCCGTCTCTACTAAAAATACAAAAAATTAGCTGGGCGTGGTGGCGGGCGCCTGCAGTCCCAGCTACTCGGGAGGCTGAGGCAGGAGAATGGCGTGAACCCAGGAGGTGGAGCTTGCGGTGAGCCGAGATCGCGCCACTGCACTCCAGCCTGGGCGACAGAGCGAGACTCCATCTCAAAAAAAAAAAAAAAAAAAGCTATCAAGCCATGAAGAAGACATGAAAGGACCTTAAAAGTATGTTACTAAGTGAAAGAAGCCAATCTGAAAAGGCTACATACTGTATGATTCCAACTATATGACATTCTGGAAAATGCAAAACTATGGCGACAGTAAAAAGACTAGTGTAAAGTCTATTTTATAAGAAACCAGCACTTTCCTTCAAATGACACCATAAAAAGAGTGTAAAGACAAGCCACAGTGTAAAGAAGGTTATTTTTCTGAGAAGATACCTGTAAAAAAATGTTCTATGTCAGTAATGATTAAGGAAACACAAATTAAGACACCTCTCTTCATGAGATTCAGTTTATACCCATTGTTTGACAAAGATTAAGGAATTTGGATAAAACCAAGTGTTAGTGGAAATACAGATCACTAGGAAAGCTTAAGCAATAAGGAGGATGAGCACACATTTTGGAAAGTTTGACATTTTCTAATAAATTCGTTAAGTATTGACAATACATCACATGTATTTAAATGAAAAACAACGGTTTCAAAAACGTAATGAGGAGGGCATTGTTTTATATTTTTAATTTCTGGCTTCATTGAAGGCAACTGGATTTTCTTATCTGCTTCACACATTCCATTAGTTAATATGATAACTTGTTATCACATCATGTTGTCTCTGGCATACCTCACTGTACACTCTTGATTGAGAATCAAAAGGTAATTAATGTCTTAGTATTATTAAGAAGTAATTTTGACCTCAGGGATCCTAGCAACCCTCAGGCCACATGTTGGAAATTACTGTGTTGGGGAGTAGGATACTAGAAATGAATGTTCACTGTGTTGTAGGTAGCAGTTGATATTTAAAGAGGAGACTGAAGAATGTCAGTTAAGTCAGCATCTGTTAAGAAAGCTTTTTTTTTTTTTTTTTGAGTTGGAGTCTCGCTGTATCACCCAGGCTGGAGTGCAGTGGCACAATCTCTGCTCACTGCAACCTCCGCCTCCTGGGTTCAAGCAGTTCTCCTGCCTCAGCCTCCTGAGTAGCTGGGACTGCAGGTGTGTGCCCCCATGCCCGGCTGATTTTTTTGTATTTTTAGTAGAGACGGGGTTTCACCGTGTTAGCCAGGATGCTCTCGATCTCCTGACCTCGTGGTCACCTGGCTCAGCCTCCCAAAGTGCTGGGATTATAGGTGTGAGCCACCGCGCCCGGCCAAGAAAGCTTCTACCATAAAACAGCTGTTTAAATCTCAACCTCAACAATTGTACTTTTCATCTTTGCTTCAGAAAATAAATATAACCAATAAAGTCCCTTTAGTCCTCCCTCCCCAGGGGCAACTGTTGTTATGAATTGAATGCATATCCCTCTAATCTGGGGTTTTGCCATGTTTTTGTATTTTTACATAGATGTCTGTGTATCTTTGAATAGCATATTAAAACCTATAAAAACAGTTCCATAGCCTGTTTTCTTTACAATGTATTTCTAAATATTTTATATATAAATATAGTTAAACCTTTATGCAAGGCGTTAAGGGGTACAAATCTTTAGTTTTTTGTCAAAATTTTTTTTTCTGTTAATTTTGTTCTTTTTTCCTAAATGTATGTTGCATTTTTTCTTTCAGAATCATTGAAAAATGGCTCTGCTACAGGTGGTGGAAATAAAGTTTATTCTTTTCAGAATAGGAAACACTCTGAAAAGATGGCTAAATTAGGTATGTTGCTTTTCTGATTTCTGTAACTATTATTCATCTTTCCTAAGGTAGATTTAACCACATTCCCCGTGATTATCATACTACTGCATTTCCTATAGGAATGAAGACAGATTCCCTATGGTTTAGGGAATAATGAGACATTCCCTAAAAGAAGGATGTTATATTAAGCACAATTAAGTTCATTTGGTTTTTTACATGCTCAGATGTCTTCTGTTTTCAGCTAGATTATAAGCTTCTTGTAGCATAAGCACAGTCTGTTTTTCTTTAGTTCTCTCCAAAATATGTAGCTTAGTTTCTTTTTCTTTCTTTCTTTTTTTTTTTTTTAAAGGTGGAGTCTCACTCTGTTGCCCAAGCTGGAGTGCAGTGGTGCAGTCTCGGCTCACTGCAACCTCCGCCTCCCATGTTCAAGTGATTCTCCTGCCTCAGCCTCCTGAGTAGCTGAGACTACAGGTGTGTGTCACCACACCTGGCTAATGTTTTTGTATTTTTTTTTTTTTAATTATACTTTATGTTCTAGGGTACATGTGCACAACGTGCAGGTTTGTTACATATGTGTACATGTGCCATGTTGGTGTGCTGCACCCATTAACTCGGCATTTACATTAGGTATATCTCCTAATGCTTTTGGTCTTTTCACATAATCCATATTTCTTGGAGGCTTTGTTGATTTCTTTTTATTCTTTTTTCTCTAAACTTCTCTTCTCACTTCATTTCATTCATTTGATCTTCAATCACTGATACCCTTTCTTCCAGTTGATCGAGTTGGTTACTGAAGCTTGTGCATTTGTCACGTAGTTCTCGTGTCATGGTTTTCATCTCTATCAGGTCATTTGTGGACTTCTCTGCATTGGTTATTCCAGTTATCCATTTGTCATATCTTTTTTCAAGGTTTTTAGTTTCTTTGTGCTGGGTTCATAGTTCCTCATTTAGCTCTGAGAAGTTTGATCGTCTGAAGCCTTCATCTCTCAACTCGTCAAAGTCATTCTCCGTCCAGCTTTGTTCCGTTGCTGGCAAGTAGCTGCGTTCCTTTGGAGGGGGAGAGGCGCTCTGATTTTTTGAATTTTCAGCTTTTCTGCACTGCTTTTTCCCCATCTTTGTGGTTTTATCTACCTTTGGTCTTTGATGATGGTGACGTACAGATGGGGTTTTGGTGTGGATGTCCTTTCTGTCTGTTAGTTTTCCTTCTATCAGTCAGGACCCTCAGCTGCAGGTCTGTTGGAGTTTGCTTGGGGTCCACTCCAGACCCTGTTTGCCTGGGTATCAGCAGCGGAGGCTGCAGAAGAGTGAACATTGCTGAACAGCAAGTGTTGCTGTCTGATTGTTCCTCTGGATGCTTCGTCTCAGAGGTGTACCCAGGCGTGTGAGGTGTCAGTCTGCCCCTAGTAGGGGGTGTCTCCCAGTTAGGCTACTTGGGGGTCAGGGACCCACTTGAGCAGGCAGTCTGTCCGTTCTCAGATCTCAAACTCCATGCAGGGAGAATCACTACTCTCTTCAAAGCTGTCAGACAGGGACATTTACATCTGCAGAGGTTTCTGCTGCTTTTTGTTTGGCTATGCCCTGAACCCAGAGGTGGAGTGTATAGAGGCAGGCAGGCCTCCTTGAGCTGTGGTGGGCTCCACCGAGTTCCAGCTTCCAGACCCCTTTGTTTACCTACTTAAGCCTCAGCAATGGCGGGCACCCCTCCCCAGGCCTCGCTGCCACCTTACAGTTAGATCTCAGACTGCTGCGCTAGCAATGAGGGAGGCTCTGTGGGCATGCGACCCTCGGAGCCAGGCGCAGGATACAATCTCCTGGTGTGCCATTTGCTAAGACCCTTGGTAAAGCGCAGTATTAGGGTGGGAGTGACCTGATTTTCCAGGTGTTGTGTGTCACAGTTTCCCTTGGCTAGGGAAAGGAATTCCCTTCCCCCTTGTGCTTCCCGGGTAAGGCGATGCCTCGCCCTGCTTCTGCTCTCACTCATTGGGCTGCACCCACTGTCCTGCACCGACTGTCCGACACGCCCCAGTGAGATGAACCCGGTACCTCAGTTGGAAATGCAGAAATCACCCGTCTTCAGTGTCACTCACGCTGGGAGCTCCTGTTCGGCCATCTTGGCACCCAATCCCAATTTTTTTGTATTTTTAGTAGAGAAGGGGTTTTACCATGTTGACCAAGTTGGTCTCAAACTCCCAACCTCAAATGATCCACCCGCCTCGACCTCCCAAAATACTGGGATTACAGGCATGAGCCACCGTGCCCAGCCATAGCTTAGTCTCTTCACAAACTTTTTTGAAGTAACAAGTGAGAGTCACATAGAGCTATTCTGAATTAATGATTAAATAAGAGTTTTGCTGGACAATCCCAGCACTTTGGGAGGCTGAGGCAGGAAGCAGGCAGATCCCTTGAGGTCAAGAGTTTGAGACCAGCCTGGCCAACATGGTAAAACCCCATCTCTACTAAAAATACAAAAAATTAGCCAGGCATGGTGGTGCGTGCCTATAGTCCCAGCTATCCAGGCAGCTGAGGCAGGAGAATCACTTGAACCTGGGAGGCAGAGCTTGCAGTGAGCCGAGATTGTGCTACTACATGCCAGCCTGGGTGACAGAGCAAGACTCCATCTCAAAAAAAAAAAAACAAAAAAAACAAAACAAAACAAAAAACAGAGTTTTACCCTGTATATGGAAAAATGTTGTTTATATTACAGAAAAATGCTTACATAAAATTATTAGGAATGGTCTTCTAACATTTTTCTTACTTGAGTTACCAACTATACCAATTACACTTCAACTGCTGATTTGCAGAGAACTAAGCTGTAATAAATTACTATAACCTTAAAATTAAACTGTCATTTTAAGATTCAGGCCAGGCATGGTAGCTCACACCTGTAATCACAGCACTTTGGGTGGCCAAGCCAGGAGGATAGCTTGAGGTCAGTAGTTCAATACCAGCCTGGGCAACATAGCAAAACCCTGTGTCTACAGAAAATTTAAAAATTAGCCAGGCATGGTGGTGCATTCCTGTAATCCCAGCTTCTTGGGAGGCTGAAGCAGGAGGATCACTTGAGCCTAGGGGTTCAAGGTTACAGTGAGCCACGATCATACCACTACACTCCAGCCTGGGTGACAGAGTGAAACCCTGTCTCAAAAAAACAAAAACAAACAAAAAAATCAGATGGCACTGTATTTCGATCTTGTGGTATGAGGGGGTCATCATTTTTGAAAGCAGTAAGGAAGGAAAATAATATATGTGAAAGTACTTTGAAAATTATAAAGGTATATAAATATAAGGTTTGGAAATACCAAAAAGTCAGGAACAAGAGAATAATTATCCACCTGGTAAATCTAATAGTTGAAAAAGGGGGCTTACAATGTATAAGTATAAAACGCCTATGGATATTTCTTCAGTGGTTTGTTTTTATTCAATCACTGTAGCCAATAACACATGTAAACATTCAGGGTCAAGTAAAAATGAAATATGTTAAATGTTGACACTGATGAGGAATATATGAGAAGTAATTATAAAACCTGTATTTCTGAATATAAGTTAATCAATTGCCAAAATCAGTTTAGTTTTTCTAAAAGGTGTAACATTAAATACATTTCTGATTTTGAACATAACATGGTACATACAATAATTTACATTAATTGATGTCTTTCTTAGTATATATTTATCTACTTCAAGAAATTAAGTTTTTTTGGTTGGGCACAGTGGCTCACTCCTATAATCCCAGCACTTTGGGAGGCCGAGGTAGGTGGATCACTTGAGATCAGGAGTTCAAGACCAGCCTGGCCCACATGGTGAAACCCATCTCTACTAAAAATACAAAAATTAGCTGGATGTGGTGGTGCGCACCTGTAATTCTGGCTACCTGGGAGGCTGAGGCAGGAGAATCACTTGAACCCAGAACGTGAAGATTGTTTAAATCTATAAAAATGACTGAATCCTGTATAGGAGCACTGAGAAACCAGAGAAATGCTGATGTAATTATTAGAAGAAAGATAAAATAGACACCAAGACCAAAATGAAACCCTAGGACAATGGTGCAGGACAAAGAAATACCACTGGAGAAAGAGGAGAATTATTATTGTGAAGTGAAATAGAACTCACAGGAGTAATCAAGTAGTAGTTCTCCATTTGGAGAATCAGCATGCTCATAACTTAAAGATGATAATGTGTTGTATTTGTAAGCGCTGCATAAAACTGGAATATTGTCTTCATTCTGTGCATTTCTGTCATCACAGCTGAAACAAATACACATTTTAAAGTCATGAGAAGATAGTTTTATAGATATTTAGTTTTTATTATTATGACCATGAAATTTCAGGAACACAATTTGACAGACTGATCAGACTTCTAAAATCTTTGTTTAGTTACAACCCATGTTTAGTTACGATGTTCTTTAATGAATTTCATTGACTCATTAAGTATTGTTGCTAATTGTGTTTACATCTAAATATATCAGTAAAATAGAATGCCTTAATATTAAATAAATAACATGATCTGCCAGAAAATCATATGTTATTCTGAGTATAAATGATTATTTTGACCAGGTATAGTGGCTCACGCCTATAATCCCAACACTTTGAGAGGACAAGGCAAAAGGATTGCTTAAGCCCAGGAGTTTGAGACTAGCCTGCGCAACATAGTGAGACCTTATCTCTATAAAAAAAATTTAAAAAAAGAAAAAGATTTTCATATAATTGGGCTAACCAAGATATAGGGCTAGAAATAAGACTATAGGTTACATAGGAAGGCTTTGTAAAATACAGAGAATGTATCTAGGGTAAGAAAATAAATGTAAACAAAAGAGCAAAAGTAGAATTACCAGGTAGAGAAGAAAGTGAGGAGTTCAATCAGGCTGGAGAAATAAATGGGAAAATTAAAAATAGTTTGAGATCCAGCAATCCCACTACTGGATATATACCCAAAGGGTATGAAATCAGTATGTCGAAGAGATATCTGCACTCCCGTGTTCATTGCAGTATTATTTCACAATACCCAGGATATGGAATCAACCTATGTTCATCAACAGATGAGCAGATAAATATAAACGAGGTAAAAGAAAATAAATATCTTTTGTAAAAAAAGAAGAAAATAGATTGGTTAGATAGGACCAGATAACAGACTGATCTAAAGCTATCATTAGAGACCAGTTTATTGTGTAAAATACAATATAGATGAATTATTAGAATAATGAATATAAAGATACAAAATGTATGCCCTATTTTTTTTTTTACAAACCTACAAATAACATCATTTTTTTTAAAGGATCTCTCTGTATTGCCCAGGCTGGAATGTGTGGTGTAATCTTGGCTCGCTGCAACTTCCATGTCCTGGGCTCAAGCGATCTTCCTACCTCAGCTTCCCAAGTAGCTTGGACTAAAGTCACACGCCACCACACCTGGCTAATTTTTCTGTTCTTTTGTAGAGACAGGGTTTCTTCATGTTGCCCAGTCTGGTCTCGAACTCTTAGACTCAAGCGATCCACCCACCTCCGTCTCCCAAAGTACTGGGATTATAGGCTTGAGCCACCATGTTCAGGCCTAATTTTGTATTAATAGAGTCAACAGCCATGCCATTACATTTCATTTAATATCATCGAAAACAAATATGACACAGGAGCAAGAAAAGAATGATAAAAACTGTACACATGCATTGAAAGTGTGCATGTAGATGATTAATACAGAGCAAAAGTCAGCCAGCTTTTTCTGTAAAGGGCCAGACAGTAAATATTTTCAGCTCTGTGAGCTAGACAGTCTCTGTTGTGACTACTGAACTTGGCTGTTGTAGCTGAAAAGCAGCCACAAACAATACATATGGATGGTGTGGCTGTGTTCCAATAAAACTGTATTTAAAACAAGTGGAAAGTCTGGGTTTGGCCCATAGACTTATAGCTTGCTGACCCCTGACGTAAAGAAACACTGTAACTTTTTGCCATTCAGAGTCATAACTAAACAAAAAGTTATGTGTTAAATAGTGGTTCACCGCTGGGCGTGATGACTCATGCTTGTAATTTTAACACTTTGAGAGACCGAGGTGGGAGGAGCACTTGAGGCCAGGAGTTTGAGACCAGCCTGAGCAACATAGGAAGACCCCGTCTCTACAAAAATTTAAAAATTAGATAGGCATGGTGGTGCACCCCTGTGGTCCCAGCTATTTGGGAGTTTGAGGTGGGAGGATGGCTTGGGCCCAGGAGGTCAAGGCTGCAGTGAGCCATGATCACACCACTGCACTCCTGGGTGATAGGTAGTTGTACTAGGCATTGTGCCTGGTGCTTATTAGACATGTTGAGTCATCCAAGAGGTGTTGGAATGTCTGCCTATCTCTGTGTGCTCACAAAAATGACTATCTTGGCCGGGCATGGTGGCTCACACTTGTTATCCTAGCACTTTGTGAGGCCAAGGCAGGCAGATCATGAGGTCAGGAGTTTGAGACTAGCCTGGCCAGCATGGTGAAAACCTGTCTCTACTAAAAATACAAGAAATTAGCTGGGCATGATGATGCACACCTGTAATCCCAGCTACTTAGGAGGCTGAGGCTGGAGAATTGCTTGAATCTGGAAGGCAGAGGTTGCAGTGAGCTGAGATCGCACCACTGCACTCCAGCCTGGGCAACAGAGCAAGACTCTATCTAAAAAAAAAAAAAAAAAAGACTTATCTTGTTCTTATTCCTCTTCAATTCTTTCTTTTTCTTCTTTTCTCCCTGGCTCCTTGTAGTTTTATAGTTATTTAAAATCAGGTGGAGCATTTTTATGTTTCAGTATAAAACCAGAATGATCTCAGCTAAGTTGCTTTTGTTGCTTCTTTTCATATGAAGTTTTTTCCCTATCCTGTGAATCAGCCTTTAATCCAGAAATGACATAAAGAGAAGAGCAAGGACTGAGCCTTAAGTATGCCTAGAATGTTGAGGAGGCTGAGGACAGTGAAGAAGAGATGGACTAACCACCACCAGTAGCTTGGGAACCAGGATAATGTCATAAGATTCAAATGGAGGAATAATATTAAGGGAGATTTAAAAAAAAAAAAAAGCAAAACAACAACAACAAAAAAACCTAGTGAATCATATAGAATGCCAAAGAGATTAAGAAAAAAGTAGCAGCCAATTCATTTGTAGAGATTGTTATGAGTATCTTGGGTCAGTTTCAAGACTGGAGGATAAAAATGGGGGCAGGTTAGAAAGGTTTAGGAGCTAGTAAAATGGCTTTCACTTGTACAAATTTAATTACACCTTCTCGATTTAGAGAAAAAAGAAAAAAAGCAGTTAATTTGGTATGTGCCCTTTTTCTCAGTGAACAGTGTCCCAGTGTGAGAGTTAACTTGGAAAATGTAAATATATTTATTTGGGTTCATTTTCCACATGCCTCTCATAGTGTGAGTGTGAGAGCATCATTAAAGATAACAATTATATTTTTTTATTTTAAATGGCCCCTATTATAAGTGATTTGGTCTTTGGTCTTTAGAAAAAAAAAAAATGAGAGAAAGAAAATTGTTAAAGTAAAAATAAAATGGCCCCTAAACAAAAGACCACTATTTCATTTATTCTCAGTTGAAGAAATGGCCATCTGTTCAACACTCTATTTTATGCATTATTTATATGTATTATAGAATTTTTGGCTCAAAATAAACTGTTCCACATTTTCTGGAAGATTTAAAAGATTTTAAGGTGTAATTTTAACTCTGCACAGTTTTCTCTTGAGTTTAGATCTCACTTTCTGGCCCTTCTTTCTCACTCCCCATCAAAGATGTGCCTCAACTATATATGGTAAGAAGTGAAAGGAACATAAGTGGTTGATGGAGAGGAGAGTATGGTAATTAGAGAAAGCAGCAAGGTCAAAGTTATTATTTTTTTTTTTTTAAGAAATCTGTGGGTAATATGAAGGAAAATTTGAAGATGCTGGGAAGACAGCTAATAAAGGTGAAAGTAGTACTACCCCTAATATGGACAGGATTATTTTTCTGATAAAAGTAGCAAAGGTATTTAAAGAACTTTTGTTAAGCGAAATAAGGTTATTTCCCTCTTTATCTACGGTTGTCCTTTAAAAGGTTTTTTATATATTTCTTTGTTTACAGCTTCAGAACTAGCAAAAACACCAAAAAAAAGTGTTTCATTCAGTTTGAAGAATGATCCTGAGATTATGATAAATGTTCCTCAAAGTAGCAAGGGTAAGACATTACATTGGTTCTTTGAAAAGAGTTTTCATAGTTGCTTCAAGATAGAGCATGTTACTTTTTCCCTTGTTTGTGAATTTTTATATATTTTCTTCTTTTCTATTGTGAAAATTCATTCAACAAAATGCAATTAATATTTCAACTCATGTAGCTTAGTATACTCGTGTTTAGCAGTCAATAAGAGGGAAAAATATCTCTGCTAACTGAAGTTGTGCAAATTGACAGGGCTAACCAGAAATAGTCTTTAAGTCCTGTTGTCATTTGCTTGAGTTAGCCAATTATTTATAGAAGATTTGACTTTGGGAAGTACTATATGAAATAAGGCGTTTGGAGTTTGGAAGTCTTACAGATTGTGGAGCGGCTATTTTTGAATGATCCCTTCTAACTAGATTAAAAAGTGTACATTGTGTTTCTCTTTATTTATATTTTTCTTTTGGATTTTGAACACTAATGTCACTTGCCGATATTTCTATTTTTTCATTTTTTAGAGATGGAATCTCGCTATGTTGCCCAGGCTGAAGTGCATTGGCTATTCACGGGCACAATTACAGCACACTATTAAAGCCTTGAACTCCTGGGCTCAAGTGATCCTCTAGCCTCAGCCTCTCATGTAACAGGGCCTATAAGCACCATTGTATCTGGCTCTATTGTACTTTTTTTTTTTTTTTTTTGAGGAGTCTCACTCTGTCACCTAGGCTGGAGTACAGTGGTGTGATCATGGCTCATTGCAGCCTCTGCCTTCCGGGTTCAAGCAATTCTCCTGCCTCATACTCCCGAGTAGCTGGGATTACAGGCCCCTGCCTCCACACCCAGCTAATTTTTGTATTTTTAGTAGAAATGAGGTTTCACCCTGTAGGTCAGGCTGTTTTCTAACTCCTGACCTCAAGCGATCCTCCTGCCTTGGCCTCCCAAAGTGCTGGGATTACAGGCGTGAGCCACTGCTCCTGGACAGTTGTACCTTTCAATAATCAAAATTTAAAAGGACTCCATTTTTTTTGTTAGAACGCTACAGAAATGCAGGAAGTAGCTGTTAATAATGTGAGTGATCATGAAATGAATAGTGATAATCCTCCGGTGGAGAGGGAATTAATTTATAATTCAGTAATAATGTGGTAGCTTCTATGTACAAGCTGCAGCTTTGCTTTCTTTTTTTTTTTTTTTTTTTTTTTTTAATTTTTAATTTTTTGAATAGACACAGGATCACGCTATGTTGCCCAGGCTGGTTTTGAACTCCTAGCCTCAAGCAGTCTTCCTGCCTTGCCTCCCAAAGTGCTGGGATTACAGGTGTGAGCCACCATGCCTGGAAACTTTACTTTTGATGAAACTAGACCACAATGAAAAGTAAAAGTGTCCATAGTAAGTCATGGCTTTTTGTTTCATTCTTTAGGCCATTCTGCTTCAGACAAGGTTCAGCCGAAGGTAAGTGATTGACTAAAAAGCAAAAGCCTTAGTGTTACAAAGTAAGACATGATGAAAAATCATCAGAAATTCGATGAAAATTTGTCAGAAATTCAATGAAAAAATTGATCTCTTAATTTATATAGTGCTTTGTAATTTACAGATATTTGGCAGTTAAATATCTTAACTTATGGATGGAGAATTGGAGGTTCAGAGAGGTGAAGTGACTTGTGTGAGTTCACTTGACTGGAAGGAGAACAGCTAGAAAATGAAGCCAGGCCTCCCAGACCCAACTGTTACGCTTTTTCTGCTGTGTGTAGCAGCCCTGAAAATTTTGGGGGTTTTGCTTTTATATGTCATGTTCTATTTCATTTGCAGGAGGAAGGGGGCAGTGTCGTGCAGTCTGATCCCAAGATGCATTAGATCCATTATTCTATCCTTTTATAATTTACATTTAAAAACTTAGGCTGGCTTAGGCAAATCCATTTCAGAGTAATTAAAAGGAATTGACAATTTTTAACTCCTCCTTTGTGGGGTTTTTTCTTTGTTTGTTTGTTTTTGAGATGGAGTCTTACTCTGTCGCCCAGGCTGGAGTACAGTGGTGGCAATCTCGGCTCACTGAAACCTCCACCTCCCAGGTTCAAGTGATTCTTATGCGTCAGCCTTCTGAGTAGCTGGGATTACAGGTGCGCACCACCACACCTGGCTAATTTTTGTATTTTTAGTAGAGGCAAGGCTTCACCATGTTGGCCAGGCTGGTCTTGAACTCCTGACCTCAAGTGATCCACCACGCCTGGCCTCCTTTGTGTTTCTGTGGTATAATTTTCTCATTATGCCTTTTCAAGTGGTGAGTGTTCCATGAAAGGGCCATATATGCAAAGCATCCCCCAAATGCCAAAGAAGCCAAGAAACCAAAGGACAAGGCAGACAAGTTTAGTTTGTCAGTAAGGGTATTTTATTAGAGACAGGAGCATGGTCTCGGGCAGCCACAAGACAGGTAGCTCTCTTCACTGTTACTCCCCAGAGCCACGGCTTACATAGCATAAGGAAAGGGTATACATGTTCCAGCAAGATAATTAAAGGCAACCCTCTTTAATTGTCAAGACAGCAAGAATGCTATATGCATTGTAGCCAGTAATTTGTGTGATAATATCAAGGTTGACATGTTCTTTCACAGAAGACAGTAAATAAAGTAGGAATCAGGAGGCATTCATGAGTCTGGGGCTAATCAGAAGTTAACGTGATGGATTAGCATCCAAGATGGAGTCACTTTTGCCTCCACAGTCAGTATAGAGTACAGGCTGGAGTACAGTGGTGGCGATCTCAGCTCACTGAAACCTCCACCTCCTGGGTTCAAGTGATTCTTATGCGTCATTTAAGGCCATGCTTATGGCCTGTGCAGGAATGTCCTATTTAGACAAGTCTATGTATGGGATTAGACATGCCAGAATTTCAATTGTCTTTAATAATGCTTTTTTCCTATATTATTTCGTGTGTGTTGTATCACTATAAAAGGAAAAAAAGCTCATTGCCATAATCCAATCAAGAATTTATTCTTTCTCAAGTTATAGATTATAACCCATTAGTAGATATTGTCAGCTCTCCCAAAAGACCAGGAAAACCTGTTGATGAAACAAAGCTACCTATTACAATAAGAGACAACATCGTTGTGACAGAATCTTAGTGTACTGCCTTAGAAAAGCAAGTTCAAGAGAAAATATGTATAGGGCTTGGGGATCCTGAGCTCAAGTGGCTTAAGGCAGGTTTTTCAAGATGGTAAACTGATTGGTATTGGGCAGAATTGGGGCATGATATTTTAGGATTGGTAGACACAATGAAGATCGTGTCTTAAAGTGTATCTTGATAACTAAACTGTTGATAAGATAAGCTGTTTGCCCTGGGAGTAATCTGTTGTCCTGATGGGAGAATAGTTAGCCCAAATGAGCAAACTGTCAAGAGAGATTAGTTTGCAGAAATTTTCTATAGCAAGTAGGGAAATTATTTATTAGTCTTGTCTTTTTGAGCAGGAATTTTCTGCAGTGGTTATTTTGACACTGGTGTGAATTCTCAGACTTAAGCTGTGTAGATATATATAAGTTATCTCAATACTCAATCTTGAAATCAGTTTAATAGGACATAAACTGCATTTTTAACAAATGAAGTAGAACAGAATTTTAAATTTATGTTTTATAATTTTTTTGGTTTATATATATACATGTACTGGGTCAAGATGATAAAATGTAAAAATTTTTGAGGATCTTGATCAAAAAAGTTTGAGACATACTGTAATTCCATCGGTAAGGGATTAGCTCAGTTATTAGAGTACTATTCTTTTTTTTTTTTTTTTTTTTTTTTTTCCTGAGGCAGAGTTTCACTCTGTTGCCCAGGTTGGAGTCCAATGGCATGACCTCGGCTCAACACAACCTCCACCTCCCAGGTTCAAGCAGCTGTCCTGCCTCAGCCTCCCAAGTAGCTGGGATTACAGGTATGCACCAGCATGCCCAGCTAATTTTGTATTTTTAGTAGAGATGGGATTTCTCCATGTTGGTCAGGCTGGTCTCGCACTCCCGACCTCAGGTGATCTGCCTGCCTCTGCCTCCCAAAGTGCTGGGTTGAGCCACTGCGCCTGGCCTAGAGTACTATTCTTAATATCCCAAATCAGATTTTAATGACACCAACAATCTATCACAAGACAATAAACTTAAATTTTTTTTTGTCATATTTTCATGTTGACAAAATCACAGGGTACCTTAACTTTTTTATCAATACTGTTAGAAATTTACATGTATATAACAGTGCATATTTTAATGTGCTAACAATTTATGGTATTAAAGTATTCTATAAAAAAATTCTTTGTACTTCTATAAAAAGTTACAATTTTTTAATTGTAACAGAAATTTTTTTATTTCTGTTAAATTAAAAATTACAATTTTTAAATTTCTTACAGAAAGTAAGAAAGTGTAAATCTCTATTTCTCTCCTTAAAGAATGTAATACTTTAACACCAGTGAATTTCTAGCACATTAAAAGGCCCATTGCTATATACATAGGAGTGCCCATTCCCTTTCATACTTACGATTGCTACGTAATACTATCTTTTAAAAAAATACTCTATTGGGCTGGGCACGGTGGGTCACGCCCATAATCCCAGTACTTTGGGAGGCTAATGTGGGCAGTTCACTTGAGTTCAGGAGTTTTGAGACCAGCCTGGCCAATATGGTGAAACCCTGTCTCTGCTAAAAATACAAAAATTAGCTGGGCGTGGTGGCACACGCCTATAATCACAGCTACTTGGGAGTCTGAGGCAGAAGAATGGTTTGAACCCAGGAGGCAGAGGTTGCAGTGAGGTGGAGTGAGCCGAAATCACGCCACTACACTCCAGCTTGGGTGATACAACAAGACTCTGTCTCAGAAAAAAAAATATATATGTGTGTGTGTGTGTATATATATATATGTTCTACTAATCTGATAGGTGGAAGTAGTTCAAAAGGCTGATATACTCATATTTTTTCTGTACATAATAGAAGTATATACATACTTTACAAATGATACAGAATTCAATTTCTAGAATCACTCTAGTAATCCTTTGGAATTTGTTTCTTTTGTTATACCCTTGTTTTGTTCCAAATAATTCATTTGTCGTTATCTTCTAGTTCTAGGAAGTAAGCTCATCTAGCTCTAATGCAGTCTATTGAAAGCAAAATATTTTTCTTTTCTAGCCTCTTTCACTCAGATCAGTCATTAACTTCCATGTTGTTATTTAATGCTTTTCCTGTTTTTAAACAGAACAATGACAAAAGTGAATTTCTGTCAACAGCACCTCGTAGTCTAAGAAAAAGATTAATAGGTACGTATTTCTTTTTACATGACATTTTTATAAAAAGCAACATCTAAACAACAGGCAATGATGGTTAAGTATATAGGTTCTAGACTTAGACTGCTTGGTGTTTTGAATCTTTGGCTTTTAGCTGCAACGCTTAGCACCATGTCTTTCACATTGTGGTCAGTGTATATTGAAGTCAGCTAAAAGGTCTTTCCAAAGAAATAACATGCCTTTTAAGATAGTTTTGAGACAGTTTGGAAAGTATTCTATTGATTTATTTGGAAATTTTATAATGAAATAATATTAAATATTCGTAGTTGTACTGAATGCTAAACAAAATCAAGTAAACAGACATGGCTCCTGCCTTCTAGGAAATTAAAAATCGTTTCAGATTTTTGAATATTTAACTTTGGGGCAAATGACTGGACCTTTATATATCAGGAAAATGTCAACACCTTTCATATTGTTGACCCTTGAACAGAGTAGTATTAGCCAACATTGTTAAATTCAGCCTAACATCAGGGCTTCATACTTCATAGCCCTTTCTTTTCAAGGTACGGATTTCATAGAATTGTTAAAACTGTATTTTTAATCACCATAAAATTGGTAATGCTAAATGATTGGTATATTAAAGCAGTAAAAGGTCTGTATAGTTGTGATTGTTATTTCATGTCAGCTATATCCCATGTCTTGTGTTTTCTCCTTATCCCAAAGATGGGTTGTTTTTTAGAGAGACGGTGAACTTCCCTCTTCCTTCTTAATCACCACAAAACATGTATACCTACATGGAGGAAGCATACATGTAAAGAAGATAGAGACACTTTCTGGTACCTGCCACCACTTCTAAGCTGTGCATATACCATGAGCAGCAGTCAATGCACATCTGAATCTGCTAAGCTATATGTGCTTACAAAATCAAGCCTTTTTTTTTGTTTTTTTAATATTTACATTTGTTACATGCTGACTTGGGATAATCCTCTGCAGTATAAAGTTTTTTCACTCATATTTTGTAAGTTAGCTTTTAAAAACAGTTTTATGCCTGTTGATTGTGAAACTGGCTTTATTCTTATTTAATAAGTGTAAAATTAGCTATATTATTTCTGGGGAGTTGTACGGGTGGGGTTGTGGTTTGTCTAAAAAGATGATTCTTGAATCAACTCTGGGATGGTGTATGTGTATGTATTAGTAATAATTATAATCATAAGTACCATTTATTGAGTGCTGTATTAGTTAGAATGACATTGTCAATAGGCAGCAACAGAAAATTCTATAATGGTAGTTTAAGCCATAGACATTTAGGTACCTTACATCAAAACAAATATGGAGATGCAAGTTCCATGGTTGATGTGACTCAACAGTGTCATTAAGGACCCAGATTGTTCCTATCTTTTTACTCTGCCACCAGCATTTTTCATCTTGAGGTTTGATACTTCATGTTGCAAAATGGCTTTCATAGCTTTAAACGATGGGTATAAATAGGGGTTTTTCTTACATAATTGATGAAAATCTTTCCCAGAACTGCCAGCTATTCTCCCTCAATTCATTGGTCCAGGGGTCACATTGTCAACCATAGTTGGAGCAGAGGCTGGGAAAGCAGGTACCTAGAAGAAAAAGGCAGTTACCATGAATCATCCCCTAGGATGGGGCACATTGCCGTATTTTGCAAAACTGGAGTTCTGTTAGCAAGGAAGAGGGAAGGAGAACGGTGTTAACAATTTCTATCACAGTTCCTGAGTGTCAGGCATTATTAGTGGCTTTATATACATTTCAGTGTAATCTTCCTAATGATTTATTAAACTATGTACTATTAATTTGATAAATAAACTGGTACTGAGAGAATTTATTAATTAGCTCTGGTGAAATCATGAGCAGGTAATGACAAAACCAGAATTCAGACTCTTACTTCAGAGCCCCCACTCTTTCCTTTATGTAACCACAATGCCTCTCTTGTCAAACCATGAAATTGTCCAAATTGCTATTTTTCCCCCCACAGTTCCAAGGTCTCATTCTGACAGTGAAAGCGAATATTCTGCTTCCAACTCAGAGGATGATGAAGGAGTTGCACAGGAACATGAAGAGGACACTAATGCAGTCATATTCAGCCAAAAGATTCCAGCTCAGAATAGAGTAGTTTCAGCTCCTGTTTGCAAAGAAATACCTTCTAAGAGAATGAAAAGAGATAAAACAGTAAGTGAAGAGAGAGACTTTAACCTTAAAGAAAAATTGTGTAATATCTCAAAGATAGGCTACCCGAAGAGATCCACATCTCTCAAAATAATATTTTTTCATCACTTTTCTATATTTTCTCAGCCTTCCAAATAAATTCCCACATATATCAGTTTCTACTTCTTGACTTTCTGTTCTGGCCTGTCTACATATTCATGAATTAATACCATAGTATATGCTAAATAGTACATCTTAAAAGTGACATCTCAATTCCATTGTATAAAAATGAACTTTTTGCCGGGCGCGGTGGCTCAAGCCTGTAATCCCAGCACTTTGGGAGGCCGAGACGGGCGGATCACGAGGTCAGGAGTTCGAGACCATCCTGGCTAACACGGTGAAACCCCGTCTCTACTAAAAAATACAAAAAGCTAGCCGGGCGAGGTGGCTGGCGCCTGTAGTCCCAGCTACTCGGGAGGCTGAGGCAGGAGAATGGCATAAACCCGGGAGGCGGAGCTTGCAGTGAGCTGAGATCCGGCCACTGCACTCCAGCCCGGGCGACAGCAAGACTCGGTCTCAAAAAAAAAAAAAAATGAACTTTTTAGGCCAGGCATGGTGGCTCATGCCTGTAATCCCAGCACTTTGGGAGGCCAAGGCGGGTGGATCACCTGAGGTCAGGAGTTTGAGACCAGCCTGGCCAACATGGTGAAACCCCATCTCTACTAAAAACACAAAAATTAGCCAGGTGTGGTGGTGTGTGCCTGTAATCCCAGCTACCTGGGAGGCTGAGGCAGGAGAATTGCTGGAACCCAGGAGGCGGAGACTGCAGTGAGCCGAGATCATGCCATTGCACTCTAGCCTGGGCAATAAGAGTGAAACTCTGTCTCAAAAATAAATAAATAAATAATTTTTAAAATATGCTGTAGGATTAGAATGAAAAATAACAAAAAGAAAAAACAACTTTTAAGTAAATATTGATTGGACAGTTGGAGGCATGAGTTCTCAGTGTATCTTGTTTTTGTACCATTGTTGATGTATTTAAGTCAGTGTAATGAATGATGTGGCTAGGGACCCATGCTGAGTCATTTGGAAGAATACTGCTGGCACCCTGGTTTTAGAAAAGGCTAATTATCCTGGTGCTGTGTCTAAAGGTTCAGAGCAATTGAGGAGCCTACTGCTTAAATAGCTTTCTGTCCCTTCCTTACCACCCTAGAGTTTAGTCCTGCCCAAAATAAGAAGAACAAATAGTGTGAGAAGAAAATTCCATTTGACTGGAATAGTAGGCAAGTTTTTTGATTTGTTTGTGGTTCTTTTTTTTCTTTTATTACCTTGCAGTTGATTTCCTCCTCATTTTCACAGTACTTCAGCTATACTAATATTAAAGAATTTGCTAAGACTATTTGAGGCCAGGCATCATGCCTGTTATCCCAGCACTTGGGGAGAGCAAGGTGGGAGGATTGCTTGAGGCCAGGAGTTTGAAACCAGCCTGGATAACGTAAGACCCTGTCTCTGCAAAAAAAAAAATTTAAAAAATTAGTCAGGTGTAGTGGTGCATGCCTGCCTTCCCATCTACTTGGAAGGCTGAGGTGGGAGGATCCCTTGTGCCCAGGAGGTTGGGGGTACAGTGAGCCGTATTTGCACTGCTACACTCCAGCCTGGGTGACAGAGTGAGACCCTTCCTCAATAAAGAAAGGAAAAAGAAAAAAGATTTACTTGAGGAGAAACAAAGATCTTGATATGTAAAATCATCTCTCTTTTTTTAGTCTAAATGGAAATTACATATTGTAACTTAGGAATCATTTTTAGGAACAGACTACTACTTCACCTAGTCATTTCTTTAACTTATATGATCCTAGTAATTACTCAGTTTTATTACTGAAATTAAATATGCTTGGCCTTAACTGGTACTGTTGCTTTAAAAAGACTACCAAGTAAAGAATTTCACATGTCCTATTTTACATTAATATTACTGTCTACTTTTGATATAAGACATATCTGAAGCTACTAAGGACTGACTACTCTGTTCACTTTCAGAGTGACTTAGTAGAAGAGTATTTTGAAGCTCACAGCAGTTCAAAAGTTTTAACCTCAGATAGAACGCTGCAGAAGCTAAGGAGAGCTAAACTGGATCAGGTATGTTGCAAGGAATGTTACTTCTAAATTTTTTTTTACTCTGTCCTGAAAAATATGCTACATAAGCAACAGATTTGAAAAGTATACACAAGTAGAATTATTGTCCTGATCAAATGAAACACAAGTTAATGTGATTATTACTTCTTTTATTATACAAATAGTAAATAGGATGGGCACATGTGGCTCACACCTGTAATCTCAGCACCTTGGGAGGCCAAGGGAGGAGGATTACGTGAACACAGGAGTTCGAGACCAGCCTGGGCAACATAGGGAGACCTCGTTGTTACTAAAATCTAAAAAAAAAATAAATAATTTACTGGATTAGACTGTAATTATGCATTTTCCCCCTCTTATTTGTTTATTATTTCTTTAGGATCTGTGATAATCATCAGGGTCATAGTCCTTGATATCCATTTACCATTAATCTCTGTTATTCATTTAACCTATATGTATTTACTAAACCTCACACTGGTCATAAAACAGCGACTGCAACCTGACTTTCTCTCAGTTACAAACTTTGCAAAAAGTAGAGGATATTCTACTTGAGGATGTTATGGAAAACCTGCCCAGTGTGGTAACAAAATTACCATGTACTATGGTTCCAGTAGCTCATTTTACAGAAAAAAAAAAAAAAAAAAAAAACCATACAGTTATACTTGCTGGGATTTTACTTCTCTAAGAGAGGAGACAGAACCATCTGAGTGAGAAAATCTTTGCCAGTAGTAATTTCAATTGACAATCTAAGTCCTGGCTCATTGGTATTGAGACTCGGATCAGAGAATATAAGCAACGTGGGAGAAGGACACATGAGTCTAGGACTTCATCATACTTAGAGGCAAAAAGATCTCTAGGGGGATGAAAGAAACACCTGTCAGGGAGAGGAAAGCCTTTCTTTGATCGTAAACATAGCATAGCTAATCAATACAGTCTTCAGTAGCATGTGACAATAAGCATTTATTTTTCATGTCTGCAAGTCAGTCAGAGGTTGGCTGATCTAGGAGTTGCTCCATGTTTCTCTTCCTCATTGGACCAGCAAGCTAGCTGAGGCATGTTATCCTCATGACAACAGCAGAGGCATAAGAGAAAAAGTGGGAAAACACAGTCTGTTAAAGCCCAGGCTCAAAACTAGATTGCCAGTTCTGCCTCATTCTAGTACAGCTGGATATTGGGGTCGAAAGTGCAGCTTTCCATGAATATTAATTAAAGTTTGAAATGAGGCCGGGCACGGAGGCTCACGCCTGTAATACCAGCACTTTGGGAGGCCAAGGCGGGAGGATCACGAGGTCAGGAGTTTGAGACCAGCCTGCCCAACATGGCGAAACCCCATCTCTACTAAAACTACAAAAATTAGCCAGGCATGGTGGCATGTACCTGTAATCCCAGCTACTCAGAAGGCTGAGGCAGGAGAATCGCTTGAACCTGGGAGGTGGAGGTTGCAGTGAGCAACCTCCTGAAATGCCACTGCACTCCAGGCTGGGTGACAGAGCAAGACTCTGTCTCAAAAAAAAAAAGTTTGAAATGAAAGTACATACATGAGATAACATTCTAGAGTTCACACTCAAGTGTGAATATGATCAGATAATCCAGTGTAAATGACTGCTGGAAAAGATACTAGTGCTTTCTCTACTTTTTCAGGGCTCTGAACTCAGAAGAGATAAGAGAGTTTTTTTTTTTTTTAGTAACCTAGTTAACAATTTTACTTAAAGGTAGTCCTGTTTTGCTTTAACTGTGACTAAATAAACACTGTACAAGCCAGAGTACCTGAAATATTTATTGCAACTCTAATCTTCAGTATTTAAAGAATATTTTACTTGAAAGGTGGTGGAATCATGAAAACATGGTAGTGCCAGAGTGAAGACCCATGTGTAGCTTTTTGCTGGAGTTTTTATTTCAAAAAATGATCTCTGATTCATCAGCATGACCTTCCAAGTTTGGGGTACAGGGCAATGCACTTTCCTCAGTTTATTTATGTTATTGTTTTTAAAAATTTGCAATACATATCAAAGATAAAGGATTTGTTAGAAACAGCTTTTGGAAGAGGAGCAGTGATACAGATTTATTTTACTAATGATAATGGTAAGTAAATTATAAAGAACCTTTAATGTTTTCTGAGAATTAAATTAAAACCTTATTCTTGGAGTTTATAATCATTTAAATGGTTCTGGACAAAACTTACCAAATTCTTTGCTGTTATTACTAAAAAGAATGTTAACAGTTTTAAGAAAACAAATTATTTTTTAAGAATTGTGTTTATCAGTTGATACACTCATTGCCAAACCAGATTAAAGTAATATTCCAATTGGCTTCTTCTAAGCTCAACTTCTAAGGAAATTGTTTGGATTGATCTGCTATCTGTGGTTTGAGAATGACTTTTTTCCCCTCCTCCTTTTTTTTAAAGCAAACTTTGCGTAACTTATTGAGCAAAGTTTCCCCTTCCTTTTCTGCCGAACTTAAACAACTAAATCAACAGTATGAAAAATTATTTCATAAATGGATGCTGCAATTACAGTAAGTATTATCATTACAAGCCCTTGTAAAATAAAGAATAATACATATTTACATGAATATGTTAAAGTAAGTTAACATTTTTCTTTTTACAATGAGTTTGATATATTTAGTCATATATAAAAATAAATGTAAAAATAGACATTATGACTCATATAGAAATGTCACTTTATTGTATGACTCTTCCCAGAAATTCTACAGTTTTTAAGAAATTTGTGTTTATCAGACTTGACAGCCATTGATAAGATAAATAGCATTTCTTAGAATTATGTTACTGGTTTAAAAAACCTGTATATTTAATTTGTCAAGATAGATAAATATACCAATTAGATTTTAATCCAGTTTTCCACAGCATAGTTCTTTAAATGAAAGGATAATATTTACTTTAATCTTATGTATGTGTACTACAGACTTTCAGAATTTTATGAGCAGATTTGTTCTATAAGCATTAATTTACTATTTTAACATTATTTCCTAGAATTTTTTTCACTTTTATTATTTTCACACACCTCAGATTAAATTTTAAATTTCCATTAAAATGCCTAGAAGAATGAGTGAAATCAAAACATAGTATTTGCTTTTTATGATAATTACTTTTATCCTTGCAGTTAAAAAGACTTGAACATAAGGAAGTGCTTAAAATGTACACGAATGTGAATATACATGCACACTCACAGTTACATTGTCACTGAGGTAAATAAGAAGGTAGATCCATGGGCCAGGCACTGTGACCCATACCCATAATCCCAGTGCTTTGGGAGGCCAAGGCAGGAGGATTGCTTGAGCCCGGGGGTTTGAGAGACTCTGTCTCAAAAAAAAAAAGTTATGCTAGGAAGGGAAACTAATTATAGATCTGTGCATTATAAATTTGTAAGCTCTTCACTCTAATCCCATCCCTAGCCCATCATTATTTTTTTCTCCCAGTATGTCAACTTAGATAACTTAATTTGCTTTGCTTCTCAGGTGAGACCTTATAGTCAGCAAGTTGATTGGAACTGCTAGCTCTCTGAATTCCTTGCCTCTTTATTTCTGCTGCTTTGACCTTGTAATCTCTACCTTTGGAGGTTACCTCTTTTCTGTTCTTCCATTTCTAGGTTATCCTGCATTGCCAGAGAGCATCACATAAATACTGTTTCTGCTTGACCTTCGTAAACAGTCATGGAGTTGGACTTTAGCTTGACCTCTAGTGCTTGGTGTTCTGGGTGGGCTCATTCACTCTTCTGGCTTCAGTTGGTTTCTGTATATGAATGACTCATGTAACAGTTAACCTCCAACCCATACCTCACTCTCAGTAGCAGACCTGGATATCTGAATGTATATTAGAAGTTTCTACTTGGATGTCCTGTAAATAATTCAACATACATAAAATTAAGCTCATCTGAAATCCACTGTTCCCACCTGCCCCTGCTATCCAGCAGAGTGAATGAGTGAATGTTAGTCACTCCATTTGTGTAGTTGCCTATGGCAGAAAACTGAATCATTCTTCTTTTTTTTTTTTTTTCATTTTAAGAGACAGAGTCTCACTCTGTCACCCAGAATGGTGTGAACACAGCTCAAGGAGCCCCAACCTCCTGGGCTCAAGCAATCCTCCCATCTCAGCCTCCTGAATAGCTGGGTCCATAGATGTGCACCACCATGCCTGGGCTCATTTTTTTTATTTTTTATTGTGTAGAGATGAGGTCTCACCATCTCTCACCATCTTGCCTAGGCTGGTCTCAAACTCCTGGGCACAAGCAGTTCTCCTGCCTTGGCTTCCAAAACTGCTGGGATTACAGGCATGAGCCACCGCGCCCAGCACTGAGCCATTCTTATTCTTTTACTCAGTCTCCACATCTAATCAGTCTCCAAATCTTATTGGTTTGACTATAAAGTTCTTGACATGTTTACATTTTTCTCCATGACAGCTAAATTTAATCTTCCACAGTTTTGTTCCTTCCTGTCCATTCCCCAAACATAGCCAATGTGATCTTTCTGAAAAGAACATGTTACTTTCCTACTTAAAACCTTTCTGTTAACCCCTCATTAGTTACTTTTAAATGCTCATTCTTGGCTGGGCATGGTGGCTCACATCTGTGTAATCCCAGCACTTTGGGAGGCCAAGGTGGGTGGATCACCTGAGGTCAGGAGTTCGAGACCAGCCTGACCAACATAGTGAAATCCCATCTCTACTAAAAATACAAAATTAGCCAGGCTTGGTAGTGCACACCTGTAATCTCAGCTACTTGGGAAGGTGAGGCAGGAGAATTGCTTGAACCCAGGAGGCGGAGGTTGCAGTGAGCCAAAATCGCGCCACTGCACTCCAGCCTGGGTGATAGAGCAGGACTTCATCTCAAAATAAATAAATAAATGCTCATTCTCCTTGGAATTAGTGAATTAATGGTTTAGTATGACTTACCAAGGCCTTTGTTACTTGACCTCTGCTTACCTTTTCAATTTAATCTATCAATTTCAACTCTGCTTCAGCCTATAAAATTTTTAGGACTTTTTTTTTTTTTTGAGACAGTCTCGCTCTGTCGCCCAGGCTGGAGTGCAGTGGTGCGATCTCGGCTCACTGCAAGCTCCGCCTCCCGGGTTCACGCCATCCTCCTGCCTCAGCCTCCCAATTAGCTGGGACTACAGGCACCCATCACCATGCCCAGCTAAATTTTTTGTATTTTTAGTAGAGATGGGGTTTCACCGTGTTAGCCGGGATGGTCTCGATCTCTTGACCTCGTGATCTGCCCACCTCAGCCTCCCAAAGTGCAGGAATGACAGGCGTGAGCCACCGCGCCCAGCCTTTTTAGGGCTTTTATTGGCAATGAACTTCCTTGCCTCCAGTCATCTGTCATCTGAAAAGTAATAGAAGCTACAGTGAAGCTACTGAACAAATTGGTATACAGATAATAAAATTGTGCCTTTACCTTGTATGAGTTTGGAATAAATATTTATTTATTTATTTAAGATGGAGTCTCACTCTGTTGCCCAGGCTGGAGTGCAGTGATGTGATCTCAGCTCACTGCAACCTCCACCTCCCAGGTTCAAGCAATTCTTCTCCCTCAGCCTCCCAAGTAGCTGGAATTACAGGTGCCTGCCACCAAGCCAGGCTAATTTTTGTATTTTTTAGTAGAGACAGGGTTTCACCATGTTGGCCAGGCTGGTCTCAAACTCCTGGCCTCAAGTGATCCGCCTGCCTCGACCTCCCAAAGTGCTGGGATTACAGGCGTGAGCCATCATGCCCGGCCAATAATAATTTTTGAAAAGAATACTTTTTTTTTTTTTTTTAGGAAGGAAGAGGAAGAACTGGGATAGCTAAATCACTAAATATTGATTCCTGGCCTTGCACAGTGGCTCATGCCTATAATCCCAGCATTTTGAGAGGCCAAGGCAGGCAGATCACCTGAGGTCAAGAGTTGGAGACCAACATGGTGAAACCCCGTCTCTACTAAAAATACAAAAATTAGCCGGGCCTGGTGGCAGGTGCCTGTAATCCAGCTGCTCGGGAGGCTGAGGCAGGAGAATCACTTGAACCCGGGAGGCAGAGGTTGCGGTGAGCTGTGATGGTGCCATTACACTCCAGCCTGGGCAACAGGGCGAGACTCCATCTTGAAAAAATATATATTATTAATTAGTTAATTTTTTTTTACAGACACTGGCTTGCTCTGTTGCCCTGGCAGGAGTGCAGTGTCACCATCATAGCTCAGTGCAGCTTCAAACTCCTTGGCTTAAGTGATCCTCCTAGCTCAACCTCCTAAGTAGCTGGAACTATAGGCACCTGCCACCACACCCAGATAATTTTTTAATTGTTTTTTTTTTTTTAATAAAAATATTTTTGACCAGACGTGGTGGCTTATACCTGTAGTCCCAGCAATTTTGGGGGCCAAGGTGGGTGGATTACTTGAGCCCAGGAGTTCAAGACCAGCCTGGGCAACTTGACAAAAACCCATCTCTACTAAAAATATAAAAATTAGCCAGGTGCACAGTTATAGCCCCAGTTTCTTGGGAGACTGACGCAGAAGAGTCGCTTCAACCTGGGAGGCTGAGGTTGCAGTGAGCCAAGAGTGCCACTGGACTCCAGTCTAGGTAACAGAGTGACTCTGTCTCAAAAAAAAAAAAAGTATATATACATATATGAAAAACTTTTTTGCATTTGCCTTCCCAAAATTCTGGGATTACAGGCTTGAGCCAATGTGCCTTACCCCTTTCCTGTATTTTTTATAAGCTTAATTTAAGGAAACTGGTTGATAATAAAATTGGTAATAAGAGGTATTGAAGTTTAATTGCATGAATACTGTCTTTCCTAACAGCCTTGGGTTCAACATTGTGCTTTATGGTTTGGGTTCTAAGAGAGATTTACTAGAAAGGTTTCGAACCACTATGCTGCAAGATTCCATTCACGTTGTCATCAATGGCTTCTTTCCCGGAATCAGTGTGAAATCAGTAAGTTTCAAAAATGTTAAAGGGAAAAACATTATATCCTCTGCCAATTCATGCCCCCACATAAATGAGGATGGAGTATTAAAGAATTTTTGTTTTAGTCTTCACAGTAGTAGGATTGTATAGTGCTTAATACCATGTGTTCGGACTCAGAAGAATCTAGCTTTGAAACCGTCTTTGAATGTCCTACGTTGTAACTGACATATATTAAAACTTAGGAAAATATGTTAGCTTTGTTTACTACATGAGTATCAGTGGTACTTCTGAAGAAGGGAATTATGGGGTCTTCAGTTTTGTTATAAACTATGAAAATGCTTTATTAGGCAAAAACTACATGCTGTGAAAATGCTTTAAAATGCAACAGGATGTGAAGACTATAGTTTTACAATACATTTATCATAGATCATTTTTATTTCAAATGCTTAATATCTCTTCATCATTTGAACATGAAATCTTTTGGGTGCTGGATATTGAGTCATGTAGTATTCCTTTTTAAAAGTGTCTATAGTGTTTGTGTCCTGTTTCCTTTGATAGAACTGTAGTTTTCTCATGTTTCTCATGTTCTTGGGAGCGTTTTCATTTGTTTTTGCTGCCCTCTTATATTACCTATTACGTTGACATCTTTGCTATTCTTTTCTGTTTTCTTTTAGCCACAACTCAGGCAAAAAACAATGAATTAGATATAATTCATCGAGTACCAGTAGAATTTTTTAAAGTGATTTTTTTAAACTTTTGGGAAATCCAAATTCATTACTAATTTATAAAAAAGTTTTGATTTTCTAGTTGTATATGACAATAAATTGTAATTAATGTGGCACCTCTTGCATATTCATGATATAGGTCCTGAATTCTATAACAGAAGAAGTCCTCGATCATATGGGTACTTTCCGCAGTATACTGGATCAGCTAGACTGGATAGTAAACAGATTTAAAGAAGGTAACATGAAGTAGATGCTCTGTAGTTTTAGGGTAAAGTTAAGCATATACTTCTACTTATTCATGTATTTATATACATATAGTACAGTTATACATACATATATGTATTATATACATACATATACATACAGTGTTACTATTATTATCATTATTATATATATATATATATTTTTTTTTTTTGAGACAGTCTCTCTGTTGCCCAGGTTGGAGTGTAGTGGCACCATCATGGCCCACTGCAGCCCTGACCTTCTGGGCTCAAGCAATTCTCCCACCTCAGCCTCCCAGGTAGCCGAGATCACAGGCGTGTGCCACTGTGCCTGGCTAATTTTTTATTATTTGTAGAGATGAGGTCTCGCTATGTTGCCCAGGATAGTCTGGAACTTCTGGGCTCAAGCAGTCCTCCTGCCTTGGCCTCCCAAAGGGCTGAGATTATAGGTGTGAGCCACCACACCTGGCCCAAAAAGATTATTTTAATAATGGCACTTATCTTGGTGCTCTAAAATAATTTGACCTTTTTCTATGAACTTTTTCTGTGAACTTAACAGGGAAGAAAAATGTTAGTCCCACTTTCTTAAGTTTGTATATCCAAAAGCCTTTTTCTGTTTATAAAACACTCCAGAAGTGCAGTGGCGCAATTTTGGCTCACTGCAACCTCCGCCTCCTGGGTTTAAGCAATTCTCCTGCCTCAGCCTCCCAAGTAGCTGGGATTACAGGTGTGCACCACCAAGCCCAGCTAATTTATTTCATAATAATTTTCAGGTTTTGTTTTGCTTGTGTAAAGTGCCTCCACTTGAGTGTTACATCTTTGTCTGATATTTTTATATTGTTTAATGTTTTTATAAAACATTATTTCTTGGCTGGACACAGTGGCTGACGCCTGTAATCCTAGCGCTTTGGGAGGCCAAGCTGGGTGGGTCACCACAGGTCAAGAGTTCGAGACCAGCCTGGCCAATATGGTGAAACCCCATCTCTACAAAAATACAAAAAAAATTAGCCAGGCATGGTGACACGTACATGTAGTCCCAGCTACTTGGGAGGCTGAGGCAGGAGAATTGCTTGAGCCTGGGAGGCAGAGGTTGCAGTGAGCCAAGATCATACCACTGCACTCCAGCCTGGGCAATAGAGTGAGACTCTGTCTAAAAATAAATAAATAAAACATTATTTCTTTATTCTGTGTATATATCATTACATTGGGATAATTTTATATACTAAGATCTCTGATTCTTTTGGTGTGAATGTTTTGGTTATGTGAGTATGTCAGAAAATTGGAAATAGTATTATATAGTCTCTGATAGTTAATTGCCATTTATTAATGACTAAATTAAGAATTAAGAGAAGTACTTGAGAATGCCTAACTGCTTTGATGGATAATTTTATTGATAATGTCAATAATCCTAGCTCTGTTTCCATAGTACTTTTATCTTGTCAATATTCTAGCATGTTCTTTAGTTTTATCTTCATTTTGTTTCCAACCTGAAAAGCTTTCTGTCCCAAATTTCCTTTCACACTTCCACACCCATTTTATCCACAGTTCTTGATAGAAATGGACAGTATACTTTTTTGTTTTTGGTTTTTTTTTTAACACAGTCTTGCTCTCTCACCCAGGCTGGGATCCAGTGGCACAAACACATTTCACTACATCCTAAACCTCCTGGGCCCAAGTGATCCTCCCAACTCAGCCTCCCCATTAGCTGGGACTACAGGCACACACCATCTGCCTGGCTATTGTTAAAATTTTTTGTAGAGATGGAGTCTCACTGTGTTGCCCAGGCTGGTCTCAAACTCCTAGGCCTCAAGGGATCCGCCTGTCTGGGCCTTCCAAAGTGCTGGGATTAACAGACATGAGCCCAGCCAGACAATATACACGTGTATACCAACTGTACACATTTGAAAACAGGTAGAGTTGATTCTCATTATTCACAAATTCTATAATAACAAATTTACCTGCTTGCTAACATTTATTTATAATCCCAAAATCAATACTCTTGGCACTTTTGCAAAGTGAAACATACACAGAGTGGCAAAAAGTTTGCATTGCCCAATGTACACATTCTAAGCAGAGGTCAAACAAGGCAATGCTTTGCCTTCTTGTTTCAGCTCTCATACTATAAGCAAGCGTCCTTTTCGCAGTCCATTCAGTGCTACATTTTTCACATTTTTCTGCTTTTGTGTCAGTGATTTGGCTGTTTAAAATGGCCCCCAAGCATAGTGTTAGAATGCTATCTAGTGTTCCCAAGCACAAGAAGGCTGTGATGTGCCTTGGGGAAAAAATGCCTGTGTATATAAACTTCCTTCAGTTATGAGTTATAGTGTTCTTGACTGTGGGTTCCATGTCAACAGTGTACATTAAAAATAAAGTTGCCCTTAAAAGCCAGGCGCGGTGGCTCACACCTGTAATCCCAGCACTTTGGGAGGCCGAGGCAGGTGGATCACTTAAGGTTAGGAGTTTGAGACCAGCCTGGGCAACATGGCGAAACCCTGTCTCAACAAAAAATACAAAAAATTAGTCGGTCCTGGTGGTGCGCATCTGTAATCCCGGCTAGTCAGGAGGCTGAGGTAGGAGAATCGCTTGAACCTGGAAGTTGAGTTGGAGGCTGCAGTGAGCCAAGATCACACCACTACACTCCAGCCTGGGCAAGAGAGCGAGCCTCTGTCTCCAAAAAAAATAAATAAATAAAAATAAAATTGCCTTTAAACATGTAATCCCAGCACTTTGGGAGGCCAAAGCAGGCAGATCACTTGAGCTCACGAGTTTCAAACCAGCCTGGGCAACATGGTGAAACCTCATCTCAACAAAAATTATAAAAATCAGCTAGGTGTGGTGGTACACACCTATAGTCCCAGCTACTCGGGAGGCTGAGGTGGAGGATAGCTTGAGCCCTGGAATGTCAAGGTTGCAGTGAGTTGAGATCACGCCACTGCACTCTAGCCTGGACAGCAGAGCCAGAACTTGTCTCAAAAAACACACACACAAAAAAGCTGCTTTCTGTAGGGCCTGACTTCAGTGCTAATCATGTCTTGTCTATTTTATGAGTAAATGACATATCTTCTCAAATAAATTACATACCCCTAAGCAATCATTATTTTATCCTATACTACTTTAATATATTTTTTAATACCTAGGCGTTGTGTGTGGTAGAGGAAATAATCACTGAAATATCACTAAAAATAACAATTGCGGCTGGACATGGTGGCTCACGTCTGTGATCCTAGCACTTTGGGAAGCCAAGTTGAGTCCAGGAGTTCAAGACCAACCTGGGCAACTTAGTGAGACCCCCGTCTACCAAAAAAACAATTAGCCAGGCGTGGTGGTGTGCGCCTGTAGTTCCAGGTACTCGGGAGGCTAAGGTGGGAGGATTGCTTGAGCCCAGGAGTTGGAGGCTGCAGTGAGTTATGATTGTACCACTGCACTCTAGCCTAGGCAACAGAGTGAGACCCTCTAAAAATAATAATAATAATTGGATTTCTTTTCTTTTTAGATTCTTCTTTAGAACTCTTCCTTCTCATCCACAATTTGGATAGCCAGATGTTGAGAGGAGAGAAGAGCCAGCAAGTCATTGGTCAGTTGTCATCTTTGCATAACATTTACCTTATAGCATCCATTGACCACCTCAACGCTCCTCTCAGTAAGTTAAGTGTTACTATTTTTCCTTCTAGAGATATCAGTCTTACAAAACATAGTATTAATGTAAATCAGAAAATTTTTACTGTTTTTAGAATGCTTTTCCCCCTTTTACATGTTTAAAAACACAGGTTGCCAAAAACGTGTTCTCAATCTAATTTAGAACATACTTTTTGGAAATAAAAATTCAGATACTAAATAAGGATGTTTTAGTCTAAAGTTAAATGGGGAGAAAAGACACAACTATTATTTTGGTCTCCTTCTCTTCTTGTAATATTGCAGCATTTATTTTATGAACTTAATGTATAGACTTTCTGATAATCCTGTAGAAGAAAATGTTAAAACATTACTAATTTTTTAAAAAGAATGCATTGGTAATGATTTTAATTTACGCTTAATATAAAAATAAAGGTTCAGATGTTGGTTGAAAATGAAATTAGATTGTGAGTTACTGATTTAGATATGGAAGTGGCAAAAATGAAAAACTTTGGGATTCATTTTTATTTAATCCTTTCTCATTCTTTTGTAAAGTGGAATCTAGTAACATGACAATATGAAAATAATTTGTAATTCTTGTTTTCTTTGATCATGTGCTAGTGTGGGATCATGCAAAGCAGAGTCTTTTTAACTGGCTCTGGTATGAAACTACTACATATAGTCCTTATACTGAAGAAACTTCCTATGAGAACTCTCTTCTGGTGAAGCAGTCTGGATCCCTGCCACTTAACTCCCTTACTCATGTCTTACGAAGCCTTACCCCTAATGCAAGGTAAGGATGAAAACCATATTTCTTTTTTAAAAACTATACATTTTAAGATATGTACTACTAGGTTTTAATGGTGATACTGAAGTCCCTAGTTAGTTTGAAGGATTAAGAGAAATTATAGTAATAATAGTTACCAGTACTGGATTATAGGGTAGGCAGATAAGTCAACAGCAGTCTTATCAAATTGCTCAGTAATAAAGCGAGAGTACCAACTTTTTATTTCTTAATATATTTTGATATTTCTGAATATGAGCACCTGAGTGGTCATAATGGAGAAAAAGCAGACTTTTCATGACTTTTACTTAAATTTTATGGTTATTTTTCATTACATATTGAAAATTCTGATCCAGACACTGAGTACTTTATATGCAATACCTCATTTGATCCTAAGGTGGATAGTCAGTAGCACAAAGACTTTGATCCAGATATGTCAGCTCCAAAACATCACTGTATGATGTCTCCAGTCAAGCCCTTACAGCAGCCTAACCAAGAGGCATATCTGAATAAATAAATGCAAGCTGATTATAGCATAAGCCAGCAAAAAATAAATTGCATAATTACCCAGACTTAGTGGCCCATGCCTGTAATACCAGCACTTTGGGAGGCCAAGGCAGGCAAGTCACTTGAAGTCGGGAGTTCGAGACCAGCCTGGCTGACATGGTGAAACCCCATCTCTACCAAAAATATATAAATTAGCTAGGTGTGGTGGACACACCTGTAGTCCCAGCTACGCAAGAGACTGAGGCCGGAGAATTGCTTGAACCCAGGAGACAGAGGTGGCAGTGAGCTGAGATTGCACCACTGCACTCCAGTCTGGGCGACAGAGTGAGACTCTGTCTCAAAAAAATAATAAAGAAAGAAATTGCATAATTAGCCTGTTGAAAGAAGCTTTTAGTAACAAACTTTACCCACTGACAAAAGCATAAAATTATAGAATTATATTTAACAAGATGAAGTGTTGAAAAATAACAAACCTTGCTGAGAATAGATAATTAAGAGCTGGATAGACGAAAAATATTGTGTTCTTGGGTGGGTAGATTAAATATTATAAGAGTAGCAATTCTTTCCATATTAGAAATGTGTTAGACTTACCAGGCACAGTGGCTCAAGCCTGTAATCCCAACACTATGGGAGGCTAAGGCAGGAGGATTGCTCCAGCTGGGAGCCTGAGACCAGCCTGGGCAACACAGGGACACTCCATCTCCACAAAAAGTTTTAAAAATTAATTGAGTGTGGTGGTGTACCCCCATAGTCTCAGCTGGGGAGGCTGAAGGGAGCCAAGATCACTCCTTTGCACTCTAGCCTGGGTGACAGAGCAAGACCTTGTCTCCAAAAAATAGGTATTTGATCTATAAATTAATCAAAATGTAAATGAATTTTTTTATTTTAAATTTGAAAGAAAATTTAGTTTCCTAAAGAATAAACAGTCGGCTGGGTGTGGTAGCTCACACCTGTAATCCCAGCACTTTGGGAGGCCGAAGCGGGTGGATCACTTGAAGTCAAGAACTCGAGACCAGCCTTGTCAACATGGTGAAACCCTGCCTCTACTAAAAACACAAAAATTAGCCAGACTTAGTGGCGCACACCTGTTATCCCAGCTACTTGGGAGACTGAAGCAGGAGAATCGCTTAAACCCAGGAGGCAGAGGTTGCGGTGAGCTAAGATGGCACCACTGCACTCCAGCCTGGGTGACAGAGTGAGCCTCTGTCTCGAAAAAAAAAAAAGAAAGAAAAAAAAAAGAAGAAGAAACAAGCAAGTCTAGCAGAGACAATTTCTTTTTTTGTTTTTAAAGAGCAACAAAGGGACACTTGTGGTCAAGATGGCATAATACTTTTCACTCTTTCATCCCCTCTTTTTCCAAAGACACAGCATAATAGACAAAATTTAAAAATAAATACCCTGGCTCAAAATAGAAACATCTCAATGCAACAGAATGATAAATCAGTGAGCAGAGTTGAAGCCACAGCACAGCTGCATTCTAGGTTTAGAAGTGGCATTGGCAGCCAGGATTTTGACTTATATGGGATGATAGTAGTGTGATGATATATATTGCCCAAACCAGATATTTTCATTTAGGACAAATGCTGAACTGAACAGATGTTTGGTATAGAAATAAAACCATATAAAACATATAGTATTCAAATGTATATATCAATATGAATAAAAGTTTTAAATGTGCATGGAAATGAAAAATACCTAATTCAGAATAATTAGGTATTTTTAGGTACTAAAAATAATAAAAAAAAAATTAGGTACTAACCCTGGAGAAGAATAAAGAGGAATAGATAGAGGATGGTGTACACAGGGACTCTGGGGATATCTTTTTTTTTAACCCCTCCCCAGCAATTTGTTTTTCTTTACCTGTGTGTTTGTGGTGGGGGATTAACTTTTTGTTGTGAGATGATTATAAATTCAGAATAAGCTACAAAAATACATGCCAGGAAGTCTCATGTACCCTCCTCCCAAAGCACCAACTTCCACCAACCACCACCATCTCATATAACCACAGTACAGTATCGGAACCAAGAAATTGACATTGTTATAATCCCATCCATCAAGCTTATTTGGATTTCACTATTATACATGCTGCACTTGTGTGTGTGTGTGTGTGTGTGTGTAAATTTCTGTGCAGTTTTGTTACCTGTAGCCTTGTATAACTACCTCCATGTATATAGTCAGCTGTACCATCACCACAAGACTCAAATGTTGACCCTCAAATGCTAATTTTAATGAATGTTGTTACTCTATGAAGCTGATTTGAACACTGAAGATAAGATTAGCATTGAACTCGGCCGGGCATAGTGGCTCACCCCATAATTTTACTACTTTGGGAGCCAGAGGAGGGAAGATTGCATGAGGCCAGGAGTTTGAGACGAACCTAGGCAACATAGTGAGACCCCATCTCTACAACAAATAAAAATAAAGCCTTGCATTAATATTGAAATATGCAGGCTGGGTGCGGTGGCTCATGCTTGTAATCTCAGCACTTTGAGAGGCCAAAGCAGGCAGATCATTTGAGGTCAGGAGTTTGAGACCAGCCTGGCCAACATGGTGAAACCCCATCTCTACTAAAAATACAAAAATTAGCCCGGCATGGTGGTGCATGCCTGTAATCCCAACTACTTGGGAGGCTGAGGAGGGAGAATCGCTTGAATCCAGGAGGTAAAGGTTGCACTGAGCTAAGATCACACCACTGCACTCCAGCCTGTGCAACAGAGTGGGACTCTGTCTTAAAAAAAAAAAAAAAAAAAAAAAAGGCCGGGCACGGTGGCTCACGTCTGTAATCCCAGCACTTTGGGAGGCCAACACGGGTGGATCACGAGGTCAGAAGATCAAGACCATCTTGGCTAACACGGTGAAACCCCGTCTCTACAAAAAAATAAGCTGGGCGTGGTGGTGGGCACCTGTTGTCTCAGCTACTTGGGAGGCTGAGGCAGGAGAATGGTGTGAACCTGGGAGGCGGAGGTTGCAGTGAGCCGAAATCGCACCACTGCACTCCAGCCTGGGTGACAGAGCGAGACTCCGTCTCAAAAAAATAAAATAAAAATTGAAATAGGCATTAAATGGTTATCTAATGAAATTTTTTGATGGAATTGGGGACAAAGTCTTCATTCAGTTTTGTTATTACTAATAATAAAAGTCCTTAACTGCTGAAGGACTGTTGGAAGTTATTGTGTGTAAAGTTGAGGGTCCACGCATTGTGAGAACTCACAACATTAAATATGGCAATGGCTACTCTAATGCAAGCTTTTTTTTGAGATGGAGTCTCATGGTGTCGCCAAAGCTGGAGTGCAATGGCGAGATCTCGGCTCATTGCAACCTCCCTCTCTGGGTTTTAAGGAATTTTCATGCCTCAGCGTCCTACAAGTAGCTGGGACTAGAGGTATGCACCACCACACCTGGCTAGTTTTTGTATTTTTAGTAGAGATGGAGTTTCACCATGTTGGGCAGGCTGGTCTTGAACTCTTGACCTCAAGTGATCCACCCACCTTGACCCCCAAAGTGCTGGGATTACAGGCATGAGCCACCATGCCCAGTCTAATGCAAGTATTTTTTATTTTGGCATGCCTCAGTGTCTGTGTGCTGACCTCAACATTTTCTTATTTGAACTATTTTGAAATTCTGCTTGATTCTGCAAACTCCAGTATCATTTAGACTTTACTTGGTGATTGAATAAAAATTTTAACCAAAATTCAGCTCTGGAGTTAGTAGTAGTACCTAGTTAAAAAGTAGTCATTGAGGGCGGGATGCAGTGGCTCACTCCTATAATCCTAGCACTTTGGGAGGCTGAAGTAGGCGGATCACTGGAGGCCAGGAGTTCAAGACCAGCCTGGCCAACATGGTAAAACCTCATCTCTACTAAAAATATAAAAATTTACCTGGGTGTGGTAGTGTCCACCTGTAATCCCAACTACTCAGGAGTCTGAGGCATGAAAGTCGCTTGAACCTGGGAGACCAAGATGGCAGTGAGCCAAGATTGCACCACTGCACTCCAACCTGGGCAACAGAGCGAGATCCTGTCTCAAAAAAAAAAGTGTTCATTGAGATGATCCAAAATATGATTATAGTCATTGTTTTCTGGACCTGCATAAAAATGAAAATGCATATAAGTTTTGAATTTTTGGCATACCCAAGGACTAATGGGAGTCTTAGTTTTTGTAACACTGCTTCCAACCCCATAATTCTACCTGGTTCACTCTCCTATGGAAATAATTCAGAATATGAAGAAATAGGTACAGTTTTATTTAGTGCAGAATTATTTTTTCTGTATCCAATCACCCATTAAGAGTTATTTTTAATCTAAAATTAGAAATAATGTAAACGGCCAGGCGCGGTGGCTCAAGCCTATAATCCCAGCACTTTGGGAGGCCGAGACGGGCAGATCACGAGGTCAGGAGATCGAGACCATCCTGGCTAACACAGTGAAACCCCGTCTCTACTGAAAAAAAAAAAAATGCAAAAAACTAGCCGGGCAAGGTGGCGGGCACCTGTAGTCCCAGCTACTTCGGAGGCTGAGGCAGGAGAATGGCGTGAACCTGGGAGGCGGAGCTTGCAGTGAGCTGAGATCCGGCCACTGCACTCCAGCCTGGGCGACAGAGCGAGACTCCGTCTCAACAAAAAAAAAAAAAAAAAAAAAAAGAAAGAAATAATGTAAACATCCAAACCAATAGGGAAATGGTAAGTTTATGGTACATGGTAGATAAGCAGCTGTTAAAACTTCCTTAAGTTCTTCTTACAGATGGAAAAAAAGAAAAAAAGAAAAACTTGTTTAGGAGAAGTTTTAAAGACATGGGAAAAATCAAAAAGTGAAGAAGCAAGGTATAAAGTGGTATATGCAGTATATAAATGTATGAATTTGTGGTATTTCCACCCACTTCATTCCACAAAGATTTGAGACAACAGCATACCCCGTATGATCTCAATACCAAGTGTTAATGGATATTGGATTGATATTTTTCTCTTTAGATGTTATTCTGTATTCCAACTTTTCTACCAAGGCTAACCTAAAAAGTAAGAAAAAAAATTTTCATATTTGTTTTGAGACAGGGTGTCTGTTGCTCAAGTACAGCCTCAAGCTCCCAGGCTCAAGTGATCTTTGCACCTCAGCCTTCCGAGTCGCTGAGACCATGGGCGCATTCCACTATGCCTGGCTGATTTTTTAATTTTTTATAGAGACAGAGTCTCACTGTGTTGCCCAGGGTGGTCTCAAACTCCTGGGCTCAAGCAGTTCTCCCACCTCAGTCTCCCAAAGTGCTGAGATTACAGGTGTGAGGCACCACACTCAGCCTATATTTTTCTTTAGACGAAATAAAAAAGCTTTCTGTTTAAGTAGGCAAGGATATGATATTCCTTGGAGGCACAGAAGATAATGCAGATAGGCCAAGTATTTGACATTTTCTTTGTGTATTACTATTAGTTGTTACCTTTTGATGTTAACATTTTGGATTTAAATTCTTGTTTTTTGTTTTTAGGGGAATTTTCAGGCTACTAATAAAGTACCAGCTGGACAACCAGGATAACCCTTCTTACACTGGTATCCAATATTTATGACATTCAATTGTGTAATTTTTGTTTTACCCCATACATTTCCTTTCTCTGGAATTTAATGACAGCAGTGTAGTTTTTCACAGCAGTGAGTAAGTGGTCACTCATGATGGGTATGTCTGCCACATAGCAAATTTTCAAGCAGCTCTACAGATCCACTGCCGAGCAAGGTGTTTGCCAACACAAATTGAAAGATAAACCCAGCTTACTTTAAAAATGTTCTGTGCTAACTATGGATGTGTATCTGCCAATTACATATTTTTCATATTCTAGGCATCTTAGGAGATTGTCTTCCCCTTTGGCAGAAATGATTTCAACAAACATTTTAATAATTGTTCTGCTCTCATGACTTACTTGTTCTTTAAAAGTCCTATCAATACTTGTTCACTGCTCTGGGATAACATGCAAATAGCACTTTTATTCTGTGTTCTTTTGTATGGGTGTTTGTATATTGGGTCATGTCTTAAGTGCTGACTTATGTTCATATCCTTTTGAACTTGCCAGGCCTTTCTTTTCAAGATTTTTACCAGCAGTGTCGGGAGGCATTCCTTGTCAATAGTGAGCTGACACTCCGGGCCCAGTTAACTGAATTTAGGGACCACAAGCTTATAAGAACAAAGAAGGTAAGACTCCACTGTTGTAGCATTGTATGCCAGGAATAGTCTATATCATTTACTTAAGGACAAGTATACCTTTGACTCAGATCTGATTTTGAAACTGACGTCCTGCGTTGGGTCGCAGATTCATTTAGGGGATATGCCATTTGAGTTTGTAGAAAGAGCCATGGTAGAAGTACCCTGCTTCAGAGCAGAGCAGAGCAGAAAACTCCTCATATGTTCTAGTCCAGAGTAATAGGCAATTAGAAACATGGTGTGAGTCAAATAATTCTGTTCTTTGGTTTTTTTCCCTATTGCTCATTCATTAATTTGGTCTATATTTATTGAGTACTAACTGCATAGATATTGCACTAAGTATTAGGATACAGTAGTAAGCAAAAACTTGATTGCTTTTCTTATAGAGCTTAAAGTCTAATGGGGGAGATGGACATTAGTCAAGTAATCACATACATAAAAATTTAACTGTAAGGAAGTCCTATGATTAAAAAGTACATAGTTCTGAAAGAATTTATTTAAATAGGTGGATTTGACCTATTTATGGATAGATATCAGAAGTGACCACTGAGCTGAGATCTAAAGGAAGACTAGGAGGCCAGACGTGGTGGCTCACGCCTGTGATCCCAGCACTTTGGGAGGCCAAGGTGGGTGGATCATTTGAGCCCAGGAGTTTGAGACCAGCCTGGCAACACAGCGAGACCCTGTCTATGGGGGAAAAAAAAAAAAAGAGCTGGTTGTGGTGGCACACACCTGTAGTCCCAGCTGCCCAGGAGGCTGAGGTGGGAGGATCACTTGAGCCTGGGAGGTGAAGGCTGCAGTAAGCCATGATCACACCACTGCACTCCAGCTTGGGCAAGAGTGAAACCCTATTTCAAAAAGAACAAAACACACACACACAGAAAGGAGCAGCATTTTAGGGAGACAGATGATGAGTTCATGATCTTAATCAGTTTAGACAACTCTGTTTGAGGTTCCTTTGAGATTTCCAGATGGAAATGTCAACTATGCAGTTGGATACCTAGGACAAGAAACCAGAAGAAAGATCTGGGTTGGAGAGAGAAGATTATGATTCTTATATATTTAGGTTATAACTGAAAGCAGGCATTGGGGGTACTACCTAAAGGGAGGACATTTAGTGAGAATAGAGAGCTAGGAGATAAGGCCAGAAGTCTGACATTTAACAAGCCAAGTAAAGGATAAGGTGAGAGAAACAGCCAGAGAACTAGGAAGAAAACCAGGATGTGATGTCACAGAAGCCAAGAGAAGCATGTTTTAATGCAGAGAAAATAGTCAGCAGTGTCAGATGCTGCTGAGAGGCCAAAAAGATGAAGACTGAGAATGTCTGTGAGATTTAGGAATATAAAATTCCTGATGGTCTAAGCAAACGATGTGATAATGGGAGCAGTAGCTCAGTTGAACTGTGTTGAATGAGGTGTGGAAATGGAGACTGCCATCATAGCCAACTTGCCTGGAGAAGTGCAGAGATAATGTGATAGATGGAGAGGAATGAAGATGTCTAGTGAGGGTTACTGAAAAATTGGACATACTTAAATGTATTAAATATTGAAAACCCAAAGGGAAGGATCTTGTTGAAAGGAGGAAGAAAGGATAGAGACATCAATAGTGTTAGATTCTGGACAGGGCAGGAAAGTGAAAAATGATCTAAAGCACAATGAAAAAAATAAATACCCACCTACCCACCCTCTAATTAGTTGTCTTTTCCACTATAAGGCTGTTTAACTGTAACTCCATATATTTAAGTATATATGACTATGTGCCCTTTTGCCTTAATTTTTATACTTATATATTAAAAATATTACATCAAAGAAATAAATTCATTTTTTCTTTAGCCTCTACAATAGAAGAGTTTATATACCTCTTATGAATGACTAACGTACAGGTATTCTTAAATCTTTCAGGGAACTGATGGAGTAGAGTATTTATTAATTCCTGTTGATAATGGAACATTGACTGATTTCTTGGAAAAGGAAGAAGAGGAGGCTTGAAGCTTTCCTTTATTCTTGAACCTCCCATGGAAGGGTTGTACCCCAGCTGCCACTCCTCTAGTTGAAAGTGTTGTGTTTACATCTGACATTAAATTATTTTTCCAGCGTACAAGATTTAAATTTGGGAAGGGGTGGGGGATGTCCTCAATTAGAACTTTTGATCAGCCTGGCTGGTACCGTCTAGTACTATGCAGCGGTCCTCAAGTTGGAGAAAATGTGCCTTTCATTCATTACCTCTCTGGAGACTTCTTGCTGGAATGAACAGTGTGCTCAGGGACTATTTGGAACTGGATGTTTTTGAAATATTTTATACTTAAAGATATTCTGAATTTTTTGAGGGCCTTTTAACACTCCCCGAGCTGATTGTTTGCAAGTGTGTTTGTTCCAGAGTGTGGAAGTATAAAGACATGGGCATCACATAAATTGGCTTTGTTTGCTATTCTGTGTGTCAGAACCAACGAGTGTAATGGAGAAGGCAGGTCATCTCTTACTGTTTCTAAAACAACTTAAAAGGTATAGATTGGGAAGAGGTGGGTGATCCAGCTTTCTCCTTTTGGATTGAGGCTATGTACTTGGTGGGGGCAGGGGAGGGAATATATTATACTACTATTCAGTTGGGATAGTGGGAAAAACAAAGAGTATATAGGGTATCTACCCAGCCTAGAAAGCACAGAACAATACGTCATATATTTGGAACAGTTAATGTCTGTGCCATGACCTTCATGATACCAGTGAGAAGCCAGGCTAGAGAAATAAAATCCTGAATTACATTTTAGTAATTGTTTTCAAGACACAAAAAATAAAACATTTCATTATTCTTGTATATTGACATATTTTTCTTTTCCTGAATAACATGCAGGTGAGTAACATATTAATGGTTGGCTGTAAATTTAATCTTGATTCTTCTGTCAAGTAGACCTAAAACTCACTGTAAGATATTTCAGTTTTTTCCTTAAAATGATGATTTCAAGCCTCCTAAATATTTGCACGAGATTTTTTTCTTAGGAAAGAAAAAAAGGCTCACCTTGGCTACTGTTGTCAGCTTACAGTCGTCACATACTCCCTGAAATATCTGACACTTGGAAATGAAGTTCTTCCTGAAAATATCACTGCAATAAAATATGTACTACATCAGCATTTCTCACTCATTTCTTATCTTGTAAACCTCTTTCATGAAAATATTTCCAAAAATCCTTGGAATTTTTAAATAATTTTTCTTGTGGTATATAATTAAGTAATTTTGGCTAGGCATAATGGCTCATGCCTGTAAACCCAACACTTTAGGAGGCCAAGGCAGGAGGATCTCTGGAGCCCAGGAGTTTAAGAACAGCCTGGGCAACATAGTGAGACCTTGTCTCTACAAAAAATTTAAAAAATCATCCGGGCATGGTGGCCCATGCCTATAATCCTAGCTGCTGTGGAGGCTGAGGCAGGAGGATCACTTGAACCCAGGGGTTCAAGATTACAGTGAGCTATGATTGTGTCACTGCACTCCAGTACGGGTGCAGAGCAAGACCTTGTCTTTTTTTATTTTTTTAAAGGCATTTTTTAAAAAATTAATTTTATGTTAAGTCCATGGGCTTAGTCTTTTTTTTTTTTTTTAGATGGAATTGCACTGTCGCCCAGTCTAGAGCGCAGTGGTGTCATCTAAGCTCACTGCAGCCTCTGCCTCCCAGGTTCAAGCGATTCTTGTGCCTCAGCTTCCTGTGCTAGGACTACAGGCACACGCCACCATGCCTGGCTAATTTTTGTATTTTTAGCAGAGATGGGGTTTCACCATATTGGCCAAGCTGGTCTTGAATTCCTGAACTCAAGTGATCCCACGTCGGCCTCCCAAAGTGCTGGGATCAGGGGTGAGCCACTGCGCTTGGCCAAGGGCTTAGTCTTAAATATAACCTCTAGTCAAAATGTTTAAACAAATGTGTACATGAATGTGATTTTAAAAATTGTTTTAATAGTACCACAGGATATTCAGTGAAAGTGAGTTTCCTGCCCACTCCCTGATCCACCCAGTTCTTTAGGCAACCACTAATAGCATTTTCTTAAGTATTCTTCCAGATATAGCCTATGCATATGTAAAAGTATCTGTCTCTCTCCTTTTAAAAACACAATTGGTAATATATCATACTTGCTGGTTTGCACCTTGCTTTTTTTGCTTAAGATATCTAGTTTTAATGACCTAATGTGCAAATTTTTGCATCTGCCCTAAATATCTACTGGTTTATTTTTATAATTTTTGTGTCTATACTATTTGCAAGCAGTATCTGTCAGTAGACTTTATTATTAATAAATAAAAAGCCAATTTGGATAGAATCACTTTGTAAATTTGTAGTGCTGCTTTTTTACTAAAAATATTTTTAAGTTCTTCAAAAGAAGTTTTATGAGTGCATCTTACAGATCTGGTGAAGATCTTGGCATATTATTGTATGCTGTTTGTTGACTTGTGTCCGCATGGGTGTCCCTCAGGCTCTAGCAGTTATGTCTTGACTGCTAAGGCTCTAATTTCTTCTACTGTGTTAACTTGCTTCTGGCAAGATTGAACAGACCTACTGAAACCTTGAAAGGTTTTCTGGGTACTCTTAATAAAATTACAAAAAAAAAAAAGGCACAGGAGATGTCAAACATTTATTGTTTATAAATTTGCCACAGTGCTGTATTTATTGTGAAAGGACTGCTAAATTAGTTCTCACAGTAGTCCAGAAACTGGACTTTCTTAGCATCATTTGTTATTTTAATACACGATCACTTCACTCATATGAAGTGAACATAACACTGATCACTTCACTCATCAGTGTAAACAGGTGCAGTAGCTCACATCTGTAATCTCAGCACTTTGGGAGGCCAAGGCAGGCCAATCTCGAGACCAGGAGTTCAAGACCAGCCTGGTTAACATGGCAAAACCCTGTCTCTACTAAAAATACAAAAAATTAGCCGGGCGTGGTGGCACCCACCATGTAGTCCCAGCTACTCAGAAGGCTTAGGTGGATCGATCATCTGAGCCCAGGAAAGCTGAGGCTGCAGTGAGCTGTGATCATGCCACTGTACTCTAGCCTGGTGGGTAACAGAGTGAGACCCTGTCTCAAAAGATCAGTTGGTTTGGGGGCTGATTAATAGATTTTGCCCAACTTTTAAACAAAATGACTAACTTTAGAAGTTTACTCTTTTTGTTCCAGCTAATTCAAATGTGGAGGCAGTAGCATTGTTCAGAATGTACTTTTTACATTCTGTGAGGTGAAATTACTCTTCCAGCATAATCCTGAATAGCCTAAATTTGAACACTTACTACACAAAAGGCAGTAGTTGTGAGAATATGAAGGTGAAATACGAAATGTCTGTTAAGTGTTTGTTTTTGAGACAGGGTCTCGTCATCCAGGCTAGAGTGCAGTGGTGCCATCTCAGCTCACTGCAGCCTTGACTTCCTGGGCTCAAGTGATCCACCCACCTTATCCTCCTGAGTAGCTGGTACTACAGGAGGCACACACCACACCTGGCTTTTTTTTCTTTTCTTTTTCTGTAGAGATGGGGTTTCACCATGTTGCCTAGGCTGGTCTTGAACTTCTGGGCTCAAGTGACCCACCCACTTGGGTCTCCCAAAGTGCTGGGATTAACAGGTGTGAGCCACCTCACCCAGCCTATGAGGTTTTAATAGCATAAGTTATAGCATCCTTAATGTGTTGAATAAAGCAAATTTGAAAAGACTGATGCTATGGAAAATATAACTTTAAACATGAGTACAATACAAAGCTCATTCCTAAATTTTTGTAACAATTTTTATATTTATCACTGGCTCCAGGCTTCTCAAGTATTTAGGGTCAACATCTTTACCTTTGCTACCCAAAGTGTAGGCCTTAAAATGGCAGCATTTGCCTGGCATGGTGGCTCATGCCTGTAATCCCAGCACATTGGAGGCTGAGGCAGGTGGATCACTTGAGGTCAGGAGTTCTTAACTACCCTGGCCAACATGGTAAAACCCTGTCTCTACTAAAAATACAAAATTAGCTGGGCATTGTGGCGAGTGCCTGTAATCCCAGCTACTTGGGAGGCTGAGGCAGGAGAAGTGCTTCAACCTGGGAGGCAGAGGTTGTAGTGAGCAGAGATCGTGCCACTGCACTCCAGCCTGGGTGACAGAGTGAGACTCTTGTCTCAAAAAAATAAAAATAAGGCCGGGTGCGGTGGCTCACGCCTGTAATCCCAGCACTTAGGGAGGCCGAGGTGGGCGGATCACCTGAGGTCAGGAGTTTGAAACCAGCCTGACCATGGAGAAACCCTCTCTACTAAAAATGCAAAATTAGCTGGGCCTGGTGGCACATGCCTATTATCCCAGCTACTCAGGAGGCTAAGGCACGAAAATCGCTTGAACCCGGGAGGCGGAGGTTGTGGTGAGCCCAGATCACGCCATTGCACTCCAGCCTGGGCAACAAGAGTGAAACTCTTGGCCGGGCGCGGTGGCTCAAGCCTGTAATCCCAGCACTTTGGGAGGCCGAGATGGGCGGATCACGAGGTCAGGAGATCGAGACCATCCTGGCTAACACGGTGAAACCCCGTCTCTACTAAAAAATACAAAAAAACTAGCCGGGCGAGGTGGCGAGCGTCTGTAGTCCCAGCTACTCGGGAGGCTGAGGCAGGAGAATGGCGTAAACCTGGGAGGCGGAGCTTGCAGTGAGCTGAGATCCGGCCACTGCACTCCAGCCCGGGCGACAGAGCGAGACTCCCTCTCAAAAAAAAAAAAAAAAAAAAAAAAAAAAAAGTGAAACTCTTGTCTCAAAAAAAAAAAAGAAAAAAAAAAAAAAAAAGCCAGGCTCAGTGGCTCACGCCTGTAATCCCAGCACTTTGGGAGGCCAAGGCAGGAGGATTCCCTGAGCTCAGGAGCTCAAGACCAGCCTATGCAGTGTAGCAAAACCCCATCTTTACAAAAGTAAACATTTTAATTCGAAAAAATTAGTAGGGGGTGGGTGGTGGCAGGTGCCTGTAGTCCCAGTTACCCAGGAAACTGAGGAGGGAGGGTCACTTGAGCCCAGGAGTTCGAAGCTGCAGTGAGCTATGATCACACCACTGCATTCCAGCCTGGGTGACAGAGCAAGACCCTGTCTCTAAATAAAAAAGAAAAGGGAGGGAGAAGATTAGGATTTTTGCCTTGGCACTGGTGAAAGAAGGGCAGGAGAACTCTGAGAGATTCTTTCTTGAGGCCTGTCCCTGAGGCTTAACACACCCAAAAGACTGTAACAAGGGCTAGGGGAGTTATAAGCCAGGAACTGTGCAGAAACACCTATAATGTATGTTTTATATATGATCATATATGTATATTTTAACACCACACATTAAAAATCCAGATTTCCTGTGCCCCTGAAAGATCAGGAAGACTTGGCCACGCTGGACCTTCATCCTGCCCAGCAGCAGTTGCCTTGAGCTGAACTGTTGCTGCCACCTCCTGGCCAGCTGCTGCTTTCCTGCGCTAGTGTCTGATTTGGATCCTGATCTAGATTGGTATGCAGCACCCTCCAATATATGTGCACAAAAGATTATATAAGGTGTCGCAGATGCACAACAAAGGTGGTGACGCTGTTCCCTACAATCTGCAACCTTCCACCTGGAATGTACCATCCATTTGGGCATCCAAGGCGACCTTGTAAGTCCTACAGGATGGGGAAGATTTTTCATGTGACGCCTGTGAGAGAATGTGCATGTCCTTCCTCAGCCTTCAGCTTTCAGGAGTAGACAAGGGATTACTAAACCACAATTTCATGTCAGTATGTGGCCTTATTTATTAAATCAGCAAAACAGCACAAAACATCATTAGACACTAAGCTTAAAAATGACATTTCAGGCCAGGCACAGTGGCTCACATCTGTAATCCCAGCACTTTGGGAGGCTGAGATGGGCGGATCACTTGAGCCTAGCAGTTGGAGACCAGCCTGACCAACACGATGAAACCTTGTCTCTACTAAAAATACAAAAATTAGCTGGGAATGGTGACGTGTGCCTGTAATCCCAGCTACTTGGAATGTTGAGGCAGGAGAATCACTTGAACCCGGGAGGCAGAGGTTGCAGGGAGCTGTAATCATGCCACTGCTCTCCAGCCTGGGCAACAGAGTGAGACCATGTCTCCAAAAAAAAATGGTATTTAAAAAAAAAATGACATTTATGTTGAGCAGTGTTCCTTTGTATTTTAATAATCCTGTATTTAATACAGATTAAGTAAATATTTAAGTTATAATGGATGTGACATAAAATTTCTTTTAAAGATAGGTAAGAATATATATATAAAAGGAAATAAGGGAGTCAAAATACAAGGAAAAAAACACAAAAGGCGGCAGTAATGGAGAAAACATAAGTGAAAGATGCCAGACACAAAGGACCACGTTTATGATTCCACTTACAGAAAATATCCAGAACAGACAACTCCATAGAAATAGGATTCAGGGGATGGGAGGAGGGAGTTATTACTTAATGGAGCTTCCCTTTGTGGTGATGAAAAATGTTTTGGAACTGTAGTGGTAACGGTACCACAACACTGTATATGTACTAAAAGCTACGGAATTACATACTTTAAAATGGTGAATTGGGGGGAGGGGCAGGAAAATGGTGAATTTTATGTTATGTGAATTTTACCACAATAAAAAATAAAAAGAGAAAAAGTTGCTTTACACAAAAGCATTAAGTAAAAATTATATGTGGTATGGTAAAACAGCACAAATCATAAAGGCAATCCAAGAATGCCTAAACTGGAGGGAATATTGCTTTAGCCAGATTATCTGAAAACGGCAGTCCTCGGGTGGAGAAAGGTGTATCTGCCCTGCCCAACCAGTGGAGGCAGGCAGGGGCCTCGCAGCCCAGTGCGGGCGCTGTTTAGAAAAGGGCATCCACGTGGAGAAAGGGCCCAGATTAAATGGGGCAGGATGATATTTTGAGATATCTGACTTCTTTCTGCTCTGGAATTTCACTCCCTGGCCCTGCCCCCTGCCTGTGTCAGCCAAGTTCATTCCCAAGAGAGGAAAGTGACAGAGCAGAAATTGGGAACAAAGGACTGTGGAAGAAAAAAAAAATTACAGGTAAGTCATCTAAAAAGCAATAAAGTAATAGTAATATGAATAATGATTGTGTATATATATATTTTTAAAACGACATCCTGATAAATCTCATTCTGATTCTGAAATTTAGGTGAGAGACTAGATTATAGGCAGAACTAGGAACAGGGACAAACAGACCTTATCATTGCAAAGAGGCTACTACCTAGAAAGAAGTATTCAAGCCCAAGTTTTTCAAGCATAATGTTAAATTAAGCAAGGGCAGAGATACCCAAATGGATCCATCCCATCCCATCTACAATTAAACTAAGGAAAGAATCACTTGAGCTCCTTCCCAAGAATGTTAAGTAAACAGATTTTATTCAATCTTTCCTAGAGTTTATGTGAATACTTGTTATTTAATATGGTAGTTACATTACAGTTTTACCATATGAGTGATAGAACATTTGGTGAATCTGCTGGGGCGTGGTGGCTCAGGCCTGTAATCCCAGCACTTTGGGTGGCCGAGGTGGGTGGATCACGAGGTCAAGAGATCCAGACCAGCCTGGCCAACAAGGTGAAACCCTGTCTCTACTAAAAATACAAAAATTAGCTGGGTGCGGTGGCACGCACCTATAGTCCCAGCTGCTCAGGAGGCTGAGGCAGGAGAACTGCTTGAACCTGGGAGGCAGAGGTTGCAATGAACCAAGATCGTGCCACTGCACTCCAGCCTGGTGACAGAGTGAGACTCCATCTCAAAAAAAAAAAAAAAAGAAAAAAAAAGAACATTTGGTGAATCAGATTAACAAACTGGAAATGATCATACCCTCTAAGACACTCTTCTAGAAGCACACTAGTCCCACTGACTCATGTTACAAATTCAAGTTGGCATCCAACTGATTTGTAGAATGTTATCCTGATGTTTCTGCAATTATACCACCTGAAGAGGGTCCCTGTCAGTCTCTGATAGGATAATATTTATCTTATTCTCCAAGTGAGAACCCAGCATATCTCGAAGGTCAGAAAGAAAGCCTCGTTCAGTGTTGCTATGTTCACAGAGGATGACATTTATTCCTTGGGAAGCAGCATCCAAAATATCATGATGGGACATCTCACCTACCAAAAAGGAAAGAGCAAATTCTTAAATGCTAGATATGGAATCTGTGGAATGAGGAAACACAAAAGCAGAAATACCAAGTTTGTATTCTATATAAAGTGAATGTAATACAGCAGAACTGTTATAAATCTAGAAAGTACTGTACAGTTTTCTTTTATGTCCTCCAACTTAAAAACAGAAAAGTCTGGGCGCGGTGGTTCACGCCTGTAATCCCAGCAGTTTGGGAAGCCTAGGCAGGGGGGTCACCTGAGCTAAGGAGTTCCAGACCAGCCTGGCCAACATGGTGAAACTCCATCTCTACTAAAAACACAAAAATTAGCTGGGTGTGGTGGCGTGCGCCTGTAATCCCAGCTACTCAGGAGGCTGAGGCGGGTGAATTGCTTCAGTACGGGGGCTGGAGGTTGCAGTGAGCCAAGATTGCACCACTGCACTTCAACCTGGGTAACAGAGCAAGACTCTATCTTGAAAATATAATAAAATAAAAATAAAAGCCATCCCATTGAGAATTCCAACTTCTTTTTCCTTGGCAGATTGTCCAATCCAACATATTTGGTCAGAACCAGATCTGTAAACACCCATTTTACTGTGTTTCCACAGTAAAATGAATGACCACTGCTAAGTAAAATGAGGCCTTCAGAAAATCTGCCTCTTATGTAATAAATACCTCTGGAGGACATTCTGTGTATACTGCCCAGCAGACTTATGCTTTGTAAGCACCAGAATTTCTGTCGTCAACTTAGTCTAATATACAAGGATGAAATGACTTTAAGTTTATTTCCAGATTAAAAACAAAGTATTTTTCTTTGACTTAAGCAAAATCCCTAGAAACTCTGGAGGGAATCTCATCTGTTGTGAAAAGATTTGGGGAAAACTCAAATATTCTGAATTTTTAATTTATTTATATTTGTATTTATTTTTTTTAGACAGAGTTTTGCTCTGTCGCCCAGGCTGGAGTGCAGTAGCATAATCTCAGCTCACTGCAACCTCTGCCTCCTGGGTTCAAGTGATTCTCCTGCCTCAGCCTCTCGAGTAGCTGGAATTACAGGCACCCACCACCAAGCCTGGCTAATTTTTGTTATTTTTAGTAGAGATGGGGTTTTGCCACGTTGGCCAGGCTGGTCTCAAACTCCTGGGCTCAAGTGATCTGCCCGCCTCGGCCTCCCAAAGTGCTGGGATTACAGGCATGAGCCACCGTGTCCAGCCCAATATTCTGAATTTTTAAAAATGTAGTTTGTGAATTTGATAACTTGTAATTTAAAAGCAAAACTGCATTGTGTACAATTTGGTTTGTTCTTTAGAAAGTACAATTTTGAACTGTATTTAGAGACAGAAGGGCATACAAATTTAAGAAAAAAAAAAGGTTCTTAGGAAAAAAAATTGAGTTTTTTCTCTAATTTTCCCACAAGAAAACATCTGTAAGTAAAAAATAAGTTTTCTTAATTCCAGAATTTTTCAGTTCCCCACACTCTTCTAATAAGTGTCATTTCATTATAAGGAATAGTTTTTATTCAAGCACCTTTTAAAACATCTAATAGTAAAAGTAAAAAGCAAAAGACACTAAGATGGCCCAGCTGGAAGCCTTGTTTTAGGAAAGATAAGTCTGGCTGCCTGTACTGTGACAAACTCACTGGCCGGAGAAGGCATGAAAGGGGGGAAATCAGTGAAGACCCTGCAATAATTGCTGAAGCCAACGGAAAGAAAAGCTTGGCCCAGGATGGCAGCTTGAGAAAGGAAAAGCAAATGGAGAATGAAATGACAAATGAGAGAACTTATATTTGCAAGGAGCAGGCTCCCCATCTGCTGGTCTTACAGGGTGTTACCCTTAACAACCTAATACAATGAGAACACGGCCTCAGGCTCACAGGAAGCGTGATGAAGTTCAGCAGAGGTCCCTTAGGAGGGGCTTCGCATCTCTGAAGTTACAGTCAAAAGCGATGCCTCACAGACCAGAGACATCTAATGCTAGCCAGGTAATATTTTCTATTTCTCCCCACAGCGAGATAGGAAGGACATTTTAACATTTTGGAACTGCCTGAATTTATTTTGTGAACATATTATATTTTATCATTTTTTTAAAAAACTAGTTTTTAAAAAAGTATTTATGAGGAAACAATCAGATACCCCAAATCGAGTGAGAAGCACAAAACAAAGAGCCTATACTCTTTTTAAAATGTCAATGTTATGAAGACAAAGCTGAGCAACTATTCCACACTGAGGGAGACTAATAACAACTAAATGCAATGTGAGATCATGGGCTGCATATGGATCAGAAAAAGAAATGCTATAAACTTTTATCAATTGGAAAAATGTGAATATGGACTGTATATCAAGTAAATGTTTTAACAATATTAAATTCCCTCATTTGATAATTGTTCTATGGACTTAGAATGTCTTTGTTCTTAGAAGACTATACACTGAAGTATTGAGAGGTAAAGAAATTGTCATGTCTGCCATCGATTACAAAATGGTCCTGGGGGAAATACATCTATATATATATATATATTTAAAAAAACATATTTTAACTTGTATATTGTATATTATATATCTATACATGCATACACAAATGTATATAGACACATATATAATATGTACATAAAGAATGTACAAATATGGCAGAATATAACCATTAGTAACCAAAGTGAAGAGCATATAGGAGGAGTTCATTGTATTATTCTTGCAACTTTTGCATAGGTCTGAAATTCCTTCTAAGTAAAATGCTAAAATGAATTTTAAAATAGCCAGACACAATGCTGTAAGATATTCATAATGAAATTTCACTTTAATCTGGTAGAAATTTAAGGACTTACACAAATCTTTTATCTTCAGAAGAATGGAAAATAGGTAATAGTCACATACATGTTTTCTTTTTTTAAATCAATTTATTGGTTTAGAGCAGTTCCATCAGGCTTTCTCAGATGCTGCTCCTTGGTACTTTGGGATGTGATAATGCTTTCAGTGCAGCAGCCTTTGTAAGAGAGTGTGCTACACAACAAGGCATGGGTGTGAGAGGCAAGGGAAGCATGGAAGTAGCCAAAGGAATGGCCAGAGGGCTAAGAGTCTAGAGCCTGGTCCTCGAAGTGGGAAAAGTAATTCTTTAACTCATTCTCTCCTAACCCTAAGAAGGAGGAGGTAAACAAACTGGCAACCCATTAAAATGCCTTCAAATCCTTTGCAGGTATAATGGGCCATGTTTGGTCACATTCCTAAGTAGTAACTACGTGAAGTAATTCTTTCAATAAAAATTAGCCAGTACCTATTAGGTAGTATCCTCAAGGAGAGAGTGTAAGGCCCAGGAGCCAATTACTGTCCAACAGAAGTGCACACTGGAGATCAAGGACAAAGTAATAGGGACCCACAAGAGGCAGAAGCAGGACAGTGTCAGAGAAGGCTTCTCAGAGGGGGTGTTCACTTATCACGAGGAGCATAAGGAAAAGGCATTCTAACCAGAGAAAACAGCATATGCAAAGGGTACAGGAAAGAGGATGCAATGTTCAGGCTCTACCAGACAGATGAAGGAAATCACTGAAGTCTTTTTAGTCAAGACCATCAAATATGCACTGTGAAAAGTTAATTTCAGGAGCGTATATAGAAGATAACATTAGAGGGTTGATGCTGTACTTCAAGTAGGAGACAGTGCCTGTATAGAGATAAGGGAGAAGATTCTAGAAAGATTTGGGAGCTTGAATTGATAGGAATTGATGATTGGCTTTAGGCTAAAAGGAACCATTTCCTAGCTAAGGTGACAGGGTGGAAAGTATCCCACTGACATGAGATCTGAGAGGTTTGGGACAGTTTAGGAAGAATGTAGGTAAAATAAATGCTGACCATTAATTTTTGAGATAATAAATTGTTCAATGATTTCATCCCTCCACAAAGAACGCAGTATATCCCAGTTCTGTTGTAGCTTCTGTTTAGTTCAAGTTTACAAAACATTAATTAGGTATCATCTATGTGCCAGGTACTGTCCTAAAATCTGCCATTTTTGATTTTGCAAAAAATAAACCAAGAGAGATCCAAAGTCTGTCCTACCTGTGAGGTAAAGGTCCGCCTTGACACCCTGCAGAACGCTGCTCCCAGAACCAGCACACAGGGCCACAACTTTGACTTGAGACTCTTCAAGACAAAGGAAACAAGAGACCAATACTTTACAATTCCCTTTCTTTTTACTATTATAATTTGTACCAAGAATCCTAAACATAATACAGATTTCACTCCTGGTCTCATAACGAATATATGAATTGTTCTTTCTGCATTTAAAAAAAAAATGTTTTAATATAAGCAAACAGGTCATTCTTTTGATATTGCATAGCTAACCCAAGGTACAGTTATTATTCCTTTTTTTTTTTTTAACTAACAACCTTTGTGAATTGCACAAAATATGCAACAATGCACCAATTTGCGTGTAATCTTTGCATAGGCGCCATGCTAATCTATATCATCCAATTTTTAGTATATGTGCTGCTGAAGGGAGTACCGTTATTCCTTTGACATGGCTGCACACTCACAAACCACTGAATAGTACTAATGGTGCAGCTCCAAGCAGTACTGCAACGTTGCTAGGTAAAGTAATCTCACCTGGGTCTTCAGACAACAGTGAGAGGTAGGCAAGTACTATCTCTATTCTCGGGGAGGAAGCTAAGGAACTAAAAGGACTAGTGAAAAAGAGGAATGCTACGAATGGAGTTGGCACATATTTTTAAATATACTATTTATTCTCAAAAAGCATCCTCTGAAAAGAGAAATAACCGCAACTTTCGAACCAAAATCCAAGTATTTAGCACTTGGGTTTCTAAAATGGACACTTCTTCAGTGGTCACTCCAGTTCAGCAACACGGTATCTCAAAGATGGGGCTTTGGAGTTATTTTGGAAGTCAAATCCCACCTCTGCTATCCATTTTCTTTGGACACTAACTCCCTTGGGTTGTTTGATCTAACTGGACTTTTGGATAAGTTACTCATACGGTTTGGCTCTGTGTCCCCATCCAAACCTCACCTTCAACAGTAATCCCCATAATTCCCACGGGTCCAGGGCAGGACCAGGTGGAGGTAATTGGGTCATGGGGGCAGTTCCCCCATGCTGTTCTCGTGATAACGCGTGAGTCTTATGAGATGTGATGGTTTCATAAGCGTCTGGCATTTCCCTCGCTTGCACTCATTCTCTCTTCTGCCACCCTGAGAAGAGGTGCCTTCCACCATGATTGTAAGTTTTCTGTGGCCTCCCCAGCCATGCAGAACTGTGAGTCAATTAAACCTCTTTTCTTTATAAATTACCCAGTCTTGGGCATTTCTTCATAGCAGCGTGAGAACGAACTAATACAGTTACTTATCTCTCTGAACCAACACTGTTCACCTATAACATAGGAGAAATAGTACCAACCACAAAGCTAACAACAGCTAGCACTTTAACTATACTTAATGTGAGCCAGTCACTGTGCCATGTCACATGGATTATACTACCACCCTCTGAGTTAGGTTTTATTATTAATGCAGTTTTTACTGATGAGGCTACTGGCACACAGAGGGCATAAACAACTTGTCAAAGACATGCAGCAAACAGACAGGACAGACAAATCTGAAGCCAGGTTGTCTGAGCTCAGAATCTATACCTATAACCGCTATGCCATACTGCTTTTGCCAGTGGGAGCTCACACACTCAGGACAGACAGTACAGTGCTAGGTTCACTGCAGGTGTTGAACAAATGTCTGTTCACTCTTTTTGTTCTCAAAAGTACCGGGAAGCCGGGTGCGGTGGCTCACGCCTGTAATCCCAGCACTTTGGGAGGCTGAGACGGGCGGATCACGAGGTCAGGAGATCGAGACCATCCTGGCTAACACAGTGAAACCCCATCTCTACTAAAGATACAAAAAAATTAGCCCGGCATAGTGGCGGGTGCCTGTAGTCCCAGCTACTCAGGAGGCTGAGGCAGGAGAATGGCGTGAACCCGGAAGGCAGAGCTTGCAGTGAGCCCAGATCGCGCCATTGCACTCCAGCCTGGGCGACAGAGCAAGACTCCGTCTCAAAAAAAAAAAAAAAAAAAAAAAAAGTACCAGGAAAGGCCAGAAGAAAAAACTACAAGACTTAGAAACTGCAATGAATCAGATCACTCAGTGGCACCTCACTAGAAAATATTACCAGTCTTATAAGTGCAAAATTTATGTTGTAATTGTAGTAATCATGATTCCAGCTCTCTTCCTGACATATGGTAAGACTGCACTTTATGCCTCCCTTGGTTGTATTGGATAACATGACTAATTCTAGAAAATAAGTTGAGCAGAAATGAACATGTTTCCTGGAATTTTAAACTGTTGGTTTAAGACCCTGCAAAACTCTCTCCCTCTGCAACAACAACCAGTCTACAATGGCCAGACTTCCTACAATAACCAACTTGAAATGAACACATAGCATGACAGAGAAATAAATCTCATTGATTAGGCCAATGAGATGTATTCCACAGCAGAACCTGGCCTACCCTAACCAATAAAGTAAACCAATGATCTCCTATGAGCTGCTAACACATTCTCTATCACATATTAATACAATCAAGAGTTTCAACCTTTGTCCAATGTTAACAGTAGGCATACTGGATAAATGAAGGAGCAATATTTACCTAAGGTTCTCCCCACCCCAAGGGCTAAGCGAATATGAGACAGTTTTAGGTGTCTTTTGATTCGATCAATCATGGTTGCCAAGGAGACAGATTCATCCAGTGTGCATAACCGTCCCATTCCAGTATGTAGAAGCAAAGGCTGAGGAGAAACAGAAGTTAGAAACGGTGTCCACTGTCAGTCCTAAAACAACAAATGCTAAAATCAATCAGTATGCACACTGTGAGGTTACTACAGCAAGCTCCAGGCTAAATGTGGGGATACAAACTTGACAAAACCATTCTTCTAGGAGCTCACAGTTTCCTAGGAAGGCAGATGTTTAAATCAATAATCAGGCCAGGCATGATGGCTCATGCCTATAATCCTAGCACTTTGGGAGGCTGAGGTGGGTGGATTGTTTGAGCTCAGGAGTTTGAGACCAGCCTGGGCAACATAGTGAGACTTCATCTCCATTAAAAAATCCAAAAATTAGCCAGGCATGGTGGCATGCACCTGTAGTCCCAGCTTCTTGGGAGGCTGAATGGGAGGTGGGCTTGAGCTACCCAAGAGGCAGAGGTGAGCTGAGATTATACCACCACACTCCAGCCTGGGGACAGAGCCAGACCCTGCCTCAAAAATAAATTAATTAATTAAACAAAATAATAAAACGGTTTAAATTCAAGGTAGGTTCTACAGTTGCAGCAGCACAAGGAATGACAAACTAAATGAGCTGTGACTTCGGAGGCTTGGGGAGTACTTGGAGGAAGGACTCAGGTCTTAGGGAAAACCCTAAAAGAGTTAAAAAGGAGGAAATAAAATTTGAAAGGGGGTGATGTCAAGTGCAGTGTGGCAGGACAGAGGTACAATGAGATGAAGAAAGGCACTCTAAACAGAGAGAACATGGACAAAGGTGCCAAAGACTTGAGAGAACACTCTGTCGGGGTAGATCCAAAAGAAGACAGTATGGCTACTGTGCAGAGCACGTGCTGTGGAAGGAGAGGAGGCTGCAGGCCCAGGCTGTAGCAGATCATTAAGGGCTTCCGACACCATGCTAAAGCGCCTGGACTGCCTCCTAGATGCTCGGTGAGACAACTCTCATCACAGAAAATGAGAGTTTCAACTACTGTGGTGGCAGAGCCAATACAGAGGAGAAACACTGTATAGATATGAGGCCAGAATCAGCAGGGCTTGGAGTCAAGGAGGAGTATGAAAACTTGGAAACTAAAGTAGATAATGATACTGAAATATGAAATATATATTAAAAAAAGGGGGAGTGGCACAGGGATAAAGTATTTGGATATATTGAATTTGAAATACCTGTGGGCTCTGTAAGTGCAAAACATCCAGAAAGTAGTTGAAAATATGGATTCTTGTCATTTTTTCCCTTAAGAAAGCATTCTAAGCCAAAAAGTAAAGATAGGAATTATCATCATACAAATGGCTATCAAGTGAAAGAGTGAATGACATGGTCCAGGCAGAGGATATAAAATAAAGAGAGAGCAAACCTGTAACCAAATCTGTAACCCTGAAGAAGTACCAGTATTTTCCTATTCCTGGAATGTCTCCCTTTCTCAATTACTTCCTAGAGAATATTATGCTCTCATTGCTATTTTGTACTTTAGGTAACAGTGAATGGCCTGTTGATCTAATAATTTACAAATGAATTTGCTGAAGAAAAATGCAAAGTAATGATACTTATCAAACTGTACACATCAAATATGTACAATTCTGAGTATATCAGTTATACCTCAATAAAGCTGAAAATGCACAGTATTTTAAGATCAAATACAAAATATTTTTATTACCTTCTCCAGCGACAGAATTTCTGTCTTCTGATAAAGTTGTTTGTTCTGAGAAAGAAAATCTACCACCTGCATCAAAGCCTTCTGAGTACAATTCAGACTAATCCGTGTTTGTTCCTCATTATCAATCCTAGGGGGGAAAAATCACTCCATTTAGGACAAATATAGCCAAAATGTATTTTACGTAATCCACAGTTTACAAACTTACTATAATAGGAGATTAGATTTATGTGGAACTAAGGATTTAACTAACTAACTAATCTGAAACTAATCCATTTTCTAGAATTGCATTTCTCTAACTCTACTATGCATCAGAATCACCTGGAGGATTATTAAAACACAAGATTGCTGGGTCCCACCCCTGGAGTTTCTGATTCATTATATCTAGGTGGGGGTCTGAGAGTTTACCTTTCTAACAAGTTCCAGGTGATGCTGATATTGCTGTTCCAGAGACCTCACTTTGAAACCACTGTTCAAGAACTGTTCTCAATCCCGATTGTGCATCAGAAATTTCCTGGCTGGGTGCGGTGGCTCACACCTGTAATCCCAGCATTTTGGGAGGCCAAGGTGGGCGGATCACTTGAGCCCAGGAGTTCGAGACCAGCCCGGGCAACATAGCAGGACCCCATTTTTTTTTTTATTAAAAAATTGAAGTTAAAAAAAAAAAAAGGCCAGGCACAGTGGCTCACACCTGTAATCCCAGCACTTTGGGAGGCCGAGGTAGGTGGATCACCTGAGATCAGGAGTTCAAGACCAGCCTGGCCAACATGGTAAAACCCCATCTCCACCAAAAATACAAAAAAAAAAATAGCCGGGCGTGGTGGGGGGTGCCTGTAGTCCCAGCCACTGGGGAGGCTGAGGCAGGAGAATCACTTGGACCTGGGAGGCAGAGGTTACAGTGAGCCGAGATCATGCCACTGCACTCCAATCTGGGCAACAGAGTAGGACTCTGTCTAAAAAAAAAAAAAAAAAAAAAAAAAAAAAAAAAAAAAAAAATTCCTTCTAGCTTCTTAAAATAACAGCTGCTGGATCCTTCCACAGAACCAGTGAAACAGAACATCTACGAATGGGGCTGGGGCAAACTGAATTTTTTTAAAGCCTTAGAGATAATTTTAAAACATTAAATTCGAGAATGTCCTGGACAGATTCTCAGGCAAACTCCATTCTAATTACAAGATCTGAGATGAATACAAAAATCTGCATTTAAGCACCTCATTAACAATCACACAGGGAGGTCCTTGGATCACCCTCCAGAGCCTCTCCAAAATTATTGGCATCAAGAAAGTTTCACATTTAACCATAAATTCTAAATATAATCATAAAATTCTAGAACTAGGCCGGGCGCGGTGGCTCAAACCTGTAATCCCAGCACTTTGGGAGGCCGAGACGGGTGGATCACGAGGTCAGAAGATCGAGACCATCCTGACTAAGGTGAAACCCTGTCCCTACTAAAAAAAATGCAAAAATTAGCCGGGCGCGGTGGCGGGTGCCTATAGTCCCAGCTACACGGGAGGCTGAGGCAGGAGAATGGCGTGAACCCAGGAGGCGGAGCTTGCAGTGAGTGGAAATTGCGCCACCGCACTCCAGCAGCCTGGGTGACTGGAGCAAGACTCCGTCTCAAAAAAAAAAAAAAAAAAAAAATTCTAGAACTAAAGGACACCTTTAAAGATAATCTGGAAGCATTAATTATAAACTCTGCAATCATCTGTGAAATTTTTAAAAAAGAAAGAAAACCAATGCCTTGGCCCCTATCTAGTGGTAAAACTCAGATATTATCTACAATATGGAAAAACTGGAATCGAACTAAAAGTCCATCAGTAGGAAGAGGAATGCTTAAAGAAACTACCGTTCATCCATAATAAGAAACACTACAAGCAATTAAAAATAATGAGAGGTTAGGCTGGGGGCAGTGGCTCATGCCTGTAATCCCAGCACTTTAGGAAATCAAGGTGGACACATGGCTTGAGCCCAGGAGTTTGACACCAGGCTAGACAACAAGTCAAAACCCTGTCTCTACAAAAGATATAAAAATTAGCCAGGCATGGTGGCAAGTTACACCTATAGTCCCAGCTATTAGGGAGGCTGAGGTGGGAGGATGGCTTGAGCCTGTGAGGGCTGTGATCATGCCACTGCACTGCAGCCTGGGTGACAAAGTGAGACCTTGTCTCTCAAAAATAAAAAATAAAAAAGCAGCTGGGCACCGTGGCTCACACCTATAATCCCAGCACTTTGGGAGGCTAAGGCAGGCAGATCACGAGGTCAGGAGTTCAAGACCAACCCACCCAACATGATGAAACCCCATCTCTACCAAAAATACAAAAAAAAATTAGCCAGGAATGGTGGCGGGCGCTTGAACCAGGGAAGCGGAGGTTGCAGTGAGCCAAGATTGCGCCACTGCACTCCAACCTGGGTGACAGACCTAGACTTTGTCTCAAAAATAATAATAAATAAATAATAAACCAACCAAAAAAACTCCTATCTCTGCCCTAAATAACGATTGACCTTATAAAGAGGCACTTAATGTATTTTTCCCTTGAAGTGCTTGGCACCTATAGTCCCAGCTAATTAAGAGGCTGAGGTGGGAGGACTGCTTGAGGCCAGCAGCCTAAAGCCATGGCAAGCTACGATCATACCACTGCACTCCAGCATGGGAATCGCTTTTTTTTTTTTTTTGAGATAGAGTCTCACTCTTGTTGCCCAGACTGGAGTGCAATGGAGCGATCTCGGCTCGCTGCAACCTCCGGCTCCCAGGTTCAAGTGATTCGCCTGCCTCAGCCTCCCGAGTAGCTGGGATTACAGGCATGTGCCACCAAGCCCAGCTAATTTTGTATTTTTAGTAGAGACGGGGTTTCTCCATGTTGGTCAGGCTGGTCTCGAACTACTGACCTCAGGTGATCCACCAGCCTTGGCCTCCCAAAGTGCTGGGATTATAGGTGTGAGCCACCGCGCCCAGCCTGGGAGTCTCTTAAAACAAACAAAAAAAGATTATTTAGAAAAGTATTTCCCATGATGTTAAATAAAAAAACTGATTTACGAAAATATATATTTAAAATGTAAAGATAAATATAAAAAACAAAGAAAGTGCTTGGAAATCACCGATTTGCTGGGAACCAATAAAAGCCTCATCATCACATCACTAGGATCTATGTTCTCTAAAGTGAAAACAACTATCTTTGAACATCACCAGGATTAGAAATACTCTATATAAAATGCATAGTATAGTTCCCTGACATAGAAAATACTTAGTAAAGTGTTACTTATTGTTTTTATTGTTTTGAAGAAATTCCATAGGTCTCCAGGACCCACAGACAAAAGAGGAGTATGCTGCTTTGTAAACCAACTCCAGAGAAAATTATTTGTTTCAAGCCTAAATACTAGGGTTACAGACTTTGTAAGGAAGATGCTTACAAATAAATACACACACAAAAAAAGAGAAAAATAAATTGTACCTAGCAGAAAAAGAAGTGACAGAAACATCGTCAATTCCTTTCACTGCAGACATGACTTTGTCCAGGGCTTGGGTGTGGTTAACGTTGAATTCTACTCGGTGGTTTCCCTCTGTAGGGTAGTTGGGAGCTTTGGAAGGATGTATGGGCCTGGAGGTACAAGCTCCTAGAGAAAATATTGTGGGAAAACGGGAGTTTTGGGGGGTTAGAGGTTAACATTTAAAAGTAAGATAAACTATTATAGGCAAAATTTCTAAGAAATGATTTTTTTAAAAGATTCATTCTCATGCTTATATGACATACACACATATACATATATCCTTTAGATATACATCACCAGTCCCCTAGGGCTTTGGTATGGATGTACAAAATCAAATTATTTTCAGAATTATTTTCCAAAAGATTCTTAAGTCTCTAAAAAATTGGACAAGAAAGACTGATTCATACATTTTCAGATAATACACAGAATGGTCTACTGTTTGGTAAATCTACCCATGTAAACCATCATTCAGGTTGCAAATTTGACCACATTAATCCAGATATCATCATAAAAGCTTCAGCCCAAAATGAGTAACCGAAAGACTGACTAAAGTAAAGCTAAAATCCATACATCATTCCCTAGGCATAAGTAAACATTCACTAAAAACATTCACTAAAACCCAGATGTCTATTTGCCTGATTTATCAATCAAGTGCATTCTGGAGAGGCCTGAGCTTTCAATTCAACAAGCATTTTTCAAGTGCCTGGGTGACAGGCATTGTGCCACAAAAGTGAGGAATCACGAAGTTCAGTCCAGTAAGGAAGACTTCTGCTCTCCTAACTCCATAAGAATAAAAAAGTTTCCTTTTTCAAATGTAATTTAACTGCCAAATTTCAGCAACATTATTTTAAATTTATTATACAAAAATGGAATCATACCCTCCCCAACCCTAAAGCAGTTAAAACTTTACTGGAAAGACATTCTAAGGTTTCAAAGTATTTGCAGGGAAAATATCAAATATGAAAGAGGCTTCTCACCAAGCCCTTTAGCCAACCAGTTGTTGACGCCCTGGGGTGCGGCATCATAGGCTGTGTGAGGAGAGTAGATACCGACTCTGTTCTCCAGAGCCTGGATCACCAGGCGCTCCTTCCAGGTGTTCCAGGTTATGCGCTTCATGGGTCGGAAGATAGGCGGATGGTAGGAGAGAATGAGGTCTGCCTTCTTTTGCAGCACCTCCTCCATCACTTCCTCAGTCAGATCATTGGTCAGGAAGAGTGTATTTACAGTATGTGGTGGGCTTGGTTCCACCAGTAATCCAACATTGTCCCAACTCTCAGCAAAGGAGAGGGATGCAAAGTCATTCAAGGAAGAAAGGAGAGCCTTCAAATCCATGAAGGAACGGGAAGAACTGCAGATCAGGGAATCCACAAACCGGACTATTGTGGGGACCGGGCGTACACAAGATGACAACATACAGAAATCAGGTAAAGTTCAAGTTTCTGAAGTCAAAACAAAGAAAATGGTACACAGGTACACTTTAGGCCTGGATCTTTGAGGCATCAAAGCATATGGGCATAAGAGCTGTCATCATAGAGATCTGGGTTCAAATAGTGGCTCTGCCACTTACCAGCACACAGTAGCTAAGGTAAGCCATTTAACCTCTCCAATCTTGTTTTCTCACCTATGAAACGGAGATACTATAGCCCACCTCACAGACCATCCAGAGGAGCAAATGAATTATGTAACCTAGCAAAGCCTGGTACATAATACACAAACGCCCATCCCATCTCCTGCCTCACACACCCTTGTTCTTATTCTCCCTACCCTTGCTTCAACCAACCTCCTCCCTAATCCCTTTCTCTAAACATTACCCTTTCTTTTCCCAAACCCCCTTCAACTTCTTAAATAAAACTTTTCTTGACCTCCCTTTTCAGCATCCTTCGCAAGGCTCCCCACCGCTCAGTATTCTCATAATTGTGTGTGCCCATTATGCTAAAGCTACTATGGAATAGGAATTATCTTTAATAAATCTCAGTATCGCTAATATAAGCCAGCACTAAATGCTTACTGCATAGAATGACACTGCCCACCTCCCCTGATTGCAACAGAATTTGGAGTTGGGGTGGTATATGCTGACATTACAATGTGCTTTACCAAAAAACAGAATGTGGCGGGGCGCCTGTAATCCCAGCACTTTGGGAGGCCGAGGCAGGAGGATCACGAGGTCAAGAGATAAAGACCATCTTGGCCAACATGGTGAAACCCCGTCTCTACTAAAAATACAAAAATTAGCTGGGTATGGTGGCGTGCACCTATAGTACCAGCTACTTGGGAGGCTGAGGCAGGAGAATCGCTTGAACCGGGGAGGCGGAGGTTGCAGTGAGCCAAGATCGCACCACAGCACTATGGCCTGGGCAACAGAGTGCGACTCCGTCTCAAAAAAAAAAAAAAAGAATGTTTAAAATGTCAAGTGCTTTATCAGAATCAAGAATCAAGGAATACATAGGCAGGTCACTCTACAAATGGGCAGGGTCAAGGCAGAAGAAGGGAGAAGCCACTGCCCCTTAAGCAACATTTGCTACACAAAGGCCAGGCTCAAGAGGTGGAAGAGGGTAAGGTATAGGGTACTTTTCCCACGCAGCCTGTAAGCCTTCTAAATATCTACATCCAACAAGGAACTGAAAAGGTTGGCAAAAGAGGGAAGGTGGGAGGGCAATGGAAAGGTAGAAAAAAACTGCTGGCTCCAAAATATGCACAATTAGTAAATGTTTAATCAAATAACCACAAAAGATAAAGCTGTCAACCCTTCTTAAACTTACCACTTATAAACTGTTTGAAGAAAAGCATTTCACAGTATGCACAATAAGAAAGCATAGCCAACTGTAAATTTGATGAAATATCTCTAAGCCAATTATTCCAAAAGCAATTTTTCAACGTTTCTATTTAATGAGATGAGGATGCTTATTTAATACATTATTTGAAGTGATATGGGGTCTCCAAAAACCACTCGAGGTCTTGGAAGTTTTTGTTTGCTTTTTGAGACACTGTTTCACTAGTCGACTAGGCTGCAGTGCAGTGGCGTGATCTCTGCTCACTGCAGCCTCGACTTCCTGAGCTCAAGCAGATCCTCCCACTTCAGCCTCCTGAGTAGCTCGGACTACAGGCGCGGAACACCACACCTGGCTAATTTTTGTATTTTTAGCAGAGATGGGGATTAACCATGTTGCCTAGGCTGGTCTCAAACTCCTGCACTTAAGTGATTCACCTGCCTCGGCCTCCAAGAGTGCTGGGATTACAGGGGTGAGCCACCGCGGCCGTGGAAGATCTTCTAAGGGTCCTCATAGTACTCCGTTCTCCAGCATCTTCTACGTCTGGCAAGCTCGAAAGTGAAACCCTAGTGGGCCACCATTCAGGTTTTGAGTTATTTACTGCAACAGATGAGGAAACTGCGAGGCTACATGGCCACAGTCAACGACGACAACAGGAGGCAGGATAGTGTGGTGGTTAAGAGCACCGACTCTGAAGCCAGTCTGAATCCGAGAGCCAGAGCTGTGCAACAACAGGTAAATGACTTAACCTATGCATTTTCCTCCTTAAAGGTAGTGCCCAGGCCATAATATCGCGAGATTTATATGTAAAGCTGGAAACAGCTCCTGTCCTAAAGTAAGCACTGTTTAGTATTAAGTAGCATCAGTAGGGCCCCTTTGCAACTTGCAAACCGCTCCCTCAACATTACCTCATCTATGCCTCATTTCAGTGCCACTTCAGGCCTTTTCCAGGACAGTGAAAAACCACGAGACACAGCCAGTAAGTCTGAGTCAGGACACCTGACCCACTAGTGCGCTGTGCTCTCGTGCGGCAGGGCAGTTTTCTGACCCAACCTCTTCTGCCCTGCTCTGCAGCACCAACATAACAATCACAGCCGACCCCAACCGGCACCTACCGCGAAGGTCACAACTACACTTGCGGGTTTTTAAATCGCCAACTACTCACCAGTCCCGGAAACTTCGCTGCGTCACTTCCGGTCCTGCGTCGGCGCTCTGGGCGCTGTGGCAATGGGCTTCCCGTAGCGGGAGAGCTGGGCGGAAGTGGTCCTTTCCGTTTGGCAGCCGAGTGTAAAGCATTGCTTGAGGTTGCCCAGGTAGTTCTCGCCTTATATTTCTCTTCCCAGTGCAATTATTAGTAGAGCTCCGTTTCACTGTCAAATTTACGGTTGAGGATAAATTACATTGTCGTTTTGGTTTCAGATAGGAAGGAGAGGGGAAAGAGGAGGTGAGGCGGTAAGGGGCATTGTCTCTCTTGGGTCCCGCGCCCAACTTCCGCTGGCCCAAAGAAACTATAATTTTGAACTAACAGACCTATGCTGGCATCTGCGATTACATTTTTCCTGTTTTAACAACCGCTGTGCTAGACAGAAGTGGTGAAGCCCAAGTATGGAGTAACGTCATTAATTTTTTCATTCACTTATTCGAATGCTTGCTGAGTTCTGTGTTGCTATTGGTTTAGTTCTTGGGATACTGCCAGTAAACAGTTGGGCGGCGAGGCTGTTGCAACGTCAGAGTAAACGAAGGGCCCTGCACGGTGGCTCACGCCTGTAATCCCAGCACTTTGGGAGGCCGAGGCGGGAGGATCACTTAAGGTCAGGAGTTCGGGACCAGCCTGGCCAACACGGCGAAACCCCGTGTCTACTAAAAATACAAAAATTAGTCGTGCATGTTAGCGTGCGCCTGTAGTCCCACCTACTCGGGAGGCTGGGGCACGACAATCACTTGAACCCAGGAGGCGGAGGCGGAGGTTGCAGTGAGCCGAGATCGTGCCACAGTGCACTCCAGCCTGGGGACAGAGTGAGAGTCCGTCTCAAAATGAGAAAAGAAGAAGAAGAAGTTCATAGTATATTAGTGATAAGTGCTGTGGGAGAAGGAAATAGGAATGTCCTAGGGCTAAAGGGCTAACGCAGTTTTATGTAGGATTGTTAGGTCAGTTAAACTTGACATTTAACCAGAAATGTGGAGGTGAGGAAATCAGCCGTAGAGACGTCCGAGTGTAAGAATTCCTGCCAAAAGGGACACCCAGTGCCTAGACCCTAAGAGTATCTGGGTTATTGGGGGACTTGCAAGGAGGCTCTTGAAGAAGAGGGAGCAGGGCAAGTAGGAGATTGGGAGGCTTGAATAGGGTAGGATCTCTCGTCATTACTTCTGTAGCTGGGTTTTTATTACGTAGAGGATGCCATTAGAGTATTTTTTTTTTTTTTTTTTGACGGAGTCTCGCTCTGTCACCCAGACTGGAGTGCAATGGCGCAATCTTGGCTCACTGCAGCCTCCACCTCCCAGGTTCAAGTGATTCTCCTGCCTCAGCCTCCAGAGTATCTGGGACTACAGGCGTGTGCCACCACACCTGGCTAATTTTTGTGTTTTTAGTAGAGTTGGGGTTTTGCCATGTTGGCCAGGCTGGTATCGAACTCCTGACCTCAGGTGATCCACCTGCCTCGGCCTCCCAAAGTGTTAGAATTATAGGCGTGAGTGACCGTGCCCGCCGAGGATTTTTATTTAAAATGTGCAGTAAAGATGAGCGTGTGTGAGTTAAGACAGAAAAATGAGCCTAATTCTTTTTTTCTTTTGGGACTAGAGACTTATTTTTAAACTGGCTGTAAGACTCTGATAAATTACATAGTCCTTCCTGAAACCACTAAGAGGAAAAATGGTAAGTTTTGAACAATTTTTATGAAATGTCTTTCATTGTAAGTAATTTTTAGAAATTCAGTCAAGGGCAATAAAAGTGCATGGAAATTGCAGTGACAAGATAGAGAAATTGTATACCATAGAAGCACTTAATATGGAATAATTCTTTTAAAAAATACACAAAATTACTTTAAAATTCTTTAATGTTGTCACTTAAAATGCACAGAATTTAGTTTCGCTCTTGTTGCCCAGGCTGCAGCTCACTGCAGCCTCTGCCCCCTGGGTTCAAGTGATTCTCCTGCCTCAGCCTCCCGAGTAGCTGAGATTACAGGCACCTGCCAGCACTCCCAGCTAATTTTTTGTATTTTAGTAGAGACGGGGTTTCGCCATGTTGGGCAAGCTGGTCTCGAACTCCTGACCTCAAATGATCTGCCCACCTTGGCCTCCCAAAGTGTTGGGATTACATGCCAGGCCAGAATTTACCTTTTATGGAGAAAGGCTGATTACAAGATAGATAGAAATGGAAAAGGGAGAGTTAAAGGAGCAGAAGAGAATAGACAGGTCTGACAATTTTAATTAGATTGTTTTGCTCTAGATCTAAAGTGGGCAACTAGGCTGGGCGCAGTGGCTCACACCTGTGATCCCAGCACTTTGGGAGGCTGAGGTGAGATGATTGCTTGATCCCAGGAGTTCAACACCAAACCGGGCAACATAGTGAGAACCCTGTCTCTACTTTAAAAAAATAAAATAAAATGAGCAACTAGAACCTGAAGTAGAAAAAGCAATGAGAATAGTGCCCTGCTTCTCCCTCACATATCTTTAACCTGGTCATATTCTCTAACTGCTACATACTATTTAAGAAGAAGAAGACTGGGCGCAGTGGCTCACACCTGTAATCCCAGCACTTTGGGAGGCAGAGGTGGGCCAATCACTTGAGGTCAGGAGTTCGAGACCAGCCTGGCCAACATGGTGAAACCCTGTCTCTACTAAAAATACAAAAATTAGCTGGGTGTTGTGGCATATGCCATTAATCCCAGCTACTTGGGAGGCTGAGGCAAGAGAATTGCTTGAACCCAGGAGGTGGAGATTGTAGTGAGCAGAGATCATGCCACTGCACTCCAGAGTGGGTGACAGAGCAAGACTCCATCTCAAAAAAAAAAAAAGGAGAAATGAAAAAGGAACCTTCCAAATTGTTTTCTCCCTCTGTGGAATACAGTATTGTATTAAGGGGTATACAGGTTACAGAAAAACAGGTACAACAAAAACAAAAAGCAAGCAAGAAAGCACTGTGGTTATCTCTGAGCATTTAGGATTTAGAAACACTGACACTTGTTGTATTTTTGTTAGTTGAGAAAGGAGTTATTTTTTAACCTTATTTCTCAGAATTAAATTACCTAAGGAAAATGGTGGAAATTATGTTTTGAAAGATCATTTTCTCATCATTTTTCTATAAATAAGGATGTTGGTGAATTGCCATGTACATCAATAATACACAACAATTGTTTTTATTTTTCTTGATAAAATTCAAAGTTAAAATAATTCTTTCCATCAAAATATTTACTTCCAAATTTTTATCATGGATACTACTTAACCCTAACATTTATATTCTGGAGTTTTTTCTTTATGTTGAGATCAATTTTGAGAAAAAAGTACAACTTAGCTCTAAGAGCTGCTTTGTGGACGAGTCATCTCTGAAGCAGTATTTCTGTCTATTTTTATTCAGATTATCATCTTGAATATCCACATAGGGAAATAAACAGTGCATAAAGTCACCTAAAGAAATTTCATTTGTTCTCACATTTTCTCTCCTTTTTAGTCTGTGACACTGCACACAGATGTAGGTGATATTAAAATTGAAGTCTTCTGTGAGAGGACACCCAAAACATGTGAGGTAAGTACCATTTACATATTCAATTTCAGTTAATACAACAAAATAACCACTTTGGAATTGAATAATCTAACCTAAATGACAACAAAACTTTCTGTAAAACCACTGTTAAGGAAAACCAGCCATCATAACTTCTGGCCTGATTTCCACTTGTTTGTTCAATGTCAAATGTGGATCAAAAAGAAAGTAGATAATTTTTCGGTAACGATAGAGTAGCCAGTATCTTTTTCTTTTGACTGATTTTCCTCGGGAAACGTAATCATTAGGACATTGTATTACTTTTTTTCTTTCTTTATTTTTTATTTATTTATTTATTGTTTGAGACAAAGTCTTGCTGTGTCCCCCAGGCTGGAGTACAATGGTGTGATCTTGGCTCACTGCAACCTCCGCCTCCCGGGGTCAAGCAATTCTTCTGCCTCAGCCTCCCAAGTAAGTGGGATTACAGGCGTGCACCACCATGCCTGGCTAATTTTTGTATTTTTAGTAGAGACAGGATTTCACCATGTTGGCCAGGTCTCGAACTTCTGACCTCAGGTGATCTACACATTTCAGCCTCCTAAAGTGCTGGGATTTCAGGCATGAGCCACCGCACCCGGCCTTTTTTCTTTTTTTCTCTTTTTCTTTTTTTTTTTTTTGAGACGGAGTCACGCTCTGTCGCCCAGGCTGGAGTGCAGTGGCCGGATCTCAGCTCACTGCAAGCTCCGCCTCCCGGGTTCACGCCATTCTCCTGCCTCAGCCTCCCGAGCAGCTGGGACTACAGGCGCCCACCACCTCACCCGGCTAGTTTTTTGTATTTTTTAGTAGAGACGGGGTTTCACCGTGTTAACCAGGATGGTCTCGATCTCCTGACCTCGTGATCCGCCCGTCTCGGCCTCCCAAAGTGCTGGGATTACAGGCTTGAGCCACCGTGCCCGGCCCTTTTTTTTTCAAGACAGAGTCTTGCTCTGTCGCCCAGGCTGGAGTACAGTGGCGTGATCTTGGCTCACTGCAACCTCCGCCTCTGGGGTTCAAACAATTCTCCTGCCTCAGCCCTCCAAGCACCTGGGATTACAGGCACCCGCCACCATGCCCAGCTAATTTTTGTATTTTTTTAGTAGAGACGGGGTTTCACCATGTTGACCAGGCTGGTCTCAAACTTCTGACCTCAGGTAATCTGCCTGCCTCAGCCTCCCAAAGTGCTGGGATTATAGGCATGAGCCTCTGTGCCCGGCAGAATATTATATTAAAGAATTGTTGCATATCTATATATTTTTTGAAACAGGGTCTTGCTGTGTCGCCCAGACTGGAATGCAGTGGTGCAATCACGGCTCATTGCAGCCTCAACCTCCTGGTCTCAAGCAATCCTCCCACCTTGGCCTCCCAAGTAGATAGGACTACAGGTGTGTGCCACCATGCCAGGCTAATTTTTTAAAATTTTTTATAGAGATGAGGTCTCACTATGTTGCCCAAGCTAGTCTCGAACTCCTGGTCTCCAGCCATCCTCCCCACCTCAGCTTCCGGAAGCGTTGGGCTTACAGGCGTGAGCCACCATGCCTAACCTGTTCTATACATTATTTTGCCTATTTATTATTTATTTATTTATTTATTTATTTATTTATTTATTTATTTTTTGAGACAGAGTTCTGCTCTCGTTGCCTAGGCTGGAGTGCAGTGGCACAATCTTGGGTCACTGCAACCTCCGCCTCCCAGGTCCAAGGGATTCTCCTGCCTCATCCTCCTGAGTAGCTGGGACTATAGGTGCCAGCCACCATGCCCGGCTAATTTTGTATTTTTAGTAGAGATGGGGTTTCACCACGTTGATCAGGCTGGTCTCAAACTCCTGAACTCAGGTGATCCACCCGTCTTGGCTGTCGAAAGTACTGGGATTATAGGCATGAGCCACCGCGCCCGGCCTGTTTCACCTGTTTAATTGACAAGGATGGAAGGAAGAAGAGTCACCTGTATATATTCATTTATTCAACGATTATTTATGGCTGGGCACGGTGGCTCACATCTATAATTCCAGCACTTTGGGAGGCTAAGGTGAGCTCAGAAGTTCTAGACCTACCTCGGGAACATAGTGAGACCCCCATCTCTACAAAAAAATACAAAAATTAGCCAGGTGTGGTGATGTGAGCCTGTTGTCCCAGCTACAAGGGAGGCCAAGGTGGGAGGATTGCTTAAGCCTAGGAGGTCAAGGCTCTAGTGAGCTCTGATCACACTGCTACACTCCAGCCTACGTGACAGAGCAAGACCCTGTCTCAAAACAAAACAAAAAAACCATTATTTGTGAAAGGCTATCTTGCCCCAGAGTCTGGAGATACAGTGATGAGCAATAGACATTCCTTACTCATGGAGCCAGTATTTTAGTTGTGAAAATAAGCAGGGCAGGAAAATTAAGTAATTATATTTTTAAGAAATTATTTTTATTTATTTATTTATTTTAAAGATAGAGATGAGGTCTTACTATGTTGCCGAGGCTGGTCTTGAACTCCTGGACTCAGGTGATCTTCCCGCCTCCCAGAGTACTGGGATTACAGGTGTGAGCTGCTGTGCCTGGCCTAAAATTAAATAATTCTAAAAGGTGATAATGCCTTGAAAAAAATTAAGTGTTAAGATAGAGATTAATGGGAAAGGAAGAAGGTGATGGCAGACGTAGCCAATAAACTAATACTTAAATTAAATGCAAAGGTATGAGGGCATCTCTGGAAAGAGGTATAAAAATAATATTCCAGCTATTCAGATTCAGAAAAGGTTGTGAAATAAAATTTTAAAAAATTCCAAGGCCAGGCACGGTGGCTCACACCTGTAATTGTAACATTTTCGGTAGCTGAGACAGGAGGATCATTTGAGCCTAGGAGTTCAAGACCAACCTGGGCAACATAGGGAGACATTGTCTCTACAAAACAAAAAACAAAAAACAAAAAAAACATTCCAGGTATAGAAATACCAGGTATAAAGTCCCCCAGGTAAGAAAAGCTGCCCCTTTTGGATTAATTGTCAGAATGCTGATGGGATTTAGGTAGTAAGCAACAAGAAAGCAGTTCTCAGTATATGTGATGAGGCGATAAGCCAGGTACTGCAGGGCTTGTTAGGCCCTGCTGATGATTTTTTTTGTTTTTTGAGACGGAGTTTCTGTCACCCAGGCTGGAGTGCAGTGGTGCGATCTTGGCTCACTGCAACCTCCACCTCCCAGGTTCACGCCATTCTCCTGCTTCAGCCTCCAGAGTAGCTGGGACTATAGGCGCCCGCCACCACACCCAGCCAATTTTTTTGTATTTTTAGTAGAGACGGAGTTTCACCGCAGCCAGGATGGTCTTGATCTTCTAACCTGGTGATCCACCCACCTCGGCCTCCCAAAGTGCTGGGATTACAGGAGTGAGCCACCAAGCCCGGCCGAAGATTTTGTATTTTATTCCAAAAGGAGAAGGAAGCTATTGAAGTGTTCTAGGCAGGGAAATGACATCCAAAGTAATACCAAAAGTCATAGTTTAAATATGCTGCTATCACGTTTTCAGTAAATATGATTGGTTCTTTGTCTTAACTAGGTTTCTGCTGCATCATTTCTCAATCATTATTTTTACTCTCTTCAGAATTTCTTGGCTCTTTGTGCCAGTAATTACTACAATGGATGTATATTTCATAGGAATATCAAGGGTTTCATGGTTCAAACAGGAGATCCAACAGGTAAGTTATTCCATTAACTAAGATCTAAGGAACTGAACGTATAGTATGAAGAAGTGGGTAAAAGAAGAGGAATTAAAAATGTGGAGTTAAAAATGTGGAGTTTTTGTTTTGTTTAATAAGTTCTGTTCTACAAGTGCAGAACATGTAGGTTTGTTATATAGGTATATGTGTGCTATGGTGGTTTGCTGCACCTATCAGCCTGTCATCTAGGTTTTAAAAAAGCCCAGCATGCATTAGCTATTCGTCCTAATGCTCTCCCTCCCCTTGCTCCCCACCCCCCAACTAGTCCTGCTGTGTGTTGTTCCCCTCCTTGTGTCCATGTGATCTCATTGATCAACTCCCACTTATGAGTGAGATCATGTGGTGTTTCGTTTTCTGTTCCCGTGTTAGTTTGCTAAGAATGATGGCTTCCAGCTGCATCCATGTCCCTACGAAGGACATGATCTCATTCCATTTTACAACTGCATAGTATTCCATGGTGTAATTTTAAAGGAGAAATTATTAGCACCTACACCTAAAATATGAACAATATTGTGCTCACTTTGGCAGCACATATACTAAAATTTGAACAATACAGAGAAGATTAGCGTGGCCCCTGCACAAGGATAAGATGCAAATTTGTGAAGCTTTTCATGCTACAATATATGTATGAACAATATTTATAAGAAGGGTTATTCTTTTTTGTTTTTTGTAGGTCTGTTTTAATCTTCAGGTCTGTGAAGTTAAATTTGGGGAATTAGGAGAGGCCATATCAAATTTTGTTTATATTTAAGCAGTCAAACTCTATTCCTTAAGTTTTGGGAAATGAACTTGTTATCAATTTTAATTAAATACCACTTTCGATTTGCTTCTCTTGTAATATAGGAACTGGAAGAGGAGGCAGCAGTATATGGGGCAAGAAGTTTGAGGATGAATACAGTGAATATCTTAAGGTAAATCCTCAATGCTTTAAAAATCTATTTTTCGAAAATATTTTTGAAAAAAAATTTTTTTTTTTTTTGAGACGGAGTTTCACTCTTGTTGCCTAGGCTGCAGTGCAGTGGCGTGATCTCAGCTCACTGCAACCTCCGCCTCCCAGGTTCAAGTGATTCTCCTGCCTCAGCCTCCCGAGTAGCTGGGATTGCAGGCATGTGCCACAACACCTGGCTAATTTTTTTTGTATTTTTAGTAGATATGGGGTTTCACCATGTTGGTCAGACGGGTCTCAAACTCCTGACCTCAGGTGATCCGCCCGCCTCGGCCTCCCAAAGTGCTGGGATTATAGGTGTGAGCCACCACACCCGACCAAAAATCTATTTTTTCATGCCTTGGTTGTGCATGGAAACTTTGATACATGTGTTATAGTAATACAAGTTAACATCATTGCAAAGTGAGTAGACTTTTTTATAGTTTTTGTCCATTTGACAAATGATGTCGGGGAGACTTGATAAATGGTGGTCCTAGCCTGACGTGTAATGGAATCCCAGTACCACATGGCTCTTGATATTAAGTGAGTTCATCTTTGAATCTAACCTGAAATGTTTAACTAGTAGTGTACCAAAGAGGCTTAATATCTCACCATAAAATTCATATTGAATGACATGAAACAGTGGCCTTTCTTGAGAGTGGGGAGGAAACACTATCAAACTTCCTGGTTGCAATGTTGCCCATTATCAGTGCCCAGCTTTTATCATCTTCTGTTAGATGTTTGAATATCCCTGTATTAATCTGACTTAATACCTGTGGTAGATGGCAACTAGGTTAAAGAGAAGTGTATATAAATAGTCTTTACCATGGTAAAATTAGGGATTTTTAATTTTCTTTGTTATATTTTTCTGTGTTTTTCAAACCTCTGTGGAGTCTTTTTTTTTTTTTGTCTAAAATAAAAAACTAGTGCATGCCTAGTTTTAAAAATCAATTCCACTTCCCAGAGATACCTTCAGTTGATGACTTATTATGTGGTCTTTCAAACTTTGTATCTCCATAAAATGATAACTTTACGACTAGAAAAAGAGCGATGAAGTATCCTCAATCAGGGCCGGGTACAGTAATCCCAGCACTTTGAGAGGCCCAGTAAGGAGGATTACTTGGGGCCAAGAGTTTGAAACCAGCCAGTGCAACATAGTGAGACCCCCATCTCTACAAAAAAATACAAATATTAGCCTGTTGTAATGGCATGTGCCTGTAGTCCCAGCTACTCAAGAGACTGAGGTGTGGGGATTGCTTGAGCCCAGGAGATGAAGGCTGCAGTGAGCCAAGATCATGCATAGAACGAGACCCCATCTCAAAAAAAAAAAGAAAAAAAAAAAAAAAGTCTACTCAATCAAAATATGCAGCTTAAGTGTATTATTATATTTCCATTACATTAAAATGTACCCACAAAAATTCTGAAAAAAAATTCATTGCAGTGTTTATCTCTGGATGATGAGACTAGGAATAATTTCTTTTCGTTTTGCTTTTTTTAAAACCTTTTTTTAGAGGCAGGGTCTTACTCTGTCCCCCAGGCTGGAGTGTAGTGATGCAGTCTTGGCTCACTGCAGCCTAAATTTTCTGGGCTCGGATGATCCTCCCACCTCAGCCCCCAGAGTAGCTGGGACTACAGGTGCATGCCACCATGCCCAGCTAATGTTTGTATTTTTTGTACAGATGGTGTCTCACTATGTTGCCCAAGCTGGTTTCTTTTACTTTTCTATTGTAAGGAAATATATTAGTTTTGTTACAGGAGTTGAGGCTGGGAGGTGATAAACTTTTTGAAAAGTCAACTTTTTCCTGAATGAATAACTAAACAATTTTTTAGGTATTAATTACTATATTAATGACTGCTTCCATATACCAGTTGAAAACCAGAGACTGGCTATGACAGAATCACCTGTGGAACTTTGTTGTTTATTTTTGAGACTGGGTCTCACTCTGTTGCCTAAGCTGAGTGCAACGGCCTGATCACGGTTCACTGCAGCCTTGACCTCCTGAGCTCAAGCAGTTTCTCCTGCCTCAGCCTCTCAAGTAGCTGGACCACAGGAGTGCACCACCATGCCCAGCTAATTTCTGATTTTTTTGTAGAGACGAGGTCTCGCTCTGTTGCCCAGTCTGGTCTGAAACTCCTGGACTCAGATGATCCTCCTGTCTTGGCCTCCCAAACTGTTGGGATCCCAGGAATGAGCCACTGCAATTGGCTGGAAGTTTTAAAACTATAACAGATCACGGCCTTCCCTCCTAAAAATAAACAGTCAGTAGGACTGGTTAGGACTGAAACTATATTTTAAGGTTCCTAGATGATTCTTTTGCAGGCAGAGTTAAGAACCATTACATAGGCCTGGCACAGTGGCTCACGCCTGTGATCCCAGCACTTTGGGAGGCTGAGGCAGGCAGATCACGAGGTCAGGAATCAAGACCATCTTGGCTAACACGGTGAAACCCCATCTCTAGCAAAAAGTACAAAAAATTAGCTGGGCGTGGTGGTGGGTGCCTGTGGTCCCAGCTACTCGGGAGGCTGAGGCAGGAGAATGGCATGAACCCGGGAGGCAATGCTTGCAGTGAGCTGAGATCGTGCTGCTGCACTCCAGCCTGGGCGACAGACCGAGACTCCATCTAAAACAAAAAGAACCATTATGTATTATACACCTTATACACCAAGGTTATGGATATTTATTGACTGTTCATATCTTCTGACCCAGGAATTCCATTCCCAAATGTTTACTCAAGAGAAACTTGTAAGTATGCACCAAGAGACATGTACAGGAGTGTTCTGATGTAGTGTTTGTAATAGCAAAAGTCTAGAAACAACCCAAATGTCCCTTGATTGTAGGTAAATCACCATGTAGATTGTGGATAAATTGCAGTACATTCATCAGTGAAATATCAGTAAAAAATCAGTAATAAACTATGGCTATGTGTACATGTATGACCTTAGAACTGTAACAATGTTATTTGTAGATAGCACTTCCCAGAAGACTAAAATGTTAGGATGTAATTCTATTCAGAAGGAAAAAGAAAGAATGTGTTGTTTAGGCATATGTAATGTGTTCGGGCTGGGCACAGGGGCTCACTCCTAAAATCCCAGCACTTTAGGGGGCCCAGGTGAGAAGACCACTTGAGGCCAGGAGCTTGAGATCAGTCTGGGCAACATATTGAGCCCTTGTCTCTACTAAAAGTTAAAAAATTAGCCAGGTATGGTGGTGTACATCTGTAGTCTCAGCTACTCAGGAGGCTAAGGTGGAAGGATTGCTTGAGTCTAGGAGGTCAAGGCTACAGTGAGCTGTGATTGCACCACTGTACTCTAACCTGGGTGACACAGCGAGACCCTGTCTCTAAAAAAAAAAAAGAAAAAATGAGAAAAAAAGTATTAGAATAGTGGTTATCTCTTGTAGAGGCTGAGGTAATAGATGGAGAGGAGCACATAGATATATGTAATTAATTGATAACTTTTATTTTTTCTTGAGCTCCCATTATCCAATGAATTGGTAAATTTTAACTCTGAAAGCTGGGAAATATGTTAATGGGTGCTTATTTTATTAACATATTTTTATTAACTATATTTTTGTGTATGTAGTATTACATGTGTATGTGTTAAGTATTATATGTGTATGTATTAAATATTACATTTGATTGGTAAACACCTTTTAGGGAAACAAGCATTAATATTTTGATATAGGTGCATCTCTATGACTTATTAGCGTCACCCAAAGAATAGCTAAAGCTAGAGTAATTGGTGGAGTTATTTGTAGTGTATTACAGGCACCTCCCTGTAACATAGTTCACAGTTATATCTTCATTCTTATCAGTAAGGTCCTTTTAATTTCTCTACACAGTCTCTTGTAAACAAATATGATAGTAGAGCTAGGTGAGACCTTTCTTAGATTGTTCAGTCCTGGGGTTATAAACTGACTGCCCATGAGTGGAACACCCACAGATGCATTTTCTATGGCCATTAGTTAAAAAAAATATATTTAATGCCATTAGTTAAGAAATAGCCTATTCATTTTGCCAGACTTCATCTCTCTTTAATGTTTACATTCTGCCCAATTGTCAGTTTATCTGCTTGACCCCTGTGAGCATCTGAATTATGAATAGACCCTTGAACTAGTCCAGCCTCCCTTGTTTTACAGATAAAGAAACTCGCAAGAGTCCATTATATGTGAGAAGAGATTGTGGGCAAATTGGTTTTGTTGCCTGCCTGATCGTTTCATTCCAGCACACTATTCCTTAATATAAATGTAAGGATTATTTATATTATTTGTTGGTGTTGCAAAAAGCGTCCATGGCTGTATTTCTTCAAAGTGAAAATGAAATTAATTGAGAAATATGATTTGATATATTAACCTTTTACATACAAGTTTTCAAGTATACAGAAAAGGTAGAAACTGAACATTTGGATTACCCCTAATAGAAGTTGGTTAAATGTTTTCTTGCTCCCTTAAATATTGGGAAGGTAAAGAGTGAATGTCTTGGCTGGGTGTGGTGATTCACACCTGTAATCCCAACACTTTGGAAGCTAAAGCAGGCGGATCACTTGAGCCTGGGAGTTAGAGACCAGCCTGAGCAACATAGTGAGACCCCTATCTCAAAATATTTTTAAAAAAGAAAACTAAGGTGTGCCTGTCTTCTTTCAATACTGTGTTAGGGATGGTTATATAAAAGCACAGTTAATACTTTGATGTGTCTTTTTCAGCACAATGTTAGAGGTGTTGTATCTATGGCTAATAATGGCCCGAACACCAATGGATCTCAGTTCTTCATCACCTATGGCAAACAGCCACATTTGGACATGAAATACACCGTATTTGGGAAGTGAGTATTCTGGTTATGGTTTTCTTTTAGCATTTCAACGCAAGTGCATATGCTCAGCTGTGATAGTAGCGTAACTAATATTGAAAAGAGTGACGCAGAGCGCAATGCCTCACACCTGTAATCCCAGCACTTTGGGAGGCCAAGGTGGGCAGATTGTCTGAGGTTAGGAGTTCGAGACCAGCGTGGCCAATGTGGTGAAACTCTGTCTCTACTAAAAATATTTTTAAAAAATTAGTCGGGTGTGGTGGCACACACCTGTAGCCCAGCTACTCAGGAGGCTGAGGCAGGAGAATTGCTTGAACCTGGGAGGCGGAAATTATAGTAAGCCACGATCATGCCGTTGCACTGCAGCCTGGGCGACAGAGTAAGACTGCCTCAAAAAAAAAAAAAAAAAAAAAAGAAAGAAAAGAAAAAAAAGAAGAGTGGTGTGAGAGTGTGAGAGCTAAATGTACCTGGAGTTTAGGTCTACCACTTAGCAACCCTGTGGCCTTGGGAAAGTTATAATTTCCCTGAGCCTTATTTTCCTTATTTTTATAAAAGAGGCCAGTAATTTTTCAACATTGTTATGCAAATTAACAGTATATCTATTTTCTTTTTCTTTTTTTTTTTTTTGAGACGAAAGGCTCTGTTGCCAGGCTGGAGTGTGGTGCAGTAGCACAATCATGGCTCATTGCAGCCTCAACCTCCCGGTCTCAAGTGATCCTCCCACCTCAGCCTCCTGAGTAACTGGAACCACAAATGTGTACCATCATGCGCAGCTACTTTAAAAAAAAACAAAACAAAACACTTTTTTTGTAGAGACAGGGTCTCACTGTGTTGCCCAGGCTGGTCTATTTTCATTAATAATAGCATTTCACAGCAACTAACAGATCTGAAAAATAGTGGCTTAAACAAGATGGACTGGCATGGTGGTTCCATTTTGTTACCAGTGTTCTAGGCACCTCTGTCAATATTGGCAGCAGAGCTCTTATCAAAACTTCTGTGTATCAAGCAGGAAAGAGGAGGAAAGACAAAAGGTGCTTGCCAGCTGATTCAGCTTTTTTAATTAACAGAACTTTCCCAGGCCTGTAATCCCAGTGCTTTGGGAGGCTGAGACAGGAGGATCACTTGAGGTCAGGAGTTCAAGACCAGCCTGTGCAACATAGTGAGAACCCATCTCTATAAAAAAGTTTAAAAATTAGCCAGATGTGGTGACAGACAACTGTAATCCCAACTACTCAGGAGGCTGAGGTGGAAGAATCACTTGAGCCCAGGAATTTAAGGCTGCATGAGCTGAGATCACACCACTGTACTCCAGCCTGGGCAACAGAATGATACCCTATCTCTAAAAAAAAAAAAAAAAAAAAAAAAATCCGGTGCAGTGGCTCATGCCTGTAATCCCAGCACTTTGGGAGGCCAAGGAGGGTGGATCATGAGGTCAGGAGATCAAGACCATCCTGGCCAACATGGTGAAACTCTGTCTCTACTAAAAATACAAAAATTAACTGGGTGCGGTGGCGTGCGCCTGTAATCCCAGCTACTCAGGAAGCTGAGGCAGGAGAATGGCTTGCACCCCAGAGGTGGAGATTGTAGTGAGCCAAGATTGCACCACTGCACTCCAGCCTGGTGACAGAGTAAGACTCTGTCTCCAAAAAAAACAAACAAACAAACAAAAACACTTTCCCAGAAGACCCAGAACTTAGTAATGTGACCACTCCTTACCTACAGTGGAGGGTAGAAAACGTATTTCAGCCACATTGCCACCCTTACTAAAATTAGATTTCTCTGAGTAAGAAGAATGGCTCCTAGGAAGGTGTTTTGCAGTTTCTGCCAGGGTATCTGTTAAAAGTACTATATATGGGAGTTCCTTTTATAAATCAGTGGGAAGTCAGTTTATCTGTTCATTCAACAAATAATTATCATGCTTAATAAACCACGGCACAATTCTAGAGTTTGTTCTATTTAATAGTTTGGATGCCAAGTTAGGTTAATTAAAAATAGAGGACTCCCAGCCTAGGCAACATAGCGAAACCTGGTCTCCACAAAAAAGTTTAAAAATTATCCAGGTGTGGTAGCTCACACCTATATTCCCAGCTACTTGGGAGGCTGAAGTGGAAGGATTGCTTGAGCTCAGGGAGTCAAGGCTGCAATGAGATCTAGACAGATCTTCTCTTTTTCATTCCATATACATGTGTCTAATTTACACAATAATAATAAAGGAAAAAAGAAATATTACAACACCTAGTAGTTTGTTTTTTTTTGTTTGTAAATAACCCAGTTTCCCTCTTCTTTTATCCCTTAACTCATCATTCAAAATTATTGTTCAGTTATTACCAGGACTCATTTTACTGGATTTGTGACAGAACTGTAGAGTTTAGAACAAAGATTAACCTTAGGTTCATTAATTCCTTGTTTGTTGTATACAGATGCACAGAGATTTTTCTGGGAAGATGATCCAGTAACTTTCCTCTAGTTCTCCAAGGGGTCCGTTTCCCAGATACTTGACTCTATTGAACCTGCCTCAGTTCTACCTGCCGGGTTTTTTTAACTTTTTACCTAAAACCTATGTTTTCTATATTCTCTGTTTCTCTTACTGACCCAGAAGTTGAGAAAGTCTTTAAGACTTATAATTTAAAGACTTAAATGTCAACATTTAGGGGTAAAATCAAAATGTTTTGGTTGAAGTGCCCTTTTTGTGAAAATGCAAGATAAAATGCAAATCTGTTAATTTTTTTTTTTTTTTTGAGACGGAGTCTTGCTGTGTCACCCAGGCTGGAGTGCAGTGGCGTGATCTTGGCTCACTGCAAGCTCCGCCTCCTGGGTTCACGCCATTCTCCTGCCTCAGCCTCCCAAGTAGCTGGGACTACAGGCGCCAACCACCACGCCTGGCTAATTTTTATTATTATATTTTTAGTAGAGACGGAGTTTCACCGTGTTAGCCAGGATGGTCTCAATCTCCTGACCTCGTGATCCACCCACCTCGGCCTCCCAAAGTGCTGGGGTTACAGGCGTGAGCCACTGCCCCTGGCCGAAAGCCACTCTTTCTTAGTAAATGTTTTAAACTGAAATTTCTAAAACTTATATTTGAAGACTAGCTCTCAATATATTTTTTCTTGCTAGTAACATGAAGTGGGATTGCTGGAGGCTGAGTTAACTGTTAGTCTTCTCTTCTCCTATTTTTATTACTTCTTATTGTTACCCAGAAGCAAAAAGTAGAAATACCATAATTAGGCCAGGCATGGTGGCTCATGCTTATAACCCCAGCACTTTGGGAGGCTGAGTGGGCAGATCATTTGAGATCAAGAGTTTGAGACCACCCTGGCCAACGTGGTGAAATCCCATCTCTACTAAAAATACAAAAATTAGCTGGGCGTGGGGGCATGTGCCTGTAGTGCCAGCTGCTTGGGAGGCTGATGCAGAATTGCTTGAACCTGGAGGAAGAGGCTACAATGAGTCGAGATAGTACCACTGCACTCCAAGCTGGGCAAGGAAAGTGCGACTCCGTCTCAGAAAAAAAAAAGAAAGAAATACTATAATTAAACAATTAACTGCCGGGCGTGGTAGCCCACGCCTGTAATACCAACACTTTGGGAGGCCAAGGTGGGCGGACACCTGAGGTCAGGAGCTCGAGATCAGCCTGGCCAACGTGCTGAAACCCCATCTCTACTAAAAATACAAAAATTAGCCAGGCATGGTGGCAGGCTTCTGTAATCCCAGCTACTCAGGAGGCTGAGGCAGGAGAATCGCTTGAAACCGGGAGGCGGAGGTTGCAGTGAGCCGAGATGGCGCCATTGCACTCCAGTCTGGGGTACAAGAGCGAGACTTCATCTCACAAAAAATAAAAAATAAAAACAAAAACAAGTACAAAGTGGAGTGGTCACCTACTTCAGGACTCTCATTGTAGGGCAATATTGATAATAGTGTCATCTACCAACTTTCTCCAGCTATTTCCTGTAACAAAGAAATCTTTATGACTAGTGTGTTGTAATAAGAAATACATATTTGGACTTCATCCCTTGTTTCTAGCATGGTTCTTTTAAAAACCTTGCAATTTCCTGAGTGACAGAAGTGAAAGGAATATTTTATTGTTCATAATAAGCCCCATTCAACCATACCTAAGTTTATGCTAATGAGGTGACTCTTGGTGGGGTTCTAGATAGCTTCTGAATGGAGGGCTGGTTGCCAGAGGAATCAGCCATGTATTTTTAGAGGGCTGGAACATTCAGTGACCTCCTATTCTTGGCCTCTGGGAAGGAGAGAAGGGCTGGAGATTGAGTTCCAGTCACCAGTGGCCAGTGATTTAATTAATCGTGCCTACCTAATGTGACCTCCGTAAAAACCCTAAACAGGATTTGAGAGCTTCCAGGTTGGTGAACACAAGTAGATACTGAGAGGGTAACACACCCTGAGAAGAGCATGGAAGTGCTGTGCCCCCCTCTCAGACTTTGCCCTATGCATCTCCTCCATTTGGTTGTTGCTGAGTTGTAACCTGTATAATGGCCGATAATAATAAAGTGCTTTCCTAAGTTCTATGAGCCATTTTAGAAAATTATTGAACAGAGCCAGGGGGCATGAAAAATCCCAAAGCATATCTGATTAGTCAGATAGTACAGATCACAACCGGGACTTGGAACTAGCATCCAAAGTAGTAGGGGCTGTCTTGTGGGATTAACCGGCGTCTCTGTTCACTCCTTGTAGTTAGTGTCACAATTAAATTGTAGGGCCAGGTGTGGGGGCACGCACTTGTAGTCCCAGTCAGACCCTGTCTTTAAAAAAATAAATAAAATTTTGAAAAAATAATTAAGTTGTGGGATACCCAGAGAATTGGAGAATTGGGAAAACCCACACATTTGGTGTTAGAAGGGTGAAAGTGTAGAAAAAGTTTGTTTTCCCTTTCACTGGTTATATTAGTCCCATTGGTAGCTGTTCTGTGTCAGTGTATGAATGGGGTAGAATATAATTTTAGGTACTATGGTGGAAATATTCCTACCTTTTGTATTGTTGACTAAGGGCATAAAAGTAAATTATTTCTGAATTTTGATCTGTATCTATGATGGAAAATCAATATTTTGTTGTACATTCAACTAGAGAATTCAGAGATCTGTAAGACTTGATTTTTTTTAAGGGGACTGTAATTGTCATAGATAGGGATATCATGTTTCAATTTAAGGAAATTTTCATATGTTATATTGTTTCTCTTTCAGGGTAATAGATGGTCTGGAAACTCTAGATGAGTTGGAGAAGTTGCCAGTAAATGAGAAGACTTATCGACCTCTTAATGATGTACACATTAAGGACATAACTATTCATGCCAACCCATTTGCTCAGTAGCTGTAATAGACCTGGACAAATAACTTGACAAATTGCTGGAACACACTTATTGTGGTTTACCCGGTTTTGATTATGTACCTCCTGAATCTAAAAATTTTTTAGAGATTCATCTCTAAATTTTTCAGAGATTACATCATCCTTCTGCTTGTTTACAACTATGATCTTCTATGAAATGATGATACCAAGGGGCACCCAACAGCTTTTATCCCCATTCTTAGAGCATAGTCTTTATTATAACGATTATCCAACATATTTCTTTAATTTTAATACAAAAAATACATCATTTAATTTTTATTACATATAAACATTCATTTTTAAATGCTGAGCCTCAAGCGCAGGCATTTTTGAGCGGCCTGATTACGTATTCCTACCACAGCAAGTCCATATCCTGGAAGTGTTACTTTATAATAAAATTTAAAATGTTTTAAGGAACTAAATTGGAGGACAAATTAATTTAAAATATTGTGTAAAATTACCTTCAGGCTATGTGTATAAGGTATATATGAAATGTAAATGAACTTCATGTTTAAATTTGGGTCTCATCTCCAAGATATCTTATTATGTATATGCAAGTATCCCCAAATCTGAAAATTTGGGTATTCCTGAAACTGATACCAATGGTAAGAGCTCTACCATTAATTATTCACTTGATACAGTTAGAAAGAGGAGGGACAGTATAAAAAGTTAGTCTGGAAAGGCCAGCCAATTCGTTTGCTATTTTCTCTGATTTTTTTTTTTTTTTCCTTTTTGAGACGGAGTCTGCTCTTTTACCCACCTGGAGTGCAGTGGCGCAGTCTCGCTCACCGCAACACCTGCCTCCCAGGTTCAAGCGATTCTCCTGCCTCAGCCTCCCAAGTAGCTGGGACTACAGGTGCGCGCCACCACACCCACCTACTTTTTGTATTTTTTTTTCAGTAGAGACAGGGTTTACAGAGACCATTTTGGCCAGGATGGTCTTGATCTCTTGACCTTGTGATCTGCCCACCTTGGCCTCCCAAAGTGCTGGGATTACAGGTGTGATCTTTGGGTTTACAGTAAAGGCTCTAAGAAGTCCTGGAGGCCGAGTGCGGTGGCTGACACCTGTAATCCCAACACTTTGGGAGGCCAAGATGGGTGGATCACAAGGTCGGGAGATCAAGACCATCCTGGCTAACACAGTGAAACCTTGTCTCTACTGAAAATACAAAAAATTAACGGGGCGTGGTGGTGGGTGCCTGCAATCCCAGCTACTTGGGAGGCTGAGGCAGGAGAATTGCTTGAACCTGGGAGGCAGAGGTTGCAGTGAGCTGAGATCGAGCCATTGCACTCCAGCCTGGGCGACAGTGCGAGACTGCATCTCAAAAAAAAAAAAAAAAAAAAAAAAAAAGATGTCTTGGAATACAGTAAACAACATTTCCCAACTGATTTGCTTATAGACTTTTTTTTTTTCTTTTTTTTGAGACATAGTCTCACTTGTCACTCAGGCTGGAGTGCAATGGCACAATCTTGGCTCACTACAACCTCCGCCTCCTGGGCTCAAGTGATTCTCCTGTGTCAGCCTCCCGAATAACTGGGATTACAGGCACCCGCCACCATGCCCAGCTATTGTTTTTTTGTATTTTTAGTAGAGATGGGGTTTCACCATGTTGGCCAGGCTGGTTGCGAACTCCTGACCTCAGGTGATCCATCCACCTTGGCCTCCCAAAGTGTTGGGATTACAGGTGTGAGCCACCATGCCTGGCCTGCTCATGGACATGTTTTAAGGCATATCTTTTTTTTTTTAATTTTAGATTCAGGAGGTACATATGCAGGTTTGTTACAAGTGTATAATGCATGGTGCTGAGGTTTGGGCTTCTACTGATCCTGTCACCCAGACAGTGAACATAGTACCCAAAAGGAAGCTTTTCAGCCTTTGCCTCTGCCCCTTCCTTCTCCTTTTTGGAGTCCCCAGTGTCACTGTTCCCATCTTTTTGTCCATGTGAATCCAAGATTTAGTTCCCATTTATTGTAACTGAATGTAGGCTTGGGTGCACACCACTTGCAAAGTCAATAACAAGGAGGAGATGAAGTAAAAGGAAAGTGACTTTATTCCAGAGCTATTAATGGGGAAATGGCCAAAGCTGGTACCTTAAATAAATCATTTTGAACTTTAGGCTGGGGAGAGGGGCTGAAAAGGGGAACTTAGAATGGGAGGCATACGGGAGTGGTACAGGGTTCCAGGTCTCTGTGGCTTGCTCTGGTGGCTATCTTGAGTTGTGGTCCACCTGGAGTGGGGGCTGGCATCATCTCGACAATGGCTGGGTTGTTGACTAACCACCTTAAGGTAATCTCTGGAATTTTGCAGCTGAGTCTCCAAGCCTGGTATATGTCACGATTAGCCCTTGATGGGCCAGGCACAGTGGCTCACACCTACAATCGCAGCACTTTGGGAGGCCAAGGTGGGAGGATCACCTGAGCCCAGGAGTTTGAGACCGGCCTGGGCAACACAGTGAGACCTTGAATCTACTAAAAATTGAAAAAATATATATATATATGTGTGTGTATATACATATATATAGCCAGATGTGGTGGCACAGTGTGTTGTAGCCCCAGCTACTGAGAAGGCTGAGGTGGGAGGATTGCTTGAGCTAGGGAAATAGAGACTGCAGTGATCCATGGAGTGGCCAGACTCCAGCCTGGGCAACAGAGTCAAGACCCTATACATAAGAGTGTATAGTGTAAGTTTAACAAGCATGCAGTTAGATAAATGTGCATAGTATAAGGGAGTGTGAGGTGGGAAAGGGAGGGAAATGGTTTTAACAAGACTACATTCTGAAATTAAGAAAGAAAGGGCCAGGCATGGTGGCTCACGCCTGTAATCCCAGCACTTTGGGAGGCCGAGGCAGGTGGATCACGAGGTCAAGAGATCGAGACCATCCTGGCCAACATGGTGGAACCCCCGTCTCTATTAAAAATACAAAAATTAGATGGGCGTGGTGGCACACACCTGTAGTCCCAGCTACTTGGGAGGCTGAGGCAGAAGAATTGCTTGAACCCGGAAGGCGGAGGTCGCAGTGAGCCAAGATTGCACCACTGCACTCCAGCATGGAAACAGTGAGACTTCATCTCAAAAAAAAACGAGGAAAAAAAAAAACTTTAAAATGCATTTCAAGGCTAGGATACTAGGTTGTATTACAAGTAAGAACATAAGGCATATCTTTGAAAATATTGAAGAGTGGAGCTTTACAGAAGATCCATTTGAAAAATGCAGTGAACTAGTTAAAGGCACCAGTTTATAGAGTGCTGGTCTGTGTTTGAATCACAGCTGTGCCCCTTACCGTGTAACTTTAGGCAAGTTAACATCTCCAAGCTTTAGTATTCTCATCCATAAATAATACCTCATAAGACAATTGTGAGGGTTAAATGTGTGTAAAGCTTCTGGCATGTAGTAAGTGGAGGCTGCTCTCCTAAGATTCATGTCCACCATAGGGCTCTCACCTCATCAAGCCATTCATTGGGTTCTACCATTGATTTCATCAAGACCATATTCTGCTCACTGCCTAGATGACAGTGGTTGGATTTGGGTGTTCCTAAAACATACCAGCCGAGCGCAGCGGCTCACACCTGTAATTCCAGCCCTTTGGGAGGCCAAGGCGGGCAGATCACCTGAGGTTGGGAGTTCGAGACAGGCTGACCAACATGCAGAAAACCTGTCTCTATTAAAAATACGAAATTAGCCAGGCGTGGTGGCACAAGCCTGTAATCCCAGCTACTCGGGAGGCTGAGGCAGGAGAACTGCTTGAACCCGGGAGGCAGAGGTTGCGGTGAGCTGAGATCGAGCTGAGATCATGCCATTGGACTCCAGCCTGGACGACAAGAGCAAAACTCCATCTCAAAATGTTTCTCTTGGCGTCAGTTCCTTGGTTTGTCTTATTTCTTCCAATGGCTGGTCTAATTAATGTTTTGATTCTTTCTTGACTAGTTTGAAGTTAGCTTACAGCTATCCTCTTGTCACCATTTATATCTTCCACTAAACTGAGGTGCTTTTACTAGGAGCGAATCTGTATCCGTACAGGTCTGCAGCAACCTCAATTCTTGCCTCCTCAGAAGACAGAATTCGACTGAGGGGCAGGAGAGAGTGAGGCACGTTTTAGAGCAAGAGTGAAAGTTTATTAAAAAGCTTTAGAGGAGGAATGAAAGGAAGGAAAGTATGCTTGGAAGAGGACCAAGCGGGCAACTTGGAAGACAAGTGTGTGGCTTGAGCTTATGACTTGGGGTTTTATACATTGGCATCCTTCCAGGATCTTGCATTACTTCTCCCCACTCGCCCAACTCCTGAGATCTTATCGGGAAGTTGCTGCTCATCAGTTTCAGGTGTTCTCTATTAGAAGCCTGCCGTTCCCTGGTGCCAGCTGTGACCAATTACTACTTTAGCAAGGCAAGTAATAACCGCATGACCATCTCACCTGATGGTTGCCCGACACTCATAGTGTGTTTTGGGGGAGCCATCTCCTGCTTTGTTCATACCTGACTAGCTACCTACGGTAACAGTGCCAGTTATACTAGTGACTTTTTTTTTTTTTTGAGACAGAGTCTCACTCTGTCGCCTGGGCTGGAATACAGTGGCGCAGTCTCGGCTCACTGCAACTTCCGCCTCCAGGGTTCAAGCAATTCTTTTTTTTTTTTTTTTGAGACAGAGTCTCACTCTATTGCCCAGGCTCGTGTGCAGTGTTGCGATCTTGGCTCACTGCAACAGCGCCTGGTATACTAATGACTTTACATTTTGTTTAACTTTTAAAATTTTAATCATTTAGGTTTCTAGAATTAGTATTAAGGGCTTTGGCCAGACCTTGTTTTGCCACTTTTTTTTTTGAGATGGAGTCTTGCTCTGTTGCCCAGGCTGTAGTGCAGTGGTGGATCTTGGCTCACTGCAACCTCCACCTCCCAAGTTAAAGCAATTCTCCTGCCCCACCCTCCCGAATAGCTGGGATTACAGGAGCTTGCCACCACGCCCGGCTAATTTTTTGTATTTCTAATAGAGATGGGGGGGAGGGTTTCATCATCTTGGCCAGGCTGGTCTTGAACTCCTGACCTCGTGATCCACCCACCTTGGTCTCCCATAGTGCTGGGATTTCAGGTGTGAGCCACCGCACCCAGCCTCCTCCAGGTTTTATTCTAAACTCTGCCACTTTTAATTAGTGGTGCAAATATGGTTATTTTTTGGTTTTAAGAGTGTTAGTCCAAGCCACCATTTTGTAAATCCCTGCCCCCCGCCCTCCCCCGTTCCCCCGGCCCTGCCCCGTCTCCCCCACAGGCTATTTTGCAGACCTTGGTCAAAATGAAACATTCCACGGGGGTTCGGGCTGTAAGAAACATCCTGCCCAACCTCCTGAGCACAAAACGGACAAAGGCACCACTAAAGAAACACCCCTGTCATATTCTGCTGGGAGAAAGTGCGAAGAACACCGCATTCCGGCAGGGTCATGGTGGCTCACCCCTGTAATCCCAGCACTTTGGGAGGCCGAGGCGGGTGGATCACCTGAGGTCAGGAATTGCAGACCAGCCTGGCCAACGTGGCGAAACTCGGTCTCTACTAAAAATACAAAAATTAGCGGGTCGTGGTGGCACACGCCTGCAGTCCCAGCTACCGGGGAACTTAGGAGGCGGAGGTTGCAGTGAGCGGAGATCACACCACTGCACTCCAGCCTGGGCGACTGTCGAGCAAGGCTCCGTCTCAAAACAAAAACAAAAACAAAAAAACACCACCACCACATTCCGCGGGAACAAGGGCCAGAACCGCCTCATTATGGGAACATCTTAACATCCTGCAGGGCAGCAAGCCAGCAAGCCATATGGCCCAGGCCCCTCCCGCCCATACCTAAAAGTATCCCACTGGTGGGCACCGGCATCAGGCTGGTTCCCCACTTCTGTAGATCTGAGGCTGGACATAAAGCCTGCATTTGCTGTAGAGCCGCCACTCTGCTTCTTTAACGCTGGCCTTCCCTTCAAAACTTATCAAGGAGCTTTATTCTTAGAATGTGTACTCAGTTACAGCCATAAAAGCATCATAGGGAGGTATGCTGGCTACCCACCGTGGGCCTAATGCAGGCACCATGAGGATCAAGGTGCAGAACATTGATTTCTGTTGGCTCACACTGAGCTGACACGTTCACTGATCCCATTAGTAATCTGAAGCCATCTGACGCTAGTGGTATAACATTTATTTACTTATTTTTTAGAGACAGGGGTCTCCCTATGCTGCCCAGGCTGGTCTCGAAATCCTGGGCTCAAGCGATCCGCTCTCCTCGGCCTCCCAAAGTGCTAGGGTTACACGCGAGACCCACCGCGCCGTGAAGTATTATTTTTAAAGTAATTGTTTTAGTGGTCGCAATCAGGGTACATGCTATTGTGTATCCTGAGTCCCTCGCTTTTCCTTGTTCACAAGTTGTTCCTTGTTCTAGGGTTCAAAAACAATTTTCAGTGAGTGGAGACGACACTCTCCCCCAATATTTGCAGTGTTTTCTTGGTATCAGGAGACTAGAGACAACATGGCAAGCATCGACAGCTTCCTTTCATCCCCCACCTCTAGCTCCGGCCCCGGCGCCTGCGCCCACGGTGGTCACGCGTCCGCCACGTCCGAGACGCCCTCCCCTTCCGCCTGCTAGCCCCGTGCATGCCCCGCCCCGCGGCGGAGACGCGCTCGTTGCGTCATCAGTGTTTTCGAGGCGAGTGACGAGGCAGCAGCTGTCAGCTCCATTTTGTTGTTGGTGCTCGTCGCTGTCAGCTGGGTGATTCCCGTGATTGCGTTACAAGCGTTGTCTCCTTTGACTTGGAGTCTTTGTCCCGGACGGTAAGACGCAGGAGGGAGCGGACTAGGTGACAGGGCCGTTCCCGTGAGCCTCGCGGGCGCCTGGTGATGCCACCTCTTCCCGCTTGTTTGCCGCCCGCCGTCCCCGGCGCGACGACTGCCTGCTCCCTTCACTCCCAGGCTGCATAATGGCGGCGCGCCCCTCTTTCCTGCGCGGCCGAGCCCGTCGCCGCCGGATCCGGCCTGCGGGAGTAGTTACGGTGTTTGTTAGGCCGGCCGCCCTCTTGTAGCGTTCGCCCTACGCTGAGGGAGCGGCGCCGCCTGACGTGGGAGGGAGGGTCGGGCCGGCGCCATGTTGTGGGCCGCCTCGGCCGAGCTGTAAGATGGCGGCTGGGCGGAGGCCGGCCTTGGCACTGTGGCCGGAAAGGCGAGGCTCCCTGTTGGGGGTGGGGTTTGCTGGGGTTCCGGAATGTGCTGGAAGCACGCAGCTGTGGGGAAATGTCTGGAGCAACCCGTAGGGGTTACAGTTAATGTCTAGTGGTTAAAGGGTCGGCGTAAACGTCGCGAGTGGCTTTGTCCTCAGTGGTGTTAACAAAAACGAGACTTTAGGAACCCAAGGAAAGAGAAATGCCGGGGTGTATTAGAAGGAGCGTTGTGACAGAAGTCAGGTGACCGAGCATTTTATGCGATGGCGTTTCAATCCACTCCTCTTGGGTTAGCAGTTGGAGCTTTTGTTTCTTGGAGTCTCGCGCTGTCGCGCAGGCTAGAGTGTAGTGGCGCGATTTCGGGTCACTGCAGCCTCCGCCTCGCGGGTTCAAGCGATTCTCCTGCTGCCTCAGTCTCTCGAGTATCTGGGATTGCAGGCGCACGACACCATGTCCGGCTACTGTTTGTATTTTTAGTAGAGACGGAGTGTCACCGTATTAGGCTGGCGTCAAACTCTTGACCTCAGGTGATCCATCCGCCTCGGTCTCCCAAAGTGCTGGGATTACAGGGCACCGCCTCCTTTTTTTCTTTTCTTTTTTTTTTTTTTTGAGAGAAGGTCTCGTCCCTGTCGCCCAGACCGGAGTGCAAGTGGCGCAGTGAGGGCTCACTGCAGCCTCGACATCCGGGCTCAGGTGATCTTCCCACGACTCCTGAGTAGTTGGGACTACAGGCGCGCGCTACCACACTCGGTTAATTTTTTATTTTTTGTAGAGTCAGGGTCTCGCTGTGTTCCTCTGGCTGGTCTCGAATTCCTGGGCTCAAGCAACCATCCTGCTTCGGCCTCCCAAAGTGCTGGGGGTACAGGCATTAAGCCACGGCCCCCGACCCGGTTGGATTGCTTTAAAAATTGTACTCGGCCGGGTCCAGTGGTCGTGGGTTATTAGAACTTAATAGTTATTAGTGTCACGAAAATCAGTGTACAACCCCTACAGCTAAATTTGACAGGCTTAAAAAAAAAAAAATTGTGGCCAAAGACGCAGAGGGGTCCCACCTGGAAGAAAGAATGGCAGTTGATGAATTTCTATATAATGTCTTTTTCAAGTTGTTAGGTTAGAGATGCTCGATTTTGTTCGAAGGAATTTTGAAAAGAAAGTGGTTCCTACCATTCCCAAATTGTGTTAACATTGCGTTTAGGATAAATTATGTCGTATGTGATTGGGAGTGGTACTGGAAAGATGGTGTTTTGTTGTTTTTATATTCTGATGCCATCGTTGCCTTCGTGTGTAATTGAAGTCCTTGGTAGTTTCATTCATTCGTATGCAGAAATACTCTATAATGATGATTCTGTGTGATGATTCTGTCAGCAACTCAGATACAATTCTGATTATGTTGGCAGTAATGAGCAATGCGGTGTTGGTGAGGAACATTTATGATTGCATTTGAGTTGGAGACTAGTTTCTGGTACACGTTTAAAAGGGGAGAATGACGTGTGGACTTCCATACTACATTTGTGCTACTGGTAGGGCAGGGGTAAAATTTACCAAAATTAGTAAATTGTGATTCCTCCCTCAGCTTTTTTCACTTTTTTTTACATTCTTCCAATAAATCTGGGCATGATAGGCTAATGCAGAGTGCCTGTGAATAAAGTTCAAACTGCAGATCAAATTGCAGAATATGGGACAACATAATCTTTGGATTTATCAGTGATTTCAGATTGGGTGACAATGATTATTAACTCTTGATTTTAAAAAAATGAGGTCCCGAGGGGACCTTTGTAAATACGAATTTTAAACAGCTCAGTGTGGGATGCAATTTAACTAGGAAAAACTTGCCTTTTATGTAGATGAGACACTCAAAGAGAGCTTACTGTCCTGATTGGGATGACAAGGATTGGGATTATGGAAAATGGAGGAGCAGCAGCAGTCATAAAAGAAGGAAGAGATCACATAGCAGTGCCCGGGAGAACAAGCGCTGCAAATACAATCACTCTAAAATGTGTGATAGGTAAGGAGGATACTTAAAATATCTGAATATAAAAATACATTATTAGACAAAACTAGTATCACTTAAAATAAGTACTTGATTACTACCATTCCTTTGTGTTTCTAATGAGAGATGGTTTGTAATGTTTGTAAAATTAAGGTGGTTGTGGGGGAGTCTGAGTGCTGTGCTGTGTTGAGAATGTGAGGATATTTGGTCTTAGCATAAAACATTGAAAATAATTTTTATTTCTTTAGCCATTATTTGGAAAGCAGGTCTATAAATGAGAAAGATTATCATAGTCGACGCTACATTGATGAGTACAGAAATGACTACAATCAAGGATGTGAACCTGGACATCGCCATAGAGACCATGAAAGCCGGTATCAGAACCATAGTAGCAAGTCTTCTGGTAGAAGTGGAAGAAGTAGTTATAAAAGCAAACACAGGATTCACCACAGTACTTCACATCGCCGTTCACATGGGGTATGAACGTTTTTAAAACATTTTGGAAATTTTATATCCCACGTGGAACAGGGAAACTTGAATTTTTGCGTTTGATTATTTGAGAAAGTTTTAAGATGAAATCATCTCAATTTTAACCTGCAGGATTTTTTCTGTGTTTGTTCATTGGATAGGAAATTCTGGAAATAAAGTACACATTTAGCTCTATAATTTAATTATTGGTTGGCTCCTAATTGACATTCCAGTGAAATGGTGGGAATTAATTGATTTAATTTAGATTAGTTGAAAATGATTACAAAATATTCTAAAAGGTTTTTTATGGTACTTCAAGAAATCTGATTAGTTTTGATATATTGAAACCTTATCACAAAAGTAGAACAGGCCTTTTATTTTTGTGTAATTTAGGATTAGGTATGCTTCTTTGTTCTAACAAGGCATGTTTTCTAACCTTTCTTTCACTAAGCAAACCAAAGCAGATTTGAACTGTTACGGGTTATATATTAATTTGGAGATCAGTTCAGATGACATTAAAAATGCTGTAGTGTTATTCTTACATGCCAAATCTTTTTTTCCCCAAAATTAGCACTTTAATTTTATTTACTGTTATAATATTTGTTTTCTTAGATTAGCTAGGAAATCTTAATTTGGCCACCGTCTACTTTGACAAGTAAATATTACATCCGACAATTTTGCAACATTAAATTAGAACACTAGAAACTAAAAAATTATGTTTCAGTGAATGCTACAACTAAGCATTTTTTTTTTTTTTTAAGAAAATCAATTGTATTATGTTTTGTTGCCTTGCCACTTTGAGTATCTTATCTGAAAATCTGTTCCTTGCCATGTTTTTCTCCTGTTAACATAAACTATGTGCCCTGTGAATTTCTGGGGACTGAATTTGAAATTGCTCCTGCCAACCGTTTGTGGCCTGGCGTGTATCTGAATGCCTGAATATCTCCCCGCTGAATGAATTTCGTATTCTGCCCTGAATTCACTCGGGTATATTGATTGGCTGGATGATCTTGGTGCCGCCCACTTGACGTTTCCAGAAGAGTCACCGAAGGAAAAGAACCAGGAGTGTAGAGGATGATGAGGAGGGTCACCTGATCTGTCAGAGTGGAGACGTACTAAGTGCAAGATGTATAGAATATTTTTCAACACTTATTAACTTTTCAGATAACATAATCTATATATAGATTAAGCTTTCAGGGATTTGGAAATCTTTTTTTCTTTCTCTTTTTTTTTTTTTTTGTTTTATTTTTCCATTTCTTTTGGTGGGGGGGATTGTATTTTTGCTTTCTTTAGAAATGTAATGTTTGTTATACAGAACTTCCAGAACAGTAATCAAATTAATGAAATTAGACCTAATAATTACGTTTTTTGCTGGTGTTGACCAATAAAATAAATATTTAGTGATAAGGAAATTTGTAGCATCAACTAGAATAATCTACATTGATAGCATTTATTGTGATACGTACATTGTTTCCACTTCTTGATATGACTGAGAGTTATTTCTCTCTTTTAGATGAAATTGTTGATACTTTAGGTGAAGGAGCTTTTGGAAAAGTTGTGGAGTGCATCGATCATAAAGCGTAAGTTTCCCATGTTGGAATTACATTTAGGGAAGTTGGCAATATGGGTAATTTGATTTAGCTTTAGAAAATGGTCTGAGTTAGATACATATCTTTATACCCTTTTTTACTTGGATGTGAGAAATTTCCAGTTACAGGTACTTATCCCTTCATAAGTTTTAAACAGCTACTAATAGTAAGTATAGCTTCTGATTTTAGGCTGAGAACACACTTTATATTGTTTTGAAAGTATTCTTTTGTTGTCCTACTAGACACTGTTGTTAGGCCACACTTTCTTCCCCCGCCATATTAGTGGTTCTCGGCCTTGGTGTTTTGAGAGGTTTGCCTACCCCAGACCTTTTCAGGGTAGTTACGTAGGAATCTATGTATTTAGAAACTGCCGTAATTCATTCTGATAACAGCCAGAGATAACTTAGTGTCCCAAGTTTAATTATGTATGTTTATCAAACTACTGATTGAATTTTTTTTTTTTTTTTCCTCAAGACAGAGTCTTGCTCTGTCACCCAGGGTGGATGGAGTGCAGTGGCACAATCTCAGCTCACTGCACCCTCTGCCTCCCGGGTTCAGGTGATTCCCCTGCCTTAGCCTCCTGAATAGGTGGAACTACAGGCACATGCCACCCTGCCTAGCTATTTTTTGTTTTAGTGGAGACAGAGTTTGACTATGTTTGCCAGGCTGGTCTCGATCTCCTGACCTCAGGTGATCTGCCCACCTCAGCCTCCCAAAGTGCTGGGATTACAGGCATGAGCGCCCGGCTCCAGCCATGAAATTTCTTAAGATGGTATAGAATTTTTTCCGTTGCCCTTTTTTTTTTTTTTTTTTTTAGTTCCCTGTTTGTTGTTGTTATTCCTCTTCCTGAATGGCAAAGCAGTTTTGAGGAGGCTTCCTACTATTGATTGGTAAGGACATGAGAGCTAGAGTTCTTTTTTTGTTTTTGTTTTTGTTTTTCCTTTCCCAGAGATGGAGTGTTAGTCTGTCGCCCAGGTTGGGGTGCAGTGGTGCGATCTTGGCTCACTGCAACCTCCAGCTTCCGGGTTCAAGTGATTCTCCTGCCTCAGCCTCCCAAGAAGCTGGGATTACAGGCACACACCACCATGCCTGGCTGATGTTCGTATTTTTGGTAGAGACAGGGTTCCACCATGTTGGCTAGGCTGGTCTCAAAACTTCTGACCTCAACTGATTCGCTACCTTCGGCCTCCCAGGGTGCTGGGATTATAGGCGTGAGCCACTCTGCACCTGGCCCTAGAGCTCTTTACTCTGTCCCCACTGTATCCTAACTCTTCTGGCAACCTGGACTAAAAGAACATTTGAGATAATGTTTGACAGTGACAGGTACCTAGGAAGAAGTTGTTTAGCTTGAAATACCAAAAAATAACTCATGTGAGTGGTGGTTTGAGGAAAGAAATTTGTGTCATTCAGCATGTAATATAATCCAGAACTGACACTAAACCATAAATTAAAAAAAACACAGTGGGTCAGAGTAGAAGTAGTACAGTTTGAAGTCAGTGATAACCGGAATTGAGCATCATGTCTGTCATCCTGAAATATGCATGCATCTTTCCAACAGGGGAGGTAGACATGTAGCAGTAAAAATAGTTAAAAATGTGGATAGATACTGTGAAGCTGCTCGCTCAGAAATACAAGTTCTGGAACACTTGAATACAACAGACCCCAACAGTACTTTGTAAGTATCAGATTAGAACTTGGGAAGTGGTGTCAGGTATATTTAAATTAGGAGCAACTATACTTAGCTATTTTTCTTGTGTTTATAGCCGCTGTGTCCAGATGTTGGAATGGTTTGAGCATCATGGTCATATTTGCATTGTTTTTGAACTACTGGGACTTAGTACTTATGACTTCATTAAAGAAAATGGTTTTCTACCATTTCGACTGGATCATATCAGAAAGATGGCATATCAGATATGCAAGTCTGTGAATTGTAAGTTCTTGGTATATCTTCGTTAATTTGCTAGTTTTATCCATTCCACAAAATATATCAAAATGTACATCCTAAGTATAAACAATTTTTATTTGATTAAAAATGAGGGAGGAAGAGTAGGTATGAAGAGATTTGATCACAGGCTGTTGATCAGCAGTGTATATTTGATTCAATAAGTAGGATATCCATCATATAACAATATACTGTGTTGCAGACTATAATTTATACTTTTCTGGTGCATAAAAATAGTAACTTCAAATGCTGGCTAAAAATTAAGGCATGGTGTATCATAAAAGAAAGCTTCATAAGAGGTAATGTGTTTTAGTTACTGGTGATTTTCTAGCAGACTGGAATGTTGTTGACCATTCTTCTTTGGGCATATGGGAAAGGAATCAAGAGGTTTTTTGTTGGGGTTTTTTGTTTTGAGACGGAGTCTCGCTTTGCTGCCCAGGCTGAAGTGCAGTGGTGCAGTCTTCACTCACTGGAAACTCTGCCTCCCCAGTTCAAGTGGTTCTCCTGCCACAGCCTTCCGAGTAGCTGGGACTACAGGCACACGCCACCATGCTCAGCTAATTTTTGTAATTTTAGTAGAGACAGGGTTTCACTGTAATGGTCTGGGTGGTCTCGAACTCCTGACCTCAAGTGATCCACCTGCCTTGGCCTCCAAAGTGCTGGGATTACAGGTGTGAGCCACTGCACCTGGTCTGTTGTGGGGTTTTGTGGTTTGGTTTGATGTTTTCTGATTATGGCAACTTTCTCTTTATTCTCAGTTTTGCACAGTAATAAGTTGACTCACACAGACTTAAAGCCTGAAAACATCTTATTTGTGCAGTCTGACTACACAGAGGCATATAATCCCAAAATAGTAAGTCTTCCAAAGTATTCATAAAGTGAATATCTTATACCTTAATAGCTTATGCCTTCTTAACCATAATATATGATTTTCAGAAACGTGATGAACGCACCTTAATAAATCCAGATATTAAAGTTGTAGACTTTGGAAGTGCAACATATGATGATGAACATCACAGTACATTGGTATCTACAAGACATTATAGAGCACCTGAAGTTATTTTAGGTGAGTATTAATTGTCCTTTGAGAACCTTTGTATTTCCTTATTGAGACTTAAAATGTTTTGCAGTTTTAGGTCTTACTTGTGGGGCTTTATCATTTTCTCTTTAAGGGGTAAGTATCATGAAGTGCATTAAGGATTTTAAGCTCTCAATTGTACCAGATAGTTAGTTCTGGGAATTTGAGCAAGTGGCTTAACCTTTCTGGAATTGTTTTCACATTTGTAGTTACGTGGTAGGGTTTTTTAATGTAATAGTTTATTGTCGAGTGGGGCGCAGTGGCTCACATCTATAATTCCCAGCATTTTGGGAGGCCGAGGTGGGCACATCACGAGGTCAGGAGATCAAGACCATCCTGGCTAACATGATGAAACCCCAACTCTACAAAAAAATTTGCAGGGTGTGGTGGTGTACGCATCAGTAGTTCCAGCTACCCAGGAGGCTGAGGCAGGAGAATTGCTTGAACACCCAGGAGGCGGAGGTTGCAAGTGCGCCACTGCACTCCAGCCTGGGCAACAGAGCGAGACTCCGTCTCAGAAAATTGTTTAATGCCTATTGTATTCCAGACTGTATATAACACTATTTTATTTATTTATTTTTATCATTTATTTGTTTTTTAGGTGGAGGCTTGCTCTGTTGCCCAGGCTGGAGTGCAGTGCTGCATCCTGGCTCGCTGCAACTTCTGCCTCCTGGGTTCAAGCAATTCTCCTGCCTCAGCCTCCTGAGTTGCTGGGATTATAGGCACCCACCACCACGCCCAGCTAATTTTCTTATTTTTGGTAGAAATGGGGTTTCACCATGTTGGCCAGGCTGGTCTCAAACTGCTGACCTGGAGCAGTCTGCTGGCCTTGGCCTTGCAAAGTGCTGGGATTACAGGCATGAGGCACTGTGCCCGGCCATATATATTGTATTTAACCTTGGATTAAGTTATTGCTTTAGTATCATCCAGCTCAAACATCACATTGCATATATATGTGTGTGTATATATATATATAAATTTTTTTTTTTTTTTTTTTTTTTTGAGACGGTGTCTTGCTCTGTCACCCAGGCTGGAGTGCGGCGGTGCGATCTGAGCTCACTGCAAGCTCTGCCTCCCGGGTTCATGCCATTCTCCCACCTCAGCCTCCTGAGTAGCTGGGACTACAGGCACCTGCCACCATGCCCGGCTAATTTTGTTTTTCTGTTTTTAGTAGAGGCGGGGTTTCACCGTGTTAGCCAGGATGATCTCGATCTCCTGACCTCGTGCTCCACCCGCCTCGGCCTCCCAAAGGGCTGGGATTACAGGCGTGAGCCACCGTGCCCAGCCAATTCATTATATATGTATATATAAATAGAGATGAGATCTCACTAGGTTGCCTAGGCTGGTCTTGAACTCCTGTGCTCAAGCAGTTCTCCCATCTTGGCCTCCCAAAGCACTGGGATTACAGGTGTGAGCCACTGTGCCCAGCCTACATTACATACGCTTTTTTAAAAAAGTATTACTGTTGACCGGGCACCATGGCTCACGCCTGTAATACCAGCACTTTGGGAGGCCGAGGCGGGCGGATCATGGGGTCAGGAGATTGAAACCATGGTGAAACCCTGTCTATACTAAAAACACAAAAAATTAGCTGGGCGTGGTGGCAGGCACCTGTAGTCCCAGCTACTTGGGAGGCTGAGGCAGGAGAATGGCATGAACCCGGGAGGCGGAGCTTGCATTAAGCCGAGATCGCACCACTGCTCTCCAGCCTGGGCGACAGGGGAGACTTATCTAAAAGAAAAAAAAAAAAAAGTATTACTGCTAACATTTTAATTTCTTTAACAAATATTGAGGATTTTTTTCCCTTACGTTTTGCTTTGCTTTGCAGCCCTAGGGTGGTCCCAACCATGTGATGTCTGGAGTATAGGATGCATTCTTATTGAATACTATCTGGGGTTTACCGTATTTCCAGTAAGTGACAATGATGTATTCAACCTTGCTTTGCACAAGAAAAGTGCCTGTTTATATGAAGAAATAAAGTATACATATACATTTAGATAGCTTCTTCCCCCATTGTAGACTATTAATTGTAGATAAGCATAAATTAAAATGAAACTAATTCATATTTCTTTCATGATTGTTTTATTTAAAACACCTTTACGTATATAAGCAATTATCCGTGTCCATGTAGGAAATCATTGGCAATTTTGTTCTGCAAGCATTAATGTTTTTTGCTGTCAGCTTTTAACTGTGTCTGTTTTGGTGGTCATCTTCCTCAGGTTTGTTTTTATTTTATTTCTAGACACACGATAGTAAGGAGCACTTAGCAATGATGGAAAGGATTCTCGGACCTCTACCAAAACATATGATACAGAAAACCAGGTACGTTTTAAGAGTTAGTGACATCCTTAGTATCATTTGATCACATCTTCTGATTAGAACTTAATTTTTAAAAAAAATTTTCACTCTACCAAGTCTCAGGAGCTGATTAAGAACTTTATAAATAATGAAGTCAGACTAACATTTTTATCGGTTAAATAGTAGATTACCTTGGTGCAAAAAAGGTAACGTTTCTATCCCATGGCAGCCATTTAAGTCTCTAGAAAAGTGATCTGGGAAAGCATAGTGATTGATAACCTTCACTAGCTGTTTTAAGTTTTCGGTGTTATAAACATGAATGGATATCGACTTACTTTTAGGAAACGTAAATATTTTCACCATGATCGATTAGACTGGGATGAACACAGTTCTGCTGGCAGATATGTTTCAAGGCGCTGTAAACCTCTGAAGGTAAGCCTTTAAGACATTGCTCAAATAGTCGAAACTTTGAGTTTCTTCTGTTTGTCTTTTGAGACAGAACCTTGCTTCGTTGCCCAGGCTGGAGTAGAGTGGCACAATCTTGGCCCAGCTCATTGCAACCTCTGCATCCCAGGCTCAGGCGAGTCTCGGCCTCCCAAGGAGCTGGGATTACAGATGCACGCCACCATGCTTTTTTTTTTTTCCTCCAAATAGTAAAGACAGGGTTTTACTATGTTAGCCAGGCTGTTCTTGAACTCCTGCGCTCAAGTGATCCGCCTGCCTTGGCCTCCCAGAGTGCTGGGATTATAGGCATGGGTGACCATGCCTGGCCTCTTTTCCGTTTTTATGGTGGTTATATATAGTGGTTTACTATACTGTTACACAGTATAGTAAATGGTAGTGGAAAAGGCTGTTGAATTTCTTTTTTTTCTTCCAGGAATTTATGCTTTCTCAGGATGTTGAACATGAGTGTCTCTTTGACCTCATTCAGAAAATGTTGGAGTATGATCCAGCCAAAAGAATTACTCTCAAAGAAGCCTTAAAGCATCCTTTCTTTGACCTTCTGAAGAAAACTCTATAGATCTGTAATTGGACAGCTCTCTTGAAGAGATCTTATAGACTGTATCAGTCTAATTTTTAAATTTTAAGTTATTTTGTACAGCTTTGTAAATTCTTAACGTTTTTGTATTGCCATGTTTGGGTAATTTGATTTGTTAAGTACATAGCTAAGTAATGAACATCTTTTTCAGTAATTGTAAAGTGATTTATTCAGAATAAATTTTTTGTGCTTACGAAGTTGATATGTATCTGAACAGTTTGTTCTAAGTACCATTTTTCTTTCTACCTCAAAGAATGGACATAGATTTCTGTTTTTGGAGATTTCCTCAGGTCTGGGAAAATTTAGCTTCATTTCCATTTTAGGGGTTGTCAAGATTGAGACTTACTGCCTCATAAGTTAAATGTAATGAAACCAGATTATGGGACACAGTTCTGCCGGCAGATATGTTTCAAGGCGCTGTAAACCTCTGAAGGTAAGCCTTTGAGACATTGCTCAAATAGTCAAAACTTTGAGTTTCTTCTGTTTGTCTTTTGAGATCAGCCGAGAAGAGTTCTGTCTTTATTCCTACTCAAACTTAGTATTGCGGTTTGCTGTTAATTGTTGCACAGGATCTGAAGTCATTTGCAGAATCTCACTGTGGTGGAGCCTTCATTGCTTTGCAGCCTAGTCTGAATTTATCAAGTGAGTGTGTGTAATACAGCAAATTTTTGTCTGGTTTCATCTGTGTTTGATCCATTTGGGATCCTGAGGCTTGGATCTTACCATAGTTTTTTTGGTTTGGGGAGTTTTCTTCCTTTCTTTCCTTTTTCTTTGTTTCCTTTGCTTTCCTTCCTTCCTTTCCTTCCTTCCCCTCCCTCCCTCCCTTCCTCCCTTCCTTCCTCCCTTCCTCCCTTTCTTCCTTTTCTTCCTTTTCTTTTCTGTCTTGTCTTTCAGAAATTTTTTTTTTTTGAAGGAAAATTTGTATTTTAATTATTTTTATGTACAGAAAACTCAACAGTGTACATTTAACCCAGCTTAGTGGCAAGTTCTTTAGCCTTTGCCTTTTCGAGCTTGGCGATACGAGCCACAGACTTGGGACCCAGGACATTGCGACAGTGGTGCAGGTCTTCCTGTGGACTAGACGACCCAGTCTGGCCTTCCCCTTGATAATGCAGTAAGGGACCCCCATTTTACGACACAGGGCAGGCAAGAAGACAACCAGCTCAATGGGATCCACGTCGTGTGCAATCACCACCAGCTGAGCTTTCTTGTTCTCCACCAAGGTGGTGACGGTGTTAACTCCTGCTCGAAAGACAGGTGGTCTCTTAGTGGGGACATCCCCTTTGCCAGCAGCTTTCTTCTCGGCCCGGGCCAACAGCCTCTGCTTCTTCTCTTGCTTTGTCTCTGGTCTGTACTTGTGGGCCAGCTTAAGCAGCTGACTAGCTGTTTGGCGGTCCAGGGCCTGGGTGAACTGGTTAGTAGCAGGAGGCACTTTCAGCCGCTTATAGAGGATGGCTCTCTGCCGCTGCAACCTGATATAGCGAGGCCATTTAACAAAGCGGGTGAGGTCTCTTTTGGGCTGGATGTCCTGTCCAATGCCAAAATTCTTAGGTCTTTTCTCAAACGGGATTCACCACTTTCTTGGCCTCCTGCTTGGCCGGAGCCACCTTCTTTCCCTTGGCCTTCTTTACTTTCGGCATCTTGGGCGGTGGGAGGAGAAAGAAACTCTTTCAGAAATTTTTAAATGCTGGCCAGGTGTGGTGGCTCACGACTATAATCCTAGCACTTTGGTAGGCAGATCATTTGAGGCCAGGAGTTTGAGACCAACATGATGAAACCCCATCTCTACTAAAAACAAAAATTAGGCGTGGTGGCAAGCACTTGTAATCCCAGTTACTTGGTGATGCTGAAGCTCGAGAATAGCTTGAACCCAAGAGGCAGAGTGTGCAGTGAGTTCAGATGGCACCACTGCACTCCGGCCTGGGTAACAATGAGACTGTCTATCAAAAAAAAAAAAAAAAAAAAAAAAAAAAACGCAGTTAGGCCTCAGAGATTTTAAGCAGACGGAGTCTCACTCTCTTGCTCAGGCTAGAGCAATCTCAGCTCACTGCAACATCTGCCTCTCGGGTTCAAGCAATTCTTGAGCCTTAGCTTCCTGAGTAGCCAGGATTGCAGGTGTGAGCCACCAGGCCTGACTGATTTTTGTGTTTTTTATTAGAGACCAGGTTTCACCATGTTTGCCAGGCCAGTCTCGAACTCCTGGCCTCAAGTGATCCACCCGCCTCATCCTCCCAAATGCCGGGATTACAAGCCTCAGTCATGGCACCTGGCCTGAATCCTAAATTTTGTGTTATATAAATTGACATTGTAAGTGGTGGTGTGGATAGTCATTTGTACCAATGAGAATCAAAAGTACAGTAGTTACATGTTTGACTAAAATGTGTTAGATTGGATTGACTTAAACCAAACCTTAAGGGCCCATATTTTCTTAGGTTTAAAAGGTAGGCAGTTCCAGGCTTTGAGGCTTGTTCCTCAGGAATGGTGTCCAGAGCAAATTTGCTAACATCCCATTTGTGGAAGAAGTCGCACAGCTGCATCCAGAATCATGGTACTGCAAGGTTGTAGGGCAAAAAAGGTGGAGAATTTGGGCCATCAAGGGAATCAGTTCACCCACCCTACCTATCCCCAGTCTATTAACATAGCCAGAGTGAGCCTGTTAAAACTTGTATCACTCATGTCAAAATCTCCAAATCCAGCAATCTGACTACTGGGTATCCACCCAGAGGAAAATAAGTCATTTTATGAACAAGATGTGTATAGCAGCATGATTTGCAATTGCAAAAATACGGAACCAGCCTAAAGGCCTATCAACGAGTGGATAAAGAAAATGTGGTATAGCAGGCACATGTTCTCAGGACCTCCTCAGGGCTGTGTCACAAAAAAAAGTGTATACACCAGGGAATACTACTCAGCCATAAAAAAGAACAAAATACGGTATTCATAGCAACCTGGATGGAGTTGGAGACCATTATTCTAAGTAAAGTAACTCAGGAATGGAGAACCAAATATTGTATGTTTTCACTTGCAAGTGGGAGCTAAGCTATGAGAACGGAAAGGCATAAGAATCATGGACTTTCGGGACTTGGGGAAGGGAGGGAGGTGAGGGATAAAAGACTACATGTTGGGTACAGTGTACACTGCTTGGATGACAGGGTGCACCAAAATCTCAGAAATTACCACTAAATAACAAAAACCACCTGTTTCCCCAAAACTATTGAAGGAAAAAGAAACAGAAGGGGGGAAAAAATCTTCAATGGCTTCAGATCCTGCTTTTGGGGAGAAAATGAAAATTAAAAAAAAAAAAAATCCTCCGATGGCTTCCATGTCAGTTTCACTGAGTATTTACAGTCACCTTTAAAAAGGTCTACAATATAGCCGGTACCGCTCCACTTTCCTGACCACGTGGCTACTTTTCCCTCACATGTAGCGCTGTAGCCTCACCAAGTATAGTCCATTCTCTTAGGTATCCACATCTCCTTCCCTTCCCCTCCTGTCATTCAAGAGTTTATTCATTTCAGTGAAGTATCCTCTGACTGCATTACTTAAAATTGCAATACCCTCCCTTGTCAACTCCATTTACATCCTCTTCTCTGCTTCCCCGCACCCCTACTCGTAAGAGTTTTTACTGGGGCGGGGCGCAGTGGCTCTTTCCCGTAATGCCAGCACTTTGGGAGGCTGTGGGCAGACTGATTGCTTAAGTCCAGGAGTTCAAGACCAGCCTGGGCAACATGGTGAAACCCCCTCTCTACAAAAAATAGAAAAATTAGCTGGGTGTGGTGGCATGCACCTGTAGTCTCAACTGGTTGGTGGGGCTGAGGTGGGAGGATCGCTTGAGCCTGGTGGAGGTTGCAGTGAGCTGGGACCATGCTACTGCATTCCAGCCTGGGTGACACAGACCCCATCTCCAAAAAAAAAAAGTTTTTACTACCCAGATGCAGTGGCTCATGCCTATAATCCCAACACTTTGGGAGTCCAAAACATAGCTTGAGTACAGGAGTTGGAAACCAGCTTGGCAATATAGGGAGATCCTGTCTCTGCAAAAAATTTAAAAATAGTCAAGTGTGGTGGCATGCTTCTGTAGTCTCAGCTACTTGGGACTTGAATTCATGGGCTCAAGCAATTCACCTGGGGGTGGTGGCTCACACCTCTAATCCCAATACTTTGGGATGCCACAGCAGGCAGATTGCTTGAGTCCAGGAGTTCAAGACCTGACTGGGCAACATGGTGAAACCTCACCTCTATTAAAAACACAAAAACTAGCCAGGCATAGTGGCGCTTACATGTAGTCTCAGCTACTTGGTAGGCTGAAGTGGGAGGATCACTTGAGCCCAGAAAGCAGAGGTTGCAGTGAGTTTAGATCATGTCATTGGACTCCAGCCTGAGTGACAGAGTGAGACCCTGTCTCAAAAAAGCTACTTGGCCAGGCTTGGTGGCTCACGCCTCTAATCCCAGCACTTTGGGAGGCTGAGGCAGGCAGGTCACCTGAGATCAGGAGTTCAAGACCAGTCTGGCCAACATGGTGAAACCCCATCTCTAAAAAAATATAAAAATTAGCCAGGCAGGCATAATGGCAGGTGCCTGTAATCCCAGCTACTCGGGAGAATCGCTTGAACCTGGGAGGCGGAGGTTGTAGTGAGCTGAGATTGCCCCACTGCACTCCAGCCTGGACAGCAGAATGAGACTCTTGTCTCAAAAAAAAAAAAAAAAAAAAAAAGCAATTCACCAGCCTCAGCTTCTCCAGTAGCTGGGACTACAGGTGCATACCACCATGCCTGGCTTTGAGAATATGTGTCTTAAAATTATTCCACCTGAGGGGCCAGAAATAGAGCTATTTCTACACCAACTCCTGTCAGTCACTGAGTTAGGCTGCTATGACTTCACACCAGGGGATGTTAATCTTAAGCATGGTGCATTCACATTGGGCTCACGCAGGGAAAGAAAGCCTTAGCCAAAAAGACACAAGTGGCTGGGCATGGTGGCTCACACCTGTAATCCCAGCACTTTGGGAGGCCGAGGTGGGTGGATCACCTGAGGACATGAGTTCAAGACTAGCCTGGCCAACATCGTGAAACCCCGTCTCTACAAAAATACAAAAATTAGCTGGGGATGAAGGCAGGTGCCTGTAATCCCAGCTACTCGGTAGACTGAGGTGGGAGAATCACTTGAACCCAGGAGGCAGAGGTTGCAGTGAGCCGAGATCATGCCACTGCACTGCAGCCTGGGCAACAGACAGAGTGAGACTCCGTCTCAAAAAAAAAAGACCCAGGTGCTGGCAGGAGACATTGGACCTGTATGTACTAAGTAAGGCCTAATAAGGTCAGGGAGGGAGCCAAAAATGTCTGCTAAGGCCACACCTTGCACCGCCGAGATCCACTCAAGCCCTATCTTAAACTTACCATGTCCTTGGCACTGGTCTTTTTTTTAAAAAAAAAAAGATTATACGGCTGGGCGTGGTGGCTCATGCCTGTAATCCCAGCACTTTGGGAGGCTGGGTAGGAGGATCACCTGAGGTCAAGAGTTCAAGACAAGCCTGGCCAACATGGTGAAACCCCGTCAAAAATACAAAAATTATCTGGGCATGGTGATGGGTGCCTGTAATCCCAGCTACTCGGGAGGCTGAGGCAGGAGAATCACGTGAACCCAGGAGGCGGAGGTTGCAGTGAGCTGAGATCGAGTTACTGTGCTTCAACCTGGTTGACAGAGCAAGACCCTGTCTCCAAAAAAAAAAAAAAAAAAAAAAAAAAAAAAAAAAAATTTTATAACAGGAGGATGAATGGAATAAGCTATAAAGTCTCCACTGTTGTACTTGGTCCTGAGGTCAATAAAGATAACACCTCTGTACTGTACCACACATTGAAGATTCTCATCTTACTGGTCTGGAATGCTTGTCCCTGATGAGGTGCAACGCTATGGCAACATAATATGAAATCCATATGTGAGACCGGGCACAGAGACTCACGTCTGTAATTCTAGCACTTTGGGAGGCCAAGGCAGGTGGATTGCCTGAGCTCAGGAGTTTGAGACCAGACTGGGCAACATGGTGAAACCCTGTCTCTACTAAAATACAAAAAATTAGCCAGATGTGGTGGCACACACCTGTAATCCCAGCTACTTGGGAGGCTGAGGCACGAGAATCACTTGAATGCAGGAGGTGGAGATTACAGCGAGCCAAGATTGCACCACTACACTCCAGCCTGGGTCACAGCAAGAGACTCTGTCTCAAAAAAAAAAAAAAAAAAAAAAAAAAAAGGAAATACATATTTGATCTTTGTCCCCAGTTCAGACCTTTTAAATCCCTTGAAGTTGCCTAGGAGACAAGAGGTGAGATAAGAGGGAGATGAAGGTAAAATTAGCCTCTTTTGTTATTCATAACAAGGCCCTTTCAACCATACCTGAGTTCATATTTATGAGGTGAAACAAACATTTCCATTTTTTGAAAGCCTCCAAGGATGGGAATTTGTTGCCGGGAGAACCAATCATGAGATGAGAGGGTGGGAACTTTCAGCCCTACCTTCCTGATCTCTGGGATAGGGAGGAGGTCTGAAGATTGGCTGAATCACTAATGGCAGATGATTTAATCAGTCATGCCTACCTAATGGAACCTCCTTCAAACCCGCAAATGATGGGGTGTGGGGAGCTTTTGGGTTGGTGAACACACAGAGGTGCTGGGAGGGTGGGGGATCTGGAGATGGCCTGGAAGCTCCACACACCTCCGTTGTACCTTGCCCTAGGCAGCTCTTCCACCTGGCTGTTCTTGAGTTGTATCCTTTATAATAAACTGGTAATCTAGAAGTAAACTGCTTTCCTGAGTTCTGTGAGCTTTTCTACCAAATTACTGAACCCAAAGAGAAAGTCATGGGAGCTACAAACCTCCAATTTATAGCCAGTTAGCTCTCAGCTGCCATTTGTAAATTCTCCCAATACTTTGAATAGTTGACCCCTATGGACCACCCTTTTCCTTTCTCAGGGATCTTAGCCCCTCAAGTCATCACTGCCTTGGTAACTGCTTGGGGTTTTTTAACTTAAGTATTTTACATTTTATGCAGGTTTTCTAGTTATTTTTAGTGAGAGGGTTGTTGGAATAAGTGATCCTACCATAGCTAGAAGCAGAACTCCCAGGCATGCAATACCGAAGGAAGAAAAGTGAGCATAAAAAGAGTTTCTTGGGCTTTGTTAACAAAGACCAACCAAATCAAAACCAAACAGTCTATAGCCCTACCACCCTGAATGCACCTGAACTCAGAAGCTAAGCAAGCTCAGGCCTGGTTAGTACTTGGGTGGGATTCTTACCGGGTGCTGTAAGCTTTTGACCCCTGACTCACTCTTGCCAGGTACAGTGACTTGCACCTATAGTCCCAGCTACTCAGGAGGATGGCTTGAGCCCAAGAATTGGAGTCCAGCTTAGGCAACATAGTGGGACCCCGTCTCTAAAAACAAAAACTTGGCTTTTTATCCTAATAGCAAGACTCTGGTTTTTCATTTTGTATGTCAATTGGCAACTAAGACATTTGTCAGTCTACATCTCACCATAAGCCTTGTTTTCTTGAATCTTGTGAAATTCACTCTACTTGCTAGGTTTATAAATTTGGCAAATGCCAACCATCGAATAACTCCCACTACATTGCCTTCATAGAGAACTGTTTTTTTTTTTTTTTTTCAAGCTCACTCCCGGCCATAAAGCACTTTGGATTGTAGGTTCTAGAAGATTTCTCCTTGTGTGTCTCACATCTCTCTCTCTGAAAACCCCGTGTTTCTTTGTTTTTTTTTTCCTCCCTAACACACCACCTCCCTGGGTCAAACCCCTGTGTTTCTAATCCCTGGACCTTAATTAATGGTATTGTGTAAATTCATACATGTTGCCTTAAATTTTTCTTTTGCTTGGGAATTTGAAGGTATCCATAGCTTATATTATTTTTTGAGAACTGATGTTTTCAACATTGATATTTTGATAATTTTAAAATCAGCCTTCTTTAGGTGTAATTTACATACAATAAGTTTACCCATCTTAAGCGCATGGTACAATATTTTGACAGATGTACTCGTAGCCACCATCCCCAATAATATTCAGTTACAATATTTTCTTAGCATATGGCTGATTAAAAAGAAGAAAAGAAAGAACATCTCCACAATGCCCATATGTTTCCTCATACTGCTTTTCTGGCAATCTCTATCCCACCTTCAGCAGCTGGCACCTTAACGGTTTTGTCTTTTCCAGAATGTCACATAAATGGAATCATACAATATGGAAACTTTGGAGTCTGGTTGGTTTCCTTCCTTCCTTCCTTCCTTCCTTCCTTCCTTCCTTCCTTCCTTCCTTCCTTCCTTCCTCTCTCTCTCTCTCCCTTTCTTTCTTTTTTCCCTTCCTTCTTTCCTTCCTTCCTTCCCTCCCTCCCTCTCTGTCCCTCTTTCTTTCTTCCCTTCCCTTCTCCTTCCTTCCTTTCTTCCTTCCTTCCCCTTTCTCCCTCCCTCCCTCCCTCCCTCCCTCCCTCCCCCTCCCTCCCTCCCTCCCTCCCTCCCTCCCTTCCTTCCTTCCTTCCTTCCTTCCTTCCTCCTTCCTTCCTTCCCCTTTCCTTCCTTCCTTCCTTCCTTCCTTCCTTCTTTCCCTCCCTCCTCCCTCTCTCCCTCTTTCTTTCTTCTTCTTCCCCTTCCTTCTTCCTTCCCTTCCCTTCCCTTCCCTACCCTTCCCTTTCCTTCACTTCCCTACCCTTCCCCTCCCCTCCCCTCCCCTCCCTTCCTTTCCCTTCCCCTCCCCTCCCCTCCCCTCTCTTCTCCTTCCTTCCTTCCTTCCTTCCTTTCCTTCCTTTTCTTTCTTTGAGACAGGCGCTCACTCTTTTGCCCAGGCTGGAGTGTAGTGGTGCAGTCATGGCTTACTGCAGCCTTGACTTCTCTGGCTCCCATCTCAGCCTCCCGAGTAGTTGGGACCACAGGTGTGCACTACCATGCCTAGCTAATTAAAACCTTTTTTTTTTTTTTTTTTTTTTTTTTTTTTTTTTTTGTGGAGACGGGATCCCACTATGTTGCCCAGGCTGGTCTTGAACTCCTTGGCCCAAGCAATTCTCTTGCCTTGGCCTCCCAAAGTGCTGGGATTACAGGCATAAGTCACTGAGCCTGGCCCGGTTTCTTTCACTTGGCATATATGCTTTGGAGATTTATCCATATTGTTGCATGCATCAGTAGTTGGTTCCTTTTTATTGATGACTATGGATTCAACATTGATATTTTATTACTCAAATAAAAAATAATTTTCATATAATACAAAAGAATGTAGATCAAAATGTGAAAGTCCCACTTTACCTATCTCCTTATTCCCCATTACAGAGATAATCAGTATGAAAATCCCGGCCGGGCACAGTGGTTCAAGCCTGTAATTCCAGCACGTTGGGAGGCCGAGGCAGGCAGATCACCTGAGGTCAGGAGTTCGAGACCAGCCTGACCAATATGATGAAACCCCGTTTCTACTAAAAATACAAATTTAGCCAGGCATAGTGGCATGTGCCTGTAATCCCAGCTTCTCAAGAGGCTGAGACAGAATTGCTTGAACCCGTGAGGCAGAGGTTGCAGTGAGCCTAGATTGCGCTATCGCACTCCAACTTGGGCAACAGGAGCGAAACTCGGTCTCAAAAAAAGAAAAAAAGAGAAAATCCCATTACTTTCTGGTTCTCTCTACGCATTTGCACCTGCGCATATGTACACGTTGTAAAACTTTGTGAATGAGACTGCTGTAGTTATTGTTCTGCCTCCCTTTTTACACTTAACAAATACAAGTATTTGTGTAAAAAGTCTGACAGACTGTATTTCCCAGAAATGTCCACAACAATATCTCCCACTTCATATGCTCTTTGGAACTAGTAACTGCTTCAGATAATGCACTGTGGGAGACATCATTCTAGATCATAAAAGGTCATGCAACTTCCATCTGGTCTTCACAGAACACCTGCTCTCTGGCAGCTCCCTCTTGGAGAGCTATCTTTTGGAATCCAGTCACCATGCTATGAGAAGCCTGTCACATAGAAAGACTACACGTAAGTAACCTTTAGAAAGCCCTGGTCTTCAAGTCACCTTAAGTCAGATGCTAATGACTCCAAGCCTCTGTCATTTGAGTTGCTTCACTTCCCAAGCATTTGGATTTTCTCAGATTAGGGCCCAGACATGTGGGATGGAGGTAATCTATTTCCACTGTGCCCTACCTGAATTATTGAACCACAGAATCTGTGAGCATAATAACATGGTTATTGTTTTATGCCACTGAACTTTAGCATATGGCAACATATAACTGAAATTAGTTCTTCGGATTGGAATTGCTGAATCAAAAATGTTCATTTTGGCCAGGCATGGTGGCTCACACCTATAATCCTAGCACTTTGGGAGGCTGAGGCGGGTGGAATGCCTGAGCCTGGGCAACATGGTGAAACCCTATTAACTGGGCGTGCTGGCGGACGCCTGTAGTCTCAGCTACTTGGGAGGCTGAGGCACGAGAATAGCTTGAACCCAGGAGGCGGAGGCTGCAGTGAGCCGAGATTGTCCCACTGTGCTCCAGTCTGGGCAACAGAGCGAGACTCTGTCTCCAAAAAAACAAAAAAAAAATTTTTTCATTTAAAATTCTGACCCAATGCCAATTGCTTCTCATCAATCATTGATTCAAAAATAAATAAGAAATCTGGCTAGGCATGGTGGCTCATGTCTGTAATCCCAACTTTGGGAGGCTGAGGTGGGCTGATCACCTGAGGTCAGGAATTTGAGACCAGCCTGGCCAACATGGCGAAACCCTGTCTTTACTAAAAATACAACAAATTAGACAGGCGTGGTGGCACACACCTGTAATCCCAGCTACTCGGGAGGCTGAGCACAAGAATTGCTTGAACCCAGGAGGTGTAGGTTGCAGTGAGCCGAGACTGCACTACTGCACTGCAGCCTGGGTGACACAGTGAGACTTCGTCTCAAAAAAAAAAAAAAAAAAAAAAACGCTGGATACGGTGGCTTATGCCTGTAGTCCCAGCACTTTGGAAGGCCAAGACGGGTAGATCACCTGAGGTCAAGAGTTCTACTAAAAAATACAAAAATTAGAATGGTGTCATTGCGCATGCCTGTAATCCCAGCTACCTGGGAGGCTGAGGCAGGAGAATTGCTTGAACCTGGGAGGCAGCAGTGAGCCAAGGCTGCGCCAGTGCACTCCATCTTGGGCAACAGAGCAAGATGCCACCTCAAAAAAATTAATAAGTAAAATAAAAATAAAAAATAAGTAGAAAATCTGAATAGACCTATACCAAGAAATTGAATTTGTAATACAAAAATTTTGCACAAAGAAAAACTCAGGTCTAGATGCCTTCTCTGGTGAATTCTCTGGTCAAAGCCCTAATCTCCACAGTCTAGAGCTACATGCTACAGAGCACACAGCTCTTCCTTGTGCTGACACCAGACCAACACAGAGGGAGCTGTGGCAGGCAGCGACAGGCCCGTGAGCGTAGACCACGGCATCTGAGACTGTCAGTGCGTGAGGAATTAAGGAAGCAAATATAGTATCAAAATATCAAAAGTGCATCAGATAAAAAACAAGAACATTGTAACAAATAGCCCCGTGGTGGGCATTTCTAGAGGGCTCTTGGCAAGCCTGGCAGCCAGGGAAGGTTCTTCAGCCTGTACAGAGGCCTTTCCGCGCAGCAGCTCTCAACATCCTCAACATTAAAGTGTGTTTTTTTTTTTTACTCTATTGCCCAGGCTGAGTGCAGCAGCGTGATGATGACTCACTGCAATCTTGATTTGCAGGGCTCAAGTGATCCTCCCACCTCAGCCTCCCAAGAAGCTGGGACCACGGGTGCATGCCACCATGCCCCACTACTTTTTTGTAGAGACATGGTCTCAGTCTCACTATGTTGCCCAGGTTGGTCTCCAACTCCTGAGCTCAAGCCATCTTCCTGCCTCGGCCTCACAAAGTGTTGGGATTATAGGCGTGAGCCATCACTCTAGCCAACATTAAAGCTTTTTTTCCCTCCCGTTAAAAACTCAGGGACTGGGCCAGGCACGGTTGCTTACACCTGTAATGTGGAACACCTGGTTGGCCAGCCCAGTGCCCTTGGCCCTGTCATGGGCGCAGGCGCAGGCATAACTTAAGCTTGGGGTGGCTGGCTTGGCCTTGGGGGCAGCTTTGGTGGGGTCACATCAGGTCTGTGTGATCCAGCTTGAGCAGCTCCAGCCACTGGGTCAGTGCCAGCTTCTGCAGGATGACCATGCGCAGCAGAGAGTTCAGTGCCTTCTCATCCTCTGCAGCTGACAGCTACTGCTGCGTCTCATCCAGCTGCAATGTACTCGTTTCTCCTGGTGGCAAACATGGCACACAGTGAGGAGAAGGTGGCCACGTCCTCCTCAGAGGTGAGCACCTGGAGCTCATTGCACAGCTTCCTCCTGGTCTTGGTAACCATGGTCTTCTCCTTCTCATTCTTGCCCTTCAGCTTGGTGAGGGCCACCTTGGCTGCCTGCTGGCTGGCCTGCAGCACAGTGCGCAGCCTGGTGAGCTGCTCCCGCTTGGTGCTGAGCAGCGACTGCAACCTGAGGATCTCTTCCATGACAGCCTCCTTGAACTTGTCCATGGTTGGGCCCAGCTCTTGCGAGGTGATGCGCCACCACAACAGCTCCATTATGTGGTTCACAGCTGCCTGCAGGTGCTTGATCTGGTGGCAGATGATACCAGTCAGGTGGTAGATATCCATGGGCTCCCAGCATGGGTCACCCAGGGGCAATGGCAGCGAGGAGCTACGTGAGGGGCTGATGTCCCTGGTCCCACTGCGTGCTTGGCCTGCCTCTGCAGCCAGCAGCCCCTTGGGTAGGAGGATGGAGGAGTTGCCCGCAGGGCTGGTGCAGCTGGCCCCTCCCTGGCCCTCAGGTAGTAGTCCCCCGTGACAGAGCTGGGCCTCCAGTTGTTTCACATGCACACATGATGGTAGAGGTGGGCCAGCTCCTCACTGAAGATCACCAGCTCATCCTGGGCCACACTCAGGCTGGCCCTGCATCTCACCAGCAATGTCGCTCACCTTCAGCAAATTCACCAGCTGGTCCAGTGCTGGCCTGATCTTGGCTCACTACAACCTCTTACTCCCTGGTTCAAGTGATTCTCCTGCCTCAGCCTCCCTAAGCCACTGGGATTACAGGCATGTGCCAGCACGCCTGGCCAATTTTTGTATTTTTAGTAGAGGTAGGGTTTCACCATATTGGTCAGGCTGGTCTTGAACTCCTGACCTTAGTTGATCTACCCTCCTCAGCCTCCCAAAGTGCTGGGATTACAGGCGTGAGTCACTGCAACTGGCTTTTTAAACCATTTTTTAAGATCCTGCTTGTGCTCTATTCTGTATCTATTTACTTTTTTCCACTCATGTATATAGCAATTTTTGAATGTTTTAAGACTTGTTTTGTTGTTGTTGTTGTTGTTGTTGTTGTTGTTTTTGAGATGGAGTCTTGCTCTGTCTCCCAGGCTGGAGTGCAGTGGTGCAATCTTGGCTCACTGCAAGCTCCACCTCCCGGGTTCACTCCATTCTTCTGCCTCAGCCTCCTGAGTAGCTGGGACTACAGGCGCCCACTACCATGCCTGGCTAATTTTTTGTATTTTTTGTAGAGACGGGGTTTCCCCATGTTAGCTAGGATGGTCTCAATCTCCTGACCTCATGATCCACCCGCCTCAGCCTCCCAAAGTATTGGGATTAGAGGCGTGAGCCACTGTGCCCGGCCTAAAATTTGTTTTGTTACCTAACATATGGTCTATCTTTGAGAATGATCCATGTGTCGAGTAGAAGAATGTGTATTCTGCAGCTGTTGGATAAAATGTTCTGTGAATATCTATTAGGTCTGTTTGGTTTATAGTACAGATTAAGTCTGACATTTCTTTGTTAATTTTTTGTCCGGATGATCTGTCCAATGCTGAAAGTGAGGTGTTAAAGCCTCTAGCTATTATTGTATTGGGGTTTATTTCTCTCTTCAACTCTAATAATATTGGCTTTATGTGTCTGGGTGCCCCAGTTGGGTGCATATATATTTACAATTGTTAAACACTCTTGTTGAATTGACCCCTTTATCACTATATAATCACTTTCTTTGTCTCTTTTTATAGTTTTTGTCTTAAAATCTATGTTGTTTGGCCAGGCGTGATGGTTCATGCCTGTAATCCCAGCACTTTGGGAGGCTGAGGTGGGCGGATCATTTGAGGTCAGGAGTTTGAGACCAGTCAGGCTAACATGGTGAAACCCTGTCTCTACTAAAAATACAAAATTTAGCTGGGTGTGGTGGTGCGTGCCTATAATCGCAGCTACTCAGGAGGCTGAGGCATGAGAATCACTTGAACCTGGGAGGCGGAGGTTTCAGTGAGCTGAGATTGCACCACTGCCCTCCAGCCTGGGCGACAGAGCAAGACTGTCTCAAAAAAAGAACCTATGCTGTCTGGCCGGGTGAAGTGGCTCATCTCTGTAATCCCAACACTTTGGGAGGCTGAGGTGGGCAGATCACTTGAGATCAGGAGTTGGAGACCAGCCTGGCCAACATGGCGAAACCCCATCTCTACTAAAAATACAAAAGTTAGCCAGGCGTGGTGGCGGACACCTGTAGTCCCAGCTGCTGAGGAAGCTGAGGTGGGAGAATCGTTTGAACTCGGGAGGCAGAGGTTGCAGTGAGCCAAGATAATGCCACTGCACTCCAGCCTGGATGACAGAGTAAGACTCTGTCTAAAAAAAAAACCTCTATGTTGTCTGGTATAAGTATAGCTACTCTTGCTCTTTTTTGATTTCCATTTGCATAGAATATCTTTTCCATCTCTTTATTATTTCTATAAGTGTCTTTATAGGTGAAGTGTGTCTCTTGTAGTAATAGATCACTGGATCTTATTTCTAATCCATTCGGCCACTCTATGTCTTTTGATTGGAGAGTTTAGTCTATTTTTTTTTTTTTTTTTTTTTTTTGAGGCGGAGTCTCGCTCTGTCGCCCGGACTGGAGTGCAGTGGCCAGATCTCAGCTCACTGCAAGCTCCGCCTCCCGGGTTTACGCCATTCTCCTGCCTCAGCCTCCCGAGTAGCTGGGACTACAGGCGCCCGCCACCTCGCCCGGCTAGTTTTTGTATTTTTAGTAGAGACGGGGTTTCACCGTGTTAGCCAGGATGGTCTCGATCTCCTGACCTCGTGATCCGCCCGTCTCGGCCTCCCAAAGTGCTAGGATTACAGGCTTGAGCCACCGCGCCCGGCCGGAGAGTTTAGTCTATTTACATTCAATGTTGTTATTAATAATATGGACTTACTCCTGCCATTCTTTATTTGTTTTCTGGTTGTTTTGTGGTCTTCTCTCCCTTCCTGTTTTCCTTTCAGTGAAGGTAATTTTTCTCTGGTGGTATGTATTAATTTTTTGCTTTTTATTTTTTGTGTATCTGTTGTATGCTTTTAGATTTGAGGTTACCATGAGACTTGCAAATAATATCTTATAACACTTTATTTTAAACTAATGACAACTTAACACTGTTTGCATAAACTAAAAAACAAGCAAAAAGAAAGTTAATATAAACTCTAACTTTGTCTCCCCACTTTTAAACTTTTTGTTGTTTTTGTTTGTATATTATTGTACTGTCTGTGTCTTTAAAAGTTGTTGTAGTTATTATTTTTGATTAGTTAATCTTTCCATCTTTCTACTTAAGATATGAGTAGCTTATACATCATAATCACTGTGTTATAATATTCTGTGTTTCTGTGTTTCTTTGTACTTACTATTATCAGAGAGTTTTTGTACCTTCAGATGATTTTGTATTGTTCATTAATGTTCTTTTCTTTGAAACTGAAGAACTCTCTTTAGCATTTCTTGTAGCACAGGTCTGGTGTTGATGAAATCCCTCAGCTTTTGTTTGGGAAAGTCTTTATTTCTCCTTCATGTTTGAAGGATATTTTCACCAGACACACTATGCTAGTATTACAGACATTTTTTTCTCCTTCTGCACTTTAGATATGTCAAGCCAGTCTCTCTTGCCCTGTAAGGTTTCCACTGAAAAGTCTGCTGCCAAATGTATTGGAGCTCCATTCTATGTTATTTGTTTCTTTTCTCTTGCTGCTTTTAGGATCCTTTCTTCATCCTTGGTCTTTGGAAATTGACTGTTACATGCCTTGAAGTAGTGGCCGGGCACGGTGGCTCATGCCTGTAATCCCAGCACTTTGGGAGGCTGAGGCGGGCAGATCACAAGGTCAAGAGATTGAGACCATCCTGGCTAACATGGTGAAACCCCGTCTCTACTAAAAAGAATACAAAAAATTAGCCAGGCGTGGCAGCGGGTGCCTGTAGTCCCAGCTACTTGGGAGGCTGAGGCAGGAGAATGGCATGAACCCAGGAGATGGAGCTTGCAGTGAGCCGAGATTGCGCCACTGCACTCCAGCCTGGGGGACAAAGCGAGACTCTGTTTCAAAAAAAAAAAAAAAAAAAAAAAAAAATGCCTTTAAGTAGTCTATGGGTTAAATCTGCTTGGTGTTCTATAACTTTCTTGTACTTGAATATTTATATCTTTTTCTAGGTTTGGGAAGTTCTCTCTTATTATCCCTTCGAATAAACGTTCTACCTCTCTCTCTAACCTCTTTAAGGCCAGTAACTTAGATTTGCCTTTTTTTTTTTTGAGATGGAGTCTTGCTCTGTCACCCAGGCTGGAGTGCATGGCACAATCTTGGCTCACTGCAACCTCCACCTCCCAGGTTCAAGCGATTCTTCTGCCTCAGTCCCAAGTAGTTGGGACTACAGGTGTGTGCCACCATGCCTGGTTAATTTTTCTATTTTTGGTAGAGACAGGGTTTCACCATGTTGGCCAGGCTGGTCTTGAACTCCTGACCTCAGGTGATCCACCTGCCTCAGCCTCCCAAAGTGCTGGGATTATACGTGTGAGCCACCGTGCCCGGCCAGATTGGCCCTTTTGAGATTCTATTCTTTCCTTTTTTTTTTTTTTTTTTTTTTTAAGATGGAGTCTCGCTGTCACCCAGGCTGGAGTGCAATGGCGCAATCTCAGCCCACTGCAACCTCTGCCTCCTGGGTTGAAGCGATTCTCCTGCCTTAGCCTCCTGAGTAGCTGGGACTACTAGCTCTCACAGGTATGCTTCATTCTGTTTCATTTTTCTTATGTCTTCCCTGTGTGACTTCAAATAACCTGTCCTCAAGCTCACCAATTCTTTCTTCTGTTAATCAATTTTGCTATTAAAAGACTCTGATGCATTCTTCAGTTTGTCTGTTGCATTTTTTAAGTCTAGAATTTCTGCTTGATTATTTTTAATTATTTCAATCTTGGATAAGTGCAGTGGCTCATGCCTGTAATCCTGGCACCTGGGAGGCTGAGGTGGGCAGATTCCTTGAGCTCAGGAGTTCAACAACAGCCTGGACAACATGGAGAAATCTCGTCTCTACAAAAAATACCAAAAAATCAGCTGGGCATGGTGGCACGTGCCTGCAGTCCCAGCTACTCAGGGGACTGAGCTGGGAGCATCGCTTCAGCCCAGGACATTGAGGCTGCAGTGAGCCAAGATCGTGCCACCGCATGCCAGCCTGAGTGACAAAGTGAGACCCTGTCTCAAAAAAATAATAGTTATTGGGCCAGGTGCAGTGACTCACGCCTGTAATCCCAGCACTTTGGGAGGCCGAGGCGGGTGGATCACCTGAGGTTGGGATTTTGAGACCAGCCTGACCAACATGGAGAAACCCTGTCTCCACTAAAAATACAAAATTAGCCGGGTGTGATGGTCCATGCCTGTGATCCCAGCTACTCAGGAGGCTGAGGCAGGAGAATCGCTTGAACCTGGGAGGTGGAGGTTGCCGTGAGCCGAGATTGCACCACTGCACTCCAGCCTAGGCAATAAGAGCGAAACTCTGTCTCAAAAACAAAACAAAACAAAACAAATTTTAAAAAAGTTATTATTTCAATGCCTTTTAAAAATTTCTCTGAAGGATTCTGAAATCCTGTTCTGTGTTATCTTGAATTTCTTTGAGTTTCCTCAAAACAGCTATATCGAATTATTTGCCTGAAAGATCACATGTCTCTGTCCCTCTAGCATCGATCCCTGGTGCCTTATTTAGTTCATTTGGTGAGGTCATGCATTCCTGGATGATCTTGATGCTTGTGGGTGGTTGCTGGTGTCTGGGCATTGAAGAGTTATGTATTTTTAAAATTATTTTTTATTTTTTGTTCATAGTTAGGTATTGATTGAGTGTAGTGGCTCATGCCACTACAGCACTTGGGAGGCCAAGGTGGTGTATTGCTAAGCCCAAGAGTTTGAGACCTGCCTGGGCAATGTGGTGAAGCCCCATCTCTAGTAAAAATACAGAAAACTAGCCAGGCACGGTGGTGTGCTCTTGTAGCCCCAACTGCTCAGGAGGTTGAGGTGGGAGGATCACCTGAGCCTGGGAGATTGAGGCTGCGGTGAGCCGTGACTGTGCCACTGCACTCCAGCACTCCAACCCTGGTAACAGAGTGAGACCCTGTCTCAAAAAAAAAAAAAAAAAAAAAAAAGAGAAGAGATAAGAAAAAAAGAGTTAGGTGTATATTGCAGTCTGAAATTATTTGTATCTGTCCTTCCTGGGAAGGCTCTCCAGGTATTTGAAGTGACTTGGGTGTTATGCTCTAAGTTTTTGGTCACTGTAACTATATCTGCATCTTGGTAACCCAAGCCCAATAACACTGCTGTTCTTGCAGACTTGTAGACGTACTGCCTTGGTGGCCTTGGATAAGATCTGGAAGAATTCTCACAGAGACTCCCGTTCTTTTCCCTTACTTTCTCCCAGACAAATGGAGTCTCTCTGTCTGTGCTGAGTTGCCTGGAGCTGGGGGAGGGGTGACACAATCACCCTTGTGGCCATTATCACTATTGGGACTGTGCTGGGTCAGACCTGAAACCAGCATTGCACTGGGTCTCAGCCAAGGCCAGCTGTACCCACTACCACCTATCACCTATGTTCACTCAAGGCCTTAGAGCTCTACAATCAGCAGATGATAAAGCCAGTCCGTCCTTCCCTTTAGGGAGGCAAGCTCCCTTGGGCCCCAGGCAGGTCCAGAGATGCTGTCCAGAAGCCAGGGTCTGGAGTCAGAAACCTTAGAAATCTACCTGGTGCTCTATTCTGCTGTGGCTAAGCTGGCACCAAAACCACAAGACAAAGTCCTTCCCTCTCTTCCTTCCCCTTTCCCTGGGCAGAGGAGTCTCTTCCCATGTCCACCACTACCACCAAAGGTGAAGGGGGCTGGCCCCTCCACACCTGTGGGTATTTCTTGTCAGGTGGGAAGAGAGACTGAGAAAAGAAATAAGACACAGAGACAAAGTATAGAGAAAGAACAGTGGGCCCAGGGGACTGGCGCTCAGCATACGGAGGATCTGCACCAGCCCCGGCCTCTGAGTTCCCTCAATATTTATTGGTTACTATTTTCACTATCTTGGCAAGGGGAATGCAGCAGGAGAACAGGGTGATAGTGGGGAGAAGATCAGCAGGAAAACATGCGAGCAAAGGAATCTGTGTCACAAATAAGTTCAAGGAAAGGTACTATGCCCGGATGTGCACATAGGCCAGATTTATGCTTCTCTCCACCCAAACATCTCAGTTTAGCAAAGAGTAACAGAGCAGCGTTGCCGCCAGCATATCTTGCCTCCAGCCACAGGGCTGTTTTCTCCTATCTCAGAATAGAACAAATGTACGATTGGGTTTTACACTGAGACATTTGTTCCCAGGGACATGCAGGAGACGGAGGCCTTCCTCTTGTCTCAACCGCAAGAGGCCTTCCTCTTTTATTAATCCTCCTCAGCACAGACCCTTTTTGGGTGTTGGCTAGGGGGCAGTCAGGTCTTTCCCTTCCCATGAGGCCATATCTCAGGCTGTCTCAGTGGGGAGAAACCTTGGACAATACCCAGCTTTCTTGTGCAGAGGTCCCTGTGGCTTTCTGCAGTGCATTGTGCCCCTGGTTAATCGAGAATGGAGAATGGCGATGACTTTTACCCAGCATACTGCCTGTAAACATATTGTTAACAAGGCACGTCCTGCACAGCCCTAGATCCCTTAAACCTTGATTCCATATAGCACATATTTCTGTGAGCACAGGGTTGGGGCTAAAGTTACAGATTAACAGCATCTCAAGGCAAAACATTTTTCTTAGTGCAGATCAAAATGGAGTTTCTTATGTCTTCCTTTTCCACATAGACACAGTAAGAGTCTGATCTCTCTTTTCCCTACACAAAGGCCCACGGGGAGCACTGCCAGTGTACCACCAATGCTTACTTAAGGCTCAAGGGCTCTTCAGTCAGCTTTTGGTGAATGTTACCAGGCTTGGGACTCACCCTTCAGGGTAGTGGGCTCCCCCCGTCTCAGGGTAGGTCTAGAAATGCCATCCAAGAGCTAAGTCCTGGAACTGGGAACCCCAATAACTCACTTGCTACTCTTCCCCACTGTGCCCAAGCTGGTACCTAATTTGCAACACAAAGTTCCCTTGATTTTTCCCTCTGTATTGCTCAAGCAAGCGGCTCCTCACAGTCACTACAGCTGTGAATATGCTGGGTCACACCTGAAGTCTGTCTCAGCGTCTCACCCAAGGCTCACGGCAGGTATTACCTGACTACCACTGCTGATTATTTAGGGTCTAAGGGCTCTTCAGTCAGCAGGTGATAATTCCTGTGAGAACTGGGTTCTTCCCTTCAAGGCAATAGGTTTCCTTCAGGCTCAGGGTGTGTCTAGTAATGTCATCCAGGAGCTAGGGCCTGGTATGGGGACTTCATGGTTCTGCCTGGTGCCCTACCTTACTGTGGCTGAGCTGGTATCCAAGCTGCAAAACAAAGTGCTCTTTACTCTTCCCTTTCCTCTCCTCAAGTGGAAGGAGGGAGTCTCTTCTGGAGCTGTGAGCTGCACTACCTGGTGTTAGGGGAGAGATGAGGCAAGCACTCTTTTGGCTGCCCTGGCTGGTATCCCACTGGGTTGCATGCCCCCCAAGTCCACTGGCCCTGAACCCAGCACAGCACTAGAACTTGCCTAGGACCTGCAGTCCTTGTGGCCAAGATAGGCTTTCCAGTTTATTTTGGACCCCAGAGTACTGTAGCCCATGGTGGTGAGGCTGACTGAAACTCAAGTTCAAGTTCTGACTGTTGGGATGGGCAATTCCCCTCTGGCTAGGGCTGTTCTTTTTTTTTTTTTTTTTTTTTTTTTAGAGGCGGAGTCTCGCTCTGTCACCCACGCAGGAGTGCAATGATGTGATCACAGCTCACTGCAACCTCCACCTCCTGGGTTCAAGCGATTCTCCTGCCTCAGCCTCCTGAGTAGCTGGGACTACAGGTGTCCACCACCACGCCCAGCTAATTTTTGTATTTTTAGTAGAAACACGGTTTCACCATGTTGGCCAGGCTGGTCTCGAACTACTGACCTCAGGCAATCCACCTGCCCCGTCCTCCCAAAGTGCTGGGATTATAGGTGTGAGCCACCATGCCTGGCTGACTAGGGCTGTTCTAAATGCTTTCTCTATGGGCATTGGCTGTTTTGCCTGGTGTTGGCATCACTGAGTTCCAATATAAAGTCCCACAAACTCTGTACCCTCTCTCCCCCAAGTTCACAGATTATCTCTCCACACCCTGGGCCAGTGGCATGTGGCCACTGTTGGGGAATGGGGGTGGGGTGGTGTCAGCAATTCAAGACTGTCTTTCCTTTTCTCTTCATTGCCTCTTCCAGCAATAATTTGAAGTTAAAACCAGATACTATGATCACTCACCTGATTTTTGGTTCTTAGGAAGGTGCTTTTTTGTGTAGATAGTGGTCAAATTTGGTGTTCCTGCAGGGAGGATGATCAGTGGAGCCTTCTATTTAGCTATCTTACTCTGTCTCCTTCCTCTGTTTAATACATTTTTGCTATTTGTTTTTTATACATATTTCTTGCTTCATTATGTCTTCTTTTACATTATTTTTTAGGGTGCCATTTTAGTTCTGTAATTTTTTGAATGATTGAATGATTTTCTTAGCAGTTGTCATAGTATTACCTTTAGCATCTTAATTTATAACAATATAGTATATATGAAATAATGCTAGCCTAATCTCAATAGTATGCAAAAACTTCTTATATAGCTCTGCTCCCTTCCTGCTTCTTTGTGCTATTATTGTCACACAAATTACATCTTTACAAATTATAAGCCCATCAAAACTGTTTTCTTTTTTCTTTTTTTTCTTTTTTTTGAGACCGAGTCTTGCTCTGTCGCCCAGGCTGGAGTGCAGTGGCCGGATCTCAGCTCACTGCAAGCTCCGCCTCCCGGGTTCAGGCCATTCTCCTGCCTCAGCCTCCCGAGTAGCTGGGACTACAGGCGCCCGCCACCTCACCCGGCTAGTTTTTTTGTATTTTTTAGTAGAGATGAGGTTTCACCGTGTTAGCCAGGATGGTCTCAATCTCCTGACCTCATGATCCGCCCGTCTCGGCCTCCCAAGGTGCTGGGATTACAGGTTTGAGCCACTGCGCCCGGCAAAACTGTTTTCAAATTTAATTGGCTTATGTATTATCTTTTTAATCAGATAAAAGAAATAATTACGAACAAAAAATAATTCCTCATGTAAATTTGAGTTACTGTCTACTGGATTTGAGTTGTATCCTTTTGTTTCAGCCTGGAAGACTCTCTTCTGTATTTGCTATAGTTTGAATGTGTTCACCCCAAGTTCAGATGTTGTAGTCTTGACTACTGGGGTGATGGTATTAAGAACTGGGACTGGCCGGGCGCAGTGGCTCACACCTGTAATCCCAGCACTTTGGGAGGCCGAGGCGGGCAGATCATGAGGTCAGGAGATCAGGACCATCCTGGTTAACACGGTGAAACTCTGTCTCCACAAAAAATACAAAAATTAGCCAGGCGTGGTGGCAGGTGCCTGTAGTCCCAGCTAGTCGGGAGATTGAGGCAGGAGAATGGCGTGAACCCGGGAAGTGGAGTTTGCAGTGTGCTGAGATCGCGCCACTGCACTCCAGCCTGGGTTACAGAGTAAGACTCCGTCTCAGGAAAAAAAAAAAAAAATATTTGGGACCTTTTGTGAATTGACTAAGTCACGAAGGTTCCACCCTCATATTTGGGATTAGTGTCTTATAAAAGAGGCTGAAAGAATGTGTTTACTTGTTCTGCCATTTGAGGACACATAGAAGGTGACTTCCATGAGGAATAGTCTCTCACTAGACATCAAATCTGCTGGTGACTTGATCTTGGACTTTCCAACCTCCAGAACTGTTAGCAATAAATTTCTGTTGTTTATACATTTATAGGTCTAAGATACTTTGTTATAGCATCATGAATGCACAAAGACAAAGATTGGTACCAGAAGTGGGGTGTTTCTATAACAAATATCTAAAAATGTGGGCCAAGTGTGGTGGCTCATGCCTGTAATCCCAGCAGTTTCGGAGGCTGAGGCAGGTGGATTGTTTGAGGTCAAGAGTTCAAGACCAGCCTGATCAACATGGTGAAACCCCATCTCTACTAAAAATACAAAAATTAGCTGGGCTTGGTGGAGGGTTCCTGTAGTCCCAGCTACTAGGGTGGCTAAGGCAGGAGAATTGCTTGAACCCAGGAGGTGGAGGTTGCAGTGAGCCGAGATCACCCCACTGCACTCCAACCTGGGCAACAAAATGAGACTCCATTTCAAAAACAAAACAAAACAAAACAACAACAAAAAAAAAACAAATAAAAATGTGGATGTGGCTTTAGGATTGGGCAACGGGTAGAGGTTGGAAGAGTTTTAAAGTGCATGATAGAAAAAGGCTACCTTGCTGGGAATGGAGTGCTAAGGACAATTCTAGTGAGGGCTCAGAAGAAGAGGAATGCCATGAGGAAATCCTCAGTCTTTCTAGAGATTACCTAAGTGGTACAAACATGGACAATAAAGGCTATTCTGATGAGGTGTCATACAGAAATGATGAACATCCTTTTGGAAACTGGAGGAAAGGCCATCCTTTTTATAAAGTGGCAAAGGGCTTGGCCGAATTGTGTTTCTGTCCTAGTGTTTTGTGGAAAATAGAACTTTTTTTTTTTTTTTTTTGAGATAGTCTCACTCTGTCATCCAGGCTGGAGTGCTTGCCATGCTCAGCTAATTTTTGTGTTTTTTGTAGAGATGAAGTTTCACCATCTTGCCCAGGCTGGTCTCAAACTCCTGGGCTGAAGAGATCCACCTGTCTCAGCCTCTCAAAGTGCTGGGATTACATGTATGTGCCATTGCACCTGACCCAGGAGACAGACCTTATAAGTAATTAAATAGAATACTTGGCAGACGAAATATGTAAGCCAAGTGTTGAGGGTGCAGTATGGCTCTCTTGACTGCTTATAGTAAAATGTGAGAAGAGAGAAACAAAGATTTTTAAAGTTATATAATTTCCCTCTTTTTTTTTTTGAGACAGAGTCTCACTCTGTCGCCCAGGCTGGAGTGCAGTGGCACGATCTCGGCTCACTGCAAGCTCCACCTCCCGAGTTCACGTCATTCTCCTGCCTCAGCCTCCCGAGTAGCTGGGACTACAGGTGCCCACCACCACACCCAGGCTAATTTTTTGTATTTTTTGGTAGAGACAGGGTTTCACCATGTTAGCCAGAATGATCTTGATCTCTTGACCTTGTGATCCACCTGCCTTGGCCTCCCAAAGTGCTGGGATTACAGGCATGAGCCACTGCGCCCAGCACCCCCCCCTTTTTTTTTGAGACAGAGTCTTGCTGTTACCCAGGCTGGAGTACAGTGGCGGAATCATAACTGACTGCAGCCTCAAACTCCTGGGATCAAGCAGTCTTACAGCCTTGTCCTCCTGAGTATCTGGGACTACAGGTGCATACCACCATGCCTGGCTATTTTTTTAAGAAATGGGGTCTTGCTATGTTGTCCAGGATGGTCTTGAACTCCTGAACTCAAGCAATCTTCCCATCCTAGCTTCTCAAGTACCTGGGATTACAAGAGTGTACCATTTGTCCTAAAGATGGAATTTGTAATCAAAAAGGAAGCAGAAGTTAAATATTTAGGAAATTCTTAGCCTGGCCAAGTTATAAAGATGAAAAAGTATGTTTAGGAGACAACATCAAGGACATGGCCAAAGCAACCATGTGATAAGAAAATTAGTATGGCTTAGAGGAAGCCAGGTGCCTTTCATCAAAACAGTGGAAGATTGATCCTAGACATTTCAGTGGTCTTCAGGGGCTACCCTGCCCATCACAGGCCCAGAATGCCAGGGCCTTGAGGGCAGAACATTTCAAATGATGGTTTCCCCAAAGTCATATGTTGAAATCTTAACTGCCCATCACTAAATTGTGGGGCCTTTTGGGAAGTGATTAAGTCATGAGGATTTCACCCTCATGAATGGGATTAATGCCCTTACCTTGGAAGAGTCGTAAGTTAGCATTTTTGCCACTTCCACTATGTGAGAACATATAGGAAGTACCGTCCATAACAATGGACTCTCCGCGGAGACTGGATCTGCTGGCTGACATCTTGATCGTGGACTTGATTGTGTATAAAGTTACTAAGTCTAAGGCATTTTGTTATAGCAGCAGGAATGGACTAAGTATATGTTAGTGACAAATTTACAGTTTTTGTTTGAGTAGGAATGTCTTAATTATTTTCATGTTTGAAATACAGGTTTGCAGGATATAGAATTCCTTTTTTTTTTTTTTTTTTTTTGAGACGGAGGCTTGCCCTGTTGCCCAGGCTGGAGAGCAGTGGCGCGATCTGGGCTCACTGCAAGCTCTGCCTCCCGGGTTCATGCCATTCTGCTGCCTCAGCCTCCCGAGTAGCTGGGACTACAGGCGCCTGCCACCACGCCTGGCTAATTTTTGTATTTTTTTTTTTTTAGTAGAGACAGGGTTTCACCATGTTAGCCAGGATGGTCTCAATCTCCTGACCTTGTGATCCGCCCGTCTCGGCCTCCCAAAGTGCTGGGATTACAGGCTGAGCCACTGCACCCGGCCTTGCAGGATATAGAATTCTTGTTTGGCATTCTGTTTCTTTCAGCATTTTGAATATGTCATCCCATTCATTGCTTTCTGGCCTCCATCGTTTCTGATGAAAAACCAGCTTTAAATATTATTGAGGATCCCTTGTACATGATGAGTCACTTCTCTATTGCTGCTTTCATGAGTTTCCCTTTGTGTTTGGTTTTTGACTTTTTGATTATAATGGAATATAGGTGTGGACCTCTTTGAGTTTATCCTGCTTGAGGTGATTTATCTTCTTAGGTGTGCACGTTAACGTTTTTCATCAAATTTAGAAAGTTTTAACTACTATTCCTTTTAGTATTCTCTCTGCCCATTTCTCTCTCTCCTTCTGAGACTTCAAATGTGCATGTTTGTGTCCTTAATGGTGTTCCACAGGTCTCTGAGACTCTCATCTTTCTTCGTTCTTTTATCTTTCTATTCATCAGACTGGATAATCTCAATTGATATAGCTTCTCTCATTCACCAGTTCTCTCTTCTGCCAGCTTAAAATCTGATATTGAGCCTCTCTAGTGAATTATTTTAGTTATTGCAATTTTCAACCTGGAATTCTTTTTTTTTTTTTTTTTTTTTTGAGATGGGGTCTTGCTCTTCTCGCCCAGGCTGGAGGGCACTGGCGTGATCTTGGCTCACTGCAACCTCCGCCTCCCAAGTTCGATTCTCCTGCCTCGGCCTCCTGAGTAACTGGGATTATAGGCATCTGCCACCACGCCTGGCTAATTTTTGTATTTTTAGTAGAGATGGGGTTTTACCATGTTGGCCAGGCTGGTCTCGAACTCCTGACCTCAGGTGATCTGCCCGCCTCGGCCTCCCAAAGTGCTAGAATTACAGGCATGAGCCACCACACCTGGCCTCAACCTGGAAATTTCTATTTGTTTTTTTGCAATTTCTCTCTCTTTAATGCTTATTCTATGTTTGGTGAAACATCATTATCTTTCTTTCAGTTATTTAGACTGTTTCTTTTAGTTATTGGAACATACTTGGAATAGCTGAGTTCAAATTTGTCTGGCTGGGCATGGTTAAATTTTGTATCTATCAGCTGGTCCTGAGGCTACACAAAATAAGATTCTTTTAGGGCAATCAGAGAAGCTCTCTGGTCTTATGAGCACGTCTTGAGTTGAAAGTTTAGAGACCTGAGCTTGTTATCTTCTTTCCATAGGTGCTCTTGTGTACTTGGATGCAACCATTCCAAGTCCTTGTAGTCATCATTACTGCAATAATGGCCAAATGCAGCAACCACTTGATCCCCCAAAGCACTTAATTCATTGTGTCATTGATAATTTGATTAATTATGTGGTATTCCGCACCATGAATTCCTAGCATGCCACTTCCCACTGGCAAAAAACTCAGCAGTGCATTTAAGTTCAAACCATACCCCAAATACCCTCTTTGAGAGTCTTTTTTATAGGACCAGTCCTGGTACCAATTCTTCCCAGTCTGGAAAGAGGAGAAACCTAATTATAAGAGGGAGATCTAATAGAAAGTATTTAAAAACATGCACTGGAGAACTGGAAAGGCCCAGAGGGGATACTGACATATTACAGAGGTACAAACTGCAAGATGCAGTAATCATCTCTATGGCCGGTGGTGAAAAAGGGAAAGTGTTAGGATTATTCAAATTTTAAGCTTGGAGAGAGTCCAAAGATGTGGAATTTAACTTAGGGAGGGGCCCTTTCTTGGCTGATACTGGAGCCTTGAACTCGGAATAAACCTCACAGAGCTGGGAATAGACTTTTTGTCTTTTTTGAGACAGAGTCTCATTCTGTCTCAAGGCTGGAGCGCAGTGGCACGATCTCGGCTCACTGTAACCTCCAACTCCCTGGTTCAAGTGATTCCCCTGTCTCAGCTTTTCGAGTAGCTGAGATTACAGGCACGTGCCACCATGCTCAGCTAATTTTTGTATTTTTAGTAGAGACAGGGTTTCACCATGTTGGCCAGGATGGTTGCTATCTCCTGACCTCGTGATCCGCCAGCCTTGGCCTCCCAAAGTGCTGAGATTACAGGCGTGAGCCACCATGCCCAGCCTACATGACCTCTCCTTTTAAGGGCACTAGAAGTGGCCCGTCCCAGTTTTTTTTTTTTTTTTTTTTTTGAGATGGAGTTTTGCTGTCACCCAGGCTGGAGTGCAATGGTGCAATCTTAGCTCACTGCAACCTCTGCCTCCCAGGTTCAAGCGCTTCTCCTGCCTCAGCCTCCCAAGTAGCTGGGATTACAGGTGCCTGCCACCATGCCCGACTAATTTTTGTACTTTTAGTTTTGCCATGTTGGCCAGGTTGGTCTCGAGCTCCTGACCTCAGGTGATCCACCTGCCTCGGCCTTCCAAAGTGCTGGGCATGAACCACCATCCCCAGCCTTTTTTTAAGAGACAAGGTCTTACTCTGTCACTCAGGTTGGAGTTCAGTAGTGTGATCATAGTTCACTGCAGCCTTGAATTCCTGGGCTTAAGCAATCCTCCCTCCTCAGCCTCCAAGTAGCTCACTTGGCTTTATTACTTGGGTCTCTGTTGCCCAAGCTGGTCTTGAACTCCTGGCTTCAGGCAACTCTTGCCTTGGCCTCCCAAAGTGCTGACTTTATTTTAATTTTTATTATTTATTTATTCTTTGAGACAGAGTTTCGCTTTTGTTGCCAAGGCTGGAGTGCAATGGCGAGATCTCGGCTCACCGCAACCTCTGCCTCCCGGGTTCAAGCGATTCTCCTGCCTCAGCCTCCTGAGTAGCTGGGATTACAGGTGTGTGCCACCACGCCCAGGTAATTTTGTGTTTTTAATAGAGACGGGGTTTCTCCATGTTGGTCAGGCTGGTCTCAAACTCCCGACCTCAGGTGATCTGCCCGCCTCGGCCTCCCAAAGTGCTAGGATTACAGGTGTGAGCCACCACGTCTGGCCATTATTTTTATTTTTAATACAGTGCTTTTTTACTCTTATCTGTCTGGTATCCCCAGTACGTTATCACCCTCTCCTCACCTTTTCCCAACTTTTGCAGATGGTGAAACTTCTGTTTTCTGCTGAATTTGTGCAGGGGAACTCACCTGCCAGCATAAGAGGAAGGGATGGCCTAAGACATTCAATAAACTTGTTTTCAGCTCCACTCTACTCACTCCCATTCTCAGAAGAAACTAGCATCCCTGACTCCCAAGACCTTGCTGAGTTTTGCAGTTCCAATCAACTTCTTGGGTTGTTGTTAGCAACCTGCGGCACCACAGGGGCTTGGCAGAACAGAGAAAGCTAAGACCAAGCTGGGCTGTTGGTCATATCTGCTTGCCTTCTTCTAACAGTTGGATATTTTTCACCTGCCATTAATTCTTCTCTCTTGTTCTTAGAAGTTGATAATATTTATACTGTTATTACAAAGGATTTTGTGAGATTGACTGAATACTTGACCAGTCATACAAAGCATGATTATCATTCACTACTGGGCTATGAGGATTTCAGCTACTATCTTGCTTCTCCTTTTTTAGTTGCTAAAGCAGGCATCATAATGATGGCTGCTGGAACTTAAATTACCTTCCACCAGTTCCTATCAGACATAAAAACTTGTATTTAGGGCTGGGCGCGGTGGCTCACACCTATATCCCAGCACTTTGGGAGGCCGAGGCGGGTGGATCACCTGAGGTTGGGAGTTCGAGACCAGCCTGACCAACATGGAGAAACCCCATCTCTACTAAAAATACAAACAAAATTAGCCGGGCATGGTGGCACATGCCTGTAATCCCAGCTACTCGGGAGGCTGAGGCAGGAGAATCGCTTGAACCCGGGAGGCGGAGGTTGCAGTGAGCCGAGATCGTGCCATTGCACTCCAGCCTGGGCAACGAGTGAAACTCAGTCTCAAAACAAAACAACAAAAACTCCTGTATTTAGGACTGTGGCACACTGCCCACAGCTCTTGGCTTTTCCATGCACCTATCCTTGGTGAACATAAAAAGTTACCATTCACTGAGCGAATACATGCCAGGTTAAGCACCTTTAAGTAGAACTTCTCAACTGCCCCATGTAGTTGAGACTGTCATTTTATCACTGGGTAAAGTGATACTTTTTTTTTTTTTTTTTTTTTTTTTTTTGCTATGTTGCCCAGGCTGGAGGGGCAGTGGCTATTATCACATATGATCATAGCTCACTATATCCTCAAACTCCTGAACTCAAGCAAACCTTTATCTCAGCCTCCCCAGTAGCTGAAATTACAGGTGTGTGCCACTGTGCCCAGCAATGATATCATTTAATCAAAATTGGATTGCTGTTCTCATTTTACAGGTTTATGAAACAAGATTCAGAGGCTAAATTATTTGCCCAGTCACACAGCTAATAGATGGAGACAGATCTTTCTCCATTAGACTGTAGCTATGCACTGTTTTGTTCAGATATTAGGGGCTTGCAAACCATATTTTATCAGCAAGTGCAATTTGTCTTTCATGGTATCCTAATAATTTACAGATTATATCCTTGAGATTGGACTCTCCAATTTGCCAGTCCCTCCCACATCCTTTTGTTTTGCATTCAGTCTGCTCTTCATTTCCTATCTCCTCCTATGGGCTTGAATCTTGGGGTCCAGTGCTGTTCATTACCGTAATCTTAAAGCTCAGCAGAGGGCCTGACAGTGTATGTTTCACATTTGTGGACTGCCAGCTTCTCATTCTGTCTTGGTCACATCAGTCATAGCAATACTAACCACACAACACAAATAGCTTGCATCTAATCTTGCCAAGAAAAGTTGCTTCCTAATACTTGGAATTCACATTAAGTTTTCATTCTACAAGCAAACATCCCTCCTAGTTGTCTTTTTAATAACAGTATTAAGCGTGACACTTGCAGTCCCAGCCACTGAGGTGCGAGGATTGCTTGAGCCCAGGAGTTTGAGGCTGCACTCGGCTGTGATCATGTCAGCCTGGGCGACGGGGCAAGGCCAGCTCAAAACATAAAACACAAATGGTATTAACTGATGGGTTTTCTAATCTCCTTTTTCCTATCTTCACTATTCCCTGGATACTAATCCAGTCAGTAATCAGCTTGTTCAATTACCTGCAGGTTTGGATGGGACAAGCTCTGCCAACTACACAGCACATAGTGATGAAGAGGAAAAGGCAGATGAAGCTGAATAGTTCATGAAAGACCACCTAGGCAAAGACAAAGATTTTAAACTGGTAAACTACATCCAAAGACAACTCTTGCTGTTAAAAGATGAGATGCACAAAAGTGGATGCAAAAATCACTTAGTAACTAGGTGAGACGCTGGTGGCCTGAATTGCGGTGACATTTGAGATTATTTTGAAGTTACAGTGGACAGGACTCGAAGCATTCTGGAGTAGATCGCATTCATCTCTTTTGAATTAAACACTGGCATTTTTGGAACATGTACAGTTTGAAGTACATGTGAGTCATACAAATGTAAAAATGAGTCTGGAGGAAAAATACCTGGAAACAGGCCTTTACATCCTATTTAAAACACTGAGCAAAATGGGAAAGGTCAAGGACTGAGGCCTTAGTGTACAACCAACTCAACAGTCATTGCTTTTCTCTACATTAACAAGGAGTCTCATGACATTTTATTCAATTTCAAGGGTACAGACAAGCAGCAAGTTTCACAGTTAAACACAGAAATAATGCAGCACTAGAATTACTGGCTTGGATGGCCGTATTTGAGGTTGTTCAGCGTGCCAACAGCTAAGTAAGTGGCCAGCTATCCAGTTTGCTCCATTGTGTGTGCTGTGCTGGGCGCCATTACTCCTAACTAGAATGGAAATGAGGTGTATTTACAGAGAAAATATTTTGTCCTTCAAATGCCAGAGACTGCAGAGTATCTTTTTGAAGTCATAGAGGCTTCAGTCTATAAATGAATCACTTATTTCCAACAGGTTTATCTCTAAGTTAACTTTTAAGCACAGCCTTCAGGATTTCAGATTAAAAAAAAAAAAAAAAAAAGCTGTAAACTGTTGTCCTTAAGAATATTAGCACGAACTAGCTCCTAGCTTGTTTTGCCAAGGTATTTTTAAATGGTTACACTGACTGGAAACAGAACAGCTCAATTATATTTGATTAACGCTGTAGCACCCCAAATGCACTACACAACCACAAACATTCTAATCATATCACAGTTTAACAAGGTATCAGTCCTTCTGGATGAAGACGACAAAGCAAGGGATTCTGCAGATTTTAACCACTGTCCTCTCTAGGGCACTACAGTAGTTGCCACAAGCAGTTAAGCCTTTAACAACTGAGGTTCTGATTCAGGGTTACTAAAATGACAGTGATTGAGTACATTTAAAAATATCTTCATCCCATCAACTCATTAAGAAGTGAGACTATACTCCTAGCATAAAGATAAAAGGATAATAAATACACTGGAAAATAAAAATAATTAGATTTAAAATGACTGTTAATTGCCTATAGTTAAGTTGGGAGAAAAAAAGGGAAGAGAAAGGAGTCAGGAAGCCTTTCTGATCCAGTTTCATATAATTATGTCAAAGATTATTATTAATCCACAAAGTTCTTGGACAAAAGCCAATTATAAACTCATTACTCTGAAGACAAAAGTACTTACCACAACATCCAGATTCCACTTAAATTAAGCCCACTGAAAACCTTTTTATTCCTGGCATTTTAACCTTTAGGCCTTAGTAGGCTGGGGAATAGAAAAACTTCATATTGATACTAGGGGACTAATACTGAACATGAAAAATCATAGCAAGGCAATTTACCAGAATTTGCAAATACCTATTAACCTATTTTACATGGCACCTGTAGACAGTATCTGAGGAATATTTGTACAAAGGTAGTTTGGTAGTTGAAGTTAACACTGTACACTAAAACTTTGGCATCTACATTACATTTAAAGCCAACCAATAGTTGTCAGTTTCTGCAAGCAGCCTACTTATGAGAGCAGACGTTTCTCAGTGAAATTTCAATACTGTTTATCAGTGTTATGCCTACAACTTTAATTCATTCATCTAGAGGATTTTCACTGATTTTTATAAAAGGAACCCAAATGATTCTACTTAGTGATACATTTACAATCAGGTAAGAATCTGTTAAGACCTTGAAAGACAGTGGGAAATGCTTTGCCTGTTGCCTGTGGTGGGTTAAGGTACAAAGCACAACCAGTGAAAGATTGGCTGAAAATGAATTTCATCTATTTTCTATTGACCCTGACAGAAAAACTACTTCATAGTATAAAGACATGCCTGCCAATGCAAAGGCCTATCACTAGGTCTTCTTCCCTTTTAAAAAAGATTAGAGCATGCATTCTCAATGGGGGTCAATCACTACCAAGAAGGATTAAAAAAAAATTTTTGGTTGGGCATGGTGGCTCACGCCTGTAATCCCAGCACTTTGGGAGGCCAAGGCAGGCAGAGGAGTTTGAGACCAGCCTGATGAACATAGTGAAACCCCATCTCTACTAAAAATACAAAAATTAGCCAGGGGTGGTGGTGGCCGCCTGTAATCCCAGCTATTCAGGAGGCTGAGGCAGGAAAATTGCTTGAACCCAGGAGGCAGAGAATGCAGTGAACTGACGTCATGCCACTGCACTCCAGCCTGGGCAAGAGAGAGACCCTGTCTCAAAAAAAAAAAAAAAAAAAAATTTACTCTTTGGATGTATAAAGCAGAGATACGGTACATATGCAGCATATCTATGGTATTAAAATTTATGGGGGACTCTATTAGAAAAAAAGTCTAAAAAGGCTGGGGGTATAATGGAAAAAAGCTTTCGAAAAACAATTAGAAGTCCAACCTCTTGGTCCCATGTATTTCCCCTAACTAAAATCATTATGCTATTTCAAAATATCCTGTAGCATTTTTGGTATATGGAGGGAAGCTTTTTTTTTTTTTTTTAAATAAGAATGGAATAAACATCTATATATATAACGAAATAACTTCTTTAACTCAAGAGTAAGGCTAAGAAACTTATGACCAGCTCTAAAAACTCATTTAGTTTCCAAGAGGAGACATCCTTAGAAACTGACACTGTTAGAAAAATCAACATTCATCCAATCATAATTAAAAGTACAATTTAACATCTATATTAGGAATTACATATTTGAGGCCATAGGCTGGCACTGGCACCTGAAATCTAAAATTACCACTTAAGATTCAGAATGGAATCTTTTTATATGGAATGGAATCTGTAGTCTTTTTATAAAGCATTCCCTTTCTTTACACTATCACTGTCACAAGTGATACCCACTACTATATTGTACTAAGTAAACACTACTCTGTCATTATGAAGAAACAAACGATCAAAGATTATAATGTAGTTCTGGGACACTTTTTCACTATACACAGTATAAAATGGCACACTTTGTACGGCAGAAGCATGCAATGAATTGGCTGTAGAAATATTAATTTAGTTTTAGCTACATCAGAATTCTGTGTAGGTGGTTTACAGTTTGGGAGTCTATTACTTAATGGTATACAGATACAGTAAAGACATCTGAACACACAACATACAATACCACTAGGTAATAACATGGAATTTACCAAAAAAAAAAAAAAAAAAAAAAAAAAAAAAAAAAAAAAAGACTGATGTATAAAGCCTAAGTGTAAGTATGGACTTTATTTTTTAAAAAAAAAGTCTTTTGAGAACTACAAATTACAAAGTAAAAGCAGATCACTACGTAGAAATCTAGTGAATACATTTTGTCTGTGCATGAAAAACTTTATCAAAGTTATTCATTTAACAAATTCACCCCATTCACAACAATCAGTTATAATATTCTTTTTAAGGTTCTATACCTTTATTTCAAATTATATTACATGTTACTCCCTCAAAATGAACTTTTAAATGACAAACTTTTGGCTCATAAGAATGGCACCTTCAAAAGGGGAGATTTCCACTCAGTCTCTGGTAGCATTATTCCAGGCTAGTTTCACCAGTTAAAACCTTCAAAATGTTCCCTTTTAACACAAAGTCTTCCCATAAAAAATGTGGCTACATTTCCCCCCCAATGACTACATACATAGATGGGTAGCAGCAAGAAAAGATGAAAATGAAAAGGCAGCCATTAAAATAAATGGATCAATTGTATACCAAGAAGTATCTGGCTCATGGCAATTAAAAAATGGCAACAAGGGTATGTTCATAGCCAGAGGCTTGAGTCATTACTGAGTATGTTAAGAGAACGAAGCCAGTCCAGTATGACCGAGTAGGAATATATAATTGTCATTGCACTTCATTTGTTATAGCAAATACTCTAAGACAATAGGAAATCTAAGCTATATCTAGATTCCCAATTAGAACATGCTGATCTTTAACATTTTCAACAATTTCTACTGGGTTTAGTACATCAGTCATTTTCTTCACTCAAACTCCGTTATGAGTTCTTTCCTATCAATCTAAGTGTATTCTGGGCATAAAATACCTTAAATGTTAAGACTTTTCTAAGGTTCATTTGAAAATGGTTGTATGAAAAGAATATCCATTTGTTTTGCCTGGAAAGATACAAACTAAATGCGTAAGTTTCTCAAGGGCAAAAAGCTCAACTTTCTTCTTCCCATTATGATTTCCTAAACTTCTCAAGTCTGTCCTCCATGGCTTCTCTAAGGATGAAAACCAGAGAGCAAACAATTGAGCTTTAGGACATCTGGAGTTAAAAATGCAAAAAAAAAAAAAAAAAAAAAAAAAAAAAGTTAACATGCAAGCAATGGTCCACATACTCAAGATTCATGTTAAATGAATTCGATTATTACATATGGGTTTTTCATTGATGAGTAGGGCTCCGGGCATGCCATATTATCACACAAATCATTGCCTTTTGAGACTTTGGATACTTTTCCAGTTTAATTTGCAAACAGAATTTTTATAACAAATTATTTTTTAACCAAATCATATCTTGAAAACTGTTTATAGAAAACCCAGGGAATAAAGTGAACTGTTCATTGTGGAAGTCCTTAAATTACATTATTACAGTAGAAAATACAGGAGGTAGAAGATAACTGAAAAGACTAATGCAACATTAGATTCAAATCTATAGCTCCTGTAGCTACTTAAAACATGGTTTTACAAACTAAACCCAACATTTCCAGCAACCATAGAAACAGTTAAAATAAAATTTGCCATGAAAGCCCTTATATCATGCTTGATACAGGGAGGTAGGAAGATGTAAGAACCAGGACACATGAGACATGACATTTTATCTACAACTCCTGTTTGCTTTACTGAGGGTGTAGTCTCAAAATTCAGTCACCTTCTTCAGTTTCAGATTCAGATTCTAGAAAAGGGGAAAAAAGCAAACATTATATATCAGAAAGCAAAAGTACCCATTTATAACTTCAAAGCTTTTTTAAGATAGAGTCTCCCTCTGTCCCACGGTCGGAGTGCAGTGGCACCCTCTTGGCTCACTGCAACCTCTGCCTCCAGGGTTCAAGTGATCCTCCCACTTCAGCTTCTCCAGTAGCTGGGACTACAGGCGCCCACCACCAAAACTGGCTAATTTTTAAATTTTTAGTAGAGACAGGGTTTCCCATGTTGGCCAAGCTGGCCTCAAACTCCTGCCTTCAAGTGACCTGAACGCCTCAGTCTCCCAAAGTGCTAGGATTACAGGTGTGAGACACCACAACCAGCCTCCATATAACTTTGAAGCTGTTAAGGAATTTTATTAATACCCTATTTAGATGAGGAAGATATTCAAAAGCATTCACTTGGAAATCCCAAAATCTGGCTGGGTGCAGTAACATCTGCGATCCCTGCATTTTGTGAGGCTGAGGCAGGAGGGCTGCTTGAGCCCACGAGTTCAAGACCAGCCTCGGCAACATAGTGAGACCCTGTCTCTATATTTTTAATTACAGAAAAGTAAAAAAAAGAAATCCACAAATTTACAAACATTAGATATTCTCTTTTTTTTTTTTTTTGAGACGGAGTCTTGCTCTGTCCCCCGAGCTATAGTGCAGTGGCCGGATCTCAGCTCACTGCAAGCTCCACCTCCCGGGTTTACGCCATTCTCCTGCCTCAGACTCCGGAGTAGCTGGGACTACAGGCGCCCATCACCTCGCCCGGCTAGTTTTTTGTATTTTTAGTAGAGATGGGGTTTCACCGTGTTAGCCAGGATGGTCTCGATCTCCTGACCTCGTGATCTGCCCATCTCGGCCTCCCAAAGTGCTGGGATTACAGGCTTGAGCCACCGCGCCCGGCCAAACATTGGATATTCTCAAAAATTTCCATTTCACCAAGAACATTTACTATTACGGCTGAGCCATAAATATACTATAATAATTAAACTCTAGCTTTTGCCACCTGCCTTATAAAGTTAACAAAAATCTCTACTCCAGGTACAAAGTGGCATTAGAAAGAAGGAAGCACGTATGAAGACATATTATGGCCGCATAAAAATTAGCTTTATCAAACAAACAAAGGAAAATCCTTACCTTCTTCTGCATTTTTGAGCCATTCTACAAACTTTTTCATTTGCTCAAGGAAAACACTCTTCCCCTTCGCAACATGTGCATCTTTGTACCACTTCAAAATGGGCTCTTCACTCAGGACCTCAGCTGGAAAGAAAACTCATTGCATTAGGGGAGTTTTAATATACTCTACTCAGACAGAGTTAGAACCATCACCTAATGTGCAAATGCCTGCTTAGTAAACAAACAGCTGAAAAGTTAAAAACATCCATGAGAACTGGACGATAGAATAATGCATGTGTGCACACCAAATACACTCAACAGGATCAAGGCTGGTCTGATTAGTGCAGAATTTCAAAGTGTTATGACCAACTGCAATGGATTTTCTCCCAACAGAGGTCTTGTCTTTACTAACCACTAGACCAGGTTTCTAAAATTGGGATCAAGAGAAAAGGGAACGATAACTGAAACTGGGGTTGCTACAGAAGCACTCTGAACTGGCCTTGAAGGACTACTGAAAGTCAACACTGGGTGGGAGAGTAAGATGAACAGAAGCAGGATTCACATAGGCTGAAAACTCTAGAGCTATGACTATATAGAGCTAGGACTACAGGACCTTTTTTTTTTTTTTTTTTTTTGAAACAGGGTCTCACTTGTTGCCCAGGCTGCTGGAGTGCAGTGGCACAATCTTGGTTCACTGCAGTCTTGACCTCCTAGGCTCAAGCGATCCTCCTACCTCAGCCTTCTGAGTTGCTGGGACCACAGGCTTGCGCCACTATTGCCTGGCTAATTTTTTAGTAGAGACGAGGTCTCCTTATGTAGTCCAGGCCAGTCCTGAACTCCTGGGCTCAAGCGATCCTCCTGCCTCAGGCTCCCAAAGTGTTAGGATCACAAGTGTGAGCCACCGAACCTAGCTAAACTTTGGGGAATGTACACCTGGTTAGAGTATAGGAGGCAAAGTTTGAGGACGCATAATGATGGCTTTGGATTTCATACTTTAACTTGTGAATAGGGTTTAGATATTTTAAACAAATACCAGTGCACTAAAAAGCACCCAATTTAATCAGGGGCGACTCATAACTAGAAGTAAAATATTTCAGGCAGCTGATGTCCAGATAACTCATCATTTGGATCATTTTGTATTTACAAGGATTTTTATTAAATGTTATTTATAAAATTCAAAATCTAAATTACCTTTATAAAAAAGCACCACTATTTTCTGGAAGGCTTTCATGAAATGAATGTTGTCATAGCAATACTCCTGAATCTTCAGTAACAGAGTCAGCTCAGACTGACCTTGAGTAGTAAAGGCAGCAAGTAGAGGGCTGTATTGCTGTTAAAGGAAGGGAGAGAGAGAAGATTCAGTCATTAATTACAAATAACCGTCCATTACAAAATTCCTACAATACAGAACTTAATTCATCTTTTATAATCACTGCAAACTATAGCTCATTTGCCAGAAATTCAAAAAATAGGCTGGCCACAGTGGCTCACGTCTGTAATCCCAACACTTTGGGAGGCCGAGGTGGTGGATCGCTTGAGGTCAGGAGTTTGCCAGCAGCCTGGCCAGCATGGTAAAACCTCATCTCTACTAAAAATACAAAAATTAGCCAGGCACTACTTAGGAGGCCGAGGAGGCAGAACCGCTTGAACCCAGGAGATGGAGACTGCAGTGAGCTGAGATCACATCACTGCACTCCAGCCTGGGTGACAGAGTGAGACTGTCAAAAACAAAACAAAACACAACAAAAAAAAACCAGAAAATTGACTTAAGTAGCTAAGTAAAATAAACAATACTATGCCAAGTAGTCCAAGTAAATGTCAAACAATATTAGTATTTTCCAATACCTCCTTCAAAAGCAAACATCTAATTACAGGCTTAAGTTCCTTTTCATCATGTTCTTTTTTTTTGAGGCAGGATCTCGCCCTGTCAGGCTCTGACAAAGCCATCATAAGCTCACTGCAGTTTTGATCTTAAGGGCTCAAGCGATCCTCTGCCTCAGCCTCCTGAGCAGCTGGAACTACAGGCATGTGCCACTATGACTGGCTTTTTGTGATTTTTAGTAGAGATGAGGTCTCACTATGTTGCCAGGCAGGTCTTAAACTGAGCTCAAGCAATCCTCCCGCGCTGGCTTCCCAAAGTGCTGGTTTTACAGGTGTGAGCCATTGTGCCTGGCCAGGCCATATTCTTGTTTTTAACCTGTGAACCACAGACCAATTCAGAGGATTATCCTCATAGTTAATGTTACTATTTGTCTATTTACTGGTGGGCCAACCCCAGGAACCACAGGATGCAATAAATCCTCTTTAAAAAGTATAGTCACAGTTCACTTATCCCCACGTAAAAGTAGAATAGTTTGTTTTGCCAAGGCATGGTTCTAATACCTTCAAGTGCTTGATGGCTTGCTCTGCTACAAGCTCCTCTTTTTTGTTCCATTCCACAGTGCTCATTACACTTGACCAGACTATTCCGATGACAACTGGTTCTGGGATGTTGTTTTTTTTCATCTCCTCCTTGACATATAGAATTATCTGCAAAAGAATCCAAATTTAGTAACAAAAGTCAGTTTTGATTACGTACATACTTCACACATCAAGTTTAGACCTTTAGAACTGAAAGGTGTCCTGAGCTCCAGTCCCTTAGATTTCTGGGCCTCACTCAGGCACTGAAGAAGCATATGTAAAAGACTGAGGCAAAGTTCCAGTATAACATCCTGTTACTATTAACTCAATCTCATACTAGTGAAATAAGTTCCTCAAATTAGTGAAAATCTCTATGCTAGAAGCTTAGCCCTAAAAAGACGGTTTAAACAAAAACTTACATCCTTAAATGGATCACCACGGGACATCTGTTCTTGAAGTTCTTTCTGGAGCTCCTTACGAGCTCCGATGGTTTGCTGATTCCGAACATATTCTGAAAGTTCTTTCAAGCCTGCCTCAGTAAAATACTTTGTAAAGTGTTCAACACTTTGCTTATTGGCAGGAAAGAGTTCCTAAAAGAAGAATTTATCTGGTTAAACTTTCTTTAAATTAGATTTAACACTTTCTTTTCAGTCTTAAAATGAGAAATTTCTCTCATTTACACCTGTTGGCAAGAATGGGAAGAAAAGTTACAAACCATCAGTCTGTTATCCATGCTGACTTTCCGAAGGCTTGCAGCTACTGCATTGATATCTTTTTCGTTTATCCATGATTTAAAGAGCTTTACAGCAAAAGCTGCTGAAACCCCTGTAAAAGAAAATAGCTTACTTAACAGAAGTACCTTCCTGGTTTCAATCACTGTATCCCCCCTATATCCTTCCCTTCATAGTTCAATCACATGCGATTACGGACTTTCCTCACAAACTTAACTCTGAACTTTCCTGGGCCACAGTTTATCACCTCTCCAGTTTCCCTAGTCTACACCATTTGCGAGTCGTATATTTTTGGCCAAGTTACTTAAAGTGTTTTCTAAAGTATAAATTGAGGGCAACAGTCTCTACACTTGACAAGGCTGTTGTGAGAATTACACTAAGGCAACTTAAATACTACTGTAAGCAGTTTTTTTAAAAAAGCTTCAAAAAAAAAAAAATTACTGTACAGAATAATCTGACAATTGGAGCCAAACAGGGAGTTGATTTTCCCTTCCAGCTTGACATTTTCCCCAACATCATCTTCTCCAAGTCTCCCTACTGGTATTAATCTCTTCCGGGGTTCCCACAGCATTTCTCATTGTATTTGCATTACATATAACAACATTTTGTCTAAATCTGGTTATTTATTGTATGCCTAAAGAAAGCCATTAAACCTGGATGCTAAAGGTATTCATTAAATGTTTAGTGAATTAGACTGAACTTATTAAATTTAAGGCTGGTTAATAAACAAAGACTTTCACAGAAGTCATATCTATGAACAGTAAACCATGCTCTTATCCACCCCACTCTGAGTCAACTAAAGACCATCCTTTAAGGTTGATTACCTTCTTTAACCAAATTCTCATTATAAAGGCTATTAAGAATGGATGCATTAAGTGTTCCATTAGCCAGAAGAACACCAGTCAACATAGCCAGCTTGTTCCTCTCCGACTCTGAAAAACCCTTTAAGAACAGCAGCAGCTGTAAAAAGTAAAACAGTTAAGGGTTAAAACAGCAATTACATTACATTAAGAGAGACAGTAAAGCATATTATACTGGCTACTGGTTCAACATGTGGGCTCTGGGATCTAACCATCCAAGTTTACATCTAAGTTACAACATTCATTAGCTGAATGATCTTGGGCAAGTTACTCAACCTCTGCACCTCATATGTAAAATGTGGATAATAAAACTTGCCTCACAGGGTTTTTATAAACATTAAGTGAATTAGTATCGAACAATGCCTGGTCATTGATAAACGCATCAGGTTTTCTGCGCATCTAGATGCAATATTGGGCCAGGCGTGTCGGCTCATGCCAATAATCCCAGCACTTTGGGAGGCTGAGGGCAGATCACTTGAGGCCAGGAGTTCAAGGCCAGCCTAGCCAACATGGTGAAACCCTGTCTCTACTAAAAATAGAAAATTAGCCAAGCATGGTGGTACATGCCTGTAATCCCAGCTACTCAGGAGGCTAAGGAACGAGAATTGCTTGAACCCGGAGGCAAAGGCTGCAGTGAGCAGAGACTGAGCCACTGCACTCCCAGCCTGGGAAACAGAGTGACACTCCAAACAACCAACCAACCAACCAAACAAAATTACCCTAAATCTGTGGCAGGATTAGGATTTAACATTCCTCCTTCTAACCCTATTTTTTTCTTTTCCACAAAGTACATTATTCCTCATACCTTTTTTACTTCATCTTCAAAACCTTTCTCCAGGTATTTGTAGCGCCTGATTAACTTGTTAAAAACCTATGAAGAACATTAAATGAATTCAGTAACTTCATATATTTCTAGAATAGCAAAGTAGTAAACCTTTCACTGGATATAAATTTATAAGCTGTTTAAACCAGCTTGAGAAGAATTCCTAGTGACACATAAGAATGTCCAGGTTACATGTATTTTAATTCTTTGCTTAAAATAATACAAACATAAATACATATGACACTTTCCAATGAGATCTTGATTAACAAGCTAATCAGCTCACAACTTATTTAACTTTAAAAATAAATATATGCAGATAAACTAGAGAAATCACAATACGAAAATGACTTTTTTTAGCTTGCCATTTTTCTTAAACATTGAGTAATTTCAGGACAAATAGGAACAGGAGAGTTAATTTCATTTTTCCCTATTTTATTCACCTTAACACACCTTAAGTTTCTAATTCATCCCGCTGCACCAAGAACAGTCTCCCTAAAATTTAAAATCAAATTCCTTCAACTTTCTAACCACAACTCTTAAAAGTAGAATATTCTTCAAATATACCACATGGATAGTAGCTAACTGAAAACAATTATGTAAAGTTTCATTTACCTGAGCAAATGCTTGCATGGTCTCTAGGTCTTCTTGGGCTGCAAACACGCAGACATCTGTACGCATCATGTCATCTGCCAGTGTACCACCTGGAGCTAAAGTTGGATAAAACCAAAATACAACACAACCAAAAAAATCACTCCATTTTAACAAGTTTGCCAAATAGTTCATATTCTAGAGTCTCCATAATCTCCATACACTATACCTTTCTAAATTATTAAGCCCACAAACCCCAGACACTTACCCAGCATTCCACCAGCCACCAGAATGTCAAAGAGTGTTTCTGCATATCGACGGTAATCAAGTTTTGCTCCAGAAGCATCAAGAAACTTAGCTACTGCTTCCAAATCAGTACCGGTTTCAGTTAAGCCTTGAATAATACAGTCTTGAAACTGAGTAGGGTCAAACCTCTCTTTTTCATCTGGGGAGACAGGGGACCCAAAACATTTAGTTTTAAAAGATTTACCAAAATGTCACAAAACTATCACCTTATGAAGATGCAATTGTTAAATAAGTTAAATTCACATCCTTTGCATGTTTCCCCTCTGCGAGTGCAAGACAAGATGGCCCACTCACAAGAACTGTGCAACTTTTTAAACAATTTCACAAGTGAGATAAATGTGCTAGTGTCTTGTGCTCCTACTGCCATGAGGCAATTTCTGCTGGGAACGCCCTCCTACTGCCTCTTGGCTTTTCCAAAATTTAGGCCATCCTCTAACAGATAAATTTTATTCCTTTGAGTTTTGCCTGGACACTGGAGCTCTTGATCCTTTTCTTTAAATGTCCATAACATTAAACAACAAAAAAATTGAACCACTCCTTTGACGTTTATGAAGGTGAGCTTTACAAAGTACATTTAATGAGCACCCAATGACAGAAACTATATTAAGCATTTGCTTTAATCCTGTTAACAACTTTGTGAGGCAGATTTTTCCTATTATTCAGAAGGAAAACAGAGAGAAATTAGGTAATCGAGAGACGATACTGTGTTGTGTAGTAGTTCAGAGCATGGGCTCTGGAGTTAAACTGCCTGATTCAAATCCTGATCACCATTTAACCACTTGAATTCGAGCAAATAGTCTCATTCGCCATGCCAGAATCCCCCTACTGTAAAATGGGGAGAAGAATAGTACCTATCCTATAAAGCTGTTGTAAATTCTACATGACATTAACAAAACAGAAAACTCCCAGACCACAGCCTCGTGCACATACCTGACCTTTACTGAGTTGCTTTCACACACTCCATAATAGGGTTTTGCTTTCCCAATCTAGGCTAGATGGCATCTTAATTTTCACACAGTACTAGGGTGACAAATACCTCTGTGTGTCCAGCACTTTCCTGGTTTTAGCACTGAAAGTCTTGTGTCTGGAAACTCCCTCAGTCCCAGACAGGGATTGCTGTATACCCTACCCAGTACCCTAACCATCAACAGCCAGGCCATGAATGATCTCTATCTGGAGCTGGGGAAGCGACATCTCTCCCTAATGCTAATAATAATGATAAAGCGACTTGCTATTACTTATATCACCGCAACATCAGTAATCCACATATTCAAGAGATACACTTTCCCATTTTACTGTCAAACTGTTCTAGTTTACAACTGCTCCTTAAGAAAATTTACCAACTAAGGCTGGGTGGTGGCTCACGCCTGTAATCCCAGCACTCTGGGAGGCCGAGGCGGGCGGATCATAAGGTCAGGAAATCGAGACCATCCTGGCTAACACAGTGAAACCCTGTCTCTACTAAAAAAAAAAAAAAAAAAAATACAAAAAACTAGCCGGATGTAGTGGCCGGCGCCTGCAGTACCAGCTACTCACAAGGCTGAGGGGAGGAGTGGCGTGAACCCGGGAGGTGAAGCCTGCAGTGAGCGGAGATCCTGCCACTGCACTCCAGCACTCTAGCCTGGGCGACAGAGGCAGACTCCGTCTCAAAAAAGAAAGAAAATTTACCAGCTAAATCTAAATGAATCTGCAAAGATTAGAATCAAATCACACTTTAGTCTCCCCACCACTACTACAGGGGGACAGACAGTCTATGATTAGCGATTTTAAAATTTTACAATATATATCTCAAAATGTCTGCTACTTAACACAACTTACAACCAGTAGCTGACCCAGTTCTTCATTTCCTCAAAACCACCTGTAAAATAAGGTTAATATGCTTTTGACCAAAAACATTAAAAATATATCTGAGACTACATCTTATTTAGCTTTGTATCACTAGCACAGCACTTTGCTACAGAATTCAATACTCACCTAAGTACACACGAATGAAAAAAAATAGTAATATAATTCTAATACTTTTCTAAGTCTGTATTTCAAAAGACATTACAATGTGAATCCTATTCCACAATTAACTTCCATGGATGAAGTCTGAGTCTTCTCTCACAAATCTTCACAAAATCTGGGTGACTACATTAGGAGTTCTCGTTTTATAAATTAACATCTTTGCTCATTTTAGTTTGCTTAAATAAGACTGCTTGCTAGTGAAAACAGAGCCCTTATTTTTGTTTTAAAACGTCTTTTACCTTCACACTAAAAAGAAGATTCATTAACCGGCTTAGAGATACATTGATACTAAAAATTAAGGCTTGAGCAGTAAAGCAGTAGAAATACTAAAGGTGTATGTGAACGGCAGTCAACAAGAAATTCAAGTTTCTTTCTGGTATCTTCTCTTGAGGCTTTAGTACTATGCAAGTGCCTGTCAGAGGAGGCAAGATACACAAGATATTCTGGAGGTTTGAAGAGACATCGAAACATAAATATTTACCTCTTTTTCTAGTTTTAAAACGCTGGCCTGATAGCGTTGGCTTTTGCTGCTTTTGATTATTCATAAAAGACACCCTAGGAAAAGAGAAATAAAGCCTTAATTTCAGTGCCATAATACTAATTTTTAAAATAAAGCATCAAACCTTAGTCTAGTCACATATGAATCAAATGGAACACGCACTCTCAGCTTGGTGAAGGCACAAAGAATTACCTTCACTTGAATCAAATGTACGCCAAAACCTGCATTTCTCTCTACAAGAAACCCTTCAAATTAGTATTGCGAACTACACTTTTAGGCGACATTGTAATCCTACAGTCATCACCCATCATAAACCTAATTGTTCAGTTTCCTCCACATTCCTCTTTACATTCACTTACATCTTCCACGACCACTAAGCATCGCAGAAAGCAAAGTGAGATTACCACCATAGTCAGGAGGCATCCAAAATGTGTATGCCAATTCTAAAACACTGTCAAAAAGCGAACCCCTTCTTCTGACGGGCCTGGTTACAGGCAGCACCATCCTGCCCTAGGTCATGCCTGTGACCGCAACAGCGGTCGCCTTGCACCACTCAGGCCTGCAAAATTAACAGCCAGCCCAGCCTCCTTCGCCCATATCCCACAGTCCCAGCCTCCTCCCTGGGCACGTGTCTCCCAATCCGCACCCTTCCCATGCCTCCCGCCCAGGACCCCCATTGGCCACAGCGGGGCGCCGTAGGGTCCCGCGGCTCCTTCTCCACTGACCCTGTCGCCTGCGGTGGCGGCCGCCGCAACGAGTGGACCACAGGTACTGAGGCGCTTTGCGCCGGGGCCCCAGCCGCCCCGTACATCCGCTAGCCCTCCAGCGAAAGCAGCGGCGGAGGCGGCGGCCGCAGTGTGGTGGTGGCACCCCTCCGCCCCGCCCGCCGGAAGCCCCCACGCGTACATCACCCAACAGAAGCCACGGTGGCTTTGTTAGCCAAGCCGGGCACGGCCCGGAGGGAGCCCTGCTCGGCCACTGCCTTCGCCACCAGCGCCGCGGCGCGCACCCGAACCCCACTTCCCGACCTGGGCCGCCGCAGCCCCTCGGCCTCCCTGCCGAAGCGGCGGCCTTTCAGGCCCTGGATCCGGCCCGGCCTCAAGTGGCGGCCTCCCTTCGGGCCCATCCAAGCCCGGCCGCATTCAGCCCGCCGCCTCCCTCACCCTCTGCCCAGCCTCCACGGCCCGCAGCGTCCGCCTGGGGTGAGCGGGCAGCCGCGTCTCACCGAATTTAAGGCGAAGAGGAAAGAGCCAGAAATCCCCGATGTAGCGGCAACTGCGGCGGCGTCTCCTCTGCGACCGGAACTAACGCCAGGAGGAGGAGAGAGAGGTGCCACCCCCGCCCGGACCGCTCTCATATCGCGAGATTTCTTTCCCTTCCCCCCTCCCGCCCGGCCCCGCCTTGATCGTGGCCTGTCGCTTCCGCCTTTTCCATTCCGCGCGAATTAGGGTGAGGGACCCGGAGAGGGGACGGGAGAGACGTTTCAAGGCTTCTTTATTTCCTTACTGGGTTCCACGTCTCCTGGACACGTGTCCTAGACTAGCTTATTTTTCTTCCGCTGCTGCGTCGTCCGCCCTCTTAACACACTGAGGGGTTGGAAGAGCGGAGCCGGCCCCCGCCGGTCTCGAAGTTGGACGCGTCCTCCTGGAGTCACTCCCCGCTGGCCCCCTCCTCCAGCGCCGGAAGTCGAAGCCCGAGGTCGGGGGCGCTCGGGTTGTGCGGGGGCGGAGGCCGGTGGCTGGCATGGGGGCGTGGCTTGGGGAAGGAAGCCACACCTCGCCTCCGCCCTGGCCGGGATGGGCGGAGCTCGCTCCAGCTGAGTTTCCTGCGGGGCGACTTTGCTTTGAGGGGCTGTCTCGTTGTTCACCGCCTCCTTTAGGAGCGAAGAGGACCCAGGCCGAGGATTCAGAAGGGGAAATTCTGTCCTCCAACCGCGGTCCCCGCGCCTTGCAGCGGTTGTGTCCCGAGTGTAGTGGCTGTGGGGACTTGGAGAGCATCAGAATCCCTTGGAAGGCTTATTAGAACAGACTGCTAGGCCCCACCCGTGGTTTCTCATTCTGTGGGCCTGGTGTGGAACCCATGAATGTGCATTTCCAGCAAGTTATCTGTGATGCTGCTGCTGGTCCACACCTTGAGAACCCCTCAGTTAGAGGCTATATCATCAGGGAGCTGGGGTACGATCAGATAGGATAGTGCGTGTGAAAAACACTGTGGACGTGACAAAACTGGGTAGATAGAGATGCACAGCGCCTCCAGGATGTAGCCCCATGTTTTTATTCACTGTACCGTAGTTTACTTCTCTCCAGTTGCTTCCTCACTGGTAGGAGGAGAGTGGCTTCTCTTCCCTAAACTTTTTGATAAAATAAGTTTACTTCTTTTCCTTAATTAACTATATGACCTCTACCCCCTTCCACCCCCCGCAACTTCATGGAAAATTACTTTCTCTGCGTTCTTTCCTGAAATTATTGCCAAACCCAGTGATTCTTTCATTCTTCACCCTCTTTGCCTCCTCTGAGCATTGAGTGCGTCTCTCCTTGAATCCTGGCTCCAGCTATCCTGGTTACGCTCTGAATGTGCCTTCGCACGGTATTTACTGATCTTTTCTGTACTGACACCTTTTCTTTCTGCATACTTTCTTCTGTGGCAGTGTCATACATTCTCAAGGATTTAACATTTCCTCCACTTAAAAGAGTTCCAAGATCATCTACTGAATCATTAAGCAAATATTTGTTAAATCCAGGCTCTATGCCCTTCCAAGTTGAGGCAACAGCAGTGGGAAGGAGGCAGGAAACAAACTGATCTGTTGGAGGAACCGCAAGAAGCTAGTATGACTGGGAGGGCAGTGGGGAGCAGAGGGAAGTGGCCGGAGTCGAATCTCTTAAGTGTCTAGCCCCATCCTTTCTCCCAAGGCTCCAGTCCACACTATCTGGCATTTTCACTTCATGGCTGGTTTAACACTATCAGTGCTGTCGATTGCTCTTCCCGCAGAACTGTATTTTTCACATCTGAAGTTCTGTTAAAGGACAACGTTTCACAAATAAAAATAACTAATATGCACCTATATGTATCAGGCACTCTTCTAAGCACTTTATATAGTAATCCCATTTGATCCTGAAAACTACCCTATAATCTAGACACTATTATTAGTCCCATTTTACAGATGGAAAAAACCGATGCGTTGAGGTCAAGTAACTTGTCTAAGATCATAGAGCTAGTAAATGGAAGAGCTCCAGTTGAAGCCAGGCAGTCTGGCTTCACCATTATAATGCACTGCCTCACCACCAAGATCTTATTTATTCATTCAGCAAATATTTATTCAGCTAGAGACCAGTAGAGATAGTGACACGTCAGGCCTATGGCCTCACAAAGCTTATCTTCTATTTTTGCCACGTTTTAAAATTGCATCATCTTTCCCCAGTACCACCTGGATTTAGGCATCTGTTACCCCTAACTAAATGGGACTTTTGCAATAACTTCCTAACTGTACCATCCGTTTTCTCAACATTTCCAGAACAATCTTCTCAACTGTAACCTGAATCATTTCTCTTCACTGTTTAAATGCCTCTGTTTATACCCAGGGATAGCTCTGACCCATGTTTTTTGCCTTTACTTCCCATCACATTTTTGGTTCTTAACCTGTTATTACCATCCATTGTGGGGTATGTAGCAAATGATTTTTGACTAAAAATGATATTAAAGTAAGCAGATTATTTTCTTTAAAATGTAAAGTGTATTAAAGGTTTTCCTGAACTCCTGGCCTCAAATAATCCTCCCACCTTGGCCTCCTAAAGTGTTGCGGTTACAGACCACGCCCTGCCACTTATCTTTTCTCTGCTTTTGGGTGCACCCATGGGAATAGGTACTGTGCAGCTAGCAGGGGAAATGTTGTTTGTAAATTGTATTATGGTAGAAAAAGTTTCCAAACAATTGAACTTTATGCTTTGGTCAGATAGGACACGTCTTGACCTTTCTTGAGATGTCTTTTCCTCATTTTCCACTGTCAAAATCCTACTTATTGTTTCAAGCCTCATCTCAACTACTGCTTTTTTCCCTTAAGGCTTTCTTAGTCATGGATGTGAACACATTCCTTCTTTGTAATTGGGACTGCAGGCATGAGCAACTGTGTCTGCTAATTTTTTTTTTTTTTTTGGTGATGATGGTGATGATGGGGTTTTGCTTTGTTGCCCAGGCTGGTCTCAAACTCCTGGCCTTACGTGAGCCTCCTGCCTCAGCCTCCCAAAGTGCTGAGATTATAGGTGTGAATCACCATGCCTAGCCTTGCCCAGTTTTATGGTGGTTTTGGGAAAAGGATATGCTGATCTCTTCACTCTGCCATTGCTGTGAATCCCCCTTAGTACTTTTGGGTTTTAAAATTTTGAACTACTTAAAAAGAAAGGTACTAAGCGCAACATGTGAATGTAATACTGCTTTTAACTTCATTGATGGAAATGGATACCTAAGTGTTTCTTTTTCAGAAGCAAGTAACAATAGGTTTTTATTCCTAACAACTAGAAGAATGTCAAGGGCCTGTTTTGAAAAGCACATTGTTACCCTTGAAAAATGACCTGGGGAAAGTATTTATTCCTATGCTTTGAGTCTTGTAGAAGCTTGTAGAACATCCTATGAAGCTGGCTTAAATATTGTAGCATATGTATATGAAATACTTCTCGATACACACATCTATATATGTATGCGTATATTTATGTATGTATGTGTGGCTGGAAGTATTTTCATAGGTGCCACAAAATTTTTACAATGAAAAAGCTTTGAGGTACAATGAGCTTTTAAATAATGTCATTTTTGATTAAAAAAAAAGTGTTAAATATCATTCACTTGCTACAAATCTCATATATACCATTTATTTTACTTGCTGCATATAATGATTTTAATAGTTATAATTATTAATATTTGACATAATCAAGATGAAAATAAAAATAAGCACTGCTTAGTTACATTAACATTTTAGTAATATTTGATAAATAAATACCGTCTTTTAGCAAACACACTCTATTATTTAGATTTTAGATTTTTTTTTTTTTAAATAGAGACAGGATCTGGTTATGTTGCCCAGACTGACCTCCAACTCATGGGCTTAAGCATTCCTCCCACCTTTGCCTCTTGAAATGTTGGGATTATAGGCATGAGCCACCACACCTGGCCTCGGTTTTTGAATAGGCCAAAATAATTGGGAGGCTTAGGGATTCAAGACATTTGGCATACATGCATTTTCTGTTTCTCTCCCCTCTCAACATCAGAATAATGACAGGTTAAAGTGAAAACTCTTTGCTCCTGTAAAGTGCTTATTCAGAATATAGTTTGAGGTGAGTTGCCAAATAAGTGATATTTGGGTTGATTTAAATATGTGCATTCTAAGTTATATAGCATTCAAGACATTCATTAAAACAAAGCAAAATAAAAACCAACAAGAGAACAGTGTGATGTCGTGTGGTATGTTAGCTATAGGATTGTTTAGAAAAAACTGTTTATTGCTTATTATTAATAGTTCATATCTCATAGAATATTACTGCAGAACTGAAGATTAAGAAATGTTACTGAGGACACCAGATCCAAACATCTGTGTGTTGGAAAATTATCTCCAATGCATAGCTGTTTCCTTGGCATATTTAGATGGCCATCTTTCTTTGATGTCTTTTTTTAAACCTACATTTTATTTTTTGGGAGCCTCAGTATGATGGAAGTTTTTTTTTTTTTTTTTTTTTTTTTTTTTTTTTTTTTTTTGAGATGGAGTTTCTCTGTTGCCCAGGCTGGTGTGCAGTGGTGGGATCGCGGCTCACTGCAACCTCGCCTCCCGGGTGCAAGCGATTCTCCTGCCTCAGCCTCCCGAGTAGCTAGGATTACAGGTGCATGCCACCATGCCCGTCTAATTTTTGTATTTTTAGTAGAGACGGGGGTTTCACCATGTTGGCCAGGCTGGTCTTGAACTCCTGACCTCAAGATCCGCCCACCTTGGCTTCCCAAAGTGCTGGGGTTACAGGTGTGAGCCGCTGTGCCCAGCCGATGGAAAGTTTTTATCTAAGATGAAAAAGCAATTAAACTACATAGAACTTAATTGCTGCCTTATTGCTATTATTAGTAGTACTACTGCTATTACTTGGTATGTACTACTATTAGCAGTAATAGAGTGGTCACAGTAGACCTTAAATTTATAGAGGATGTTACCATTTACAAAATATTTTCACGTGCATTTTATAATTCTTCACAGAAACTTTGTGACAAAGTAAGGCTGTCTTGCTTTCAGAGCAAGCTAACTATAGATAGAATTGATGATCATTAGTCTTCCAGAAGAAGGCCATGGACTACCATTAAGTAAACTTAATGTCAATTTATCTGATAAGAAAAAGTGGAACCTTTTTTCTAATGATCCATTTCAGGTCCTACTCTTAAAAAGCAGTCTTGGAGGATTTCCCAGATCTTTCTGGGATAAAATTAGTTTTCTTTAAAAAAGCAGTTTCATTTTCCAGAACTTAACCAGTGTAGAAGGCTTTAGCATCAGGGAACATTATACAATAAGGCTTGCCTAGCACAGAGATTCTTAGCACTAGGTGACTATAGTAAGCACTAAAATGAAATTGTCTGGTAGTTCTCTATACCTGTGCTTTGAATTCAACTCACATTTTTCAATACCTAAATTCCATGAAGAACTTTCAGAACCTAAGCATGTTAGGCCGTTCTTACATTTCTATAAAGAAATATCTGAGGCCGGCGCAGTGGCTCACGCCTGTAATCCCAGCACTTTGGGAAGCGAAGGCAGGTGGATCACGAGGTCAGGAGATCGAGACCATCCTGGCTAACACGGTGAAACCCCGTCTCTATTGAAAATACAAAAAATTAGCCAGGCGTGGTGGCATGCGCCTGTAGTTCCAGCTACTCAGGAGGCTAAGGCAGGAGAATCGCTTGAATCCAGCAGGTGGAGGTTGCAGTGAGCTGAGATCATGCCACTGCACTCCAGCCTGGGCAACACAACGAGACTCTGTTTCAAAAAGAAAAAGAAGAAATACCTGAGGCTGGGTAATTTATAAAGAAAAGAGGTTTAATTGGCTTATGGTTCTGCAGGCTGCACCAGTGTGGTACCAGCATTTGCTTCTGGGTCAGGGCTTTGGGAAATTTACATTCATGGCAGAAAGTGAAGTGGGAGCAGGGACATCACATGGCAAGAGTGGGAGCAAGTGAGAGTGAGGTGGGAGGTGCCACACACTTTTAAACAACCAGATCTCACGGGATTTCAGAGTGAGAACTTACTACCAAAGGGATGGTGCTTAAAAACCACTCATGAGGGATCCGCCTCCATCATCCAATCACCTCCCAACCTCCAACATTGGGAAATACATTCAACATGAGATTTGGGAGGGGAGAAACATCCAAACTATATTACGAGGTATAAAAGTCTATAAAATAACATTAAGAACATTGGGGTTTCATGACTTCAGAAATTTTAAGAATTTCTTGCCTAGGAAGAACAATGTACAAGCAACAGATTTAATTGCCTTTAAGAAATGCTTTTGGTGAGAACTCTTTTTTTTTTTTTTTGAGACGGAGTCTCGCTCTGTCACCCAGGCTGGAGTGCACTGGCCAGATCTCAGCTCACTGCAAGCTCCGCCTCCCGGGTTCACGCCATTCTCCTGCCTCAGCCTCCCGAGTAGCTGGGACTACAGGCGCCGCCACCTCGCCCGGCTAGTTTTTTTGTATTTTTTAGTAGAGACGGGGTTTCACCGTGTTAGCCAGGATGGTCTCGATCTCCTGACCTTGTGATCCGCCCGCCTCGGCCTCCCAAAGTGCTGGGATTACAGGCTTGAGCCACCGCGCCCGGCCACATGGTGAGAACTCTTTAGGAAGGACTCTGCCTTTCCTTATGTGCCTGGTGTGCTGTAACGGAGGCCCAAAGACAGTCATGGTGCTTGTGTCCTGCACTGTCCAGCGAGGGAGAAGGCAAATACCATCACGAATGTATTATACAAGATGCTATTAGAATATGGAAAAGGGAGTGACCAACTCCACAGGGTTGAGAAGAAAGGGGTTCCCAAAGGATTGAATAGGAAGCATTTGAGGTAGGTCTTGGCAGAAGAGAAGAGGTTGGTCAGATGGGGAAGAGGGAGGTAGGAGCAGCATGTGGAGCAGCCTGAAATGTAACTTTCACATTCTAGAACAGGGAGGAGCTTGCTGTGTGTGGTGTAGGGTGTATGTGTATCTGTATATGTGTATGTTGGGGCAGGGATGGCAAAGATGAAGAGGGGGTTAGCTTGAGAAGGGCTAAGATCCCATCCTAAGGAGTTTGGTCTTCATCTATGTTCTGCTTTCTATGTGGTAATTTACTTTAAAGTGCTTAAGAAATTCAGTGTAAACTATATGATGTATTTAAACATAAGTTAACTTTTTTCTATACTCTAGGTAGCGTCAACTTGCACTCTAGGTGTAGTTAATTAGCATTTCATGAATCCAAATTATGAATCCACACTTCCAAATTGGTTACCTACACATTTCAAGTAATTGTCCAAGAGTCCATTTTAAGGTTTTGTTCATTGGTATAGTGGATGTTAGAAATAAGATACGTGGTTGGCTAGAAAGGTTATACTTGCTTTATGAACCTCATCCGAGGAAAGTGGAGGAATCCAGCAAGCAACGCTGGCAGCAGCCTCCAGGTGTGGATTGCTACTGGTTCTGAGTACTCTCCTCCCAGAGGGTGCTATCACTGGCCCAACTATTATAGAAGGGGAGATGATTCTGCTGTCAGGCTGTTGTGTCCTCTCAGAGTGAATCTGTCATGTGAGATGTTTGACCTACCTCTAACTTTTAGTGGGGGCTGTGGATATTTATGAAGAGAACCTGCCAATTGCTGTGTTGGTCAATTGCCTAATTGCCTTAGATCACTGTGTGACAATCTGGTCAGTAGTGGAGACCACTAGAGATTATCTATATGATACCAGCAGACTGTCAATATTATAGAAAAATTACTCTGGGGAAGGGGAGCATTGGTGAGCTGGAGGATAAGACCCTGTTGGATTCCATTTCAACTAAGTCAATGTAACCCTCCGACAACTTGCTTTTTGTATACTTGCTTTTCTTTCTCTTCCCTCTATGGATTATTAAGCTACCCAGATTAGGCCAGGTGCAGTGGCTCACACCTGTAATCTCAGAGCTTTGGGAGGCCAAGGCAGGTGGAACACTTGAGGTCAAGAGTTCAAGACCAGCGTGGGCAACATGGTAAGACTCCATCTCTACTAAAAATAAAAAAATCAGCTGGGCATGGTGGTGTGCACCTGTAATCCTAGTTACACAGGAGGCTGAGGCAGAAGGGTTGCTTGATCCCAGGAGTTTGAGGCTGCAGTGAGCTATGATGGTGCCAGTGCACTCCAGCCTGGTTGACAGAGTAAGACCCTGTTCCAAAAAACCTCCCAAAACAAAAAGTACCCAGATTCTGGCATTGCCCCTTTGGATGGTATATCAGGAGAAGGTAGGAGTGGGCAGCAGGATGTGGGAATTTTGAAAAAGCTTGTTAAGTGGTTCTGATAGATCGACTCTTGCTTCTTCCAGGGATAGATAATTTAGGAGTGGGAAGAAGAACATTAGGGCTAAGGAGAAGAGGATTGGATTGTGTGTATGTGTGTGTGTGATATTTCCTTAATTTTTGTGGATTATTAGCAACTTGTGGAGGTTGAAAAATGGCTCTCAAACTTTGATTTATTTACTTTTTGGATAAAAATATAAATTAACTATTGGTAACAATGGTGTTTGAGAGGCTTTGGGAGGAGTATATTTTCATGATACTTATCTGGATAAGCTTGGAGGACATTTACATTTCAACAAATTCTTGAGCACAAGGAACAAAGAAACCAAAGAAATGGAAAAAGGTCTTAACTAAATCGGTACAGGTTCTGCTCTTGTTTTATTCACTAAAAGGAAAAAAAAGGAAAAGAAAGAAGTTTATCCTTCTTTTTTTTTTCAATTTTTAAAATTGTGGTAAACATACATAATCTAAACTTTACTATTTTAACCATTTTTAAATGTACAGTTCAGTGTTATTAAATATATTTATTTATTTATTTATTTATTTTTTTATTTTTTTTTTTGAGACGGAGTCTCGCTCTGTCACCCAGGCTGGAGTGCTGTGGCTGGATCTCAGCTCACTGCAAGCTCCGCCTCCCAGGTTCACGCCATTCTCCTGCCTCAGCCTCCCGGGTAGCTGGGACTACAGGCGCCGCCATGTCGCCCGGCTAGTTTTTTTGTAGTTTTTAGTAGAGACGGGGTTTCACCGTGTTAGCCAGGATGGTCTCGATCTCCTGACCTCGTGATCCACCCGTCTCGGCCTCCCAAAGTGCTGGGATTACAGGCTTGAGCCACCGCGCCCGGTCATTAAATATATTTATAATCTACAACTATCACCACCATCCATCTCTGTAGCCCTTTTCATCTTGGAAAACAAATCTTATACCTGTTAAACAATAACTCTGATTCTCCCTCCCCACATGCTTGGCAACCACTATTCCGTTTTCCGTCTCTCTGATTTTACTACTTTAAGATTTTCGTATAAATGTAATCATACAGTATTTGTCTTTTTGTGACTGGCTTATTTCATTTAGCAAGGTTCATCAAGGTTCCTCAAAGTTTGTCTATGTTATAAGCTTGTGTGAAAACTTCCTTCCTTTGGAAGGCTATTATTTGTATAATATACACCACATTCCCTTATCCGTCCCTTCATTGATGGACACTTGGGTTGCTTCCACGTTTTAGCTATTGTGAAACATGCTGCTGTGAACATGGTTGTGTAAATATCTTATTGAGACCTTGCTTTCCATTCTTTTGCTACAAACATAAAAGAAATGATCCAGGTGCAGTGGCTCACACCTGTAATCCCAGCACTTTGGGAGGCCGAGGTGGGTGGATCACTTGAGATCGGGAGTTCAAGACCAGCCTGACCAACATGGAGAAACCCCTTCTCTACTAAAAATAGAAAAATTAGCCAGGCATTGTGGCGCATGCCTGTAATCCCAGCTACTCGAGAGGCTGAGGCAGGAGAATCGCTTGAACCCGGGAGGTTGCGGTGAGCTGAGATCGTGCCATTGCACTCCAGCCTTTTTTGAAATGGCAAAAAGAGTGAAATTCTGTCTCAAAAAAACAAAAAACAAAAAACATAAAAGAAATGGAATTGCCAGCCGGGCATGGTGGCTCATACCTGTAATCCCAGCATTTTAGGGGGCTGAGGCAGGCAGATCATGAGGTTAGGAGTTTGAGACCAGCCTGGTTAACATGGTGAAATCCTGTTTTTACTAAAAATACAAAAATTAGCCAGTTGTAGTGGCACATGCCTGTAATCCCAGCTACTTGGGGGGCTGAGGTAGCAGAATTGCTTGAACCTGGGAGGCGGAGGTTGCAGTGAGCCAAGATCGCACCATTGCACTCCAGCCTGGGCCACAGAACAAGGCTTCATCTCGGGGCAAAAAAAAAAAAAAAGAAAAGAAAAGAAAAAAGAAATGGAGTTGCTGAATCATTGGGCCATCCAATTTTTAATTTTTTGAGGAACTACCATACTGTTTTCCACTGCAGCTGTACCATTTTACATTCCCATCAGCAGTACACAAGGGTTTCAATTTCTCCATGTCCTGGCCAATACTTTTTATTTTGTGGTCTTTGTTGTTTGTATGCTTTTAAACTTTTATTTTAGGTAAAGGGACCCTGTGCAGGTTTGTTATATAGGTAAACTCATATCATAGGGCTTTGTTGTACAGGTTGTTTTGTCATTCAGGTGATACGTCTAGTACCCAATAGTTATTTTTTCTGATTCTCTCCCTCTTCCCACCCTCCACCCTCGAGTAGGCCCCAGTGTCTATTGTTCCCCTATTTGTGTCCATGAGTTCTCATCTCATTTAGCTCCCACTTATAAGTGAGAACATGCAGTATTTGGTTTTCTCTTCCTGCATTAGTTTGCTAAGGATAATGGCCTCCAGCTCCCTTCATGTTCCTGCAAAAGACATGATCTTGTTCTTTTTTTATTGCTGTGTAGTATTCCATGGTGTATATGTACCACAGGTTCTTTATGCAGTCTCTCATTGATGGGCATCGTATTAGTCTGTTCTCACACGACTATAAAGAACTACCTGAGATTGGGTAATTTATGAAGAAAAGAGGTTTAATTGACTCACAGTGCTGTAGGCTGTGTAGGAAGCATGCTAGGAGGCCACAGGAAACTTACAATCATGACAGAAGGCAAAGGGGAAGCAAGGCACATCTTACATGGCAGCAGGAGAGAGATAGCACAAAGGGGGAGGTGTTACACACTTTCAAACAACCAGACCTCATTCACTATCAACAGAATGGCAAGAGGGAAATCTGCCCCATGATCCAATCACTTCCCACTAGGCCCCTCTTCCAACGCGTGGGGATTACAATTTGAGATGAGATCTGGGTGGGGACACAAAGTCAGACCATATCGGGTATTAGGTTGTTTCCATGTGTTTGCTATTGTGAATAGTGCTGCAGTGAACATTTGTGTGCATGTATCTTTATGGTAGAATGATTGATATTCCCTTGGGTATATACCCAGTAATGGGATTGCTGGGTCAAATGGTAGTTCTGTTTTTAGCTCTTTGAGGAATTGCCACACTACTTTCCACAATGGGTGAACTAATTTACACTCCCACTAAGAGTGTGTAAGCGTTCTCTTTTCTCTGCAACCTTGCCAGCATCTGTTATTTTTTGAGTTTTTAATAATAGCCATTCTGATTGGTATGAGATGGCATCTCATTGTGGTTTCGATATGCATTTCTCTAATCAGTGATATTGAGCTGTTTTTCATATGATTTTTGGCCACTTGTATGTCTTTTGAAAGGTGTCTGTTTATGTCCTTTGCCCACTTTTTAATGGGGTTGTCTGTATGGAGTTTCATCATTAGTTACATTTAGTCAATAGATTATATTTGTTTTAGAATATTAAATTTATTCATTTAAATTGTAAATAAACTATGTTCATCAGGTTAATCACTGTATAAATTATGTAGGCTCTTCTTACATATGGAAGAACCTCAGAGTCCTGTGTTTGTTTATTTTTCCTTTGCTGGCTGCATGTCAGCATCTAACTTTAAGCATATAAACCAAGGAGGGAGGGTGGGAGAAGGGTGAGGGATGAAAAACTACCTATTAGGTACAATGTACACTGTTTGAGTGATGGGTACACTAAAGTCCCAGACTTCACCACCGTACGATTCATCCATGGAACCAAAAACCACTTGTGACCTTAAAGCTGTACAATATATAGTGACTCCTATACAATATGTAGTGAGCAGATGTCAAAGATATAGTCAATGAAGGAGCGAGTGTAATAAAGCAAGTTCAAAGGAAGATGTGAAAAACCAATATGGAAAAAAGAGCATCAGAATAAGATTGCAGATCAGGGGGAAAAAACCCAAATAAACAACAAAACAAAACTGGTTAATGTCCTAAGGGCAATACAACTGAAACCTTATGGGTTTTCTTTTCAACTATACAGCAATTCTGTGTAATTTATCAATGTTTTGCAAGTTAACAGCTGTATTATTTCCTATTACAACTATAACAAATTATCCTAAACTTGGTGGCATAAAACAACACAAATTTATTATCTTATAGTTCTGAAGGTCAGAATTCCAAAATGGGTCTCACTGGGCTAAAATGAAGGTGTTAGCAGGGCTGCATTCTGCCCAGAGACTCTAGGTGAGAATGTGTTTCATCACCTTCGCTAGCTTCCAGAGACTGCCTGCGTTCCTTGGCTTGTGGCCCCGACATCTTCAAAGCCGTCTTCAAAGCCAGCTACTCTAATACGAACTCTCCTGCCTCCCTTTTCCACATTTAAGGATTCTTTTTTTGCGGGGGGACAGAGTCTCGCTCTGTTGCCCAGGCTGGAGTGCAGTGGCACCATCTCAGCTCACTGCAAGCTCCGCCTCCCAGGTTCATGCCATTCTCTTGCCTTAGCCTCCTGAGTAGCTGGGACTACAGGTGCCCGCCCTCATGCCTGGCTAATTTTTTATATTTTTAGTAGAGACCATATTAGCCAGGATGGTCTCAATCTCCTAACCTCGTGATCCACCCCGCCTCAGCCTCCCCAAGTGTTGGGATTACAGGCGTGAGCCACTGAGCCCAGCCACATTTAAGGATTCTTGTGATTACATAGGGTCCATTCAAATAAGCCAGAATAATCTCTTTATTCTAAGGATACCTGATTAGCAAACTTAATTCCATCTGCAGCATTCATTTCCCTTTGCCATGTAACCTAACATAGTCATAGGTTCTAGGGATTAGGACATGGATGTCTTTGGCGTGCTGTCATTCTACATACCACGTGATCTAATGTGGTCCGGGCCCTAATAAATAGTAGATATATAAAGTTACATTTCCCTAGAGCAAACCCATCTATATAACTTTCTGGAGTGATGCATACTGGTCTTTTCTGTGCTGTTTAATAGGGTACCCGGTAGCTGCATGTGGTTACTGAATACAGTACTTGAAATGTAGCTAAGGAAACTAGGGAACTGAATTTTTTATTTAAATAATTAAAAATTAAATGTACATAGCCACGTGTGACTGGTGGCTACCATATAGATAGGGCAGCCCTAGAGCATCAGATTACTCTGTAATGGGTTTATTAGACAGTGCTGGAGGATAACATTGACAAGTTATCTGAGTGGGGAGGTTTGCTTGAGGCCAGGAGTTTGAAACCTGCCTGGGCAATATTGGGAGATCCCATCTCTACAAAACATTAAAAAATTAGCCAGGCCTGGTGGCACACTCCTGTAGTCCTAGCTACTCTGGAGGCCAAGATGGGAGGATTGCTTGAGACCAGAAGTTTGAGGCTGCAGTGAGCCATGATTGTACTAGGGCACTCTAGCCTGGGTGACACAGTGAGACCCTGTTTCTAAAAGAAAAGAAACGTCTCACAGTATTTTTGTTTCTTTTTGCATTGTTTCCAAGTTTTGGAAAATTTTGCTGAATACATGCAAGTAAAATAAATAGTGGCTCCAGCAGATTTATATCCAATAAAAAAGTGAAGCCTGGTTTGTTTGTCAAATAACTGTAGGTTCTTTCTTTTTACCTTCCTTAGATCTCCTGGCTCATGGGTATCTGAGTTACACAGTGTAGGTTTCATCTGTACTTGCGTTGTCATAGAGCACATTCTTTGGCTGTTCCTTAATCATACATGTGTAAGTATCAGTTTGAGATAGACCCTGTGGTAAGAGATGAGTAAGACACAATCCCTGTCATCAGACAGTGGCTCATCTAGAAAGAAAGGATACACATGCAGACAAACAGATTGTGTGTTATGTAAGAACCAGACACAATAGGGGCATAAAGGAGAGAGGGTCACTTCTACCCCAAAACTATCCATTAGCTTCAGCAAGGTTTATTGGTAGAGAGGGTTGAATAGTGTCCCCCCAGATTCGTGTCTACCTGGAACCTCAGAAGTGGCCTTATTTGGAAATGAAGTCTTTGCAAGTATAATTAATTAAACTAAGAAGAAGTCTTACTGGATTAAGGTGGGCCCTAAATCCAATGACTGGTGTTTTGTTTTGTTTTATTTATTTATTTATTTATTTATTTATTTATTTGAGATGGGCCTCGCTCTGTCGCCCAGGCTGGAGTGCAATGGCATGATCTCGGCTCACTGCAACCTCAGCCTCCCAGGTTCAAGCAATTCTCCTGCCTCAGCCTCCTGAGTACCTGGGACTACAGGTGCCTGCCACCATGTCTGGCTAATTTTTGTATTTTTAGTAGAGAAGGGGTTTCGCCATGTTGGCTAGGCTGGTCTCAAACTCCTGACCTCATGATCTGCCCACCTTGGCCTCCCAAAGTGCTGGGATTACAGGCGTGAGCCACCACATCCGGCCCAATGACTGGTGTTTTTATGAAAAAGAAGAGGATTTGGATACAGACACACTGGGAAGAAGGCAATGAGATGATGGAGGCAGAGGTTGGGGTAATGCAGCCATAAGGAACAGCAGGAGCTGCCCGAAGAGGTGAGGAAGGATTCTTCCTGACAACCCGTGGTCCTGCCAGCACCTTGACTTCAGACTTTTAGCCTCCAGAGCTGTGAGAGAATACATACTGAAGCCACCCAGCTTGTGATATGTGTTGCAGCAACCCTAGGAAACTGACCACTGGAAAGGTGCTGAGTAGGTCACAGAATTGAGGGCAGAGCTCAGCAGCAGGAGCTTGTGGACTCACCGTGGCCATCCAGGCGACCTGCTACAGTGGCCCTTTAGCTTGTGTACCTTGTGCAAACGCCTATCTCTCAGGAGAGACTCTAACCCGGCTTATCTCATACCTTTCGCAGCAGCTTGTTTGGAACACATGGAGTGGAGGATGGATAATTTCCCAAAGAAGAGACAGCAGTCAGATAAAAACAACAGGTGACCACTTCACAGATGACAGTGAAGTCCCTTTTGGAAGAAGAAACTGTCCTGTTGAATGCAACTCTTTTACCCAGTGACAGTGGGTAGTTACAGATGCTGAGAAAGATTATCTTGGCAGTTATGTGCAGAATGGTTTGGAACAAGACCAATAGCTAGCCAGTAGGATCATCTAAATGTGAAGTTACAGGAGCACAGGGGAGCCTGTCCTGCTGTGGCCTGGCAAAGGAAGGAACACTATTGCTTTGTACTCAGTGACATCTTAATATCGACTTTCAGGGTTGTGGAGGGGGACTGAGAAAATTCCATTATTTTGTCTCCAACTATTTCTGCCTAAGTTTTTGACTTCCTTTTGACATCTTACAAATTAGCCTATCTTTTTGCTGTTTGTCTACTCAATTCTATGAGACAGATAGAGTATTAATTTTGACTGTTCTGGGATGGAACCGAGAGCAGGCTGTTTTTCTTTACAAAAGAGAAAATCTTCTCAGAGAACCCAGGCTCAGAAGGCAATAGTACAAACGTCTCCTGTGCTCTAAGGCCCAGGGAGTAAGAAGTAGGAGGTTCCATGAAGCCCACGATGAGCATTAAGGGTTATGCTTCGTCACCCTTACAGGCATCAGGCTGCCGCTGATGTTGGGAAGCTGGTAGAATGGAATTGTCTAGACAGAGAGAAGGGGCACAGCAGGTGTGAAAATAGGGGCAGGAACCAGGTACTTGTCCTTCCTCAAACATTCTGACATTTGGCAGTTGTGTCCTGTCCATTTGTAGGGCCAGCTGAGTAGCTGTGATTTTGCCAAGAGTGGCTGGGCATTCTGGGATAGGTTACATGCTGGGCCTTCTGGGAAAGCAAAAGTTACTCTCTGCATGTGTGAGAATTGAATGGATGGGGGTGCTATGTGTCTTGGTTTGGGCTGCTCTAACACAAATACCATAAACTGGCTTATAAACAGAAATGTCTTGCTCATAAACAGAAACGTTTTGCTCAGAACCCAGTTCTGGAGGCTGAGAAGTCCAAGATCCAGGTGCTAGCAGATTCAGTATTTGATAAGGGCCCCCTCTCTGGTTCATAGATGGTGCCTTCTTGCAGTGTTCTCACGTAGTGGAGGAGGTTAACTCGCTCTTGGGGGTCTTTTTATTTTATAAGGGCACTAATCCCATTCATGAAAGTGGAGTCCTCATGACCTAATCACTTCCCAATGGCCACACCTCTTAACACCACCACCTTGGGGGTTATGTTTGAATGTATGAACTCTGGGGTGACATAAACATTCAGGCCATAGCAGTATGAGAGTAAGTCTTTGCTTTACCTTTTTTATAAACATTCAAGCCATGTTAATGTTTTACGTATATAAACATTTTAGTCTGTTTCATATTTTAATAATGTTTATTGAGCCCAAAGAACTGGTTTCAAATATATGGCTTCCACTGTATCTTTTTTAAAAAGTATTTTATTAACATCCATGCCATCCAGATTTTAGTGCATCAACTCACAGAAATAATTTTTATTCAAGCTCCTCTATTTTTAGTGCTTTATGGTTTCGAACCATGACAAATGGAAAATAAATGCCCAGTAACCATCCTTAGCTCTAACTGAAAAGATTCTTAAAAAAAAAAAAAAAATAGAATTATATTTACCATCATTTAAAATGATACACATAAGACAAACTTCTCACATTCTTATTAGATTAAGGATTTTATTTTCAAAAGAGCTAAAAAAAAAAAAAAAATGCTTTCAACTTATTTCACCCCAGCCACTCCCTCTAAGGTTCTCAACTCTTAATGTTCCTGTGTCTTGCGTAATTTTTGTCCTGCCCATAACCCTGCTGCTCCTGCCTCCTTCCTCTTTGTGCTCCTGTCCTGCTTTATCCCTTGGGCTCCTGTAGTGTAGGGACGCCTCCGATGTCCACAGGTGGGCCTTGGACAGCTACACCCCAGCGTCTCACAACAACATGCTCATGGCTTTAAGGACCTTCAGCCTCCTCCAGGCTGTATTTATGCCTTATTGCCTACCTTCTCTCACCCATCGCCCAGCGTTCTCAGCTCTGCCTCCCCTCCTTCAGCCACTGCAGGGGTCACTGCAGACCATGGCTTGGTAAGCTTGATCTTGTGAAATCTGGCTAGTAGAAAATCAGCTTACCCCTGACTTTCTGGTCAAATAGGGCCTAATTTATATTCTGGTTCCTCGCTCTGAAGACTTCTAAACTCAGATGAATGTAATTTGGTGGATCCCATATATCTTCTTTCTTTTTTTCTTTTGTTTTTTCTTCTCAAAGTTATTGGTAGAGAGGATCCTATATATTTTAAACCACAATGTAGGGGGTAATTACAATTTATAATTCTTTTGCTCTATGTTCTCACCTCAATCTATGGGAAACTGAAATATGCAATATTTCCTAAACTCTGATACTAGATTGGATGTTTTTCAACAACAACAGCAGCACAGAGGGGTTGGGGGCAAGATATTGAAAATGTTTTTATATTGCTTTTTCCCCTCCTCCAAATCCAAAAGAAGGTTAATCAGTTGGATAGTAGATGTGCATGAGGGATATACCACTCCTTTGCTGTCAAATGCACGTACATAGACCTATGGTCAATCTATGGCAAAACAAAACTTGCAGAACTCTCTTGTGGCTACTGAATCAAATACACTACTGGGAAAAGTCATCATATATTTATCTACCAAGAAGTATCTTTCATTCTATAATCATAACCTATATTACCAGTCCATTTAGATTGGATGGACACAGAAAAGAAAAGTTTGCTTTTACAGCAACATTTACGTGATCTTTTCAGAAACAAATCAGCACTAAACTTGCTTACTGTGGATACAGCAGTGCTTTTCTGGTGGCCTCTAGGCTGGAAAGTCTAAGTGAAATGCTTTGCAAATAATGCTTCATTGGGTTAATATAATCAAAGTTGGATAACGTTTCTAAATTTTGTGTCTATTTTTTTCTACAACAGTATAAGAATATCAGTTTGGATCCCAGTTAGGATTAACAAGCCATCTTTTTACTTGTGAAAAACTGAAACACCTGAAAAAAAAAAAAAAGACAATAATTATGAAATACAGTGTGCAAATCTCTCAACTTTATATATAGGGAGAAGAACAATAAATGATTGACAATTGGGTTGATAGGATTTACAGCATGAATAAGTACATTTGGGTAGTTACTATTCTCCTGTGGCCTCCGTGTCTTCCTTTATAAAATAAGAAGCTGGATGACATCAGAAGTTTTTGAATATTTTTAGCAGAGGTTTAAAATGTTATGGGGAATACACTCACATGTATATGTTTTTAGTGTGGTATAAATTTGATTTATAAGATCAATATTGAACACTTCCTTATAAAGCAAATATACAAGAGCCAATTATGTTACTTTGAAGAATGTAAAAATTTGAAATTGCAGGTAAAGGATGACAGTTACAGATTCAGAATGCAATTTATATCTGCATCTTGTGTTGATTGCATGGCATGGGTAACATGCATGGCATGGGTAACTGACACACAAAAGTAATTATAAATGGTAAAGTGACAAGAAGTTTTTTTTGTTTTTTAAATTTGTCTTGCAATTTGAGGATGGTCTTTTTAAAAATTCTTTAATTTTAATTTTTTAAAAATTAGAGACAGGGTCTTGCTATGTCCCCCAGGCTGGTCTTGAACTCCTGGCCTCATGTGATCCTCCCATTCTGGCCTCCTGAAGTGCTGGGATTACAGGCATGAGCCACCAGGCATAGAAGATGATGGTCTTTATTTTAACATCTGTACAGACTGGGCACAGTGACTCACGCCTGTAATCCCAGCACTTTGGGAGGCCGAGGCAGTCAAATTACTTGAGGTCAGGAGTTCGATACCAGGCTGGCTAAACATGGCAAAACCCTGTCTCTACAAAAAAATCAGCTGTGTGTGGTGGCGTGTGCCTGTAGTCCCAGCTACTCAGGAGGCTGAGACACGAGAATCGCTTGAACCTGGGAGGCGGAGGTTGCAGTGAGCCGAGATTGGACCACTACACTCTAGCCTGGGTGACACAGCGAGACCATGTCCCTCCCCTCAGTCAAAAAAAAGTCTGAGCCGGGCGCGGTGGCTCAAGCCTGTAATCCCAGCACTTTGGGAGGCTGAGACGGGCGGATCACGAGGTCAGGAGATCGAGACCATCCTGGCTAACACGGTGAAACCCCGTCTCTACTAAAAAATACAAAAAACTAGCCGAAACCCCGTCTCTACTAAAAAATACAAAAAACTAGCCGGGCGACGTGGCGGGCGCCTGTAGTCCCAGCTACTCGGGAGGCTGAGGCAGGAGAATGGCTTAAACCCAGGAGGCGGAGCTTGCAGTGAGCTGAGATCCGGCCACTGCACTCCAGCCTGGGCGGCAGAGTGAGACTCCGTCTCAAAAAAAAAAAAAAAAAAAGTCTGTACAAAAACTTGACAACCCCATTCATTCACTGGTGATGTCTAGTTGGTTAAAATTTGGCATTTTATCTGTGTGTGCATGCGTGTGTGTGTGTGTAACTATGTTGAGTACTATGTGTTAGGCATGATGCCATGTACTTTATATGCCTTGTTGTACATAAGAATTAGAGAGGATTTGCCATCATATTCACATTTAACTTTAATACTTGGAAAGAGAAAGAAGGATAGAAAGAGAGAATAATTAAAGAGCTTAGATAATTTGCTCTGCATTTGTGTGTGTGTGTGTTTCTGAGATAGGGTTTCACTCCGTTGCCTAGGCTGGAGTCCAGTGGCACACTTTTGGCTCACTGCAACCTCCATCTCCTGGACTCAAGCAAACCTGCTACCTCAGCCTCCAAGTAGCTGGGACTACAGGCATGTGCCACCATGCCAGGTGGTGTACAGACGGGGTTTCACTGTGTTGCCCAAGCTGGTCTTAAACTCCTGAACTCAAGCCATCCACCTGCCTTGGCCTCCCAAAGTGCTGGGATTATAGACATGAGCCACCATGCCTGGCTTGTTGGTGTATGTTTTAAAATGACTATTTTACAATAATGTAAGATGTAATTTTAAGTGTTGCCTATTTTGATTTTTGTTGTTGTAAAGGAGAAGCAAATTCTCATTGGTTATTTAGTCTGATTTAGTAAAAATATCAACACAAGTTGTTCTCATATGACAAAGCAGAATGGAATTAAATGTATATTATATGTGTTAATACTTGTGGGTGGTTTTAGACAATTACACTGGAAAATTAGATTTTAATGAAAAAATTTTATTTTATTTTTATCTGAGTTTATGTCATAGTTCTTTCTCTTCCACAGTGTTTTCAGTTATTGCCCACTAAGTGTGCAGAAAGTAGAAGTTTAATTTTGTAACAAAAAAACATGTTTCTTCTTATCAGCATGTATTTCCTAAGGAGTTTTTGTGGCCACTCTCCAAAGCCTTCTGTGCTGTGTGTAGTGTTAAGCAGCAGCACAAAATTGTAGCAGCTGAACTCAATGAATACAAAGCGATAACTCTTCCAGATAGTGCTAGTTAACTATAAATGGAGTAATCAGTAGATTTCAATTTGCTTTTTTGCATTCCAGTTGTGATTCTTAAAAGAATCAGGGAGTAGGCTCTTTAAATATTTTAATCCAGTGTATTTTCATATTTTATTTTAAAATTAAAAAAACTACCATGTTGGTTAAAACACCCTGGCCTTCTTTTGTCAGTTCCCAGAACCATGCATATTTAATGTTAAAGGACTTAAATATTGGATAAGATATGCTGACTTTAAAATGAAGCATGATTTAAGCACTTGTGCAATTCTTGATTTCTATAGAACAAAGTTTGAAAGCCTGGATTGGCTGATTTTTTTCCCACTTTGAATAATTATCTTTTAGCTTATCGATCTTACCTTTTAGGGAATGATAGCAGTGTTACGCTATAGGGATAGACGAAGGTTTAAATGTCTCAGGGTCATCTCTTGGGATCTAAGAAAGAAAGCAAATTAAACACTTAATGTACCATAACACCATTTATTTCAACAGGAGCATTACATCAAATCTTGGGGTTTAAAAAATTTTGGGATGAGAAGAGGCTGAATGTTCCTGGCTCCTGGGGCATGGGACTGTGTCATTCCCTTCAACTGACAACTGTGAAAAGAAGGTGGGTTTGTGTTGTCCTTTCTGCTATACCTAATGTTGCTAAACAAGAGGGCACTTCAGAATTTTTTTTTGGAGACACAGTCTTGCTCTGTCACCCAGGCTGGAGCGCAGTGGTGCGATCTTAGCTCACTGCAACCTCCTCTTCCCAGGTTCAAGTGATTCTCGTGCCTCAGTCTCCTGAGTAGCTGGGATTACAGGTGTGTGCCACCATGCCTGGCTCATTTTTGTATTTAGTAGGTACAGGGTTTCACCATGTTGGCCAGGTTGGCCTGGAACTCCTGGCCTCAGGTGATCCACCTGCCTTGGCCTCCCAAAGTGCTGGGATTACAGGCATGAGCCACTGCGCCTGGCTTAGAAAGAGGGCACTTCAGTGGGTTACCTATCTTCTTTGCTTCCCAGGTATGAATCCCAAAGAGAATTACACATCCCATGAATTCATTTGGGAGTAGGGATGTGGCTAGTCTGGGAGGTGTGTACACTGGAGCCCACACACCTGGACGTCTTTACAGTGATATGATAACAGCCCTGTGTGCACCTTTAGTCAAATGGTTTGTGTGATATTGTGTTCTTGCTGGTCAAACCCCAGTCTCATTTCACTGTCTTGGGCTACAAGCTCAAAGAATTGTTCATCCGTTCTCGTGGTTCTTAATGCCTGTCTCCTCTTTGGGGAATTCTCCCCCTTAGGTTCAAGCCCAAAGCAGAACACACATCCCTCCTCTCCCCATTACGTTTTTGTTTGAAGGGTTGACTTTTAGTTACAAATGTGTTAAAAAGCAAAGCAAACTTTTCCCTAATGATGGAAAGCTATGAAGGTATCAAAAAGCTTTCCCCCTGCTCCTAATATGTATTTATTTCACAAAAATACAAAAAGAAGCCAAATAATTCACCCAACTTCTATCATTTAGGACATTTTCCTAAATTCTGTTCTTAGTTTTTGCCCTCTGTATTGAAATGTAAATGAAGGGCTAGGTTTGCCTTCCCAAAGGGCCTTCCCTATTCTCTTCCCTTTTTTTTTTTTTTTTCTTCTTCTTCTTAGCTGTTCCCGTGGGAGCTGCTTGGCTCTCTTCTTGAGAATGAGCCTGTTCTGCAAGGTCTGGGCTGGACACAGGGCAAAACTCCTCAGTTTAGCTGTGGCAGATTTGGGTCTACTCTTCTGCTTAAGTTATGGAATTTTTAGTCTCTCTCTCTCTCTCTCTTTCTTTTTTTTTTTAAGACAGGGTCCTGCTCTATCACCCAGGCTAGAGTGCAGTGGCGCAATCAAGCTCACTGCAGCGTCAAACTCCTGGGCTCAGGCAATCCTCCCACCCTAGCCTCCTGAGCAGCTGGGACTATAGGCACGTGCCACCACGCCTGGCTAATTTTTTTTGGTTTTTAGTAGAGACACAAATATACATTCAATAACAGTATCAGAGAATCTCCCTTCAGGAGTAAGAATGGCTACTCTGTGAAATGTCACCAAGCGTTGCAGGGAAATGATTCAGCTCCTGCATCCTGGGACAAACGTATTCAATATGGAACCAGTTTCACAGCCAATAAAACCTCTTCCAAGACAGCATGAGAGGTTAGAAGAATGTGGTTAAGAATGAGTACATGCCTGTCTGTGTGCATGCTTGTGAGTCTGTGTGAGTACATGCATGCTTGTATGTGTGTGTGTCTCATGGGAACAGGACAATAGGTTAAGCATTCTGAGGAAGACACCATGGGAGACTCTACTCTCAGTCTGTCCTGAGCCATGCAGTCCGCTCTGGGTTCATCTCAAGGAATCCAGGTGACCGAAGCATGTCTGTACTGGTCTAAGGTCCTGACAATTATCTGGCCACGTCTAGTGAATCTTTAAACCTAAGGGTGGTCTTAGGGATCCCTGACTCAATCATTTTCACCATCATCCTCATCAATATGTATTGACCATTTACTATGTGTGACAACTGCCAACTGCTTTATATATTATCTCACTCAATTCTCACAACAATCCTGTAAAGTAACTAGAGTTATTCTCTCCACTACCCCACCTCTCCCTCATTTTATAGATAAGAAAACTGAGTGATCAGGGAACTTAAATAAAGCATTAAAGGTAGAGCTGGGGCTGGGTGCTGTGCCTCATGCCTGTAATCCCAGCACTTTGGGAGGCTGAGGTGGGCAGATTGCTTGAGCTTAGGAGTTTGACACCAGCCTGGGCAACATGGTGAAACCTTGTCTCTACCAAAAATACAGAAACTAGCTGGGTATGTGGTGTGCACCTGTAGTCCCAGTTACTCGGGAGGCTGAGGTGGGAGGATCACTTCAACCTGTGAGGTGGTGGTTGCAGTGAGCCGAGATTGCGCCACTGCACTCCAGCCTGGGCGACAGAGCAAGACTCTATCTCAAAAAAAAAAAAAAAAAAAAAAAAAAAATTGTAGAGCTGGAATTGAAACCCAGATTCACTCTAACTCAGGGCCTGTCTCAAGCACTAAGCTAAAACAGTTCATTGTAACTCTTCTCCCTGGCAGGACGAGATGGTTGTCTTTTCTCCTGTTTTATAGTCTGCATCTCTTATTTCCTCCCTTAAACTGAGGAATGCCTCCAGCTTTTTCCTCTTCCCTTTTAGGTGTTCTCCCTATCTCTCCCTTTCCTCTGCTCCTACAAACCTAATGAGGAAGAGATCACACAGGAGAGTTTTTAGATACAAAAATATACATTCAATAACAGTATCAGAGAATCTCCCTTCAGGAGTACGAATGGCTACTCTGTGAAATGTCACCAAGTGTTGCAGGGAAATGATTCAGCTCCTGCATCCTGGGACAAACGTATTCAATGTGGAACCAGTTTCACAGCCAATAAAACCTCTTTCAAGACAGCATGAGAGGTTAGAAGAATGTGGTTAAGAATGAGTACATGCCTGTCTGAGTGTGTGCGTGCATGTGAGTCTGTGTGAGTACATGCATGCATGTATGCGTGTGTGTCTCATGGGAACAGGACAATAGGTTAAGCATTCTGAGGAAGACACCATGGGAGACTCTACTCTCAGTCTGTCCTGAGCTGTGCAGTCTGCTCTGTGTTCATCTCAAGGAATCCAGGTGACCGAAGCATGTCTGTGCTGGTCTAAGGCCCTGCCAACTATCTGTAGCTGAGATTTTAGCTGAACAGGCTGGAGATTTCATGTTTTCACATGTTGTGGTATATGAGCCCCAAGAAATAGAATGCAGTCTTGTAGGGCTGGTAGACGTCTCCCCAGCTCAGAGAAATCCAGGGCTGTGTATAGAGTATGGGGTTGAGCAGGCTACATTCGAATGGCTAGCGTTTGGGAGTGAACTGCCTGAGAGGAGTGGGTAAACCAGGCTGCCGGCAGCATGCAAAATGTTCACGTGCCTCTTTTCCTTCATCAGTGAGGAGGAAGCGCTCCAGATACTGAACTAAACAGGTGGTGCTTTTAATGCTGCCAATTCTCACTGAATCTGGGCTTCTAGAAATGCAAAAGAAGCAGGGAGGGAAAATGGGACGTGGGGATGTGAGAGACGCAGTGCTGTAAAGGGAGGGGAGTCTGTGGAGGGCGACCGTATTAGGGTTTGCAGCGTAGGAAGAAGGCGAAGGACGTTAGAAACTAGCCATTGATCAATCTCATAGAAATGCAGATTCTGTGAAGGACAGGCATGGCCATTTGGAATTGAGGACTGATCTAAGAATGAAGGACTTTTCCCCACTAGGGTACGATAAGATTATGCGTCAGCCTAACGTAGGACATGAGCCATTTGTTATGATTGCAAGGATTTCTTGTGAGTCATCGTGTTCCAGGCTGCCCCTTCAGAAGTGGGGTAAGCTGAAACCTGCTTATAAACCTGTTTCCAGGCTGAGGTGTCTGATTTTAACTTCCAGGAGATGGAAACTGAAGCTGTTAATTGGCTCTATATGGCCTCCCACTATGGCAGCCCACATAGACCATGTTTAGTGATTACTCAACAAATACGTTTTGCTGCTGGTGATACTAAGATAACATGATTTTTTTAAAAAGTCTGACCTATTCCACATTCTCCAAGTCAGTATTTTTCTAACTTTTGAGGGTGTGGAACCCTTCATGTCTCTGAATCCTAAAGTTTTTTTTTTTTTTTTTTTAATGAAATCACTGTTTCTAAGGAGAAGTCTTAATTTGAAAGTGTTAAATATGTATATCTTTAAGGGAAGTTTACTTTTTTCCCCCTTGTGGAATTTAAGATGACTGTACAAAACACATTTTCCAAGGAGTATATATTTTTCTTTCTCCCATCACCGAAAAGGAAATTACATAGAGATGATGTTTCTGGCCACGCATAGTTGAGCCAGGCTGCCCTGCTGGGCTCAGAGTAGAAACCACCACCAGCAACACTGTCCTTATCAGAAATTAACCACCTGAGAAAGAGCCCATGCAAAAATGGCAGCCAGCAATGCTGTGATTAAGGTTAAACAAACCCAAACATGTTTAAAAAAAAAAACCTTTTGACATAGTAAATGCTCATTCATACAGTATGATTATTTTTGGTAACAAACATGCCTTAGGCTTCTTGCCAATGCCTGCCTTTTTTGAAGCTAATTTACCCATGGAAATGAGGCTGCTAGTTAGAAGAATTGTTGTTTATTCTGGCCTCGCAGGTCAACTTGATTTAATGTGGAAACACTTTTCAAGCCTTTTGGGAGAGGCATATTTTGAAGAAGTTCGTTAACAGTTTATGGGTTTTTGGTGATGACTTTAACGCTAATATTTACAGAGTGACTCATATTTACACAGTATTTTTACATGCATTATTTTATTTAATTCCAAGGGAAAAGTACTGAGCGTTTTATCATCATTTCTGTTTAAGAAATAGATCTAGTCAGGCTGTTATTTACCTTATGGCTATAAGGAGGTTATTAAAAGAGGAGGTCTTGAACTTTTCAATACTCATGCTCTAGTACACAGACATTCTGACTCCCTGACCTTCTTATTCATTAGAACAAATTGTGTTTTGACAAGAGTATTCAAAGGTCCAATACAAAGACTGTTAATATCTATGTTTCTTATTTCTCTCTTTCTATATATACATTTGCATAGTACAGCATTGTGTACCAGTGTGAATCATTATATATTTCAATTAGAAACCATGTTGTCATTTGATCAAATGTATTAAAAATGTAAAATCTGGTTGGCGTGGTGGTTCATGCCTATAATCCCAGCACTTTAGGAGGCCGAGGCGGGTGGATCACGAGGTCAGGAGTTTGAGACCTGACCAAAATGATGAAACTCTGTCTCTACTGAAAATACAAAGATTATCCAGGCATGGTGGCAGGCGCCTTAATCCCAGCTACTCAGGAGGCTGACGCAGGAGAATCGCTTGAACCCTGGAGGTGGAGGTTGCAGTGAGCTGAGATTGCACCACTGCACTCCAGCTTGGGCGACAGAGCGAGACTCCATCTCAAAAAAAAAAAAAAAAAAAAAGTAAATTCTGATATGGAGTCAGATTTGTTCCAAGATGCTTTAGAAATTGGTCTGTGTGAGCAGTCAGGCTATAAGAACTTCAGGAGGCCTGCTGTGGCTTCTAAGGGGATGAATGAATTATATTCACTAAAGGTCTAAAGAAGTAGATCTGAAGTGCTATAAAGTGTATGATAAAGACTAGGAAAATTGCTGATTGGAAGAAGGACTATCCAGGTTTTACTCGCTGATGTGAAAATAAATGATGTGGCCACAACTTCTATTTTCTCTCAGCCTGGAGAACAACAATTGTAAGATTTTTCTACCAGAGAGGCAAATCAGACACTTCTCTACCAGAGAGACAAATCAGACACAAAAGGGCCACTTCTGAGGGCTGCTTAGTCCCAAGAGACTTTGATTCTTCTGAAGCTGCCGCAGGGCCTTTGCATGAGCTGTTCTCGGCCTGGACTGTATCATTGCCAGCTTTATACTTGGTCCCCTGCTTCATTCAGACTTTGGCTCAAATGTGAACACTCTCAGAGGGAAGGGAACTTCCCCAAGAAACTATAATCAAATAATTTCACCATCACATTCTACCTCCTTTCTCTTCAATTTTCCTTCACAGTATTCAACACCACTTGGAATCATATTGTGCATTTGTTTACTTGTTTACTGTCTGGCTTCCCCCACAGAATGTAAGCTCTATGCCGGCAGAGATTGCCTTGCTCACCACTATTTTTTTAGTTCCCCAGCAGTGCCTGGTACATGGAAGGTGCTCAATAAATATGTTAGATGAATGCACAATTGCATGTAGAGTAACCAAAGTGGGATCCCATCTATGACCCCTCTAACTTCAAGAAAAGAGCAAGGCTAAGTCAGAAAGGCTTTGTTCTATGGGCTGTATTAGTATAACCCAGGGTCAGCCAAGCACTTATAATTCACAGTCACTGTCTTCCTTCCCTGCTGGACTATAAATGCCTTGAGAGCAGAGACCTGTGAGTCTGGTTCACCACTATATTCCTGGGACCTCCAACTATGCAGAAAGGAAGGGATCAAATGAATTTGTTGAATACCCGAGTAGGAGTTAACAAGTTGAACAGAAGAAGATGGTTCCAAGGAGAAGGAAGAGCACGGCAGAAGCCCTGAAGCAGGAGTGAGCGCCTCTGTCCTTGACATGAAGAATGATAGAAGAAGGCAAGTGTGGCTGGGCAGGGTCATGTGTGGCTGGAGAGGTGGTGGGGTTGGACATGCTGGACTCTGAAGGTTTGTAGGCTCAGGAAGGTAAGTTAAGAAGTTTCCTGTCTCCTATGAGCAAAGGGAAGCTTTTTGCCAATGTGTGTGCTGGTGTGGCATGGTCTGCTTTGCCACACCACAAGCCTCTGGCTGCAGGGGTTGTAGGGAGACCAGCCAGCAGGCAACTTTGATCCAGGATGGAGAGATGGTAGTTAGCTTCAGGGTCACCAGAAACTAAGCGCCACCACGGCAGGGGTCTCTGTTTCATTCCCTACTGTAGCCCCAGAATTGTTCTGTAGAACAATGGCTGGCACACATTAGATGCTCAACACCTGTTTGTGGGATGAATGAATAATATAGTGGTTAAGGATGGAGAAAATGGACTGGGTCAAGAAATTGTTGGGGGTAAAAATGAACAGGACATGACGAAGGACTAACTACTGAGTATGAGGGAGATAAATGCCAGGATGGCTCCTGGGATTCTTGCTTATGTTTCTATATGGATAGAGGAGTATTGCCGTTTTCTGCAACAGGTAATAGTAGAATAATCTAAATTTTGTGTGTTTCTTGGCCTCTGTTAAACTAAGACTCACTTCTTCCTCCCACTCCTTGGGAGGTCCCAATCAAGGCTGGCCTCTAACCAGCCTCCTCTCTATGTTGGTGAACCGTTGAGGAGACAGGGTCTGGAGGCTCGAACAAACTAACTGAAGCCTTCTCAAGTATTTGGAGAGGGCTTTCTTCTTCTTGTTTCAAATATATGTGAGTTCAGTGCAATGGCTAGGAATATTGTAGGTCGCGATAAGTATGAAGGATAAATGATTATGCCAGGCACGGTGGCTCATGCCTGTAATGCCAGCACTGTGGAAGGCTGAGACGGGAGGATCCTCTGAGGCCAGGAGTTCGAGACCAGCCTGGCCAACATGGTGAAACCCCATCTCTACTAAAAATACCAAAATTAGCTGGGCATGGTGGTACACACCTGTAATCCTAGCTACTCGGGAGACTGAGGCAGGAGAATCTCTTGAACCTGGGAGGTAGAGAGTGCAGTGAGCTGAGATTGCAACACTGTACTCCAGCCTGGGCAACACAGCAAGACCTTGTCTTCAAAAAAAAAAAAAAAAAAAAAGGATAAATGATCATTCTCCATATGGCCTAAGTAGCCTTAATAACAAGGGGATTATTATTGAAAAGTTAAACATTCTGTCCTGCCCTAGCCCCTTAAATTTATTCCAGTAGCTGTAGATAAAGATCAAGAGTTTGTAGGATAAACGAGTTTGGCCAGGTATTTTCTTTTTGTGTTTAAGCAACTGTTTTTTGAGTGATGTTTCATGGGATACTTTTCCCATGAAATTCCCAATCCAGATTTCTCCGCGACTGAGGCTCAGTAGAGTCATTCCCAATTTCTTTCTTTATTTATTTTTTCAGACGGAGTCTCACTCTATCACCCAGGCTGGAGTGCAGTGGCGCGATCTCGGCTCACTGCAAACTCCGCCTCCCGGGTTTACGCCATTCTCCTGCCTCAGCCTCCCGAGTAGCTGGGACTACAGGCACCCGCCACTGTGCTCGGCTAATTTTTTGTATTTTTAGTAGAGATGGGGTTTCACCGTGTTAGCCAGGCTGGTCTCGATCTCCTGACCTCGTGATCCGCCTGCCTCAGCCTCCCAAAGTGCTGGGATTACAGGTGTGACCCACCGTGCCCAGCCGTCATTCCCAATTATACTGTACAAATCTTTTCAAAGACTTATATCAGGGATATCCGGATTTTATTAAATGAGTTTACAAATAAGATATATTGTACATATAAACATATATAAATTAAAGGATGGTTAAAAGTGTACACACACACACACACACGCACACTCACACTCCAAAACATGGTTATAGTTAGTTCTGGTTGGTGGGATTATGGCTGATTTTAACTTCACCTTATTCTTTTGAGCATTTTCTAATTTTCCCATAATGGACATGTGTTACTTTTACAAAGACAAAATGCAATGCATGTTATTAAAAGGAGGTCTAAAATAGCAAACACAGGTTATAACATGAAGTGATATTTATAAACCATGTATCTGCAAGTATTTTAGAAAATGCTAGGTTATTCTAACATTGAGCATTTGATTGATGGGCACAAATTAATAGATGATTTATATCTGCAAAGATGTGTTAGTCTTATCAAGAAACCATCAGACTTGAGAGGAAATACGGTTTCATCATATGGACCAGGTAGCTAAGAAACTAAGTCCCAAATGGTAAATGAAATCGAAGTGTTTCACTTCTCACCATCGTATGTGACAGAGCTACTTTGTCAGACGACCGGACTATTCAAAATAGCCTGAAATCTTAGACGTGAAGGAATTCATGTTTTAGGAGCCAGACCATTGGAAGACTGAAAACATTAACCTCAGGCAAGAAAGGAAGATTAGAAATATCTTTTTGTTTGTTGTGTTTTTTAGTTTTCTTAATCTGCCCCATTCCAGAAAAGGGTATTTATTATTGCAAAATGTGAATGAGAACATTTTTAAAAGTCAGAAGTGCTTATGCTTTTGGGGTATGAGATGATACCATTCCACAGTGACCATGTCACCAGCAGAGTCAGGAACCGGCAGATGACTGACCTCTAGGCCAAGATCCGCACGGAGGAGTTCCTGGAGTGGGTGGAGGGTGCTGGTTTCCCCGCCCTGCCCATCTGAGGAGGGACGGGCCGGAGGCAGGTAATTGTAATCATTGCTGTACACAGTGGAATCAGATAAGGATCAGATCCATAGACTGGGAGAAGACTTGGAGAGAAATTACAGGGTGACTGGTATTATTGGAGTATAAGAAATATTGTTGAATTAGATTTGAAGATGGAAATAGGAATAGGTTATGTAGGGGAAGGAAATTAATAATTATGAGACTTCCTTTTAAGCAATATTTTTATAAGATCTTTTCACTCTATGGTCGGCTATTTTGAAGAGGTCAGTTAAGTATTTGGGCTTCTTTTAATATAGATTTGAAAATTAGAAATTTTCTTTTAAGAAGCAGAGAATCAACTCTTTTCTCTCTGAGAGGCCATCTATTATAGTGAAGCCAGGCAGCCTGGTTTTGAATCTTAGCCCCCAAATACTAGGTGTGTGATCTTGGGAAAGTTATTGCACCTGTTTCCTCAATAGTAAAATGAAGAAAATACCAGTAGTTACCTGATAAGAGTTGCAGTAATGACTAATATGCGTAAAATGTTTAGTGTGGTGCTCAGTCAATACTACGTGGTATTACTTAAATTAGGATGCTTAGGAAATTGGCAAAGGCTAGCTCCATGACCTCTGGAAAGTTACCTGCTGTAACCTTCAGCAGGTGGGATTTGCCATGTGTGTATCCACATGGATAACTCCCTAGGCCTCTCCCTCCTGGGCTGGGAGGCATTGGTATGAAACAGAATGAAGGAGGAAGGGCCGGGCGTGGTGGCTCACGCCTGTAATCCCAGCACTTTGGGAGGCCGAGGTGTGCGGATCACGAGATTAGGAGATCGAGACCATCCTGGCTAACACGGTGAGATCGAGACCATCCTGACTAACATGGTGAAACCCCGTCTCTACTAAAAAAATACAAAAAATTAGCCGGGTGTGGTGGCAGATGCCTGTAGTGGAGCAGGAGAATGGTGTGAACCCGGGAGGCAGAGGTTGCAGTGAGCCAAGATTGCGCCACTGCACTCCAGCCTGGGTGACAGAGTGGGACTCTGTCTCCAAAAAAAAAAAAAAAAAGAATAAAGGAGAAAGGCAGTAGCTCGCAATGGGATCACCCTACCTCTAAATGACAGGCAGTCTGTGTCTACTCTCTGTATAGGGAACACAGAAAGTGACATTATCAAATATGGCTATATGACACATGGATTTCTGTGTGTGTGTGTGTGTGTGTGTGTGTGTGTGTTTTTGTTGAAGAGCAGGATGGAGTTGGTAGGATAGAGAGAGGGAATACTTAACCACTGTTTGGAGAAATCAATCAGTTGCTTTCCATTTAGCTATTAGTTTTTGCAGCAATTTATATATATATATAAAATACATCAAAAATTACTACATGTATACAAGGTGTATATATATGTGTGTGTGTGTATGTGTGTATATATACATATAAAATATACTTTTTATTATTTTTTATTTTTTTGAGACGGAGTCTCACTCTGTCGCCAGGCTGGAGTGCAGTGGCGCGATCTTGGTTCACTGCAACCTCTGCCTCCTGAGTTCAAGCGATTCTCCTGCCCCAGCCGCCTGAGTAGCTGGGACTACAGGTGCATGCCATCATGCCTGGCTAATTTTTTTGTATTTTTAGTGGAGACGGGGTTTCATCAAGTGATCCAGATGGTCTCGATCTCCTGACCTCATGATCTGCCTGCCTCGGCCTCCCAAAGTACTGGGATTACTTGTGTGAGCCACCGTTCCCAGCTGCAGCATGATATTAATAAATTATCCTACTTCAGGTTGCTGAGATGATCAAATTAACACTTGGGAAGCACTTTTTTAAAAGTCAAAAATTACTACATATATACAAGGTGTATTTGTGTGACTTGCTTTTTTCATTTCATAATTTGATTAGCTAGACACAGATTAGGTTATACATTTACTCAAGAGGTCTAAGAAGCAGGAAATAGACAAATCATCTTTTAGGAAAATAAACAATTCCCTACCATTTCTGTGAATCGATCTGCACAGGCCATTCGAACCCGTTCTGGCGTTGCTGGGCTCTGCACCATGAAGTCCTCAGCTATGTCTCTTTCTCTTCACACTGTGGCCACAGCGTCAGCAATGGCAAAGAACACAGATGACCCCAGGAACATCCCAGACTCCCCGAGGCCCTGTAAGAAGGCACATTGGTTTAAGAAATTTCTATACTACACTACAAGTTTCTAGAGGGTAGGGACCAGGCCTTGTTCACCATTGTATCCCCAACCCCTGCACAGTGTTTTGTACACAAAATCTTCTCAATAAATGTTTGTTGGCTGACTTACTGACTGAATCAGAAGCTTGAGTATTCTTAAAAATCTCAGCATAGGCCGGGCACAGAGGCTCACGCCTGTAATCCTAGCACTTTGGGAGGCTGAGGCGGGCGGATCACGAGGTCAAGAGATCAAGACCATCCTGCCCAACATGGCGAAACCCCGTCTCTACTAAAAATACAAAAATTAGCTGGGTGTGGTGGCGTGCGCCTGTAGTCCTAGCTATTTGGTAGGCTGAGGCAGAAGAATTGCTTGAATCCAGTAGTCGGAGGTTGCAGTGAGTCGAGATCATGCCATTGCACTCCAGCTGGGTGACAGAGTGAGACTACATCTCAAAAAAAAAAAAAAAAAAAAAAAAAAAAAAAAAAAAAATTCCCAGCATAGTCTGAGTTTCCCAGATCTTGAAATCTTGAATCCTATCTGGGTTAAATTTTGTTCCATAGGTAGGGGGTGTGTGTGTATGAGTGCCTTTGTGTGATAATGGGAAGGTACCCTACTTAATAAAACACATTCAATGGATTCAACTAGCCAGCTTTATCAGCAGAGAGAAAAATGCCTTTTTAAACTCCAGGGTCAGGATAGGCATGGTACTCTAGAAGAAAGAGTGCAGACTTTGATACCAGATGAAAGATTGTAAACCCATCATCTGCAAGGAGCAGGCAGGTATTGTCAATGAGTGATGCAGGCAGGTGAAGGACAATAAGGAGCAGTGGAAAGTAAGGTGAGGAAGAGCACCCCCATGTCCTATCTACAAGGGGCAGCTGTTCTTTGGTTGTAGCTAGTCGTTGCCTTTCCAAGGATGCAGCCAAAATTACCAGATCATCCATTTTCTCAAGAGAATTTAGGTATCTGTATTTTAATGTAAAATTCCCCAACTTGTAAAAACACTGTGTAGGCCAAAGAAAAGTAAATCTTCAGGCTAGATTTAGCCAGTAGACCACCAATTTGCGACCTTTGAGTTAGTGAGACTGAGTCTGAATCCTGACCCTAACTCCCCGTGTTTCTCTGGGTAAGTGAGATAATCTTCTCTGCTCCTTTGTCAGTGAAGTGTGGGCAGGGATGCCTAGGGTGTTGCAAGGATCAGGAAACACAAAAGCACCTAGCACAGCTCCTGGTACCTGGTAGCTCTCTGTCGTTTTTACATAGTACCCTCCACGTGGGACCGGCAAACCCCTGATTTTCCTGAGTGTCTGCTTGTAAGTGACTGTCTGGAACTACAAGGACTCAAGGGTCCTGTCTGCCCTGTGTTACTCTTGGTGGTTTAAAAGCTGCTCTCTGTGGGCTCTTAGCTCCCTTTTGCCTTTGCCCCTTAGAGTGATTTCCAGTCCAATGAGAATCCAAAGGCCCCATTGATTGTCCTTCCTTTCAGGTTTGCCCTGACCTCATCACTATAGGTCTAGAGGAAGTTCCTGGTGTTCCTGGGCTGACAGTGGGATCCAGTTTGGACATGATGACATTTCTACAGATGTAGTTGGATAGTTTTTGTTTTTTTGGAGGATGGGTACTAGCAAGAAGTCTCCCAAAAGATCTTATTTATTTATTACTCAGACTGGTCTTAAATTCCTGGGCTCAAGCAATCCCCTGCTTTAGCCTCCTGAGTAGCTGAAGCTACAGGTGTGCACCACCATGGCTGGGAAAGATTTTAAAGTCTTAAGAGGAGTCAAGAAACTTTAACAATACATCTCAAACCTAGATGAAGTTTTTACTCTGAGGGTGGTTTTCACGTCATCTGCATAGAGCAAGGCAAACAAATAATATTTATTTTAATTTGCAGTTTCATTACTTTAGCAATTACTAAGGGTTGATGTCTTTGCTTTCTGATGCTATTAACATTTTGTGCCAGATAATTCTTTGTAGTGGGGGCGGGGGCTGCCTTATACAAAATCACCTCCCCCACTCCCCCCACCCCAAATTGAGACCCACTGTTCTAGATGCATTGCTGGGTATGGTAAGGACCCTGAGCCCCTCTGAGGTGAGTGATTTGTCTGAGACCATGGGGAGGGGATAGGGCTGTGGCAGGAACCTAGGTCTTCTGAGACCTTAGTCCAGGGTTCTGTCCATGCTTCCACTGCTAGTATTTCAGTCACATTGCACCTCCAATCCTGTTTAATATTGTAGTCTTCAGGGTCTTAAGTAAAAGTGTTATTCTATTAAGAAGTCAAAGCTTTTTGGCAAGTTTTAGAGTTTTCAGTGAAAGAGGAAATTATTAAAATCCTTGGCCCATGATTGCCATGGGTGATTCATCTCCAAATTCTAGCAGTCTATAGTGATTTGTTCCTGATGACAGTTAACATTGACTTACTATTTTGTCTGCCTGCTTTCATTTGCCATATGCTACCTGATCCATGACACTGTGCAGTGGTAGGTTTGGGTGCTTACCTTAGATGAATAGATGGTTAGTGGGGTTTGTGATGATGGCAGCAAGGAGACATTGAACTCCTCTGGGGCATCAGTGATGGTTGGAATTTTGTACTCATCTGGGCTCCGAGAGTACAGGACACCTTCTGGGGAGTATTTCAGTTCTTCAGTGGTATAAAGCCCCATTCCCTGAATAAACGAACCTTCAATCTAGAGGGGGACAATTTCAAGCTTTGTGACATTGTGTCATTTTTAGAAGGCCTTTACCTACCCTGAGATGACTCCCAGGAAGGGGCATCCTCCCAGATGGGCCAGCACCTACCTGTCCAATATCAATGGCCGGATTTAGGCTGCAACATGCATCCATGATGATGTCCGTTCTGATTTTCTGCCCAAAATAAAAATTACCTCACCAAAAATCTTGAATTAAAAGTATCGTTTTCAGGTGTACTCAGATGGTCTCCAGTTTTTCCAGAATTCCTGCTGGCTAATTAACACTGCATTGAACCCTGTCAACATTAGAGCTGTTAAGATGCCTGCTGAAGTCTTCAAATTGAGTGCCAGGACTGTCCATGACCCTGGAGGATCTCGTGCATTCATGGTTTGACTCCTCTTAAGTGACTCCAAAGTCCGTGACATGCTAGTGTGTCTGAGTGAGTCACTTGGTAAATAATTGTTGTGCCTGATTGTTCATCTGATTCTCAACCTGAATTTGTTATTGGAATATAATTTATGAGCTCATGTAGTCCTCATGATAATCTGTGGCAGGTGGTACTATTGCCATTTTACTGTGAAAATCCTAGAGCCATACTGGCATGTATGAGTTTGTGGATTTGCAAGATCTTGGAAGGTATTCAGAGCAAATGTCAAGACCACCTTTGGTTTGCTAATCTACTTCCTTCTCTGAGAAGCACCACATTAATCTGACCCTTGTTTTGGCACTGGGTATGGGCCTGCAGGTTGTTAAGGAGCCACTAAAAGCCTCTAAGTGCCTGTGGCCTATCTCCGGAGTATCTCAGGGCTTCCCTTCTGCCCCCATTTTCCAGTGCTTGTTCTGACAAGATCATCATTCTCTGTTTGGGCTCAATACCTCGGTTCCTACTTTCTCTCTAGCCCTTTGGACTTGGCAATTCTCTTTTGACTCAAACCTTGGCCTCTTGGACAACCTACTCTGGCCATTGGGACCAGCCTTCATCTATCCTCAAACTGGATAGGGAGGGAGACTGGACACACCTCAGAGTGGACCTTCAGTTTACTTCTACCTTGAAACCTGGTGTGTTTTGCACTGTAAGTGCTGGGCAGTGGAAAGAGATGGCTGTGCACTAACACTGAGTTGATGGATGATTTAGTTCACCAACCACAAATGGCCAGCCGCAATAAACCTGTCATTGAATTGCTCTGATTTCTCTTTAGTTAAAAGAAGTTTTGCCTCATTAAGAAATAAACTATTTAAAGGGATCAAAGTAATACTGAAATTATTGAACCTTAAACTGTAAATGTAAACTGAAAGGCACAGAAAAGACCAAATTTTGACTTTTGTAGCGTCATAAATTCTGGAAGATCCCCATAAGTTTCATTTCTTTAGGGATTTATACCAAGGCCCTTGGGTAAAATTGCATCCTTTATAATGCAAGTTGTTAATTTTGGGTTAAGCATGATTCCCTGTCTCCAATGGGTGGTTTCTTGGCTGTTCAATTAAATAGAAAATATAAAAATTATTTTCATACCTCTCTTCCTCCAAAATGTGTTTCAGTAACACTTTTTGGATAATTGACTTTGGAGAAACAGCACATTGCTATGTGCTTTCAAAATGTTTGCTCAAGACTATTTACTAAGTTAGTTTTTCCTTCAGATTAGAAAATGTGTCTTTTCTTTATAAATAGAAGCTTTTTTTTTGGGAGAAAACTTGGAAAGTGATTTTGTTGTCTAAATGAAATAAAAAATTTAATACATTTTAGACTGTCATCAGCAATTCCTTTTTGACTACTATATTGTCTTTTTACATGGAAATTCAGGATTAGGCTAGATCTCTAGACCTTCCCATGGAATTGAAAGAATCTTGTTATAAGAGAATGACATAATGAAATTGGGCTATTTACTATACAACACACTTTTGTTGTTGTTTTGACTTGCCAAGAGGAAAGTTAGACTTGACTTACCTTGTGAGCACCTGTCAGGCAGTCGATTTCAACCTCAGAACAGGCAGCTCCATAGACATAGTAAGGAAATGGGTCCCCCACCCTCTTCTCCCAGTCCATGAAGGCCTTGTAGCCCCTGAGGGAAGAAATAAAGCCTTTTAGCTTGAGTGGGGGAGATCCAATGTTGATTTATTTTAAAAGTTACCAAAGTTTTTTTTTTTTTTAATTTTTTTTTTGAGACGGAGTCTCACTCTGTCGCCCAGGCTGGAGTGCAGTGGCCGGATCTCAGCTCACTGCAAGCTCTGCCTCCCAGGTTCACGCCATTTTCCTGCCTCAGCCTCCCGAGTAGCTGGGACTACAGGCGCCCGCCACCTCGCCCGGCTAGTTTTTTGTATTTTTTAGTAGAGACGGGGTTTCACCGTGTTAGCCAGGATGGTCTCGATCTCCTGACCTCGTGATCTGCCCGTCTCGGCCTCCCAAAGTGCTGGGATTACAGGCTTGAGCCACCGCGCCCGGCCAAAAGTTACCAAAGTTTTATGGTAGCGTTTCATTTTTCTTCCCAGAGAGGGCACAAATACAGTCTCCCACTACCACAAATTATGCAGTTGAGTTTCCTACATTTGGGGAAATCACAGGGGTCAGCATTTCTGCAGTAAAATAGGTAAGATAAGCCTCACTCAAGGAAAACCACCTTCGGGATCATGGTATCTCCCCTGCCGGGTAAGTAAAGCATTTCATTTGATTTATGTTCATTTTAATTGCCTTTTAAACTCATCAAAGAGGATATTCCTTGTGGCACAGTTAGGATGTCAAAAAGAGGGAGAAGCCAGTAGATTGTTTGGGACCAGACCTCACAGTGTGCCTGTATCTTGACCACAAAGGATTTAAGCGTTAGCCTGCCTGCCCACTGAGAACCTCGGTTGAATTTTATAAGTGGTCCCTCTGGAACCACTGTTCCCAGAGGGACCCCATGGATAGTGCTAACCAAACTCACAGGGAGCCGATGGTAATTCAGGGTTGGTAAAAAAGGACTAGTGATTCAATGCATTAATTTATAATAGAAGATGTATTCAGATAGAGGGCTGGTTTACTCTCTTCTTGGGTAACTGAACTTAGGAATTTAGAACTCATTATGTATAAGGCTCTGGGCTGGGCTATTATCTCCTTATTTCCTCATTCTTCATGAGGATTTGCTTTACTGTTTCGTGTGTGTGTGTGTGTGTGTGTCGTTTGGTGGTTTGTCTGATCAGACTGTAAAACTAATGTCACATGCTTCTTGAATTTGACAATGACTGGTGATTATCATTCCTACCCATTCTCTGTTGTCTAGTAAGGAGCTTCAAAATAGACAGGTTTTATGGTAAAGGAAGGGAGATTTGTAAAATTGAGATGCAAGTCATTTCTAATGTTAATATATTTTTACTACTCACAATAAAGAACAGTAAATGATTAGATGTTGTAAATAATGATTAAATAAATAGTAAATAATGATTATAATGATTAGATGTTGTAAGTCAAGCATCTAATCTTTTTTTCCCCAATAAGGGTGTTTTATTGTTTAATTTTTTTTTTGACATAACTGAAAGGCCTATGTGAAATCATAGAATTTTGGGCCTAGAAGGGACCTCAGCAGTCACATAATAAAAATGTATTTTACAAATGAGGGACCTGCGGCCCAGAGTTGAGGCAGTTTAGGTAGTCAAGAAAGTGACCATGTTCTCTGGACGCAGCACCAACACTGTGGTGACAGCACAATCAACACGAAAGCCTCAGCATTTCCATTGTAATTGCACTCATTCAAGCAAAGCTATCTTCAGTAGGGAATTTCCCATGTAGAGAGCATGGACACTTTGACTTTACCTGTCCTCAAACTGACCCTTTGCTTATTTTAATAGTAAAAAACACACCTCTGGGTGGAGACTGAAGATACTAATGAGACATGTAATGTATGAACAAGCATGTACAGCTGCACATGTGCACCTAGAAGACCATCCAGAACATGCTTACTAGTAACACCTCTTCCCACCTCTTTATGAATAATCATGTAAAACCCCCATAAAGGGAGCATCTGCAATGCTAGTCTTTGCTGTCTCATCCTTACGGACAGCCTGCCCTGAATTCTCTCTCAGGGTGTACTGTCTACTCTGCACCTCATTTTCAAAATATTCTTTTTTTTTGCAATAAATTACTCAATGCTGCACATCTTTTGCTGTGTGTCTCTTTTTGTTTGTTGTGTCTCTTGTTTAAATTCTTTTAAACTAAGAAGACAAGAACCAAAGTATCACAACAGCCATCAACAGTGATTGAGTTATGTCGTATCTTCTCAGCTACATCAAGATATCATTGTGATGTTTACCTGAAGTATCCAGTGGCTGAGAGACTGATTCTTTGTTCAAATGCAGCTTCTATCTGCAAAATGGGCATATTTAGTTAAAGCGAAACAAATATACCATCTGCTAGTTGAAGACAGAAATGTCCAATCTAAAACTGACATCTCATAATTGTTGCTGGTACTTTGCTACCAATAATAGAACTCATAATCATATTATTTTTCCATAACTGGCACACTAACAATTTCCTTCTGATTGAGTTTAGAAGTCTGGGTTGAACAAACATAAAACAGAATCCTGCTGCACATCCATGAGATAGGGGCTCAGTGCACAAGGTATTTGGACTTCATTTCTAAATGTTAGAACTTTATAGTAAGCATGTGTGTAAATGTGAAATAATTGTTCTAATGAAAAAAGTCGGCCGGGCGCGGTGGCTCAAGCCTGTAATCCCAGCACTTTGGGAGGCCGAGACGGGCAGATCACGAGGTCAGGAGATCGAGACCATCCTGGCTAACATGGTGAAACCCTGTCTCTACTAAAAATACAAAAAACTAGCCGGGCGACGTGGCAGGCACCTGTAGTCCCAGCTACTCGGGAGGCTGAGGCAGGAGAATGGCGGGAACCCCGGAGGCGGAGCTTGCAGTGAGCTGAGATCGCGCCACTGCACTCCAGCCTGGGTGGCAGAGCGAAACTCCGTCTCAAAAAAAAAAAAAAAAAGAAAAAAAAGAAAAAAGTCATAGGATATTGCAAAGTTGGATTAAGTTAGTCGTCTCCTTTGAGCCATATTCAACAGTAAATAGGCCTTTTAGTTTTCTTAACCTACCTAAAACATCATGCGCACGTGTGTGTGTGTGTGTGTGTGTGTGTGTGTGTGTGTGTGTGTGGCTTAGGAAGGCTCATTCTTTTGCTCTTATTTCTTACTTAAGCAGAGTGTATTCTTCATACACTTCTATTTCTCCTTCCAGTGATTGCTGTTTCCTGTGTGCTTTCTCCATACACACCTGGTACACATCCTGGAGTAGCCCCCTCAACCTTTAGAGATCCTGCCTGTTTGCAGAAATCCACTCAACTGGGGAAGAAGCAGGGGGCAGGCTCCATCACTGTGACACTTAGAGGAACTGTCTCTGTGTGTGATGGCTGTGCATAGTGCTGTCTCAGTACTGGTTTAGATTGTTTTCTCATTTGTAGTAACAAAGGGAGTGGAACACTTACCCAGTCTTCCCATGTACCTTCCGGATGTTTCTTAATGATGGGCTCAAGGCGTTTCAGAAGGATCTGACAAGCATTCTTGAAGTAGTAAAGAATGGAATCCACATTAGAGAAGAGCCCAGTGGTTCTGGTGGTTACGATTTGTGTGAACACATGTTCATTGATTAGGTCAGCAAGTGCTATGGAGTGCGTGATCCTGAAAACTCAGGAACACAACTCCTGCCCTTGACAACAGTATTGGTTACTGGAGGTTTTTTTTCCCCTTCCTGTCGTACTTCCTGTGAAAATATGGGTTCAGCTGAATTTCTACTTTCAGATCCTCTTTCTTAGAATATTCAGGTTCTTAATTTCTCTCTCTCTCTCTCTCTCTCTCTTTTTGGTTTTTTGTTTGAGACAGGGTCTCAGTCTGTCAACCAGGCTGGAATGCAGTGGCACCATCTTGGCTCACTGCAACCTCGACATCTGGGCTCAAGCAATCCTCCCACTTCAGTCTCCTGAGTAACTGGGACTCCAGGCACTCACCACCAAGCCTGGCTGATTTTTGTCTTCTTTGTGGATATGGGGTTTCACCATGTTGCCCAGGCTGGTCTTGAACTCCTGAGCTCGAGCCATCTGCCTACTTCAGCCTCCCAAAATGCTGGGATTACAGGCATGAGCCACTGTGCCTGGCCCCTTAGCATTTTTTTTTCCTACATCTTCTGTATTTTTGTATCTTTCTCTCTTTTTTTTTTTTTGAGATGGAGTCTTGCTCTGTCACCAGGCCGGAGTGCAGCAGCACGATCTCGGCTCACTGCAACCTCTGCCTCCTGGGTTCAGGCGATTCCCCTGCCTCAGCCTCCCAAGTAGCTGGGACTACAGGCGTGTGCCACCACGTCTGGCTAATTTTTTGTATTTTAGTAGAGATGAGGTTTCACCGTGTTGGGCAGGATGGTCTCGATCTCCTGACCTCGTGATCTGCCCGCCTTGGCCTCCCAAAGTGCTGGGATTACAGGCGTGAGCCACGGCACCCAGCCATGTTTATTCCAAATGGAATAAACATCCTATTTTCATTCAAATTTGTGCTTTCCAGTCTGTAACAATGACATGCCAGAATCCCCCTGTGTCTGATCTCACCCTCCATCTGTTCATTCAACCACCATCAAACTAATACAATAAAGGCCTTGGCTTTGGGTATGAAATGAGAAAACAATTAAATTTACTTTATAATGACCTAGATCCACAAAGTTTCTGATCTTTAACAGAAACCTAAAACTTAATACTCTAGAAGATGGATTGACACTTATTTTGGGCTGACAACTCCCATACACTCTGTGCTGTTCCTCTCTTGTGTTTGACCCTACTCCACATTAGATCTCATGCATTTGAGGTTTCTTACACATTTGTTCCGAGCAAAAAAGAGTCTTTGCTTTTTGATTCCTTAAGTGGTATCACCACAAAATTGGACTGATTTGAAAGGGGTTCCTACTGGTGGTATCATTGTAGCATTCTGGGAAAATATGGCTCACCACAATATCCCAGTGGAAAAGTGAACAGTTTGCAACAGAAACATGACAAATAGATATATTTCAAAAGTATATGCAATCAGATATTTGAATTAAGGAATATGAAGTCATGATTCTATTCTGCGACAGTGAAAATTTAGCACTTTTTAAAAAATATCAGTTAAAAAAATATCAGTACAAAGAAAAGCTCTAAGTACTCGGTAAAATACCACTGAAGACAATGCTTCCATTGCACCCTGTCTCCTTGGCTGGGTCTGCCTGCCTATTTGCCTGCAAGAACTTGGTTATGCTGGAAGAAACTTGCGCAGCTCTGCATTACTTGGCAGTCAGATTTCTTCTTGCTGTGTCTCCTAGGAACAGAGACTGCCTGTTCACCAAAATCCATTCTCCCCTTCTTCCATATCAGCTGGACATACGGTTTCCCACCACTCTACATTTCCCAACCTCCGTTGCAGTTAGACATAGCCCGAAACTGGTTCTGCTAATGGACTGTGAGTGGAGGTTGCATCACTTCCAGATCTGGCTCAGAGTCTTCCACACCGGCTCCTCCATACTCACTAGAATGATGACACCCATGGCAACTTGGCACGCCACATGTTGAAGATGGTGGAGCCTCCATCAATTTGGGTGCTCAAATGACCAAACAATGCTCGGGACTGATATGCATACAAGACAGGGACTTTTACTGTGTTTGAGCCTTTACATTTTGCGTCTGTCATCTCAATTTAGCCTACTCCAAATACACTCTCCCAATATTTTAGTTATCCCAGACTATGTTTAGTGACACAGATGACTTCTCTGAAGTCAACTATTGTACCTGTATCTAGCCATAAAAACCAGAGATGTGGGAGAGGCACACCAAGGAGAGACAGGAAGACTCACCTGCACAGCTCTGCCATTGACATCTGCACTGATAGACGCTGCTGTAGCAATTGTATTAGGTACTGTTGCTGTGCTCGTTTCAGAGATGTGCATACAGGACATGGGTATTTTTAACTCACGGCTGGCCACCTATGATAAACAAATATTTTCAAGTCCAGCAAGGACTTCTATGAATATTTGAATCATCATTTTTCTTAATAAAAATGATTTGTTATTACATCCATGATACCCTTTTAAGACTAAAATAATTTACTTTATAAGCATCAAAACTACTTTTTTTGTAAGGCCTCATGCTGATTTTTACAGTGTTTTCTTGGTCATATTCCACAGTGGTTCTTTTCAAATTTAGTCCATTTAGAATGTTAAGAATTTCCTTTTTTCTAAGTTTTAAATGTGTAGGAAGTTGGCCAAATTGAGATTTTTAGGCACTTATTTGGTTCAGTGGCAGGAAGAAAAAGAGGAATGGAGGGAGAGAGAGAGAGAGAGAAAGAGAGAGAGAGGGAAGACTGAGATGAGATTGACTCAGAATTTGGTCTGAAATCTTTCGATATCAGTATCAGATGAACTTGGAATGACCCTGAGGTCCTTTTTCTTGCTCTTATCCTCCCCACTTTTTTTCTATTTGTTCTCCCTTGCTTATATTCCTCCAGTATTTGCTGTTCATTTTTTCTGTTTTTTAAAAATATTTTAACAAAGATTATTATTATTATTTTAGAGATGGAGTCTCACTGTGTTGCCCAGGCTGATCTTGAACTCCTGGACTCAAGTGACCCTCCTGCTTCAGCCTCCCGAGTAGCTGGGACTACAGGTGCATGCACTGCACCTGGCTTCTTTTCTGTTCTTTTCCTTCCAGTTTCTCTAGCAAACACATGTGGAGATGAAGATATTTAATCAAGAAATGAAAAAGAAAGAAATGAAAGAGAAGAAAGGACAAGGAAAAAACATTATTTTGGCTTCTCTTGTCTTTTTGTTTTTGCAAAAAGCACCTTCTCAAGATATCCTGTTCCCAAATGCTAATCTTCGGACTAATGTCATTCAATATGAAGTTTCTCCAGAAAGATGCAAAATGAAAAAAAGGGATGACTTTGTTGTTTCTTGGTGGTGAAAACCCAAAGGGAATTTATTGGTTCGTATAACTGGGCAGGATAGATGGAGCTAGTGTGAAGTAGTACCTGTGTATCTAGGGGCTTTGTGGTCTCATCAAGGTCTCCTCTCAGCCTCTCAATTTGCTTTTCTTTCTACGATGGCCACACCATTGACATCAGTAAACAGGTTCCATCCATGGCACAGAACTGCCTGTGGCGGCCCCTGCCCTATAGTATAGTACCTAAACAGCCACAGGGGAAAGATGGCTCCTTTCTCCCAACATCTACACATCAATCCCAGGAAAGGCCCTGAGTGGCCTTGCTTGAATCATGTGTCCTTTCCCAGAGTCAGTGGGATTCCAGAACCCTGACAGACCAGAGGCGGGTCTTGTGCCTAGATGTGCAGCAGGCGTGGGAGTAAGGGTGGGGATGGAGCTGAAAGGTACCCGAATTGAGGAGTCTTTCAGAAATCTATGGCATGGAGAGGTACAGCACTCCAAATGACCTAAGGGGCTGGATGGTCAAAAGCTACAGATGCACGCTATAACAATCTAATACATGGCCAGGTGCGGTGGCTCAAGCCTGTAATCCCAGCACTTTGGGAGGCCGAGACGGGTGGATCACGAGGTCAGGAGATCGAGACCATCCTGGCTAATACGGTGAAACCCTGTCTCTACTAAAAAGTACAAAAAAAAAAACTAGCCGGGCGAGGTGGCGGGTGCCTGTAGTCCTAGCTACTCGGGAGGCTGAGGCAGGAGAATGGCGTAAACCCGGGTGGCGGAGCTTGCAGTGAGCTGAGATCCAGCCACTGCACTCCAGCCTGGGTGACAGAGCGAGACTCCATCTCAAAGAAAAAAAAAAAATCTAATACATTTGTCACAGGGTTATTTAAAGAACTGTTCTTGTTTTCTCCTGAGATTACATTCTTACTAATTGGTGTGTATGTATGTGTGTTAAATATCTTATAAAACTTGTAGGATGATGGCTGTTGATGAAATACTCATCCTTACTTGTCAAAATAAAACATTAGCAACCTAATATTGTTGTCTAAAATGTAAACATTAAAACTACAAAAGCTGAGAAACTCCTGCCCCTGGTTGCCTGCTTGGAGCTCCCACCACAGGGCTCCATGGGTTTCTTAGTGGCGTTTTCACTAATGATCACCCCCATTCATGAACCCTGGCCAAGCTCCAGGACTATCTGCATACACATGGGATTTCTGCCACCTCAGCCTTTCTATTTGATATGTAAGAAGACTTCCAACTAAATAGTCAAGATCTCAGTGTTTGAATACAGGGAGTCAGCATTTACCGTAAGAGATGAATCCCAACTTTCAACAATGTATATAGAGAGTAATGGTTTAATTTTATTTATTTTACCTGCAGCATTTTGGTGTGAATACCTTGTCCCAGTTCATTGCCTCCATGAGTGACCAACACAGACCCATCTGTGTAGATATGAACCAGTGCAGCTGCCTAGTAAAAGAATCGGAAGGCATAGCTCAGTGCAAGTTAGCATTTGGTGAGGTTCAATATAAAGCATAAGGTAGTGAAACACCAGTCTCAGGGAGTGGAGGGGGTCAGAGAAGCAAACTTTCCTGGTAGGATGCTGAAGTTTAGTTCTGTTTTGTGCAAAAAGTCGCCTGTATAGAACATTCCTCCTGATTTTCATAGGAGCCCCTTTGGATACCTCAGGAGTTGGTAGTATCGGTTCCAGTTGTTTGAAAGTCACTCTCATGCTTAAAATCACTGGCTGACCATTAAGCTAGTTATTTAAATGTTTTAGGTACTTGCACATAGTGTGTACTGCCTGTGCTCAGCTCTAGATACGTAAGGATGAACAAGACATGGCTCTTCCTCAAGCTGCTCACAGTGTGGTGGAAAGACAGGCCGGAGAGCAAGTCACTGTAGTGTAGGATGATCAGTGAGATAATGAGAGTGGCCTATGGTGCCCTGGGAGACCTGGGAGGACAGGTCCAACTCCTGTGCTGCTCAGGGATGGCAAGTGACAACGGAAGAGAATCACAGACTGAAGAAGGCTTTGCCATGGGCAAGGTGGGCAAACCCCCCATAGCCTGTAAGGGAAAGCTTGGCTCCTTATTCCACCAGGAGGCCCTGTGGGATTTGGTCTCTTGTACAGTCCTTGTGGCCCCCTGCCTTGCCTCCGAGACTGGCCCCACTGCAGTCTCCTTTCTGACCTGTGCTCCTTGCTTCTGTCCGATCTCTTGTTCTGGCCAGCTTCTCCTCCTGTTCTTTACCTGTCTGCCCAGCCTGCAGGGCCACGTCCCACAGTCTACATTCTGTTAAAACTTCCTCACTTGGCCGGACATCGTGGCTCATGCCTGTACTCATCCTAGCACTTTGGGAGGCTGAGGTGGGCAGGTCAAGAGGTCAGGAGTTCAAGACCAGCCTGGCCAAGATGGTGAAACCCCATCTCTACTAAAAATACAAAAATTAGCCAGGCATAGTGGTGGGTGCCTCTGATCCCAGCTACTTGGGAGGCTGAGCAGAGAACTGCTTGAACCCGGAAGGCGGAGGTTGAAGTGAGCTGAGATTGCGCCACTGCACTCCAGCCTGGGTGACAGAGCAAGACTCCGTCTCAAAAAAACAAAAGAAGACAAAACAAAACAACCCAAAAACTTCCTCACATGTGTCTCATCCCCATCTGGGAAGGATCGATCACTTCCTTCTTTGTACTTCTCCTTACAGGAATACTGGGTTGAAGAGTGTCCCTCCCCTGCCCCCTAAAATTCATGTCTGTCTGAAACCTCAATACACAACTTTATGTAGTCTTTGCAGATACAACTACTTAAGATAAAATCATACTGGATTGTGGGGGCCCTGAATTCAATGACTGGTGTCCTTGTAAGAGGTTCCATGGAAGATGGAGGCAGCTGCGACTGGAGTTATGTTGCCACAAGCCAGGTAATACCAGGAGCCACCAGAAGCCGGAAGAGCAAGGGAAGATTCTTCCCTGAAGCCTTCAGAGGCAGCATGGCCCTGCTGACCCCTTGAGTTTGAACTTCGGGCCTCCAGAATTGTGAGAGAATAAGTTCGTCATTATTGAGTCACCCAGTTTGTGGTACTTTGTTAGAGCAGCCACACGTAAGGAATCCTGGAGGTAAGAGGCTCTTCTCTGAGAGTCTTGCCACGGAGGGGCACCTGGTCTTAACTCATCTTTGTGTCCTGTAAATAATTCTGAGCAGGTCCCAGCCTTGCATGGTGGCTCACGCCTGTAATCCCAGCACTTTGGGAGGCCAAGGCAGGTGGATCACCTGAGGTCAGGAGTTTGCGACCAGCCTGACCAACATGTTGAAACCGTATCTCTACTAAAAATACAAAAATTAGCCAGGCATGGTGGCAGGCACCTGTAATCCCAGCTACTTGGGATCCTGAGGCAGGAGAATCCCTTGAACCTGGGAGGCGGAGGTTACAGTGAGCAGAAATTGTGCCATTGTACTCCAGCCTGGGTGACAAGAGCAAAACTCTGTCTTAAAAAAAAAAAAAAAAAAAAATCTCTGAGTGGGTCTGAATCACAGGGATACTACATCAATGTTTGATAAATTGGACAAAGGGAAAGGTGGTATTTTTTTCCTTCCAGGAGGAGGAGGAATGAAGGCTTCAGCCCATTTGTGTCTCCAGATGCCTGGAGGCCCAGGGTTGGCTCAGAGGGACTCCGGAGCATCGAGGCTTGTAGCTGTTAATAATAGGATTTACTCACTGTGGGCCTTTTGACTCCCACTGAGGATAGAGCTCTCACTGCCAATTTAGAGGGTAGGTGTTCCAGCTTTGTGAGTCATCAGCTGACCTGGAATAATACCCTTCTATTCCTAGCCAGGTGATTCTAGGGTGCCTCAATTTAGAACTCTGTGGGGCAGCTGGAGGATATTCCAATGGAAACTTAAAAGTCGTTGCTTGATTTGAAGGTTTTCTTTGTGATGAGATGAGATGTTGGTTCCCATGAATGATGGCAGAGTGTAGGCTGTGGTTTAGATGCGGTGTGGCCATACAGGTGAAGGGAGGTATGTTATAATAAAAAGTAAATATTTGATCTTTGCCCCTGGTTCTTAGTTCAGAGTTCATAAAGCCTTGGAATTTACTGTTTTTTTTTCTGCTAATGAGATGACTCATGAGAAGGGCTTAGGTAGCTTTAGGATGGGGGCTCAGAGGCGGTGTGCATTGATCTTTCAGTCCTCCTCCTCATCTTCTTGGGATGGGGGCTAGAGATTGAGTTCAATCATAAATGGCCAATGCTGTAGTCAATCATGCCTGTGTAGTGGAACCTCCATAAAAACCCCAAATGATGCAGTCTGGGGGCTCCTGGGTTAGTGAACATGTGGAGGTGCTGGGAGAGTGTGTGCCTGGAGAGGTCAGGGAAGCTCTGCTCCCTTCCCATCCCTTGTCCTAGGCAGCTCTTCCATCTGGCTGTTCCTGAGTTGTATCCTTCAGAGTAAACTGGTAATGATCATAAGTAAAGTGCTTTCCTGAGTTCCATGAGTCATTCTAGCAAATTATCAAACCTAAATGGGGGTAGTGAAAACCTCCAAATTAGTAGTTGGCCAGGCAGGAGTGTGAGTAGCCGGGACCCTCCATTTGAAGCTGGTATCTGAAATAGGGGTGGTCTTGTGGGACTCAACCCTTGATCTGTGGAGTCTGCACTAACTCTGGTAGTTAGTGTGAGAACAGAATGGTTGGACACTCACTTGGTGTTGCAGTTGGTTTGGAAAAGACAATATTTGGCATCAGAGAGGAAACCACATATGCAGCTCTCAAGTTTCTCTGATGCTGCAGCCTTTGATTCCATCTAGCTTGCAGACATGACAGTTAACCTTCTTGTGCCTGTTTATAGAAGGGGCATGCTGGGCCTGAACAGAAATGTGACCCAGAGGTTCAGGGGGTCTCATCCTACTGTGGAGGATGGTACCAGAGGAGGAGGAGCCCTGAGAGGAGTGTCTGAGCTCTCCTGGGAGGGGCTCAGGGATGCTCTGGATGACATCCACAGTGTTCCAGGAACCCTAGCTTACTGAGTCCTCATCAATCTTAAGACAGAGTTATTGTTATTATTATTATTATTGTTATTATAACTGGGAAAGCTGAGGCTCAGAGATGTTGAATAACTTAATGTTGCACAGCTGGTCAAAACAGAGCCGAGGATTTCTCAGGTCTTCCTGACTTCAGTTGATTAGGGATTTGTTTCCCAAGAAGGAAACAAATATTGCACTGTATTAAAAATGTTTGCAGATGGGGGTGCTGCTCTGGACAGTTCTGTACATTTCTCTTAGGTGTTGGCAGGGTTGGTTGGCCAACGTTGCCAACCAACTTAGGTTGGCTCAGTGCTCTAAGAAATGAGATATTTTTCAAAGTCCACAGAAGCTGATTGGGCCAGGAGCGTGTCTAGCATGAGTGTTATTTATCCTATATACAAGTCTTACCTGATGATAGCTTGTTGCAGCAAAGCCAACTGAAAACTTCATGGGAATAATAGCAATGCCTTTCTTCTTCCAATAATTCTTCTTATTGAACTCTTCGACGTGCATTCTTCTGCTGTAAAAGGAAGACTTGTCCAGACATTCATTCCAACATCTTATCAGGGTCTCAGGGTTGAATGCTTGTTTGTAGATGGTTTTGTCAACTGTTTTGTACATATTTTTCTCTCTAATCTGAAACAGGTGGGAAATTCAGTCAATAGTTATGGTAAGACAGAAACTGATGGCCAAATAGAGACTTGAAAAGCATCTCCACTAAAGCACAAGCTGTAAAGAAGGGAAGACAGGGTCTATTTTTTTTTTTTTTTTTTGAATGGCACATGCTTTTGCAAAAATAGTAGAGGTTATTTTTTACCTCTTCATCAATGTACCAGTTAGGGTCACTCCACACTAGAAGTGGAGGGTAGCAGGTGGAGACTAGTCCACAAAAGGTAGTGGGATAGAGGGGCCTAGGGAGGCCCCTTTTCTTTTCTTTTTATTCTACAAGGTTCAGAAGATGGAGAAGAGCTGGTAGGCAGTACCCTAAAGCAAGGATTCATTGTCATAACTGACAATTTGTTCTGCCAGGGAGGAACAGCATTGCAAATAATAGCAGATCCCCTCTAAGTCTTCTAAGTGCCTTTGGAATGTATGGGTAAATCTTTTTTTGTTTGTTTTTGTTTTTTGAGACGGAGTCTCGCTCTGTCACCCAGGCTGGAGTGCTGTGGCCGGATCTCAGCTCACTGCAAGCTCCGCCTCCCAGGTTCACGCCATTCTCCTGCCTCAGCCTGCCGGGTAAGCTGGGACTACAGGCGCCGCCACCTCGCCTGGTTAGTTTTTTGTAGTTTTTAGTAGAGATGGGGTTTCACTGTGTTAGCCAGGATGGTCTCGATCTCCTGACCTCGTGATCCGCCCGTCTTGGCCTCCCAAAGTGCTGGGATTACAGGCTTGAGCCACTGCACCCTGCCACAGGTAAATCTTTTAAACAGTTTCTTTGGGCCTGGTGTTGTGGCTTACACCTGTAATCCTAGCACTTTGGGAGACCGAGGCAGGAGGATCACTTAAGCTCAGGAGTTCAAGAGCAGCCTGGGCAACACAGTAAGACCTCATCTCTAAAAGAAAGAAAGAAAGAAAAAAAGAAAGAAAACGGTTTCTTTGAATAAGGCGTGGTTTATGTGATATGTCCTGGAAACTTGCAACACTTGACAAAGGAGAGCCTGCTGAGATATGCCTAGAAGTTTTTTTTTTTTTTTTTTTAAATCATCTCCATTTTATTCTAATCACAATAAAAGAATTATTATTATTGGCAACAACATTGGAATAATACTCTCCAGTTTATAAAACAAATATCATAATGAATGTTAAATTATTTGATTCTTGCAGGAACTCTGTGAGGTGAGTCATTTATAGATAAGGAAACTGAACCACACAGAGATTGGTGCTCTTGCTCATGCTGTTCTACTTGCCTAGAACACCTTTCCAACCTCAGTGCCTATTATTCTTCAAGGCCTATCTCAAGTGCCATCTTCTTCAGAAAGTGATTCCTGGTTCCCCTCTCCCCATGCCAACGTGATGCCTTCCTTCTTTGGTACCCATGGAACACTGTACGTGACTTCTCTTAGGATAACTACTGCCTTCCTTGTACAAAATATTAGGTGTTTTCTTGTTTGTAGGAAGTACCCCGACAATTACAAACCTGGAATTCCTGTTGAATTTAGGGACAAAACAGTTCTAGGGACAATACATAGGAGAGTTCTTGCTGGAGCAGGGGTTCTATATTGGGGAGACAGGGGACAGAAATGGAAAAGGTAGGGTGGGCTCTGACTGGAATGTTTGGGGAGTGGAAGCAAGTTATTGACCATGATCTCAATTCCAGAAGCTGCCTCTCTCTAGTCCGGCATACTGTACATCCTGTGCACCTTCTGGTCTATTGTGAAAAGTAGTATTTTTCAGAGAGTGTTCTTCTGGCAGTATTTCTCAAAAGTTTTAGAGTGCACCAGTAATTCCACTTCTGTAAATTTATCCTATAGATATACAATAAGGCAAACATATACCTGGGTACATATGTACCAAGACGTTTATTGCAGCAACTTTTTAGTGGTGAAAAATGGTAACAACCAGAATGTATATTAATAGCACTAATAGTGGAGTGGCTAAATAAGTTATGGTACGTGCATATTACATAGTACTATTCAGTCATGAAAAAGAACGAAGTAGACCATTCTACTGACATGGAAAGATGGCCATGGCATACTGTCCTGTAGGAGAAGGAAGGGGCAGAGGCAGAGTAATATGTATGCTATGGTCCCATTCTGGTAAATAACCATACATGTGCACATATGTGTTATATGTCAATGTTTAGGTATGTGTGTATGAATACAAATGGGTGGTCAAAGATAGAAAAAGGGGTAGAACAATAAACATGGAATTGTTAACAATGATTATCCCTGACCAAGAGGGATGGGGGTGGAAAAAGGGGCATTCCCTTTTTTTGATTACTTTGGTGTGGTCTGAATTTTAAATAGAGTAATTATTTTGTACAAATTAAAAAAAAAGAGATGTTTGCATAAGTAAGGAAGGAGTAAGATAGGGTGAGGTGAATTCTGAGCCAGGGCTAATTCATGTGGTTCTTCTAGTGTGTTTCCTTGGGTCAAAGAAGCTGGGTTTCCCACTGGTCCCATTCATCAGCAACTTTGGTTATGGCCTTGGTTACAGCCTTACCTTTTCTGGTGGAAGGCCACATTTGGCTGCCATAGCTGTGATGCAAGATTCTGTTACTTGGGCTCCTTGTGGGAAGCCAAATCCACGAAAGGCCGTATTGGATGGTAAATTTGTCATGCATGCACGGCCCTGGAACCTGAGGTTGTGAATTTTATATGCATTTTCCAGCTTTAGTATTAGAAATTCTGTTACCTAAAAAGGGATATTCACATATCACCACTTTTTTTTTCTTTTCTCTGAAAGTCAAGTACAGCGTCAAACTGCTTGTGGAATTTAACTACGTTAGGAAATAAACTTCGTAAAAAGTCATCTAGAAATTTGGCATTCTACTCATGGTCAAACATGTTGCTGCTTTCTGGTGTACGTACCAGCTCAGAGTCGTCCAGCGTGCATCCTCCGTTAATATAGCACTCAATGTCTAGAGCTTTGATCCGCCCGTTGTTCATGAATCCTACCTGTCACCAAATGATGGTTATTTACTGAAATGTTCAAAATTCGCATGCCAATTGTGACATAGCCCAGTTCCCCCATAGGGCAGGACAGAGGTCAGACTCAGCTCCCTGTTTGCTTTATGGTGTACCATGCCTTGCTTGACTGATGGAGACTTTTTCTGAGCTGAATTTTGCTGAGTTCTTTCCTTCCAACATGTGATTTTCTGGCTTCACAGTCAGCATGGAATTTTAAAGACTTAGCTTGTCTCCTGGACTGTAATTGCCACCCTCTTTGTCCTTATTCTTGGAAGATTCTCCTTCATTTTTCTTTCTAATTTAGTCTGTGGTTTCCTCCCTGGTGAAAAAGTCTCTGGAATTCCAGAATGTGTTGGAATGAATCACAGTGTCTCTTGTTATGGGAAAGCCTCTGAAGCTGAGGTCCTTGAATGGATGCATGGGGACTGCTCTCTTTTCGCTAGGTGGTGAAGGTGCTTTGTACATGCTTACCTGACCTAACAAACCTGAGCTCGTGCTGTTGTTACTGTTTGGGAAGAGCTTAAGGCAGCTTGCATTCTTTCAATGTTGCGACTCCCCTCCACCCACCCAGACCATTTTGTCTATACAGTCCACATTAAAAAGAAAAGAAAAATCACCACTCCCTACTGTAGTTCTACCAAATGAGGATTGACCCAGGTCCCTTTGCCTTTCTGAAAGCAGGGATAAATACAACAGAAGGATCCACACGACTATATAACTACAGGGTCAACATTAGACTTTGAAGTTTACCTTTGACTTTCATGAAGAAAGGACTGCTAAGCAAAATAGTACTATAAATAAGGTAGCAGAATCCTTAAACTGTTTCATATAAACTTTTCAAAAATTTGGAAGAATCTATTTGCACATAAACACATGTTATCCTAATTTACAAGTAGTTCTGAATAACCTAGCAAAACTTTGTTAGCTGTGTCTGAAGGGTTTTGTGTATATATATGTATATATATATGAGACATGAAATTGTTTATATATATTATATTGGAATTGAAATTGTTTCTTAAAAAATAAAATAAAAGTTAGACTTTTCTTTTTTTTTGAGACGAATATATATATGAGACATGAAATTGTTTATATATATTATATTGGAATTGAAATTGTTTCTTAAAAAATAAAATAAAATTAGACTTTTCTTTTTTTTTTTTTTGAGACGGAGTCTTGCTCTCTCTTGCCCAGGATATATAGTGCAGTGGTGCAATCTTGGCTCACTGCAACCTCTGCCTCCTGGATTCAAGCCATTCTCCTGCCTCAGCCTCCCAAGTAGCTGAGACTGCAAGTGCATGCCACCACGCCCAGTTAATTTTTTGCATTTTTAATAGAGACAGGGTTTCACTATGTTGGCCAGGCTGGTCTTGAACTCCTGACTTTAGGTGATCCACCCGCCTCAGTTTCCCAAAGTGCTGGGATTACAGGTGTGAGCCACCACACCCAGTCAAAATATAAAATAAAACTTGGATTTTTCAAAAAATCTATTTCCCTCTTTTATACTTTATATTACTATAATTACCAAAATATTAACAGTCTAGAATCTTCTTAACAAGTGTTAGTACTAAAACAATCTCATAACTTTGATAAGAGCACAATTATCACCACAACCGCAACTGCTCCAATCTTAGCAGTGTGTCTCTACATTTCTCTCAGTTCTATAGGACAGTAATAGCTGTGACTATTAATATCTGTGCATTTGAAGGCAAATGAAAAGTTTAATTGGCCAACTATTAGAGAGGGTCTTCCTCTCCAATTATAAAAATTATTAATGCCAATGGAAGAAATACAATTGTTCTGTGCTATAGAAAACTGTGGTTTTTGTAATACAGGGAAGATAATCGAAGGCAATGACAAAATCAGATAGGAAATCTAACTATGAGTATGCTGCAAGCAACTCCCAGGTAAAGTATGTTCGATGCGACTTAGATTACATTAGAAGGATCCTAATAGCTCAATCACAAATTTGAAAAGTAGTATTGTAAGCTCGTGGCCAGCAAGTATTTTTAAGATGTTTATATTATAGTTACATAAAAATGCAGTAAATGCAGTTTGAAACAATTTTAAATTCACTACTTACTGTATTATTTTTTCTTACATGCCAAGAGCTTTTGTGACAGTATCATAGCCACTTGGTAAAAACACTTGTAAAAAATGATTTTGCAGTTAAAACGGTCAAATTGTTTCCAAACATTTCCTCCGAAAAATATTTGTAGAGTCAAGAAGGTTTGGCATAGCAATGTTTGTTCCTTCTATCAGTGTTTGTTTGTTTGTTTTGAGGAGCCACTAATGTGAATCCTTATTCCTTCAAGTAGTGTTTTGGTCATCATTTGAAATTGTATTTTTATCATTAAACTTCTTCACAATTATTTACTAGAATTATTAAAAGTTCCTCATAAAATGTTATGAATATTCAAATACACAGCATCCTTATTTAATATTTTAGATGCTAAATTTGTTTTTAGAATTTAGCAGAATCAAAATGATAGAAAAGAGCAAAGCCATTCAGATAAAATCAGATATTTATTTATTTATTTGTTTATTTATGTCCGAGACAGGGTCTCACTCTGTCACCCAGGCTGGAGTGCAGTAGTGCAATCTTAGCTCACTGTAGCCTCCACCTCCTGGGCTCAAGGGATCCACCCAACCTCAGCCTCCCAAGTAGCTGGGAGCACAGGCATGTGGCACCATATCCAGCTCATTTTTGTAATTTTTAAGAGATAGGGTCTCCCCATGTTGCCCAGGCTGGTTTTGGAACTCCTGGGCTCAAGTGATTTGCCTGCCTTGGCCTCCCAAAGTGGTAGGATTACAGGTGTGAACCACAGTGCCTGGGCAAAATGAGATATTTTAATAATTCATCTTTAATACTCACTTTATATTTTCCAAATACTGGTAACTCCCAGTTATTTGGATGGGTGCCTTCCTCCAGTTATTAACATATCGTCTTCACGATCAAGGACAAGACGAATGGGATGACCTGTTCTAAAGAAAATAAATCTTAGGTTCTCCATCCCTCCCATCCATCCATCCATCCATCCATCCATCCATCCATCCATCCATCCTCTCATTCACCTATCTACCCATATTTATCCATCCCCTTATTTAACTATCTACCCACCCATCAATGTATCTGCCTATTATCCATCCATCCACCATCCATTCTCCCACTCTTTATTCAACCGTCTATCCCTTCATTTATCCCATATAAAAGTATTAATATCATACAACATGCTAGACACTAATGTGAATTAATATATGACTAAATCATCATTGTCTCTGTGGTCTATAACTCAGTGGTTGGAGATCTCATTAAAAGTATTAATGTCACATGCAGTTAAGTTGAATTCTATAGCTTCAAGTTTGACCTTCACCCACATCCAGGCATTTGTATTATCTCCACCACTAGAGATAACGTACTATCTTTAGTAGATAGTGTACTAGAGATAGTGTACTATTACCAAAGAGAAAGAATGTGAACAGATAAATGCAAATGTCTGGGAAAACAAGGCCAAACACTCATCCTAGGATGTCTGGGTCAGTGTCTCCATTCTCATCCATGAAGGCTATGCTGGCCAAGTTGGGCTCTCATGCAGGGAGGAGCCTCATCTTTTCTCCGTCTCCAGAGCAGAGGCTTCTAGACTTTGGAGCGCTGAAGAATCCTCTGGCATGCTGGTGAAAATGCATATTCTTGGGCCTTTGTACTAGGATTTGGATTCAGTGGGTCAGGGAGGGGCTTTAGAATGCATTTTTCTCAGTGATGTTGATTCAGGTGTCTTCAGGCAAATGTTGAAAATCACTATTCTAGTGCAGGGTTTCCTGGTCTTCCCTAATTGTGAGGACAATCTGGAACATCAGAGAAATGCAGTTTCCAGGTCTATCCCCTGCTACTTCTGATTCAATGGTGCTGGGATGGGGAGGCAGAACTTTCTTTTTTGAGACAGGGTCTTGCTCTGCCACTCAGGCTGGAGTGCAGGGGTATGAACACGGCTCACTGCAGCCTGACCTCCTGGGCTCAAGCAATCCTCCTGCCTTAGCCTCCAGAGTAGCTGGGACCACAGGCACGTGCTACTGTGCTCAGCTATTTTTATTTTATTTTATTTTATTTTATGTTAAATCTTTGTAGAGATGGGGATTTCACCATATTTCCCAGGCTTGTCTTGAACTCCTGGGCTCAAGTGATTTTCCAGTCTTAGCCTCCCAAAGTGCTGGGATTATAGGCATGAGCCACCATGCCCAGCTAAGGCAGGAATTTCTATGACATCAGGCAACTCTTACTTACTATTAGGTTTGGGAACATTACTCTGGGGATCATTTAATGCACGGCCCTTGTGTACCAAGGTAGAGTTGAATCTTAAGGCACTGGTTGCCACACTTGGCTGCACAGTGGAACCACTGGGGAAGTTTTAAAATATACTGATGCCTGGGTCGGTATGGGCAGCCTAGGCACTGGGATTTACATGCTGCCCAGATGATTCTAACTTGAGTCGTGTTTGAGAAGTCTTAAAGGCACAACGCCTGGGGGGAATTCAGTGAACTGATTATCTTGTGCTGAGACCTCAGTGGGTGTGAATGGAGAGCAGTTAATTATGGAAAGAACTGGAGATGGGATTCAGATCCTGCTTTATCCCGCTTCTCATTGAGGACTGAGACGTGTGTCTGAATGTTTCAGGATCGAGCTCTGAACTACAGGAGTTGTCAAATAAAGCAGGGCCTGTGAATTTTGCATGCCCTTTGGGGCTCTGACACAATAGTTAGCCACAGAAAATGAACCATTAACAGAAAAAGCAGCACCAACTAAACACAAATCTGAGGCATGAACAGCAAAGGAGTGAGCTTTCCGCTGAGGTCAGCCTGGGAGCTGTCTTTGAGGATGAATCATCTGTCCATTGAGCAGACTCTGAGGACACAGCCCTTCCCAGGTGCAGGGAGGCAGAGGATGAAGAGTCTTTCTTTCCTTACCTCCCCCTGTTCTCGGTCTGAGAGCAGGAAAGAAGAGTCAGGGAGCAGCCTCCCCTCGCACACTCCGCTTGGGCAGGGTGACTTGCCCCATCCCTCAACGGCTCACTTTCCCTGAAGCTCAGGAGGTGTTCAGCTAATAGTCCCACTGCTCCTTTGAATAGCATGTTAGTTATTCAAAGTCCTGTGTACATTTGACTTTTGCAATAACTCTAAAAGCGTTGGAGGGTACGTATGATTATTTACATTTTTTAAAGAAACAGGCAGGAGGCTGAATTGCCCAATGACACACACATGGTTATGACGGCGGCCCAGATGACTGTCGGCCACTGATTTGCCCTCAGCTTTGTGCATTTGATGCCATTCTGTATCAAATGGCATCCCCAGCCATACTTACTTGATGGCACCCACAGCTGCAATCGCCCCGAATACAGCTGGTTTTCCTACCTTCCCTCCAAAACCTCCACCCACTCGTTTTACATGACAGGTGATCCTGTTGATGGGGATGTTTAAAGTGGAAGACACTGTTTTCTGTAAAAGTGAGATAACAAGAAGGTTTATGAGTGAAATGGCAAAGGAGCTTTTTGTGTCTTGAAACAACATCACAGCAAAATTCATTCATGTCTACCATTGATAAAAAAAATGGAGATAATCTGGATCTGTCTGGTGGGGCTCTGTTTAGTTTGTAACCACTGTTGGTCTGCACAGAGCAGCCCTTCTAGCAGAGAAATGGTATTTTCCAGAAGGAAAACTGTCAGAGCCCTGGATTCCTGTGAGAAGCTGGGTTCCTAGTCAAATGCTTAGACCTAAAGTCCCAAGGAGGTGAAAGCCGGTGAACTCCTGACAACCTACCAAGGAGATGATGTGTTTGCGGCTAAACCTAGAGCACTTTGTGACTGGGGAAATGAAAATGTACTATAAAGTGATGTGTTGACTCCAAAGGTTATCTGTGATGATTATTTTAGAGAAAAATCAAGTACAGAAATAATTTAGTGGTGTCATCTCATCACAGAGTTCATCTAAGCATGATGCAAATGAACGTACTCTTGAAACCTAATGTTACTGTGCCTGTTTTTTTATTTACTTGAAAAGACCAAAAACAAAAACAAAAGGTTCTGAGGTCTTGACTGCATTATTGATGTCTGATGTCTAATGCTTGGATTCCAGGTTTTTGCAGGTAAAATGGCCAGCAACTGTGAGGCTCTAGGATCGACTGCCATCATGGAATTAGGAAGGTGGAGATGTGGGCATTATCCTGGACCTCACCTGCACGTGGGCTGGGTCCTGTGTGGACACATAAATGTCCAGTTCTTTGTCCTCTGTCTTTGGAATAACAAGCACTCTTTGCGTTTCCATGTAAAAATGTTTCTGTCCTCCAACATGGACCTCTCCTGTTAAGCATAAGCACAGAACAACTCCTAAGGTGTGTGCTGGTGGGAAGCCACCGTCTTGGAGAATTCAAAAGCCAGTAAGATGTGGACTGGTTGACCTGGAATTTTTTTTTTTTTTTTTTTTTTTTGAGATGGAGTCTCGCTCTGTTGCCCAAGCTGGAGTGCAGTGGTGCGATCTCGGCCCACTGTAACTTCTGCCTCCCAGGCTCAAGCGATTCTCCTGCCTCAGCCTCCCAAGTAGCTGGGATTACAGCACCTGCCACCTCGCCTGGTTAATTTTTGTATTTTTAGTAAAGATGGGGTTTCACCATGTTGGCCAAGTTGGTCTCGCACTCCTGACCTCAGGTGATCCACCTGCCTCGGCCTCCCAAAGTGCTGGGATTGCAGGTGTGAGCCACCGTGTCCTGCCTGTCTGGCCTGGATTTATCCTGACAAGGACCCAGGCATTTGTCCTGTGACAATGTGTTTCAGAGACTACAGTTCTGGATAACAAATTAAAAGTGACAAGTTTGTTCCTTACTCTGCCCAAACCAAAATCTTAGAGATTTTCTTTTATTTTTTCTAATGCTTCCTACCCGTCAACCCCAAAACCACGCGTGCATGTGCACACACACACACACACACAATTTGAAAGGAAGAGGTGTAACAGAAATTTGGCAAAGCACCAAGACTTTAGAGGCTGGACTTTCTGAGGGGAAATCATACGCTTTTGATGGCTGCTTCAGAATAGAATCAGGCAGAGTCTATTAACTATCCCCGGGAGCTTACCTTCAAGAATTTGGTCGACTTTTTCAAAGGCCTCCTCAACATTTCCTTGTTCAAGTTTTTTTTCCGGGCACAGGAATGAATTGTATTTTATGGCATCCTAAATGGCAGGAAAAAAAAGCACAAAAGCCAGTCCTTCCGACTTTTTGTTCCACTGGTAGTTTTTTCTTAAAAACCAGTATGCTCTGGAAAATCACTGTCTCCCGGGACAGATGGAAGTTGTCAAACAAGCAAGGGAGTATTAAAGCAGTAGGCTCACTGCAGAGATTAGAAGTCTGGGGAAAGGTCTTCTGGATTTACAGAGAAAACCAGCAAGAAGGATTAGCGAAACCTTCAGAAGGAAGCTACGTTCAGAACCGAGGGCTGGGGACACTATGATGATCCTGGACTATAAATACTAATTTCTTATGTAAATGTGACTCTTCAGGGAACATGAGATAAGTCAAATGCATGATAGGTGAGGTTCAGGAATCTGCCTGTTTTTTTTTTTTTTCTTTTACCTCTTTCTTGAAGAAAAACACTTGTGTTAGACTACTTAGGTAGCTCAGATACAAGAACCTCTCACTCAGGAATCTGAAAAATACTGAGGCTGTCTTGAGGGGGAAGACACAAGTTATTACACATCTCTGGGGCAGGAAAGCCCAGTATACATTGTATTAGGCTGGTGCAAAAGTAATTGCAGTTTTTACTATAAAAGTTTGCAATTGCTTTTGCACCAATCTAATAGGAAGTTGGTTCCTTTCTTTGAGTATTTGGCATCATCTCATACAGGCTTTTCTAGCTCTTTGTTCTATGTGTGTGTGTGTGTGTGTGTGTGTGTTTTTTTTTTTCCCTGACAGTTACATGCACTGACTTACAAATAAAGACTGATTCTTTAATGACCTACTGACAGCGGATCCTTGTTTAGCCTTTAGAACCTAGATATTTTTCCACACTTCTGAATGACACCTGTCTCCTGCCTTCCTAGACTGATGGCCTACGATGCCATAGACTTTCTTGCTGATGATCCTCCTGGGAGCAGCTAATATTGATAGAGAGCTTGCTTTGTGCTAAGCACTGTGCAATAACAGTGTATGTACATGTATCCTTACATTCATTCTGTTATGATCTTGGTTTCCTAGATGAGGAAACTGGGCTTAGAGAGGTTAAAAGAACTTTCTCAAAGTCACATTGTAAATAAGTGATAAAGGAAGTGTTCAAGCCCAGGCTAAGTTTTTAGAAACATTTTATCTAATGATGAACACTTGATTTTTTCAAAGCAGCAGACAATGAACAATATAGCTGAATTTTTTCATTTTCTCTTATACTAAGATCTCAGAAGCTATCCTGGTACACGTGAAAGTATGTTTATTGCCATACTGTGCATGTGTCATAAGACAGTATAATCTTTTTTGTTTTGAGATGGAGTTTTGCTCTGTCACCCAGGCTGGAGGGCAGTGGCGTGATCTTGGCTCACAGCAACTCTGCCTCCTGAGCTCCAGCGATTCTCCTGCCTCGGCCTCCCAAGTAGCTGGGATTACAGGCATGCATCACCACACCTGGCTAATTTTTGTATTTTTAGTAGAGACGCGGTTTCATCATGTTGGCCAGGCTGATCTCGAATTCCTGACCTCAAGTAATCTGCCTGCCTCAGCCTCCCAAGGTGCTGGGATTACAGGCATGAGCCACTGTGCCCAGCCAAGACAGTATAATTTTGTTATAACATAGGCTATATTGGGTGAGTGCTAACCATGTGCCAGGTACTGTTCTAAGTGCTTTACACCCATTAACTCATTTAATTTTATAACAAACTAATGAGATACGTATTATTACTGCCTCCATTTTACAGATGAGGAAACCATGGCACAGAGAGGTTAAGTAACTTGCTTAAGGTCACATAGCTAGTAAGTGGTACAGCCACTATTCAAATCTGGCAGTTTGGTTCTAGGAACTGTGTTTGTAACCATGATCCTATGTTGCCTCTGATCTATAAAGTCATATAAATAAATGAACAGATGGATGAAGCACTATTGGTATTATATATGACAATTTTATGACTTGTGGAGGAATTTTTTTGCTGACTCTGGACAGTCCTAATCTGAGGGAACTCTAAATCCCTACCCATTCTGAATTCTAGAATAGTTCATGGGTGTGTCCTCTGGGTGCTATTTCCCCCTTGAGGAAAGTGGGGTTAGAAGGGAAATTTTAAAAACCCTTATTAGGATCCTCGTTCAACCCAAGGAAGAGGAATGAGCCAAGAAAAATCGCCTGGATTTCTTGCAAACTTGGCAAATGGGAATTTAGAACAAAGTTGATTTGGTTTAGGAAGATCAAGAAACATTTTTTTTAAAACACTTTAAATATTGAGCAATTTGTACTGTTTAGTTACGTTTTAAAATGTCCCAGTGGTTCACAAAAGCCTCTGGACACATTTGATGTTCTGTCACAAGCACACAAACAAGTAAGCTTTTCTCAAGTCAATGACTCTGAACCTGTCCCTACTGAGTCAGAACCTGCAAACCCCAGTCCACACCTGAATTGTCTGTCCTCACTCCGTTATCTTCCCTGAAATACCATTTGAATATCATTATCTAGACTCAGAAACGAGAGTGAAGTTTCTGTGGAATTCCACCATGAAAGTTCCACTGCATTTGGGCTCCACCTTCAAAACATTACTGTTCCCAGTATGCATCCTCACCTTCCTCCTCAAGTCATAGAGTCTCCGATCTGTAGTGGTTATCTGGCAACCTGGAATAAAATCCACATTTCCCAGCTCCCCTTACAGTTAAGTGTGGCACGCGACCAGGTTCCAAACAAAGAGATGGAGGAAGGCATGTGCCATGTACATGCCTCCTTTTAAGGACTGGAGGTGTCCTTAAAGGGAGGGGGCATACCCTTCTTCATCACCTGATTCTCTCAGCTGTCTGGAATGTGGATGTAATGGCTAGAGTTTCCGTGGCTATTGTGGACCAAATGTGCCCTCCAGGAAGCAATGCATGATGGAGTGACTAGATATAAGAAGGCTGGATCCTAAACACACAGAATGCCTTATAAGCCCTGGGCTGCCCACTTCTAGACTTTTTGAAAGTGAGAAACTTCTGTTTTTTCCATTCCTTGGAACCAAAGATAATTTCAGCTCATACAAGTAATGTTTTCCAAAGAAAGTTGATTTTTCCAGAGCAAACCAGTGGCAAGAAAAAAAAAATTAGATCCTTCATTAAGATTTTTACAAAGATACTTTTAATTCTACAACCTTAGGGAGAGACTGGCCAGCCCTGTTTACCTTAATGGTGAAGATTACAGGTTCCAGATCTTCATAGGTGATCTCTATCTTTTCAGTTGCTCGTTTTGCCTGTACATCTGTCTCAGCAACCACAGCACTGATGATCTGGCCCACACAGTTTACCTGTGGAAAGTACACACCTGAAGCAGATACAGAATTCTGGGTGGAAATAGGCTTAGCTCAACCTTAGCAGTGGCTGGTGTCTTAGATGTCCCCACTTAGCAATAGTAGCCACATTGGAGTCACATTTGACTACATCTGCTTGGCTAAAAATGAAAAAATATATATATTTTTTGAGACAGAGTCTCGTTCTGTTGCCCAGGCTGGAGTGCAGTGGTGCCATCTTGGCTCACTGCAGCCTCTGCCTCTCAAGTTCAAATGATTCTCTTGCCTCATCCTCCTGAGTAGCTGGGATTACAGGTGTGTGCCACCACTCCCGGCTAATTTTTGTGTTTTTAGTAGAGATGGGGTTTCATCATGTTGGCCAGGCTGGTCTCGAAATCCTGGACTCAAGTGATCCATCCTCCTCAGCCTCCCAAAGTGCTGGGATTACAGGTGTGAGCCACCACGCTTGGCTAAAAAATATTTTTAAAGAAAATATAATTTAAAAAATACAGACAGTTCCATTGGCCATGTAACTCAGTGAATGTGAGGCTCAGAGCGGATGTGAGATTGGCCGTAACCTGAATCTACCATGTCTTCTGTCCAGCTTGGTTGGCACGTGTTGCCTTCATGATATTTTAGAGTTTAAAGGTAAACAAAGTTTTTGTATAATGTGGCTCCTGTTGTGGACTGACTTGTGTCCCTAAAAATTCATATGGACTCAAGAGCATGCAGTGGCAGAGCTAGGACTTGTTGCTTTTCTGTAATACATTTCCTTTTACTATGTTATTTCCAGACTAGTAGGGCTGAAGAAAGGCAGGGTAAAGAGGCGCCAGAAGGCTCGGCGCTTCCACCTCCCGAAGGCAGGAAGAGCTGGGAGCTGGACAGCTGGCAGGAAGGGTACCTTGGTGATTGTCCACACAGAATCATCTAGGAGAGCATGTCCTGGACGTACCTCATCTACAGCCAGCAGTTTGTCACCTTCAGCACCATTGGTGCCTGGAATATCTTCAGCTGTTATCACATCAACCACTTCCGGTAGTTCAAGAGCCTTGGACACATCAATTGATCTAAACAAAGAGATATTTAAGAAGTAGACATCACTCTGGGCAGGGTGGCAGATGCCTGTAATCCTAGCACTTTGGGTGACCAAGAAGGGAGAGATTACTTGATGCCAGGAATTGGAGACCAGCCTGGGCAACACAGCAAGACTCTGCCTCAACAAAAAATTATTTAAAAATTAGCCAGGTGTGGCGGTGGCACATACCAGTAATCCCAGCTACTCAGGAGGCTGAGGTGGGAGGGTGGCTTGAGCCCAGGAGTTCAAGGCTGCAGTGAGCTATGATGGTGCCTCTGCCCTCCAACTTTTATGACAGAGCCAGACTCTGTCTCTAAATTGAAAAAAGAGGAAGTAGAAATCAGCAAGCTTTGAGGGCCCCAAATGTGAAGGAGGGATAGAGCGTGGTTGAAAATCGGAATATATGACAACAAATCCAGCTTAGTTCCTGACCAATCAGAACAGACCTGCCAAGGAGTAGGGTCCAAGAGACTCCCACTGGGCCAGGAGATAACACTTTAGCTACTGGGGGACTGAAGGTGGAGAAGGGATAGTGTGGCTATGGCAAGGGGCGTTCTTGAAGGTTGGGACGGGCCATTCATTCTTGGGCATGAAGTGGGTATTTCACTACCACCTCAATACCAGCTATCAGGTTTGTGCCTTTGAATCATGTCTGAGGCTGTAGTAGGGAGCTGAGGTTTTGTGAGATTAGGAGGGAAACAAAGGGCTTGTAACTGTGATTTTTTTTTTTTTTTTTGAGACAGTGTCTCACTTTGTCACCCAGGCTGGAGTGCAGTAGTTCGATCTTGGCTCACTGCAACCTCTGCTTCCCAAGCTCAAGTGATTCTTCTGCCTCAGCCTCTCAAATAGCTGGGATTGCAGGTACATGCCACCATGCCCAGCTAATTTTTGGGTTTTTAGTAGAGACAGGGTTTTACCATGTTGGCCAGGCTAGTCTTGAACTCCTGACTTCGGGTGATCTGCCTGCCTTGGCCTCTCAAAGTGTTGGGATTACAGGTGTGAGCCACTGAGCCTGGCCAGTGATTTTTATTCTCTCTCCAGGATGCTCATTTCTAGATGTTCTCCCTTCCTCCTGGAGCTGGCAACCTTTTCTTTATTCTTTCCATTTTAGGTTCTTTAGGTTCAGGACATGGCAGGAGCATGGGCACATTCCTCTGAGGGGATCCCAGGTGTGCTATTAAAAGGCTCTTGAAAGCTCTTCGTTTACTTACATGATTTTTGCATGAGCCCTGCTACTGGTCACCAAAGCCATGAAAAGTTCTTTATCTACCATGGGAATGTCATCACAAAACATGGCTTCCCCAGTGGCATGTTTAAGAGCTGACAGGTGCATGATGGGGCGTCCAACTGGGTCTTGGAGGGGCTGGTGAGGATCCACATTCTACAGAGGAAGACAAGAGTTGCCTCAGAAGCCTTTACTTGTCAGAAGTGGCCTGGCCTATCACCAACACTCCTGAGCTAGCATTGAGAAATTGGATGGTGACCCTCAGGTGACAAACACTGGAGTGGGCCAGATGATGAGTGTGACACATTAATGATGCCACTAGAACAGTGAATTGTCATTTCAGTTATGTGGCAATAAATGGCAAAGTAGGTGAAGGGCACCCCAGCTTCTCCTTCTGGCATCTTCTTTTCCCTGGTGGTGCTCTCAGGGATCTCACTGTCCTGCCTCCTCACCTTTCCAGTGATCAATCTGTCCAGCGGTACTGTCTTCACGATGATGGGGTCTAAAGTGATACAGTTCCCAAGCTGGGACACTACAATCCATGTCAGAAGCCCAGGTATGGACTTAACTGGGGCCTCTGGCACAGGGTTTGGGGGATGGTAACGGAGTCCCCCCGGATCCAGAATAAGGTGTCCTAGCTGCCCTTTGGAGTGGCATAAAAACATCACTAGGCTGTAAGGAGGTGTAGATAGTGTTTATTCTGGAGCTCCTCTCAGGGAAGCTCTGTGTGTGTGTGTGTGTGTGTGTGTGTGTGTGTGTGTCTGTGTGTGTGCATGTGTGTGGAGGTGGGGTGGGAGAGGGGTTGTGCTATAGCAAGAATCCATAATGTCTAAACTGTCCTGCCAGAAGGGTGAGTTCAGTTACTTGCAGGGCTCTTGTTTGCTGACTGGAGATTAAACATTTGCAATCAGAGCTAGGGGCTGAACCTTCCGGTTCGGCTGCTCTTCTGAGTAAATATCAAACAAATGCCCAAAGAATATCACTTTGAAGAGACTATAATGATTAGACTGTAGATTAGCTGGATGGTTCAGCCTTGAGTTCATCTAGCAGCAGCTTGGGCCTGACCTCAGGATTCCAGCGTCTCCCTGATGCAGACTAAGCAAAGAGTCATTGCGCTGGCAATGACTAGAACGTCAGACCTGAAACCACAGCTCTGAAAAAGCTTGTTCGCTCAGCACAGCTCTAGTTTGCAGGTTTCAGTTAAATCAAACTCACTGACCTGGTACGTTTGGACTCCCTGGGGTATTGTGACTAGGAAATCTTCGAGAGCACTTAGGAATTGGTCTGAAACTTCAGAATGATGACGGCTGTCCTGAAAAATGGTTCAAAACAATAAAGATAAGCTGGTTAGCTACGGTCAAACTGGGCTTTGGTTTACATGAAACTGACTTGGCTAATGTATCCAGCATAGCATGCATAACCACGGCCCATACTACCTGCCCCGGCTTCATGTTTTATGAATGTTTCTTGTTTCCCTCCTCCCTCCAGATAATGAGGACCCTGAATGACTGCTTGGAATCTGATCCTCAAGCCACCTTGAGGAGGGAGAGGCCTGCCAGAGAGCGTGGGCAGAGGCAGGAGGAGAAACAAGGAAAATGGCTAGATAAGCCATCCCAGAATAAGCAGGCATCCGTTGCACACAAAAGGACTCAAAGCCGGATTGCTTTTCTCAGGAACTCAACTCTCCCGGGAGAGCGGTAGCGGTAGGAAGGCTGCTCTGGGTGTCACTGAAATTTGTCAGGTGTCTTGATTCAGAAATTAAATGGCAGCAAGGATTATCCTGGTGAGTGCGGTTGATGAGGGTCTTCATCCAAGTCTGTGAAAATCAGATACCTTAGAACAGTGGGCTATTGGGGTTAGCTGTGGTTGGGGAACAGGGAGTACAAGGTAGGGTGAGAGTTGTAATCATGGTCAGGGGAGGGGTGGAGAGAGAGAGAAGGAGAGAGAGAAAGAAAGAGAGAGATAATATGTTTTGCTTTGCTTAGCCTATTCCAAAAGTTTACAATCAGAAAAATCTGGAAAGCTATTTAAACATTAGCATACGCATCAGGTTTTGGTCTTTTTTCTTTTTTTGTACAGGCTCTTGCTCTGTTGCCCAGGCTAGAGTGCAGTGGTACAAACACGGCTCACTGCAGGCTTGACCTCCCAGGCTCAAGAGATCCTTCCAACTCAGCCTCCAAGTAGCTGCGTCTACAGATATGTGCCACCATGGCCAGCTAATTTTTCCATTTCTTGTAAAGATGGGGTTTCCTCAGGTTGCCCAGACTGGTCTCTAACTACTGTGCCCAAGCCTGCCTTGGCCTCCCAAAGTGCTGGGATTACAGGTGTGAGCCACCATGCCTGGGCAGTTTTGGTTGTTTTGAAAATAAAATTTTATTTTATGTTTTAGGTTGATAATAAAATTATAGAAGAGGCAAAATGAATCTCTAGTGCCAGCAAAGTGATTAGTGGTTGCCTGGGTCAGGGGCAAGATGGTGACACAAGGGGGCATAGGATACTTTTTGGGATATTGAAAAATTTGAGGTGGTAGCTACATAGATATAAATATTGGTCAACATGTGCTGAATTTAAATAGGTGCATTTTATGATGTGTAAATTACACTTCAATGAAGGTGATTTTAAAAGAAAAAACTGCACACTGGCAGCACGGACATCACGGACTGCGTGTTTCAGTGTTCAGGGCACGCAGTCAACATTTGCGGACTGCAGAGAGTCTGGCATCATGAGCCTCAGGTAGCCCCTCAGGGCTGGATCCCAGGAGGAGGGCTGGCTGGGAACTGACAAGGCCTGACTCAGTGCAGGTGACAGGTAATGGCACAGGCTGTGCACAAGACAGTTTGCCAAAGTGATGGGAAAGCTGTGAGCTTATGGGTGCAGGGAACACATAAGAGCCAGATGCTATGGGTCAAACTGTGTCTGTTCTAAATATCCGTGTTGAATTCCCAGCACTCCAGCCCCAGTTCTTCAGAATGTGGCCTTATCCAAATAAGGCAGGGCCTTTACTGCAAAGGTAATCAAGTTAAAATGAGGTACTTAAGATGGGCCCTAATCCCATATGACTGATGCCCTTGTGAGAAGCGGAAATTTGGACACAGAGGTACCCACAGGAGAACTTCATGTGAAGATAGAGATCAGGGTAATGCTTCTAGAAGCCAAGGAGTGCCCAAGATTGCCAGCAAACCAGGAGGAGCTAGAGGAGAGGCAGGGGCAGAGTCCCCTGCACAGCCCTCAGAGGGAGCCAGGCCTGCTGACGCCTTGGTTGAGGACTTCCAGCCTCCAGAACTGTGAGGGAACATGTTTCTATTGTTCAGGCCAGGCAGGCTGTGCTACTTTGTTTCAGCAGCCCCAGCCAGCGAATACACGAGAGCACCCACAGGCACAGAGAACAGCTTCACCAGCTTCTTCAGTTCCTGCAGAAACTCTAGGTAGAATTTGGAGAGGAAGCTGACGACTAGGGTCCTCTTGAATTCCACCCGGCCACCTGGGGCTGAGCCTGGGAGCGAGACTTCATCCAGAAGCAGCCTGCAAGCCTCATCCAGCATCAACTCATTCCAGTGCCTGGGAGGGTCAGAGGCAGGAAGGAATTGGTTAGAGGGCAGTTTCTAGCATGGCGTGATGTGGGATAGTGACCTTTTAGAGACCCCAGAGTTACCTCTGGAAACTCAGAAATCACCTAATCAAGTTGCTTAGGGAAACCAAGGCCTGGGGAGGCTGCATCGAGTGGCCCAAGGGTCATGGCAGGGTGAGAATGGGACCTCTTTCATTGCAACTTGAACATGAGGACGTTCCAGAGCCAGACATGCTAGAACCAACTATTAAATAAGCAGAGCAGACTGGGCATGATGGCGCATGCCTGTAATCCCAGCACTTCAGGAGGACGAGGCGGCTGGATTGTTTGAGCCCAGTAGTTTGGGACCAGACTGGGCAATATGGTGAAACCCCATCTCTACTAAAAACACAAAAATTAGCTGGGTGTGGTGGTGCACACCTGTAATTCCAGCTACTTGGGAGGCTGAGCATGATAATCACTTGAATCCAGGAGGCGGAGGTTGCAGTGAAGCTGAGATTGCACCACTGCACTCTAGCCTGGGTGCCAGAGTGAGACTTCATCTCAGAAACAACAACAAAACAGACCACTAGGGCCGATTCCATTGTGAACTGAACAGGACTCAGACTTGGAGACTGACTTCACTGAGGAAGAAATAGAGTGCATGTAATGGTGGGAGCCTTAGGTGCTGCTTGGACACTGCCCAGTGTGGGTTTGCTAGACTTTTTTTTTTTTTTTGAAACACAGTCTTGCTCTGTCACCTAGGTTGGAGTGTAGTGGCATGATGGCTACTCACTGCAGCCTCAACCTCCAGGGCTCAAGTGATCCTCTTGTCTCAGCCTTCTGAGGAGTTGGGACTACAGGTGCATGCCACCTTCCCAGCTAATTAAAAAAAAAACATATATATAGTAGAGATGGGGTCTCGTTTTGTTGCCCTGGCTAGTTTTGAACTCCCAAGCTCAAGCAATCCTCCTGCCTTGGCCTCCCACATTGCTGGGATTATAGGCATAAGCCATGGCACCAGGACGGCTAGGCTCTTGATCTGTATAAGAGAATGAGCGCAGATGGGGAAAAATCACCTGCTGGCTGAATTCAGGCCAGGTCATTTTTGTTGTATACCTCATCCAAAGAGTGGCATCCAATTAATCAAATTCAAATAAGGTTTAATTCATTCAGTAAAATGACAGAAAGAACAAGCAGTGATTTTCATGTAAGAGTTTCCACCTTCCCAGGGCTTTACTGATGCTTGCCAGAGACAGATCTCCACTTGTTTTATTTAACAGCAAGCTTCCCCCTCAGGGTGCGGGCTCTTGGCTTACCTCCCGAGGAGCAGCTGGCAGGATCTGTGTGCACTGATGGTGGCAGCCCCCACCCCTCCACAGGCGATGCTCAGATCCTCAATGCTGTCTGTGCTTTCTTTGAGAAGGACTCGCATGCCAGCATTCACGTGGGGCAAGGCGTTCTGCTGGCACTGAGCCTGTCGGAAGGCGGACACAAATTCCCACTGTGGAGACAAAAACCATTTGGGGTTATCTGATATGTCAAAACTAAGAACGAGGTTTATGCGTCTTGTTGCCACTAATTAATCACTTAGACACAATCTAACAAGACACCAAAGACAGTTGGCACAATTAGAGGACACCTTGACTGCCTTCTCGTTCAAAGTGAGAATAGCGTCCTCCCCAAGTCCCATTCTCAAGGCCTTGGACACCCTCAAGGAACAGGGATCACCGCGCACTCTCCCTCGGAGGCCAGGATGCCTCTGCACAGGATGCTGTGGGAACTTACTCCTGGACAACCATTCATGTGCTGGCATTGCGAGGGGCCATTCCCTCCAGTTTTCAGATGCCTTTTCCTCATGAGGGTGGCGGAACCCTCCTAATGCAGGGGCTTTTATTTATTTATTTATTTATTTATTTATTTTTTTGAGAAGGAGTCTCGCTCTGTCACCCAGGCTGGAGTGCAGTGGCCAGATCTCAGCTCACTGCAAACTCCGCCTCCCGGGTTTACGCCATTCTCCTGCCTCAGCCTCCCGAGTAGCTGGGACTACAGGTGCCCGCCACCTCGCCCGGCTAGTTTTTTGTATTTTTTTAGTAGAGACGGGGTTTCACCGTGTTAGCCAGGATGGTCTCGATCTCCTGACCTCGTGATCCGCCCGCCTCGGCCTCCCAAAGTGCTGGGATTACAGGCTTGAGCCACCGCGCCCAGCCTGCAGGGGCTTTTAAAGGTGATTTGCTAAAAGCACAAAGGAGACCCACCACATTGCTTGGCTTGTAGAAATGTTCACTTTTCCACTTGGTAAAGCACAAAAGGGAGCCGAGCAAAGCTTTCCAATAGTGGCTAGGGAATCTTGTGTCAGGAGGAAGAGTCAAAAGGTGATGGCTGCCCCAGCTGACCCCTTGGCGCCATGACCTTTGGTGAGCCAAGGTGGGGTCCACGAAGATGGCCTGTGCCCCTTTGTGCATTTCCGTCTGTGCTGCCACCAAGGGTGCACATGTTTGAGTGGGCTTATTTTTCCGTCTGCTGCCTTTTCATGAATTTAAATGGGAACACATTTTGAAGTTTCCATTCCAAAGGAAAAACTAATGCAGATCACACATGGCTGAAAGCATAACTTATGACTCCCTCCATAACCAGGCTGCCCCCCGGCTTTTGGAGCTACTAATTAATCACACAGACACAATCTAACAAGACACCTGGCACAGTCAGAGCTGTGCTGGTTGGAATGTAGGCATGGTTGTTGGAGGCAGGGGTGCCCCAAAGGAGCCCCCCACTGTTGATCTCTGCCTGGTCCCTCCCTGCTGCTGGGCCGGCAAGCTGATCTATTGCCCTGGCTGGAGCCGGGCTGTGCTCCAGGTGGAGATGGCTCTGGCTGAGCTGGGAAAGCAGAGACCTTCAGCCAATGGTAACGACCAATGCTCCTGTAGAAGAACACTACTGCTACTGTAGTAGAAGGCCCCAGATGGGGAGTGGGCCATCCTCATCATCCTGGTGCCCCAGAGTCTTGGCTGCTCCTCTCCAGGACTTCGGAGGCTGAGCTAGGGTGTGTGTGGGTGTGTGTTGCATTGCCTCTTTCTGGGAAGACTATCCTCTTGGTTTCAGGTACACCTTTAGCAGAGGCACAGGGAGCAGGCAGTGAGGACAGAAGGTCAACCCCATAGCTGGCTGGGTGGCCACATCAGCCGCAGGGATTCTGAGTTAGCAAACATCTAGAGGCCCTCCTGCGCGCATGAACTATTGGCTAGAGTGGGGTATGGGACAGTGAGCCCTAGCCCCCATCTCGCTGTGGGTCAGTTAGAGACGCTCCATTCCACAGCCTGAGAGCTTGAACTTGTGGCCATGAGGGGCGTGGTGGTGTGACCACAGGCCCTCAGCAGGCTCCACCCTGCAGCTAGAGCAACAGCCCCACATCCACACCCAGAGCTGCCTGCTCTTGGCTGTTGGAGAGCCTTGGTGCTGGCCCAATCCGCAGTTGGACAGGAAACAGGTTTGCAGGGCAGAGTTATTTTCTTTCCATCTGTTTTTAGATTTCTAAAGATGACTGGACTCAGTTATGAAAAAGGAAAAACCACCCTCAAAAGCAACCAGCGGAATTCTGACCTTTTGAGAGTGCGGGATATGCACAGATTCCAAAATTTCCTTTGGCTTAAGGTCTGCACTTGCCAACCCAGCAAGAAAATGTTCATTTAGAGGAATCTGCCGCGTACCTTCTGTGGAAGAGAATGATATTTCTGCACAGTCACAACAAGGAGAGCAAGATTATTCTATTCTTTTAAATGTCAGCAGTGGAGAAGGAAAGGCCAGCTTCCTCTACAGAGAGCAAGGCTGAGGTCTGAGTCCACGGCAAAGTCACAGGGTCCCATCATGGGGTCCCAGGCGGTGGCACCGTCGTGACATTACTATTCTCTCATCAGCATATGTGCTATGTGAACTGGGGTCTCTTCTGCCTCGAAGGCTCACTGGGCCTGTGGTTAACTACACAGAACCTGTTCAGAGCTTATGGTCACTTACGAACCCTTGTTAAGCGAACAACTTGAAGCCAACACACAGTTTGTTTTCACTTTTAACTATTCAATTCAGTTCAAGCCACTGACTTTGCCTTTTGTTCTTCCTGCTGTTGTCAGCTCTTGAGACAGACACGTACACCTTTAAAAACAAAGTGAAAAATTCTGAAACCTCCTTCTAGCCCAGTTACCCCCTCTTGGTGACCACAGCTGTGCCCTCTGGCCCACAGGAGTGCAGTGAGGAGGTCAAACCACGGCCTGGGGACTGTGACATGCGTTTGATCCCTGGCACAGTGAGCACTGTGCTGGTTGGAATGGAGGTATGCTCGTTAGGAGGCAGGGTGCCCCGAAGGAGGCTCCCACGGTTGATCTCTGCTTGGCCCCTCCCTGCTGCTGGGCCAGCAAGCTGATCTACCGCTTTCACTGGAGCTGGGGCTGTGCTCCGGATGGAGATGACTCTAGCTGAGCTGGGAAAGCAGACCTTCAGGCAATGGTAACGACCAACGCCCCAGCACAGCCTGGCATGTAGTTGCATCCAGTCAACTGGGTATTAGTATCTGGGGGTGGGGGCAGCTGGGGGCAGTGTGAGTGTGCTGGGCGCTTGGGGAGATGAAAGGGAGGTTTAGTGGGCAGCCACTCCAAGGGAACATTCCTCTCAGCTAGCAATTAAAATCCATCACTGTCTACCCCTTCCCAGGGGCCCACTATGACCTGTGTGGACGTCCACTATGTGTCCTCACCAGCCTTGTAGCTTCTTACACAACAACTGCAGGGTGGGGAGACAACTTTGAGGGCACTGTGTGGGGGCCTCGGACTGTGTGTTGGCGGAGGGAGCCCATGATGAGGACGGGGTAGCAGGGAGCAGTCCCTTGGCCCATAGGGAGGGTGCACACTGCAACCTCACCCTCAGCTTAGCCTCTGCACGTCACCTCTGGTGTTTACTGATCAAGCAAGACACGTGGGTGAACATGTGAGCTACCTGAGTGTGTGGCTCCAGGTTGTGTGTGTGTGGTGTCAGAAGGAAACACCAGCTGCCTTTTGGATCAGTGCACCCTCCCTCATGATCTGGGCACCCCATGGTGAATTGAGAACCAGACACTTGGGCTCTGACTTAAAGCAATTCCTTAAAAGAATAAATAAAAAAGACAAAAGATCTCCGGGTGCTGTTCAGAGCGTTCGGAGGCAGCTTACCTGCTGAAATCAGATTGAGGGTAGCGTTGCTCACAGCAAGAAATGGATTCAGGTCTGAACAGCAATGCCGGCTTATCACATGGCCCCCTAAGGACTAAGGAGAGAGTTACAGCTCAGCCATTCTATCTCTCAGCTTCTCTACCCCGAAGGCACCTGCCCATGGTCTTCTTAGTGGCCATGAAAGGGTCAAGAGGAATCTCAGTCAGTTCAGTCTTTCTCTCTTTTGCAGAGGGCATGGGTTCAGCTTGTCAGGGAGGGCCCCTCCCACTGGCTTCTTTGGATGGGAAGAGGACTCAAGGGTGCCTAGCACTTACCTAACCCCGGTGTGTTCCACACGCTGTCTAACCCCTGACACACAACCAGTGAGGTGGGTGTCGTTATCCCTATTTTACAGATGAAGACACTGAAGCACAGAGAAATTATGAAACTTGACCAATGTCTCCAGCTAGGAAGGAGCAGGCCTGGGATTCAGATTCAAGCAGGGAGGCTCAGTGGCCTATTCTGAGCCACCCCACTCAGCCCTGGCCACAGTGAAGATGGCCATGGTGTTGGCCACACAGGTGCCATCTTGCCTTGGTGCACAGCCTCATCTCTCGTGGGCTTCTGAAAAAGACTTCACATGGGCTGTGTCAGTGTTCTGAGGCATCCACACAGTTGGACAGAGAATTGCCCTTTCACCCTTTTTTGGGAGCCCTCACTCAGATCTGATGGAACCTGTAGCATTTCAGAATTTGGGACGGAAATGACTGGCCATTGAACTCAAGATTCTCCTCCCAGTATAGGGAAGGAATCTACGGTGACCTCCCAGTTGCAGTGGTCTGGGCTGGAACACAGGTGAGGACAGGAAATCCTCATTCCTTTATGAGCAGCTCCATTTTACATTTTTTTTTTTTGTTTGTTTGTTTCTCCTGAGCTGAAATCTGGCTCCCTGGACCCTCATCTGTCGGTTATTATTCTACTCTCTGCTCATATTAATAACACATCGGACCTCAGGAGTCTAGACATAGTCCAAGACAGCTCTCATGTTCCCTTTGCCTGTTATCCCACCCCTAGTCCTCTTTTTAGGGTGGTTTCCAGTCCCTCATTCTCCCACCACCTTCTCCTCACCAGAGTTCCTGACTTGGGAGAGAACATTTTGGAATCGCTTGAGAGCTGTTTTAAAGGAATCACGCCCTCCCTGATTTTCCATATCCCAAAGATTTCTGCTATACAATTGAGGGTATGCAGGGGAAGGAGCATATGTGTTTTGAAAACCTAACTTTGTCTCTTTTCCTTTCTTTTGAGGTCAAAATCAACCAGATCTTCAAGTATGCCTCCCAGATCTGACCATCTTTCTCCAGCTGTGGTTTGAACAGTCCAGAGTAGAGAAGGCTACCCCCTCCTTGTTTTAGATACTCTACTTTTGTTAATGCAGCCTAAGATGAAACTAAGTTCATGGACAAGCTTGTCATGAAACTAGCAAAACCATAACATCCTTTTCTCACCTGTGATTAGTGGATGCTTAGCCACTCTTTTGAGCTTGACTTATAGTTCTTCTTCTTTTTTTTTTTTTTTAGATAAAGTCTTGCTCTGTTGCCCAGATTGGAGTGCAGTGCCATGATCTCCGCTCACTGCAACCTCTACCTCCTGGGTTCAAGCAATCCTTCCACCTCAGCATCTTGAGTAGCTGGAATTACACTCGTGCACTACCATGCTCAGCTATTTTTTGTATTTTTAGTAGGGACAGGTTTCACCATGTTGGCCAGGCTGGTCTCAAACTCCTGACCTCAAGAGATCCACCCGCCTTGGTCTCCCAAAGTGCTGGGATTAGAGGTGTGAGCCACTGCTCCTGGCCTATAGTTTTTTCTTAAATATATTTATTAAATATGTTTATTAATTTTAAACTTTTACTGCGCCTGTTGCTTCAATCTGCTGAGACCATTTTGCATACTGATTCTGCCAGTGCATATCCCAACATTTTAGTGAGGTTCAGAAATAGGTGCGGTGTGCCCAGTGATTGAACCAGGGAACATACTGCCATATTCCGGATCTGCTGGCCTGCAAGACTCCTCAGGTGCTTCAGGAGGTCTCGGTACGTCTGTGTTTTCTCCTCTGGGAGCTCAGCTATCCTCTCAGCCAAGATGTCCTGCATCTGGGCCAGGCTGCAGCCAGCGCCTATTGTCAGTCCTGGAAAGCAACTTGTTTTTACTGGTGACATAAGAGGAGCAACCGAATTATAATCATGGCACCAGGACCTCAGTGTTTGGCCACTGCAGTGAGTATCCACATTGGCTCACAGAGAATTGCTGGGAACTCAAAAACAGCACAGATGCCCCACTCCCAGATTAATTCAATTAGAATCTCTGCTTTTGTTTGTTTGTTTGTTTGTTTTTTTGAGACAGAGTCTCACTCTATTGCCTAGGCTGGAGTGCAGTGGTGCAATCTTGGCTCACTGCAACCTTCACCTCCCAGGTTCAAGTGATTCTCATACCTCAGCCTCCCAAGTAGCTGGGATTACAGGCACCTGCCACGGCCCCAGCTAATTTTGTATTTTTTCTTTTTTTTTTTGAGACAGAGTTTTGCTCTTGTTGCCCAGGCTAGAGTGCAATGGTGTGATCTTGGCTGACCGCAACCTCCACCTCCCAGGTTCAAGCGATTTTCCTGCCTCAGCCTCCTGAGTAGCTAGGATTACAGGCATGTACCACCATGTCCGGCTAATTTTGTATTTTTAGTAGAGACAGGGTTTCTCCATATTGGTCAGGCTGGTCTCGAACTCCCCACCTCAGGTGAGCATCCCGCCTTGGCCTCCCAAAGTGCTGGGATTGTAGGCGTGAGCCACCTCGCCTGGTCTGTTTTTGTATTTTTAACAGAGATGGTGTTTCACCATGTTGGCTAGGCTGGTCTCGAACTCCTGACCTCAAATGATCTTCCCGCCTTGGCCTCCCAAAGTGTTGAGATTACAGGCGTGAGCCACTGCGCCCAGCCTGGATCCCTGCAGCTTTTTAAAAGGCTTCAAGATATTTTACACAGCCAGAGTGAGATCCCCTGGGCTGGTCCACACTCTTCTTTGGATAGACACAAGGAAATAGAGGCTAGAGAGAAGGAATGACAGCAAAAACTCGCAGGTGGCAAACCTTACTAGAATTTTCCATGATCTCCTCCTGACTGATTGTGGTGAAGCTATGTAAAGTTGCTTTGTGATTAAGGGAGATAAATCAGATGACATTAAAATAAGGCAAAGGTCATTCAATTCCCCAGGTCATTGTCTAAAATCTATAATGCTTTGACTTCAGGTTTTGCACCTGATACTCAAAATCTTCAACAATCAGTTTTGTGAGGGGCACTGGTCAATTGGCCCATGCAAGGAGCTGCCCCAGCCATTTATGTTGAGCATTACTGGGCATGAGGAAGTTGGGGGCTCCCTCATCTCTATTACTTCCCTGGAAGGGTCCAGGGAAGTAATGGGAGAGCATCTAGCAGGACTGAAGTAATGTTATTTGCTAACTGGCAAGGAAATAATTCAAAATTTCAACAACCTTTGGAGTCATAAGTTGTGAGGATTGGCAGGATATTAGCATGAGCTTCAGGGTTTTTCTTCAGTAAGGATGAAAGGGTTCAAATCAGTCTTCAAAAGAGAAGTAGTCACCCAAACCCTCAGGAGATGAGTTAGGCAGTCTTTAAAAATTAATCCTTCACACCCTGGGGTTTGCAGAATGAAACGCTAATGTAGAGTGATTTGACATTACTAGCTGGGCTGGTTCTAATTGCAGTTAGTCTGTTTTTATCAGGTTGGGCTGTGATTTATCTCTTGTTGACTAATCTTTGAGAATGTTTCACCCTCCTACATAGCTGTATTTTATCAATATTAGGAATGTACTTGGCATGACACCTCCCCCACCTTGCCAGCATACTCATGCAACACCCCGCTGCCTCAGTAATCTCAGCTAATTTAGTTGATGAGGGAACCATGAGCTGCTCCTTGTTATCCTTATGCTAAACAAATCTAAACTATCTCTCCCCGCTGGAATGTCTCAGCCTGGAGTTCTCATCCTGTTCCTGTTTTAGCGTCTCCTAAAATGCACTCTGTAACAGGGGATCTAATTTCATCCCATACCCATCAGTGATGGTCTGTTGCTTCCTTATCACAGGTTTCACTGGAGCCTGTTCTTTAACTTCTGGAACATCCTGGCCTGCCTTATCTTTGCAGGAGTGCTAGGAAAACCAAGCTTTTTTTTTCTTGGTCATACAATTCCTTCTCCCTCAGGAGAAGACCCAGAGCCTTATTAGTAGGGCAGAAACCAGAAACAAAAAGACATAATTATTATTAAGGTCAGAAGCGGCCAGGCGCGGTGGCTCACGCCTGTAATCCCAGCACTTTGGGAGGCCGAGGTGGGCGGATCACGAGGTCAGGAGATCAAGACCATCCTGGCTAACATGGTGAAACCCCGTCTCTACTAAAAATACAAAAAAATTAGCCGGGCGTGGTGGCAGGCGCCTGCAGTCCCAGCTACTTGGGAGGCTGAGGCAGGAGAATGGCATGAACCCGGGAGGCAGAGCTTGCAGTGAGCCGAGATTGCGCCACTGCACTCCAGCCTGGGCGACAGAGCGAGACTCCGTCTCAAAAAAAAAAAAAAAAAGGTCAGAAGCATCACATCGACCAGCATCACCACCTCTTATTTGACATAGATGGAAAAGGGCAGCTCAACCCCAGAGGGGAGTGAAGTGTCCCTGTCTGCTCTGTTGCCTGAATTCCACTTCCATTGCACACATCACCACCTTACCTCATGCTAGGCACAACACACTTTCTGCCAGGCTATACTGAGAACATTCTACTTACTGTGGTTCGATTCGTATTTTATTCAATCTCTGGTCACAAAATCTATCTTTCTTCCAATGCAAGTGAAAAGAACTTTAACTTTGGGTCTCAGAAAGGGCATTTCAGTGGAACTCCATGCTTTTCGGGGTTCATGGGTCTATGGGATACACGTGCAATGACTTCTGGATACTAACAATTTTGAGAAATCAAATGTATACTGAGCCAAACATGTAGGTGATATGGTTGAGAATGCAAACTTTAAACAAATGTTTAAGTTAAAATTACAGCTGTGCAAAAATGTATTTCCTGGGTGTGCTGGTGGGGAACACATCTGGCTCCAGTGCACCCCACCCCGGCCAGTGTCCTTCACTCATCTGGGACTTAGGAAAAGTTCAAGAATCATGGAAACTTTCCTGCAAGCCACTAGAGGGTACTCATGTTTTAATTTTAAGAGCCCTAAAGGAAGGTGCATTGTTTGTTTTACCTCTGCTTTGGCTGCAGAGACCAAACTGAGCAGTCAACTCACATAGCTAATTGGACAGGCTGTGTGGTGGACCTGAGGGGTGTAATGGCAGTAACAAAAAGAGTGTTGGCCAGGCATGGTGGCTCACGCCTGTAATCCCAGCACTTTCGGAGGTTGAGGTAGGAGGATCTCCTGAGATCATGAGTCTGAGACCAGCCTGGCCAACATAGTGAAACCCCATGTCTACTAAAAATACAAAAATTAGCTGGGCGTGGTGGCAGGTGCCTGTAATACCAGCTGCTCAGGAGGCTGAGACAGGAGAGTCGCATGAACCCGGGAGGTGGAGGTTGCAGTGAGTCGAGATGGTGCCACTGCACCCCAGCCTGGGCAACAGAGTGAGACTCTGTCTCAAAAAAAAAACAAAAAACAAAAAACAAAAAACAAAACAGAACAAAAGAGTGCTGAATTGGGAGTGTCCATCCTCCAACCGATGGACAGCATCTGCTCTCTGTTGCTATCGTCCCATCAAAGTCTCACTGCAAATTTATTGTCTGGGGCATCATGGCATTTTATAGGCAGGTAACTGCAAGGTCTTAAATGATATTATTTGGATACTCCTATTCCCCAGAAAGATTTTGACAGTAAAGTTTCATGGTGGGGATGTATTTAAATTCATTCCAGTTATTCTTCATTTTTTAAATATGCAGGAGAAGACAAACAGATGAGGAGGTTCTGAGTTATTTGGCAAGTGTTAGTTTAGTGCAGATATCGCCTCATCGACATCCTACTAAAAACACCAGGAACTCACCATCACTTGTTTTTGTCACCATACTCAGCTCAGAGATCCTTGCAGGAGAGAGGAGAACTGGATGAAAATGTCCTTGAGATTTCATTGCAGGTCCTGAAGCATAGAGACAGTTAGGAAAGGGACAGTTATTTTAGAGACAATTAGGAAAGAGAAAATACTTTTTTTTGTGCATTAACATTTTCTTTTTCTTTTCTTTTTTTTTTTTTTTTTGAGGCAGAGTCTCGCTCTGTCGCCCGGGCTGGAGTGCAATGGCCGGATCTCAGCTCACTGCAAGCTCCGCCTCTCGGGTTTACGCCATTCTCCTGCCTCAGCCTCCCGAGTACTGGGACTACAGGCGCCCGCCACCTCGCCCAGCTAGTTTTTGTATTTTTTAGTAGAGACGAGGTTTCACCGTGTTAGCCAGGATGGTCTCGATCTCCTGACCTCGTGATCCGCCCGTCTCGGCCTCCCAAAGTGCTGGGATTACAGGCTTGAGCCACCGCACCTGGCCTTCTTTTTTTTAGGGGTTTTGCTATGTTGGCCAGGCTGGTCTCAAACACCTGACCTCAAGTGATCTGCCCACCTCTGCCTCCCAAAGTGTTGGGATTACAGGCATGAGCCACTGCTCCAGGCCTTGAAATTTTCTTATAAGAGATTCAGATACATTAGAGATTGACAGAAAATGTGTACAGATGTGAAAGCAGTGGTTATATACCCCTGCCAAGTAAATTTATGTATGTATGTATCTATTTATGCACTCACTATGTCCATATAAAAATAGGAAATAGGATAAGATGCTTTTTTTTTTTTTCCCCTGAGACAGAGTCTTGCTCTGTCGCCCAGGATGGAGTGTAATGGTATGATCTCAGCTCACTGCAACCTCTGCCTCCCAGGCTCAAGCGATTCTCCTGCCTCAGCCTCCCAAATATCTGGGATTACAGGCATGAGCCACCGCACCCGGCTAATTTTGTATTTTTAGTAGAGACGAGGTTTCTCCATGTTGGTCAGGCTGGTCTCGAACTCCTGACCTCGGGTGATCCACCCGTCTTGGTCTCCCAAAGTGCTGGGATTATAGGCGTGAACCACCGCATCCGGCCAAGATGCTCTTAAAAACACTCCTGCACATAGTTACCAGGAGACATATAGAAGAATATTTGTAATGCCAAAACAAGCTGTTCCCCAGCAATATAATGGATGTCAAATTGTTCCATGTTCATATGATGGAATACAGCACAGCTACGTGCAACAATATGGATGCATCTCAGGTCAAGTATGTTGAACAAAAAGCAAATTGCAGAAGAATAATACCCTGGGATTCTTCTTCTTATTGGGAGTGGGAGACCTTGTAACCTGACTTCCGACCAGAGGTCAGGACTCTCCCTCCAGTCCATTTATGTGAAGTTCAAAAATATGCAAAGCTAAACAACATATTGTTTAAGGATTCAAATATATGTGGTAAAACTATAAAAATAAGGAATAGAATGACCAACACAATATTCAGGCCAGTGAATACCTTCAAGGAGGAAGGGAAGGAAAGGGGATGTGGCTTGAGAGGGCCCACAGGGGTCTTCAAAGTTCTTGGTAAAGTTTGTGTTCTTAAAGTGGATGTGGGTGGTAACTGAGTGTGCACTGTATTGTTAATATCCCTATACATATTTTATAAAATTCTACTATATTCATTCAATATTTAACAAAAACAAAAAAGAATAAGACAAAGTAAATGATAAAAAACCCTCTAGGCCAGGCATGGTGGCTCACGCTTGCAATCCCAGCACTTTGGGAGGCTGAGGCTGGTGGATCACCTGAGGTCAGAAGTTTGCGACCAGCCTGGCCAACATGATGAAACCCCGTCTCTACTAAAAATGCAAAAAAGGCTGGCGCGGTGGCTCACACTTGTAATCCCAGCACTTTGGGAGGCCAAAGTGGGCAGATCATGAGGTCAAGAGATCGAGACCATCCTGGCCAACATGGTGAAACCCCGTCTCTACTAAAAATACAAAAATTAGCTGGGTGTGGTGGCAGGCACCTGTAGTCCCAGCTACTTGGGAGGCTGAGGCAGGAGATTTGCTTGAACTCGGGAGGCGGAGGTTGCAGTGAGCCAAGGTTATGCCATTGCACTCCAGCCTGGGTGACAAGAGCAAAACTCAGTCTCAAAAGAAAACAAAAAACAAACAAACAAAAAACCCCCACAAAAAACCCTCTAAAACTTTCCTCCCACACCTCTGGGGTCCAGGGTATATGCACATCCAACTTTGGAGAGCTTTATTATAAAGGATGAAGTTTTCGTCCCTAAAAAGTCATTTCTGTAGACTGAGAACAGAGTAAGGGACAGAAAGTTCAGCCCAGCATTAAGGGTGGAATGAAAACTGGGTAATCACTTCCCCAGTGAGGTGTTGCCCAGAACAAGAGGGGCCTTAGGGTGTTTCACTTTCAGCTCCAGGAGATCCTTGAGGGTCCCAGGAGAGATCCAGGTAACTCTCTCTCCATAGAAGGTCAGTGTTCGTTTTTCTGGATTCTCTGCCATCCTCTAAGGGCAAATGACAAGTATGTGTGCCCATGTGCATGCCTGTCCTCCTGGCTGATCCGAGGCCTCAGGTGGAGATGTGTTCCTCTACGGAGATGTCAGGGGTTCTGGGGTACATTTGCCCAAAAATAGACTCACTATACCCATTGGCTAATGCCTGAATTTTCGTAATTGGATGGCCTTTTGGGGACAAGTAACAATATAAGCTGGCACTTGTTATTGACCATTCAGTGTGGATTAATTTAGCATAATGTAGTCTTACGGCTTTAAAAATCATAATTACACTAGTGCTCCTAAATTAATACCTTCAGCCTGGCTTTTTCCTCTGAAATCCAAGTTCATATCTGAATGAGTACTTGACGTTACCTCTTAGATGTGTAATAGGCATCTCAAATTTAATATGTCTTTTGGACTGGCTTAGAGCTATAAAGATAAAAAATTAATATGTCAAAAACTGAGCTCCTCATATCCAACCCCCTTCCAAGCCCCCAAAGAGAAACTCCCAAAAGAAAAAATCCCCTGTTTCTCCAGAGGTCTTCCCCATCTCTGTAAATGGCCATTCCACGCTCCCAGCTGTCCAAAACCCTGGAGTCAGCCTTCACAAGCTGACTCCTCCACCCTCACAGCTTATCCACCAGCAAAAGCTGGAGTCAGCCTTGACAAGCTGTCTCTCTCTTCCACCCTCACAGCTTATCCACCAGCAAATCTTACTGGCTTTTCTTCCAAAATACATCCTGAATCTACTCGCTTCTCACTCCTTCCACCCGGGCAGACTGGCGCAGCCACCACCATCTCTCAGGGTGGCGTTAGTCCCCTGACAAGGTTCATGCTCCTTCCCTTCCCCTCTGCAGGCCATTCTCAAAACAGCAGCCAGAATGATCCTGTTACCACTTCAACTGGAGCACACCCCTCCTCTATCCAGCCTGTTAGTTTCTCACCCCACACAGAGTAAAAGCCGAGCAGCATGAAGTCCAGCACGGTCTGCCCCTGACAGCTCCCTGGCATTCCCCTCGCTCACTCTGCCCCAGCCAGGCTGGACCACGCTCTGCCTCTGATCAGGCCTGGTGTTCTCCTGCCCTTGGGGCCTTTGCATTTGCTGTTCCAACAGCCTGGATTGCTCGTCTCCCTCTTCAGCTGGGAGGGCTGGCTCCCTCACTTCCTTCCAGACTTTCTTCAGATGTCGTCCTCTCAGAGTTTTCTTTGGGCAGAATATCTAAAATTGCAACTCCATGCATCCTATCTTTCTCTGCTTTATTTTTTTTCTCCTTAATACTTCTCAATCTCTAACAGACTATATCCTTTCAAAAATTATTTATTTTTTATTGGGAGGACAGGGCCTCACTCTGTTGCCCAGGATGGAGATCAGTGGCACGATCTCGGCTCACTGCAGCAGCCTTGACCTCCCAGCCTCAAGCAATCTTCCCACCTCAGCCTCCCAAGTAGCTGGGACGACAGGTGAGTGCCACCACAGCTGGCTAATTTTTTGTAGAGACTGGGTTTCGCCATGTCTGGCTGGTCTCTAACTCTTGGGCTCAAACCATCTGCCTGCCTTGGCCTCCCAAAATGCTGGGATTACACGCATGAGCCACTGCACCCGGCCACACTATATCTTTTATCCATTATTTTGCTTATTGTCTGCCTCTCTCACCGGATTACAAGCTCCTTGAGGGCAGGTGTTTTGTTAGTTTTGTTCCCTGTTCTATATTCAGTACCTACAACAGTGTCTGGCATGTTGCTGGATGGATAAATACCAGTTGAATGAATAAACAAACACATTAGAACCCCTTCAGAAACTGGTGTTTGATAGAATAGGACTGCTGGATTTCTGCAAAGAAACATGCTGACGGGAGGAAGGCTGAAAGGTAGGGGCCTCTCCTGGAAGTGTTCCTTGGGGTCAGTATGCTAGAATGGGCCAGAAGACCAAGGAGAAGCTTAGCAGTGCTGTGTCTCCTGGACAGCCACTAGTGACACATTCCAAATGACAATGATGAGAGTAATGAAGAAATCATTTACAAAACTGCCACAGCGGAGGCTTCAGGGAATGTGCCAGGGGTCAGGCAGGGAGTGGCGGGGAGGGAAGCAGGCATCTTCATCTTATCGAACATTTTCACAATTTGACAATTTCATGGGAAGGAAAATGGAGGCTTTATAAAACTGAGTTTATAACCAATGATATTTAAACGAGTACATAAAATATCCAGCTTGTCTTACCAAGAGTTCTGGGGGAAATATGAGCTCCTGGGTTGGGTCCAAGGATTGAAACTCCTCTTTTGCAAATAACTTCGTGCAAATCTTTATAAAAGGAAGAAACAGATGGCTCTGTCAGCCCAGCTCCATTGGAAACAGCCTTGTAATTCTTTATAGCAATTAGGCAACATGAATGTAGTGATAACTCTCCTAGTCTCCCTGGACAGGGAAATAGTTCAAATCAAATAATTTAAAATAGGAATCTTATTTTAAGAGAAATACTGATTTGCCACTAATGCAACACTAAAGAAAACAGTATTCTATGAAATACTACAAAGAGTATTCTGGAAAACACCAAGACAGTCTATGAAAAACTATGAGAGGTTAAATAAATTAGGGAAATCCTCTCCATTGTGCTCCACATGCCCATGCATAAGCACACACACACACACACACACACAGTTTGACTTTAATAACAATAGTTAACATTTATTAAGTGCTTGCATTCCAAAAGCTTTTACATGTAATTTATTTAATCTTCACAATAATTGTATAAAGAAAGTAAATTATCTCCATTTTACCCTGTAGGAAACCAAAGCACAGTGAAAAGTTACCCAAACTGTAATCCTGTCTGAATCAGATCTGTTTTAGCTTTGGAAAACACTTCTTGCCAGAAGAACATTCCTGAAGAGGTAAGGAAAACAGAGAGAGAACTGTGGAGCACAGAGGTGGATGTGGGCCTGCTGGAGAAGAGAATATGCAGGCATGAAAGGTAGACAGATCAGGGTTCTTTCACTCTGAGGTCAGCACTCTAACCTTTCCAATGGAAAGATCCTTAACCTCTCTAAGGATTAAATGAAAATAACCCATATTTTGAAGGGTAATTGTGATAATAGGTAAAATGACCTGACATTTGTCCAACACTTCCCCTCTTTTTCTATCTCTCTGAGGTTTTCCCAGGCTCCAGAAAAAAATAAAAACACTTGTAATTGTTCCTTGATAAGGTTCTTAGTAGGGCCATAGGTTAGGCATTTCAGGGCCACGTCTGAATGATCTGTTTTTGCATTAGTTGGCATTAGAAGTATAGACAGTGCCTGAGGGCAATAATGTGGTATATATCTAACACCTAGAAATAAATTTGTGCCAGGGAATTAAAATATAAAAAATTAATAAATGAATGTTGAGAAATGAAAAGTTTTCTTAAACAGATCCCAGGCCAAGACTTAACGGCTACCCAAGTGGAAGATCTTAACATCGTTTAAAGAGAAGGGAGAGCCACTCGGGCAGACACCTGGCCTCACGCAGGTCCAGTATGGTGGAAGAGAAGGGTCTTCTCTGACGCTGCCCATTAAGGCTATGCAATTGCTTTGTGTCCATGCTCACCAAGCAGCCTTCTCATTGTAATTTGGCTTCCTAGTGTGTTTTCCTATAGGGAAAGGATCTGTGACTCAGTGATGGCAAGATCCACTTTATAATTGTGTTTCTCTTCATAAATGAATATGGGGCTCATTCCAGTTTAAATGTCATGGTCTTTTGAGTTTGGTTAAAGTGAGTCAGGTAGTCCCTAGAGCCCAGTCATTGCCCAAATAAAATTCCCGAGACCACAAAACTGAGAATTGACTTTAGGATGTATTGACCCCAGCAAGGCACTGATCCTCTGTGAAGCGGCTCTGAGGGGTGAAGCCCCCTCCCTTGGGCAGAACTCCTCTGTGTCACAGCACACTTTCTTCAGACCCAATTAAGGTGATGGTGGGAGCCAAGAATGGGAAAAAGATATGTGTGAAGGATAGAAACACACGGGTTTGTCTGTGGTTCTCTATGCTCTCAGATTTCCTCGCTTGCTGGGAGCTGATTCTGTATTTTATCCTGTATTTCAAGTTCTCTAAGTAATATCTTTAAGAATTTGGCAGTGCCGTTTTTTCCTGGAAATGAGCGTCTCTCAGACAGCAAAGCCAGAGACTGGAATCTTTAAGGCTGGACTTCCTGGCTGGGGGGGCCACTGACTTGTGTGTGACTGTGGACGGCTCCTCAGCCTTCTGGGGCTGCAGCGCCCTCTGTCTACAGAGGAGGAGACATGACAGAAGACAGCTCAGCAGGGGCAAGTACAGAATTCACTTCCACCTGAGAATGTGACCCATCCAGAGTCGAAGTGCTTTGTTTCTGATCTGAGTGTTTTTGTCTTCCTGTTGTCCCAGCCTTTCTGACTACGAAGGGGAAAATCGGAGTGTGGGCTTTGATCACCACTTTCCTCAACTCCCAGAGAAAAAGAGCTTTATTTGCACATGCGCTTCGGGCAGTTGTAAGCAGAGAATGACCATTAGAACAAGCAAGCACAGTTTCAACACTGGGTCGGCATTAAGCAAGACTCACAGTGAGCAGACAAAACAAACAAAAGGACTTACCTCACTTTTCTTGCCAAGTGAGGAAGAGTCATTTTCTCCCCAATCCAAGCAGCATTTTCCCGTTCCTTTCTGTTGACAGCTATTTGACTCCTAAGAAGGTGAAATGCCTTAGATTAAAAACTTTTGAGTAGGTAAATGGGAATGTGCCCTGAAAGGTTGGCAATTTAAATGAGACTTCAGACTTTTTAAACCACTGTGGGTGGTTTCTGTTGGAACACCAATAATCACAAGGTCTTTCTTTTTTGCTGATTTTTAATAATAATACATATAAAGGGCCAGGCGCGGTGGCTCACGCCTGTAATCCCAGCACTTTGGGAGGCCGAGGCGGGCGGATCACGAGGTCAGGAGATCGAGACCATCCTGGCTAACACGGTGAAACCCCGTCTCTACTAAAAATATAAGAAATTAGCCAGGCCTGGTGGCGGGTGCCTGTAGTCCCAGCTACTTGGGAGGCTGAGGCAGGAGAATGGTGTGAACCCAGGAGACGGAGCTTGCAGTGAGCCGAGATTGCACCACTGCACTCCAGCCTGGGCGACAGAGCGAGACTCTACCTCAAAAAAAAAAAAAAAAGAATAATACATATAAAGTATATAAGATACATAATTTGATAGGTAATATACAAAATATATAATATAAAATGATAATATAGAATATAGAGAAATGTAAAAGAAATAAACTATCATTACCCTATTCCACTGATAATGTTTTCACATTTGGGATTGTATTAGTGCATTTGTATAGTACATAGTATATGAACATTTTTGTTCATTACACGTACAGCTTTGTATACATATATGAATTTTTAGGTTAATTCCTAGTGGAAAATTAATTGATAGATGCTTTGCAGGGCAATAATAATTTATAAGAGGAAAAAAGAAAACCATTTTAGAAACCAGATCTCCCAGACATTTGGGATGTGGATGGTGCTGTCTGGGGATGAGTTGACAATTAGTTTTAAAGCAGGTTTCTATTTGCCCGCTCTTTTGCTTCCCATTTCTTCCAAACTAACCTCTTGTATCTTCTTCCTTGAGTAAGTTCTCCTAAGTTCCTAGCATGATACTTTCTTCCAGACACTTCAGGTCTTTGTCTCTACTTAAATGTCTTGAGCTGCCATCTTTTCAATTTTATCCAAGAAGCAAAACAGCTGGGCCAAGCAAGCAGCACTTCTCTTACTCAAAGCTCTGAGAGCTTCCACGGTGCACCGTGAACCAATAATGGAAAAAGCCAGTCATCTCTTGGCCCATTTGATATTAGCCTTGTGTATTCCCTCTGAGACTGGGTTGCTTTACCCGCTGAAGTCCTGTGAGACATGCTGGCTACCAGGTGGGGTGTCTGACCACATTTTTGCCTTTATCCCCAGAGTCAGTGTGCTTGGAAAGTGGATAATAACATCTGTATCCATAGGCAAAGATGCTTCCTTTAACTTTTTTCGTTTATATTTCACAAGTGCTTTTTCACTCTGCACCAGCCATTTGCTGGACTTACAAGCTATTTCATTTACTTCTCGGCGTGTTACCTTTGGCTCCCTCACGTAGCAGTAGACATCTGGGAAATGCATGCACAGGTGACCTGCCTGGTTCTAGGACATGGGACACACCTCCTGGTCTACTTCTGGGCCCACCTCTATGATTTGTGGAGCCTCAGCAAAGAGTGCAAACAAAGGCCCCCAGCCTGGTGCCTGCAGGCCTTCTCCTCTACCCTGGCTCTGTTCTGTGCTGTGAGGGGCCTGCGCACTGCAGCATGAACAGCCAAGCTCAGTCTACTCCCTCCACAAACAGCTGCTCCTTGGCCACCCTCTGACCTAGGGGTGCAGACACTGCTGTTGCCAGGCTGACTAGACAGACTCAGATAAGAGGCTTATGTGTGGTCTAACAGTGGGGTCAAGGCCATCCATGGAGAATGATCTAGAACAGGGGTGAGGTTTCAGGTGGGCAAGTCATCTTGGTGCCATGAACTCCCGAAAATCGCTGGAGGAGGACCAGAGAGGGGCCCTGTAAAGTATGGGGTCCCCCTTTTTTGGGCCTAAGGGCTGTACTGCCCACATTCGTCCTGTCCTCAGCAGAGAACCACCAGATGTGCCTGTCTGGTCTCCCTGTCAAACACTATTCACATGTCAATGACGTCCTCAATGATAGCAGTAACTATTTGTGGAACTCTTACTAAGTGCCAAGCAAGACTTATGTGATTTTCTCGAGAGCCCAGTGAAGAATCCCCATTTTGTAGAGGAAATTCCCTGTGCTCTTGTACTTGGAGTGAATTTTGGGTTCCACTCTACATATTCAGCTTCTTGTCTGCTCACAACTTCTCAACTGGTTGGATTCTGGAACTGACCTTGCCTCACCAAAGCAAGCTCCACCCCCTTGCATCCTCTGTCCCCTTGGGTTTGCCGATGCCCTCTGACTTGCCTGTCCAGATGCCTTGCTGAACTAGTTGCAGAACATGTCTGGACAGCTGGTTGGATGACCTGGCTTCCCTCTGTGGTTTTGATTGGACAACATCAAAGGTGTTGCAACGTTCCCCCAGTCCTCAACAAAAAGCTAAAACTTTTTGAGTTGGTTGGAGCTAACTCACTAAGTCTCCCTGACAGTCTGTTGAGATGGTCTAAGAAATTTTAATTCCTCTGTCCCTGGCCTTGATCAGCTGTCATTGTCATTCTTGTTGCATAAGACGTCCCCACAGTCACCTACTCACCATGCAGAAAGTCCTTCCACTCTCAAGTATTGGCCGATACCCAGTGCAGCGGCATAGATTACCTAATCAATCAGAGAAGAAGCATGGTTGTTAGTAGGCTTTGTATTTACTGGCTTCTTTTGAAAGTTAAATAGATCTAGCTTTTTTTTTTTTTTTTTTAAAGGGGTCTCACAACGTTGTCCAGGCTGTATTCAAACTCCTGGTCTCCTCCTACCTCAGCCTTCTGAGTAGCTTGGGCTACAGGCAAGCAGCACTGAGCATGGTTCCCAACATTTTTAAAAAGGGTATTTTAACATCTGCCAAGTGGTTTAATGCTTTATTCCTCTACTTGGAATATTATCCTGCCCACTACCTCAATTCTAGCTTTATTCCTTGTCTTAAAGATGATAGCCTAGTTGGTGAGCTCACTTGCTTCATGTATTAATTTATTAAGTCGATGTAGAGCTATTGACAACTCTATTTCAGATACTAGGTAAAATAGCGGGGATCCTCAAACAGAAAACCTAGGCAGTTTCTAAGGCCCTGATATACCATCATGACTTGGATGGTTTGTCAGTGATGCTCCTCGGTTGCTTTTAGATAATTACATCAGAATCTCCTAGGGGCATTTTTAAAAAATGCAGATTCCTAACCCTGCTCCAGTTCTCCTGAATCAACCATTTAGGGGTGGGCCCAGGAATCTGCATTCCAGAGGTCTGCAGGTAATTCTACTGCATGAACTTTCCGTTCTATTGCTGTTTCATGTAATAACATTTGAGAGCCTCAGGTTTCCAAAGAGGAAGGCCTAGGGGGTGGGAGTGAAAGAGAAGTTCTAGGTTCCCAGGTTCGAGTGATCCTCCTGCCTCAGCTTCCTGAGTAACTGGGATTACACGCAAGCATCACCATGCCCGGTGTATTTTTGTTTCCCCGTGTTGGCCAGGCTGACGGGGTTTCACCATGTTGGCCAGGCTGGTCTTGAACTCCTGATCTCAGGTGATCTGCCCGCCTTGGCCTCCCAAAGTGCTGGAATTACTGGCGTGAGCCACTGTGCCCGGCCCATTTCTGCTATTTTAAGCCCAGCAGTTTGTGGTACTGAGTTAGGGCAGCCCTGAGAAACTAATACAGGCCCTTAACAAAGGAAGTCAAATAAGTCACTGGATAGAAAATGGGGTGTTAAGTGGGTGGTGTGGAGTGTGCACACTGTGCTAGTTCTGTGCAGGCCGTTCCAAGCACATGCTCTGATAAGCAGGGAGCAGCTTGGCATTCTCTGCACCTGGGTGCTGTAGCTACTTTAGAACCAACTGAAGCAGAGGCCTGAGAGGGGTTAGGATGACATTGGGGGTAGTGTGGAGCAGTTTCTGGATCTATCCAGAAACACACTTGCCACTTGGCCCCTGGTTGGGGGGGTGGGGGTGGGGTGGGTTTTCTCTGTTTAGACCTACCCCCCAAGGCTTCCATGAGCTGCTCCTCCGAGGGCTGTGGGTGGTTCCTGAGCAGTGTGTACATGGACATCACCATCCCAGGGGTGCAGAATCCACACTGGGTGCCGTGGCTCTTGGCGATACGCTCCTGGAAAGACACATGAATGGTTTCAGCGTGCCTTCTTGCTGCCAACAACTCTTACCACACTGCACAGCCTGCAGTTCCCTGGCAATGGTAGAACCCACTCCCTGAGCAAAGGTACCCTTCCCTTTGATCAGACTCTGCCCGTGTTCCTTTCCCTAGGCTGCTTCTGGAGGAAGTGGCTCAGAAGCAACGTCCTATGATAATCATTTTCCAAGGTCAAGGGCTCAAATCCTTCTAATTGGGAATTAGTAGCATGCATCCTCCACTATCAGAGCGCAAAGAATCCTCTGGAAATCAATAAGTATAAACTGAGTGTGTGGGAGTTTCAAAAATAGTTTTCTTGACTACCTCCGCATCTTGCACAACTTATTTCTATGAGGCTACCTCTTTCTGATTAACTTGGAGACTGTTGAACTCACTTTGCCTTCTTCCTTAAATTCTTCTGTATTGGCACAAAGGGAGCTCTCCTTTCAAAGGTCTGAGATTTTGGTCCATGTCCTGGGTCGCTGCCATTTAAAGTGTCGTCTGTGGACTAGCACTATTGACTCCACCTGGGCTCTTACAGGAAATGAGGAACCTGAGGCTCCTGCTTCAAATCTCTTTACTCAGAATCTGTATCTTTAACAAGCTCCTGGGTGAGTCTTAGGCACATTAAAGTTTGTATCTAAATCTGGAAGCCCTGCTCTAGATTGCAGAATGTAATGTAATCCTAGGATTTGGGTTTATCAACCTTGCTGTGAGCATCCTCTCTGCCCTCCTACTAGACTCTGGTACATTCTGCTGGATCATTTGTCTTTGCTCATCTCCTTGGAGTTCATTCTCCAAGGAGATCATGTAGTTAAACCCAGAGGCCCTCTGGGCTCCCCCTGTCTAGAAAGACTCAGTGTTGGTTAATCTGGTCCTATGACCCCCAAGCTTCTGTAACAATGTCAGAGGAATCATTGTGCTCTCTGTCAACATATGTCACATTGCTCTTAAATCCAACCTCTTTGTTCCAGCTTCAGGTTAAGATTCAGAGAAACAATTGTTGCCATATTCTGGTGAAGTTTTAGATTCCTCTTACCCCGATTCTGATTTTACTCCTAAGATCTCTGCACCACAGGGAATAATCCTAAATTTTATTCTGTTAGCCTCAGAGACATTTTATTCTATGTGTAATATTCTTTGTATGATACCTATTCCAGACCATTAATCAATACTTCAATAATTCCGCTTCTCATTCAAGCAGAAAAAGTGAAAAAAAAAAAGATGATTAATCAAATGTGGATGGAGTTTTCAGTTTTCTTTTAAATCACTTAACAAATGTTATTACCCTGGTCAATAGGCATCCGAAGCTTCTGCTTATCTGATCACAACCTAGAAGCCTCAGGCAGTACAGCCAACACAGCATTTGGCAAAAAGATAAAGCTAAGAAGTGAGAAAATTGGATGTGTTTTTACCTGCACAGGGGGAAGCCTGGTTTTGATGCTTCCAACACCTTCCACGGTGGTGACAGCAGCTCCATACAGAGAGCAGATGGGCATCAGGCACGCAGTGACAGAGAAGTGTCTTTGTACAAGAAACACAAGGAAAGTCAAGGGGAGTAACACAGTCCTGCCTCATGGGGAAGCCTGGCACCAGGAAGAACAGTGGAAAACTTCCAAAGCCCATCATGGAGTTGAGGGGATGGGGAACTGGAGAGGAAGAATTTACAGTCCTCTGCTGACTCTGTGCTGTCTGTAGGACTAGGGGTCCTTAAGGTGAATCTGGGCATTCTGAACTTCAGAAACACTTTCCAAGCCCAGAACAGACCCACCCGGGAGTAAGGGAATGAACTTGTGTCACTAGGAGTGTGGTTGGACTTCAATAGTATTCACTGGGGCATTTGACTTCATAACAAGCAAAAGGTTTTATCCATATAGACACATTTGGGAATTTTTTTGCTTCCTAATTTAAAACTCTCTGGATAAGGTCATTCAACAGTGTAGGATAACCTGTGTTCTGAAGCCATCTCTTGATTTGTTGGGCCAATGGACTTGGGAGAACCCCAACTTCTAGAATCTGGTCCTTAAGAGATGAAATCTTGGCCCAGGTCCTTGCTTTGTAGGGCTGGTCCAGCCCAACTGTAGAAAGGGCATTAGCTGCTGGTGGTGGTGGCTCATGCCTGTAATCCCAACACTTTGGGAAGCGGAGCAGGCAGATTGCTTGAGATCAGGAGTTCGAGACCAGCCTGGGCAATATGGTGAAACCCTATGTCTACCAAAAATACCAAAAAATTAGCTGGATGTGGTGGCAGACACCTGTGGTCCCAGCTACTGGGAGGCTCAGGTGGGAGGATCACTTGACCCTGGGAGGCAGGGGTTAGAGTGGGCCAAGATAACAACACTACACTTCAGCCTGGATGACAGAATGAGACTCCATCTCAAAAAAAAGGGAAAGAAAAAGCATTAGCTTCAGAGCCAGAAAGTGTGGAGTTCCAGTCCTTGTTCTATAGATTACTAGTTGTATGACTTTGAACAAGTCACTTCATCTCTTTGAGTCTCAGTTTCTTCATCCGTAAAATCAATGGCTGACCTACATTGGGGTTTCTTAACCTGGGGTGCATAGATGGGCCTTGGGGGATCTCCCTGAAATGGTGTGTAAAATGTAGTTAGTTTATGTGTTACCTGAGTAGATGGCTCACCACTTTTATTGGATTATTCAGAGCGGTCTAAGATCCGTACACAGCAAGAATCTAAGAACCTTTCTTAAAGTTGTGAACTAAGAACACAAGCAAGACACAAAGTGCTGTCCTGGCTTCTGGGCTGGGATACCTTATCTTCCTGGACACGGGGTCATGCTTGGACACCATCACGGTGCAGGCGCCGCAGCCTCCTCTTCCGCAGGCGTACTTGGTTCCTGTGAGGCGTACTGGAAGGGGCGCAGTCAAGGAAAAGATGCCAAGGAGAGCATTTGCTTTCAGTATAGCTGCTCCCTAGGGGGTCACTTCTGAGGAAGGTCTTTTGGCGGGGTGAGTGCAGGTCTGAGAAGCCATTCACGTCCTTCAGGTCTTAGTTTGACACTTGGCATATTAACCTCTCCCTGCCTGTTTTCTCACAAAGAGGGAGAAGCATATAGCCATGCAGGGATGGCTATCTCCCCATTTTCCAAGAGAAGCTGAAAAATCTTGATTTTAAAAAATATGAAATTTTCCAATTTCTAAACATCAACAACCAATTAAAAACCTTGGACTTTTAAACAAAACTTGTCTAGAAGCTGATTTCATCAATTAGTAATTTCTGTCATTTGTTTATTTTTTGTTCTTAGAGAACTGAGAGATCTATATTTTAATTTGCCAATTAAAATATGTTTGCTATCAAGAGGATCTATATTCCAGAATATGAAATGGCAGGGAAAAGCTAGGGTAAGAAGACACATGTAGGGAAAGGAAATCTTTCCCTGTGATACAGGTTCTCACTGAATCTGGAGAATCTGGTTTCGAAAAAGGGCAGGGCAAATGCAACACAAGCCTCTATTACATAACAAGCCTGGTGGGGCTCTGGAAAGCCTGTAAGGGAATTATTAGTGCTGAAACAAAGAGCTTTGCTTCTATTTCACTGTACTATTGATACAGGAAGCTCCGGGGAAACTTCATCCTCTCAAAAACAGCCTGATTAACCTAACAGCCTTAAAACCACGGCCAAAAGCAAATAGATAGGAAGAGCCAAGGGGGCTGACTGTTTGAATGGAGAGATTTGGTTCATCCTCATAATTCTCAGCTGGCCTAAGTGTTAAGGCAAACACAGACACAGCCAGGACTTTGACAAAAGGGTCCAGTTCTTTCGTAGGAAGGTCAGCAGAGTCCCTTCTGGGTCCACATTCCTCTCCATCACCTGTGTTGGGAACAGAAGAGAGATGATTATGGTCTTGTATCTGTGACCCCTTTAGGGATTAGGGTATAATAGGCCTGATTTCGTCTGCACCTGTTTTTTTGGTGCTCTGAGGGCACATGACGTTCACACACGTTCACAGGACAGAAGACTCACAGGGCAAGTGTGGCAACATATATGAGTGAGCCGGGAACACTGCTGTGTAAAGATGCCTCTGGGAGGGTGTTATTCATATTTGCTCCACTATCTGTTTTTGTGGAATCTTCCAATTCGGTCTTGAAATATTTCAAATCTGGGAGGGACTTGGATTGTGTGCATGTGTGTGCGTGTGTGCATGTGTGTGCGTTTATGCATGTGTGTGCCTGTGTGTATGTGTGTGTGCGTGTGTGTGTGTGCATTATGTGTGTGTGTGTGTGCATGTATGCAATGAAGGGTCCTGTAGGGAGGCAAGCTGGGTAGGCAGAGATTCTGGCCCCTATGAGATCCCTCTGGCTGGGAATGCATTTGCCGCAGCAGGAGTCTGAAGAGTGGTAGGAAGGAAGAGGAAATGGAGAATTGCTGCTGTCCTGGGGAGGCCCTGGAGCCTGCCACTCTCTCAATAGCAGTGGAGCCAGTGGTGAGACTTGATGTCCCAGCTCAGGACCCAGGTGGCCCTGGTGGACACTAACATCCCCAACTCCTTGAAAAGTGGAGGTTTGGCCTGGCACAGTGACTCATGCCTGTAATCCCAGCACTTTGGGAGGCTGAGGCAGGTGGATTACTTGAGGCTAGGAGTTCAAGATCAGCCTAACCAACATGGCAAAACCTTGTCTTACTAAAAATACAAAAAAAAAAAAAAAAAAGGTGGGGGGTGCTGGGTATGGTGGTGCATGTCTATAATCCCAGCTACTTGGGAGACTGAGGCGTGAAAATTGCTTGAACCCAGGAGGCGGAGGTTGCAGTGAGCAGCCGAGATTGCACCACTGCACTCTAGCCTGGGAGATAGAGCAAGATTCTGTCTCAAAAAAAAAAAAAAAAAAAAAAAAAAAAGAAAAGGGGAGGTTTTAGGGGTGTCCTGTGAACACATCTAGTCATTCTGTTGCATTGGAGGAAAGGAAGATACAGTGAACTATCCATGTTAGGGTCTTCCTTTCTCCCTAGAAGGAAGACATAAAGTTTTGTAGATCTCAAAGAATTAAAAAAACAAGGAAGATGCATCCAAGCTGGGATGTTAAAATTCAGCTGCTTTCTGGATCTTCAGGGGATCCAAATCAATGGAAGAAGAGGCTGTTCTCTGCCTGCCCCTACCCCCACTGCTAATCCTTTAAGCACATGGATTGAGAGTGGTTGGATGAGTTTTTTATTTTTATTTTTATTTTTTAGATGAAGTCTTGCTCTTGTCTCTCAGGCTGGAGTGCAATGGCGTGATCTTGGCTCACTACAACCTCCGTCTCCCGGGTTCAAGCCATTCTCCTGCCTCAGCCTCCTGAGTAGCTGGGATTACAGGTGCCTGCCACTGTGCCCGGCTGATTTTTGTATTTTCAGTAGAGCCGGGGTTTCACCGCGTTGGCCAGACTGGTCTTGAACTCCTGACCTCAGGTGATCTGCCCACCTCAGCCTCCCAAAGTGTTGGGATTACAGGCGTGAGCCACCGCGCCCTGCCAGATATTTCTGTTGTGTGACTGACTCCCACCCCTACCACACCCTCCTTGCATTTCTTCTAACCCCTGACTTATTCCCTGCTCTGACTGCAGCTACTTCACTCTGGGCTCATGGCACAGAGGTGATGTGGAGTGGAAGGTAGAGGAAGGAGCCTCCTCTGGCTTTTGAGTCTCCAAAACCTAGGCCAGTGGGTCAGGCAAGTAAGGACTCAGACCCTCAAATGACAGTTTTGGAAGAACATATGGCGGTTGCTGGTTACGGAGTCTGCATACAGGAGTGTGGGTCAGAAGGGCATCGATAAGAACTTTAAGGCTACTTTCTTGAACTAAGCTCTGGGGTTGGGGGTAGACAATGACCAAGTCCTGGGGCTGAGGGTCCTTGGGGGAGAAGTGACAAGACCCCAGAAAAGCCCTGTGCCTTGGGAGCTGCAGAATGGTTCATTTGAGAGACAGACAGGGACTCAGGAAGCGAAGGACCTGCAGAGGGCACTAGGGTTAACTAGGGGCCTGTGTGGGTGGATGGTGAGGACTGGAGGGAGGATGCTGGGACAACCGGCAATGCAGAGTCCCTGCCCTTGTTATACAGGCACCAAAATGGAGCTTAGCTACAACCCAGGGAAAGCAGGGGACTCCAATTGACTGTGAGGACATTTTAGCCAATTCTGTACGATGAGGACTCAACAGAAAAATTAAGCTGATAAACAAACAAAAAAAAGGTCCTATTTCTTGTCCTCCTAATTTTGAGGATCAAGACGTGTCACCAGATAAAATGTGTCCGTGAATCAGCCTGGCACCAGGCACTTTCCAAGGGGGGCTCCTAAACAAGGAAAGGGACAGCTTTCTTTTCATCTTTACGATAGTCCTAGAAGTGGATTTCAAAGATGAGGACGCCAACACTCAGGGAGGGGAAGTGGCGTGCACAACGTTATACAGTAAATGGCGAAGCCAGATTCATCCGACACCAAGGCTTTACGGAGTCCTCCCCACGTTTCCAGGAGCTGAGCTCTGGCTGAGTGGGAAACAGGTCACATTAGGATGGCTTTCTAGTCCCTGGCTTCTTGCCCCTGACTGCAGGGGCTCAGCCCAAATGGGCCACAAGAGCTGCCCTCCAGCTCGTGGTTTCCTGCTGCCCCTGCACACCATGGTAGGAGTGCCCATCACTTACCTTCCTCCCGTTCACGAAGAAAACCAGCTCGTCTGATCGTGACGCGCAAGGCATTGCACCTGTAAACAGGTTCTGCTTTACAAGACACGGTGGGAATGCAGTTTGCCCCAGCCACAGAATTGAGTGGTAAGGATTCGTGTAGAAGCAGGTGGCCTGGAGCCTCAGGAGCACAAGAGGTGGAGACTTCCTTGTTTCACAGCTTAAGTCTAGGGCCCCTGTCTAGTCCAGCCTCTTAACTTGAGCCTCACTCTGCCTCCCACCAATCCTGACTTTGAAGCTGACTCAGTACACAGCCCACACCTCTTCTTGCTCTTTCTGAAGTTTGAGGGCATCGGCATGAAAACCATAAGCAACAATCTAAGCTTAAGCCTGCTCTGCACACTGCCTCAGCCCTGGAAACAGACCCTGGATGGATTTCACTTTTTTCTAAGACAGAAGTGGGCTTTCTGTCTTTCCCCAGCTTTTTTTCCTTCTAATTTTAGCTGCAGAAATGTCTCCTCATAGGAGATCGTATGATCAAATCCAGTCTGTGCCATAGCTGAAGTGGAGTTGTGGGGTGCCTTCCTACTTCCTCCCCACCCACAGAATTGTTCCACTGCAACACAGTGATGTAGTTAAGGCAACCACTGTACAGATAAGTAAACTGAGGCCCAGAGAAGTTAGATTGGTAGCTCGGAGTCACTCAGAGTAAATGGCAAAGCAGGAATTAAAACTGAGATATTTGGCTTGTAACACCTGTAAGATGTATAGACAGAATCCTTGATTTTTAAAAAGAGAAAACCCAGCCAGGTGTGGTGTGGCTCACACTTGTAATCCCAGCACTTTGGGAGGATTACTTGTTCCAAGGGGCTTGACACCACCCTCGGCAACATGGCAAAACCGTGTCTCTACTAAAAAATACAAAAATTAGCCAGGTGTGGTGGCACATGCCTGTAATCCCAGCTACTCAGGAGGCTGAGGCAGGAGAATCGCTTGAACCCGGGAGGCGGAGGTTGTGGTGAAACGAGATCGCAGCACTGCACTCCAGCCTGGGAAAAAATAGTGGAATCTCTGTCTCAAAAAAAAAAAAAAAAAAAATCTGCTTTAGTCAAATTACTCTTCTCATGTCCTTCTTCTACTTAAACCTGGCGTTTCTCAACTCACGACCCTCCAAGGGCCTCCCAGTGCACCGAGTAAACCCACACACCTTGCCACAAAGGCCTCATGGGACCAAGTGCCACCCCTCTCTGTGAGTGTACCTTCAGCCACACTGGCCTTTTCCCTACTTCTCCAATATGCTAACTTCTTTCATATCTCAGGCCTTGGGCCACGTTGGCTGGTGTCTTCTTGTTATTTGGGTCGAGCTCTTCCCTGATCATGTAGTCTGAAGTAGCACTCCCATCACTATTTTCTTTTTCTTTCTTTTTTGAAACAGGATCTTGCTCTGTTGCTCTGGCTGGAGTGCAGTGGTGCAATCATGGCTCATTGCTACCTCAATGTCCCAGGCTCAAGTGATCCTTCTGCCCCGCTTCTGATCCTCCCAACTCATCCTCCCAAGTTGCTGGGACAACAGGCACGCACCACCACGCCTGGTTAATCTTTTATTTTTTGTAGAGATGGGGCCGTCCCTCTATTTTCTACCACCCTGTTTCATTTTCTCCATAGCAATCATTACTACCTGACATGGACACTTGATATCTTTTTATTCGCTTTCTCCACTAGAATATGAGCTCCATGAGGGCACAGATGTTACTTTCAGTTCGCCCCTATATCCCAGGGCCTAGAAGGATGCCTACCAGAGAGTACTGTTTGTTGAATGACTGGAGAAACTTCTCCCATGTCGGCAATGATGAGGACCCTGTCCCTGCCCCATGGTGATTTCGCTCCCTTCCTTTTTAGCTACCATCAGAAAGCAGCTCCAAACCTCCCTCCTTGCCTTTCTCTGGAATCCCCAAGCACCTGCAGATTCAACCCATTGCTTCTTTACTTTTCATTTATTAAACTAGGAACCAAGAAACCTGTCTCGAATGTGCCACTGATTAGTTGATTATCTTTGCAGTGTTTGTGTGTCATGTTCCCAACTAGGCAATTAGCTCCTGGAGTTCCCAATAGCTGGTTGTATCCCCTGCCATGTGCAGCATAAACGGCAACTCATTCATGGAAGGGGCTTGACTGATTACCCAAAGTACTTTAAATGAAGGAGGCATTAACGTTTTATTCATTCATTCTTCATTCATTCAACCAGTAGTAATTCAACCTCTGCTCTGCTTTGCACCCGGCACTATGCTAAGTGGTAGCATATGGTGGAAAACAAGAGCTACACGTTTCCGTCCTCCGAGACCCTTAAGGTTTTTTTTTTTTTTTTTTTTTTTTTTTTTTAGACAGAGTTTTGTTCTTGTTGCCCAGGCTGGAGTGCAATGGCACGATCTTGACTCACAGCAACCTCCGCCTCCCGGGTTCAAGCGATTCTCCTGCCTCAGCCTCCCGAGTAGCTGGGATTACAGGCATGCGCCACCATGCCTGGCTAATTTTTGTATTTTTAGTAGAGACGGGGTTTCTCCATGTTGGTCAGGCTGGTCTCGAACACCCAACCTCAGGTGATCCAGCTACCTCGGCCTCCCAAAGTGCTGGCATTACAGACATTAGCCACCGTGCCTGGCCGGCCCTTAAGTTTTAGTAAGACAGTAACATGCAATTAAAGATTTATGCTTGTGACACACATAGATAAATCAACTGTTTTTTCAGGGACAAGGCTCAGAAAAGGCCTCCCTAAGGAAGGGAAATTTAGGCCTGAAAGATGAGTAGAGTCGATTCTGTGAGGATCGGGGATGAAGGGGAGGCAGGCTAGGGGAGAAGGGAGTGTGCAGAGACACAGGCTTCTTATGGTTGCCTCCATTTAAAGGAGAACAACACAGGGACTGGGTTGTAAGGGTCCACAATCTGTTCCCCCTCTGACTCTTCCCTTTAAAAGAGGGCAACTGCTAAACCAAAAAAGCACACGGTTCCCATTGACAGGAGCACGTGCCAGTAATTACTCTGGGAGCATGAATTACGGTGCCTCAAAATATTTATCAGAATAAATCAGTCAATGTCCACATAAAATTCAAGCATGTCAAGTAGAACAGTTTTAGAGCACTAAAACTGGATTATGGCATTAGATTTGGAAGATATAAAAGTAGTTTGGATTAGGGAACATAATACTTCAGTTGCTGGGAAACTGAAAACTGACCATGAATGGCTTTAGAGAAGGGTTTTTTAAACTCCTTAGAGCCAGGAAAATCTTTGTTTGAATCACATTTTGTGAAGTGTAAACAAATTAAACAAAAAGTTTACTGCCCTAGCTGAGGGGCCTGGGGTAAAGGCCTGAAGTCTTCTGGCTTTCTTTCCTTCGAGAAACTCCCAGAACTCTCAGGAGCTCAGTTTGAAAACCACCCACTTCACAGTGAATGTAAGATTGCCCACAGCAAGGGGGCGTGGATGCAGTCTCTGCCAAGTTTTTCTGGCCTTCAGTTCTTATTCAGGACAATGGAAAAAAGCAACCATTACATTTTGTTTGTTTGTTTGTTTCTTCTTTTCTTTTTCTTCTTTTTTTTTTTTTTTTTTGAGACAGAGTCTCACTCTGTCATCCAGGCTGGAGTGCAGTGGCCTGATCTTGGCTCACTGCAACATCCACCTCCTGGGTTCAAGCGATTCTCGTGCCTCAGCCTTCTAAGTAGCTGGGATTACAAGCATGCACCACCACACCTGGTTAATTTTAGTATTTTTGGTAGAGATGGGATTTCACCATGTTGGCCAGGCTGGTCTCAAACTCCTGGCCTCAAGCGATTGGCCTGCCTTGACCGCCCAAAGTGCTGGGATTACAGGCGTGAGCCACCACACCTGGCCTTTTCTTCTTTAATGAAAAGGGAAGACTAAATTTATTCACTTTGAAATGGATTTTTTTTTCCCGTAGGTGAGAGAAATTTCACCTATATTGACCCAGGTGCTTGTATGTTTGTTATAAAAAAGGTCTTATGATTTACATCAGAGAATCCCTGGCACCCGGTGAAAGAATTAATATTGGAAATGACACTGCCCTCTCCCAAAAGTCAAACAAACTTTATTTCTGGAAAAACAAAACAAAACAAAAAACCCTGTAACACATCCTCTTGCTGATGTAAATGGAAAAGTACCAGCCGCTGCTGTGGAGTCTCTGGGCCACTACCTTCTGTCGTGAGCTCTCAAAACCCAAAGATGAACACACAGGTAATAGAAGGACAGTGGGGGCTTTACAGGACCGTGAGAGCTTGGGCTGATCATTAGCTATCTGTGTTCCAGATCTTTTGTTTTCAGCTTTTTTGACTTTAAGTCTCCTTCCCTTTGCCCCCCAGCGTCCATCTTCCTGCCTCTGCTGAGCCAGGTACAGCTGGACCTAGGGAAAGCTGAGTGCCAGCAAGGCCTTGGGCTCTGTAGGAGAGGGGTTCTTTCCTCCGCAGGCTGGAAGTGGTGCTGCTTAGAGACCATCACCGCCAAAGCTGTAAATCTGGAGAAGAGCTTTGTCGTGGGGGTGGGGGTGAGGGTGGGGGTGGGGGTGGGGCGGGGCACATGGAGAGAAAGCCGTTAGTGTGAATAGGAGGTCAAGACTGCCAGATGGGCGGGCTGAACCCTTCCTGTCCCAGAGTCTCAGCAAGGATTCATATGGGGAGCAGGAGGGCTGTGAGGCTGAGGAGATTCAACCACTTGCCTCAACAGGGCCCTGGCAGACTTCCTGCTTCTACCCTGCCAGGAGAGTGAATGAGGGTTATTTCTATAACCTGTGGCCAGTGCCTCTTAGGGTACCCTATTAACTAAGCTGGAGCCCATTGAGCTGACGAATAAAAAAATTTAAGGTAGCCTGTTGTGGGTTGAACTTTGTTTCCAGTGTGATCTTACTTGGAAACTGGGTCTTTGTAAGTGTAATCAAGTTAAGATGAGGTGATACTGGATTACGGTAGACCTTATGATGACTGGTGTCCTTATAAGGAGAGGGAGGTTTAGGAGACACACGTGGAGGAGATGAGCCTGTGAAGACGCAGGCAGGGGTTGGAGTGATGCGTCCATAAGGCAACCGACACCAAGGATGGCTGGTAACTACTGCGCTCTAGGAGAAGGTGAGGAAGTATCTTTTCTAGAGAGTCTAGAAGAGCATGACCCCACTGATGCTTTATTTTGGCCACTTAGTCCCCAGAACTGTGACATAACAACTTTCTGTTGTTTTAAGCCAGCCAGTGTGTGGTATGTTGCGAGGGCAGGCCTGAGGCCCAAGAGCCTCAGAGAAGATTATTCAAAATAGAATAATCTTCACCCCTAGCAAAAGAGAGCTGTTGGAGGGGACAACTGTCAATTTGAATATTAACAAGAACATTAGACTGCATCCCCCAAAAAGACTTTCTGAAGAAAACATAAACCAGGTAATAAACAGTCCGGCAGATGACGATGCTCATGGTTGAAACCCAAATTAGTGACCTGGAAGACAAAGTGCAGTGAATATATCTCAGCACAGGGCAAAGACATACAGCAGTAGAACCATGAAGAGCAGGGTAAGAGGTCTCTAAATGCAAGAGACCTCATGAATAAAGAGGATAGCTGAAGTAGAAAGAGGGATCGATAAAGGAGAAATAATTATTAAACACGAACCATTTTCTCTGAGCTGAAGAGCAATCTGAATCTACAGATTAGAATGCTTCTCAAGTTCATGGCTGGACTGAAGAGAAAGGACAGCCACCTGGTATCACCTGATACCATATTTAAACTCCAAGGATAATAGACTCTTACAAGGTACTAGGCTGAAAGATCAGGCTTTCTGTGACGGAGAATCACTTGGCATGGAGCGCTCATCTGCCACAGTGGACACTAGAGGGCAGTAGACTAGCACCTGCTGGTTGCGGAGAGGCAACAAGGGCATTGGAGACTCAGTAAGTGGAGCAAACTTCTCACCCAGGGGAAGACCACCCCATCTCAGGAAAAAAATCAAACAAAACCCGGCTCAGGTAAGAAGGTGAAGGGGAGAGAAAGTCTAAATGGATAAGGGTAGGCTATTTGGAAATGTGTCATATAAATGCTAAAAAGAGTCATATGGCGAGGGAAATTCAATTAACAGTCTAGAATGAACACACACACAACTGCAGCAACTTAAGGCTTGGGGACAGCTGTGGGGAGGAGGAAAAGTAAAAGTTACCAAAGTATTAGCTTACTGGGGGAAAGGGCAGAAATACGGGACAGATGGAGCAGGAGGCCAGGAAAGAGTAACTTTTTGCAGGAGAACTATTTGCTATCTTCTTTTTAAATAGAGGTGGAGAAATACGTGTCTGTCAGAGCAAGTAAATGGAAGCGAACAACTTATTGTTCAGTTGAACTTCCAAAGTAACAAGAGAAGAAATGGAATTGCTCATAGTTTGAGTACACCAGCAAAGAAACAAAAAGGAAAAAAGGAAACCACAGTGTAAAACATATAATATACCTTATATGCAACTTAAATGACATACAATAGGTATAAAATAAATATAACGGGTGTGAAGTAAATAATTAAAATTGTTAACCATCATGAGAAATCTAAATGAAATGAATCCTACCACTTAAAAATAATGACTAGCAGATTTAATGATAAGAAATCCTCAAATCTAGGTATCCTGTATACTATTTATAAGAAAATAATTTAAAGTGATAAAGGGGAGGATAAAAATATAGACTGGTCAAAGAGATAACACGCTAATGTAAACAATCAGACAACTTGTTATGGAAGAAAATGCAAAAGATTAAAAATGTCATTGAACAACGAATCAGAAGCAAATGAACTTATAGATGAATTTCATGTAATCATTAAGATAATGGCAATATTATTTAAACGCTCCCTAGCATACATAAATGGAAATTCTCCCTAATTTGTTTTATACACCTAGTAAAATTTAAATACCATAACCCAACACAGATAGTAAAATTTAAATACCATAACCCAACACAGATAGCAAAAAAGTTGCAGAAGAACCTTGTTTATGAATATAGATAGAAAAATTCTAAGTAAAATATTAGTGAATAAAATCCATCAGTGTATCAAGGGATAATATACCAAGTAAGGATTATTTCTGGGACATAAGGGTGGTTCATCAGAAATGTATCAACTAACTTAGTCCATTACATCAAAAAAAGGTGGAAAACTGTGTTAAATTAAATCAATAGATGCTATTAAGTTACTTGATAAATTCAGCAGCCATTCCTAAGAAAAACTCTAAAGAAAAGAAAACAGAAAGAAACTAATGTAACAAGGCTGTTTACAAAAACCAATAACCAGTATTATTGTTAAAGGTAAAGTTAAAAAAATTCAATTAAAATCAGAAATTAGATACGGATTCTCTTTCTTGCCATTGTTGTATAACATTGCCTTGGAGGTTGTAATGTAATAGATGTAGTAAAGTAATAAAAAAGTGAAATAACTGGTAAACATTGATATAAACACTGGCAGAGAAGAAAACTTGAACTGGTGATTGGATATAATATAAATATTAAAAAATTAATAGCCTTTGCTACTGTATAAATAAGCACTTAAGAATGGAAGTAGAAAAAAATTCCATTCACGGCCGGGCGCGGTGGCTCAAGCCTGTAATCCCAGCCCTTTGGGAGGCCGAGTCGGGTGGATCACGAGGTCAGGAGATCAAGACCATCCTGGCTAACACGGTGAAACCCCGTCTCTACTAAAAAACACAAAAAGCTAGCCGGGTGAGGTGGCGGGCGCCTGTAGTCCCAGCTACTCCGGAGGCTGAGGCAGGAGAATGGCGTGAACCTGGGAGGCGGAGCTTGCAGTGAGCTGAGATCTGGCCACTGCACTCCAGCCTGGGTGACAGAGCAAGACTCCATCTCAAAAAAAAAAAAAAAAAAAAAAAAAATTCCATTCACAGTAGCTCCCAAACGTAGAATACATAAGAATAAAATTAACCTCCTCCCTCCAAAAGTATAGGATCTACTTATGAAACAAAATCTACACAAATGGAAAGACATATAATGTTCTTAGATGCAAAGTTAATAAAAAAGTAAGTTCAATTAAAATTAATATATACATTTAATTTATATATTACATTTTATAAATGTAAATATAAATATATTTATAATTTGAATTAGAATTCCACCTAAGTTTTTAGGGGAAATTGGACAAAATGACTATTTTTTTGGTATGAAACCAAATAGCTAACAAGAACATGAAAAAATAAGGGCAGTGGCTGGGCGCGGTGGCTCACGCCTGTAATCCCAGCACTTTGGGAGGCCAGGGAGGGTGGATCACGAGGTCAGGAGATTGAGACCATCCTGGATAACAGGGTGAAACCCTGTCTCTACTAAAAATACGAAAAATTAGCCGGGCGTGGCAGCACACACCTGTAGTCCCAGCTAATTGAGAGGCTGAGGCAGGGAAATTGCTTGAACCTGGCAGGTGGAGGCGGCAGTGAGCTGAGATCGTGCCACTGCACTCCAGCCTGGGTAACAGAGCAGCAAGATTCTGTCTCAAAAAAAAAAAAAAACAAAAAACATGCCATGCAGTACATATTAATACAGTATTAGTATAAGGATAGACAACTAGATAATTGGAACTAATGAAAGACTCTACAAATGAATCCCTATATATAGATATAAATTTAGTAAATGACAAAGAGGAAGTGTCTCATAGTATATTCCCTAGCAGGTGAATTAAGTGACTGACTTGGTGACCAGAGTTCTTTGACTATAAGTTTTGGGAAATATTAGATATTAAATAGCTATTAACACTATTAACACTACAATTAACACGTAGGCATTCCTATGACATTTTGGGATAAACTCATGTTTTCTCATACTGTTGCTTACAGATACATTCAGCTTCTGTCAACTCAGGGCTCAGGGCTTTAGAACTCTGCAGAAAGTCATCTTCTTGAATATATCTACATGATCATTTATTTATGTACAGCAAGTCAATTTTTTTGACTAGTGTCAATTCCAGATAATGAAACTTGGGTAAGAGATTTTTTTTGGAGGTTTCATTTGTAATTAATAGCAGCATCTGCACACAGTGTGCTGATAAATGAATTTAATCATATGTGTTTCAGTAAGTAAAAAAAAACCCTGAAAATATAACATGGAATTTCTGAGGCAAGTGCTGACTTAAAATATAGAAATGTTACATATATGTAAATTGTGTATTTTTTTGAATGTAAAATTATTCTTTTCTATAAAGGTAATCCATCCAATGTATAGCTAAATGTGACTGTTACTTATACTTCTGTAAGATCTGCATATTAATAAACTCACAAATCAGAAAGAATAACTCTGATAGATCTGTGTGGTAAGCCAGGAAGTCAGCCATCCAGATCCCCGATGAGGAAGGACTGGTGCCCACTTTTGAGAGGAGTCAGCACATGACCTCAGCTGCCAGATCCTTCAGGGGCTGCCTCATGGTAGACAGCGGCTTCCTGAACGTCACACCCTTCCCAGGGCAGTGCCATCCCCTGATGGCACATTTCAGCCTAGGTAGGGTAACTCTGTGGGGCAGTGTTTGCTTCCAGAAGTCCTTGCCGGGTTATTGATGCCTCTCAGGCTGCACTGCAGTTCAGTTTCTGCCTTTGCCCAGCTCTGCTTCTTCAGCCTTCCTCTCCCAGGTGTTGATCCCTAAGAAATATCCTACTCTGCAAATTCTGTCTCAGCCTCTGTGTTCTGAGAGTGTGAAAAATATGGCCAGTTTATAACACTGAAAGTATCAAGTGCAGAGAAATTATTTTTCCTTAAAAGAAACAACATATTTGGTCTACCATTGATGGACATTTAGGTTGATTCTGTCTTTGCTATTGCACATAGTGCTGCAATGAACATATGTGTACATACAAATGTGGTACATATACACAATGGAATTCTATACAGCCATAAAAAAGAACTAGGTCATGTTCTTTGCAGAAACGTTGAGGGAGTTGGAGGCCATTATCCTCAGCAAACTAAGGAAGAATAACTACCAGGAAGAATAACTTTGATAGATCTGTGTGGTGGGCCAGGAAGTGATCCACTGATCTGTGTGATCCACTTCCACTCAGGTCCTCCATGAGGAAGGACTTGTACCCTGCCAGGGAGTGGGGTCAGCACATATCCTCAGCTGCCAGTTCCTTCAGGGGCTGTCTCAGGGCAGACAGCCTCTTCCTCAAGTTCACACCTTTCCCAGGGCAGTCTCACTGGGGCATATTTCAGAAAGGCTGAGATAGAGTTTGGGGAGTAGGATGTTTCTTAGGGATCAACACCTGGGAGAGGAAGGTGGAAGAAGCAGAGCTGGTTAAAGGCAGAAACTGAACTGCAGTGTGGCCCTGAGAGGAACAGAAAACCAATACAGCCTGTTCTCACTTATACATGGGAGCTAAACGATGAGAACACATGGACACATAGAGGGGAACAACACACACTGGGGCTACTAGAGGGTGGAATGTGGGAGGAGGGAGAGGATCGAAAAAATAACTAATGGCTACTAGGCTTGGTACCTGGTACAACAAACCTCCATGATACAAGTTTACCTATATAACCAACCTGCACATGTACCCTGAACTTAAATATTAAAAAAAAAAAAAAAAAAAAAAGAAGAGAAGCAACATAGACCTCTAAGACCCTGTCCCAGACGTTTTTGAACTTTTCCAAAACCTGAGCGCATGTGAGTGTCGGCAGTTTCAAGATGCTGAAAGGAAATCAACTCCATCCCTACTACTATTCACTCAGCTTTGTTTTCCCAGTTTCTGTAAGGTGATGCAAAACAGCTCCGTCATAAACTTTTGGCTCAAAAGAATTAGGATATCTTTGACCCCACAGGCACTTTAACCTGAAAGCAGAAGCACAGCAAGTGTGGTAACTGCTACACATCGTTTGTCTTCTGATAAACTTTTATTAAATCCACAATGAAGCATCAGTAATGATAACTAGTAACAGGCATTAGCAGTTTTGCCCAGAGTTAATGATCGAGGGCTTTTATCATTAAAAGGGTGCTTGATCATTTACAGAATCTATTGGTTAAAAAGATGACATCTTATACTTTTAGCCCAACTCTCACTGTAATAACATTTTAGAATTGGACACACAATGATAGATATTTGTCTAAATTAGTGATATGAATTAAGTGTGTAATAGAACAGACACTCTAAATTGTCAATCTAATTTTTAAAGGCATTAGGATATTAACCCTATGTTTGAAAACTGCTATTCTTTAACACGTACTATTTTTATGAATACTTTCCCATCCTAATTCTTCAAGTTAATAAAATGCTGCTGAAATGATCAGACTTATTTTGTAAAAATGCAATTCTGTGATATCAGAGGCCTTGCCCTTACAGTCTATGAAGTATAACACTTTTGTAATTAATTTATGTTTGTGGTAAATGTGCCTTCCTATTTTACTGTTAGAAAAATATACCAGTGACCCTATTTTTGCTGTTCTGTCTGGCACAATGAATTTTTATGGGTTAGGTTCTGGGCAATCTAGATTATTGAATGAATTCAAACACTTAAAGACTGACTCTGTCTCTCTCTGTCTCTCTCCTCTCAGAATAAGAGACATCGAAAAAAATAGAATAAGAGACATGGCCTGGTGAGCCTTTTTCTTTGGAAAGAAGTCTTTCCTTTCTACCACCCGACTTCTCTTCTAACCTGGTCTGACACACATCTAAACTTATCCTTCTGTCACAAAATTACTGTTAATAGATGCAGAGCTTTAATATCTAGCACACAGATCCCTGACAAGTGTTTATTTATTTGTGTTTTTGACACAAAAGTTTCTTTTCTTACTGTGTTTCCAAACCTCACATGGGACTGAACATCATCTCTGGCATAAGACTGCATTTCTGCAGGAAAATGCCATGTAAAATAGCTAAGAAACAACCAAAAAATAACCCTGAGGATTTCGTGCCCCTTTGATGGCAAAAGGAAGACAGTGCTGATTTCATCTTTTGGACACTAAGCCAAAACAAGGGACTCAAAAGTGATTTGAGATCATTGTTTTGATGTACTCAGCATAAACAATGATTCCCTGGCCTCCCAGGTGAGGAAGAAGTTATACCATGGATGTGGCTCATGGCAGATGAGGACCAGTTGGAGGTTTTGGATGGTTACTTCCCAAAGCCTCTTCTAAATGGACCATGTGGGAGTGGCAGGAACCCAAAGACTGTGGTGAGTTCACAGTGCTGGAGATAGCTCTTCCCCACTCCCAAGAGCTGACGGCAAACTTTCAACTTCACATTCTGAGACCTCACATCAGTGGCTTAGAATTGGCCAAGGTAGGGGAATTGACACCATGGAAATGGTCAAACACCATAAACCAGGGATTTGTCCATTACTAGCACACCGTTGGCTTTGGGGGAATCCAATCCTCAGAGTTTTGCGGGTGGACAATTTGACCGAACTTTGGGTAGATTTCTAAAGAACAAAGCATGAATAGTCTCTCTTAAGTTGTTCCAGATTAATAGAAACTCTATCATGCTGATGTAGATTTTCAGAATAATGCAAACTAAAATGAGAATTTTTGAGTTTTTGGTTCTAAGCTTCATTATACCTTTTGGTGAAAATTTGCATCCTGAAATATAATCATGTAGTGATCTAAACCACAGAGAAAACCTGAAAGATGCTAAGATTGTCATTGACAGTTGGGAGCAAACCTGTATTTTGTTCTGATTTGAGACTCTTAAGGTCAATCATGTATTCTTTCATTTTCTAGAAAACATAGGCTTAAGACACACGGATGGACCAAGGTGTAAATGTTGAAGGGTCATCTCTGGGAATCTAAAAAAGATCAAAAGAAGAAAGATAGTTGTTAATAAAATGTTATTCAACTGAAAATGCTGTAATTAAGAAGTCAAATTATTATTATTTTGATACAGAATCGCTCTGTTGCCCAGGCTGGAGTGCAGTGGCATGATCTTGGCTGACTGCAACCTCTACCTTCTGTGTTTAAGTGATTCTTGTGCCTCAGTAACCTGAGTAGCTGGGATTACAGGCATGCACTACCATGCCTGGCTAGTTTTTGTATTTTTAGTAGAGAAGGAGTTTCACCATGTTGGCCGGGCTGGCGTCAAACTCCTGGCCTCAAGTGATCTGCCCGCCTCAGCCTCCCAAAGTGCTGGAGTTACAGGTGTGAGCCATGATGCCTGGCCAGAAGACAATCATGTTTTTTAAAAATGAACAAGTCAATGTCCATTTTATTAATATCAAAAGTATATAATTCTCATATTTGTTTCAGTCCTTGAGTCATAAACCTCCTTATTGTCATAACCTTCTTTTTGGGATAAGATGCCACTTGCTCAGAAGCCCTGTAATTTTCAAGTCATAACGTGCAATCTAATTTTATACCAAAGTCTCACTTAGGGCTACAGTAAGCAGTTCAGTAGAGGACTAGGCTCAGATGCTAGTTCTGGGTATATTTTTAGCCTCTGGAAAGTGGAAGTGTATTCTGTGATTACAAGGCATATCAAGGTGTGCCCAGTGACTTGATATTTTCATTTAAGTTATTTTTATTAGTTGGCTTAACAAATACTTTCTGCATGATTGACCAGATCAGATATCTAGTTAATGCAATTTGGTTACTGAGGTAATCAAAATACCACAGCAGCTACATTTTGATAAAATGTTTAAAGAAGCAACCTACCATGTCCATTTGCTATTAACACTGGCTCAATTGAGTGTGTTTTTCTTTGGGGTCTGAAAGAATCAAATCATAATTTGAAGAGGCTTGCTTACTTTGCAGTTGTTAAGAAGCACACACGGAGGCTGGGTGCAGTGGCTCATGCCTGTAACCCCAGCACTTTGGGAGGTGGAGGTGGGCGGATCACAAGGTCAGGAGTTCGAGACCAGCCTGGTGAAACCCCGTCTCTACTAAAACTACAAAAATTAGCTGGGCGTGGTGTTACACGCCTGTAATCCCAGCTACTTGGGAGGCTGAGCCAGGAGAATTGCTTGAACCCGGGAGGCAGAGGTTGCAGTGAGCCAAGATCGTGCCACTGCACTCCAGCCTGGGTGACAGAGCAAGCCTCTGTCTCGAAAAAAAAAAAAAAAAAAAAGAAGAAAAAGAGCATATGAAGTGGCAGGTGAAGGCAAAATGAGAATTTTCATTGAAAAAGATGAACCCGCCCTGTAATATTGTCATGGTTATCAGATCCATACCAACAACCTGAAAGTCCATGACTACAATAGGGACCTCCCTTACCATGTCGGTGAACTGATCCACACACATCATCCGAATCATCTCAGGGGTTGCCGGGCTACTCAGGACGAAGGTCTTGGCTAGCCCCCTCTCTCTGCGGGCAGCAGCCACTGTGTCATATATGGCAAACAACACCGAGGACCCCAAGAACATTCCAGCCTCACCCAATCCCTGAGAGAAAAACAAAAGGCTGTCAGGAATGCATGGTTCTTTTAGGACTAATTTGTGTACACACACACACACACATTCTTCTCTGGCTTTATAATCCTCAGAGTGGAGTGCTTCCAAATTGCCAGAATCAAATTCCCCTGCATGGTGATTTGGGTGTCCACCTCAGAGTAGCTGGTAAAAATGCAATTTGGTTACTGAGTTAATTAAAATACCACATCAGCTGATGTGAGGGGAGGGGCTACAAAGGCCCATTGCCTTTGGTGCCCTTATGATGTTCCAACTCTGGCTCCAGAACATTTGTGTCTAACTCAAGGGCAAAATGAAACAACCACAACCTTTGTAGTTGAACTTGAAAGACAGTGAGAGGTGGTTGCCTCTTTTCGTGTGTGTTAACTTTGCCGGCATAGATTGGATGCTTTCGAGTTACCACTATGGTGACATTATATTTCAAATGATTCACCAATGCTTTTTTGTACTGATTTTTCTTTTTGCTTTCTTCCAGGTGGTCTGGTCTGTGATCTGTGTCCAGGGCCCTGGTGGAGGGATGAGACAAAGGCCGGAAGCAGATAAAGGCTTCCCCAGGCTTTGGTTGTTGTCAAAATTCCAGGTTCCTCTGAGGCAAATATCGAGGGAGAAAGGGGGCCGGTAGGCAGAGGGGTTCCTCTGAGGCTGGAAGAAGGGGTGAGAGTCGAGGGGTCTGGCTCCCTAGTTGGAGCAGAACTGGCAGGGAGGCAGCTAGACCCCAAGTGGCAGGGTTGTGTGCTGTGTTGGGCCAGCTTAGAAATGCCCTTGGCCAAAGTCTGGTGTAGAAGTGGAGACAGAGACCACTCAGACAGGAAGTCTCGCTTTCCTAGCAATCGTGACCTACTCCCAGGAAAGAGGGAATACTCTGGAAATCTGAAGTTAAAGTTACCACCTATCTGTCCAGATGTGGGCTCAGATCAGAACATAAGTTTGGGAAGTTGTGTTTTTTCTCACACTTGTATTTGAGAACCGTTTCTTGCCAAGGTCTTTATGGGCCAGTTGAAGGCCTTCTGCTCCAGGGAGCATGGCACCAACACCTCAGGTATCAATGGCTATGAACACCTCAGAGGAAAAAGTCAGGAAGAAAGTTGGTTAAAAGCCCGTTTTGACTTGGAGAGGGTGTGGAAGAGGCAGTGTCAGTAAGAACTGTGTCTGGAGGACAGGTGGGAAGGGTGCAGAAAAGCTCTGCGTGGATGGAATTTGCCTACAGTGTTAATTTATCTCACAATGGCACTTAGCCTCATGAGCCAAGTTGTTCATTGCCTTATTGACCCTTGTTTGATTTAGATTTGTTTCTTGATCTCTAGCAAAACATGAAGACCCGGCTTGGGCTTCTGGAGTCAGTGTCACTCTGCCACAAGCATGCTTTTCTTTTCTCTTTCTCCTTTTGGGATTTGCAGTTCAAAGGACATAGTAAATTCAGGGGATGGTTTTATAATTTCTTGAAAAAGGAGGTTGTTATGGGGTGAACTGTGTCCTCCTCAAATTCATCTGGTGAAGTCCCAATCCCCAGCATGCAGAATGGGACCGTATTTGGAGATGAGGGCTTTACAGAGATGATTAAGTTAAAATGAGGTCATTCAGGCAGGCCCCAATCCAACATGACTAGTGTCCTTATAGGAAGAGGAAATTTGGACACGGACACACACAGAGGGAGGATCATGTGAAGAAATGGGAAGAAGATGGCTGACTACAAGCCAAGAAAAAAGGCCGTGGAGAAAACCAACCTGCCAACACCTTGGTGGTGGACTTCCAGCCTCCAGAACTGTGAGAAAATAAATTGTTGTTGTTTAAACCACCTGGTCTGTGGTATTTTGTTATGGCAGCCACAGCCAACTAACACAGAGGTTTAAGTTCTTACCTTGGATGAGTAGATGGCTATGGGATTTTGGGAACGCACCAAGGTGACATAGAACTCTTCTGGTATCTCAGTGATGGTGGGGATTTTGTAGTCATCTGGACTCTGAGAATAAAGCACACCTTCTGGGGAGTATTTCAGTTCTTCTATGGTATAGAATCTCATGCCTTGAATAAATGCTCCCTCAATCTACAGCCAAAAATTTCACAGGTTATAGGATATAACCTGATATTGGTTGAATAAATATTACAGTGTGAATAAATGTGGAGCTCTGGATCATAAGAAGCCATTCTTTTTTTTTTTTTTTTGAGATGGAGTCTTGCTCTGTCACCCAGGCTGGAGTGCAGTGGTGAGATCTTGGCTCACTGCAACCTCCGCCTTCCAGGTTCAAGCAATTCTCTTGCCTCAGCCTCCTAAGTAGCTGAGATTACAGGCGCCCACCACCACACCCTGCTAATTTTTGTATTTTTAGTAGAGACGGGGTTTCACCATGTTGGTCAGGCTGGTCTCGAACTCCTGACCACGTGATCCGCCCTCCTCAGCCTCCCAAAGAGCTGGGATTACAGACGTGAGCCACTGCACCCAGCCAGTAAGCCATTTTTGAAAGCCATTTTTGAACTGGTGCCTGCAACCTTGCTTGGCCTCATCCTTGGGTTCCCCACAGTCTGGGTGCCTGACATTGGCTACTTTCCTGCTAATTCTCCAAACCTACCAGCTTCTTTCTCATCTCTGAGTCTTGGTAAATACAGTTTCTCCTGACTGTCTTCACCCCTTCCCACCTCAACTTGTCCACCTGGCACACTCCTATTCCTCTTCCATGTTTCAACTAAAGGATTAGGGCCTCTCTGGTATCTTAAGGTCCTCCCAGCACTCCCTGGCTGGATTTAGGAACTGCTTCCTGCAGGCTCACTGCACCTGGAACACACTCCTGCCTGTGGCGGAGCTTGGAGGGCATTTCATTGTTCACCTCTCACTCTCACTCTCCTCCTCTCTCCCACTAGCTTATGAGCATCTCAGGCTTGGCTTTCTTATATTCTGTTCTTAGCATGGTGCCTGGCACATAGGTTCTCCATAAATGTCTATAGAAGTAGGTGAAAAAGAAGTTAACATTGAGGGAATACGACATAGAATAAATAGAATTAGGACACTGTAATTCATTATATCTGGATTTCTCGACTTTTTTCCCCCTCCCCTTCCCTCGTCTTCCCTCCTCTTCCCTCCCCTCCCCTCCCCTCCCCACTCCTCCCCTCCCCTTCCATTCCCTTCCCTTCCTTCCTTCCTTCCTTCCTTTCTTGAGATGGAGTCTTGTTCTGTCACCCAGGCTGGAGTGCAGTGGTTCGATCTTGGCTTATTGCGACGGCCGCCTCCCAGGTTCAAGTGATTCTCCTGCTCAGCTTCCCAAGTAGCTGAGACTACAGGTGTGTGCCACCATGTCTAGCTAATTTTTTTATTTTTTTCAGTAGAGATGGGGTTTCACTATGTGTTGACCGGGCTGGTCTCAAATTCCTGACCTCAGGTGATTCCACCCACATTAGCCTCCCAAAATGCTGGGATTATAGGTGTGAGCCACTGTGCCCAGCTGACTTTTCTTTATGTTACTGAGAAGAGTAGATCATGCTAAACAGGGTAGATTGGAAGAAATAACTATATTTATTAAAAGCCATGATGAGCTCTATTTACATACATTTATGCTCCAGGAAAAAGGTTGCTTTTAAAGCGGCCTTTTACAAAAATCGGAGAGTTCACAAATTGGAAAGTTAAAGTTTCCATTTTATTAAAACACAAAATGTAGGAATAAGGTAAGTAAATTTAAATGCTAAATTTAGAAATAACAATGCGTGTCTCTAAAGGAATAGATAAAAGCCCAAGAGATTCAGCCTAACACACTTCTGGTTTTCTTTCCTTTTCTGATGGGGCAAATGTGAGGTTTCCTGATCATCTTCCTTTTTGCCTTTGCTTAAGCAATAACAAGGCAGGAATTAGCTGGGAGGAGGGGAAGAGAAATGGGGAGAGGAGGTAGGGCCTGGGGCTAGCAGTAGTTCTCAAACTTACAGGCTTGAGAGCAATTTTTACCTAACAAAATTGTGCTAGGCCATAACAGCCTGGCACAGTTATGATGGAGTACATCTGGGCCTGGGGTGGGCCCAGGAATTTGTGTTTCCAATAAGCATTACAGGTGCTTCTGTTGCAGTGTCTAAGGGCCATATTTTGAGAAACACTGGGGGACCAATCAAATTGTCCTTATAAAGCCCATCAGCCCAGCTAGCGAGGTAAACCAGTCTCTTAGGACCTAGGATGGTGAGAAGCTGCTGGCAGATGAAAGCACCATATGTCAGAGTTTGACGCCAGGCTATTCAAGTGCTCCCAATTGCTACTCAGGTGCAGACTGTAGACCAGCTGTCTTGGCCTCACCTGGGAGCTGGTTAGTAGGTCTAGGATGAGCCAATGCGGCTGGTCTGTTGGCCCCACTTTGAGTAACAGGGCTAGAAAAAAGCAAGGCTATGCCAATAGCTGGGAAAGTTTCAACGCCACGTTTAAAAAGACTTTGAGTGAGTTAATTTTATTTATTTGCAAGATAAAAATCAGAATTAAATTCAGCAAGCGGGGGAAATTGTGTTTAAACATTTCTTTTTTTCTTAAATTTCTGTAAGTTGTATAGTCTGTTTAAACTCAATACTAATATGAACACTAATGTAACTTTATTTTATCGATGTAATGTTCTAATTATGAACATATCAATGCTAATTGAAGAAAATTTAGAAAACACAGAGAATCATAAAGCAGAATAAATCATACATATTCCTGCCATGTAGGTAAACCAATAACTTTTTCTTGAATTTACTTTCAGTATTTTATCTATGTGTGTGTATGTATGTGCATAACATACAATATGTATTACAGAATACTTGCACTCGATATGAACAAGGTTTAGAGCATGGCGGGGTGCGGTGGCTCATGCCTGTAATCCCAGCACTTTGGGAGGCCGAGGTGGAAGGACTGCTTGAGGCTAGGAGTTCAAGACCAGCCTGGCCAACATGGTGAGACCCCCATCTCTACTAAATACACAAAAATTAGCCAGGTATGGTGGTGGACACCTGCAATCCTAGCTACTCAGGAAGCTGAGGCAGGAGAATCACTTGAACCCGGGAGGCTGAGGTTGCAGTGAGCTGAGATTGCGCCACTGCACTCCAGCCTGGGTGACAGAGTGAGACTCCATCCCCCCAAAAAGGTTTAGAGCATGTTGGGAAATAGTATTCTGAATGAATAGCTGCTAAATGGGATTGAGCAAAAGTCCCTGTGGGGTGGTTCTGGAATCACACACCTGTCCAATATCCAGGGCTGGGTTTATGCTGAAAGCAGCCTCCATGAAGATGTCGGTCCTAAGAAGCTGTGCCAGAGAAAATATTACTTGTTTAAAATAGATGTTTACTAAAATTATATACCTGTCCCTACTTTTTCATTGGGAGGATCAAGTTTATTGTTATTTACAACATTGATTATTCTTTACAGTGTTAGTGTTTACACTGAAGATGGTGGAATAGAAACATCAGTCTTTACCTTATGAGCCCCCGTGAGACAGTCGACTTCAACCTCAGAACAGGCTGCTCCATAAACATAATACGGGTAAGCATTACCCTCCCCCTTCTCCCAGTCCATATTTGTCTGGTAGCCTCTGAGAAGAGAAATCAGGAGTGAGGAGAAGAGGCACTTTCCCCCCTCGTGGTTGGATCACCCCAAGGTGCGAAATCTTGGAGATGAGCAGAGCAGAAGGGCTGACCCACAGGGGCTCCAGGCAGCGTCTGCACCCAGTGGCTGGAGGCCTCCCCACCTTCTCCTGCAAGGATCATGAGGTCAGGGCCGCAAGGCTCCACCGAAGACACAGGGAGAAGACCAGCCGGTATTGGACCCCTGCCCTCCAGTGCACAGTTCCTGGGATGGGCCAGGGCATGTAGAGACAACTATGGTGTCCCGTTGGGCTGCTGAACAGCTGCTGCCTCTGGATAGTCCCCAGTCCCTGGCCCTCCCCCAGATCTCCTTCCCTACCCTCCACGATCCCATGACTAAGGGGTTAACACTGGGCACAGCAGAGCTCCGGCACTATCTGGACATCTGTCCAGACTGATGAATGTGCATCACCCCTGCCCAAGTGTAGTTTAAACCAAAGTAAAAATGCCCTTTACTTGAAATATCCAGTAGCTGAGAGACTGATGGATTCTTCAAAGGCTTTTGCAATCTGAAAGAGATGATGAGTTACAAAAAAATACAAATTTGGGGAAAGTAATGGAAATGCCTTCCATGCTAGGCTTGCCCTCTCTTGTTTGTCCCAAGGTCTGCACCCACACTTCCCTGTAGCGAGACTTAGGCCTGGGTACAAGCCTGGGTCATGCTTTTCAAGAGAGGTTCTTAAGGGCAGCTGCTAGCTGTACTCTGGGACTCTGTGTTTTGTAGGGCTGCTGCACAGTGTAAAGTTTGTTATTTTTCACACTTTTTGCATTTTTTTTTTGATTTTTAAATTAAAAAAATTTTTTTAGACAGGGTCTCGCTCTCTCCCAGACTGGAGTGCAGTGGCCGGATCTTGGCTCACCACAACCTCCACCTCCCAGGCTCAAGGGATTCTCCTCCCTCAGTCTCCCAAGTAGCTGGGACTACAGGCACGTGCCACTACTACCTGGCTAATTTTTGTATTTTTAGTAGAGATGGGGTTTCACCATGTTGGCCAGGCTGGTCTTGAATTCCTGACCTCAAATGATCCACCCGCCTCAGCCTCCCAAAGTGCTGGAATTATAAGTGTGAGTCACTGTGACCAGCCACTTTTTGGCTCTTTAAATTAGGAGAGGGCTAGGCTATATTTAGGTACTTCTATATAGGTATGTACATAGGCATTTTTACCCTGCTTTGTTCCCAAATAATTTAGCTGTCTCAATATATGATTATGTCAGTTTTCCTGCTGGAGTAAACTGTACAGGAGTGGGGAATAATAATCAAGATGGTAATAATAACTATTATTATTAGAAATTCAATAATCCTTTGATCTTAGGACGACTATTATCTCCATTGTACAGGTAAGAAAACTCCACGATCCTGAGGCTATGGTCTGAATGTTTGTGTTTGCTCAAAATTCTTATGTTGACATCTCAATCCCCCAGGGTGAGGGTATTAAGAGGTGGGGTCTTTGGGAGGTGATTAGGTCAGGAGGGCAGAGCCCTAATGAATGAGTTTAGTTAGTGACTTCATAAAAGAGGCCCTAGAGAGATACCTTGCCCCTTCCATCCTGGGAAAACACAGCAAGAAAGCCCCATCTGTGGACCAGGGAACGAGCCCTCATCAGACACCAAATCTGCAGAGGCCTTGATCTTGGACTTCCCAGCCTCCAGAACTGTGAGAAATGAATTTCTGTTGTTTATAAGCCACCCAGTCTACAGCATTGTTTTTTTTTTTTTTTTTTTTTTTTGTTTTTTTTTTGTTTTTACAGCAGCCAAACAGACTCAGATGGGGTAAGTGACTTGCCCCATAGGCTAGTGGTGATGAAACAGGGACAGCAGCCCTAGGTATGCCTTACTTTAGAGCCCATCCTGCTCTTATGCTTAGTGAGAAACGAGGCTCTGAAATAAAGCCAGGTTTCAATGTATACAGTCATCTCTTTTACCCTTTTGAAAAAATAGAACTAAATGCCAGTACATGCTTTGTTTCTTGAAGGGGCACCACCCTTCAGCCCATGCGTCTAGGACTGTTTCCTATCTGGATGTAGTTGCCTTTCTGGAAAGGGATAATGTAGAGAACTCACCCAATCCTCCCATTTTCCTTTAGGGTTTTTCCTGATGATGGGATGAAGACGGGCCATAAGAGTTTGGCAGGCATTCTAAAAATAAACATTTGAAATGATGTCAGAAATAAAAGGCACAAGGAATAGCAAAATGTTAACTCTTTAAATTGATTCAAATGCAGACCATCAGTTTGGTGAACCTGCTTCCTAGTCATCTAGGCAGGGTTTCCTAAACTTAAGTAACACATGGAATCTCTTCAAAGGAAAACACATTCTGTGAATACTGCAGTGTTGATTTAAAATTATTTTTATTATAATGTTGTAATATATGGTAACATGAAGCTGGGTAGAGTCTCCTTAGAGTTGTAGCTCTTTTATAACTAGAAAACAAAAACATAATCACAGAGGGTGCGTACCCATCTACACGCCAATAAAACTCAGAATAACAACATTAATTTAGTTGATCCATGATGTTTTCTGGAGCTAAATTGCTGCTTGGAATATGGAAAAAGTATTGACTGCTGTGGCACAGGTACTTTGGAGTTTGACATGCCTATTATGTGCTAGTGGATGGATCGATTTTCTCCCCACTCTTCTTACTGAAATCACCCCTATATTCATTTGCATTTTATTTCTTGCCATCGTCCGCTCTCCATGGGGCAAGGAAACATCATTTACATATGAAGTCCATCTCTGCTCTTGTTGCTTTGGCACAAAGCATACTCTTGGTCCCGAATGCGGACAGAGATCTCACAGCAATATTCAGTGATAAAGCAGTCATTTGGATGATACGAAATATACCTGTATATTTTAAGTTTTAAAAGTTTATCATTAAAACGAACATAAAAATTACTGAAGTAAAACCTTGGATTCCTGAGATTACACCTGCTGACTCCTGAGTGTCTGTGAACCCCAGCATGGCTTCCACTTGTAATTCCCGTAAAAATCCATTCAGATCTCTGCTTTTACTCATTCATCTCAGCCTCAGAATGAGACCCCATCTCAAAAAAAGAACCAAAAATAACAACAACAACAAACCAAAAAAACCCCCCTCAGCTTCTGCTGTATGTTTCTTTTGAAAATCTGATGTGATTGTTGGCTGAAAAAAATCTAGAAACTTGGGTTGCTGTGAGTCTTGGTGAGCCTTGAAAGCTCTTCATAATCATCCCACCATGCAAGCCCACCGAGGAGCCGCAGGCTGTCTGAAGGACACGCAGAGGACCAATCTTCACCCTTTGCATTCCAAGGAGCACTCTCAATCTGCTGGGTGCGTTTCTGCCCAAGCCAGATGGAAGCCAGTGTACGGAAAGGCTTCTGTTCCCTTTAGAGTTTTCCTACATCTACATTTTTGGACTCCAGATGAAGAATTTTACTTTGTTTCAAAGGTGGCTTGGCAATGTTCACATAGTCCTAAAAGAATTTTTCATGTCGTAATTTGAACTGTATCCATTGTAAAAACAATCTTATTCTTACATGCATTTTTTTTTTTTTGGTGCAACCATCACCACTATCTGTTTCTAATACTTCCTTATCAACTCCAAAAGAAACTCTAAAACCATTAAGCAATAACTCCCTCCTGGACCCTACAACCTGGTCCCTCCCTCCAGCTCCTCTGACCTCTAATCTCCAGGTTTGAAAAGGAACTCATCTATAAGGCCTTCCTGCAAAGGGTGAAGTGCCTCAATAGAAAGAGACTGGAGGGGACTTGCCGCTCAGGTGGAGCTGGGGCAGGGCACAAGAGGCTAAAGCCAGAGGAGAGGCCCTGCCCATGCCCAAGACGCCCGGGAGGGACTCTCAGAAGGCATCAGATGTAACATGGCCAGATTACACTGATGCCAGCCAGGTGAGGTCTTTTCTGCTTTTTACCTCTATGCCCTTCTCTCCTCTGACTCTACAGGGGTCTGAAAAGTAGGTTAAGAAGCTGGAGGGGAGCACAAAAAGTACAGGGAGGGAGTTGGGGAGAAGCCACCTCCACCCCCTTTCTACCTGCAGACCCTGATGGGAGGTAGCAGAGACACTGCAATTTGAAGTACATTTTGGAATTTTGGACTAGACATTTTAATTATTGAAATGAGGTTATTTCTGTGAATAAAAGTGATCTGTGGAGTTTTAATGATCTTAGAGTAAATAGAAAGCTCTAGGTAGATTTTATTCAGGGGAAAGAAAGGGGAAGCCCACAGAGGGAACTTGAACCAACCTTGGGAGGAGAAGGCGTGAAGCTGTTTCCTGCAGCGTGCCTTGGAGCATCACATGACACTCTTCACAGTAACAGTTTCATGCATTTATTTACTGTCTGCCAGAATGTGATATTGCTACACCCCTAGTGCTTAGAACAGGATCTGACACCTGGTAAGCCTCAGTAAATGTTTGTTAAACCCATGCTGAATTAATAAAATAATTGTGAAGTCACACAAATTTATGACTTTCATATGATGACTCATCAAAAATCATCATCAAATACGGAAAATTTTCAAAAAATGTTTTTGTTTCCTCATTTTTTTGGGTGTCCCTGTCTTACCATGCCTGAGATCATAGCTAGTTGTTTATTGGGTGTCTCTTTGCATCGTGTGCTTGCAAGGAAGTTAACATCTGGATGAAAGGTGAAAAAATGGACTCAGTCATTTACATGGTTTTATCAAAATTTGAGTTTTCCAGAGCATTTTCCTTGAGCAGGTTTCTCTACTGCAAAACTTCTCAGAGCCTTTAATATGCAATATGCCTCAGTGGTGGCTCATGCCTGTAATCCCAGCACTTTGGGAGGCCAAGGCGGGTGGATAACCTGAGGTCATGAGTTTGAGACCAGCCTGGCCAACATGGTGAAACCCCCGTCTCTACTAAAAATACAAAAATTAGCCAGGCCTGGTGGCAAGTGCCTGTAATCCCAGCTACTTGGGAGGCTGGGGCAGGAGAATCGCTTGAACCTGGGAGGTGAAGTCTGCAGTGAGCTGAGATTGTACCACTGCACTCCAGCCTGGGCAACAGAACGAGACTCCATCTCAAAAAAAAAAAAAAAAAAAAAAAAAAGGTGCAATATGCCTTAGAAGCCTCTGTGAGTGGGATACAGTAAGCATGCAACATTTTCCAAATCTGTTGACTGTAGAATTCTTTGTTTTTTCCACCAAGCATTTCATGGGACCACTATCCCAAGGAGCATACTTTGGGAAGCCATGGTTCATACGATATATGAATATATTTCATAGGCTCAAAGCTTCTCTTTTCATCCAGGTGCTTGTCATTTTGTGGAGATGATCTCTATGGGTGACTAATGGCCAATCAATAGTTTTCTAGTGGAGAGGAAGGTAGTGGTGGTGGCTTTACTCTATAATCCCTGTAATCCGCCCAGCAATTCTATGAGGTGGGTGGTGTTCATATCTCCAGTTTTGCAAAAGAGGAAACAGATACCTAGAGAGGTTAATGACTGGCCTGAGCCCTTTGTGGAACCAGGATGGGATAACCCTGCATTGCTCTGGTATGCTGTGGTGAGAGAAGATAGAGAGTCTCAGATAAGATGAAGGGAGGTTGCTGAAGGTGCAGGTTTTCACATGCAACAGAACATTAACTATAAAAACAGCTCAGCATGGCAGGAGGAGCACTAAATGGGAGCCTCAGAAAACCTGATGCGGAGCCTTGGCTCTGTCAGTCATTAGCCAAATGTCCTAGAACTTGACCTTTCTTGGCTTCGGTTTCATCTTCCACAAAAGAAAGGATGGGACAATGTTCTTTCCAGCACTGTCTTTGAGTTACTGAGAAATGAAAGAAAAGTCACCTGCACAGCCTTTCCATTGATGTCTGTCCCCATTGATCCCAATGTGAGGACGCCATTGGACACTGTGACTGTGCTTGTTTCAGACAGGTGTATGTATGACTGGGGGATATTGAGTTCATGACTAGCCACCTGCCAGAATCAGAAGAAAAACATTTATTGCATGGACTTTAAGCCTCTCCCCCAAATTAAAAGTTACAGTCTTTTTAGAACTGAGTATAAACCTGGCTATTCTTCTATAGAGACAAACATTTTAGCTGGTATCTTGAGTTTATATGTAGATTAGTGCACTAGAAGACTTTAAATGGCACTGTTAAAGATACATTCCTTTTCAGCGACATGTGGCCAACCAATGCCTTCTTTTAATGCCACTCTCATGGAAGCCATGTGTCAGGATGTTCACTCTGGGACATGTAGTGTAGTAAGACAGGTGCAGGCAAGCTCGAGGCCCTTGTCTTAATATTTCTCCTTCGTCTTCTCCTTGTGGTTTACAGATAATTTAACAGATTATGTTTCCTTCATGGGACATTTTGGAGGCATAAGGGTTTTGTTGTGAAGAAGCAAGATATATTCAAAGAAGGCCCTGTGGGTTTATGTGATTTCCTAATTCCAAGTATACTATTAAATAATATTCTTTCCTTAAAGAAAATGTCTTCTCTCTATCTCTCTTTGGGAGTGAAGCTTTGTTTCCCATTCACGTTTTTTAATCAAATGTCTTATTTCACATTTTAAAAAAGGGGAAATTTCTTATTTCATATTTTAAAAAAGGGCAAATTTCTGAATGCAGTAATCTCTTGCTCTTTCAACCATATTTGAAACATTTTCTTAAATTGGCACACATAAGGGCCAGTCATGTAATGTTCCTAAGTAGATTGTTAATTCTAAGAGCGTAATTTTTTATCCTACTAAATGCATTCACTTCTAATTGAGGATTTGGATGAACACAGTATTGCTCTGAGCAGTTGCCAGAAAGCTTACAAGTATCTTATCTTTGAAATCTGGAATCACATTTTTCAGAAGACCTGTGGACTTGATTCTGTTGTATGCAGGAAGAACAATAGAAAATATTTCCTTAATTCTAGGCCGAGCATGGTGGCTCATGTCTGTATTCCCTGCACTTTGGGAGGCAGACGGGGGTGGACTACTTGAGCTCAGGAGTTCAAAACCTAGGTAACACGGTGAGACCCTGTCTCTACAAAAAATACAAAAATTATCTGGGTGCACTATAGGTGGTGCACACCTATAGTCCCAGCTACTCAGGAGGCTGAGATGGGAGAATTGCTTGAGCCCAGGAGGTTGAGGCTGCAGTGAGCTGTGATTGTGCCAGTGCACTCACTCCAGCCTGGGCAACAGAGTGAGACCCTGTCTTAAAAAAATAATAATTTCCTCATCCTAACACTTATTTCCCTCACTCCCCTGCATTTTTGCCTTCCTAAAGTCAGAAGTCTTACAATTGACTTGTGCATTTAGTGTGATGGTATTTCTCAAGAAAAAGCTGTTAAGTTGAATGTAACATGCGTATTCTTCTATATTGGAGAAGACAGATACTGATCTCACCTGAATCATTTTGGTATACAGGCCTTGTCCCAGTTCATAGCCACCATGAGTCACCAAGACAGAGCCATCTAGATAGATGTGAACGAGAGCTGCCGCCTGGAGGGAAATAATTATACCAGTTTGGAAATTGATACAGCCAAATGTTGTTGTGAGTGTAGCCTAGGTTGCTGGATGAACAATCTTGTTTCATTAAGTCAATCTTTTATTTTTTCTTTTACAATTTAAATATCTTTATTTCATTAAAAATATTCCAGAGAATACTATATTATTCTGGAGAAGAATGCTATTATTAGTGGCTACAGACAACCTCTTGCAAGGCTTCAAAACCATCAATGTAGATAGATGAATGTGTTTATCGCCCATCACTCCCGTCTTCTGCCTACTGGAGGTCTTGTGTGGTTGCCTTGGGAGCTGCCTCTCCAAAGCCCCAACCCACAAACATTTGATAATTCTTCCCTCCTTGGGTATGAAAATTAATTTTAAAGCAAATATAACTCACATGAGTACATTTACAGGCACAGCCTCTTCTTGCTACTAGAGGAACTGGAAGAACCTTGAGGTGTTTTAATGGTTTCCAAACACTGATCTTTTAGAATCACATGGCTGGGGTCCCATTCTGGAGATTCCAATTTCGTGGCAGGAATGACAGGTTGGAGGTGAATTCCAAATACCCATTTTTTTTTTTTTTAAACTCCCAGGTGATCTTAATGATTGGCCAGATTTGGGATCCACTGATTTGTCCAAATTCTTTACTTTGCACATGGGGAATAGAAGCCTAGAGAGGGGGAGACTTGGTAAAACTCAGCTGTCTGATTTGTGGTAAAATCAGGACTGGAGCCCACAGCTCCTAACTTGAGCCCAGTGATCTTGGCGACCATGCCATGCTGCCTTTCAAACTAATTGCTGTTGTCCATCTCTGGGGCTGGTGGTTCTGATTGAAGAATCTATAGAATGTGCATGTGGCTCCAGGGATCAGACGGCAGGAAGAAGGAGGCTGGCTACGTAGGGTGGTTCTGCAAGTGGCTGGAATCTTTCTTTAGAGCAATCCCCATCATATGCTCATGCACGTAGCCAGGATCCTACTTCCTTGTTGATGTCTGTACCCCTGCCCCCAAACATTCAAATATCGACGAACTCATCTCTTCCAGTCTCCAGAATATGACACTGTATTTGCAGAATCATTAAGTCCTCTACAAGAACTTTTAAACTGTGTGTTTTCACCTCCAAGACAATCTAACAAGAGTAGTGGATGATCCTGTATAAATGAGTATTGCCATGTGCTTTCAGATACCATGCTAGATTTTATGTTGATAATTATATAAGCACCAAGTACGATTACTTTAATTGATGGAGCATATTAGAGCCAAGAGGTGAGACAGTGACCCACAGACTTTTAGAATTAAAAACTTCACAATGACTTGTGAAGCAGCAGCCAGAGCCATTATCTTTTTTTTTTTTTTTTGAGACGGAATCTTGCTGTGTTGCCCAGGCTGGAGTGCAGTGGCGCGATCTCCGCTCACTGCAAGCTCCGCCACCTCCCGGGTTCATGCCATTCTCCTGCCTCAGCCTCCTGAGTAGCTGGGACTACAGGTGCCCGCCACCTCGCCCGGCTAATTTTTTTTTTTGTATTTTTAGTAGAGATAGGGTTTCACCGTGTTTGCCAGGATGGTCTTGATCTCCTGACCTTGGGATCCACCGGCCTCAGCCTCCCAAAGTGCTGGGATTACAGGTGTGAGCCACCGTGCCCGGCCCAGAGCCATTATCTTTTTGTGAGTGAGGATTTGGTTTTAGAAAAGCAGCATCATTCACCACGTTACATTAATGTTATTTTGAATGCTACTGGCATTAATAGATTATTTTTACTTATTTTGCAAATTTGCTTGTGTTTTATAAAGGCAGGAGCAAAAGAAGCTCATTCTTTGGTTTTGGTTATATATAGTTGACGAACATTAACATAAATAATTTAAGCAACTTTTGAGAGTCCACAAAAAGGTTCTTCTTAAAGGAGGTCTCAGTGTTACTCTGGCTTGAGAAGTACTACCTGGGGGAAAGATGAACACCTGTTCCAGGGAGAGCAGTGCTCATGGCCTTTCCCCCACTCCTTGTTTGGCTTCCTACCTTGTTAGCGGACTCTGGGGAAGTGTGTGCACAGGAAGTAATTTGGTAAGAGACAGCTTGGGCACACCTCATTCACACCGTGAAGGGGTTGTGTGTTCTTTCCTTTGCGTGGGTTTGATTATGGGAACATTTCAGAGATTAATAGGAGTAGAAAAAGAATAGAAGAATCAGACACTGAACACCACACACACACACACACACACACACACACACATACACACACACACACATACACACACACACACACATACACACACACACATACACACATACACACACACACACATACACACACACACATACACACACACACACATACACACACACACACATACACACACACACACACACACACACATACACACACACACACATACACACACACACACATACACACACACATACACACACACACACACATACACACACACACACACACACACACACACACACAGAAACAAATTAGTTATGGTGAAACTAAAAAGGAGGCTGGGTAGTCACTGAGCCTCATTATAGTAGCTCCAAGTTTCCATGTGAGTCATGTAGCTCTGTCTGTTCTCATGTGGTTTTGAAAACTGTCTTCAGATTACCCTGCTGCACTCACTAAGGAACTGGGAAAGAGTAAGCGACCCTCTTGTTACTCCCAGTTTTCTCATGGATTTGAAATTTGGCCCCATATGCCAATACCCATGTTTGGGGCCCTTCTATACCAGCCCAGAACCCCTGGGCTGGACTTTACTGTTGATTGCTTTCAGTGTGACCACCAGGTCTGCCCTGGCACTTGTGGTCCCCAATGCTTGCCTAAACCCACTCTGTTTCCTGCTAAGGAAACTGCCCCAGTTCTTTTGTCTGTCCCCAGAGGGGATCATCCCTTGTTGCACATGATCGATCTTCTCAGGCAGCAGGTCATTTGGAAAAAAGCTTTTGCTGAGAAGACATCTCTCCCAGTCTCACCTGATTGTAGTAAGCTGTGGGGATCCCAATGGAAAATTTCATGGGGAATATGGCAAGTCCCCTCTTCTTCCAGTAATTCTTTTTGTTAAATTCCTCTGCGGCCAGTTTCCTAGCATAGAACGAAGATTTCTCCAGACATTCTTTCCAGCATCTTTGCAATGGCTCTGGATTAAATGTCTGCTTAAAGGCTGTTTTGCTAATTCTCTTATACATGTTTATTTCTTTAACCTGAAAGATGATAAAATAAAATGGATTTTAGGATAGAAGCTTGTTTCACATGTGCAGTATGTGTTTTTGTTATATGCCTGATATGCAGAAAGTCTTTCTAAAGAAAGAAAACTATTTTAATGGCTATAAATATGCAAGTGCAAGTGTACATGTATAAACAACAGAGTAATAATAAAAACAGTATAAACTACTCTTGAGCATTCCATATGCACCAGGCTCTAGACTAAGTGTATTATCTAGTTAACATCACAATCACCCTGAGAAATAGTTGGTTCCAACCATTGTGAATTCTGTCACAAGTTTGTCAGTGGTGAGACAAAATTCTCCTGATTCAAAATCCTTTTACACCCACACAATGTTGCCTCATTCTTAACTGTTCTCAAATTAGCTCCCCAAAGCCTTGAATTGTGGCAAAATATCTGCACAAATGGCTGTAACCATTCTGTGCTCTCTGTCCCCTGGGTGGCTTCACACTGATTCTAAAGTGTGGCTTGCTCTAGCCAATGGGACAGTAAGTATGTGAGGTGGACAGAGATTTGAAAAGCACTTGTACACCAGGGCTTACCATATTCTTGCTGTTCGTGGCAGCTCTGTGACCACCACCACAAGAACGAATCTGGCATACTGGAGGGTAAGAGACTCTGTGACGTGGAGATGTGCCTTCCCGACTGAGGCATCCTAGACGAGCCAGCGTGATGACCACCAGACATGTCAGTGAAGCTACCTTAGACCATGAGCTCCAGTTGCTCTCACCCAGACCAGAAGAGCTACCCAGCTGACCCACAGAATCATGAAAAGACTGTTGTTCTTTAAGTTTTGTGGTTGACTTACCACATAGCAAAATCTAACTGATACATAGATGATGTGCTTTATTGTTTTTGAATCCACATGGGGTTGACATAAAGCATATATAGGCATTTAAGATATATTGGAAGCAGTGATCTCAGCATTTTATTAGGGGGTTATGACTTATTACCTCTTCAGGGGGTAAGTTGCATTGAGATGCCACGGCAGTTATGTAAGCTTCGACTACCACCGTACCCTGAGGAAAGCCAAATCCTCGAATGGCTGTGTTGGATGGATTTGTTTTGCAAGCCCTACCCCGGCACCGGAAATTAGGAATATAGTATGCATTTTCAGATTTCAGCACAATGAACTCCACCACCTGAGTTGAAGCAAAACAAAGTGAAATCTTACATCTGACAGATATTCAAAACCACTTATCTGAATTTTATCTAATTTGAACCTGTCACAGGCAGAAGTTATCTGATTTGTAAGACAAATCTTTATGCAAATAAAGTATAATACATACAGCTCAACTGGTAACCTATGGGAAAGGCATGTTTCTCACCATCTCAGACTCATCAGGAGTGCACCTGCCATTGACGTAGTATTTGACATCAGCAGCTTTTATCACACCATTGTTCATGAATCCAATCTGCAAAGTGATAGCAAGTAAGGCATTTTTCTCAATAGTCCTTCTGTGCAATGAAATCATGCTGTACACAAACACATCTTGTCACAATTGTCAATGTATGCTTAGCTTATATACGTGATTGGATGTGACAGGAACCAGAGGAATATCAAGGATGGTGCCCAAGTTGAACATGATACCAATAGAAAGTTTTGGGTGGTTTTAGGCAATGTCTAAATATCTCTTTCAAGTGGTGTAGGATGTAGTAATTGTCTTTACTATTGGTTAGTTAACACTGAACAATGTCTTAGGCAGTTTGATTAACTTTTGCTTTTACCTACTTTGTATTTTCCGAGGAGTGGGTGGCGGCCAGCAGTTATCAGCATGTCATCACCACGTTCTAGGATAAACCGGATTGGACGGCCAGTCCTATAGGAAATGACTCTCTTAATACACTGGATGCTTCATAAAGTTGTAGAAACATAGTGATGGGGGAGGGGGACTTGAGATAATCTAGCTTATTGGTTGTCAGTGAGGGCAGTAACATTCTTTAGACAAGCTCCTTGGAAGTGTGTGGGGCATTAGTATTCTTCAAAAAGATCATAACTATTCTGGTTTAGTCATGTCTGAGAACTTATATGTTGCAATGATACGTTATTTGGTTACAAGTTACTTTCTTTTTTATATTATACTAAGGAATTGTATTATTGTTTTGCAATTATGTATAGTAGGTTTTACTGTTGTGAATTTCACTTTGAGATAGTTAAGAGAGCATTAAAATATTAGGTTGGTGCAAAAGTAATTGCGATTTTAAATATTTGCCTTAAAGGGAATGTTGAAGCTAAAAGGGTTGAGCTCCAATACTCCATTGAGCATAACCTTCCTTGCATTCAGACTCCCCTTTCATAAAATGTCCATCGAGGACTCCTCTGGTTTCTGATGGAATGTTCCCAGTGCCTGCAAACCTGCAATTTATAGGACAGTTTTTCCTATTGTTGGAAAGTGCCAATGAGCTAAGATGTTCATGGTTTTTCTGTTTGTAGAAGTAGCCTGGGATAAGTTAGTTTGAATAAGTGAACTTTGGTAGTTACAAGGTTCACAAAAGTCATGGCTATTCCAGTGTTTGGGTATTCCAGCTGGATGACACAGAGGCTAAGTGAACATTCCCAGGTGGTTGCAGAGCCCCTGCTTTATTTCATGACAAACTGTGTCTCTTTTGGGGCTGGGGTTTGACATTCCTTCCACGTGGCCAACCTCAGCTGAGTTGAAAGCTGAGACGAAAGCTGGGGTGCTGGGCTGAAAGAATGCAGATGGCATCAATGCTATTTGGACTACTAACGATGCCACTGTGACTCTTACTTGTTGGCGGCCACAGCACTGACAGCTCCTAACACAGCAGGCTTGGCCACTTTCCCTCCAAACGCTCCTCCAGTTCTTTTCATGCGGCAGGCGATTCTATTCCTTGGGACGTTCAGTGCTGCAGCCACATATTCCTGCAAGATGTAAGTTCCCAAAGTTATGTAAATGCAATTTAATAGTTTACTTTCTCATCCTTGTATTTCCCCTCTGCCCAGTAAAAGAAATCTAGTAATTCAACAAATACTTATATTTACAGAATTGTGTAACCATCACCATAATCTAATTTTAGAACAGTTTCAGCATCTGCAAAGAAATTTTGTATCCATTAAGCACTTGCTCCTCATCTTCCCCAAACCCCCAGCACTGGGCAACCATTAATCTACTTTCTGTCTATATAGATTTGCCCATTATGGACACTTCATGTCAGTGGAATCATACACTACGTGGTCTTTTGTGACTGGCTTCTGTCTCTTAGCATAATATTTTCAAGTTTCATCCATGTTGTAGCATGTGTCAGTACTCCATTCCTTTTTTTTTTTTTTAGTTCAGAGTCAATAACTTTATTAGAAGGAGAATAATACTAAAATTTGTCAATGACAGAGACAATCAACTTTGTAACAGAAAGTCAGGGAAACTTTATTTTTACTTCTAAATCCAAAGGCTAAGTATAGCAGAGTTGTAAAAATGAAATCCCACTTAGTCTGATTCACACAAGTACTAACGTTTAATCCTGTTTTCAGAGTCCAAGAACGAAAACTTGCAATTAAACACTGAGCAAGCCACATGTTTAAGTAAAATTTCTTAAAAAGTCTTAAAAAATATGATACAGGACCTAAGTTTTCATTGGCATACATACTATTAACATATGTTCTGAAAACTGGTAGGTTACATCAGTCCTGAATTAATTTTTAATAATAACAATTTTAAAAACTGACTGAGCTTTATACTTTTTCTATGCTACTATAGTTTTCTTTCACCTCATTTGTTAAATGTCAATCTTCACTTTATGTCATTTTCAGCATTCTTCCAAAAATCTTCTAACAGTAGTACTTTGATCTAAAGTCTTATCAGATTGGTTTTCAATGAACCGAGTGTCACATTCAGATTTAGTGTCTTCACTGGTCCCATTGACCTCATTCTTAGTATCGCTTTACTTTGATTCAATGTTTGTGTCTTCACTCTGTTTTTTTTGACTACCAGACTTCACACTACTTTTTATTAATCATCAAATCTTCTCTTTCTCCTTGGATTTTCTATCTTGTTCTCTGTCCCAACTTTTGTCCTGTGCTTATATGACTTTCAATTCTGGCTTTTTGATCTTCTTTGATCCCAGCTTCGAGATCTATGTTTTCTTTCTGACTGCTCATGGCTTCTGCTTCTTCATTGATTTCTACTTCTGCTTCACCTTCTTTCTCTGCTTCATGATCTTTTGTGGTCTCAAGACCTGCTGCATCTTCAGTCTGAAGTTTGGCTTGAGTGCTGTATTAGTCTGTTCTCACATTGCGAATAAAGACATACCCGAGACTGGGTAATTTATAAAGGAAAAAAGTTTAATTGACTCACAGTTCTACATGGCGAGGGAGCCTCACAATCACGGCAGAAGGCAAAGGCAAAACAAAGTCATGTCTTACATAGCGGCAGGCAAGAGAGTTTGTACAGGGGAACTCCCATTTATAAAACCATCAGCTCTTGTGACACTTATTCATTACTATGGGAACAGTATGGGTAACCTGTCCCCATGATTCAATTATCTCCACCTGGCCCCACCCTTGACACATGGAGATTATTACAATTCAATGTGAGATTTGGGTGGGGACAGAGCCAAACCATATCAAGTGCCTATTTCATGAACACCTTCTCTTTCTTCTTTCTCTGTCATAAGCCCTTTCTTTTTCTCTTTCTTCTTCCCTTCATCTTTTCCTTTCTCCTTCACTTCCTCTCTCACGTTCTTTTTCTCTTCCATTTCTTGCTTCTCCTTTTTTAGATGCTCATCATGATCAGGTTCTTGAGTCCTTTATCTTAACTTTTCTTTTGATTCTTCTAGAGTTGTTTTAATTTTGGCATATCCCATGTGTTGTTTTTCCAACAAACGGTCATCTACCCAGGATTGGTCATCTCCTACTATCAAAAAGGCTCCACACACTTCACAAACTTCCATTTGTTTTGTGTGTGTGTGTGCAGAAAAACTTTCAATTTTCAAGGTTGTGGATCTAGGCAATTCTCTCTCTTCTTTTAGTTGTTCAACTAATTTCATCATCCCCTGGGCTTCTACTTTTCCTTCAGACCCTAATTCTTCAATCTTCTGCAGAAGTACATCAATGTTGTCTGTTAGAACTTGAATTTTTTCTTCATTTTTGCCTGTTAGGGCAGCCGCCTCAGAAGACTGCTGGATTTGAGACAGTGCCAAATGAGCATGGCCCCCTTCTGGTTCTACATTCTACTTTTGCAAGTAAGCTCTGTAAGTATGGCAAAACAAACAAACAAACAAACAAACAAACAAACAAAAAACACCTCTCTCATAGCCACCTTTCATAAAATGAGAACTCTTCTCAGACTGTTTTTGTAGCTTTGCAGTATGAATTTCTTCACATGGACCAAGATTAGAATGTGTATATGTGAACAATTCTGCAGAACAAAAACCACAGAGATAATATTTATAAATGTTCTGTGGTCCCACCACATGTTGCTGCGCTTCTTATCCGGGGTGAGGTTTTGGTCCCAGCCCATTAACTCATCCAACAATTGTGTGGCCAAAATCATAGTGCTTCTTTTGGGCGGTTTCTCCCAGCCCAGGCACCCAGTGACAAAAGTGCTGGTGGCACTATCACCAACCTCCTCAGTCTGCTCTCAGGTTGAAAAGCCTCCTTTACATAGGAGCCTACAAGACAAAATCTCCATTCATTTTATGGCTAAATAATATTCCACTGCATGGATATACCACATTTTGTTTCTCCATTCATCAGCTGGATACTGGGTTGTTTATACTTTTGTTTATTATGAGTAATGCTGCTGTGAACATTTGTTCGTAAGAGTTTTTGCATTTATCTGGGGTGGATATTTACTTGCAGAATTGCTGAATTATATGTTCAGTCTGTTTAACATCCTAAGAAACCACCAAACTATTTTTCAAAGTGGCTGTGCCATTTTTCATGCCCATCAGCAATGTATGAAGGTTCCAGTTTCTCTACATCCTTGCCAACACTTGTTATCATCTGTCTTTTTGATTATAGACATTCTAGTGGGTGGGAAATGGTATTTCATTGTGGTTTTGATTTGCATTTCCCTAATGACTAATGATGCTGAGCATTTTTTAATGTGCTTATTGTTCATTCACATATCTTCTTCGGAGAAATGTCTACTCAAATCCTTTACTGGGACTGCTTTTGATACTGCCTTAGCTTCTGGGCTACGGCAGCCTGTGGGTACCCAGTGCCCTAGTAACTCTCAAGGAAATGTCTGCTGTTGTGTAGCTGACTGATTGTGACTCAGGAAATGTTAGTAATAAGTGGCAATGGTGACTTTGGGACATACATGTTGTTCATTGGAACCCAGAGTCACATACCCCCCGCCAAAAGGGACCTCAGGAGTGATCTTTATCACCTTTCACAATTTACAGAAAAGGATGTAGATGCCCAGTGACTTCCAGGAGATCACGCAACTGCTTAGGGGTGAAGCCTATATCTCCTCCAGTTACCTGCACGCGGGTTGGATACTGTGTTCCAAGGTGTAACACCATTTCTTTATCTTCTTTTGGGAGAGCTAGGATAGACAATGTTTCCATACAAAAATGTTCCTGTCCTTCCACATGGACTTCACCTGTAAAGCACAAAACACAAGGCAATGTTTAATCATAAGTTCCAACGTGGGCACTCTTGGTGGTGTTTTGCTTATGAAGAGTGAATTGCTTTAGCTTATGGAGAGCTGGACTTTTTTTTCTTTTTTTTTTTAACAGCAGAAAAAGTTTTTTTTTCATATGCATATGGGAGGGCCTCACGGAAATGAATGGAAAATCCCAATGAGGTGATTAGGTGGTTAGACCCAGAAGCTTATATACTATTTTAACAAAGGACAATACATTTGTGGAGAAGTGAGAAGACAAAGGAAATGGGTTTTGAGCCTCTGGGGGTGGCAAATTGTGGAGAGATAAATATACAGGGGAAATTAATGGAGGATAAGGGTTATTTGAGTAAGGTTTGTTATGCAGATTTATTTCAGGGCCATCTCTGGGCTGATAAGAGTCTGGAGTTGTCTCTTGTTCTGCTCATTCTGGTACAAGACAGGGGTCAGGAAACATCTTCATAAAGGGACATTTATGCCCTACTTTTAGGTCAATAGGAGGCGGGTAGATAACTTTTTTCTGTGTCTGCTGCTTCTCAGTTGCCTTTAGCTCAAAATAATCCTTATGTGAAAGTGGCATATTTTAAACCCAAATTTATTTACTTAACAATCAGATGGTGTTGACAATATACTAGGTAACTTTCTAAGGCTGAGCACTTTATAGACAATTAATTTACTTAATCCTTCTATCAATCTGATGAGGTATGTATCATTACCCCCATCTTGCCAGATGGGGAAGCTGAGACATGGAAAGGTGAAGTAAGCTGCCCAAGGTGACACAGATAGTAAGTGGCAGAGCTGGGATTCAAACCTAGGCAGCCTGACTGACTCATGCTGTGAACCACGACACCACACTGCTCCATATTGGCATGCTGTGTGACTCTTAGTCATTCCTGCCAAAATTCCTTTCACGTTCCAAATTTCCTACTTGTGCCAAAATTCTGAACTCTCACAATTTCTGAAATCCCAATTGGCAAAGGTTCCAAATGGTACTCTGTCAATCTGCTGCCCTCTGGGTGAGAATAATAATTAAAAAATATATAGCATGGTGCTTAAGAGCTAGAGCCTTGGGATCAGCCAGTCCTGGTTCTACTGATAACTGAACATGAGACCTCAGCCAATTATCTAACTTTTATAAGCCTCAGTTTCCTCATTTTGAGAAATGAAGCTTCTGATATGTTCCTTCTCAGAGCTGTCCTGCTTGCATGTTAAATGGTAAGCAGTAAATAGTAGCTTAAAATAAGTTTAATAATAATATTAATCTCTTAGGATTGTTATTAGGATTAAATAATATAATACATGTAAAATGCTTAGACATGGCACCTGGCACAGTAAGTACTTGATAAGTGTTAGCTGATATTATTATTATTATTAAATCATCTTTGACCCAAATTTATAGTTTTTATAAAACCTCATTTAATTTTAAAAATAAAATCCTGTGGAGTAATGAATGTTTGGTATAAGTAGCAGTTACTGTCAGACATCTGAACATCTCTCATAAGTTTACTGGTTGTGTCCTACTATTCTTACAAGGTAGTGTATTGTTTTTATAATTGGGAGGCAGTCTACATTTTCTACTTAAACAGAATGATGTTAGGAAATATACATCCTAAAGGTCTCTCTCAGGTTTTAATAAAAGATAAAAGCTTACACCACTTGCCATTCTAGTTACTTAGAATAATGTAATAGATCCTGTGAAGATTCTTTTTTCTTACCAAAGACCAGCAGTGATTCTGTTACTAAAGACAACCGTGGTTATCTGGCCACACATTAGCATCACTTGGGGGAGCTTTTAAAAAAATATTAATGCCCTTTTCCCATATTCCAATATTCTAATTTGACTGGTCTGAGGTGGGACCTAGGTATTGTGTGTGTGTGTATGTGTATATGTGTGTGTGTGTGTGTTTTGAGATGGAGTTTTGCTCTTGCTGCCCGGGCAGGAGTGCAGTGGCGTGATCTTGGCTCATTGCAACCTCTGCCTCCTGGGTTCAAATGATTCTCCTGCCTCAGCCTCCCAAGTAGCTGGGATGACAGGCACTTGCCACCAGGCCTGGCTAATTTTTGTATTTTTAGTAGAGACCCGGTTTCACCATGTTGGCCAGACTGGTCTCGAACTCCTGACCTCAGGTGATTCATCTGCCTTGGCCTCCCAAAGTGCTGGAATTACAGGTGTGAACCACCATGGCTAGCCAATATTGCTGTTTTTTTTTTGAGACGAAGTCGCCCTCTGTGGCCCAGGCTGGAGTGCAGTGGCCGGATCTCAGCTCACTGCAAGCTCCACCTCCAGGGTTTACGCCATTCTCCTGCCACAGCCTCCCGAGTAGCTGGGACTACAGGCGCCGGCCACGTCGCCCGGCTAGTTTTTTTTGTATTTTTTAGTAGAGACGGGGTTTCACTGTGTTAGCCAGGATGGTCTTGACCTCCTGACCTCGTGATCCGCCCGTCTTGGCCTCCCAAAGTGCTGGGATTACAGGCTTGAGCCACCGTGCCCGGCCTGCTATTTTTTAAAATATAAAAAATCTTTTTTTATGGCTGTATAATATTCCATGGTGTATATGTGCCACATTTTCTTTATCCAGTGTATCACTGATGGGCATTTGGGTTGATACCATGTCTTTGCTATTGTCAATAGTGCTGCAATGAACATGCATATGCATGTATCTTTATACAAGAATGATTTGTATTCCTTTGGGTATATACCCAGTAATGGATTGCTGGGTCAAATGGCATTTCTGGTTTCAGATCTTTGAGGAATCGCCACACTGTCTCCTAAAATGGTAGAACTAATTTACATTGCCAACAACAGTGTAAAAGCATTCCTATTTCTCTGCAGCCTTGCCACCATCTGTTGTTTTGAATTTTTAATAAAAGCCATTCTGACTGGCATGAGATGGTATCTCACTGTGGTTTTGATTCGCATTTCTCTAATGGCCAGTGATGTTGAGCGTTTTTTCTTCTGGTTGTGGGCTGCATAAATGTCTTCTTTTGAGAAGTGTCTGTTTATGTCCTTTGCCCACTTTTTAATGAGGAATGTTCTTTGCATGTTCATGGATGGAGCTGGAAGCCATTATCCTCTGCACACTAACGCAGGAACAGAAAACCAAACACCGTATGTTCTCACTCATAAATGGGAGCCAAACAATGGGAACACATGGACACAGGGAGGTGAACAGCATACACTGGGGCCTCTTAGGGGGTGCAGGGAGGGAGAGCATCAGGAAAAATAGTTAATGCATGTTGGGCTTAATATTTAGGTGATAGGTTAATAGGGAAAGCAAACTACCATGGAACATGTTTACCTATGTAACAGACCTGCACATCCTGTATGTGTACCCCAGAACTTAAATAAAATTAAAATACAGACACATGCACACACACACATACACACACACAAACCTAGAACTTAAAAAAATAATCTTAGCCAGAACATTAAGTCTAAACAAATCAATTAACAAATAACAGTGTCAAGATTGGAAAAGATAAATAAAACTGTCATACAACTATGTACATAGAAAATTCAAGAGAATCTCTGTCTATTAAAATAGTAAAGGAATTAAGCAAAATTGCTAGATATAAGATCAATATACAAAAATTCACTGCATTCTTATATACTAGACACAACAAGTTAAATAAAGTTAAATAAAAATAACCATAGTATCACAAAGCATAAAATACTAGGAATAAATATTAAAAAGGAGTTGCAAGATCTCTATAGTGAAAACTAAAAATTACTGAGAAAAGTTAAAGAAAACTTAGATAAAAGGCAAAGTGTACCATGCTTATGGATTAGAAGACATAATATTGTTAAGATTTCAATTCTCTCAAATTGATATATTGTTTCAATGCAATCCCAATCCAAATCCCAACAAATTATTTTTGGCGGGATTTATGAATTAATGATAAATTTATCTGAAAATGCAAAGGACCTATAATAGCTAAGGTCATATTGAAGAAGCAGCAGCAAAAGTACCTTAAATTATTGGGTTTTAAGACTCACTATAAAGTTACAGCAAGTAAGACACTGGTATTAGCAAGATAGGTAAATAGACAAATAGAATATGATAGAGAACTCAGAAGTAGAACAACACATACGTAGACATCTGGAAAACAACAAAAGCTGCACTGCAATTCAGTAAGGGAAAGGATAGTCTTCAATAAATGGTGTTGGGTCAATTGAATATCCACATGAAAAAGATGGAATATTGACTCATATCTCACATCATACAGAAAATTTAATTTGAGGTGAATCATAGACCTAAGTGCAAAAGCTAAAACAATCAAGTTTCTAGGAGAAAACATAAGAATATCTTCATGACCTTTGGACAGGCAAAATTTCTTCAACGAGTACAAAATCATTAGCTATAAATAAAAGACTGAAAAATTGATATTCATTAAAATGAAGAAATTAGACTGGGCGCAGTGGCTTAAGCCTGTAATCCCAGCACTTTGGGAGGCTGAGGTGGGCAGATCACCTGAGGTCAGGAGTTCGAGACCAGCTTGCCAACATGGTGAAACTCCATCTTTACTAAAATTACAAAAATTAGCAGGACATGCTGGTGCAAGCCTGTAATCCCAGCTACTAGGGAGGCTGAGGCAGGAGAATCGCTTGAACCCGTGAGGTGTAGATTGCAGTGAGCTGAGACCATTCCATTGCACTCCAGCCTGGGCAACAAGAGCAAAACTTCATCTCAAAAATAAATAAATAAATAAATGGAAGAAATTGTCTGGGCATGGTGGCTCACACTGTAATCTTAGCACTTTGGGAGGCTAAAGAAGGGGGATCATTTGAGCCCAGGAGTTTGAGACCAGCCTAGGCAACATGGCAAAACCCCATCTCTACAAAAAATACGAAGATTAGCTGGGCATGGTGGTGCATGCCTGTAGTCCCAGCTACTCAGGAGGCTGAGGTGGGAGGACTGATTGAGCCCAAGAGGTTGAGGCTGCAGTGAGCGGAGAATATGCCACTGCATTTCAGCCTGGGCAACAGTCTGTCTCAAAAAAAAAAAGAGGAAAAGAAAAGAAATTTTGTTTATAAAATGGCACCACAAAGAAAGTGAAAAGGCACAGCTGAGAGAAGGTATTGTCAATATCCATAGCCAATCAAAAATATATTTAAAACCTCCTATAAATTATGTCATTAATTGTATTAAAATTAATTAGATATAATTATAATGCCAAATTGTATTATTAATTATAACTAATTGTTACTTTTAACTTAAGAAATTTAAAAACAGGCAAAATACTTAACAGGCATTTCATCAAAGAGAATATAAAAATGACCAATGCACATATGAAAAGGCTCAAAATCATTAGTCATCAAAGAAATCCAGTTAAAACCACAACGAGATATCACTCCACACCCATCAGATCAGATAAAACTAAAAAGGCTGATGACAACAATGAAAAAAATGGAACTCTTTTGATTACTAACAGGAGTATAATTGGTACAAGTTTTATTATTTTTTTTAATGCTTGAAATTAACTTCTAAGGCTAAACATAAACATATGCTATTATTGGCCAGGCGCGGTGGCTCACAACAGTAATTCCAGCACTTTGGGAGGCCGAGGTGGGCGGATCATGAGGTCAGGAGATCGAGACCATCCTGGCTAACACTGCAAAACCCCGTCTTTATTAAAAATGCAAAAAATTAGCCGGGCGTGGTGGCGGGCGCCTGTAGTCCCAGCTACTCGGGAGACTGAGGCAGGAGAATGGCGTGAACCTGGGAAGCGGAGCTTGCAGTGAGCTGAGATCATGCCACTGTACTCCAGCCTGGGCAACAGAGCCAGATTCCATCTCAAAAAAAAAAAAAAAACTATTATTCAGCAATTTCATTCCTGGGTACATTCCATTAGAAATAAGTGCTATGTTCACCAAAATATAAGCATAATAGTGTTTATAGAAATTTTATTCATAATGCCCCCAAATTAAAAACAACTCCAATGTCCTGAATGGTAGAATGAATAAATTGTGAAATATTTGCATAACAGAATACTACCAACGAAAACCGAATCTATGCAACAACATGAATGAATCGTTCATATGTAATGTTAAATAAAAGCAGAAGGCGTAAAAGAGGTTATAAGATTCCATTTATATGAAGTGCAAATGAGATGAAACTAATTTATAGTGATAAATATTAGAATAATACTTTGGGAGGTTACTAAGAGAGGACACATGGAAGCATGCTGGGGGTGCAGAAATTTTCTATGTCTTTTTAAAATTTTTTATTTTTATATTTTGAGACAGAGTCTCATTCTGTCATCCAGGCTGGAGTGCAGTGGTATAACCTTGGCTCGTTGTAACCTCCACCTCCCAGGTGCAAGCGATTCCCATGCCTCAGCCTTCCTAGTAGCTGGGACTACAGGCATGTGTCACCACGCCTGGCTAATTTTTGTATTTTTAGTAGAGACAAGGTTTCACCATGTTGGCCAGGCTGGTCTTGAACTCCTGACCTCAAGTGATCTGCCTGCCTTGGCCTCCCAAAGTGCTGGGATTACACTGTGCCCAGTCACGTTCTATGTCTTGATGTGGGTAGTATTTACACGTTTATACATATACAAAAATTCACCAACTTGTAAATTTCCTCTGCACTTTAAATTACTGTTTAAAAATCACACTTGAATGAGAAATATTGCCTTAGAGTTTCAGTAGTTTTCAGTGTAGATGATTGAAATTAGAGTCTTCAGCTTCAGAAGCTTCCCTTTTCTCGCTAAGATTACTTCCCTTCAATGATTTGTATTTAAAGGCTTGCTCTACATTTCCTTGCTCGATTTTTTTCTCATCAAAAAGAAATGAATTGTGCTCTAGGGCTTGCTGCAGTGGAAAAACAAACCAAAACAACAGCAAAAGATTTAATTTTGCATTCTAGTAAACAATTTGTTTCCCATCAAAATTCCATGCTTCCATGTTTCCACTGTATCAGATCTTCATTACACTGAGAAAATCAGAGCCAGGGCTGCGTGAAGAGTCAGAAGAAGGCGAACACAAATGGATTATAGGCATTGGTGACTCATTTTGTACAGTGCTCTGGGGAAGGGCTGAGGGGGACACAAGGGTATATAAACCTGCTTCCCACCTGTCCATTGCTGAGTGATGATCTGAGTCAGTTTGGCAGTTAGGTGCTGACTCTCGGGCTAGAGGGTTACTCAAGAGTAAAGAGAGGTCAAGAAGGAGGAGGCTGACGGGTCCCAGAATGCTCAGGAATGGCCTTGAATGGGTGACCTGAGTTGGATCCTGAATCATTTGAAGTCAAAGGCACATCATAAAACAATAGTTTGAGGCTGAAACCAAGCTGAGGGGCCAAAATGAGCACAAGGCCAGAATGGCCAGGGTGCAGGTTTTCTATCAAGAAACAGTGGAAGATGGGTTTGAAAGGTGGAATGTGGCTGGACTATTAAAGACCTTAATTTGATACTAAAGAGTTTGGATCTTATGTAAGGGCATAGTGTTAAATAGGAAAAGTGACCTAATTAACTTAGTGATTTAGGAAAGTTAATATGTTAGGTAGATGGGCAGAAATGGAAGAAGAGAACCTCTTTTAGTGGTTTTTGTAGTAAATCTGAAAAGAAGATAGTGAGGACTAGGATGGAGGGTGGAGTGAAAGTGAGAATGAAAAGAAAGGGGCAGCCTTAAGGGACGTTTAAAGGATAACTGGAAAAAACTTGAACTTGGCAGCTGTTGGGAAGAACAGGGGAGAATTGAAGTGGATGCTCAAGACTGAATCTACTTTGTGGGTGGGGGTTTGGAGGGTGTCCATATTGCTTATGCATCCATCTATCCATCGATTTCTCCATCCCTCCATCCCTCCGTCATCCAACATATGTTTATTGAGCATCTACTGTGGGTTTAGAGCTTTGCTAGGCACTGGGGACATAAAGTATAAGAGCACACAACATGTCCTTATTCTCATTCATGACAACTAAAACAAAAATGATAGGTAACATTTATTGAATGCATTCCCTGTCCCAGGTGCTATGCTAAGCATTTTACTGGGATTCTCTCATTTAAGCTTACCATGACCGTTTGGTTGTAGGTACTTTTAGAATTACCATTTTACAGATGGAAAAGCTGAGGTATGAGGGGTTTAAAGCTTTTGCTGCTATTAAGAGGCCACTAGTGGCAGTCAGATGATGAATCAAAGTAGTCTGTCTCCAGGGCCTGTCTGTGCTTGAGCAGTAAGTGGGCAGGGAGACAGAGGACCCAATAGTTGTAATAAGTAAATGTTTCATTTTTTTCTGATTTCCACAGTGCTCTAGATTTTCCAGCTGACTGCTTTTGTATATGAGGTTATAAGGACATTTCTCAGGTGTTGCTTATCTGCATTCTTCACCCATGCCTTGGCAAGAGGTCACAGGAGAAGTGGGCACAGAATGCTTCATTTCCACGGGTCCCTGTAGAAGCAGTGGTGGGAAAGAGGAGTCTAAGCAGGAAAGGACTCAGTTTCTGTCTTGAGGGGCAAATTGTGGGAGCCTTCACTCTAAAACTACAGGTAACACTGAACAAAGGATAGATGGAGCCCAACTTATACTATTTTATGACTCCATGGGTTGAACTGTGCCCCAAGTCCACCACTTAAGTCATTCTAGAAGACACAAAGCGGTCTGACTACCTCTATTGTGATAATCCTTGGCTCTATGTCTCCATAAGTGATCTTCACTTTTTTGGCTGCCTCTCTTGCATGAGCATAGGTATCAGCAGCCACAGTGCTGACGATCTGACCCACGCAAATTACCTGCAGAAAAGCCACATGTAATTAGTGAAAACACAGACTCATTAAAAAGGAATTACTGTTCCCACATTCTTACATTTACCTATTGGATTTTTGTGACCAAAAGCAAGATTATTTTCTACCTATGAGAATAAATTTACAACAGCGGTTTGAGTGGGACTTAAGGGGCCCAAAGTTGAATGTAGAAATTAATTATCTGGCTTTAATGATCTCCCTTCTGGTTGTTCTTGGCCATATTACTCACCATTCCCTCAGCATACACAGTGATCCAATTAACCTAACATTCTGCTGGTTCTTTCAATGTCTTATGATCTGTGCTGCTTCTATGACTTTCATGACTTTTGAGAAGTATTCTTTGAGGACTTCTGGCTTTTCTCAGAATCTCAAAAGGGTCCACAATTCAAGAGAGAAGTTGAGAATCACTGAGGCAGAGTCATTGGTTTCCAACAAGTCTTTGTGATGTGAACATGGATCCATGGATGGCTATAGTCATAACCAATAATCATTTTGGCATCTCCAGCAAGGCATTTGAATAATAAGCCACACATAAATCACCCACCTCATTCTGTGCATAGAAAATCTCTCCTTGATAGTTATTATCTCCTGGAACATCCTCTGCTGTTATCACGTCAACAACACCTGGAAGTGCCAGGGCTTCTGAAATATCAATTGATCTAGGAGAGAAAATTTGAAGGTAGACATTAAAGTTTCAGGGGCCAGTTCCCAGTGATTCCTCAAACACAGGGAAAAACTATAATGGACGTCATAACTTAAATCATGGAGCAATATTCTATGTTGAAAAATGCCAGTATTTAGCAGATGTTCTAACTGTTTCGTATCCTTGGATTCTTACATAACTATGCTTAAAAAATGACTGATTCTCAACCAGAAAAATAAATGTATATTCTTTCTTTTTTTTGTGAGACAGGGTCTCTCACTCTGTTGCCCAGGTTGGAGTGCAGTGACGTGATCAAAACTCACTGCAGCCTTGGTCTCCTGGTCTCAGGTAGCCTCCTCAGTAGTTGGGACTACAGGTGCATGCCACCATGCCTGGCTAATTTTTTGTAGAGATGGAGTTTCGCTATGTTGCCTATGCTGGTCTCGAACTACTGAGCTCCAGCGATCTGCCTGCCCCGGCCTGGGATTACAAGTGTGAGCCACCACGCTGGAAATTAGTATTCTTATTTGAATTAAATATATAATAAGCTCTTGATTTGAATGTGAAACTGTGAATGTGTTTCAGTAACATTAAGAATCTCTTTTACTTCCTTACATGATCTTTGCATGAGCTCTGGTGCTGGTGATTGGAGCCAGGAAGAGTTCTTGGTCAATGCAGGACATGTCATCAATATATACGGCTTCCCCTGTGGTGTGTTTAATGGCCGACTGGTGCATGACTGGGTGTCCAACTGGATCTTGTGGGGGTTGGTGGGGATCCACACACTGTTAACGGACAAAGTAAATTAGTTTGCCACGAGGAATTCTCACGCCCTGAAAATTAGGTCTGATATATCTGGCTTACTCACGTGTTAGGGGAAAAAACAAACAAACAAACAAAAAAACCCAAAAAACAAAAAATTATAGGCAATTGGGTATCCATATCCATGAGTTCAGGTTAATAAATATCCATTAAGATTAAGTACTATGGTAAGGGATTATATTCTTGTTACAATTCTCCTCTTACCCCCAAAAAGAAGACATCCTAGATTCAGGGTGGTTGTAATAAGGCAGAGAAGGCTTTCTAGAGGCAGTAAATGTTGACTTGGGTTTTAAAGGAAGAAGAGGTATTGGGCAAGCAAAGGAGGTAACTAAACTGAAAATAGTGGAGAACAATGATTCAGAATCTAATTCTTGTGTAGCCTTAAGTAAAAGCACAGAAGCTAAACCAAGCAAGTTGTGTGTGTATAGCAATAGGTAACATCAGCTGGCTTCAATAGATGTTATCCTAAATACAGTTATTGAAAAGAAGGAGAAGTATGCCTAATGCATACATCTGAATGCATAAACATTAAAAAACAAAAAACCCTGTCCACCAACCTGAAACATCTGAATTCCTTGGGGTGTTTCTATGGGAAAGTCTTCTAGAGCACTCATGAACTTTTCTGGAATGTTGGGAAACTTCTGGGGATCCTGAACAGAAGATTACTTCACAGTTAATTTTACAATCTGAGTGAGCAGCTTGGAAAAACACATGGAGATAAAGTTATCCAATCTATTCTTTTAGATCTTAGATGCCAGTTCTTCTGGGAGAAAGCTCTGAGCTTCAAGTTCTGTAAGCTAGTAGCAGTTGCTTGAATAATAACTACATCTATTTATGTGCACAGAAAAATAAATGTTATTTCCAGGAGGTAAAGATTTCCTTTCATGACAAGGTCTTTTTTTGAATGAATGGAAATATGGATACTTCTAAATGTGGGCTGTGTTTTCAAACCTGGGCCACTCTTGTGGGCATGTATCTCAAATAAACAATTGAGGGAGTAGGGAAAGATTAATCTATAAGGATGTTCAATTGCAGATTATTTGTGATAGTAAGGAAACTAGAATTAAGCCAAATATCCAACAATAGGGAACTGATGGTACATCCAAGTACAATATTCCGCAGTTATAAAAAATAACTTTGCAGAAACGTCTTTAATGGCATTGAAAAATTCATGATATAATATAGTTAAATAAAAAAAGTTACAAAAATTTATGTACAGTATAATCCCATGTTTTGTAAAAAAAAAAATATAAAAATATAAAAGTATGTATTCCAAAATGTTAATAGTGGTGATGGTAGGATTATTAGATTACAGTTCATTTAAAAAATTTTGCTTCTCCATATTTCGAATTCTTTTATAATGATAGAATATATAATAAATAGAAGGTAATATGTAAGATAATATTTGATAATCTATTAAATATGCTTATCTATTAAATATATGATAATTGAATGTTTTTCTTTTATATCTATTATGTATTATATATTGATAATGGTTAATTATCAATACCATTAATATGGATTTTATATGTGATATAATCTATTAAATACACACGTATATATTTTTAGACTGAATATGTATAAAATTATATACTGATGACATATTTTTCTATTGAATATGTTATATAATACATAATAGAGTATACAATGTATAACAGAATATACTAAAATAATACTGATAATAAATAAGGTTAATAAAATAATAACAAGGACTGGCTGAACTAAGAGAGCAAAGCTCTCAGTCATTAAAGGGTTGTAGGTGTAGTCATCTGTCTGCCATTTTGGGATCACCTTGTGGCTCATCAAGGGGGCGCTCATGATCATGGATCATATTTGGAGAAACACTGCTGTGGGGGTTATTTTAAACTAGATTAGGCTAAAAAAATAGTTAACAGAAAAGTAAAAACAGTCTAAATGTCAAAAATAAGGAATGGATCAAATAATGAATGGTGCATCTATCCCTAAACATGCCATGCAATTATTATGTCATGATGCCACTGAAAAATAATTAATGTCATTGAAAGATGATTACATTACTAAATGAAATAAGCAAGCTATACCACACAGTTATACAGATACATACACATACACATATACATCCATAATGAAGGGTTTCGAAGCACGCACACCAAAATAGTAATAGTGTTTATCTATGGGTGATGAGGTTATAAAAGAGTTTCTCCTCCTTTTTAACTTATTTACATTTTCTAAATAGTAAAGCATTGTTTTAATTTTACTTATTATTTTAACAAGAACATGTTCTTTAAAAACGGAAAAGATATGGATTTACTTACTGAAGGCTTTTCACTACTGTAGGTCAATCTGATCTTGCATGTTAGTGTTTGTCACACAAATAAGGCAAATGGTATAATAAAGTTGTCCCTTTCTCAGCCCAGGGGTGAGGAAGGGAGAGGGAAGGAGAGGAGCAAAGTGGTCCAGGAGGAGACGCTGGAGACTGGGAGCACCACATTGAGGGCCCCAGCCCAGGAAGCCTCCACGTGTTATCAAAGGCAGGCGGGGAAGGCCTTCATGTGCAGATCTGTGCCGAGAATGTCAAGGCACCCTGAAACCCAGAGAAGCCATTTACCATTTGATTCAGTCCTCGCCTCACTTTCAGGTAGAATTTGAAGAGGAGGCTGATGATGAGGGTTCGCCTATACTCCACCATGCCACCCTCAGCTGCTGGTGGGATATAGATCTCATCCAGGACCCATCTGCAGGCATCACTCAGCATTTGGTCATCCCATTGCCTAGAAGGAAAGAATGTTAATGTTTCATAGAAGAAGGCAAAGAGAGAATATCATATTTGGATGTACCATAATTTGTCTTGCAATTTCCCTGTTGCTGGATTTTAGTTTAATTTTAGTTTCTTTACTATTAAAAATAATCTGCAATTGAGCATCCTTGTAGGCAAAGACAGACACTAAACTGATGTGCAAGGAAAGATGGAGAGCAAGTTGTATCCACCTTTGAAGTCTAGACAAAATATCTTCAAGAGAGTTTGTTAGCTCTCTTTAGTATCTGATGCAGTGGTTCCCAAACTTTCCACATTAAGTCTTCCTATATTATTATTTTTCGTTTCCAGGATTGGGCATGTTGATTTACCTTAAATACCTGGGTTAAAAAAGCACTAAAGCCAAAGCTTCCAGAGATCTGGGACTTTGTTGATCTTGTCCACTGCTGTATCTCCAGCAACTATCCTCCAGCCTGGCATATACACGACGCTAGGTAAATATTTGGTAAATAAAAAATTATTGAAGATAGCAGTAAAATATTTCAGAAATCAATGTTTCTATATACATTTTTTGGAAGCATGAAGTTATTTTTGTATCTGAGAAAAAACTCACATTAAGTTCTAATTGTTAACAATGAGTGGATAGAAAGTATTATAGAAGCACTAGTTGGAAACATTTTTAAAAATTACTTTTCAAATGTTAGTGATAATGAGAGCGACAGGAGGGAGGCCATTTAACCTTTTAAACATTTCATCTTTTTCAAATGTGGCTTAAGGACATTTTCAGATGTCTTAGGACACAGTATTGGAGACTTACTATACAGGCTAATTAAAAGTGAAAATTTAAAGATAATATCTACTCAAACTAAGTAATTTGTGTATTAATCGCATTGCATAAACCTGTAATAAAAGAATCATTGTACCTTAAAAAGGGCAGCTTTTGGGTGGCTTGTACTTTATACTTTTCTTCAGTGCTTAAATTTCTAAATGATTGTATGTATTTTTATCACCAGAAAAAATTCCCCAAGTGCTAGTTTCATTAAAAAAAAATCTAAACTAGAAAGGCCTGAGTATCATGCCCCAGATGTACTATGACATACCTCCCAATGAGCTGCTTGCAGGTTTGGCTTGCAGAGACAGTGGTGGGGCCCACGCTTCCATAGAACATTTGAAGTTCCTTGATTGTGTTTGTGCCATCTTCAAACTTCACGCTCATCCCAGCATTGACGATGGCAAATGCGTTCTCCTGACGCTGAGCCATCCGGAGTCCAAACACAAAGTGCCACTGGAGATAGGAAAACACTCAGAACATTTAGTGCTTACTCCACAGTCTGCCATACAGCAACACCTTTGATGAGTGGATCTCTAGGCACTGTGACTGACTATAATCGACATATATGTCATATATGGGTACTGTCCGATGTGGCTTATATATATTAATACTTAGTCCTTACAACAAGTCTGCTCATTTCCAATTTATGATGAGGAAACTGAGATGTTAAGTAACTTGCACAAGGTCACACAGCAAGTGGCAGAACTGGGGTTCCAAGCCAAGCAGCCTGACTCCAGAGTCTACGC